>NC_090438.1:721121105-722371105 GCF_031143425.1 Pleurodeles waltl
TCTTGATGGGACAATATTGAAAGTGCACATTCCTACACATATGCATTGCAACAAACTAACACACACACAACAGATGTACTGGCATACAGACCTTCTGAAACTCTAAATGACAACCTCACAACCAAGTTAGCCATCTGAACCTGAACATGTTCAGTAGTATAGGTAAACGTTACAACCAGAGTCGACTTGGCAAGGGCAGAGAAATAGGTCTGCAGTGAACTTGTCACACATGTGAAATTAGTGCATAGTCAATTGTTAACACGTCAGTGCTCACAACGTATGGAGATATTTTGCACATTGTCACCTTGCAAAATCTAAGGGTCTCACTGATGGTCAAATAAATCTATTGCATATGTCAAATTGTATGGGATGTCCAGGGTACATAGATGCAACCGTGTTACCACCACTGTCGAATTGATTCTGTGTATGGAAGTATCATCTCACCCCCAGTTAAGACACAGGGACACCTATTTCACAAGTCACAATGGGAGTACACACTGTACTGCAACTCTACAAAAATACTGCTGACAAACACCCGTTCAGATAAGGAAACAACCCAATGCTGATGGTACATCCTAGAAGCCTAGGAATCCACACAATAACACAAACACAGATGAGTCAAAGACAACACAAGAGAACAACTGCCATGCAAAGTGATATTTATGGTGCAAGCTACATCAACATGTTCTCACTCAATTTCTCTTTCAGCTGATCAGGGGTGTGGGATCCAGCCATGGATCATGACCGCATTTGCAAACCCAAGCACTGCAGCAGAGCGTGCCTATAATGAGGCACATCGGAGGACACGCACCAAAGTCAAGAGGACCTTTGGCATCCTGAAGTCAAGATTCAGGTGCCTCGACATCACCTGAGGCAGCCTCCTATACTCACCAGAAATGGTGTGCAAAATCATTTTGACCTGTGCCATCCTGCACAACATATGTGTAAGAAGGAACATTCCCCTATATGAGCCCGACCCACAAATGCCTGAAGAGGAGGAAGAGGAAGATGCTGTCCATCAACATAAGGTTGACCATCCAAACACAGCTGCAGGATTGCGTCGGAGACAACATACTGTCCAAAATTTCTTTTAACTATACTCACCCATCACCACTGTCTTACCATATGTAAATAAAAACCTATACTAATCACCATATCATGGTATGGATAATCATTTTTTGCATAACATTATCTCTAACTATCAGAATCAGAATGTACCCTCATGGAGCATTGCTGAAATACTGATTAGGACACAACATTCCTAAACTAGTTTGATGTGTGTGAATGTACAGCCACATTCACTCACACAGTAAATTACATATATCCTTTACATTTCACATTTGAAGGGCAATAGCAGAGGACCACCCCTATTTCACACATACTTGTTGGCAACATGGTTCATCGCAGCATATGGCACACAACTAAGGGCCAGATGCAGGAAACACTTTGCGACTCGCAAACGGCAAAATTTGCCATTTGCGACTCGCAAATGCGTGTTTCCCATGCAGAAATGTATTTTGCGAGTCGGGACCGACTCGCAAAATGCATTTCCGAATCGCAAATAGGAAGGGGTGTTCCCTTCTTATTTGCGATTCGCAGTGGAATGCAATTCCATTTGCGACCGCATATGCGGTCGCAAATGGAGTCGCAGTTACCATCCACTTGAAGTGGATGGTAACCCACTCGCAAATGGGAAGGGGTCCCCATGGGACCCCTTCCCCTTTGTGAATGGACCCAAAACTATTTTTTCAGGGCAGGTAGTGGTCCAAGGGACCACTACCTGCCCTGAAAAAATACCGAAACTAAAGGTTTCGTTTTTTTTATTTTAAGTGCAGCTCGTTTTCCTTTAAGGAAAACGGGCTACACTTAAAAAAAAAACTGCTTTATTTAAAAGCAGTCACGAACATGGAGGTCTGCTGACTACAGCAGGCCTCCATGTTTGCGAGTGCCTATAGTCGCTATGGGGCCGCAATTTGCGACCCACCTCATTAATATTGATGAGGTGGGTCATTGCGACCCCATTGCGAGTCGCAGTCGGTGTCTGAGACACCGTACTGCATAGCAAATTGCGACTTGCAATTTGCGAGTCGGATGGACTCGCAAATTGCAAGTCGCAATTTTGCATTTTGCTACATCTGGCCCTAAGACACCACCAGTCACTAAGGGAAAAAAATGCCTCATACATGAGGCAGTGGATGTGCTATTGCATTAGTAACAGGAATGTACGACCAGATCCTTGACAGCAGTAAGTCGTACACCACCTATCTTTGCAAGGACTATGGCCCTCATTCTGACCTTGGCGGTCTTTTCGCAAGACCGCCGAGTTACCGCCGCGGTAAAGACCGCCGACCGCGGCGGTATGCCGCTGCGCGTATTCCGACCGCTGGGAGCGTTCCGCCGGAATACCGCCAGCAGCCACACTGGCGGTCGGCGGGAAAGTGGAGACTGGTCAACCTCCACCGCCACGCCAGCAGAACACCGCCCCCAGAATTACGACCCACATTTCTGTGTGGCGGTCTTCTGTTGGCGGTCTTCTGTTGGCGGTCACGTCCCTATGGCTCCCGTCGCCTCCCGGAGGACCAACGCACAAGGTAAGTTGATCGTCCGTGAGGGGGTGGGGGGGTGTTGTGTGATGTGTGCGTGCATGGGGGTGTGCGTGGGAGTGTGTAGAGGGGGTGTGTGAGTGCGTGCATGCGGGCGGGGATTGCTGCTGTGCCTATGGGCAATGTGTGTAGTTCGGCGGGTGCGCATGTCGGCATGTATGTGTGCGGGTATGTGTCCCCGTTGTGTATGTGTGTGTGTAGGGGGTGTGTATATGTGCATGTTGGGGGTGTGTGCATGTCGGGGTGCATGTATGTGCATGTCGGGGTGGGGGTGGGGAGGGGGTTCGTACCACCTCTGGGGGGTGGCAGGGGGGTGGAGGGTGTGGGGGGAGGACTCGGGGGGGCAGTGGGGGGTGGGGGAGACCCCTATCAGTGCCAGGGAAGGAATTCCCTGGCCCCGATAGTGCCTACCGCCATGGTTCGCATGGCGGTTCCCGAACGCAAGAAACCGCGGCGGTAAGCAGGGTCATGATAGCGTTGGCGGTCTTGGGTCGACCGCCGGACCGGAGTGCGCAGACTCCAGCCCGTCGGTCATGACCGCCGTGGCTGTCGGAGTGGGGAAGTGGCGGTCGGTCGCGGCGGGGACCGCCGCGGTCAGAATGCCATTTTTAATACCGCCGGTCTGTTCGCGGTCCGACCGCCGCCTCTCCGCCGACCGCCAAGGTCAGAATGAGGGCCTATGTGTGATGTCCATATAAGCAGCAAATTCATAGCACAAGTGCCCCAGGTATGACTAGCATTACTCACATGACATCCCCTGCACATGGCAGCCCATGTCCTAAGTCCTGACACACCCAGGTTCCCGGTCTCACCCCACCCTTCTTCAGAGGTTCCTGGAATGGTAATATGTGTCCCCAGATAATCCCTACTCTACACACTCCCAGATTCACAATGTAAATCCAGTATGCTACCCTCTTTAGTATGGTATGCCATAGTCATGGCACTTCTGTCTGCATGGACGTCAGGTTAAATAATGCACTGGCTTGTAGTCTCTAAGCCCTGTTACCACCTGGACATTGCTTCCCATGTGAAAGGTGCTGTTGGCCATTTGAACTCGAATCTCACCTACAGGACTTGTGAGAGACTGATGCTGCACACACCTGTGAGCACCTCCATGGAGACCAGCCATTTGAACATGCACTGCCCTTGCAGCTGCTTGGAACAGCATAGAAGCAGCAATTTCATCTATAACACTGTTATGCCTTGCTGTATAAATCAGCTGTGTAACACAGCCCTTGGGTTAATGTGTTACGTTCCAACACACAGGACAAACACACTTTTACATTTCCACTGTCTTGTTCCTCCTTTTACCACTCTCAGTCTGACTACTGTGTATTTACCTTGTGAAATGTTTGGATCCTGATTGACCCTGCATCTTGTTAGCCTGACTGGCTCCTGTCTTAGCGTTCCCCTAAAGGTTCCTTGGGCCTACATTTGTATCATAGTTGCTTTCCCAACCCTCATATTCCTCCTGGGGTATTGTGTCAGGTGGGTCTACAATGCTCAAATACATCGTATAGCATAATCAGTTTATTTATTGTACCATGGGGAGGAACTTGTCTCCAAATAGCCGAATCATGGCCTATCCCTTGTCTGGGTCTCATGTATGCATGAGTGACAAATTGTGACAGAGTACCATGGCTGTATGCATGGACTGGGTATGGTGCCTCCATTACAACAAACAACGTCAGATAATGTGCATGAAATATCTACACTTGTTAGGACCCTGACAGTCCACACGCTGATTCTCATTGCTCCCAACATATTGATGGGGCATGAACCAGACACCTCCGTGCATTTTACCACTGGAAATTTGTGAACACGTGCTGCTTGGTCTGCTGGTCCTCCACTGCCACAGGAGAGACATGGCTCTGTTATATGACTCCAACTGTGGCGTAACATTACAATTTTGTTTTATATTTGGGACTCCGTGTCACAAACATGGTACCCACATAGTATGATCCCATGCCTGACTCATGGTGGGTTAACAAACAAGTGCCTAGGAAGTAGTATCCAACATTCCAGGACATGTGATGGCTACGTTTTGGAACATTGACAAGAACAACCGTCTGCTATCTATCCAGTGCATGCTTTGTCATTGGTGGTGTTTATGTTCCAAAAAAACTAGGAAGTGCACACACCAGTTCTTGCTATGTGTATGACTAATACGTGTCCTCTCTCATTTCCACACTGACTTGCATCTGAGGGTTGGACACATTGACTCCACATGCATACAAGCAGATTAGCAAAAATGCATCTTGTGATGTCCACACAGTGGGTCAACAACAATAGTAGTAGCCAAATCACACACATTGACCCATAGGCATTGAGTTATTGTAGTGAGTTGCGTCGCCTTGCTAGCCTCTCTTGACTCAAAACATGCCCACATTGGGTAATACATAATTGTATCCCACACGTTTGGCCATCTATTGCGTCAGTGAAGTGTGAAACTCCGGTACACCAAGTAGAGGATCATGGTCCGCAGTAGTATGATCTGTCACATGTGCCCATACACCGTAATGCCCAATGTGGGTGCAATCAGCCTATCTCTGTGTTTTCACAACTGTCATGTTCCATTCAAAATGAGAAATGCCCCAAACCCTGTTAATGACAGAAACTTTTACACATATGCGTAAAAAAAGACGCACATACGTCTAAAAATGATGGATATGCGTTGAAATATGACACACAATGCCCTGAAACATCCATTGGCCCTGAGCGGTACTTCCCACACTGTCCCCCCGAGAAATTGGTTTAGTATAACACATATTTAACAATATGGATGCAGGTTATTTCTTATCATGCGCGTAAAAAAACAATGACGCACAGACTGTAAGCGTCATTATATTTTGAAGCATAACAAGAAAAACGCACCGCATTTGAGGCAGGAAGTGATGTAATAGGATATCCTGTTTACAGATTTGGTACAGTGGATGTACTTTCACTTTCACTTTGCAGTCTGTGATATTTCCTTTGTGTGTGGCTGTGTATAGACTTGTCTCTTTGTGCAGTTTGTGATTTTGTCTCCAGTGTGGTCTTTAACCCCTTCGCTGCCAGGCCTTTTCCCCCTCCTGTGCCAGGCCTTTTTTTGCCTATTTGGGGCAGTTCGCGCATAGGCCCTCATAACTTTTTGTTCACATAAGCTAACCAAGCCAAATTTGCGTCCTTTTTTTCCAACATCCTAGGGATTCTAGAGGTACCCAGACTTTGTGGGTTCCCTTGAAGGAGGCCAAGAAATTGGCCAAAATACAGTGAACATTTCGTTTTTTTTAAAAAAAAATGGAAAAAGTGGCTGCAGAAGAAGGCTTGTGGATTTCCCCCCGAAAATGGCATCAACAAAGGGTTTGTAGTGCTAAACTCAGCAGCTTCCTAGCTTTCAGGAACAGGCAGACTTGAATCAGAAAACCCAATTTTTCAACACAATTTTGGCATTTTACTGGGGGATACCCCATTTTTGCAATTTTTTGTGCTTTCAGCCTCCTTCCAGTCAGTGATAGGAATGGGCATGAAACCAATGCTGGATCCCAGACACCTAACCATTTCTGAAAAGTAGACAAAATTCTGAATTCAGCAAGGGGTCATTTGTGTAGATCCTACAAGGGTTTCCTACAGAAAATAACAGCTGAAAAAGAAAAATATTGAAATTGAGGTGAAAAACACATCAATTTTTCTCTATGTTTTACTCTGTAACTTTTCCCTGCAATGTCAGATTATGGAAAGCAATATACCGTTACGTCTGCTGGACTCCTCTGGTTGCGGGGATATATAGGGCTTGTAGGTTCATCAAGAACCCGAGGAACCCAGAGCCAATAAATGAGCTGCACCCTGCAGTGCGTTTTCATTCTATACCGGGTATACAGCAATTCATTTGCTGAAATATAAAGAGTAAAAAATTGCTATCAAGAAAACCTTTGCATTTCCAAAAAGGGCACAAGATAAGGTGCTGAGGAGCAGTGGTTATTTGCACATCTCTGAATTCCGGGGTGACCATACAAGGATGTGAATTATAGGGAATTTCTCAAATAGATGTCTTTTTTACACACTCTCCTATATTTGGAAGGAAAAAATGTAGAGAAAGACAAGGGGCAATAGCACTTGTTTTGCTAAGCTATGTTCCCCCAAGTCTCCCGATAAAAATGATACCTCACTTGCGTGGGTAGGCCTAGCGCCCGCGACAGGAAACGCCCCAAAGCGCAACGTGGACACATCGACAATTTTGGGAGAAAACAGAGGTGTTTTTTGCGAAGTGCCTACCTGTAGATTTTGGCCTCTAGCTCAGCCGGCACCTAGGGAAACCTACCAAACCTGTGCATTTCTGAAAACTAGAGACCTAGGGGAATCCAAGGAGGGGTGACTTGCGGGGCTCGGACCAGGTTCTGTTACCCAGAATCCTTTGCAAACCTCAACATTTGGCTAAAAAAACACATGTCCCTCACATTTCTGTGGCAGAAAGTTCTGGAATCTGAGAGGAGCTACAAATTTCCTTCCACCCAGCGTTCCCCCAAGTCTCCCGATAAAAATGATACCTCACTTGCGTGGGTAGGCCTAGCGCCGGCGACAGGAAACACCCCAAAGCGCAACGTGGACACATCCTAAATTTTGGAAAAAAAACAGAGGTGTTTTTTGCGAAGTGCCTACCTGTAGATTTTGGCCTCTAGCTCAGCCGGCACCTAGGGAAACCTACCAAACCTGTGCATTTCTGAAAACTAGAGACCTAGGGGAATCCAAGGAGGGGTGACTTGCGGGGCTCGAACCAGGTTCTGTTACCCAGAATCCTTTGCAAACCTCAAAATTTGGCTAAAAAAACACATATCCCTCACATTTCTGTGGCAGAAAGTTCTGGAATCTGAGAGGAGCTACAAATTTCCTTCCACCCAGCGTTCCCCCAAGTCTCCCGATAAAAATGATACCTCACTTGCATGGGTAGGCCTAGCGCCGGCGACAGGAAACACCCCAAAGCGCAACGTGGACACATCCTAAATTTTGGAAAAAAACAGAGGTGTTTTTTGCGAAGTGCCTACCTGTAGATTTTGGCCTCTAGCTCAGCCGGCACCTAGGGAAACCTACCAAACCTGTGCATTTCTGAAAACTAGAGACCTAGGGGAATCCAAGGAGGGGTGACTTGCGGGGCTCGGACCAGGTTCTGTTACCCAGAATCCTTTGCAAACCTCAAAATTTGGCTAAAAATACACATGTTACTCACATTTCTGTGGCAGAAAGTTCTGGAATCTGAGAGGAGCCACAAATTTCCTTCTACCCAGTGTTCCCCCAAGTCTCCCGATAAAAATGATACCTCACTTGTGTGGGTAGGACTAGCGCCCACGAAAGGAAAGGGCCCAAAACACAACGTGGACACGTCACATTTTTTTATAAAAAGCAGTGCCTACCTGTGGATTTTGGCCTGTAGCTCAGCCGACACCTGAGGAAAACTAGCAAACCAGTGCATTTTTTAAAACTAGAAACCCAGGGGAATCCAAGATGGGGTGACTTGCGGGGCTCTGACCAGGTTATGTTACCCAGAATCCTTTGCAAACATCAAAATTTGGCCCAAAAACCACTTTTTCCTCTCATTTCGGTGACAGAAAGTTCTGGAATCTGAGAGGAGCCACAAATTTCCTTCCACCCAGCGTTCCCCTAAGTCTCTCGATAAAAATGGTACATCACTTCTGTGGGTAGGCCTAGCGCCCACAAAAGGAAATGGCCCAAAACACAACGTGGACTCAACATATTTTTTCACAGAAAACAGAGGTGTTTTTTGCAAGGTGCCTACCTGTGGTGTTTGGCCTGTAGCTCAGCCGGCCCGGGGGGGGGGGCAGAAATGCCCTAAAATAAATTTGCCCTCCCAACCCCCACCATCCCCCGCCGGGAGCGACCCTTGCCTACGGGGTCACTCCCCCTGCGTGACATTGGCACAAAAACAAATCCCCGGTGCCTAGTGGTTTCTGCCCCCTTGGGGGCAGGTTGACCTAAACTCAGCCAATCTGCCCCCAAGGGGGGCAGAAATGGCCTAAATACAATTTGTCCCTCAGGGGAGTGACTTTTGCCTAATGGGTCGCTCCCCATCTCTAAAAAAAAAAAAAAAGAAAAAAAAGAAAAATTCCCCTGGCGCCTAGAGGTTTCTGCCCCCCCCGCCCCCTGGGGGCAGATCGGCCTAATAATAGGCCGATCTGCCCCCCGGGGGGGCAGAAATGGCCTAAAATAAATTTGCCCCCCCAACACCCACCCCCCCCGGGAGCGACCCTTGCCTACGGGGTCGCTCCCCCTGCGTGACATTGGCGCCAAAAAACAAATTCCCGGTGCCTAGTGGTTTCTGCCCCCTTGGGGGCAGATTGACCTAAAATTGGCCAATCTGCCCCCAGGGGGGAAGAAATGGTCTAAATACAATTTGCCCCCCCAGGGGAGCGACCCTTGCCTGATGGGTCGCTCCCCATCTCTAAAAAAAGAAACAACAAAAAAAAAATTGCCCTGGTGCCTAGAGTGTTCTGCCCCCCCCCCGGGGGCAGTTCGGCCTAATAATAGGCCGATCTGTCCCCCGGGGGGGCTGAAATGGCCTAAAATAAATTTGCCCCCCCAACCCCCACCCCCCCCCGGGAGCGACCCTTGCCTACGGGGTCGCTCCCCCTGCGTGACATTGGTGCCAAAAAACAAATCCCCGGTGCCTAGTGGTTTCTGCCCCCTTGGGGGCAGATTGACCTAAAATTGGCCAATCTGCCCCCAGGGGGGCAGAAATGGTCTAAATACAATTTGCCCCCCCAGGGGAGCGACCCTTGCCTGATGGGTCGCTCCCCATCTCTAAAAAAAGAAACAACAAAAAAAAAAAACACAAAAAAAAAATTGCCCTGGCGCCTAGAGTGTTCTGCCCCCCCCCGGGGGCAGTTCGGCCTAATAATAGGCCGATCTGTCCCCCGGGGGGGCAGAAATGGCCTAAAATAAATTTGCCCCCACAACTCCCACCCCCCCCCGGGAGCGACCCTTGCCTACGGGGTCGCTCCCCCTGCGTGACAGTGGCGCCAAAAAACAAATCCCCGGTGCCTAGTGGTTTCTGCCCCCTTGGGGGCAGATTGACCTAAAATCGGCCAATCTGCCCCCAGGGGGGCAGAAATGGTCTAAATACAATTTGCCCCCCATGGGAGCGACCCTTGCCTGATGGGTCGCTCCCCATCTCTAAAAAAAAGAAAGAACAAAAAAAAAAAACACAAAAAAAAAATTTGCCCTGGCGCCTAGAGGTTTCTTCCCCCCCTGGGGGCAGAAATGGCCTAAAATAAATTGCCCTCCCCCCAGGGAGCGACCCTTGCCTAAGGGGTCGCTCCCTTTGCGTGAAATTCACGCAAAGAAAAAACTCCCTGGTGTCTAGTGGTTTCTACCCCCCTTGGGGGCAGATTGGCCTCATCAAAATAGGCCAATCTGCCCCCAAGGGGGGCAGAAATGGCCAAAATATAATTTTCCCCCAAGGGGAGCGACCCTTGCCTAAGGGGTCGCTCCCCACCAAAAAAAAAAAAAATGAAAAAAAAAAAAAAAAATGGTCCCTGGTGCCTAGAGGTTTCTGCCCCCCCTGGGGGCAGATCGGCCTAATAGTAGGCCGATCTACCCCCAGGGGGGGCAGAAAAGGCCTTCCCGAAAATATGCCCCCCCTGGGAGCGACCCTTGCCCAAGGGGTCGCTCCCTTTTGTCAATAACAATAAAAAAAAAAAAATCCCTGGTGTCTAGTGGTTTCTACCCCCCTTGGGGGAAGATTTGCCTCATCAAAATAGGCCAATCTGCCCCCAAGGGGGGCAGAAATGGCCAAAATATAATTTTCCCCCAAGGGGAGCGACCCTTGCCTAAGGGGTCGCTCCCCACCTCAATAAAAAAAAATGAAACAAAAAAAAAAATGGTGCCTGGTGCCTAGAGGTTTCTGCCCCCCCTGGGGGCAGAAAAGGCCTTTTCAAAAAAATGCCCCCCCTGGGAGCGACCCTTGCCCAAGGGGTCGCTCCCTTTTGTCAATTTCAAAGAAAAAAAAAAAATCCCTGGTGTCTAGTGGGGTTTCAAAAGCCGGATTGCAAGCAATCCGGCTTTTGAAACCCTCGGAGGGACTTCAAAGGGAAGGAAATACTTTTCCTTCCCTTTGAAGCCCCTCCGGGCCTCCCAAGTGATTGAAAAAGAAAGGCGGGGTGGGGGGGTCGGGGGTGGAAGGGGAAGGTCTTCCCTTCCATCCCCGACTTGGGGGGGGAAGGGGGGTGCACGGGGGGCGCGCTAGCGCGCCCCCAAGTTCCCCTGTGCCATGGACGAGATGATCTCGTCCAAGGCACAGGGGAACTGTAGCCTTGGACGAGATCATCTCGTCCAAGGCACCCAAGAGGTTAAATTGTCTTTTTGTGTATAATAACTGTCTGTGGTATCCTGTCTGAGTGTTTTTGTGGTCTTTTGTGTTGTCAACATTTGTCTTTGTTGTGTTGGGAGTCTGTTGTGGGTAGTGGTAGTTTGGGTATAGTTGGGCTGTGTTTGTAGTTATTTTGCATTTTCCTGTCCTACATTCCCTCTATTCTCCTTTGTTCCCCTTTATCCCCTCTTTATTTTGGGTGCAATAATGTTGGGTAGGCCTCGTCTTGGCAGGATGGGAGAGGAGGAGCTGGGTGGGTTTATTTGGCTGGTGTGCCACTTCCTACCCCTCATGATAGGGGCAGGTGGTCGTGTGATCCAAGGCTATCACACAAAGGCAAGGAGGCTCCGGTGGGCAAAGGTGTTGTACCATCTGCAGAGAATATACAACACACCGCGAAATGACCACCAGCTGAAGTACAGCTGGGCTGACCTTGTTGCCAGGGAGCAAGATCTGTTGGACCACCTGGGGATTGTGATTGGTGGCCCTGTTGGTGAGTACAAATCAGAGTAATGTGCATGCTTAAATGCTTTGTAGTGACAGCAGCTGATTTTTTTCTGCCGCCAATGTTTTTGAACATGTGGAATGCTAGTGAAACATACAGGGCCATATTTCTACTTTGTTAGCACCGCAATCGCGATCTGTTTTGAAGCAAGAGCGGCACAAACTTACAAAATACAATAGTATTTTGTAAGTTTGCACCGCCTTTGTGTCAAACAGCAGCACAAACGCGGTGCAAAATATGTATAGATATGGGCCACAGTTGCCTTTGAGGTATACAAATTTCCTACACATTACCGTCATTTGTTGACGCAACAGCTAGACTAACTTTCTAAACACAACAGGAGCCGGAAAATTTGTGCTGGCTTCACGTCAATTGATGTTGGCAATGTGGTTCAAACATATATTTCATGTGTGGTTGTTGAGTGTATCAGGAAACATATCTTGGAAATCCAGAAATTTACCAGAAATATTGTGTCCCTCAATTGTTTTCGGATACATGTCTGAACTGGATTCTGACACATATGTAACAAGTTATAGCTTACCTCAGTAACATCTTAGACTGATATTTTGAGTTTGTAGTGCAACATTTAAATTAGGGATGGATGGCAAAAGGTATGCACACAGGTTCATATCTCTATGGTTGGTGCAACTAACCATAGCTGTGACACATCAAATGAAGAAAATGATACAAATTGAGGGCTAACAACTGTCCCTGGCCCTCTGTACATTGTACCTGTGTGTCTAATATTGGTCTTAGTCACAATGTCTGGGTGACTGGTATTGCAGTCCTCACAGAAAGTGGCTTTGGATGTCTCTCATGGATACACATGATGAGAGGAATACACTCCATGATTTTGTCTGCTCACTAATGAAGGAGCATTTTTGCCACCACATGATAGTTAGGGCCACTGCATGTGTGCGGATATGTGTGTATCACTCACTGGAGTCCCGGGTCTGTACATGTTTGCAGTGGTATGGAGGATGCAGTATCATCATGTCTGAGAGGCTTTACTTTCTGAGTTAATATCCCCTTCGCTGCCAGGCCTTTTTCCCCTCCTGTGCCAAGCCTTTTTTTGGCTATTTGGGGCAGTTCGCGCTTAGGCCCTCATAACGTTTTGTTCACATAAGCTACCCATGCCAAATTTGCGTCCTTTTTTTCCAACATCCTAGGGATTCTAGAGGAACCCAGACTTTGTGGATTCCCCTGAAGGAGACCAAGAAATTAGCCAAAATACAGTGACATTTGTTTTTCTTCGAACAAATGGGAAAAAGGGCTGCAGAAGGCAGTTCGTGTTTTTTTCCCTGAAAATTGCACCAACAAAGGGTTTGCGGTGGCAAGATCACCATCTTCCCAGCTTTCAGGAACAGGCAGACTTGAATTGGAAAACCCAATTTTTCAATACAATTTTGACATTTTACTGGGACATACCCCATTTTTACTATTTTTTGAGCTTTCAGCCTCATTCCAGTTAGTGACCAAAATGGGTGAGAAACCAGTGCTGGATCCCAGACAGCTAAACATTTCTGAAAAGTAGACAAAATTCTTAACTCAGCAAGGGGTCATTTGTGTAGATCCTACAAGTTTTTCCTACAGAAAATAACAGCTGAAATAAAATAATATTGAAATTGAGGTGAAAAAAACAACCATTTTTCTCCACGTTTTACTCTGTAACTTTTTCCTGCGATGTCAGATTTTAAAGCAATATACCGTTACGTCAGCTGGACTCTTCTGGTTGTGAGGATATATAGGGCTTGTAGGTTCATCAAGAACTCTAGGTACTCAGAGCCAATAAATGAGTTGCACCTTGCAATGGGTTTTTATTCTATACCGGGTATACAGAAATTCATTTGCTGAAATATAAAAAGTGAAAAATAGGTATCAAGAAAACCTTTGTATTTCCAAAATGGCCACAAGATAAGTTGTTGGGAAGCAGTGGTATTTGCACATCTCTGAATTCCGAGGTGCCCATACTAGCATGTGAATTACAGGGCATTTTTCGAATAGACGTCTTTTTTACACACTGCCTTACATTTGGAAGGAAAAAATTTAGAGAAAGACAAGGGGCAATAACACTTGTTTTGCTATTCTGTGTTCCCCCAAGTCTCCTGATAAAAATGGTGCCTCACGTGTGTGGGTAGGCCTAGTGCCCAAGAAAGGAAATGGCCCAAAACACAACGTGGACACATCACATTTTTTCACAGAAAACAGAGGTGTTTTTTACAAAGTGCCTACCTGTGGATTTTAGCCTCTAGCTCAGCCGGCACCTGGGGGGCCGAAATGGCGTAAAATAAAGCGACCCTTGTCTATGGGGTCGCTCCCCCTGCGTGACATTGGCGCAAAAAAAAAGATCCCTGTGCCTAGTGGTTTCTGCCCCCCCCAGAGGGGGGCAGAAATGGTCTAAATACAATTTGCCCCCCAGGGAAGCGACCCTTGCCTAATGGGTCGCTCTCCATCTGTAAAACAACAACAACAACAAAAAATCCCTGGTGCCTATTGGTTTCTGCCCCCCTTGGTGGCAGATCAGCCTAAGCAGAAATGGACTAAAATAAATTTGCCCCCCAGGGGAACAACCCTTGCCTAAGGGGTCGCTCCCGTTGCGTGAAATTCACAAAAAAAAAGAACTCCCTGGTGTCTAGTGGTTTCTGTCCCCCTTGGGGGCAGATTGGCCTCATACAAATAGGCCAATCTGCCCCCAAGGGGGGCAGAAATGGCCTAAATATAATTTGCCTCCTATGGGAGCGACGCTTGCCTAAGGGGTCACTCCCCACCTCTAAAATAAGAAACAAAACAAAAACAAAAAAAACAAAAATTATTATCCCTGGTGCCTAGAGGTTTCTGCCCCCAGGGGGGGCAGAAAAGGCCTTTAAAAAAAATGCCCCCCCTGGGAGCGACCCTTGCCCAAGGGGTCGCTCCCCTCATGCCAATTTCATTTGAAAAATAAATCCCTGATGTCTAGTGGGCGTTTCAAAAGCCGGATTGCTTTACAATACGGCTTTTGAAACGCAGAGAGAGACTTCCAAGGGAAGGAAATTCCTTTCCTTCCCTTTGAAGCTTCTCTCGGCCTCCCCCACGTGATCGGAGGAGAAATGCTTTGCATTTCTCTTCCGATCGCGCTTGGGAGGAGGCCTCTGTGACAATCAGCACGCGATCGCGCGCTGATGTCACGGGGGTGGGGGGTCAGGGGTGGAAGGGGAAGGTCTTCCCCTTTCACCCCTGCCTTGGGGGGGTGGGGAGGAACCCCACAGAGGGTGCGCTAGCGCGCCCTCTGGGCTCTGTGTACAGGATGTAATGGTTACGTCCTGGGCATACGAGCACTGTGCCTCAGGACGTAACCATTACGTCCTGGGCACAGAAGGGGATATTACTCATAGTATTTGTATTTTGAAGTGTTGTACAGTGCACAAACATTGAGCACATTTCTCCCTTCCATGCCTTACAGGTGAACCTGCACCCAACACTATTGGGGAGGTGGCTCGATTTGCTGACCCAGACATCTCCAGTAAGTGTTGATATTTCTGTTCTGTGTTGTGTTTGCTGATGATGTGTGATTGACTCCTGTGTGTTGGACACATAGCAAGGTGTGATGCGCTGGTCAATCATCTGTTTTGTTCCTTGAGTGGAGTATCATTTTATCACCATCTTTGAGTTGGCCAATCCTTATCGTATTGTCATATTTTGGGATTCTAGGTCAGTCCTGTAGGCACGGCAATGTGAAAAGGGATGAGTTATGTGGATAAAACTTGAAATCAGAAAATGTAGGAGTGGACCATATTAGTTTATTAGTCAGCCAGTCAGACCCTGATTCTCCCAGAATAGGGATGCCAAAGTCTTACCCACAGACTTCAGCTTCCCTATTCACGAATTAACATGTTGGACTGTATGTTAACTTCCTAGCAGCATGTAGCTCCACATGTTATGCTACGAGTATGAGGCACTTGAGTACAATGGCCTAGGTGTGCATGCAGCTCATGGCCAGAGGTGTACTTGCATCTATCTGTTTGTTGTAATTCAGGGCTTACTGGTAGGAAATGATGTAGACAATGGTCTTCATTTCCAAAGAAAAGTGTTGATGGGATTGCCCAAGGTTTGGATGTGTCCTATTTGGAGTTCCTCCTTACCTGTGGTGTGCTGGCCACACCCATGTACAGCTTTCCAAAGCTTCCTGGGTGTTCTTGTTGTTAGAAATTATTAGTTGCTTGTCCACCCCTCCCCCTCAGACACAGGCATAGGGTTGTGAATAGTGTACCTAGGACTGAAGATCCAAGTTTGGTACACAGACATGTAAATCAGTAAATCACTTGTCCAAACCTAGGATACCCACTCATGATTAGCACATGCATTCTATACTGGTAAGTCCATTTACAACTCGCAGATCCTGTGGCCCTAGATTGCCATCCAGAACATAGAAATTTGTTGGCCTGTCAGTGTTGAAGGATATGCAGCATGATTTTTACCTGACAACTGGCAGAACTATGTTGCCAAAGTCATTCCAGTTGTTACCCATCTTGTAGGGCTTGGATGTGCTATTTGATGATAGGACATTTGGAGGCTGGCTTGCCATGTACTTACTCAGGGACTATCAGTGATCTGTATGATGATATGGGCTGTTACAGGTACATTAGCTGTATTGTCTGATTTACTTCTTGAGCCATTTCACACAATGTAGTACCTAATGTTTGGTTTTCTATTTGTCTTAACAGCGGCCAATATGACTCCCATCCAGCTTTGAGAGTTTCAACGCAGGGCAATGCGTTACCGCCACATTCTGGATGTGGAGTCTGGGTACCACAACATGGCAAGACGATATCGCCATGAAAGAGCCTCCGGGTGTGGAGTGCATTTGCACAAGGGGGCCCTTCTGTGTCCACCACAGCCACTACCACCCAGCTGGCACCAACAGCAGCTGGGACCTTTGCTGGACCATCTACAGCAACAACTCCAGGAACAGTCACAGCACCACCTGCACCTCAGCCTACGGACAAGGCAACGACAACAGCGCCCATACTTCATCGACTGGCACCCAGACAACCCCTGCTGCAGCCATAGACCCTGCAGCTTTTGCCCAGATGCAAAGGAACTTAGACCGTGTCCTACGGAAAATGACCAGACTGCAGCAGGAGGTGGCACAAGTTAACCGGAGGGTATGTGCCATTAAAAAGACCCTGAGGAGGGCCAACTTGTGGGCTTCTACTCAGAGATGATTCCCTCCCCTCCCTCCTCTTTCCTGGTTCTTTAACTAAGTAGGTATAGGGGGCTTAGTGTTAGGTTAGTATAGGCTGTTAGTTTAGTTAGTAGTAGTGGGTGGGGGGTGAGGGTTTTATACTTTTTTCAACTGTTTTTTATTATGTGTGTGGGGGGCAATGTTGGGGTTTTGATGTTTTAAAAAATGAAGAAAAAAAATACAAAAAAATATATATTTGTTTAGTATTAGATAGTATGTGTTTAGGTTAGTATCTGTTGTCCTCCATGTGTCCCGTCTTATAAAGGGGTTGGGGGATTGATGTTTAGATTGTTTAGTTAAATGTGATAAGCTTAGCTTAGGTTAGTTAGGGACAGTTGTGGGTAATGTGTAGTTAGAGTAGAATAGGTTAGGTTAGGTTTTGCACAGTTTTGCGTCAAAAAGTATAAATATGGGCCTTTGCATCTAATACACTCTGCAACCAAATAAATCCATGCATTCCTGTAATTCACAAACCCTGTTTCCAGCTCCACTAAATAGTGGTGGCATCCATGAAGAAACCATTTGTGGACTCAGATCTTAAAGGTAATCTATTTTGAAGACAGCAGCAGCACAATAAATGCAGGTAAGCATGCAGCTTTGGTTCTGCTGTCTGGGATGCAGAGGGGGATGGCCACAGCCAATTCCTGGACCCTTACGTCCCACTGCCACAGGTCTGTGTGTAGATGTCCCCCTCGCAATTTCCCTACGCCATATCTACAAAGTGGCGCAATACATTCATTGCACCACTTTGTAAACCCTTGCACCACATTATGCCTGCTCTGTCATAATGTATGCAACAGGAGAGTTCCCATGAGGGGAGGCCCAAAACAAAATGGTGCAGTCACTGTGCAATTTTTGGTGTAACTTTTAATGCCTGCTCAGGGCAGGCATTAAAATGATGCACCCATAATCTCCCATGGGCCTCCCTGTGCTTTGCTGGACTAGCGTCAAAATGTTAATGCAGCAAAGCGCCACAATAGAGCCAAAAATGTTGACGCTGTTGTGGTATTGTGCACCATGGTGTGCTGTATTGTAAATACAGAGCACCCGTGGTGCCGTTGGGGGAATCGAGGGGTGCCACTCTCTTGCAAATATGCCCCTTTGTACTTTGCTATGGCTTGGGCCATTCAGTTAAACCTACAATGCTTGCCTGAAAAGTTGTCCTTATAACATATTTAAAATAATGCACTACTTTTGCATCAGGAAGGGGGGACCCCACTCAAACACCATATGCATTCAGAAACAATCAGAACAATACTATTGATTCGAAACTGTACTTACAAATTTCGGTGTAAAACCTTTTATTCCATTATCCAAAATGTTTGTGAGCAAGTAGCCACTGTGGTTGCACTGCTGCCAGTATAATAGAATGCACTGTTATTGTAATGTGGCTCTCATTTTCACCATACACCGGGGCAGCTCCTCCATCAGGGCGGAGTAGTGTCGCCCCGAGCCAGCAGCGGCAGCTGCAAACATTTTACCAAAAAACAATAATAAAATGTGTTTATTATTGTTTTTTGGTACAAGTGGCCATGGAGGCGATGAGCAGTGAAGGGCAGTGGGGGTCTCGGGACCACCATAGATACATGCGCAGAAGGGTCTCTCCAAACCAGCAACTCATTTGCCAGGCTGGAGAGAACCTGCACAGGCTGCCAGTACACCTGGGAGTTTCCTGGTTGGGTGCTCCCAGCCAATCCTGATGCTGCTTTGAGCAGCGTCAGGATTGGCCACAAGGCAGGCTGTGAGCCTGTGCCTGCAGCCCGGAGCTACGAGGGACAGAGGAACAGTGCAGCGGAGGAGGTACATGTTTTTTTTTAAATTTAATTTTTATTTATCTCCCCCACGCACACCGCTCCTTCTGGTTGCCATGAGCCACGACTGCCATAACACTAGCCTAAATGGGGGATACACGCATTCACCAAACCTGTTGACCTTGTGCCAACTTTTTCAAAAGTCCTCATTTTGACACTTTTCTAAATATACGTCAGGTTGAACCACTAATACCGTGTGAGTGTTGCTTACATTCTTTACAGATCACAACGCCCCTGGGAGATGGTGCTTTGTGAAGAGTATGTTTCCGAAGGTCTGCTAGAATCCTCCTAGGAAGGGGATGCCCAATGTTAGCCCAGGAGGGTGGGATACATGCTGGGTTTTCAGACCATCAGCTGATTTTCCATGTAGATTCTCCTTGTGTACAATAATCTTATGTGGATATATTAATAACATCTGCCATGACCCTTGTCCTGATAAGCGCTCACTACACATCTCCCTTGCGACTGCAACATTTCATCATAATGAATAACGATAAGGTCTGTCAGGACACGCAGCATTATTTCTTCTTTTCAGTTACATATGGCTTTACAAATTCACTCCCCCTTGAGTCCTTTGCTCCAGGCAGATGATGCCCCAGTCCAGCTAATGGGATTCATGTTGGGTGCAGTGCGCTGTGTCTTTTCAGCCCTCTCAAAGTCTGCGTGAGGCCACGCCCATCTCTCTGCAACAAATGGACTCCCACGGTTTTCGCTTCTTGAAGGCAGGTGAGAATAAAAATAATCTCATTTACCTCATCTCCTTGCGTTAATCCTTCTTTTCAATGGCTTCGTCGCAGCTGAAGTTCCCTGTGTACCATCCATCACATTAACATGTTCCTGGACTGCTGAGATCACGTCATTATGCAAATGGTCCACTCCTTCAATGTCTCCAAATACCTATGAAAAGGAATGTACAAGATGAAGACACACTTTATCGATCATGCACAGTCTCTCGGAATGAAAGGGGCAAGGAAGTTGTTATCGGAACCGTGTTCGTAACAGTTTCTTTACCCTGTATATTTTCAGATGAATTTTAATGATTTGCAAAGGACCTATTTGCAGAGGTATAGGGAACTCAAGAAAATATTTAATTTGCCTTTTAGGACATATTCACAGGCTGAAAATGAATAACTTCTTGAGAGATGCTAAAGGAGCTGCAGTTGTTAAAATGTAACACATTTTCCAAAATGCATATTGCTCCAAAAGGTGATCTAAAAACAGAGGTAACTGTTTTTATGTTCATCACCATCATAAGTCACTTTTATATTTTAGAACGCAGAAAGTTTGATGTACTGAAGAAAAACATGGTAGTGAAGTGGCACCATACACAAATTAGCCACAATTACACTTCACGTTAAATTTTTTGTATCATCATTTAGTGGCAAATGTCTTTCGGAAGCATCACAATAGTCATGAAAATACTATGACAACAAAGATATTGTTCCAGGAGACAAGGTGACTTCTGGATTATGCCCCTTTAACCAAGATATTCCAAATATTTAAGGATAATTATTAAAGGCGGTAATATCAAAACAAAGCCTGAAAATTGAAGGTTTGATCGCTAAAAGAGAACTGTAAAAACAAAGAAGTCAATCCAACTGCACAAGAAGTGAATGGAAAACTATCAAAATTTCACATCACTTCAGGAGGCTTTTTAATTCCCTTCTGAACATTATGGGCCAGATTTACAAAGGTAAACTTGACCAAATGTCTAAGTTTATACCAAAAGTCTCAGTTTCGACCTAAAGTCTAATTTTGCTCGTAGTAACAACAGTCTTTAGGTTTAAGTTTAGACTTTTGGTGTAAGTTTAGACTGAAAGTCTTAAGTTATATTTTTGGTTTGAGTTTGATGACTCCTCCTTGCAATCACAGTGCCATTGCACACCTAATCCTACACATGAAAGGTGTGAAGCATCTCCTACAAAGGGATCCAAGTGGAGGAAAGTCCACTGGTGCAAAACCCCCATTGGCAATCTTGTAGCTCTTGGTGGAAGATAATGCTTAATGCAGACATAGACAAGCAAGACACCAAATTCTCCCTGATAGCAGGACAGAGAAAAGAGTGAAGCTAAGACCTCCAGCATTAAATCCAAATGGAAATTCTGTCTGCAAGGAGCAAACATCAGGGAAAAAACAGTAAATGTGTGATGAACATAATTTAAAATTGGAGAACACATGGCTTGCAACAAATCAATCTTTTAGTAATGCCTCCCTTGTATGTGGTTCAAGTAGGAATTGACATTGCAAGAAAGATACAACTTCATCTTGGATTCAGAAGCTCACATAATAATCCCTGGATGGACCACCATTTTAGGAAGGGAATTCATGAGGATTGAACTTATTCCTTTATCCCACACATAGTATTGACATCACATATGAAGAAGACCAAATTTGACAGGTTTTGCCCAGTGCCAAATTCCTTAGTCCTGCTGCTGTTTTTCATGCCCACCTCTACTTCAAGTAAATTCTTGAAAAGATTTGGAAGCACATCGCTCCCAGGTCCGTCTGATTTGTGTGTGACATCATTCAGGACTCATAATAATTAAGCAGCCGAGAAGGGAGTACCTTACTGCCTCACTCAGGAGATTGCCTTTGTTCTGAAATGATCCAGGGGGAATATTCCTTTAAATGCATAGCTGTTTTCCCAAGGGCACTGGAAAAAGAGTTATACGTCTTTAGGATTTAGAAAAGTTACCCCCTTGGCCCAAGGGCAGTAGGAAGCATGTTATTTATTTTTTGTCTAAGGGCAGGGTGGAGCTATATTTTACCTCTGCAGTAGCTAATAGCAGTGCGTATGAGAGACCTTATACCACCCTCCTTGCTCAAAGGTGGAAGTGTTTTTTGTTTGTATTATTTATTTCCCTGCTTTGCGGTGTAGATTATGCTTGGTGCAGCTTAAGACTGTCTCACTACTCTCATTGCACTTGCAACCTGTTCAATGTGATCGCTTTCTGATATTCCAGGTTTCCAGTCTTCACTGTCACAAAAGGAGGGTGAAGGACAACAGGAAAGTTTAATAACTGCCCCACCATTGCCTTCACAAAGAGCGAAGAGGGCAATGGGACATCTGTTAGTGGTAAGCCATTCATCACCATACTGTTTTTTTAAAGTGAAGACGCATCAAGCCAGCTAGCAGCTGTCCACCTGCCATCCTCATAATTTTCAGGCATCCATCAGTGGATCTGTCCCTCCTTTAACTTCCTTTTCATGATCGTAAAAAAATAAAAGCACATCACACAACTATCCCACTGATTATCCCACTGCCCTATACACAGATGCAAGGAGGCTGAAATGACAGCTTTTAGATGCACTGGGAGCATGCTTCTCAGCCTCCACTCAACTTGTAGAAAGGCAGAAGGGGTGGGTTAAATATACCAATAGCCTCTGGGAAAGGTAGTGGGCTTATAAACCCCCTGTTTACTTAAGCAATGTGGTGGATGTACAAAGCAGCTCTTATACTTTATGATGCCAGAGGATAGAAGAGGGGAAATGGCTGAATTAAGCTGTCTGACTACCTCATTTTGATTCTGTTCTAAATTTTTTGAACTGCCCCAACCCTTCAGCAATGCAGGGTTGGATAAGGTTGCAATCCCCTTACTTACATCAGCAGTGTGGGTAGCATACCCACTCTTCGCTGCATTTAGTGGGAGCTAGGAGCAATAGATGATAGTAGGGTGATAGGCAGCTGTCCCTGCTTCAAATGTTATCCCCCCTAGCTCTTCAGCAAAGCAGGGTTGGGATAGTGGCATTTCTATCCCTTCACAGGATGAAGGCAAGGCTGGTAAGCAGTTGAAATTTTCAACCCCTACCTATTACTGAGCGCAGGTATATTTGGAACCCTCCTTGTTTCAGGGCTATCTAGGGAAGTGTCAGTATACATGCCTTTTTTATGATTTGGATCTGAGCTTGTGTCCCACTCATGTATGCCAACCGCAGCATTGTCTTTCCCACTTTCCCACTTTCTTACTTTTTTCCTTTGATTTTTGTTGGTAAATATTCACAAAGGTTTGATTTCAAATCAAATCAAATCATTAACATTTATAAAGCGCGGGAGGAGCCAAGATGGCGGCCGGGAAGGACGCTTGATTAAGCGCTCCTCTCGGGCTCGCCACGAAAAAATTTGCGGGGCGCTCCTGAGGCGCCGCTGCCATATCCCTGCGGCGGGATCCGCTTTTGCGGCCGCTCTCCGCCTACTGACGGCTCCAGGTGCGATCGGGCGGCCGGGCGGAGGTGCTGTTGCAGAGCGGACCGGAGCTGAAAGCTGCGGCCGCCATCTTGTCGGCCGCGCCGGGCTGGTCGCGGCTCCGGATTTTGGAAGAGAGGTGGGTGCGCGGAGCCAGGAGCGACCCACCTCGCGAGGGCGCTAAGCCCATATTCTGTCTCGGTTCTGCCCCGGGCGGCCCTCTCCCTCCTCGCCAGGATATCGGACACAGGGGCTCTCCCCCCCCTCCCACCAGGTGAGGGGAGCCCCGAGGAACAGTGGCGAGCCGCGGCTGGGAGCGAGTGAAGAGAGGCACCTCCCCCCCGCAACAGGCCTTGTGGGAGTATTACAACTGGACTGGGGCAATTCGCTCTGCAAGTGGGTCGGGACCCGCGCCATGGACCCCCCCGGATGCTCCACGGGGCTGTGAGTCCTGCCGGGCGGCTGTGAGCTCGGCCACAGCAGTCGCGCCCTCTCCAGGAGGCCGCTGGCGTTTTCTTCCCCTGAGGTGGGGTTTACCTGATTGGAGGTCCTGACGGTGAGACGGGTGCACAGCAAGGGAGACTGGGAGTCGTTGCCTTTGCCTTGTGCCGGCAACCCCCTCCCGCCCATAAGGGGGGATGAAGCTCGGGTGACGAATCCTCAGGTGGGCCACTGGGGGTGCCTCCTTTGTCTCGTGCCTGTTTACGCGCTGCGCCTACCCCGGGAGTCGTCTCTGTGCCTGCAGCTGGATACCGAGGCCACCACAGACGCGATCCGTGCAGGGTCAGTCAGGATCAAGCTAAGCCATATCCTCTGTTCAATGGTGCCGACCTGCGCCACAGGGTGGAACTGCGCTTAACGAACTGTGCGGGCCCGTAACACACTAAGCTCTGGATTGCCACTCCCCTACTTCACACCGAAGAGGGCCTGGAGCTGGATACCGACTGGGGGCTTGTGGCACGCGTGTGGAACTAGCGACAGGAGGTACTGGATCGCCTGAATAGGTTTCCGTTTAGAGGACCACCAGCAGGGCCGAAGCCCAAACACTGAAGTCTGCATTGGCGTGGCCCCGCGGGGAATTGTATGCCCTCCTCGCTTGCTGGGCCCAGATAACACAGGTTAGCGCGTGATTTTTGGAGGAATCAGGCCGCAACAGATAAGTCAAAATGGCCGGTAGGCCCAAATCAGCTAAAAACCAGGATCGGAGCACGCAAGGCCTGGCGCCCGGAGATCAGCAGCATACGCCCTCTCTGCAGTCGTTGGAGTCCACGCTCATGTCCCATTCCATACAATTCGAGAAAGTTCTGCAAGCAATCATGGACACTAAAACTTCACTGGAAACCAGGATAGACACGGTATCGCAAGATCTGAACATCCTCAGAGTAGACCATGGCAAACTATCTGATAAAATGAAGACAACGGAGGCGGCGCTAAGAGAACTGGCCCCCACGGTAGCAGATAACCAAAAACAAATTCTCCGCCTAGACGCAGAAGTTAAGTCACTGCTGAGAAGAGCGGAGGAGGCGGAGGGCAGATCCCGCCGCAATAACATACGGTTTCTCGGTTTTCCTGAAAAATCTCTGGATCAAAGCTCAGAGCTCCTGCTGGAACACTGGCTAATTAAAGAGGTCTTGAATGGAACTCCATCCAAATTCTTTTCAGTGGAAAGAGCATACAGAATCCCCGGACGCCCTCCGGCCCCGGGCCAACCTCCGAGGCCACTGATAGCTAGGTTCCTAAACTTCAGAGACCGGGATACTATACTCCAACAGTTCCGCAGCAAAGGTCCATACAGGTATGAGGATTCGACTGTTCATGCTTATCCAGACTTCACTCAGGAAGTGCAAAGGCAACGCAATTCCTTCACCCAGGTCAAACAACGCCTCCGGGAGTATGACATAAAATACGCATTAATGTTCCCCGCTAAACTTCGTGTAATAACAGATGATCGCACCCACGTGTTCACCTCTCCGGAAGATGCCTGGACGTGGATGCATGCCAAAGGCTTCGCCCAACCACGCGAGGCATCTGGTGCTGACGAGAACTGGTCAACGACGAAACCCAGGAAACGATCTAAGAGGCACGCCAGGGGTCAACCCACGGAGGAACAGGCTGCAGAGGAGAGAGCCAGGGCCCTAAAAGAAACTCCCCTACTAACTCAAAACTCCTTTGAGACGCTTAGGTCCCATCCAGTGGAGGGCTCGGACTCGGACTCGCTCAGCTCGGACTCTACATTAACGGAGGCATTGAGAGGCCCGGAGCTCACCCCCAGGTCCGCAGACGCACTCTGAACAAAAACCACTGAACTATCCCCCTAGGGGGGACCAACCGCCACAGCCGGAGTACAGATCTGAACTTTGCTATTTCCTCCTGTAATAGGTGATCGCATCACCTGAACTTCTGTATCCTTATGCGTTTGCTCCTGGAGATAACTCCTTTATTCATATTGTGCGCAGCTGGCAGCGCGGAGCGGAGGGGGGGTGGGTGGAGGGCCGTGCCCTGGGAGCGCCCCAAGCTAATTGCGGACCGTGTCTGCAGAAGGATGCGAGCCCCTAAAATGAGCCGCATCTGGATAGTATTATTGCTCCCCGCAGTTATCCATACGGATACGCCTTAGCCCGCACCCACCATCGGTGTGTAGCCTGTTACAAGTTCATAGTTGGGGTTGGGATCCAGTTGGGGAGGGAAAGAGGGTAATTATTAGTTCGTGCGCTACCGGTCTGCTCACAACTCTGGACAAATGCCCGGCGGTGTGGGGTCCGTCCGCGGTGGCGGTGGGGACCCAATGGGGCTTCCCGGGCTCCGGGGAGCAAGACATACATTCACAAACAGAATATGGCCCAATCCATAACCCATAGCACATATAAATATGACATAATCACCTGGAACGTCAGGGGACTGGGGACACCGGTCAAGAGGGCCAGGGTGCACACACGACTCAAACGCCATGGTACACATATTGCAATCCTACAAGAGACTCACTTGCGGGACCCAGACCTGCAGGATCTACGTAGTAAGTGGGGAGGTCAGATAGTGGGCACATCCTACTCATCCTTCGCGAGGGGGGTACTCATATGGATAGCAGGAAGTGTCCCCTTCACTCAAACATCGCACAAGATAGACCGCGAGGGTAGGTATGTGGTGGTGGAGGATAAGCTGGACGGCAAACAATTGTCAATTATAGGGGTATACGCTCCCAACAGCGCACTGCCTGAGTTCCTGAGTACACTCACTCCAGCGTTATTAACGAACCCCGAAGCACCCGCCATATGGGGAGGAGATTTTAATTGCACGCCAGATCCAGCATTAGACAGGTCAAACCCCCCCACACATTCAATAGTCAATAGACACCTTAGCCGCCCACTATCGACATGGGATAGTAACATGAGCCTTCATGACATATGGCGCATGAAACACCCACGACACAGGGAGTATTCATTTTACTCAGCACCACATAAGGTACACACTAGGATAGACTTGATGTGGGGCACTCAGGAGATCTGCACAGGGATCAGCAGAACAGAATACCTAACCAAGACACTATCAGATCACTCACCGCTTAATATAGCCTTGGACTGGGGCAGGAAGCGCCAGGCTATTCCAACATGGAGGCTACAAGCGGAAGTATTACATGACCCTGCATTCACAGACTCACTGAGAACAGCGCTAAAACAGTACTGGGAACTAAACACCGGCACCACAAAATCAAGAGCAATGGAGTGGGACGCACACAAAGTAGTGATCCGTGGACATTGTATTTCCGCTACATGGGGGGTGAGGCGCACACTCCACGCAGAGGTTAGCAAGCTGGAGAAGAAATTAAGAGTACTAGAAAACGTGGTCGCTCGCAATGAAACACCATATACGGCTCTGAAGGAAACGCGCGTGGAACATGCAAAGGCTGATGCCACATTGCGCCTCCACGACCACAGACACCACGTGGCTAGGCTACAGTCGGAAGGCGACAGATCCGGTAGGCTGCTCGCGTGGCTGCTGCGGGAGGACCGGCGGTGCCCTCCAATAGGGGCAATAGGAACAGGCGCAGGCGTAATAGCTACTACGCAGGTCAATATAAATGAGGCGTTTAGGGAATATTACACACAATTATACACCAAAAGCACATCAAGCACCATCCAACAGCTTGTTCCTTTCTAGCAGACTCCCCTCTGCCCCAGCTAATGCACGTTGACAGAGAGACACTAGAAGCCCCCATCACATTAGGGGAACTTAATAAGGCCCTCGAACAACTACCTAGGAATAAAGCCCCAGGTACAGACGGCCTGCCATCAGAATACTACTCCACTTTTGCGACACACTTTAACACACATCTCCTAAAAACGTTCGAAGAAGCAGGGAACAACGGCATCCTGCCCCCCTCAATGAGAGAGGCAATGATAGTGGTCCTTCCAAAGCAGGGGCGTGACCCCACGGACGTCAGGTCTTACAGACCTCTCTCACTATTGAACCTAGACTGTAAGATACTTGGCAAAATCCTGGCTAATAGACTAGCTCCCTACATGCATATCCTGGTACATGATGACCAGAATGGATTCATCCCGAAACGTAACACCTTCCTAAATATCCGGAGGCTTCTCAGTGTGATGGGAGATACCTCCCCGACCGCACTCGAGGAAGTGGTGATATCGCTTGACATAGAAAAAGCGTTTGATACATTAGAATGGGACTTCCTGTTTGCCACCATGCAGTTATTGGGTATTGGTCCAAAATTCATAAACTGGGTACGTATTCTGTACACTGCCCCACAGGCTAGGGTGAAGACGGGAGGAGTAATATCAGAAACCTTTCCGATTAGCAGGGGAACAAGGCAGGGCTGCCCCCTCTCCCCCCTCCTGTTTGCTTTAGCGATGGAACCATTAGCTGTACGCGTCCGGGCCAAAAAAGAAGAATGGGGGGTGTCAAGGAACGGCACTCTCCACTCCATATCATTATACGCAGATGATGCCTTGATATACATACGCAGAGTGGAGGACTCGCTGGCCCCAGTGATGTCGCTACTTTCCGAGTTCGGAAGGGTATCTGGTCTAATAGTTAACTGGGGGAAATCCTGTATATTCCCACTAGCCAGCTGGCCCCCTGCGAGGCAGGAGAGCGCCCCATCAGGCCACATAAAATGGTGCTTTGACACATTTAAATACCTAGGGATCAACGTCTATCACAAGGCGGAAGATCTAAGGGATGGAAACTTGGGGAAAGCGGTGTCCTCTGTTAAGAGCTCAATACGCTTCTGGAATAAGTTACCACTCTCACCACTGGGTAAAGTAGCTATAGCAAACATGCTGATATTACCTAGACTGTTGTATTATTTTGCGGCCCTGCCAATCAATATCCCCAAAAGCTTTTTCGTCGGCTTGAACTCCATCCTACTACAGCTGGTGTGGGGTGAGGGCCGAAGGCGGGTTGCACTTACCACGCTGTACTATCCGGTAGCAATGGGTGGACTGGGCGCCCCAAATTTTGAGCTCTATTTTGCGGCCGTACAGCTGCAGTGGATCTTAAATTGGCTCCATAGACCCAGCTCGGCAGAAACCATATGGCTGCAATCCCAACTCCAGGGCGCTCCCGTACTAGTGTGGCTGCTGGACAAGCAGACTAAAAGCACATGCACAAATCCATTGATGATAGTGGCACACACGTATTGGAGGAAGTATATCCAAAAGGGAATTAAAAAACTACCCTACTCACCACTCCTTCCATTGGATCGGCTCCCCGGGTGGGTGGAAGCCGGCTCATATTCACCTACAACTTGGTCAGACGCGGGTATAAGCACAGTAGGAGACTGTTTCGAGGAAGGGAAATTAATGACTTTTGAAGCTATACAGGCCCTCACAGAGATCAATCCGGGGCAATTCCTGGCATACCACGCGATATGCCATGCAATCAGGAAAACGTGGGCATCTGGCGACGCAGAGTCTGACATCTGAGTCACCCTGCACCACATGCTGAACTGGGATCTCCAAGGAAAAGCAGTCTCAAACCTTTATAAACTTCTGAACAGACCCCCGGAAGATAACCTGCAGAAAGCTAGGGAGAGGTGGAATACCGTATTGCCCACTCCATTATCAGAGACAGAATGGTCAAGAGCTCTGTCCCACACACGCGAGGTCTCAAGAAACCCCAGATTCAGATACACACAGTTCAATTATTTACATCAGACATACTTGGCGCCGGCCAGGATTAAGCGCATGTTCCCCGGCTCGGACCCAGCCTGCCCCAGATGCAAAATACCAGCAGTACAGTTCTATCATATGGTCTGGGAGTGCCCGCGGTTGGGGGGGGAATGGGGGGGTGGGTGGTCACAGCCCTAGCGGAAATCACAGGGCTTAACCTGGACGCGAATCCCAAATCCTGTCTACTCGGACTAAGGACCAGGACGAAAAGAAATAAACACTTGCCTAGATTTGTGGATCTAGCGTATGTAATGTACAAAAGATTGATAGCAATGAACTGGAAGGCTCGCAACACACCTGACTTAAAAGCCTGGCTTGCCCTCACGCTACGCTGGGCTCGCGCTGAGCATCAGGTATTAACAAATTTAGCTCGTAGGGGACTGCGACAGGCGGGCTGCGAGACCTGGGGCGTATTAGTGTCCAGGCTAGAAGCCAAAAACGATGAAAGACCCCCCTGAATCACTGTTGGCTGGACTCACCCGGAAGGCCGTGGGCTCACCCCCCGGCAGAAAGACATCACCACATTTGGGGAAGCACATATATCCATCATTAATGCCTTGCCAACATGGTTAGCACAGCAGCCCCCCCCCCAATGCATGTGTGCCACAGCACCAAGAAGCCTGCACACTCAACCAATAGTCACCAGCGCTGTGCTCCTCTGTGCCATCCCCTTTCCCCTCGCCCCCCCCCCCCGGGTTTCTCTGCCCCCCCGCCCTCGCCCGCGTGGCACTGAGGGCCCCTGCCGACAGTGGCAATAGAATTACAATTGCAATTGAACGCCTCGTCTTTTGCGGCGGCAACTCCGGAAGAGATGATGGGTAGAAGAAGCAGACCGGGTAGTGCACACAAGTTTCTAGGTGTTTTGTTATATATATCGTTCTTTATACGGGAAAGCCAGACGGCAAACTGTAACCAATGACAAATTGTTATTAATGTCTGTATATGCAAGAAAATGTATGGCTTTTGTTTTGAAAAATCAATAAAAAATATATTAAAATAACATTTATAAAGCGCGCTACTCACCCGTGCGGGTCTCAAGGCGCTAGGGGGAAGGGGTTACTGGCTCAAGGAGCCAGGTCTTGAGGAGTCTCCGGAATGCGGAGTGGTCCTGGGTGGTCCTGAGGATGGTGGGGAGGGTGTTCCATGTCTTGGCCGCCAGGTAGGAGAAGGACCTCCCACTCGCCGTGGAGCGGCAGATGCGAGGGACGGCGGCGAGAGCGAGGCTGGTGGAGCGGAGAAGACGGGTGGGAGCGTAGAAGCTGAGGCGACGGTTGAGGTATTCTGGTCCCTTGTTGTGGAGGGCTTTGTGTGCGTGGGTGAGGAGACGGGAGGTGATCCTTTTGCTGACGGGAAGCCAGTGCAGGTGTCTCAGGTGGGCAGAGATGTGGCTGTTGCGGGGTATGTCGAGGATGAGGCGGGCGGAGGCGTTTTGAATTTGTTGCAGACGTTTCTGGAGTTTTGCGGTGGTCCCAGCGTTAAGGGTGTTGCCGTAGTCCAAGCGGCTCGTGACAAGGGCGTGGGTCACGGTCTTTCTGGTGTCGGCGGGGATCCAGCGGAAGATCTTCCGGAGCATGCGGAGGGTGAGGAAGCAGGAGGAGGATACGGCGTTGACTTGTTTGGTCATGGTGAGAAGTGGGTCCAAGATGAAGCCGAGGTTGCGTGCGTGGTCTGATGGGGTCGGTGCGGTGCCAAGGGCCGTGGGCCACCAGGAGTCGTCCCAGGCGGTCGGGGTGATACCGAGGATGAGGACTTCCGTTTTCACGACTGAAGCTGTGTTGATTACGCATGTACCTCTTTTTTCTGTTGTTGGCAATAATTTACTAACTTCTATTCAGAGATCAAGAACATTTGACAAATATAGAGTACTGGAATATGTGCTCTAAATTATCACATTTTTGCTTAAATTAAAAAATTGGATAGGTAAAGAAATGCTAAACAAAGAAAAATGATAGAATAGCTACCATAGAAAATTCAAAGGTGAAGGATGGGTGTGAAAATGAGTTACTGGCTGGGGAGATGTGAAATCGTACTCAAGCAGCATCCAACATTCTTGTCAGGGTGAAACACAGGCAAATGACAAACAAACCCAAATTAACCTGTGCTTAACCCTCTGGTAGCTTCGCACCAAAGCAGTCAGGCTTACCTTTGAGGCAATGTACAAAGTATTTATGCAGCACTTCAAACAGTGATAAAGTGAAAACACAACATAATAGCCCACCTCCTTGCAGGGATTCAGCAGCTCAGCCCTGTTGAGGGTGTCAAATCTTGTCAGTTCCATCTCCATTGTACACAAAAGGAAGATAGCACATTTGCATTTAGAAAAGGGAGACAATAGCCAAAGAATACTTTGAAGAATTTAGAAGAGGTCTACTATGCTGTCAAATGATTTAGATGGGATCTCTGTGTTACACAAATCACTGTATGGCACTGCACAAATATAAGCCCTGATCTATACCGCTAAACTTCAAAGTGAGAAATTGGGTTGTTGGTTGAAGGGATGAAGGTGGCCCCTGTTCAAACAAGAGCAACAATCCCCGTCAGGGTGAACCACAAAATTCACTAAATTAACCTATGCTTAACCCTCTGGCAACTTGGCACAAATGCAGTCAATTTTAACTTAGAGGCAATATGTGATGCACACAAATAGTAATAAACTGAAACACGCCATGAGAAAAATCCCACACCAGTTTAGAAAAACAAAGTAAAATGTATGAAATGATTAGAGACCAAGGTGGCAAAATCAAATCAGGAGAAAAGGAGATATGCAATTTTAAGGATTTAAGTGAAAACAGTGCTTAGAAGCACAAAGTGGCAACTGTGGTTATCAGGTTGTGCCAGACTGGGACGAGGTTACAAGTTCAGGCCAACCGTGATGGAATGCATGCTGGACATATGGACTAGGATAAGTCCACTGAACAAAGAACCTAAAATACTGGTGGCTGACCATTGCGAGATCCCACCTGAAGAATGAGGCATGCAGCAGCAATTCACACAGGATGCGGGCTGCGATGGGAGGTTCTACATTGTGATGTGTCATGCAGCAGTGATTCTGGTGAACTGCGGAGCTGAGATGCAAGGTCCAGCATCAATGATGTGTCATTCAGTGGCAGTTCAGAGGAGTTGTGGGGCTGAATGTGAGGTCCTGCTACAAAGAGGCATCACATGCAGCAGTGGTTCTGAAGAGCTACGGAGTGCTGCATCTGGGAAGCATCACGCAGCTGAGGTTCTGATATTGAGTTGCGAGGTAATGCGTTATGCAGCGTCAGTTCTGCCAGGACCACAGTTGGGCCGACAGAGCACCTTCAGGTCCCCTTCAAAAGGTTCCAGGATAAGGGGAGCACCACTTTGGGGTAGGACTCACATCAGGTTGAGTCCTGGTGCAGGGTTCAAGGAGGTTGGAGGCTTTGTTTGTCCCTGAGGCTTTGATCAGGAGGCCAGCCATCTATGCCTTAGAGTCACTCTTGTGGTCCTAGGTTCAAGATGCAGGCCCAGTCCTCACTCAAGGAGCAGGTTGTAGGGCAGCAGAGTAACAGTCCTTCTTGCAGAGCAGCACCACAGTCCTCCAAAGTCTTCCACTGGTCCAGAAGGCTACTGAAGAGTTTGCTCTGCGGGTCTAATAGTCATAACTGGTGCCAGCTTTGAAGTAGGAGAAGGCTCCAGAGGTTCCCATTTGCAGAGGTGTTTGGAATTTCCTGCCTTCCTAGCCTGGCCCTAGCTTGTCTAGGGGAATGAAAGACTAGTGTCAACTGCTTTGTGAGTGTTCTCTGGCAGAAGCTTTGTGATGTACAAGTGTGGTCGGTGACAGCTCTTCCCCCTCATCACGTCAGAGATGGCCCATCCTGCTAACACCTATTCCCCTCTTATCTCACTGTCTGGGAGCAAAATGCAAAGACCACCTGCCAACTTCACCTAGTCATGTGACCCAGGATACAGGCTGCAGGCACCAAATGGTTTGAGCCATTACCTCAACCTTCCTACCTGTTCCCAATTTAAGGTTCTCACTAATGTAATTAGTAAACCCAAGGTTATCCTATGGGAGATCTATGCCTCACAGTTGTGAAAAACAAATGCAGTATTTATTATATTACCAGGACAGGTCAAACTCAAACGTATATGCTTGATTTCTAATATACATTGCACCTTGCCTTATGGACTGTTTAGGGCCTACCTTATGGGTGACTTATATGCATTAAAAAGGCAAGCGTAGGCCTGGCAAAAGGTCAAAGGGGCAGTGTAAAACAGCACAAATAGGAAGGCTTGAGACATGTTTCAAAGGCTACATAGGTAGGTTGCACTGAGGGCTGCAGGCCCACTGGTAGCATTTAATTTAAAGGCCTGGTATCCATGTAGTACTTCTTTACTTTGGGGTTCCAAATAAATTAAATGTGCCAATTGGGTGTAAGCTGATGTTACCATATGTTTTTTAAAATTTATTTGAACTCATGCAACCAACATTCATCAAAAACAAATACATATAAGTCATTGCAGGTTACTGATTTAAAAAAAATGCTATAGAGCAGGACCACAACACAAATACCCTTTTCTAACATACCGGGTGTACATCCCCAAAAAGCATTCAAGTACATAGCGTTCAATTTATACACCCAAAAGTAGTATAATGATGCAGGACAATTTTGACGCATATGTAGATCCAGCATGGAGCAGCAGGTTGTGCTTACTCAATCTAAACAGCCAGATAAAATACAAATTTCGTAATTTAGAGAAAACAATCAAGGACAGAACTGGGGAGATATGTGACAGAAGAAGCAATTGGGAGAGCCCTGCTATAAAGCGCAAGTTGTATATCTCAATATCTGTCAAGGAATGTCAGCTTATAAAAACTCAGCTGGCATTCACTATCCTAATTATAGTGCATTAGAAGAAAGTGCCATGTGCCTAAGCAGTCTGATAAAATAACACATTTCAAAATTTAGTGAAAACAATCAAGTACAAAACTGAGGAGATATGATGCAGCTTTATACTCACTAAAGTGCCAAGAAATGCAACAGGCATCCCCAATCCTAATTAAAGCGCAGTAGAACAAAGTGCAAAATGCAGCTGAATCCCCTAATAAACTAATGGAAAAAGTGTTGCACACCTTGAAACAAGTTATTGAAGCAACTTGGATAATGTTCAAGTCCAGTGTACTCCATACAAAGTGGCCACATTGACTTGCACGCTAACATACTTAACCAGACCTCCTAATGGAGCTAACCCACAACTGAGCTAATACAAATCTAGTAAATGTTCTAGTGGACTATGCAAAGTGAGAAACAGAGCCAGGAAATTTTACATAAAAAAGGAGGAATTCTTGATGGAACCGACTAGCCCTAAAATACATTCAAAGGGCTTGGAATGGTACCAAATAGTCGCAAACCTATTATATCTCCCTGCACACTTTGCATAAACTTCTTCAAATGTTTTTGTCCTTAACATTTTCTCACACCATTTCTGCAATGTAGGGATCTGATTAATCCTCCAATTTTTAAGGATCAGGGACCAGGCTATGGTTAATGAAAATGAGATAAAAACATGTCCTGCTTTACTAATTCTCTGGCTCTCCTTTGAAAGTACTAAACTAGCATCGGGGACCATAGTGGTTTTTATGCCTTTACTTATCGCAGAGAATAGCTCTTTCCAGAAATACATATCTAAAATGTATGGAGCCAATGCTCTGCATCCTATTGGCAGTGAAAACATTGATCTGGGATGTCCAGATATATTTTATGCAGAGCGTAAGAGTGTAATATCCAAACCATTGGGAAAGAAAGGACAGACTGTTGAAATTTGCCACACTCAGCGACTTGTCCCCCAACTCAGAAAAAACCTGCCAATCATCCTTCATAAGTCTACATTGAGTTTTTTGACAAATCCTTTCAAGGAACCCAGGAATAACATCCTGGCTCAAAATACTATGCAACAACCTGTAGCAGTTTCCGATACCCGTAAGCCTGCTCTCAACCAATGTACGCAAGCCCTGATGTGGTTCCTGGATGAAATCATATGAATTAGAAGCAAAATTAGCTAGCTACAGGAAACTCTACCTAAAGCAGTTACACTGGCCCCTACACCTCAGGATTACCTCATCCCAAGTTGTTAATTGACCCTTATCACAAAACCCCTAAACTTCTTAAAATCATGAGATGCCCAAAAGACAGTGCAGCCCTTGATTAAGACAGACCTAAATAATTGCATTCCTGGATCTGAAAGGAGTTGAAGCCTGCTGGGATCTGGTAATGTTTAGATAAGGCTGTTATCCTTCACCCCAACTCCTGAAGTGTCTTGTCTCTTGTTTTCTTTGGCTATTTAGCAAAGTTTATAGAATTTGCCTAACTAATTGCGGATTCCTGCACCACTTTCATTAAAAAGTAATTATCTAATACTCCCTTATCACCAAATAATCTTCCTATGAGATCAAGAAGTGCTACTTGGTAGTACGTCCACAAATGCGGAAGTACCAGGCCACTCTGAGAAAGAATTCCAGTAACATATGTGCCTAAATACGTAACTGGGCTTTGAGCACTGGCCTGATGTTGTAGAAAAATAGATAGTTCTTCAACTGATGCATTAAAAAGATAGATTTCCATCTTGCTTTAGTTGAACTTGTACCCACAATGCTCGTGTACGCCTCTATCGGGTTGAAAGCCTCCTCTACATTAGCTTGATCAGGCTTAAGGTACAACTTTAATTTAGATATATCCTTCACCGGAGCCACTATTCCTGGTGTACTACGAAGTTTAACTGCAAGCGATTGAATAAAAAAAGTAAGAAGTATTGGGGACATGGGACATCCCTGCCATGCTGATAAACACTTTGCCCGCAACACTGAAGCCCCCCAGGCAATCAGTTACTCTGGGAACAACTGAACAATTCAAAGAAAGAGAATAAAAGACAAATACACAAAGAGAAGGCCAAAGGCAAGAGCTCCCTTTGGCTAAAATTAATTCAGGCGGCAAAAGGAAAAAAAAAACAGGGAATTCTGGGGCATCATCAACATCTTAAACACCAGAGGGAACCCAATTAATAACTCAAACATCCTTGAAGAAAACTGAGTAAGTCACCTCAAGATAAACTTTACAGCGAAGAGCCACCCCTGTGAAAACACTCCCCGATCACCATCATGGATACCCGCAAAGAGAAATATCCTCCCGCTGGACAAAGGGGAGATGATCAAGCTCACTCTGTCCACTGATAGGACACAACGAGTACTCCTCAATGCCTGCCGGGAAGGAGCCCCCAGCCCAAATGGCCTCCCTCAAGCGATCTTTAGGGAAGAGGCTGTCTTCTAGTCAGAAGTCCTAACTTCCATAAAACAGGAAGCAAGTCGAGGAGGAGGCATCCCTGAGAGCTGGCGAGGCTCTATAATCAACCCAATCTTCAAAGGTGATAACAGAGACAATCCTGGAGACTATAGGTTAATCGCCCTCATCGATGTTGAAGCTATAAACTATGCCTCCCTGCTTCTTGCTGAATTACCAGCATGGTCGTAAAAAACATAAAATCGTTCCAATTATCCAAAGAGGCTTCAGGAAAGGGGTTGGCACCACCACAAACATCTTAATAATCTCCTTTCTAGTAGAGCAAAGCAGACGGCGGCACAGGAAACTACACCTTGGCTTTATTGACTTCAAGTTTGCCTTTGACCGAGTGAATGGACACCTGCTCTGGAGCAAGCTGAAGCTTTGGGGTCTTCCCGCCCCCCCTTCTCAATGCAATAATTGCTTTATATTCAGATACATCGGTACGCATAAAGATTAGAGATGGTACAAGGCTCTCACGGAAAATTCCCACAACCCTGAGCTTGAAACAAATCTGTGTGCTTGCCCCACACCTGTTTAACTTATTCATGGCAGACCTGACCCCAGCTCTGGACACCGGAAATGCTCACCCCTCCCTCCAACTGCGAGGGATCTCGATAACCCATCTACTATACGCGGACGATCTGGTACTGTTCAGCTGCACAAAGGTCGGGCTACAAAGATTCCTAAACATCTCAGCCAATTACGTTCATTCCAACCAGCAGGAAATGAAAATGTCCAAATCAAAAATCGTGTGTAGGTGGCAGGTACACCACCAGATCAAGGATGGCCCAAAGCAATGTTTTGCTAGAGATGGTGCCACAGTATAAATATCTTGGAGTAATCTTAGGTGCTCAGGCTTCCTTCCAGCAACAGAAGACATACATCGCACAAAGAGTCCCAGCTCTAATTTATGCCTTTTCTCTCCTGGCCAAGCGGCTACATTCATCATTTCGTACCCTGCAAAAAGTTATTGCATCTAAATTGCTTCCCACACTAACCTATGCAAGAGTGACTATGTACGGTCTGGGCAAGATCCTGATAGACAAAACACAGCTTAAAGAATTCAGACGAGTCTTTAAATTACCAAAATCCTCCTCACCGACGCAGCTACACCTTGAATTCAGACTTGTACGGCAAGACTTTACCGGAAGAGCAGAGGCAGCTAAAACCTGACACAAAATCAGCCACTCAGCAGACAAACTGAACGAGGCACTCTGGCAGGCCATAGAATATGACCAGCACTCAGCCTACAACAGGTGCCTTCCATCATCAATTACCCAACTACGACTTAAGGATCTGTGGGGGGCAGCACAAACATATAATTTATTTTCAATTGGGGTTACTAAGGCCAGTAAACTTCCTTCGTTCATGGAAGATAAAGCTAAATTCAGTGCCGAGGCACATGCGTGGATGACCATAATGTACTATGCCAAACTGGAACCCGCTGTCTATCTCTCCACCACCTATGAACTGCACATGAAACATGAATTCATGACATTGCGACTTGGCAATTTACCAACCTTGGCCAATGCTCCATCGTGGATGAACATCACTTTGACGCAGTGTAGGTACTTTTCTTTCCTCAAGGAAGATGTACAACACATTATCTGCATCTGCCCAGGTCTGTTAGACCTTTGAAGGAGACTTCTCAAGAGGATGTTCAATGACACAGCTGTAAGGACCTGTAAGGGAGCCATAGTAGCCTGTTTCAACCCACATGATCGCCAGCTAAACTGTAAGCTTGTCAAATTCTTGAAACACGCTATGCAAACCATGGGATGTCCAGGTTTGTAGTGTAAGTAAAGGCACACCCAAAATAGCATGCTCAATCAACTCCCTCTGCTCTCACAGAGTTGACCCTAACTGCATTTAGACCAATCTAGTTCACGGTGCTGGCTCACTACATAAGAAATAACCGGCCATTTCTTTCTCTTTTTCCAAGCTCAAACAAGCTTTGACTGATGTGCTTCCACCAGAATGTTACCCCCGGATTTTCATAACTTGTATTACAAGCAAAACCTTTTATAAGTTTTATTTTTTTCTATGAAAACCAAAATGTAAAATTGTTCTCGTCCTTCACTGTACTTTTCAATCCACATTTAATTACTTTGTATTAAAAACCTTAACTTACATTAGATTGTTTTTAGCATGAAAAATGACAAATATTTTATGGTTTTAATTAACTAAAACAATAAACTAAATCTGAATCTGAATCTATTGGTATTAGGAATAATAAATTTGCTAACTCTTCTGCTGACTGTCCACGCAGGCTTTACAATTTCAGCAGCAGAACAAACCTTGTACCAGTTCAGGGCGGGGAGGTCACCTCAGTAATGAAAATTTCTGCTTAGGTTGTCTATTAATGAACAATATCTTCTAAAAGTAATTTGTGGAGCTGACCCAATACATTTGCTAAGTGTGCTCTCTTTATGAAGTGTGTGTCAATGTTTGGATAAGATTTTTCTTATACTCAGGGCCTGATTAGAAAGTGTGGTAATGAATCTTACTTTATTATTGTCCTTCCTGTCAGAGGCTGAGGTTTTAGATACAAGTAAATTCTGGCAAGTTACTTCTTCCACCTTCTTGGTGACCTGTTTAATCCTTTTATCAGAATAACTCCTTTCCCTGAATCTGTCTGCCATCACTTTTTTCTCACATTCAAAAGCAGCCACAGAGCTACAGTTTCTCTTAGCTTTTAAAAGTTCTCTGTATGGAATACTGTTAATCAAATTCCGGTGGGAGCACCAGTGGCAAAAAATATACCATCCTTTGCTGTATATTTGCGAAATTATGTAGTTTACAACTGTTCACCAGTTATCTTAATCTCCACATCCAAGAACTCAACTTTTTTCTCAGTGAACTGTAAATTCCAATCATTGTCATTGATTGTTCTAGAAAAATTCCTGGCAGAGTTGTCCTCACCTCTCCGAACAGCAAAAATGTTGTAAATAAAATGAACCCATAGTAATCATGATCCGTAAAATCAGGGTAGCCATGTAGGACCTGCTACTCCCACCAGCCCGCAGCCAAATTGGCATAGCTGGGGATGAAGCAGATTCCCATAGCTGTCCCCTGAGCCTGTTTATACATCCTGTTGTCCAAAATGAACAAAATATTAATTTGCCAAAATTCTGTCATCTTAAAGAGCATTTCTGAACATAAAAGGTAAGAGAGTGATCTGGCCTGTAACAAATGTAAAAACAAAAACACATTTGGAAATATAGGGACGCAAAGGCTCCACGAATGCTCCTGATCTCGTGCTAAGATTTGATTGGCCGCCAACACTTCAACAGAGAAGTATAGGCAGCCATTTTGGGACTCAGCTTCAGCTGACTCCCAGACAAAAATTAAAAAAATAAGAAAAGGGGCCAGGGAAGGGACACCCTGACCCCTTAGCTCTGGTGCTGGGGCCGCAGAGGGACCCTCCCAGAGCAAAAAATAAAATAAAAAAATATTTCAGTGGGAGACGCGGTGGTGTGGGGCACAAGGTTGGGTGGCCCTGCAGCCAGCCCCTGTTGGGCACAACTTAAGGCCGTGTGGGGTGCAGGTTTGGCTTGTGATGGGGTTGGATACAGGCCCTGCAGCCAAATGCCACCACTCACAGCCGAAGGCCATGCGCGGCGGCGGTTGGATCAATGTATTGTAATGAAAATTAGTTTATGTTAAAAAAACATAGAAATTCACTGGAGAAAAACAAAGGTTACATGGATGTTATAGTTAGGAAATAGAATTATAAAAAATGCTGAAGCATTTCATCTCTGTCCCCTGCATGCGTGCAGGGAACAGAGATGAAACTTCAGATTTTGACAGCGGGACCTGCTACAAAGGTCCCGCTGTCAAAACCCAAAGTGTTTGCTGTGGCTTGACTGCAGCTGCATCGCTATAGCCAAGCCATGTCCAGGGGGTTGCCCCCGGGACATAGCAGGAGCCAGCCTCAGGTTGGGGCATTCCCTAGGGCCATCAGTGGCTCCATGATGGTGGCCCCATGGCCCACCTCCAATGAGAACTTAGCCCTGGGTGGTGGTGGCCCCGAAGGACTCCCTTTCTTATTGTAAGCAATTGTCCCGGGGTGGTGGTGGTCCCCAGGGCAGCAGGGGGACCAAGCAGCCCCCCATTCCAAACATAGTGTTGCCCCGGGTGGTGGTGTTCCCAGAGACTACAGGGGGGCACGTATCCCCCACTCCAAATAATGTGTTGCACTGGTATGTAGAGGTCCGTGGGGCAGCGGGTAGTCACCACCCCCCCCCCACATTTATTAAGAGATCACTCCGGAGAGGTGGTAGTCCCTGGGACAGTGGGAGGGGGGATTAGGAGGCCCCCCACTTTTTTTTTTAAACAGAGACCCTGGGACTTGGCCCGCACGGGGGCATTAGGCTAACAAAGTGCAGGAGCCCACGCTTCATTAAAAAAAGGTTTTATGGGTGTATTCGTGGATCCACTGTGTCTCCACTCGTAAAATTTTAAAAAAGAAGCTTTTAGCCCTCAGAGCTAATGGGTCAGGGTATTCCTACCCTGGCTCCTTTTGTATTTTTTTACTTTTCTGGGGGACTTAGTTGAATCCGAGTCCCAAGGTGGTTGACAACACATCAATAGCTTCTGTTGTTGAAGTGTTATCAGCCAATCAGCTCTCAACACATGATTGGTAGGGGTCACAAACCCTTCACATTCTTAGATATACAAATTTGTTTTCCCCTTAATCTCTGAAAAACTACTAAATGGAATTACACTAAAACAAAAACACACTCTTTCTGGACCAGACCTACCTTCCTGCCAAATTTGGTGTAATTCCGTCCAGTAGTTTTTGTGCTTTCACTGTTCAAAATCGCTATGGAAAAATGAATGGGGAAAATGTGTTTTGGGACCCTCCTTTTTTCTCCCCCCGGTCCCCTCCCCCAAAACCCCCAGGATAGATCACCCTGAAACTTTCCAGGCAGCAGCCGACAGAACTGGCAATTTGTTTTGGAAAGGTTTGTGAAGTCGTCAAGCGGCACCAAAGATATAGGCAAGTAAACAAAACGCTTTTTATATAGAAACTAGGTTGTAACTATAACTACCTAGTGGCGACCAACACTAGGTTATATATATATATATATATATATATATATATATATATATATATCTTCATGAACCTTTCTGGTTTGACGTGTGTAACTGTGTATCTAATCGGCCTGTAGCAGAACCAGCATACTCTGCAATAATACCAGGAGTCTTTCTTTTAATTCACCAGAGGGATCGGTGCCAAATGAAGAATCCACAGTGAAATTGCACTTATGAAGTTATAACGAAATTTAATCTTGAGCTACCATAACTAACTTCTGATGTATTTCAGCTGTCCAGCAGTCTTGCTCACATATAGTGAGGCACCATGGGCCTGATTCTAACTTTGGAGGACGGTGTTAAACCGTCCCAAAAGTGGCGGATATACCACCTACCGTATTACGAGTCCATTATATCCTATGGAACTCGTAATACGGTAGGTGGTATATCCGCCACTTTTGGGACGGTTTAACACCGTCCTCCAAAGTTAGAATCAGGCCCCATGTCTCTTCCTTGTTTATATACCATGTCATTTTACATCAGCAAAGAAAGAGAAAACAGATTACCTCTGTCTCCTACCTGAACTCAGCCTTTTAATAGATTAATCCCACATTACAATTAATTGTGAATCTGTGATGAAAAACCCGTTTCCATACTCAAAATTTGCTTGTGGCGTAGTCTCTTGTAATGTGCAATTGATGGTGCAGTCAAATTCACATCCCCTCATTTGCATTGTGACATTAACATAATAGCAGCTTAACAATCACATCGTCTGTAAAAAAAAAATCATTCTTATTACACCCTTACACTTTTTCAGGACTCTATGCGTCACACGAGGGTAACACAATAGAATTGCAAGTGTGTCACCTAGTGATATATTGTGCCACTGTATACTGTGCTAAGTTAGTGGTATACTGTGTTGCATAGCGATAGCAAGGCAGTGTATAATTGGCTCAATTTTAAAAGTCAGCAATATTCCTTTTAGTTGACTTTTTCATTGCTTTGGCTCAGGGCCTTAAACATAGGTAAGTAGTTGTTTTTATTGTTGTTCGAGTCCTAGTACCATTTTCTTAAAGTGGAAATTGGTATGAACATTTTGGGATATTTTTCTAACTATTTACTTAACCATTTTACGCAGTACTGCAATACTACCTAGGTCATATTGGGGGTCATTACGAGTCTGGCGGTCTCATGACCACGATGTTGGCGGTGGCAGGCCGACCGCCAACAGGCTGGCAGATAAGACCACCATGGCAGTATGCACAACAGAATACAATCAAATCACAGCCGGCACCGCCAGTGCAGTCAGGATGCCATGGATGGCAATAGGCACCTTCAGGCCAGCAGAAACTATGTTTCCGCCTGACAGATTACGAGGCTAAACACCGTGCTTTCAGCCGTGGTCGCACCACCACAAAAAAACCTGGAGAAAACCAACTATGGAGCCACCATAGAACCTGAACTACACGTCTTCTCGCTGGTCCTGCTCGTATAATGACTCCGGAACCGTCGACGACGAGATCAACCGTCATACATACACTTACTTGTCACTGTCACAAAGTGTCAAGGTATCAACACACACACAACATACACATCCTGAACGGATTGTGATGGCGCACACACCTGTACTCCCAAACTGACATGCACATTCACACATAGCCACATACATATAGGCACAGACATAGTACACACACAATGGCCAACACACTCTTCCAAAAAGCACACCAACCCGTAAACACACAGCACCGGCATAGTCAAACACAACAACACAAAACACCACCAAATCACTCAACTACACCACAACCGCAAAACCTCAAACACACAGGGGGTCATTTTGTCTGAAGCACCACCAACAGGCTGGCGGTACTTCCTTGGGAATTACGACCTCGGCAGAAGCGCCGCGGTCACACCTCTGGGAACGGCGGTTTCCCGCCACTTTTGTCCCAGCGGTTTCCCTCCACTTTTGGCCCGGCGGTTTAAATCGCCCAGGGGATTACGAGTTCCCCTCCTGCCAGCCTTTTCATGGTGGTTTGAACTGCCATGAAAAGGCCGGCGGAAAGGGGAATCACGGGGCCCCTGGGGGCCCCTGCACTGCCCATGTCACTGGCATCACTGGCATGGGCAGTGCAGGTGCCCCCTGCCATGGCCCCATGCAGCTTTTCACTGTCTGCAACTGCATTTGGAGCCGGCTCCCGTGTTGTGGTCGAGATCCCCGCTGGGCCGGCAGTCGGAAAGCAGGTCTCCAAATAGGCCACGTGGGAATGCGGCCGCATTACCGACCGCCAAGGTTGAAATGAGGGCCACAGTCAAGTAACCACAATACACACCTCCACCTAACAAAACATACAAACAACACTACATAACAACACCAGAAAACCAATACACACAATAACACAGCCATTCAACAAGGCATACGTCATACCATGCAAACACACTACACAACGGTTCTGACATACCAATCGACACACACGCATGCATACAGTACAACCACACAAGGGAACACAACACTCCAGAAAACATATGTCAACACAATTAAAACACACAATATCAAAATCAGTACATGTCACAAACACTTACATGTCCAACACACAATACACAGTCATCACTGAGAGATAAATGCAAAGCACACACCCATACGTGCTAGTCATACACAAGTGGTAGCACAACCAGCACACACACACAACTCACTCACACACAAACGAAAGCTGGCAAGACCATAACAATTATCAGGTAAGAAAGGCAGGACAAATATGTAACCTTGAAACCAACAACTGGTTGGCCCAGATGTATATCAATAAATAAATAAATATATAAATACAGAATTATGTACAAATTTTAAAGCCCAAAGGCCAGTCCAAACAGTAATGTGCACAATGCGCAAATGGCACAGCTGAGTGCCCCTACATGACTCCTGGCTGCTAAATCACCTCCACTGATAGGGGTGTCAAGGGGGCAGGCAGGCACCTCAGGGTTTAGGGGAGGTAAAAGGGGTTTGGGCTTCAGTTTGTAAGAGGGTCTTGGGCTTGGGAGGGGGGCTTAGGGCGAGGCTTAGGGGAGGGCTGGGAAGACTTGGTAGGGGTTGACTTCTTGGTGGGGGAGGGGCATCGGTACTAGCAGGGGGCAGAGGAGGACTTGGAGGTGTTAGGGCTAGACTTGGGGAGGGACACAGACGTTTTGGGTGTCACACGGGGTAGGGGAGGAATAGGAAAAAGGGACAACTCCGAAAGGAAAAACTTCTTGTTCACATGGGGACGGTCATGGCAAAAGAGTTTGGGAGTTAGGGTGAGACGGTGAGAGGGAGTGGTTGTAGGAGGTGTTTTGGTGGATGTTTTGGGTGCATACGCATGCAGAGAATGCTTGTGTGTGCTGTGTGTCTGTTGGGTGGGTGAGTGTAGGCGTTTCTGTGTCTTGGGAGGAGGAGGGGAGGAAGAGTTAGGAGATGCTGTATTGGATGGGGGACTGTCTGTTGGGGTGGTGACAGCAGGTATGGAGGATGTGCTTCATTTTGGTTTGTCTGTGGTTGTGGTATCTGCAGGTCTGCTATTGTGGTGACTGCGGGTTGGATTGGAGTGGTGGCTATATCTCTGAATGTCACGGTGGTGTCTGCAGGTGTGTCCAGTGTAGTGTCTGTGGAGGCGGGGATGGTGAGGGAGTCTGTGCAGGTAGTGGGTGTTGGTGTGTCTGTGGTTGGGTGTTGTTTGTGTACATGCCGGTGATGGGTCTTGTGGTGCTTGTGAGTGGCAGCAGTACCCTTGGATGTTGAGGTGGGAGAATGCATGTCTGTCTGTGTGTTTTGGCTGGGACAGGGAAGAGGGGTGTGGGACTGGGACGAGGAAGGTGTAGGGGGGACGTAAAACAAAGGATGCCTGACTGCCGTCAGGGTGAAGGCCAGAGCCTGAAACGACCTCTGTAGGCCAGCCAGTGCACTGTGAATACCCTCCAGGAATACATTGCTCTGTTGGGCTTGAGTTGCTAGTCCCTGGAAGGCATTCACAATGGCTGACTGTCCCACAGAGATCAACCTCAGGAGGCCAATAGCCTTCTCACTGAGGGCTGGCAGGGGCAGAGGTGCCTGCAGAGAAGGAGACAGCCACCCTCCTGGGTGAGCGGGCACGGACAACTGGGTGGGGAGCAACAGGGAGGGAGGTGGTAGTAAGGAGGGGGGTGGACAAAGATGGGCATGGGGTGGTCCCAGACAGGTCCGCCCCTGCCAGGCAGTGTCCATTGGAGGATGATTCTGAAGATGATGAAGCAGATGATCTGGTCTCCCCCTTGGCACTCCCCTCACCCTCCGGGCCACTGGGTCCCTCACTGTTGGTGGTCACAGCACTCCGGGTCCCATGACCAGCAGCATCCCCACTCTCCTGCACCACATCTCCTTTACCTGCTGATGCTGATGCACACATTTAGAGAGAGAGGGAGGGAGAGACAGAGAGGGAGAGAGAGTGTTAACATATTCCTCACATACACACATGTTAACATGCAAAACAGTAGAAAAACACCTCCTGGCTAGGCTATCTCTGTTGGCAATAGACATATCCTACATCATGTCACAACATGTTACTACTATCCACCCCTTTATGTCATCCCTTACACCCACATCGAAATCAAAGTAAGTTAGCACAACTGGCGTAATACAAATGATTACCAGTAAAGCCATGTCAGCATGCTCATCATGGCCTGCCGGAAGTTAAAATATCTAGCATAATCCTGAACATACCTTTTCATACTCCTATTACCCATATGAAGAGCAGGTGACTGATCAAAACACATAAAGCATATAAGGAAACAACACATGAACATTCCATGCCCATTAGTATTGTGTCTTGATAAGAAAGTCTACTCTAGTCACACATCACACAGCACCTGCAATCATATAACATAGCTGCCCAAACCCTCTGTACACATATGCCAATATGGATACATTAACTGATGTAGCTACAACAAGTGCTACTCTCATATACGTGACATCGGATGTTAGAATACATGTCTGGAAAACTGGCATGGCATTACTGTTACACAGTCACAGAGGAATATCTGAAAGCACTAAACACAGATACACCACATCACCCCATACATGCATGTACAGCTCCAACAGCCTACAAAGAACACATTATACATCCATTGACAATCACTGAGTGCAGTGTCACAATAAATGCTGTTACAGTTGGACCTGCAGTACAGTTGGATGACTTGACAAATGAGTAAACCAACATCACTCACACTGTTCATGACATGTGATTACCTGTATCTAAGTCCAGAGAACACATATGTCACATGGAAATTACATGTACACAGGATGCATAGATGGACCTTCATGACTACCATTGCACTTAAAACATATCCCACTACACTAAGAGGCTGCTTTAGAAATAGTGGTACAACTAAACCATTTCATCTTGATCTCATAAGTCATTCAAAACCTAATTCTGTTCAATGTGCCTACATGAGCTAGGCCAAGGGTAGCAATGATTGTCCCGCTTCATAAGATGTGCCCCCAAGTAACCATTGATACATGATGTAGGCAGCACCATACCAATGTTGCACTATAACTGGTAGGACATTAGCACACATAGCATTGACATAGCATATTTTTAAAGGCTAGCTGTGGCTAGGCACTTAGCACCTGTAGAATAAAGACATTGGTTTAAAGGTGAAATGCACACATGTCAACCTCATACAAATGCATGAGAAGTCCAAATATAGCATATCAGACACCCACATAAGAATCGCCTTCCGTTGCTACTTTCACATACCCCATGGAATGAAGATGAAGGGACAATTAGGAGACAACTACAAAGCCATATGTACTGTACTATTCAGGCCATTTCTGTAGTGTAAATGAGATGGCTGCCGTACATGAAGTTGATAATTGTAGCAGTACAAGACATTAATAGTTCCTGTTCCAGAAAGAGTGAGCCACCCAGTAGCAAATACAGGTGATGAACACAGATGGGAGTGGACAGTCACCATATAGCCACTAACGCTCATATGCTGATAGATACACTAGGGTATATTCAAAGGGTAGGGTTATACACCTGATCATATCCATAAAAATGCCAGGATAGTGTCACACGTGTGACATTGTCATTTGAGCATCTCCACATGCAGTGATAGATAGGACTTAATACAGGTAATCTAAACATACACATAGCAAACCATTATGCCACATCTTCATCTAATACACAGCCAAGGTGGGAACTACTAATTTCCATTAGTCTACATACATGAAGCACCTACCCCATTGTCACAGAAGGTACGGTGACACAGCAAACACCATACATCCAGAGCTAAGTACCAGGAAACAGTCTGTACTTACACCCTTGTGGCTGCTGTGCTGCCCTCAAACACCCATCCACCTCAGGGTAGGCCACTGCCAAAATGCGGGCCATTAGGGGGGTCAGGGTCCAATGGGCACCCTTCCCTCATCGGGAGGACATCCCTAGCTGGGCCTCCATGGGATTCTGGGCCCAGTGTCTCAGGTCCTCTCATCGCTTACGACAATGGGTGCTCCACTGGCTGTGGCACCCCAAGGTCCACACTTGCTTGGCGATGGCATGCCAGATCCCCTTCACCTGCATGGATGACACAGACAACAGGAGAAAGTCATGTGCACATGCACCATACCAACAGGAGTGGTCACTACACAACTGTCATAGAAAGTGCCCACACATACCCAAACTCACTGCTCACATGCCTTCACTATGTGCCATCTGCATGCATCTACTCCCTCACTGATACACATGCTCAATTCAACGTCACACACAACCCTTAATATATATGGCTGGGGCATTGGTCTCACCTGCTCCTCTGGTGCCCCATATAGCGTCCATACAGGGGTGGGACATCCTTCACCAGCTTCTCCAGCTCTTCCTGGATGAAGGCAGAGGTCCTATCACTTGCAGGATGTGACATGATAGCTCCCAGAGGCAGTACACAGCAACTCACGTCGTGGAGGTCTTGCTAGCAACAAGGTCAGGAGTCAAGTGAGCAAGGCTGCAGAAAATGGCGGTCCCGGCCACTGCATACAGGACCGTCATCGCTGGGGTCATCGCCATTGGCCCCAGTCTGCCAAAGGCAGCAATGTTAACCAATGGCATGTTGCACTACTGTTGCGACCGCCTACCAACATGACGACTTCCATCGGCGAACTTAGGTCACTTCCAACTGTCCACTACAGTAGGTCAGGCGCCTGCCATTTTGTGCACAGGTAATCTATGGCTGCGCTTAATTAAGTTCATCAGACACTTACACGCCCAAAAATCAGTGTAACCTAATGTTGTGCCATCATGGAATGGCAACATGATGTGACAATATTGACACAAATATGTGTTGGGGCTATATATATGTTGATAGCTCTGTTAAGCTACTCAGAAGTACATAGGCGATGGGTAAATATAGGTTGCATCCATGAAATATGTGTGATCAGTGCAGGACTGCTCATTCACCCACACATGTTCTATTACATATGTTACAAATGTACAAGACGACTTACATGTTAGCCAATGTGCAGCAATAAGGATGTAACATGCACATCCATGGCCTGTATTACATATGTCAGCAGTGCTACACATCCACTGCAGATGTTAGGTGGATTCTCATACACCATGTCCTACTTATGTGTGTTGACTGCATGACTCATTGTACATTCTCTCCTCTCAAAATAGATATCCAGCCATGAGGAGAGTGAGGCAACCACCAGCGTACTTTCCACTAGTGGACCTGGCAACCATGGAGGACAGGCATGTCATCCAGACATATCGTTTGAAATGTCAGACCATCATGGATCTATGTAGACAGTTAGAACCAAATCTGATGCCAGACAATTGCAATCCCTATTGCATACCTCCCATTGTACAAGTATTGTCAGTGCTACACTACCTGGCCACAGGCTTATTTCAGAATGCTGTTGCCTTAACAGCAGAGATGTTTCAGCCTATGTCCAGTCGGGTGTTGAAGGATGTACTGTGTGCTTTGTTGAAACACCTGGATAGCTACATCAGATTCCCACAAAGAGCAGATTTGGCATATTTGAAGGCAGACTTCCATGAGATGGGACACATTCCTCATGTGGTAGGGGCCATTGATGGCACACATGTAGCCCTGGTCCGTCCCAGTGCCAATGAACAGGTGTACAGGAACAGGAAGAACTACCGTTCTATCAACGTGCAGGTGGTGAGTCTGGCAGACCAGTACATCTCACAAGTGAAAGCCAAGTTTCCTGGATCAGTGCAACACTCCCACATATTGGGGAACAGCAATGTCCTACACATGATGGCATGACTGCACACAGAGAGTGCCTGGCTGCTTGATAAGTATGCTATTAAATGTGTTTCAGTTTATGTCACCTGTCATCACATTCTGGCCAGTCGCTGAATCTCTTCTTTCAATTGTCGCACCATTGTGTTAAAAAATGACTCTGGCTATCCAAACCTTCCTTGGCTGTTAACACAAGTGAGGTACCCAGCCATGCCATGGGAAATCTGTTTCACTGAGGCCCACGGGAGGACAAGGCATGTAATCGAGCAAACTTTTGTCCTCCTGAAGGCAAGATTCAGGTGCCTGGACTTATCAGGAGATGCCCTCCTCTAATCACCCCACAAGGCTTCCCAAATCATCGTTGCCTGATGCATGCTTTACATTGTAGCCCTGAGATGTCAGATACCATTGCTAGCTGATGAGAGTGAGGCAACTGGACCAGTCGCTGGGAATGTTGATATGACAAGTGATAATGAGCCAGAGGGAGAAGGAACAGCTGGCTCTAGGACAGAGCTCATCAATCAGTACTTACAGTGACATACAGGTACATTCAGTGGGCTTTTTAATGTCTTGAATTTGCACAATCAGAAGTGGCTTACAGACATTACACCTCCTGACTTGATTCATTAGTGGGGCTGTAATGAAGTCCAATGCCTATGTGTGAGTTGTGGAAGCAGACAGATAGAATGATAGGTGTACAGTAATAGTGTTTCAGCTCTAACATGTGTTATTACAAAAGATTCCAACATACATTTCTCTATTGGACTGACCAGTATTGTGCTATGTTTCCTGCATTCTCCTATTTTCATTGCCTTCCCCCCACTGCAAGTGGAAATCACTCTGTGGTTCTGCTACCTATGGGTTGAGGTATTATTTGGCAGTAGCCAATGGTAAAAGAATACATACATGAGGGGTGTACATGACAGATAGCTGGCGAAAAGGATTTTGTGAAGTACCTGTGACAGGTGATGTATAAGTCCAATCTGGGTGTTCCTGCTTTGGAGGTATTCTACAATGGGCATGACATCTGTGAGCTGCATATGTGCTTTGTGGGGCACCAAGCCTTCCATCCTGATGGCACTCTCTATAAAACTCTAATTGTGGATCAGTATGCAAACTATGTCCTGGTGTTGCTCTGGATTTCTGGCTCACTCTCTGACATCAGTCCAGTGATATCACTGTTGTCATGTGTGTCCTGCTGAGGAAGGCTCCGTCTGTTGGCCATTACACTGCCAGTTTGAATCAGGGGCCATTACCAGACCACAGTTGGGAAGCATGACATTTGTTGTTGGATCAATAAAAACACATAGACAGTAGCTGTGTCCACATATGATTAATTGTGCATTTAGGAATTTTTATAGTCAAAAGTATATAACAAAAGGTGATGAGTAGTGGCATGGTAGATGGATTACTCAGAGTAGCTGCTACAACAGTTGGTTACACTGTCCTATGTCCGTGTACCTTCAGAAAATTTAGTTCTGTCTCAGAACAGTAAATAGGGTGGCTCAGTGGCACACAAGGGTGACACATTAGGAGAGGTCCACTTCCTGGCAGTAGGTTTTGCCTTGGTATCTGCACCAGGCAGATGTCTGAGTGGACGTCCACATTTGTGGAGAAGGCTTCTTCAGTTACAGAGGGTGGGGTGTATGAGGCATGTGGATCCCCTGGCAGGGCCTCCATCCCACTAGCTGCCGCTGACATAGCTGAGACAGATGTAACATTGCTAGTGGAAGGGTCCTAATGGTGGCTTGAGAAACCATGGAGGGTGCTGTTGATGTCCCTCAGCACCCCTGCAATGGAGGCCATGGTAGCATTGTGTGCCTTCCACTGTTGCATGACTTGCTGGTGGTATTCCCTCTGCTGCATTTGATTGTCCTCCAACATGGTGATTATCTGGCCCATCCTGTCCTGGGATGGTTGGTATGCTCCTAGGACTTGGGAGATGGTTTCCTGGTCAGTGGAGTCCCTTGGGGGCCCTATTCTCTATCCCACAGCATAATTCCCATGCAGCATGGCCCCAGGTGCCTGGCCCCGGCACTGTGTGCCCACTCCCAGTGTTAGCAAGACCATCATTGTCTGGGGTGTGGAGGTTAGACTCAGGTCCCTGTATTGTGTGCACACAATAGTTTGAGCAATCCTTGGGGCAAAGGCTTGGGGGCGAATGGTTGCCTGCAATGTCAATGCAACAGGGTTGAGAGGTATTGATGTGGGCAGGATGAGGCAGGGAGTTGTAGACTGACCAGGTGCCACAGATGGGCCAGGTAGGTCGTCACTGTCCAGACATCCAGGTGTGTTGTCCTCTCTGGGGCCCTCATCCTGAGGAGGGCTAGCAGTGTCTGGTATCCTCTCCATGGTGGCACTGGCAGGGTTACCTATGGATGGAGTGAGACACAGAGTTCAGTTTAGAAAGTGGTTTTACCTGCAATGACAATGGCAGATTCTGCACAGTATACGTTGGTGGTACATACAAGCATGTGACATGGGTTCCATACTCCATTTTATGAGCTGTCATTTATGTTTGATACATATAGCACTGTGTATGGGTTTTTGTTCTGTCTGATACTTCACATGACTGTTCAGTTCTGTTACCTGGTGAATAGTCAGGCTTGGTGTATGTTACACAATATGCCAGCACATTGGACCATGGTTTCCCAGTGGAAACACAGTATGTGAGTATGCAAGGGTAATAGTCCTCTCTCTGGATGTTGTGCATGTGCATGGAGTATGCCATTTTACTTTGCAAATCATGGTCAGTCAATTTGTGGCTTGGGTATGTGGATCAGTAGCCAATTGGATTAGTCACCAAGCTGTAGCTGCGTTTAGCCTAGTTTGCCATTGTGGTGTGCCATTGTATTGCTGGTATTGTCATATACTGATCCTACAAACTAGTTGGCGTAGCTAGTGCAATAGTCATACATTCATGACATCTGATCTGCACATTCCAGGCTTTCACATTGGAGTATTAGTGCATTCTGGGAGCTGTAGGGATTGGATTGGCCCATGGTATTGGTGCCTTTGCCAAGGGCTGTGTAGGTAGTTGGGCTGTGTGGGGTGGTGTCATGCAGGGGAGTGGCATTAGGTGATTGGCAGGTAGGTGCAGTGGAACATTCAGTTAAATAAGGAGGAGCTGTGGGGTGAGGAAGCGTGCAGGACACGACAATTGTGTAACATGAACGTTGTGGGTACTTACCAGACTCCAGTCCACGGGTTTTCCAGTCAGGCCTGAAGACGCAGTATGTCCAATACCTTCTACTCCCATGATGTGAACTGTGGGGGAGGAGGTTGGGGCCCACTACCAGTCTTGTGCACGGCTATCTGGTGTTGTGATGCAATGGAACGCACCTTCTCCTGTCGGTCGTTCCACCTCTTCCTAATATCCTCCCATGTGCGTGGATGGTTGCCTACTGAATTTACCCTGTTGAATATTCTTTACCACAACTCCATTTTCCTGGCAATTGATGTTTGCTGGACCTGTGCTCCAAACAGTTGTTGCTCTACCCTTTCAAATTCATCCAGCATGACCCTCAATTCGCCGTCAGTGAAATGTGGGAGCTTTTGTGGGGCCTTGGTAGTGGTTGTGTTGAAAGTGTGGGGGTGGGGTTGTGTGCAAGGGAGCTGTGTTGGGTGATTGATGGGGTGTGGGTGGTGTGTTATGTGGGATGGATGTTTCTTGTGAAATGTGTGTGCTCGTTATGTGTTAGTTGTGCTGGTGTGTAGTGTGTGCCTATAGTGTAAGGGTTCTCTCTCTGTTTAATTGCCTGCTATCGGTGTCTCATATTGGCATTTTTGTAGCAAAGGATTGTGGGTTGTGTGAGGGTGTGTTATATAGTGAAGTGTGTAGGTGTGTTGGGTATGTGGATCTGTGTCAGGAGTGGGGTATTCAAACTGTCCAATGTGGTGTTGTATTCTGACAGTAGTGGGGCCGGACCTAGGCGTCACGCACTGTCAATGGGTTATTCACCCTAGAAGGACCGCTGAGGTGATTTGTGAGTCATAATCTGGTGGGTGGATTTGTGTCAGCCTGGCGGTGCTGTTGGTGGAACCGCGTCTTTCCCACCCTCCAGTGTCCTGGCTGTTTCTGAATTTCGGCAGTTTTTTTGGTGGTCTTCATGGTGAGTGTTGTATTGCAGTGGTCAGATGTGACTATTAATAATAATATTTGTGAAATATTGTGTATTACAACTTTTTTTCAATTTTTATACATTTTCTTTAAGGTACTACGGAACTACCTAGTTAGTGACTTGGCAGTACCTCGGAACTCCATAATATTTTTTAAATATCTAGGAACTTATCATTATATTTCCCTACCCATTACCACTTACATTCGGTAGGGAAATCATATAAAGAAATAATACTTATATTTGAGGGCCTAAGTTAGAACACTGGCAAAGTGGCTTTAAAACATGATGGCTGCCTGCAATTTTTGTAATGACCATCATTTTTCAATCAGATAATGAGTTGTCATCGCTATATACCACAGTACTATCTTAAAACGTTCTTGAAACTACTGAACAGATATAGCTACAAGAAAATCCTTATTCATTAATGTGTACACATTAATGAGTCAAAGAATCATCTTCACCCTCGACTATGCAATACTGCCAAATCTCAGAAAAATCTAGCTGATTGTTTTCGCACTATGGGAAATACAAAAGAAAATGGGAAATGCATTGGGTTTAAAGGTTTTGGGACCCGCTCCTTTTTCTTTGCACTTCGTTCATGAAACACCGCAAACATTTCAGGACTCTGATAAAGAAACGGAGGCAGTCGGTTGGCAAAGTTTTACAGACATTCATCAAATGGGTGCAAAGTTATTAAGGGACAAAAATGCCAAAATTAGTTATTTTCGGTCACCCTAACTATAACTACGGAGTAGCTACCAGCACTCTGCAATATGAGTTATTGTATCTAAATAAAAACAATATATGCACTGAAAATAAACTATTAAAATACATAAAACACACAATTGGTTGCAAATTGTGATCTACCTCATTACCATTCATCAGGTAGGGCTATTGGGACCCCATTAGGAATCATTTTTATATGCTAGGGATTGTGATTTCCTTATTGCAATTCACAAATAATCACAATTAGAAACTCACAATTCCTTAATTCTGTACATATGGCAGCAATTGTTAAATCATTATGATGGTAATTCAAAAGAGAGTGTAGATCTTCTTCTTGATAGTTCCGCTTAAAGTTACTGTGTATTAGGTTTTTCCATTCAAGACATGGCAGGCTTGAAAGAGAAGTCTGGTCTGGAAGATTGTATTGCATGATTACCCACCCTAATGCTCTCCAAGTTCAGATAAAATATTTGTAGTTGTTACATTGCAGGGACTAATAGGCTATCACTTTAATGTTGTCATTTACTTGATTACATTCACATATATAATTTATCATTCAAGCATTATGGAAGGAAGACAACAGACTCAGAATTAAATTTGACCTAAGTTTGCTGTATGTAGTGGCTAATCTTAGGTTAAGGAGTTGCTTAATGCTTGACATGTACTTTTTGTTCAGTTCATTTAATGGCTTAAAGTTAAGTACTACAGAAGCAATGGTATATGTTTGGTTGTTAGTGCTGTGACCGACTGGTCAACTGCTCTTCCTCCATAGAGCTTGTCGAACCTGCCAAAAACCTTCACAGATATTAGTGTTTTTTGTTTCCTGGAATGTATACATCATAGTCAGGAGAGTTTTGTGTCAATAGTAAGTCCCAAAAACACATATTTGTCAAGAAGCTAGATTGTCGCCTCCCGAAACACCAATTTATGGATTTTAAATTCCTTCCAAATGTAACCACCTTATTTTTTAATTCTTCACTTGAAGCATATTTTCCACATTGCAGGCACTTACTTGAGCCAACTAATCTTTTAGGCCTGTTGGCGTTAGGGAAAAATCACTATATCTCCTGTGTTGGCCAAGTGATTGATGCATTGATTGCTTACCTTCAGTGTAAGCCACCCTGACTCTGCAAACAGGTTGGCAGGTCAGAAATTTACAAATAGAACATTGAGGATGCCAAAATGCATCCTTGTTTTTAGACCATCTGGCCATTTAAACTCAACATTTTTGTTGATAGTGATTTAGGCTTTAGCTTGATTCTGATCCAAGTATCTTGGTGTAGCTCAGGTATAAAATGAAGTGGGTATTGGTCAATAGCCCAGGTTATCAATTTATGTCAAAGTCGTTCTCTGCTAATGTTATCAAAGGAAAAAAAGTGATTGATGAAGCAGGTGTAGAGTTGAATTCCTGTTAGTAGCCTTTTTAGCATGCATGGTCAATACAACAATGTTGTCTAAGGTAGAACACTTTGCGCAAAACCCAGCTTGAGTGAACCGGATTAGGTGGTTATTAATTGCCCTGAACATTAGAAGGTTGAGTAAATATTCAGCAAATAGCTTCCCTTCCCTGAATAATGACACTATAAACCAATAAATTTGAGGGTCAGGGATGTGGTCTTGTTTTTAGGGGCGAGCGCAAAGCGCTCAGTCCCTCTTCTAACCACTCTTTAGGGGATTTTAATCATGCCCATGTAATGTCAGTCACTTTCATTGGTTCGTGGGCTTGCCTTTAAAAATTCACTTGTTTTCATTTGTGAAAGGCATGCATACGTCATGCCTTTTCTGGTGTTTAGCCCTCCTCGAGAGCACCGGTAAACTACTGGAAACATACGAAGCTCCATGTTTTACGTATGGTTTCTGGACTACTTTCCTCTTTATTTCACAGTGCAATCGCGCTCATTTGTTTTCCATTTAATGTGGCAAGAAAAGTATAGTTAGAAGTTTACAATGCTAATAGCTCTAACTTGTCGTAATGTGAGACCCATTGCATTGCAAATGCTTGTTATAAATGGGGGGCATGATTGAGCTTTCCATGGCTCAGGTATCAGACATTCTGAGAGAACATTTGAAAGATGTAGATATATTACAGAGCTCCAACATCCATTGGCAGGCCTTTCGGATCTGCTTCTCTTGTTCATCTTGAAGTTTTATTAACTTAACAATTTCTTCTTTAGTGATCTGGAGCAATGTGCTTCTGTAACTTGAACTTAATATCGGGAACTTTATAGAGCATGAGTATGACACATTAATTTGGGATACCCAGTTGTCATTAGAAATAAAACAATCATTAGTGGTTCTATAGGACCTTTTACTAGGCAAATCCTTCTCCAGAATTGCATAGGGTCCCTTGTTTTTATAGCTACAACAAATTCTGTCAAAGCATCTCCTTGCATTCTCTTGACTGCATCTCTTATCCTTATTTTTAGTTTTGCTGATATGATAAAAATGTTACACTCAGTGAAATATTTTTTTTGATTAAAGATTTCAATTTTTTTTTTTTTTTATTTTTTTTTTGCATTAGTATTTGTTTGTTCTTTAGGAGGGCATAATTTGTGTGTGGAGGTGTTTTAGAACACAAAGGTTCAAGGTTTAGTAATAGTACTTGAGGGTCAAATAATAAAGGATTTTACAAAAAATATTAAATACCTTTTAGTATTAATAAATTTACATTTATTAACAATTTCAACTCAATTTTCACAAAAAAACACACCAATACAGGAATAGTAAATAGTAAAAAAAATTCAAAATGTATGAAACAAAAAACACAGGCACCATATAATTAAAATATTAATGGACACAAGTAATAATAAGTAATAATTTTACAGGTTTTAAAAATCACCAAATAATAATGACATTTTCAAAACTAATAATTACAATACTTTACATATGTACTAAACAAATTAACCAATTGAAAAAAATAATCAATACAAATTTAAAAAAATATATATATTAATTAAACATATTTCACACCCTGATTGACAATTAGCCTAAAATACCCCCACAAATAAATAAAAAGTTAAAAAATCTGTTAATATATAATACATATATGCAAGCACTATGCAAAATGTACTAATTGAACAACAATATAAAACAAATCCATGGAAAACAAACATAAAAGTTCATATCAATATTCACATATTAATCTACATCATACATAATCTAATTCACAGATTAAAAAGTAATAAATTGACAATTTATTTAATATGATGTCAGATGTATTTAACCCCTTCTGTGCCCAGGACGTAATGGTTACGTCCTGAGGCACAGTGCTGCTGTGCCCGGGACGTAACCATTACGTCCTGTGCACAGAGCCCAGAGCTAGCGCTCCCTCTGTGGGGTTCCCCCCCACCCCCCCAAGTCAGGGATGGAAGGGGAAGCCCTTCCCCTCCCACCCCCGACCCCCCCAACCCCCCCGTGACGTCAGCGCGCGAGCGCGCGCTGATTAGTCACAGGGTCTCCCCCATCGCGCTGGAAGATTGAAAGAGAAATGCTTTTGCATTTCTCTTTCAATCCCATGGGGGAGGCCCAAAGAGGCTTCAAAGGGAAGGAAATGTATTTCCTTCCCTTTGAAGTCTCTCACAGGTTTCAAAAGCCGGATTGCTTGCAATCCGGTTTTTGAAACCCCACTAGACACCAGGGATTTTTTTTTTTTTCAATGAAATTGGCAAAAGGGAGCGACCCCTTGGGCAAGGGTCGCTCCCAGGGGGGGGGCATTTTTTAGGAAGGCCTTTTCTGCCCCCCCTGGGGGCAGAAACCTCTAGGCACCAGGGACCTTTTTTTTTTTTTTTTGTGATGTTTTCTTTTTTTTTTTAGGTGGGGAGCGACCCCTTAGGCAAGGGTCGCTCCCCTAGGGGGCAAATTATATTTAGGCCATTTCTGCCCCCCTTGGGGGCAGATTGGCCTATTTTGATGAGGCCAATCTGCCCCCAAGGGGGGCAGAAACCATTAGACACCAGGGAGTTTTTTTTTGTGCGCGAATTTCACGGGAGCGACCCCTTGGGCAAGGGTCGCTCCCAGGGGGGGCATTTTTTTGGGAAGGCCTTTTCTGCCTCCCCTGGGGGCAGATCGGCCTATTATTAGGCCGATCTGCCCCCAGGGGGGGCAGAAACCTCTAGGCACCAGGGAGCTTTTTTTTTTTTTGTGATGTTCTCTTTTGTTTTAGGTGGGGAGCGATCCCTTAGGCAAGGGTCGCTCCCCTACGGGGCAATATATATTTAGGCCATTTCTGCCCCCCTTGGGGGCAGATTGGCCTATTTTGATGAGGCCAATCTGCCCCCAAGGGGGGCAGAAACCATTAGACACCAGGGAGTTGTTTTTTTTGCGGAAATTTCACGCAACGGGAGCGACCCCTTGGGCAAGGGTCGCTCCCAGGGGGCGCATTTTTTTGGGAAGGCCTTTTCTGCCCCCAGGGGGGGGGGGCAGAAACCTCTAGGCACCAGGTATCATTTCTTTTATTTTTTATTTTTGTTATGTTTTCTTTTTTTTTTAGGTGGGGAGCGACTCCGTAGGCAAGGGTCGCTCCCCTAGGGGGCAAATTATATTTAGGCCATTTCTGCCCCCCTTGGGGGCAGATTGGCCTATTTTGATGAGGCCAATCTGCCCCCAGGGGGGCAGAAACCATTAGACACCAGGGATTTTTTTTTTGCGTGAATTTCACGCAAGGGGAGCGACCCCTTAGGCAAGGGTCGCTCCCTGGGGGGGGGGGATTATTTTAGGCCATTAGGCCGATCTGCCCCCGGGGGGGCAGAAACCTCTTGTTGCCAGGGCAAATTTTTTTTTTGTGTTTTTTTTTTTTGTTTGTTTGTTTTTTTAGAGATGGGGAGCGACCCATCAGACAAGGGTCGCTCCCCTGGGGGGCAAACTGTATTTAGAGCATTTCTGCCCCCCTTGGGGGCAGAAGTGGTCGATTTTAGGTCAATCTGCCCCCAAGGGGGCAGAAACCACTAGGCACCGGGGATTTGTTTTTTGGCGCCAATGTCACGCAGGGGGAGCGACCCCGTAGGCAAGGGTCGCTCCTGGTGGGGGGGTGGGGGTTGGGGGGTTAAATTTATTTTAGGCCATTTCTGCCCCCCCTGGGGGCAGATCGGCCTATTATTAGGCCAATCTGCCCCCAGGGGGGGCAGAAACCTCTTGTTGCCAGGGCAAATTTTTTTTTTGTGTTTTTTTTTTGTTTGTTTGTTTTTTTTAGAGATGGGGAGCGACCCATCAGACAAGGGTCGCTCCCCTGGGGGGCAAACTGTGTTTAGACCATTTCTGCCCCCCTTGGGGGCAGATTGGTCGATTTTATGTCAATCTGCCCCCAAGGGGGCAGAAACCACTAGGCACCGGGGATTTGTTTTTTGGTGCCAATGTCACGCAGGGGGAGCGACCCCGTAGGCAAGGGTCGCTCCGAGGGGGGGGGGTGGGGGTTGGGGGGGCAAATTTATTTTAGGCCATTTCTGCCCCCCCTAGGGGCAGATCGGCCTATTATTAGGCCAATCTGCCCCCGGGGGGGCAGAAACCTCTAGGCGCCAGGGCAATTTATTTATTTATTTATTTTTTTGTTTGTTTTTTTAGAGATGGGGAGCGACCCATCAGACAAGGGTCGCTCCCCTGGGGGGCAAACTGTATTTAGAGCATTGGGGGCAGAAGTGGTCGATTTTAGGTCAATCTGCCCCCAAGGGGGCAGAAACCACTAGGCACCGGGGATTTGTTTTTGGCGCCAATGTCACGCAGGGGGAGCGACCCCGTAAGCAAGGGTCGCTCCTGGTGGGGGGGTGGGGGTTGGGGGGGCAAATTTATTTTAGGTCATTTCTGCCCCCCTGGGGGCAGAAACCTCTTGTTGCCAGGGCAAATTTTTTTTTTGTGTTTTTTTTTGTTGTTTGTTTGTTTTTTTAGAGATGGGGAGCGACCCATCAGACAAGGGTCGCTCCCCTGGGGGGCAAACTGTATTTAGAGCATTTCTGCCCCCCTTGGGGGCAGAAGTGGTCGATTTTAGGTCAATCTGCCCCCAAGGGGGCAGAAACCACTAGGCACCGGGGATTTGTTTTTTGGCGCCAATGTCACGCAGGGGGAGCGACCCCGTAGGCAAGGGTCGCTCCTGGTGGGGGGGTTTGGGAGGGTGGGGGGTCAAATTTATTTTAGGGCATTTTCCCCCCCCCCGGGGCCGGCTGAGCTAGAGGTCAAAATCCACAGGTAGGCACTTTGCAAAAAACACCTCTGTTTTCTGTGAAAAAATATGTTGTGTCCACGTTGTGTTTTGGGCCATTTCCTTTTGTGGGTGCTAGGCCTACCCACACAAGTGAGGTACCATTTTTATGGAGAGACTTAGGGGAACGCTGGGTGGAAGGAAATTTGTGGCTCCTCTCAGATTCCGGAACTTTCTGTCACCGAAATGAGAGTAAAAAGTGTTTTTGGGCCAAATTTTGATGTTTGCAAAGGATTCTGGGTAACAGAATCTGGTCAGAGCCCCGCAAATCACCCTATCTTGGATTCCCCTAGGTCTCTAGTTTTCAGAAATGCGCTGGTTTGCTAGGTTTCCCCAGGTGCCGGCTGAGCTAGAGGCCAAAATCCACAGGTAATCACTGTTTTCTATGAAAAGATTTGATGTGTCCACGTTGTGTTTTGGGCCGTTTCCTGTCGCGAGCGCTAGGCCTACCCACACAAGTGAGGTATCATTTTTATCGGGAGATGTGGGGGAACGCTGGGTGGAAGGAAATTTGTGGCTCCTCTCAGATTCCAGAACTTTCTGCCACAGAAATGTGAGGAACATGTGTTTTTTTAGCCAAATTTTGAGGTTTGCAAAGGATTCTGGGTAACAGAACCTGGTCCGAGCCACACAAGTCACCCCATCTTGGATTCCCCTAGGTCTCTAGTTTTCAGAAATGCACAGGTTTGGTAGGTTTCCCTAGGTGGCGGCTGAGCTACAGGCCAAACTCTACAGGTAGGCACTGTGCAAAAACACCTCTGTTTTCCTTCAAAAATTTGGCTGTGTCCACGTTGCGCTTTGGGGCGTTTCCTGTCGCGGGCGCTAGGCCTACCCACACAAGTGAGGTATCATTTTTATTGGGAGACGTGGGGGAACGCTGGGTGGAAGGAAATTTGTGGCTCCTCTCAGATTCCAGAACTTTCTGCCACAGAAATGTGAGGAACATGTGTTTTTTTAGCCAAATTTTGAGGTTTGCAAAGGATTCTGGGTAACAGAACCTGGTCCGAGCCACACAAGTCACCCCATCTTGGATTCCCCTAGGTCTCTAGTTTTCAGAAATGCACAGGTTTGGTAGGTTTCCCTAGGTGGCGGCTGAGCTACAGGCCAAAATCTACAGGTAGGCACTTTGCAAAAAACACCTCTGTTTTCCTTCAAAAATTTGGCTGTGTCCACGTTGCGCTTTGGGGCCTTTCCTGTCGGGGGCGCTAGGCCTACCCACACAAGTGAGGTATAATTTTTATCGGGAGACGTGGGGGAACGCTGGGTGGAAGGAAATTTGTGGCTCTCTCAGATTCCAGAACTTTCTGCCACAGAAATGTGAGGAACATGTGTTTTTTTAGCCAAATTTTGAGGTTTGCAAAGGATTCTGGGTAACAGAACCTGGTCCGACCCACACAAGTCATCCCATCTTGGATTCCCCTAGGTCTCTAGTTTTCAGAAATGCACAGGTTTGGTAAGTTTCCCTAGGTGGCGGCTGAGCTACAGGTCAAAATCTACAGGTAGGCACTTTGCAAAAAACACCTCTGTTTTCCTTCAAAAATTTGGCTGTGTCCACTTTGCGCTTTGGGGCCTTTCCTGTCGCGGGCGCTAGGCCTACCCACACAAGTGAGGTATAATTTTTATCGGGAGACGTGGGGGAACGCTGGGTGGAAGGAAATTTGTGGCTCCTCTCAGATTCCAGAACTTTCTGCCACAGAAATGTGAGGAACATGTGTTTTTTTAGCCAAATTTTGAGGTTTGCAAAGGATTCTGGGTAACAGAACCTGGTCCGAGCCACACAAGTCACCCCATCTTGGATTCCCCTAGGTCTCTAGTTTTCAGAAATGCACAGGTTTGGTAGGTTTCCCTAGGTGGCGGCTGAGCTACAGGCCAAAATCTACAGGTAGGCACTTTGCAAAAAACACCTCTGTTTTCCTTCAAAAATTTGGCTGTGTCCACGTTGCGCTTTGGGGCGTTTCTTGTCGCGGGCGCTAGGCCTACCCACACAAGTGAGGTATCATTTTTATCGGGAGACGTGGGGGAACGCTGGGTGGAAGGAATTTTGTGGCTCCTCTCAGATTCCAGAACTTTCTGCCACAGAAATGTGAGGAACATGTGTTTTTTTAGCCAAATTTTGAGGTTTGCAAAGGATTCTGGGTAACAGAACCTGGTCCGAGCCACACAAGTCACCCCATCTTGGATTCCCCTAGGTCTCTAGTTTTCAGAAATGCACAGGTTTGGTAGGTTTCCCTAGGTGGCGGCTGAGCTACAGGCCAAAATCTACAGGTAGGCACTTTGCAAAAAACACCTCTGTTTTCCTTCAAAAATTTGGCTGTGTCCACGTTGCGCTTTGGGGCCTTTCCTGTCGCGGGCGCTAGGCCTACCCACACAAGTGAGGTATCATTTTTATCGGGAGACGTGAGGGAATGCTGGGTGGAAGGAAATTTGTGGCTCCTCTCAGATTACAGAACTTTCTGCCACAGAAATGTGAGGAACATGTGGTTTTTTAGCCAAATTTTGAGGTTTGCAAAGGATTCTGGGTAACAGAACCTGGTCCGAGCCACACAAGTCACCCCATCTTGGATTCCCCTAGGTCTCTAGTTTTCAGAAATGCACAGGTTTGGTAGGTTTCCCTAGGTGGCGGCTGAGCTACAGGCCAAAATCTACAGGTAGGCACTTTGCAAAAAACACCTCTGTTTTCCTTCAAAAATTTGGCTATGTCCACGTTGCGCTTTGGGGCGTTTCCTGTCGCGGGCGCCAGGCCTACCCACACAAGTGAGGTATCATTTTTATCAGGAGACGTGGGGGAACGCTGGGTGGAAGGAAATTTGTGGCTCCCCTCAGATTCCAGAACTTTCTGCCACAGAAATGTGAGGAACATGTGTTTTTTTAGCCAAATTGTGAGGTTTGCAAAGGATTCTGGGTAACAGAACCTGGTCCGAGCCACACAAGTCACCCCATCTTGGATTCCCCTAGGTCTCTAGTTTTCAGAAATGCACAGGTTTGGTAGGTTTCCCTAGGTGGCGGCTGAGCTACAGGCCAAAATCTACAGGTAGGCACTTTGCAAAAAACACCTCTGTTTTCCTTCAAAAATTTGGCTGTGTCCACGTTGCGCTTTGGGGCCTTTCCTGTCGCGGGCGCCAGGCCTACCCACACAAGTGAGGTATCATTTTTATCGGGAGACGTGAGGGAATGCTGGGTGGAAGGAAATTTGTGGCTCCTCTCAGATTACAGAACTTTCTGCCACAGAAATGTGAGGAACATGTGGTTTTTTAGCCAAATTTTGAGGTTTGCAAAGGATTCTGGGTAACAGAACCTGGTCCGAGCCACACAAGTCACCCCATCTTGGATTCCCCTAGGTCTCTAGTTTTCAGAAATGCACAGGTTTGGTAGGTTTCCCTAGGTGGCGGCTGAGCTACAGGCCAAAATCTACAGGTAGGCACTTTGCAAAAAACACCTCTGTTTTCCTTCAAAAATTTGGCTATGTCCACGTTGCGCTTTGGGGCGTTTCCTGTCGCGGGCGCCAGGCCTACCCACACAAGTGAGGTATCATTTTTATCGGGAGACGTGGGGGAACGCTGGGTGGAAGGAAATTTGTGGCTCCCCTCAGATTCCAGAACTTTCTGCCACAGAAATGTGAGGAACATGTGTTTTTTTAGCCAAATTGTGAGGTTTGCAAAGGATTCTGGGTAACAGAACCTGGTCCAAGCCACACAAGTCACCTCATCTTGGATTCCCCTAGGTCTCTAGTTTTCAGAAATGCACAGGTTTGGTAGGTTTCCCTAGGTGGCGGCTGAGCTACAGGCCAAAATCTACAGGTAGGCACTTTGCAGAAAACACCTCTGTTTTCCTTCAAAAATGTGGCTGTGTCCACGTTGCGCTTTGGGACGTTTCCTGTCGCGGGCGCTAGGCCTACCCACACAAGTGAAGTATCATTTTCATCGGGAGACGTGGGGGAACGCTGGGTGGAAGGAAATTTGTGGCTCCCCTCAGATTCCAGAACTTTCTGCCACAGAAATGTGAGGAACATGTGTTTTTTTAGCCAAATTTTGAGGTTTGCAAAGGATTCTGGGTAACAGAACCTGGTCCGAGCCACACAAGTCACCCCATCTTGGATTCCCCTAGGTCTCTAGTTTTCAGAAATGCACAGGTTTGGTAGGTTTCCCTAGGTGGCGGCTGAGCTACAGGCCAAAATCTACAGGTAGGCACTTTGCAGAAAACACCTCTGTTTTCCTTCAAAAATGTGGCTGTGTCCACGTTGCGCTTTGGGGCGTTTCCTGTCGCGGGCGCTATGCCTACCCACACAAGTGAGGTATCATTTTCATCGGGAGACGTGGGGGAACGCTGGGTGGAAGGAAATTTGTGGCTCCTCTCAGATTCCAGAACTTTCTGCCACAGAAATGTGAGGAACATGTGTTTTTTTAGCCAAATTTGGAGGTTTGCAAAGGATTCTGGGTAACAGAACCTGGTCTGAGCCACACAAGTCACCCCATCTTGGATTCCTCTAGGTCTCTAGTTTTCAGAAATGCACAGGTTTGGTAGATTTCCCTAGGTGGCGGCTGAGCTACAGGCCAAAATCTACAGGTAGGCACTTTGCAAAAAACACCTCTGTTTTCCTTCAAAAATTTGGCTGTGTGCACGTTGCGCTTTGGGGCGTTTCCTGTCGCGGGCGCTAGGCCTACCCACACAAGTGAGGTATCATTTTTATCGGGAGACGTGGGGGAACGCTGGGTGGAAGGAAATTTGTGGCCCCTCTCAGATTCCAGAACTTTCTGCCACAGAAATGTGAGGAACATGTGTTTTTTTAGCCACATTTTGAGGTTTGCAAAGGATTCTGGGTAACAGAACCTGGTCCGAGCAACACAAGTCACCCCATCTTGGATTCCCCTAGGTCTCTAGTTTTCAGAAATGCACAGGTTTGGTAGGTTTCCCTAGGTGGCGGCTGAGCTAGAGGCCAAAATCTACAGGTAGGCACTTTGCTAAAAACAGCTCTGTTTTCTGTGATGTGTCCACGTTGTGTTTTGGGGCATATCCTGTCGCGGGCGCTAGGCCTACCCACACAAGTGAGGTATCATTTTTATCGGGAGACTTGGGGGAACATAGAATAGCAAAACAAGTGTTATTGCCCCTTGTCTTTCTCTACATTTTTCCCTTCCAAATGTAAGACAGTGTGTAAAAAAGACGTCTATTTGAGAAATGCCCTGTAATTCACATGCTAGTATGGGCACCCCGGAATTCAGAGATGTGCAAATAACCACTGCTTCTCAACACCTTATCTTGTGCCCATTTTGGAAATACAAAGGTTTTCTTGATAGCTATTTTTTACTCTTTATATTTCAGCAAATGAATTGCTGTATACCCGGCATAGAATGAAAACCCACTGCAGGGGGCAGGTCATTTATTGGCTCTCGGTACCTAGAGTTCTTGATGAACCTACAAGCCCTATATGTCCCCGCAACCAGAAGAGTCCAGCAGACGTAACGGTATATTGCTTTCAAAAATCTGACATTGCAGGTAAACGTTACAGAGTAAAACGTAGAGAAAAAGTGATGTTTTTTTCACCTCAATTTCAAAAAAATTCTTTTTCAGTTGTTATTTTCTGTAGGAAACCCTTGTAGGATCTACACAAATTACCCCTTGCTGAATTCAGAATTTTGTCTACTTTTCTGAAATGTTGCGGTTTCTGGGATCCAGTGTTGGTTTCATGCCCATTTCTGTCACTGACTGGAAGGAGGCTGAAAGCACAAAAAATCGTAAAAATGGGGTATGTCCCAGTAAAATGCCAAAATTGTGTTGAAAAATTGGGTTTTCTGATTCAAGTCTGCCTGTTCCTGAAAGCTGGGAAGCTGGTGATCTTAGCACCGCAAACCCTTTGTTGATGCACTTTTCAGGGGAAAAACCACAAGCCTTCTTCTGCAGCCCATTTTTCAATTTTTTTTTAAAAACACGAAATTTTCACTGTTTTTTGGCTAATTTCTTGGCCTCCTTCTGGGGAACCCACAAAGTCTGGGTACCTCTAGAATCCCTAGGATGTTGGAAAAAAAGGACGCAAATTTGGCGTGGGTAGCTTATGTGAACAAAAAGTTATGAGGGCCTAAGCGCAACTGCTCCAAATAGCCAAAAAAAGGCTCCGCACAGGAGGGGGAAAAGGCCTGGCAGCGAAGGGGTTAAATAGCCCCACCATTTGCATACAAAGCCAACAATCCAACAACAAACCAAACAAATTAAAATAAATATATATTTAATTAATAATAAATAATAATATCATTCAAACTAATACAATATTCAAAATATCTAATAAAATATTTTATGCAATAATATTAAATAACCAAAATATTAAATACTAACGCCCTTATTACACGTCTGGCAGTCTGAGAATCGCCAGACCGCCACAGTACAACCCTTGTGGACGGACCTGCTTAACGTCTGCCATGGTGACGGTGGCCTGAGTTGTATTCAGCCAGAGTGTCACTGAACTGAGCACAGCCTGGCTGATTACAACTCAGCTTTCTGCTGGCCTTTCCATGGTGGGGAACCTACCATCGAACAACTGGCAGAAAGCCAGCGCCGGGGTCCACAGGATGGGCCCTGCCAATGGCGGTGCAGGGACTCCCCCTGCCCAGCACTATCAAAATGTACACTGTCTGCCTTGCAGACAGTGTGTATTGCGAGGGTGCTGGAGTTCTACGATATTGGCCTCGGCAGGTACCGTGTATTACAATGTTCCCGCCAGTCAGCCCGGTGGGAATATTGTAATATGCTCAGGGGGACGTCACCGCAGTGGCGGTGGCGTCCTCCCTATGAGTTTGACGTCCCCACTGTGGGACTGCCAAACTCATAACGAGGTCCTTAGATAAAATACTTTTGCATGTAATATTTACCTGTGAAATTATTTCCCAATATAGTGTAGATATCATAATATTTTTATATCATAAAAGTCGAATAATATTTTTGAAACAATGTTAAGGCTGAACTCCCACAGTTAACACATAAGAAATTACAATATGAATTTAATGTTTCTATGATAACAGCAGTGGCATTTGACATGAAATAACAAAATTTAGGTGAGACAGGAAAATTGACGAGGTTTTAGAGGGGTGGAAAAAAAGAAGCATAGCAGAGACCGAAAAGAGGAGGGATTAAAGTGACTTACAATAAACGTAAATTATAAACTTAACTAGAGTTGTCTAAAAAACGTTACCAGTAAATAAAAAAAGGTGGTGTTCCAGGCCCTATAAACTAATATATATGTATATTTGAAGATTTCCTCATGTGTGAATTCACTCTTGCACTTAGATTGAACTCTGCATTTTTGCGGTATTCTCCATTTTCAAGTGTACATTTACACCTAGGTGTGGACTTGCATGTTCTACATCCTCTAAAACAAGGGGTGTGAGATATCTATGAGACGATTTATGAGTGTAAAGGTATTACTAGTTACTTTTCACATTTAGGTGGAGAGTTCCACCGCTAAGTCACAGATCTCCTTATAGTAAAGCACACATAGGTGGAGCGCTCAACTTCTGAGTCAGGAATTTTCTTATTTTAAAGTATAAATAATGAAGTTTATTATTTACTAAAATACATACAAGGCATAATCTAATGTAAAATACAATTGTAAATTTATGTAAAATAATTGTTAATATCTTAGAACTAATAAAATAAAATTTTACAGCACATTAACACATCAAATACATCTCATTTGAATATGTGATTGAAATATAATAACATATGCTCTGAATTCCTAAAGAAATTCCATCCACATGAGCATATTGTTTAATCAGCATTTACTAAATGTAATTACAACATGTTTAATTTTAAATGCTTTTACATTTTTCTAAAAGTTTAAAAGTTGAGCAAAATTATATTTTAAAAGATGGTTCATTATCAATTTGATAAATAATCAATTATTTAATGTTTGATAGACTATAACTTTCTAACATTAGCAACATTTTACATATTTATTGTTAATGTTAAAATAAGATAACCATTTTAGCATTATTTTTATGGGGTTTTATTTTAAGTCCCTGCTTCAATTATTTTTTATGGGAGAGTGTTACAGCAACAGCGAGTAGCCATGTGGGGTACCAGGCTTACTCCAAGGTTCATCTGGAGTACATTTACAACCTTTGTTGCCTTTTGAACTACAGTATAATGTAGTTTGAAAATAGCAATTGGCCTTACTTGCTTGTGGAAAGTTTGTATGTCCATACATAAAGCTCTTTACTCCTCACTTACCCTCTCCTTAGTCCTCCTTAAACCCCATTTTCCAACCTCTCCTACTGACCCATTGACATTTGAGACAAAACTGGATACTTATGTATGTGGAGATTTCCACTAGTCTGGCTCAAATCTCTGCATAGAAAAGATAGAAGAGGCTGAGCCAGAGATTTTAGCACATGAGTTAGGGAATAGCATTTTGTAGTACATGAGTAACAGTACTTAAGTACTATTTCACGTACTACAAAATGCAGTTTGTGAATAAGCCCTTTTGCTTGGTATTGTGTATGTTACTTTTTCTTTTAAGAGCAAGCAGTACAATTTCAGTTTGTTTATTATCCTGAAATTCCAAAAGTAAAGTGTTTCAAAAAGGTAAATTCTAATGTCTGGATGGTGCCCATAATTACTACTGAAATAATATTACAATAGCAACCAAAATTGCAGCTTGACTGATATAATAGTACAATAGCAACCCAAATTTCAGCTTCGAAAAAACAACTCTGCAGCAGTCACTTTATAATTAATCAACGGTTTACTCAAGTTCACATTCTGGTTACTGCAGTGTAATTATAAAATGAAAAAATAATTGATGCATTTAGTCAATTTGCGTAGCTCCAGGTTCTTTTCAGAAGGTTATTTTCTGTTCAGGTGAAATAAGTTAACACTGTTTTGGTAATTATCCTTTGACTTGGCAGTTTTAACTGCTGACTCGAATAAATGGCACTTAATGGCTTAATAGAAATTTAGAAGGATTTAGGAGTTCAAAATGGATTTCCCTGTAAATGTAAAGCGTTTTCTGCTTCCCGACCGCAATATGCAGAAAGAAAAAAATGTAATAGCAGAATTATTTCTATTATTTCATGTGTGTTTTGCTCATGATTTTGGCATTGATACTTTAGTATTCGCATAGAGAACCTGCTGTATTCCCTCCTAATCTGCTGATTCTATGACATGACATTTTGACCTCTGATGAATCTCATCCCTGCAAACCTTCTGACATGACCTCAGGGTTTTGCACAATTGCTAAAACAAAGCATAGTTTCAATGTAACACGGATAACATGTCATTCTTGTCCATGCAGACCTGCAGATCTTCATTATGGGTTTTAGGCCCGTATTTATACTCCGTTTGCGCCGAATTAGCGTCGTTTTTTTCGACGCAAATTCGGCGCAAAACTAACGCCATATTTATACTTTGGCGTTAGACGCGTCTAGCGCCAAAGTATGGGCAAATAGCGTCATTTTTTTGCGTGAACACCTTCCTTGCGTTAATGAGATGCAAGGAAGGCGTTCCCGTCTAAAAAAATGACGGCGACGCAAATGCGTTGTATTTATACTCCCGGGCAAAAGTCACGCCCGGGAGGTGGCGGGTCAAAAAACCCCGCATTTGCGCCACTATTTAACGCCTGGGTCAGGGTAGGCGTTAAGGGGCCTGTGGGCTCAAAATGAGCCCACAGGTGCCCTCCCCTGCCCCCAGGGACCCCCCCTGCCACCCCTGCCCACCCCAGGAGGACACCCAAGGATGGAGGGACCCACCCCAGGGACATTCAGGTAAGTTCAGGTAAGTATAATTTTTTATTTTTTTTATTTTTTTTTGGGTGGCATAGGGGGGCCTTATTTGTGCCCCCCTACATGCCACTATGCCCAATGACCATGCCCAGGGGACATAAGTCCCCTGGGCATGGCCATTGGGCAAGGGGGCATGACTCCTGTCTTTACTAAGACAGGAGTCATTTAAATGGCGTCTGGGCGTCGAAAATAATGGCGCAAATCGGGTTGAGGCGATTTTTTTGCCTCAACCTGACTTGCCCCATTTTAAGACGCCCTAACGCCATTTTCCCCCTACGCCGGCGCTGCCTGGTCTACGTGGTTTTTTTCCACGCACACCAGGCAGCGCCGGTCTGCTAGCGCCGGCTAACGCCATTCCATAAATACGGCGCCCGCATGGCGCTTCAGAATGGCGTTAGACGGCGCTAAATTTTTTGACGCTAAACTGCGTTAGCGCAGTTTAGCGTCAAAAAGTATAAATATGGGCCTTAGTGCGGGAACGAGATACAGGTTGTGGAGTGAGGGGGAATCTCCTGTTTCAGTCAAAATCTAACAATTACAAGATTTGTCCCCAGAGCTGGGGATAACCACACCACTTGGGAATGCTAGTCCTTTGATGTTGGCTGTTTTTCGCACATTGATTAGATAATGAGATAAATCATCTAGGAAATGTCAGCTGGAGGGCCAGAGGGGTTCCATTTTGGGAAAAACTGGGCGCAGAGCAGGGTACGAGTGGGATTAGACTGAGTTGTGTGCTTCTCTCAAGTACTGCAGGGATGCATAAGCCCTAGAATTATTGTAGCTGGAGTCACATGTGTGTTTGCAATGGTCCTTGGCACTATTCTCCCTTCCTCCACTCCCATCAGTGTTAACACACCAGAAGGGATACCCACTAAGCATATTAAGATATAATTTTGTAAAATACGTAAGATTTATGTAAGATTTCATCTTTTAATCCCAGATTGTTCTTTCTGGCTATAAATCTCGGTTTAGTAAGAAATATCATGAAGGGCTCTTTACAGACCATACCACATCCGAATATATTTTTGTTTTTCATTTTCACAGTTAAATTCAATGAACAACCATATTCACTTTTTATGTTGAATTTACATGAGAGCTTTGTGTTTCTAAGCACTTTTAATGATAGCTGTTATTAAAACCCAATTCAATGTCACTCAACCTCTAAATTATCAAAGGCTGATTTGACCATGCTATGATTCTCAATCATGACATGTACATCATATGAAACCACATGACATTTCAGAAGAGACTACTTAAGTTAGTAAGTATTTTGGACATGGGGCAAACATCATGCCGTTTGCTTATCGGTATTTCATTATCTTATGTTGATAAAATAGTGATCTATTTGATCTATGAAAGATACAGACTTACGTGATGCTGACATCAAAGAGTTTCTGTCACATGCAGGAAAACTACTGCATTTTGGTAAAAATGTGCTGATGATATTCAAAAAGAGGCATGAGCAATGAAGTTAGGCGACCTGGAATCTAAGAATAATCGTTTTTCATTAGCAATATCCAAATATATAAAAGAAGCAAATTCAGATGTGACCAATTTCATCCTTACCTTCAGGTGAGAACATTTATATTTACAATATAATAGTATTAAATTCTAGAACAAGAAGATTTTCATATGTCTAACCCTAAACCATATTCTCCTTCACTGAGGCCCTCATTACGAGTTTGGTGATCTTTTCGGAAGACCACTGTGGTGGTGGCTGCCAAAAGACCACAGTGTTGGCTTTATCCTGACACATACATAGTACAAGTCACATACTGAAGACCGCCCAAAAACAGACACAAATCCGACATTGCTAGGCCGACTGAGGACGGCAGAGAGTTGGTCCCACCACCAGGACAACCATGCCGACAACATTCTGCGCTCCAAATAATGACCTACAAATCAGCACAGTGGTCCTTACACAGTGGTAAACCATTGGCGGTGCGACCCACCATGCTCAAAAATACACCCCCAAAAGAGCCCAAAGCCACATCGGACAGAAGTATTACCCCTCACATGAGACACATACACATATCAGACACACCCATACACACCTCTATAAAACACCCCCCGCACACACCCCACAATCCATTGCAAAAGGAACGATTCATACAGACCCGGAGATACTGCAATTCCCAAAATATAGCACATATACACCATTGGCACACTTACACATCACACACAGCACAACTGCACACAAACACCACAGCCCACCACTACACCAACCAAACCACCACGCACACCCCATCACGCACCAAGCACACCACCCTTGCGCACAACTCCCTCCCCCACACAATCCACTTTACTACCACCATGTCCCCTCTACAGCCCCCACAATTCATAGACGAAGAGTTGAGGGTCGTGGTCGATGAAATCGTCAGGGTTGGCCACAACTGTTCAGAGCACAGGTCCAGCAAACATCCATAGTCAGGAAAATGGAGTTATGGCAGAGGATCGTTGACAGTGTCAATGCAGTGGGCAACCATCCACCCACAAGGGAGGACATCCAGAAGGGATGGAATGACCTACGGGGGAAGGTGCGTACCATGGCATCACAACACCACATTGCCATCAACAAGACAAGAAGGTCTTGGACATCCTGCATCCTGAGGGTCTGACTGGAATAATCGGAGGACTGGATTCCAGTAAGTCACTAACACACCCATGCCCCAATGACTCCTGTACAGCATGTGTCCCCACTGCCCTATCACTCCCTAATTCAACCCACCTCACACTTTCTCCCCCACCCAATAACCGAATGTCCCTCCTCTGCATGCCACACCATCCCACTGCCACCATCCCCACGCAGCCCACCCCTTGCATGGATAGCACTGACAATGGCCAGCACCACAACTCCCACGATGCATGACTCCCCACACATGAAAAGCTGCCCATCCCACTTCACAGTGGAACACCTGCACCCTAAACCATTCACATCAGCTGCACAAACTGGATGCTTCAACTGCGTACAACTACATGGAAATGACAACTATGCTATCCACAATCCACAACCCTCCATGAAACATGGAACCAGTTCCACAACCCATCACCAACTAACAATGTCTGCATTGACGCATCTGTCATTGCCATTACAGGGAAGCAAGTCAAGCCACTGTATGCATCAGACAATGATACAAACAAGTACACCTCCACAATGTAACCTTCCACCTCTCCATCCACAGGTACCACTGCCATCCTGCACAGGATGCCAGAGACAGACAGCCCTCCCCAGGAGGAAGGCCCCAGTGAGGAGTACAGCTCTGGACATCTGGACATTGATGACTCACCTGGCCCATCTGGAACATCCGGTCAGTCCACCACCAACAGCCTCACCCTGCCCACATCTGAGACCCGCAACTTTGTGAAAACAACAACAGAGGCAACCTCTCGGCCCCTAACCTGTGTGCCAAGGACTGTTCAATCAGCAGTGTGCCCCACAGTACAGGGACCTGAGTCTACCCCTCACACCTAAGATGATGAAGGTCCTGGTGTAGTTGGGAGTGGGCACGCCATGCCAGGAGCACAGGCACAGGGGGCCACTGGGAAGGCACCTGTGGGCCAAGGGATGGGCCCCCCAAGGGAAAGGACTATCTCCCAAGTCCTAGGAGCATATCAGCAATCCCAGGACAAGATGGGCCAGATACTGTCCACTTGCAGGACAGGCTGCAGAGGGAATACCACCAGGGGGCCATGCAGCAGTGGCAAGCATACAGTGCCACCATGTCTTCCATTGCAGGGGTGCTAAAGGAACTGACATCCATCCTGCGTGCTTCCTCCTCCCACCAGCAGGCCCCTTCCACTTGCCACACACCATCAGTGCCCTTCACTTCTGCCTCAGCTAGAGAAATGGAGGCCCTGCCAGAGGACCCACAGGCCACTAGCACCCCTCTCGCAGTAGCTGAGGAACCCCCTGCACACAAGGTAATCCATGCAGACATCCTGCAGGAACTGATGCCAAGACCAAGACCACTGCCAGGAAGTGGGACTCCTGAACATTCTCCCTTGTGTGAAAGTGACACATCCTGTTGAATGTCCACTGTCATCTCTCCATTTTCCCATGCCCTTGGATACTGGACCTGCACTACCTACAGCTAGGCCAACTGCTCTGATGATTTCATCCTCCATGACCCCACTCATCACCCACTGCACTTCTAAATCACATTAAAGACCATTGCACACAGCTACTGCTTACATGTCTTCATTGTAACATATATGAATTTACTGTTGTACAATTTGTCAGCTTACTTAAACCATTGACTATCAAAAGTCTGTAAGATGGACAGATGAGGGAGGTACGTGAAGTAAGTTTGGTACTAGAACAGAGTCATCCTCAAATCCTGTGTCAAGGGAGCCACCAACCAAGGCAGGAACCAGAGTAGGACCACCCAAATTACCTGCAAATACACCAAGACAGGGACAACCATCATGATAGGAGTCACTGTTGCCCAGCCAACACACATGCAGCACATTGTCGTCCTCCTTAGTGCGAGTACCCAAGTGGCATGTGAACACAAAATACCGTAGCAGATCCACATTTTCAAGACATCCATTCCCAATGGTCCATCTCTCACAGCACAAAGTACCCAACTAAAGGCAAATTCCACTGTCAATATGAGTTAGCTGCCATATCCGTCTATTGTGTACAGTGAGAATAATATGCTATACTGTTGACACAACCTTGTTTGCCAGTCCTTTTGCAGTTGCCACTGTTTTACTGGGGCCAAACAACATGGCCAAGCCCTTGCAGATGAGATGGCAGCCAACAGCACAGTAAACATAGCATGGACATATAAACAGTAACACCTTCCCTGATGGGCAATATGTTATTGCCACATACCCATACAGAGGGATAGCTGCACTTACCTCCACTGATGGCACACACCAGGATGAGCTATGTCACAATGCAGACAGGAGTTCAGTTCACATACAGGACACTTGACACATACCTGTAGATCATTGGACGTATTGTTGGATCAACTCTGTCCTAGAGTCAGCTACATCCTCATCATCTGCCTCCTCATCAGTGTCAATGTCACCATCATCAGCTACAGGTCCAGCTGCCACCTCCTCATAATCCAATAATGGTATGTGATGTCTCAGAGACAGATTGTGTAGCATGCAGCAGGCAACTATGATCTGCCAGACCTTCAGTGGTCTGCAGAGCAGGGCACCTCCTGAGACACGTAGACACCGAAATCTGGCCTTCTCAATGACACTCATCGTCCTTCTGTGGGCCTCATTGAAACAGTTTTCACCATCGGATGTTGGATATCTCACTGGTGTCAGCAGCCATGGAAGGGTAGGATAGCCAGCGTCACCGGTGTGCACAAAGGTTGGACCTATCACAATACCGGTATAGACGCAGGGTTAAATGTTAAGAGAAGTGTTATTACAGTTGCACATATACTATTGGATATGTACCAACAAGCCAGGCCCTCTCTCTCTGTAGTTCTGCCATCATGTGTGGGACATTGCTGTTTCTCAGGGTGTAGAAGTCACACACAAATCCTGGAAACTTGGCTGTCACTTGTGAGATGTACTGGTCAGCCAGACATACCACATGGACATTGATGGAGTAAAAGCCCTTTCTGTTCATGTACACTTGTTCATTGACCCTGGGAGGAACCAAAGCAATGTGGGTGCATCTATGGTCCCTATAACATGAGGGACATTTGCCACCAGATTTTCCTATGGCCAAATCCGCATGTTTGGGGAACCTGATGTATCTGTCCAGGTGTTTCAGTAAAGCACACAGTACATCATTCAGCACTATACTGAACATAGGCTGCCAAGCCCAATGTCATCTGGATAATGCCTGAGGCAAGGGAGTGTAGAACAGATAAGACCTGTACTGTGGGATGGATGGCATAGGGGTTACGGATGGCTGGCAAGAGATATGGTTCCAACTGGGTACACAGTTCCATGATGGTCTGATTTTTCAGACGATACGTCTGAATTATGTGTCTCTCTCTTACAGGGTAGCAAGGTTGATTAGGGGCATGTACACTGGCTCATATTTAGAAATGAGAGAGAGGAAAAGCCACACATTGATGTTGACAGTTCACATGTCACCTGACACTATACATGTAGCTTGGTCCCCCCTCCAGCTACCTGTGCCCAATCCCACACCCCTCTCCCCGCACCCATCCAGAGCACACAGTCAGATCAGCATTTGTCCATCTCAACAGACACTGTTCGCAAAGACAAAGACAGGCACCACAAGTTCCACTACCGCCATGCACACAGACAACAGACAAATGCAGACACAACAACATCTACTCCCTACACAGACTCCCCCTCCACCCCCTCCCTCAAAGACACTACACCACTCACACCTGCTTTCACCACATCAACTCTCCCAGACCCATCAACAAGTGCCCTGATGCCCACCATCACCACAATAGCAGACTGCACCCAAGGCACCTACCAAGACCCACCTCTCAACCACTCCCTCTCCCTCCACTCCCACCTATGTTTTCCATGACCACCCTTGTGTCCCTAAAAACAGATTCCTGTATGAGTTTGCCCTTCCCTCCCACTGATCCTTACCCTGTTTCCCACAAGTGCCCTCATGCCCTACCCAAACGCAGTCCTTCCACCTCCCAGTCCTCCCATGGCCCCCCTGGTACTGCCTCTCCCCCCCTAGCAAAATCTACCACCCCCCCTAAAAGGCAAGGGCACCCCTACAAAGGTCCACACGAAGGGGAAAGCCATCTCCCCTCCAAATCGAAATCTGAACACCCTCTACCAAAGCCAAACTGAAGGGCCCTCCTCCCAAGCCCAAACCAAAGGACCCCCTTCCCAAACACCCACCTTGGCCCCCACCCATCGCCCCTGATGTGTTTGCATGCCCCATTGTTGCCCCTGTCATGTGGAGGCCACTTTTCAGTCAGGAGTCAAGTTGAGGCCAGAGACTCTGCCCATTGTGACTGGAGCAATGGACACTTTTGGACTGGCCAGTAGGCCTCTGTTGTATATAGTCTATTTTAATGATGGGACCTTTATTTTAATATATCTGCACCAGTTACCCATGGTTGTCCTGCCTTTCCTTCCACATGTATGTGTTGTATATGTGCGATTTGGAGTGGGTCTTCTGTGTATGTGATGTGTTTTTGTAGGAGCATGTTTTGTATGGGTGAGTTGTTCTATGGACTTGTTGTGCGATGTTGTGTTGTTGTTGTGTGGCATTGTGTGGCAGTGGTGTCTGTGTTGTGATGCATCTGTGATGTACTTTGTGTGTTGGGTGTATGTGGCGTGTGATGTGACACATTGTTTGTCAGTGTTATTGTTTGTATTGGTATTGTGCTGTTGTTAAGTTTTGCTGCCAGTATGTGTTTTCCTGTGGAGGTGTGCGTTGTGCTTCTCCACCATTGCATTTGTGTGGTTACGATGGTGTTGTCATTGTGTGACTCAGTGATGTTGTGTGTGGATGTTTCTGACAGTGGCTGTGGTGTGTGTGTGTGTGTGTGGTGTGATGTGTGTATGACACGTATATGTTCGACGTGGTGTGTGTTGTTTGTGTCTGAGTGTGTATGTAGATGTGTTGGTACGGGAGTATGTTTGTGTGTGTGTGTGTGGGCATGGCTAACCATGCCGGGGTTTATGTATTATGTTTGAGTATGTACCAATGGCCTTCCCGCCAGTGTGTGATAGGTATGTGTACTTACAGGTGTTGCCTTCGTCGTCTGTGTTCTGTTGGGAACACCGCCATGGTCATAATATTGCAGTCTTTTCCACCGGCCCGCCGGTGGTAAACCCGCCATTGCCACTGTGGTGGTCCTCGGACCGACAAACTCGTAATGAGGGCCTGAATGTGTAGTATTGCAGCATTAATCAGGAGGCCTTCACTGATTTTCCAATGAAATTTTTTTTAGATGAAGTCTCCAATTTTGTGCTAGGAAACTGAGAAATTACATAAATCACAATATGTAAGACAAAAACTGAGGGGGCATTGGTTGTACATTTGAAACAGCACCTGTGGCTTCGTAAAGGATGGCCATTTTATCTGCAAACGCACAACATCTAAATAGACCAACTCAGGACCAAAGAGCAAACCTTTTCATTAAGAATTCTAGACTTGATGGTCCAACAAATAAGGAAAGATTTGCCAATATAAGTATTGATTTGTTTAAATGTGTCAAGTTGTTTTATTAGTTTACTGGTCCTCCTCCCACTGATGCCCTACTCTTGCAGACAATTCTGTGTTCCTTAGAACTAAACAAATATGTTCTGTATACTGGTACTGTGTACATTCAAAACCATTATTTCCGTTGACTCGATTAATTAAATTATAATTAAATTAACCATTGTTTTGTTACAAAGGCCCGGATGTACTAAGAATTGATTCACAAAAAGAGGTTGCAATTTGTGCACCATCTCCCTGAAAATCTATACTGATTTTGCGAACTGACCTACCTATTATTACATTGATAACAAGATCATTGGTCGGAATATGTTGCAATTTGACACACCTCATTACTATTCAGGAGATAAATAACAATTTGTGACTCACTTGGATTGGATGCCATCACAGGAATGGTGGACTACTGGAGTTAGCAGCAGTGGAGCTTGTGAAATTTGAAAGTGGTGAGACCTAAGCCAAATGCTTTATGCACTCACGAGGCAAGCAAGCTCTATGCTCTTCTGGATGTTTCGGTGGAGGGTGGGTGGAGGCTTTTCTTGCTGAGAAAATTTGTAAAAACTAGTGCATATAGTTGCAATTTTCAGCACTATTTCTGTGACAAATGGACCAAAATTACTTTTCTTACAGGTATTTATAAAGGAAAACTCATAAATGTTAAACTTTTTTCTTTATGTAGTATACCACTCTTGCAGGTGTTTATAACGTGCTACATTTGAGAGCAGAGTGGATCTGAGGCTGAAGGCAGTGTGATGTTCTTACATTGCCTGTGAGTGGGTCAGAAAGGTGCTCAGAATACATTCTTATCCAAACCTTGGTCTCTTTACAGAGTGCACAGAGCAATGGTAATGCATTCCAGTTTTAATTGTGTTTCCATGAAAATATGCCTGAAGGCAGTATACAGCCACACACCAGAGGACAACACACATTGCACCCACCAGATTTACACATACTGCGCAGCGAGAACCACTTCACCATATGCACCGGACATGCCACTGAACGGACTGACTGCACTTCCGGGTGGTCAGTCCTTGATGGGCATATCAAAACTAGCTGCATAGAACATTACTAAACTAAGGGATCTGTTTAGTAACGGAGAGTTACTGACCTTTTATGCTTAATGCCTCAGTAATGTATAAATCACAGTCTGATCATTTTTGAAACATTTTCAATATTAATTATTCACAACAAATTTGTTGTTACTTATTTATCCACAGAGTTACCAACTTCTGACAAAGCCAATAGCGCTAGTTGATTCTTGGTGTGTCAGTTGTCGCGTTACATATCTGGGTGCAATAAAACAAAGCTCTGAGAGGCAATAAAATATTGGTCGGTTGGCACACAATGGAAATCACAGAAATTTACTTTATGTGTTAAGACGCAGCCTTTTTGCTCCCATTCTGTCCAAAGGCAGACACTTATATCCTGTACATTGAAACAGTATTTAAGAAGGCAGCAGTTTCAAAACAAAGACTTGTTATTGCACACCTCTTTCCAAAAAATCTATATGTTACTGTATGCACTGCATTTATGTTATATCCAGTCCCCAGTGTTTCATTGAGCCCTAAGTACATTTGATGTGGGAAACTCAATAGCATGTACACTCTCCAAAACAGCAGGGAAAGGAAATATTAAGGGCCATATTTATACTTTTTGACGCAAAACTGCGCCAACGCAGTTTTGCGCCAAAAAAATTAGCGCCGGCTAACGCCATTCTGAAGCGCCATGCGGGCGCCGTATTTATTGAATGACGTTAGCTGGCGTTAGCCGCCAGCGCTGTCTGGTGTGCGTTAAAAAAAACGACGTACACCAGGCAGCGCCGGCGTAGGGGGAAAATGGCGTATGGGCGTCCACAAATGGTGCAAGTCAGGCTGAGGCAAAAAAATCGCCTCAACCCGATTTGTGCCATTTTTTTACGACGCCCAACCCCCATTGAAATGACTCCTGTCTTAGCAAAGACAGGAGTCATGCCCCCTTGCCCAATGGCCATGCCCAGGGGACTTCTGTCCCCTGGGCATGGTCATTGGGCATAGTGGCATGTAGGGGGGCACAAATCAGGCCCACCTATGCCACAAAAAAAAATTAAACAAAAATACTTACCTGAACTTACCTTAATGTCCCTGGGGTGGGTCCCTCCATCCTTGGGTGTCCTCCTGGGGTGGGCAAGGGTGGCAGGGGGTGTCCCTGGGGGCAGGGGAGGGCACCTCTGGGCTCATTCTGAGCCCACAGGTCCCTTAACGCCTGCCTTGACCCAGGCGCTAAAATCCGGCGCTAATGCGGGTATTTTAGACCCGCCCACGCCCACTCCCACGCCCGGGAGTATAAATACGACGCATATGCATCGGAGTCATTTTTTAAGACGGGAACGCCTACCTTGCATATCATTAACGCAAGGAAGATGTTCACGCAAAAAAATGACGCTAACTCCATGAACTTTGGCGCTAGACGCGTCTAACGCCAAAGTATAAATATGGAGTTAGTTTTGCGTCGAATTTGCGTCGAAAAAAACGACGCAAATTCGGCGCAAACGGAGTATAAATATGCCCCTAAGTTGTTATAGAATTAAAGACTTCGGCTACTGCTGCACACCTCCACTTGACCTGAGTGTCATTACGGCACAACCTCAACTGCAAGTCAACTTCAACATCACATTAATTGTTTACTATTTGAACAGCTTCCCATACATATGCCTGATATTATAAGATGTGTTTGCTTTTCTTTTTATGCTTAAAGCAGTTAAATCATCCTGCAGACTTGACAATGCCTTCTGGTGAACCTGCATTCACTTCTAGTAAGCCGTAGTGCCCTTTTGGACTGGTGCTCTTCTCTCGTGCTAGGCCCAATTTGGTCGTTGATGCTCCATGAAACAATTCAGCTCTTCCCAGGTGACAATTCATAAGAAATGAACCTTGACATCCAAGCCTCGTTTTGCACCCTAACATTCATTTGAACTGGACTGCACCCTTCCTGCACACTTAGGCCCATATTTATACTTTTTTTACGCTGCATTTGCGCCATTTTGTGATGCAAAAATGGCGCAAACTTACAAAATACAATTGTATTTTGTAAGTTTGTGCCGTTTTTGCGTCAAAATCCAGCGCAAATGCTGCACTAAAAAAGTACAAATCGGGCCTTAACCCCTTCACTGCGGGCGTTGGCCACTGCCGACGCCCGCACTACCTCCCTGGTGCGGGTCACGACCAGTGGCCGACACAAGGGAGGGGGTTAATAAATCCTCGGGTGCGTCGCACCTGAGGATTTAATTATTTTTTTTTTGCCCCAGGGATACACGGAACCCTTCCGTGTCTCCCCCTGCCCCCCACCTGCCCCTTTGTGACGTCAGAGCACCGCGAGGCGTGCTGACGTAACAAAGTTGATTTCCCCATCGGAGCAGGAAGCAGCCTTGCGCCCGCTTCCTGCTCCGATGGGGAAAACGGCCTTCCCCACGTTCGGGAAGGCCTCGTAAGAAAGGGGAGAGTCTCCCCTTTCTTATGAGGCCTTCCTGAAAGTGTTTCCTGGCCCCCGATCGCAGCTGTGCTGCGATCAGGGGCCAGGAAACACTTTCAGGAAGGCCTCGTAAGAAAGGGGAGACTCTCCCCTTTCTTACGAGGCCTTCTGAAACTGTTTCCTGTCTCCCCTTTCTTACGAGGCCTTCCTGAAACTGTTTCCTGGCCCCGATCCCCCCCGACCGCAGCTGTGCTGCGATCGGGGCCAGGAAACACCACTAGACGCCAGGGATTTCACTTGGGGGGAAATAAAAATAAATAAATTAAATAAAATAAATGGACAGGGGGTCGCCCATGGGCAGGGCGACCCCCTGTGGGGGCAATTTTTTTTTTTGTTGTTGTAGGGCTTCCCTGGGGGCCATTTTGGCCCCCATGGAAACCATACAACAACAACAAAAAATAGATCTATATATATATATATATATAAACATATATATCTATACATGTAGATATATCTATGTACATGGATATATCTATAGATAGATCTATAGATATATATATAGATCTATCTATAGATATATCTATGTAGATATATATATATATATATATATATATATATATATATATATCACTTTTGTCAATATGTGTGTGTGGTTTCCCTAGGGGCTGCGATCGGCCCCCAGGAAAACCAGACCCACATATAAAAGTGATATATATATATATATATATATATATATATATATATATCTATATATATAGATATATATATATATATATATATTTTGATATATTTATATATATATATATATATCTATATACATATATATATATATATATATTTATATATATAGATTTGCCACCAGTTGTCTTGCAGTTGCAGCTTGCGTCTTCAAAGCAATGCACATACTTCAACTGACGCATTTCACCTGTAGCTTTTAGGCAGCAATAAAAAAGTCAAGTAAGTATTGTGATTATGTTTCTGCTACGAAAGGATCAGACTTTTCCCTACTGGCAGTTTTAGTGCCATTAAGAAGCGCAGAAGGTTTATATGCCTACTGCAAAGAGCAAATCTTTATTTTATGTCAATAGCTGAGTGCATTAGTAAAGTCAGCCATTACCTGCGCTATAATACAAATGAAATGTATGTGTGGGGCGGCTATGGAGAGATGAAGGGCACTTTTGCTGGGTGGTAATGAGGGAATCCGAGGAGGAGGGAGTGGGAGCACCAATAATGATTGTTGGACTGGGCGCAGGAGGTGCTAAAGACTGTGACAAATGGTATGTGACAAGGTGTTTTTTGAGTGTCTTGAAAGAACGTGATGATTGAGGGAAGAAGCGCAGGTACGGTGGCCTCTACTGTTGCACGTATCTCACACACACCATCGATTTTGTGACTGTCTAAGTAGGTTAGTGTTTTAGAGCAACAGTTTAGCCAATAGCAGAGATGGCATCTTGATGGATGACTTCTGCCGGCACTCGGGTTATAGAGGACAGCTCTGACATAGGATCAGAGACTGAGACATCAGATACTGAGACAGCATCTGAGGGATAGGACAATGGCGCAGACTCTGGGAGTGATTTTTCAGTCGGAGGAGTCCCATTCGATAACTCCTCTTCCAGTACAATATGAGGGAGGTGATGAGGACAGTCCTGCTGTCCCTTCGCAAGCAGTCTGTGCAACTGGGTAATAGTGGGTTAGCCCAACCCAGAGAGCAGGTGAATGCGGCGGCAAGCAGAGAGAGAGAGAGAGTGCTCTCTTGGGAGCTCCCCAATTTAGTTCAGCCCCCAATTCCACCACCCAAATCGTATTGTGGAGACATCAAAATTATCTATCGCAAAACAAACTGGTTTTGTAAGGCAGGCACCTGTGTTTTCTGGAAACTAGACATTCGGGGGAGTCCACAGAGGTGTGACTTGTGTGGATTCCCCAAAGTTTTCTTACCCAGAATACCCTGCAAAGCTGAAATGTTGAATAAAAACTCTATTTTACGCGCATTTCTGTCACACTAACTACAGGAATATGCTGGGATCCACAAAATTCCTACCACCCAGTGATTCCTCACCTGTCCTGATAAAAACACTACCCCACTTGAGTGCCTACACCTCGTGCCTGCATCAGGAATGGATCACCCCAGGGTCAACAGCTGCCTCATGTAAGGACCAACATTGACCGTGGTGTGATCTATTCCTGTCGTGGGCACCAGGCCTATCCACACAAGTGAGGTACCATTTTTATTGGGAGACTTGGGGGAATGCTGGGTGGAAGGAAATTTGTGGCTCCTCTCAGATTCCAGAACTTTCTGTCACCGAAATGAGAGGAAAAAGTGTTTTTTTGGCCAAATTTTGATGTTTGCAAAGGATTCTGGGTAACAGAACCTGGTCAGAACCCCACAAGTCACCACATATTGGATTACCCTGGGTTTCTAGTTTTAAAAAATGTGCTGGTTTGCTAGGTTTCCCCAGGTGCCGGCTGAGCTAGAGGCCAAAATCCACAGGTAGGCACTGTTTTCTACGAAAAAATGTGATGTGTCCACGTTGTGTTTTGGGGCATTTCCTGTCGCGGGCGCACGCCTACCCACACAAGTGAGGTATCATTTTTATCGGGAGACTTTGCGGAACGCTGGGTGGAAGGAAATTTGTGGCTCCTCTCAAATTCCAGAACTTTCTGTCACCGAAATGTGAGGAATACGTGTTATTTTAGCCACATTTTGAGGTTTGCAAAGGATTCTGGGTAACAGAACCTGGTCAGAGCCCCACAAGTCACCTCATCTTGGATTTCCCTGGGTTTCTAGTTTTCAAAAATGCTCTGGTATGCTAGGTTTCCCCAGGTGCCGGCTGAGCTAGTGGCCAAAATCCACAGGTAGGCACTGTTTTCTGTCAAAAAATGGGATGTGTCCATGTTGTGTTTTGGGGCATTTCCTGTTGCGGGCGCTAGGCCTACCCACACAAGTGAGGTATCATTTTTATTGGGAGACTTGGGGGAACGCTGGGTGGAAGGAAATTTGTGGCTCCTCTCAGATTCCAGAACTTTCTGTCACCGAAATGTGAGGAAAATGTATTTTTTTAGCCACATTTTGAGGTTTGCAAAGGATTCTGGGTAACAGAACCTGGTCAGAGCCCCACAAGTCACCCCATCTTGGATTCCCCTAGGTCTCTAGTTTTCAAAAATGCACAGGTTTGGTTGGTTTCCCTATGTGCCGGCTGAGCTAGAGGCCAAAATCTACAGGTAGGCACTTTGCAAAAAACAGCTTGGTTGGTTTCCCTAGGTGAGCTAGAGGCCAAAATCTACAGGTAGGCACTTTGCAAAAAACAGCTCTGTTTTCTGTCAAAAAATAGGATGTGTCCGTGTTGTGTTTTGGGGCATTTCCTGTTGCGGGCGCTAGGCCTACCCACACAAGTGAGGTATCATTTTTATTGGGAGACTTGGGGGAACGCTGGGTGGAAGGAAATTTGTGGCTCCTCTCAGATTCCAGAACTTTCTGTCACCGAAATGTGAGGAAAATGTATTTTTTTAGCCACATTTTGAGGTTTGCAAAGGATTCTGGGTAACAGAACCTGGTCAGAGCCCCACAAGTCACCCCATCTTGGATTCCCCTAGGTCTCTAGTTTTCAAAAATGCACAGGTTTGGTTGGTTTCCCTATGTGCCGGCTGAGCTAGAGGCCAAAATCTACAGGTAGGCACTTTGCAAAAAACTGCTTGGTTGGTTTCCCTAGGTGAGCTAGAGGCCAAAATCTACAGGTAGGCACTTTGCAAAAAACAGCTCTGTTTTCTGTCAAAAAATAGGATGTGTCCGTGTTGTGTTTTGGGGCATTTCCTGTCGCGGGTGCTAGGCCTACCCACACAAGTGAGGTATCATTTTTATCGGGAGACTTGGGGAAACGCTGGGTGGAAGGAAATTTGTGACTCCTCTCAGATTCCAGAACTTTATCACTGAAATGTGAGGAAAACGTGTTTTTTTAGCCACGTTTTGAGGTTTGCAAAGGATTCTGGGTAACAGAACCTGGTCAGAGCCCCACAAGTCACCCCATCCTGGATTCCCCTATGTCTCTAGTTTTCAAAAATGCACAGGTTTGGTAGGTTTCCCTATGTGCCGGCTGAACTAGAGGCCAAAATCTACAGGTAGGCACTTTGCAAAAAACAGCTCTGTTTTCTGTCAAAAAATGGGATGTGTCCGCGTTGTGTTTTGGGGCATTTCCTGTCGCAAGCGCTAGGCCTACCCACACCAGTGAGGTATCATTTTTATAGGGAGACTTGGGGGAACGCTGGGTGGAAGGAAATTTGTGGCTCCTCTCAGATTCCAGAACTTTCTGTCACCGAAATGAGAGGAAAACGTGTTTTTTTAGCCACATTTTGAGGTTTGCAAAGGATTCTGGGTAACAGAACCTGGTCAGAGCCCCACAAGTCACCCCATCTTGGATTCCCCTAGGTCTCTAGTTTTAAAAAATGCACAGGGTTGGTAGGTTTCCCTAGGTGCCGGCTGAGCTAGAGGCCAAAATCCACAGCTAGGCACTTTTAAAAAAACAGCTCTGTTTTCTGTCAAAAAAATGGGATGTGTCCACGTTGTGTTTTGGGGCATTTCCTGTTGCGGGCGCTAGGCCTACCCACAAAAGTGAGGTATCATTTTTATCGGGAGACTTGGGGTAACATAGAATATCAAAACAAGTGTTATTGCCCCTTATCTTTCTATACATTTATTCCTTCCAAATATAAGAGAGTGTGTAAAAAGGACGTCTATTTGAGAAATGCCCTGCAATTCACATGCTAGTATGGGCACCCCGGAATTCAGAGATGTGCAAATAACCACTGCTCCTCAAAACCTTATCTTGAGCCCATTTTGGAAATGCAAAGGTTTTCTTGATACCTATTTTTCACTCTTCATATGTCAGCAAATGAATTGCTTTATACCCGTTACAGAATGAAAACCAACTGCAGGGTGCAGCTCATTTATTGGCTCTGGGTACCTAGGGATCTTGATGAACCTACAAGCCCTTTATATCCCCGCAACCAGAAGAGTCCAGCAGACATAACGGTATATTGCTTTCAAAAATCTGACATCGCAGGAAAAAGTTACAGAGTAAAACATAAAGAAAAATGGCTGTTGTTTTCAGCTCAATTTCAATATTTGTTTATTTCAGCTGTTATTTTCTGTAGGAAAACCTTGTAGGATCTACACAAATGACCCCTTGCTGAATTCAGAATTTTGTCTAGTTTTCAGAAATGTTTAGCTGTCCAGGATCCAGCATTGGTTTCATACCCATTCCTATCACTAACTGGAAGGAGGCTGAAAGCACCAAAAATAGTAAAAATGGGGTATGTCCCAGTAAAATGCCAAATTTGTGTTGAAAAATGTGGTTTTCTGATTCAAGTCTGCCCGTTCCTGATAGGTAGGAAGATGATGATTTCAGCACCAGAAACCCTTTGTTGATGGCATTTGCAGGGAAAAAACCACAAGCCTTCTTCGGCAGCCCTTTTTTTCCAATTTTTTGGGAAAAAAAGAAACTTTCACTGTATTTTGGCTAATTTCTTGGTCTCCTCCAGGGGAAACCACAAACTCTGGGTACCATTAGAATCCCTAGGCTGTTGTAAAAAAAGGACGCAAATTTGGGGTGGATAGCTTATGTGGACAAAAAGTTATGAAGGCCTAAGCGCAAACTGCCCCAAATAGCCAAAAAAGGGCTCAGCACTGGGTGGGGGGGAAAGGCCCAGCAGCTAAGAGGTTAATGCATATTATAAAATGCTCCCTTGGCTTTCATCTTGCAGTGACCTACCAATTACTTTGTATATTACTTTTTATGTGCTGAAGTGCCATAGCAGAGATCAAGGGGACTTTCCACTGCTAAAAGATCACTAACGGGCAGCATGTACTAACACCACCCATTTCCAACTCGTCACTGTGATGAGTTAGAAAGGGGTGTTGCTGCCCTGTGAGGTGGTTGACAAGCAGCCCTGGCAAATAGAGGGCTGGTGCCCTGCACACCCATGGCTACTTGGAAAATAGGTGTCTGCTTCGTGTCATAAGTGGGTAGGTCTCATAAGATCAACATGAACTTTCAGCCAGGGCTGGCTCCAAGTCAGCCTGTAATCTTCAGAGATTACATTAAAAACAAGCATTTGCAGTGCAATGGGTCTCACATTTGCTCGAGTTAGAGCTACTAGTGTTGTAAATTCCTAACTGGACTTTTCTTGCCACACAAACTAAAAATAAAAAGTGAAATAGTTGACATAAGCGAGCCGATTCAAAGCGTTGCTGCTGCCGTGAGTGCAAAGGTGAGACACAAAAGGAAAAGGAAGTGCGTTCGCAGTCAAAGTTATCTGCAAAAGTGCAATTACCCATATATCTGCATCGATGGTCAAGGAGGTAACCAAACCACCCCAAGGAGGGACAAACGTAAAACATTTACCAATGAAAATAAAGGATTTTTGAAAGGCAAGCCCATGAACAAGTGATAGTGCTGTGCGTGCGGTGGGCGTGATTAAAAGCCCAGATACATACCAACATGTCAGAAAAACAGCACTTACTTGCTGCTATGCTCAACCTAAAGATAGTGAATTCAATTTGGCACACGTGCACAAGCGTACATGTCTTTCTGGAATGTGCCTGACAGCCTGAATCTCCTATCAGGCAGTACAAGTAACAAGAGGCAGCCAGGCACTGAGGGCAGCACAAGTTTATATTTTAATAAGTATTAAGTGGATGGGAATTGCTACTAGAAATTAACATCCACATAACCTAGAAAACTGGGTGGGTGGTGGACAATGCCCTATACCAGGAACTGCTGCTGGTCAGCAGACCACCATGCCTGGGATCGAATTTAAATATAACATTTTGTTTGTTTTTAAATACAACCAGTTTCCTGAAAGGAAACAAATTAGCGTTTAAGAAATGTTTTTTTTTTAACGTTTTGTTTCACAGTTAGTAATGGTTCCCTGGACCACTGCCCCCTCTCAAACAACCTTTTTTTATATTCACGAACAGTATAGGATTCTAAGGGGACTTTTTCCCTTTGCCAATGATTGCCAGTAACTAATCAATGATTTGCAACCGAAATTGCGGTCACAAACCATTTATAAGCAACATTACGAACTGTCATTTATAAGGGATGTCCTATACATGTCTCCTCCAAATTATACAATTCAGTATTATTTTCTGAATCCATTTTGTGATTTGGTAAGTAGTTATCAATTCTCAAAATGGGTTTAGTAAATACTAAAAAGACACTGTAAACCCTGTGATTTCTTGAATCGAAGGGTTTGCGACCAGCAAATGGCTTTGTACATCTGGCCATAAGTACCCCAGGATTCTTTATGGATACAGGGTGTGCGCTATTTATTTTGACTCGCAACACTGGTAGAGGCCCGCCAGCACAGAATATGTAACATATTACAGCAGCAGCCTCATCTCCTACATCTTCAACACCACGTGCCAATGAGGGCAGCTTCCCACACAATCTATTACAATTTGCCCTTGGTGAAGTCAGTGTTACAAAAATGCCTGTGTGCCTTTACAGTGATCCCAAAATATGCACTTTATAAAATTCTGGGTCCCTCTCTGTAGTGATTAATTTTATGTGCTCAATTTAAAATATTATCGAACAGAAAATCATTCAAATTATGGGTATCTGGTAATGATCATGTCATTTTACACTTTGGTATGGTGTCGCTAACTAGCAAATGTGTACAGTAAATGTGAGAGGTATGAAGAGAAATGAATACTGCAATGAAAATATGCAGTTGATGTAATTACAGCAGGATTTAAAGTATATGGCCAATATTTAATAAAAAGTGGTGCGTCAGCTTTGAGGCGCCACTTTTTCTGCGCCTCCCTACAGGGCATAACAGCACCATAGTTCTTCCATATTTAAAATACAGTGCACCATGGCGGTTGTTAGAACATTAGTGTCAACATTTTTGACGCTATTGTAGCGCTTTGCTATGCTAGCATAAAAAATGTTGACGCTAGTGTAGCAGAGTACAAGGAGGCCCATTTATTTGTAATGAGTGCGCCATTTTAATGCCCACTCTGAGTAGGCGTTAAAAATGACTGAACAAACTGTGCAGTGAAATCTGCTTAATTTCACTGTCTGATTTTTTCAAGTTTCCTAGCGCTGGAACGTCCCTCTTGCATACATTATGCTTGGTGCAGGCATAATGAGGCACAAGGGTTTACAAAGTGGCGCAATGCAAGCATTGCACCACTTTGTAAATATGGTGCGGTGTTTTTGCAATACTATCGCTACATTAGCACAAAACAAATGATGCTAATGTGGCAATAGTTGGTGCTAGGCCCTTCTAAAATCTGGGCCTATATTTATTATATTGTTTAAGCCAAGTCTGGATGGTAGCTGGAGACGTTGTTCTACAACATCCTGCATATGTTCAACAGTCAGAGAGCAATGGAATGGCACCTCCATACTCTAGGCCGTATTTATACTCCGTTTGCGCCGAATTTGCGTCGTTTTTTTCGACGCAAATTCGACGCTAAACTAACGCCAACTAACGCCATATTTATACTATGGCGTTAGAGGCGAATAGCGCCAAAGTTCCCGGAATGTGCGTCATTTTTTAGCGTGAACCCCTTCCTTGCGTTAATGATATGCAAGGGAGGCGTTCCCGTCTAAAAAATGACTCCCAGGCCTTTACGTGGTATTTATACTCCCGGGCAAAAGAGACGCCCGGGAGTGGGCGTGGCTAAAAACGGCGCATTTGCGCCGCTTTTTAACGCCTGGGTCAGGCATGGCGTTAAGGGACAAGTGGGCTCAAAATGAGCCCAGAGTGCCCTCCCCTGCCCCCAGGGACCCCCCCTGCCACCCTTGCCCACCCCAGGAGGACACCCAAGGCTGGAGGGACCCACCCCAGGGACATTCAGGTAAGTTCAGGTAAGTTTTTTTTTTTTTTTTTTTAATAATATTTTGTGGCATAGGGGGGCCTGATTTGTGCCCCCCTACATGCCACTATGCCCAATGACCATGCCCAGGGAACAGAAGTCCCCTGGGCATGGCCATTGGGCAAGGGGGCATGACTCCTATCTTTACAATGATAGGAGTCATGTTGATGGGGGATGGGCGTCGTTAAAAAATGGCGCAAGTCGGGTTAAGACGATTTTTTCGACGTAACCTGACTTGCCCCATTTTAAGACGCCCATGCGCCATTTTCCCCCTACGCCGGCGCTGTCTGGTCTACGTGGTTTTTTCCCACGCAAACCAGGCAGCGCCGGTCTGATTGCGCCGTCTAACGCCATTCCATAAATACGGCGCCCGCATGGCGCTTCAGAATGGCGTTAGACGGCGCAAAACTTTTTGACGCTAAACTGCGTTAGCGCAGTTTAGCGTCAAAAAGTATAAATATGGGCCTCTGTTCCTTGAAAATGTGTTCAAGTGTTAGCACGAAGCTAATGAACATGTCATTCTTTCTTTTTTTCAGGTTTATATAGCGTGAAGTCGACCAGAAGGTATTGGGGCGCTTTATATGAGAACCACTTACACTACCCAAGAGCAAATTTATTTTCATTTTTTTTAAGCACTGGGAGATTAAGTGATTTGCTTAGAATCACAGTATGTGAAGCTGATGCTCGAACCTCGACCCAATCTGCATTTGTGCTGGTACATCTTGGATAATAAATGTAACATGGCACGTATTCTGTGTACACAAGGGAATTGGAGGATAGCCCCAACAATTACATTTATAGCACTTCTAAAACGCCAGTCAGGGAGCCTAAAACGAATTACAGTGACACTCGTTTTGATAACTCTTATTAAGTGCAAATATTGGATTATTTTGTAGCTATGAGCATTTTAAACATTTTAAGAGTCATGAATACGAAATCGGTTGTAATTGATGTTTCTCTGCCATGGATTTTATTTTTATTTAAATATTCATAAATGCCATAGAATTAAGAAGTACTTCAGGTTAAAACTAAAAAAGAGGACTCTAACCATAACCCTACAGCTCAGAATGATAAATACGACTGAACATGTTTTAAAATATTGTAAGGTCATCATGACCAGTGGAACAAAAACACTGAAGTACTTGTGAAACAACAACTTTTGTGTGAGTTACTCAAGGATGAATTTAATCCTCTGCGCACAAAGACCCTGATTGAGCAAGGTGTAAGTTGTATGGAATCCGAAGATGTAATCAGGAAAATTATTTTTGCCACCACAAAACTCAAGTCGAACAAATACTACGTCATTCGAGAAAACAACTGAGAGAGCGTAGCTTATATAATCTATATTAACATGAAATATTTATGAACTTATGTATAATGATGCCGCACAGGAACTGTATTAACATGTTTTGCTAAAACGTGCACTTGAAATGTGCCCACTTAGAGTGGCCGCCAATATATACGGGGACTAATGAAACTGACTAATAATGGTGAACTGTTTTATTAAATTGTGATTTTACATTAATGTTGAAAGGCTAAATGTATTAGATTCTTGCTAATAAAGCAGTAAGCCTTAGTTAGCATGAGCCGAGGCCTAGCTGCCTGACTCTCATATTAAATGTATTTTTCTAACGTGCAGTGTGCTGACTCTCTAAAGGACATGAACTCTTGTTTTCCAAAAGCTAGAAGTTGAATGTAACTGTAGTAGATCCGTTCCCATGAAATTCACACTGCCTGTAGTAACATTTTAGCTGAATGCAACAGTGTAGATTAATACTATGTACAACGTCGCCTACTCCGGTACGGACAAAGGAGCCTCTGAACGAAGATGTGCAAAGGACCACAAGATGATGAAATCATACTGGACATTCCACCCGTTTAAGACGTCAATCATAAGCACCAATAAAATACGCGAGAACTGTTATGGGATAACAAATTTGATGAGCTAATGTGTTTTTAATTGGTGAAAGATAGTGGGGTGCAACCCCTTGTCCAATTAGATTTTAGGGGAATGTACCACCAAAAGGGGATACAAGCCCTTGTCACCAGGAAGTACATTAGAATTAGGGAGGGGGAGATGCTGATGCTATTTGCTATGACCCAGACACTCTGTCACTCAGCATAGAGACTTTGCTGTTTGGTTGTTAAACCCATTCTGTCCTTAGATTGCCCATTTACACTTTACCTCCTTATGAGGGAAGTGCCCCTTTTTCCCCTTTTGCTGGAGCTGAATCTCTTTTGATGGCGAATCAACTGATGTCCTGTAGACGAAGACAGAACCTGAGTGCTGACCAAACTTGGAGGGTAACTATATGACAATGAAATTGTGATAGTCTGTTTGCTTTTCCTTTCTAGGTACCAACTGCTTTCTTTTGACAGGAGCCATAGTTAGATGTTTTCCAAATTTGTGTTACGAAATTGTTTTGCATGAAGCCCAACATGCCAATGCTAATTTGAGGTTAGGTGAGGGGTTCACTGAAATGATGAAAATAGACAAATGACTGAATCTATGTTTTGTTGAACAATGCGCTAATATACTCTGCTTAGAATAATCTATGTTGACGGTGTGTTATATTCTAATGTTTGTGATTCTTGCTTTGATGAAATCTTATCAGAGTTGCCATATTGTGAGTATGCCATTGTGTTTCCTGGTTTTGAGATTAGTTGGCCTAAAACGAGTCCCAATGTGTAAAAATGTATCATAAAGGGACGCGTTATCACAACCAAAAGTCAAAGTGTAGGCAGAGATCATGCAATGGTACCAGCTCAAAATATCATCCTGTGATTGTACATTGAAAGGCATCCACGAGCACATCCATAGGTACATTTCTGAATTGCATGTCATTCTGTGCTATGCAAGATATACACAACCGTAGCTCAGCATGACATACGGCAATAAAGGAGCTACAACGACAAAAAAAACACAAAAGGAGTCAAATACTTTGCACAGGTGCACAGGTGTAAACACAAAAACACCATCTATTCCAACACCAGTAGAACAAGCAATATCTGCCAGTGACCTAACGTGGCACAGAAATCCCTTTTACCCAACACTCCTGACTTTCCAGTAAAGAACCGTGGGAATGAGCAGAGGTATATAGGCAAACTGGGAGGAAGCTGTGTGATGCATTCCACGCACAGAACACTAGTGAAGGCTAAGAGGTCCAGATGACAGCGTATTCCAAAAACGGAATTGAACACAATGCGCACGGTTATCAGATTAACACACACAGGGAGTTGCTGGGACCCCCATACACCATCCATACTGACACTTTTGGTGGGCACACTTGCTGTGCTCCTCCTCTATGTGGTATAATTTATTTAGTAAAACGTTGTTTCGCCCGGCACATGATTACTACAGGGTCATCATCAGGACCAATATGGTAGCAGCCTACAATTAAACAATAAACTGTCTAAAGAATGAATTCCTGGAAAAGTAGAGTGTGCTTTGGACAATCAATTATTTGGGCAATTTATTTGTTTTATTGTAAGATGTTACCATCTTTGGGTTGAAGCGTTGACTGTTTACTAATGGATGATATTGATGATATATATTTTCATACAATTAAATCCAATTTTGAGTCTTGCTATTGAAATCGTGTTTAATATCCCTATATTGTATATCTTGTAAATAAGCAGTTGTGCCGTGTTTTGGAGCACCTGGAATATGAACCTCCAACCTAGGGTTTGCCATAATGGTTCATTATATCATTGATACGTTGTATCTGTATACCGGACTGATACTAATAACTGCAATGTTCTCATTGGCTTAGGGAGGATGGGCTGTCTCCTTTCTTCCAGGGGATCACTGTGCTGTACATTTGATTAATTACCCAAATCCCCCGGATTACTGGGTTGCCCCGTATTCCCATACACATCCTCTCCTTGGCCTCTGTGCCAGCATCTGTACTACAATCTGTGAGCAACACACAAATGCTTCCTCATGTACTAAATGGTCCCACGTCCATGGCAATGCGAGAATGCCTTCTCATGATCACACCAGTGCAAACACCACCATGGTATGTGGAACAGTCATTATAATGTGGCTGTTACCACGCAATACCATTACAACACAGCTGTTACAGAGCAGGTACCATTACCACACATAACCGATTTTACAATGATTATGTCCAAAAACATTCAAATTTATTGAGACTACGATTTTAATAGGACATGTACCTCGGTATAAAAATCATTCATATTGTTACTCCTTCTAACAGTCTACATTCACTACGGTGGCTCAAGTGAGCACAAGTTCACACAATGGCATATGTATGCCAGTATAAATACAGGAACAATAATTCATCCAATACCAATGTTTAACCTTATGTCAAGTAGTAGAAGTGCTGACTGTATAGAGTATGTCATATCGAGTCCCTAGGGAGTACAATGCCCGACTAAAACAAAACAACCTGAAGCAGCACCTATATGTATTCGAAACGCCGATGAGTGCTAAACAAGCAAAGCAGTTGAACATATACAAGCATAATATTCATCTTTAAAGTGAAATTTCTAGTGGCATATTGTGCTTGGTGAATTAATGAGGATAAAATGTCACCATGGATCATTATTGTGAGAAAAGGCATCTTTTGTCATTGTTAGCCCCCACTTTTTGCCTGACATGTGAATTAGGCTCTAAATTGTTAGTGCCCAGTGCCCCTGCTAACCAGATTTCCTGGGCCAGATATCTTTCCCTAAAGCTCTTGTGATGCATTTGCACAATTGGCAACACCTTTAACTGCCACTATAAATCCCTAGTAAATGGTACTTAGGTACCCAGGCATGGGGTACTAAGAGTAGGCCACTGAGGGCAGTGGCACAGACTGCTAGTGAGCTTCAAAGGGCATACCGCCCTTGAAACTTGACCTCCAGGCCTGCTGCTAGCACCAGATGTCTGTCTCTGTTGCAAACCCACACTTTTGGTGGGAGCAACAGCGGGAAAACAGACAAAGTGTAGGAGGAATGGTCATCTCCAGCCTGCACCACCCCTAAGGCGTTGCATGCGAGGTAATCTCTCCATTTCATTTTCTTCCATCCTGGAAGAAAGGAAAATAGCTAATCAGGTGTAGGGAAAAGACCTCTGCCCACAGGAAGTGGTCACTTAGTGGGTGTAGCCACCCTAAGGTAGATGACCCATTGGTCACTATGTGGTACTCCCTAAAATGCCCTCTAAATTCAGTATTTAGTGGGAATCCCTAGGCCAAGAAATCAGATTCCAAGCATAAAAGAAGATCAGCAATAGAGAAGACCCAATGCTCGAGAACTGAAGTCCTGCTGCCCCAAGAAAAGGTGCCAAACCCTGCCTGCTGCACCCAGCACTCGCCAATCCCTGCTGAGGGGTTGCTTAGATATTGGACAGACTCTACAAGCTCCCAGAAGACCTCCACTCTTTAAAAGTTGCCAAAGATTTCCCTCCAGAGTGATGGCATCACTCTTCAACATCAAGGAACCAAAGACCCAGTGAAGGCCACTCCACTGATCAGCTGCTGACCAAGGAACCGGGTGCAAGAGCCAGACCAAGCATTGTCTTCTGGACCATGAGGACCAACCCTGCAATTTGCAAAGTTTGGTGACAATGCCCCCTCCAGTAGCCAGACCATGCAATAGCCCTAGGTACTGGTCACCTCATATCACACACCCAGAAGGACAGGCCATTACAGACTGAAAAAAGGACCAGGCGGAAGCCCAGTTGAGGGACTTTTGGAACCATCTGGACCTCCGACTGGAGTGTCCCAACTGACCTGCAAGCGACCCTCCAAAGTACTTACCTACTGCTTCCAACGGCATCTTTGCACACAGCTTCCGGCTCAACAATTTGCTCTGCACTCGGCCGCCCTGTGCCCTGCACTGATGATCCAGCTTTGTCCTAAGGCCCTCCCACCCTTTGCAACCTCAACACCCCAAGGGGACCCACAAGACTCACCTTTAATTCCACCTGTGCAGTGCTTTTCCAAGTGGTCCCCTGCAGTGGCCTGGCACATCGACTTTCTGCAGCTGCTCCCATTGGACCCGAGAGTCACCTAAACTTCTCCAGCTGGTTCAGTGTACCCATTAATGACATCAACATACCTGTGAAAGGATACATTGGTAAATGTATTGCCTGATTTACTGTGAATTTTCAAATTATTTCTCCATTGACTCCCATGGTGCGTAATTACGCACAAAAGAATAACTTTATTACATCTTTAAAAATCCATTACTTAAAATGTACTTACCTGATTTTAATGATCTTTGTCGATAACAATCTGAAGTATTTTTGTAAATTGGTCATGAGTTATTTTTTTGAGTGTCTGGCCTCATTTATTGATACTGTGAGTACAACAAATGCTTTGCACTTCTGGAAGATTAGCCACAACTGCTCGACCAACCTACCATAAAAAATAGAGTCTTAGGTGGTCCAGTTTTTACCTCTGTAAACCAATGTGTGGTTGCCTGGACCCCCTGCCCAGTGTGCCCAGCTTTGCACACTACATAGAGGGTCTACATTTAGTCCCTCATTACAAGTGTGGGGGTCTTAAGACTGCCACACTCGCGTTGGCAGTCGGACCACTGCCATCACCACCACTTCTAGGCCGTCCGATGACCAAGCAGTGCCGGTGGTCTTAAACGGCAAGGGCAGCGCTGCTAGCAGTGCTGCCCTGGGAATTATGACCTCCGTGTCCGCCAGCGTTTGCATGGCGGTTCCACTGCCATGCAAAGGCTGGCGAAGACGGGGTGCTATGGGCCCCATGGTGGCCACTGCACTTGGCATGGGCAATGCAGATGCCCCATGGACAACCCTATCACGCTTTTCACTGTCTGAATTGCAGGCAGTGAAAAGCACGATGGGTGCTGTTGCACCTGACGCACTGCAACATTGCTGCCAGCGTGATTACGAGCTGGAGTCAATGCTGTGGTGAGTTTCCCACTGGGCCAGTGGGAAACTTGTAATAGGGCTGGAAAACTGGAGTGGTGGTCTTCCGGCCCAAAGAGTTTGGCAGGTGGCTTCTACCGCCTGCCAAACTCATAATGAGGCCCTTAGTGCATCAGCGGTGGGATAAAGACTTTGCATTTGCTGATGCCAGTTTGTTATAATAAATTGTTATATACTGTATTTGTGTAGCGCTTAATACCCCCGATGAGGCATCAAAGCGTTTTATGGTGATTAGCACCCTACCCCGAGCCTAGCTAGTGGTCAGTCAATTTGTTTATTGGGATTAGTTTTGCATGCTTTTGGGGGCTTGTTTCATTTGATGTGATTATTAGAGGGGGCTACGTGAGGCACAATTACTTTCTGGAATTAATATTGTTATGGTTTCCAATCAGCTTAAAGGCAGATAGGCAACACAATTTTTAGAGTAACTTGTATACAGATCAGGAAGAGGGAAGGTAAAAAGAAGCAGAGGTTGATTAAAAAAAACATAAGTGATGAAAGGTAAGTGTTTCATGCAGGAATTTAAGGGTTAAAACAGGTTGAGAAATTGTGCATGAAATTTGTGGATGTAAACTTGTTGAAAGAAACAGTTTCATTTAAAGATACTTCTCACAGTCAAAAAAGGAAGCAAAGTGTGACAAATAAGTGCCTCTTGTTATATACCCCTACACCATAATAAATCCTATAATATAAAGTATTGGAGTTTATGCAAACTATATGCACCATAAACAATATATAAAAAAAAATGTTTGTAAACATCCATCAAGTTAAAAATATAACAAGGCAATTAACATAGACACATTGCAGTAGCCAATAGTATATTCAGTGCCAGGTTTGTCACCCATTCAATGCCTGGTTTGGAAGATGATGCCCCCGACATCCACCTTAACCTGAATAGCACCCACACAGAACAGTCACCATATCCAGCAAAATAGATGTGTCTGGGGTCACCTTCCCCTTCTAGGATCCACGTGCCTTGTAGTAGAGCGCACCTGGCATGTCAATTTTGTGAGCACACAAATAACAAGCTAAATTGTCTTTAGCTTAATTGTTTTTGTTTTTCAATTGGCTAGAATTTTGTTATAAATTTAAAAAAGAATTGTTAGGGCCCTTGTTATGTTCCTACAACAATAGCAAACATTTAAAAGTCCTTACTTTAGTTGGCCTTATCCAAAGTAGGGGTTCCAAATTTATAAAAAGTTCCCAGCTTTAGTAAGATATACAAGATAAACATGTAGATGCAGAGACCCCTTACCAGGAGCTCAACCTGGCCCCTTACCAGGCATATAGCTATGATCACTTAAGGAAACTCTGCAAGCTGTACAAGATTCAGACTGGGAAGCATGCCAACACCGACAGGCTTGGGCTTTTGGTGGCACAGCATGAGAAAGATCACCCCACAGATAGAGTAAATGATGACACTTCTGGGGGAGAAGAAGACCCTGTGGGAAATGAGGATGAGTGCAGCTCCTCCACCCAAAGCAGTAGTGCACCCACAGAAGAAGACCTGGCCTTAGCTAGGCTGAACAAAAGACTGACCCTAGAGAGTTAGCTTTTGAAAAACAGAGAAAAGAGTTGGACCTAGGACCCATCTCTGGTGCAGCATCCCTGATTGAGGGATTTGAATTTACAACTGAAGAGTACCATGGAAAGTTCAGGGAGGCTAAAAAAAAACAGAGCCAAACTTGGGTAGAGTTTGTGTACTATTCAGTAAACATTCTGGGTGGTTGATTAGATGATATCAAGGTACAAGATTATGATAGGCTGTACGACCTATTCATGAAAGAGTATCTGCTGAGCAATTGCTACAATGAGAGGCTACATTAGTACCTGGTAGACCATGGTACACTTTCCCCTGAGGAGTTGGGGACAAAGGCAGACCACTGGGTCAAAAGAAGGGTAACCAAAACTACCACTGGTGGGGGGAGACCAAAAGAAAGAGGCCAAAAAGTCCACCACCCAGGAAATTGGGTGGCAAAAAAAGAGCCTCTCAAGGCCCCCAAAACCTGCACATGAGGGTGGGCCCAAAGACTCCACACAGTATAGGGGTCGGTACAAAGGAAAGAACTTTGATCCCAACAAGGTGTGGTGCTATGATTGTAAGAACAGAGGGCACCAAACTGGAAATCCTAGCTGTAAAAACAAAATGAATGCCTCTAGTCAACCTTCAGTAAATGCAGTTGCTAATCTCCAAATGGGATCAGAGGTGTGATCTGACCATATCAGTGATCCCACAGAGGCCAAATTAGTCACTGATGGTACGGGTAGAGTTGTCTTGTGCTGCGTGGCCAAGTAGAATGTAAAAATACAGTCAACACCCTTTGATTAATGGGGAGAAAGTGGGAGCACTGAGGATCATAGGGTCTAGTGTTACCATGGTAATCTAGCACCTGGTACACTCAAATCAGTACTTAGTATGGAAGTCTTATCCTGTCACTGATGCTGACAATGAGACAGTATTCCATCCCATGGCTATGGTAACCTTTAATTGAGGGGATGTAGTAATAGGAACTGAAGACCCATGCAGCCATGGGTGGGATCCCAGAATGGGCCTGTGTCAAAAATGGGGCACAGAGAAAACTTCAGAATGAAAAAGGAAAGCTGGATCCTGAAATAGTGGACCAGCCTCCCAAGAGAAAGGGCAAGAAGACTGGGAAACCAGCTGCAAATCAGATCCAAAATCAAAAACTTTCTTCCCAGGAAGAGGACTCACCAACCTGGAGGGAACTGAGCCTGCAGAGCTTGGGCCTTATCACCAAGAGCTCTCGGGCCAAGTGACCCTCCAGGAAAGATTTGTTGCAGGGGCGGAGATCCTGTCCCACTGTTGAAGGCATGAGGCAGCAAGCAGCACAGAAAGAGCAATGAAATGTCAGTGGTACCCACAGAGTTTATTGGGAGGATAGACCCCTGTTCACTGAGGCCAGAGACCTCAAGCCTGGTGCAACCAGGAGGGTGGTAGTACCCCAGCAGTTCAGAGAGTTTCTCCTCATTCTAGCCCATGACATTCCCCTAGCTGGGCATTTGGGCCAAATTAAAACTTGGAGAAGGTTGGTTAGCCACTTCTGCTGGCCAGGAATGTCTCAAAAAGTAAAGGACTTTTGTCAATTCTGCATTACCTCACAATCCAGTGGCAAGGCAGGAGGACACTTAAAGGCCCCCTTTATGCCCCTATCTGTAGTTGGGGTTCCATTTGAGAGGGTAGGGGTGGACATTGGTGACCCAATTGACCCCTTAAACAGCATCAGGACACAGAAACATACTAGTGGTGGTAAATCATGCCACTAGATATCGTAAGGCTATACCCTTTAGGGCCATTACTGCTCCTGCAGTTGCAAATGCCCTCCTGGGTATTTTTACCAGAGTAGGGTTCTTAAGGAGGTAGTATCAGACAGAGGTTGAAACTTCATGTGTGGATGCGTAAAACACATGTGGAAGAAATGTGGTGTGACGTTTATGTTCACTACCCCATACCATCCTCAAACAAATGAGTTGGTTGAAAGATTTAACCAGACTGTCAGAGTCACCAGATCCTCGGGGTCTGTGCACGTTCCCAACACTTCCACCACAAGACAGCTCCAATACTCTAATTAGAATTGTTACAGAGTCTAAGAGAGTCCAAGTGGGGAAAAGGGGATTAGGAAGGGAACAGCTGGGAAGGAGACCTGTAGGAAGCAAAAAGGTTAAAACACACAATATCAAAATTACATCATATGAATCAATAGTAGGCTATGACTCTAAGCATTGCCATTCTGAAAACATGGACAACCTAAACCTAGACTTAAAATCACTAGGCTTCAAGATGACTGGATACCTGTAAGGGAATCAAGAAAGGTTAAATGCATCTTTCAAATTCAAGTATTATCCTTTGCATGAGGATCAGGAAAGAATCTGAATGATTTCCAAAACATCATATGAATCGTGTTTGAGAAACATATTTAGAACATATAACATTACATCTAGAACTCTGCCTTTTTTGTTCTCTCAAATTGCCATAACATGAATTGCGCACATTGCAGATTTTCACATAAGTAGTAAATACCATAGAATGATTGTGCACCATGAATAACACAAATTAGACTCAAGGAATAAATTACGCGACTTGCCAACTAGAAAGCCACCAAGTAAATGCCTTAAAATGGTAGCGTACAATGAGTAACATGAATTACACTCAGGAAATTAATCGCGCGTCTTGCCGATTCGAGTACCACCATGTAACTTACAAGGAATGCTATCGCACAATGAATATGAAGGGTTAAAGCACAAGAAAACGAATCACACGTCTTGCCGATTCGAACTGCCAAAGAATGGTAGCGCACAATGAATATCAAGGGTTAAAGCACAAGAAAACGAATCGCACGTCTTGTCGATTCGAAGGCCACCATGGAACTGTCAAGGAATGGTAGCGCACAATGAATAACATGAATTAAGCACGGGGAAAGAATCGCGCGTCTTGCCGATTCAAATGCCACCATGTAACTGCCAAGGAATGGTAGCGAACAATGAATAACATGAATTAAGCATGAGAAAATGAATCGTGCGTTTTGCCGATTCGAATGCCACCATGAAACTGCCAAGGAATGGTAACGCACAATGAATAACATGAATTATGCACGAGAAAACGAATCACGCGTTTTGCCGATTCGAATGCCACCATGAAACTGCCAAGGAATGGGAGCGCACAATAAATATCAAGGGTTAAAGCACAAGAAAACGAATCGCACGTCTTGCCGATTCGAAGGCCACCATGTAACTGTCAAGGAATGGTAGCGCACAATGAATAACATGATTTAAGCACGAGAAAATGAATTGCGTGTTTTGCCGATTCGAATGCCACCATGAAACTGCCAAGAAATGGTAGCGCACAATGAATATCAAGAGTTAACACACAAGAAAAGAATTGCGCGTCTTGCCGATTCGAACGCTACCTTGTAAATGCCATAAATGGTAGCGCACAATGAATATCAAGAGTTAACACACCAGCAAACACTCGCGCGTCCTGCCGATTCGAATATTAGCATGCAAATGCCACGAAACGGCCAAGCGCACATTCACACGCACAAGAATAAAATTGTTTATCATGCAAGATTAGGCCCAAGAACTCGAGAGTCTTTGATAACGGGGTCGGGGGCCCAGCCCGACCTCTGTTTTACCTCCCTGATGTAGGATCACCAATGAAAGTGAAAAAGTCAAGGCCTGGAGGATCAAGGTAGGCCGCCGGAACAGGAGCTCAGGAAGTTGCTGCTGCTCTGCACCGGGACCTCTGAATAGTGAGCACGTGGAGCTGAGATGGCTCCCTTTTATAGAGTCTTAGCCCAGCCCACCAACCACACCCAGGCATGCTGCAGGGAAAGCTTCTAGAAGGCCCTGGAAAGGGACCACACCCTGACACAGTCTGAAAGCCTGCAGCAGTACATTACATGTGAACAGTATTTATGTGCATACTGAATATAAGTCCTCAGGATTAAACTCTGCAATGCAAAAGGTTAAACAACATCATATCAGCACAATGCATAAATTAGGTTAGCTTGAAATTATTAGGTTTTTGCATTCTAGTCATCCGTAGAGCGTGCACTGCCCTGATGTTGACACAGACCCTGAAAGGCATGATTGTAGGACTCCCTGAAAAACTCAGGAGATGGGATGCCTCACTTCCATGTCTGCTTTTTGTCTACAGAGAAGTGCCACAAAAGGACTGGGATTCTCTCCAGTTGAACTTTTGTTTGGACATCCTGTCAGGGGATTTCTAACAGGATGGGAAGGTAAGGCTGGGAGAACCCTTTCAAAGAACCCATGCAAGGCATTGTGGACTAAGTACTTGGCCTACATTCAAGGATGACAGAGTACATGGAGAAAGCAAGTCAAAATCTTCAGGCCAGCCAACAGCTGTAAATGCTCTGGTATGACCAAAAAGCTGCTATGGCTAAGGTCAAACCAGGGCAGCCATTATGGGTATTGGAGCCTGTTGCTCCAACAGCCCTCTAGGACAGATGGTCTGGGCCCTATCCCATTCTTGAGAAGAAAGGGGAGGTCACCTACTTTGTTGATTTAGGCATTTTCAAAAAACAAAGAGAATTATCAATGTCAACATCCTAAAACCCTATTGTGATAGAGGAAATATGAACATGCTCATGGTTACAGATGAGGGACAGGAAGAAGAGAGTGAACCTCTCCCGGATGGTCCCTCTACAGCAGCCCACAAGGTGGCTAAGTGGATGGAGTGGCCTTGTCAGACACTCTCACAGACCAACAACAGGTGGATTGCAGGCAAGTCCCCAATCAGTATACTGAGTTATTCTCCCTGACCCCTGGAAGGACTGAGTGGTGTGCCCATGACGAGGACACTAGTGATAGCAGGCCGGTCAGAAACACAATTTACAGACAGTCAGACCATGTCAGGGAAAGCATACAAGCTGAAGTAAAAAATATCTTGGATTTAGGTATCATTGAATCCTCAGAGAGCCCCTGCTCTAACCTAGTAGTTTTAGTTCCCAAACATCACTCAAAAGGGGAGAAAAAGGCAGTGAGGTTTTGTGTGGCCTACAGGGGCCTCAATTCTTTAACAAAAACTAATGCAAACCAATCCCCAGAGCTGATGAACTCATTGACAGGCTAGGGGCAGCCACATATCTAAGTACTTTTGATTTTACATCAGGGTACAGGCAGACCCAGGAGCAAAGGAGAGGACAGCATTCTCTACTTCTAGTGGGCATTATCAGTTCACTGTTAAGCTTTTTGGACTAAAGAATGCACCTGCCACCTTCCAGAGGTTGGTGAACAAAGTCCTTGCTGGACTTTAATCCTTTAGTGCAGCTTACCTTGATGACATAGCTGTCTATAGTTCCGCCTGGCAGGATCACCTGATCCACCTTGGGAAGGTCCTTGAGGCTGTGCAGAAGGCAGGCCTCACTATCAAGGCCAGTAAGTGCCAAATAGGGCACAGCAAAGTTGTTTACTTGGGACACCTGGTTGGTGGAGGCGAAGTTCAACCTCTCCAGCCCAAGATTCAGACCATTCTGGCCTGGGAAGCTCCCACAACCCAAACTCAGGTGTGGCCATTCCTTGGCCTGACATGTGAAGGAGATTTGTGAAAGATTATGGCACCATAGTTGCCCCCTCACATAACTAACCTCCAAGAAAATGCCCAAAAAGATTAACTGGACAGTGAGTTGTCAAAAGGCCCTTGACTCTCCTAAAGAAGGCTATTTGCACTGCTCCAGTCCTACAAGCTCCAGATTACTCCAGGCAGTTTATTGTCTACACAGATGCCTCAGAACTGGGGGTAGCAGCTGTTCTAGCCCAGAGAAATGATGATGGACATGACCACCTGTTGCTTTTGTAAGGAGAAGACTGTTCCCTAGGGAACTTAAATGGAGTACCATAGAGAGGGAAGCCTTTGCTGTGGTTTGGTCCATGAAGAAGTTGAGGCCATACCTAATTCTCACTCACTTCATAGTTCAGACTGACCATAGGCCTCTCAGATGGCTACAAAAAATGAAGAGTGAAAATCCCAAACTGCTTAGGTGGATGGACTTTCAAGTGGAAGACAGACCTGGGACAGTCCATGCCAATGTAGATGGCCTTTCCATATTCTTCCACTTAGATGATGAAGAATTATTAGGGGAAGGGTAGTCTCATTCTCTTTCATTTGTTGGGGGGGATGTGTGAGAAAAGGCCTCTTTTCTCATGGTTATCCCCCAATTTTTGCTTGGTATGTGATGTAGCCTCAAAGTTGTTAGTGCCCAAGTCCCATCTGAACCAATTTCCCTGGACCAGATCTCTTTCCCTAAAAGTGCAGTGATGCATTGGCACAATTAGAAACACCTTTAGCTGCCACTATGAGTCCCTAATAAATGGTACTTAGGTACCCAGGGCAAGGGGTTCTAAGGGGAGGCCCCTGAGGGCAGCAGCACAGATTGTGCCACTCTCTATGGCCATGCATCTAGAATCACCCAGCACCGCCATGGCAGGCTGAGTGTTCTGATGCAATCCTAAAGACAAACTGGACATGGACCACAGCCTGTGTGCCCTGTCCACCATACACTGCACACTATAGGTAAGCCACTCCTCTGACAGGCCTTCCCACCCTAAGGCAGGGTGCACTATATGGTATGTGTGGGCATAGATGCATGAGCAATATGCCCCTACTGTATCCTTGCCAATCCTGGGACCTTGTAAGTTAACAGGGCAGCCATTTTAATGCATATGCTGGACACTGGTCAGTCCGAGTTTCACAGCTACATAATGGCTACCCTGAACCCTGGGTTGTTTGGTATCAAACAACTCAGAATGATAAATCCAAACTGGTACCAGTATTGGGTTTGTTACAAAATGTACCCAGGGGTCACCTTAAAGGTGCCCCCTGCAAAAGCTATTTGCCCTGGCATGGTTGCTGACTGGTCACAACCAGCCTTCCACCACCAGACAAGATTTGGAATTCCTGGGGTGAGAAATCCTGCTGTCTGGGATTCAGAACAAAGCCCTTCCTGGGTGGAGGTGCTAACACCTCCTCCCTCAGGAATGTGCACTGCCCTGCTGGTGAGCATCAAAGGGCATACCACCCTTGAAACTTGAAGCACAGGCCAGCTGCTAGCAGCATGTGGCTGCCCCTGTTGCAAACCCCTTCTTTTGGTGGGAGCAATGGCAGGAAAACAGACAAAGGGTAGGAGGAGTGGCCATCCCCAGCTTGCACCACCCCTAAGATGTTGCATGTGAGGTGACCTCTCCATTTCATTTCTTTTCCCTTCATCTTGGATGGAAGGAAAATAGCCAATCAGGTGTGGGGAAGTGATCTCTGCCACACAGGAAGTGGTCATTTAGTGGGTATAGTCCCCCCTAAAACACCCACTAAATACAGTATTTAGTGAGCATCCCTAGACCAAGACTTAAAATTCCCACTGAGGGGTTGCTTGGACATTGAACAGACTCTAAAAATCCCAAGAGGACCTCCACAGTTCAAAAATAGTCAAAGATCTCCCTCCAGAGTGAAGGCATCACTCTGCAACATCAAGGAACAAAAGACCCAGTAAAGGTCACACTGCTGACCAAGGAACTGGACACCGCAGCCAGACTAAACTTCACCAGTCAGACCATGAGGACAAACCCTGCCAGTGTGCCAAGTTTGGTGACATTGCACCCTCCAGTGGCCAGACAGTGCAATAGCCCTAGGTACTGGGCACCTCACGTCAGACACCCAGAAGGACTGTCCATTCTGGACTGAAAAAAGTCAGCATGTTTTTCCCCTGTATACACTCAGGGAGTCCTATCATGCAAATATAGTTCCTATGTGATCTATTTTCAGCATCCTCTACTCTAATTTCTAGAATCTGGACTTTGTCCTTCATGAGTGTGAGTCTTTCACGCATCACCACCTATCTATTATCATTCTCTCTGTTGTTGCGACCCTCTCTGCTAGGCATCAGTAGTCATCTTTCAGCATGCTCAGGTCTGTCCCCAGGGTATCAATCTTCCATTCCAGTACTTTTCTGGAAGGGGTAATGGCCTGCAGGATGTCTTGTGAAGTGGGACCGTCCAGGGTCCCACCTGTGGTGTTATCATTGTGTCTGCAAGCACACTTTCGGCAGCAACATCCGAGATCAAGCCTCCAGTGTTTAAGTCCTTGTTTCTGGTGGCTCCACCCATGACTGCGAATTGGAGGCAGGCAATGTGAAGCACATGGAAGTTACCCTACCTCCCCTATGCGGTTACAGTGGTGTCCCCGCACAAGGAAAGGGGTTGGGGAAATACCAAGGCTACCTTGCTTAGTTGCCAAGGTGCTGGGGCTGAGAAGTCAGGATGATGCTAGGAGTCCACTTCGTGTCAGTGGCCAGGCCTCACTGTGAGCCACAAGAGTGCTCTCTCTGTGCAGATCAGGACACTCCTCCGGAATGGAGATTCATGGGCCATCACCTCCAAGCCACCACTGGGAAGCTAGCTCTACAGTCTCTGTGGTTCACACAGTCAGGGCTCTCAGTGGCCCTGATATGCCGCTGTGGACCCTCAGCTGCCATTGCAGAGTTCTAGCAGCCCGGGTTGCCTATCACATCTTTCAACCATGCCGAGGGTGCAGGGGCAGATCCAAGCATCAGCATTGTACACCACCTGGAGCTGGGGCACAATGCTTCTCTTCACTAGAGATATATGCCGAGATATCAGGCCAAATTGCCAGCCAGTGCTACCCCGGGCCAATTAGAGGCTCACCTTCATGTGCTGTCTACTCACCCTTATTGCCTTTACTTATGGGTCTCACTGCTACTTACCCCTCGATAGAGGTTCTGGAGGTATGACACTCACCACTCTGGGGCTCCAATACCAAACTGCAATGTGACAGCCATACGTGACGCGGTACTCCAGGGCAAGGAGGGGCTGTTAAGGCCAATGGCATGTTGAGCCCTTCTTTCTTTTACCTCGCTGGGAGTTAGCAGTCAGAAGCAGTTCCTTCATTCAGCTCCCCAGTGGCTGCAGTGTTATGACAGTTTGCATTGCAGTGCTTACTCCGCTATTGCAGTGCCCTGTGGGAGAAGTGGTCGGAGCCCAATCACCCGAACGAGTCCCAGGTGAGACGCTGCTGGCTGGTGGTGCTGCTCGCTGTTCAGTGCTCCCGATATGTGCCTGTGCTTGACCAACCATGTCTCCTCCCTCGGCTGCTAATGCGATGTCCACTGACCCAGCTCTATTGCTTCTCGGGGCAGTTGTGAGTATCAGCAGCCTTCGCTTAGTTGCCTTCAACTACTTCTGCCAGGGTGGAGGAGTCCTTGTCCATCGGGATCACGTTTGCAGTTCTGGTCACGATTGGTCCTGCCATGAGCCAGAAAGCCAGCACAATGTCTGCTGCCTTGCAGGATCTGCAACAGGCTGAGCAGACACTCACCCCAACCTCTTAGGTTGTTCAAATCTGGTTGAGGTGTGTAGTGGTCCCAGGGGGGCTCTCTAATATAGTTGGGGGAACTGACATTGAAATAACTGCAGGATGTTGTCAGATGGGAGATTGTTAGGTGGGAGTTCAAAAGCCTGCAACCTACACCATTGGGGCTTGGCCACTCACCCCCAGAACTTTGTACTTCTTGATGTTATTTCTTCATAAACCTTTAAAAATTCATATATCTGGTTTACCTTACTGAATTTCTGTTATTTTTATGTCATTATATTTATTAAATTGTACTCTAGTTTTATAGGTCAATTTTAGACTTTCAATTGTTTTGCATTTTAACTTTATTACGTTTTGGTGCTGCACAAATACTTTAAATATTGTCTTAAGTTAAACCTGTCTGCTATGTGCATTTCCTTCCAGAGAGTTAAGCTTGGGTTTAAGTAATACATTTAGTGGTTCAATCTGATAAAGGTTGTGTTTGTTTCTTGAAGTGGATAAACACCCACTCCAACTAATAATCATTTATATCTTTATGTTGGTGGCAGCGATGGGATCCAGAACTTGTCTGTAGTGGTACAATGCAATGATTACAGTTGAATGAAGTAAATACCTTTTTGAAAGTGACATTAAAAATCACTCGTACCACCATAAATGCGAGCTGATGGCACACTTAAACAAGCCTTAACTTCTAGAATAATGGATAAAGGATTGACATGGCTACATAGCCTGTATAGGGTTTAGAGAGCACTAAATGATTTGCCCAGAGGAGATTTATGGAGTCTCACCAGTTACTCTTTGGAGTACCAACATATGTGCATCAGCTTGATATCCTGAAAAGAAGGCAGAGTCAAAAATCAAAGCACTTAACCCTCTTTTATGGTTGAATCTGTTACAGACTGTTCGAATAGCTAGAACTAAATTTGCCCCAAATGAACAATAATGTTTTGAAGCAATGGCGTTCTACTTTGGAGGAGACTTGTTGAACAGGCTAAGTGAAAATAGCCTTTGTCCATTCTACCTGCTAGGTCTTTATAAGGTGTGAAAACAGATTTAAAATGATACATTTTATCAGTTTGTTCTTGGTACTAATATAAAGCTTCACCTATAATATTCATCAGCGATATGTTCCAATTTTGACAACTAAATCTTTAATGTGATGTGAAATTCCTATAATTAAATTTCTTTATGTCTCCTTTATTCTTTTTAGGTCTTCTCGTCTCAAATGACATAACATTATGGCCCATATTTATACTTTTTGACGCTAAACTGCGCTAACGCAGTTTAGCGTCAAAAAGTTTTGCGCCGTCTAACGCCATTCTGAAGCGCCATGCGGGCGCCGTATTTATGGAATGGCGTTAGACGGCGCAATCAGACCGGCGCTGCCTGGTTTGCGTGGGAAGAAACCACGTAGACCAGACAGCGCCGGCGTAGGGGGAAAATGGCGCATGGGCGTCTTAAAATGGGGCAAGTCAGGTTACGTCGAAAAAATCGTCTTAACCCGACTTGCGCCATTTTTTAACGACGCCCATCCCCCATCAACATGACTCCTATCATTGGAAAGATAGGAGTCATGCCCCCTTGCCCAATGGCCATGCCCAGGGGACTTCTGTCCCCTGGGCATGGTCATTGGGCATAGTGGCATGTAGGGGGGCACAAATAAGGCCCCCCTATGCCACCAAAATAAAATATAAAAAATAAAAAATAAAACTTACCTGAACTTACCTGAATGTCCCTGGGGTGGGTCCCTCCATCCTTGGGGGTCCTCCTGGGGTGGGCAAGGGTGGCAGGGGGGGTCCCTGGGGGCATGGGAGGGCACCTGTGGGCTCATTTTGAGCCCACAGGCCCCTTAACGCCTGCCCTGAGCAGGCGTTAAAAAGTGGCGCAAATGCGCCGTTTTTAGCCACGCCAACTCCCGGGCGTCTCTTTTGCCCGGGAGTATAAATACCACGTAAAGGCCTGGGAGTCATTTTTTAGACGGGAACGCCTCCCTTGCATATCATTAACGCAAGGAAGGGGTTCACGCTAAAAAATGACGCACATTCCGGGAACTTTGGCGCTATTCGCCTCTAACGCCATAGTATAAATATGGCGTTAGTTGGCGTTAGTTTTGCGTCGAAATTGCGTCAAAAAAAACGACGCAATTTCGGCGCAAACGGAGTATAAATATGGCCCTATATCCATGAAATGTGATATATTCTATGGCTTTGAGTCCTAGAAAGATATAATGCAAACTAGTTTCAAGAAACTCATAAAATCCTGATCCTGCAAAATAATTTATCTATTCATATTCTCGAAAATTATGAACAAAGTCAAATAAGTCTTGACTCTTACCAAGTTAGTGATTGGCATCCATTAATATTTAATAATCTTTAGATGTTTCTAAATCATCACCATAAGATCCACATTTCTAACCTCTCCTTCAATAACCCTGATCATTAGATGCCATATTTATCTGTTCTCCAATGACAGTACATACTTCATCTTCTTCATATTCATATTTCCATATTCTGGGTTCTCCAGCAGTTTCCAATTTTTATAAGCAAAATGTTTATTGTTTTTTTTTAAACATTTACAACAATAAATATAGCACACATGGGTAAGTACAGATTGCTACAGGGCTGTGCACACAGCCACAATTTCAAATTCAAACTGTCCCATAGTACTACCGACATTTACCTCAGATTCTTTTATGTTTGCAATGGCAACCCTTCATTGCATTGATGGGCTTCTCCATTTTGCGCACAAATCTATCACCTCAATATTCCAAGGAGTAGCAGAGTTCCAGCTTCACACAATGTCTCTATTTGATAATGGGGCACTGATCCCCACCAATGCCTTGTCCCCCCCACCATTTCTCCCACTGTCCTTCAGAAGGCCCAGGAGAGGAACGCGGGCTGAGACCTCAATTAGACATTCCAGCACTGGTGTTAAAACTCTAAAAGATGACTCTCAAAACTGTCCTATTGGCAGGACTACACCATGTGAAAGACGTTAGCATCCCTTTCCACACATCGTGGACAAGCTGCCACATTTTCAGGCTTCACACAGCTTCATGGGGATCAAGTAAGATGTATGCAGATAGTTCAGCTGAATGAGATGCAGCCTGTAGGAAATATCTAGCTGTAAGGGGGTCATGAGGGCTTCCCACCATTCTTCATCATCCAGGGCCCCCACCTATGATTCCAACTTGGCCTTCAGCTTTGCAAATAGGTTAGGCAAGTTAACCACTAGTGATCTGTATACTCGGTATAAGCCACCCTTTTAACAGTAGAGCCATTAGTAACTGCACCTCCATAGGACTGAACTCCAAGGGCTTCCCGATAGACTCCCTGTAGGAGAAAAATGAGTGCTGTAGTTAGCGGTATTTATAAAATTAAGTGTGATCATTTTATCCCACCCTTTTCAACATAGCTTCTACCTCCATGTTCGAATCATCACTCTTTACATTTGCGGCAGCGAGGCAGAGAGAGGTGCTCCATACAGGCAATTCCTGATATTGTCGGCTCCCATGAGTGCCATTTCTTTCTTAAAGGCTGGGCCCTCCATGGAGCCAATCATTTAGCACTACAAGTTGAGCGTCCCAGTAGTAAAGCCGTACATCAGCTTCTGCCATGCCTCAGTCAAACATGAATTGGATGCATTTTCCAAATGTGAGGCATGGGACTCAGCCCATAGGAACAACTTTATTTCGACTGGACCTCATTATACCATTTTTGGGGGGTCTAATATGGATAATTTTGCTGCAAATATAACAATTGGGGCAACATCAGCATCTTAAACAGTGCCACCGTGCCCAAAATATTGAAAGGGAGCTGTGAGCATTTCCAGAGTTCTGACTGCACTTTGGATATTAGCAGGAAGAATTTTAAGGATCAGGCCTTGTCCGGAAACAGTGATATGTACATACCTAGGTACATAAAGCTCAGTCTGTGCACTGGTATGTGATTCTGTCAATTCGTTGTTCCCTTTCTGCCGTCACTGGCACCAGTAGGGATTTGGCCCAGTTCACTTGCAGACTCAATGCTTGTCCATATTGGGCAAGCAATTGTAATAAATGTGAGCCTGAGGACTGTGGACGGGAGATAACTAGTGACAGCTCATCAGCTAATGGGGCAATGTGGTTCTCCACTCTATCCTTCCACTTAAGTCCCTCGAATTGTTGTGCACCACACCAAACCAACATTATAAGATGTTCCATAGCCAGCAAAAATAATAAGGGAGACATGGACCATCTCTGTCTGGTTCCCCTCTGTAGGGGGGGACGTGTGGAACAAGGTGCTGCTTACCCACACTTGTGTCCTGGGATTCATGTAAAGTTCCTTCACATACAAGATAAATATAGGCCCGAAGCCCAGGCAATTAAGGATCTCTCAAAGAAAGACACAAACTAAAGTATCAAACATTTTTTAAAAAATCAATTAGGAAGAACGCATGATCCCATTTAAGTGATCTCTCTATGCTACCACTGTTTGGAACCCAGGGACACAGGGCCTTATTATGACCTTGACGGAGGAGTTTCCTCCATCACAAACATGACGGACATCCCATCCAATGTATTACGATCTCCATTGAATATAATGAGATCATAATATGGCGGTCGGGATATTTGCCACATTTGTGATGGAGGAAACTCCTCCGTCAAGGTAGTAATACGGCCCACAGTGTCTAGTGCTGCAATGCGGCATAGAACAATATTGATCCGCATGGACTAAAGAAGGGATTACTCAAAGTAAGTGTTTGGCTGGCATTTTTGCATACATTTTGAGTTATCCATTTTTTAATGATGTTGGGCAATAATATGCACAGTTATCTGGAATCCTCCCCTCTTCATGTAGTACCACTATGGGGCCAGGTCTGGACCTTTAGGTATATGGCCCTTGGCAATGGCTTCTTTATACATATCCAGTATGAGTGATGTGAGGGGTGACCTAAATCGCTGTAATACTCCGTCAGGAAATCCTCAGGTCTTGGTGTTTTGCCAGCCTGCATGTTCAATGGTACCACGTCCACCTCATCTAATGTGAAGGGCTGTTCCAGGTCCCTACGGTCAGGAGCTTACAGGCACTACATTGGTAGGTCTCCGACAACATAGATATTAGTTAAACCTTTTGAACAATACATGATTGTAAAATAAGGTGTAACATTCTCACATATATATATATATATATATATATATATATATATATATATATATATATATATACATATTAGTTATACGATTCAATGGAATCTCATTATATTGTCTAGAGAGTAACTCAAGAACAGATAATGAAGGATACTCAGTTGGGAAGAAATTATCAGAAAACACCTCAACTTCATCAGCCAATTTTCAATGTTTCTGTTGTTATTGATTTCCTCTTGCTGATAGGGTTTGCTCATCAGTTTCATTACTATTTCTCACTGTGTTCCCTGTGCTTCCTCTGATGAACTATCTTCCTAATAACACATTGTGAGAATTTTGGAAGACATTTCACCAAGATTTTCTTTGCTTCTACCTTTCTTCATTTTGTTTTACCTTATCTAACTCTATCAGTAGGATTGCCTTTAGTCATATAAGAATTAATATCACTATATTTCAGGATCCTTTTCATTTTCTTACTTTGTCTTGCTTTGCTGGAAGGAGAGATCCCATAAAGCTCATTACCCTCTCTCTTGATTCATTTTGCAAAGGCATAAATGCGTTTACAATATTACTCTTTCTGACATTATAATTCTCATCCTGAATATCAAAAGCAGCTTTTTCATGTTTTTTCAATCCCAATTAATTTTCCAAAATGTAGGGACAATCAACATGGAGACCCTCTTCGCATTATTTTGAGTAGCACCCTCATTGCATAACAATTTTTTACATTACTGCCACCAGGCACATTCCTGCAATTTACTCTATCAGTATTGTATGAGATTTTGGGCCAGATGTATCAAACTATTTTGCATTTGCAAACTGTGTGAATTGCAAAATGTCAACATTCGCGAATGCAAAATAGCCTTTTTCATGATTTATGAAAGGCATTGACAGTGCAATTTTAAGGAATCGCTAAAATAGCAATTCCCAAAAATTGCGACTCTGTTTTGTGAATCGCAAATTGCAATTCCCTAAATAGGAACTCACAAATTGGGAATACCTATTTGCGATTACCTATGTACATGTATCATGCACCTGGTGCAGCCGACACAACATGAAACTGGGAATGTTTGTGAATTCCCAAATATCGTCTTTTTACATCCATACATTGGTGTACATGCACCACTGTAAATATTTGTCTTTTTTTCATGACTCAAACCAACTATGTTTAAAAAACTCTAAGAATTCTCAGTCACCACTAAAACTAGAGTATTGGTTTTACAATTCAAGGGGCCATTACCTCAAAGTTTTGTCTTATTGCGTACGTTCCGTTTTCTACAAAGAAATAATTATTGTTTGTGGAGTTCATTTGCAAAATCTCCCTTTTGCTTCAATGTCCAGCGTGAGGGGGCTCTCTCGAATTTTGGTTGATTTAAACTATTGTTTTACGCTATCTAAACATTTTGACTTTCCTGATGATTCCTTGACATGATTTTAAGTTGGTCACCCGATCTATTTTAAGTTGTAAAATACCTAAAAACCTCAGCTATCATTTGTTGTCTCTGCAAGGCCTGCACTGTATTTGTTTCTGCTGAATGAGTGTTGCTAATCTATAATATCGCTTTTTTGTCATCACCGTTCATGTTCTTCTTACTTTTTCGATAGTGCTAAAGCCTGTGTGCCTCCGCCGAACGAGAAACATGAAGAAAAGATGCAGTGCAAACTTGCAACATCTATACATTGTCCCATGACACATGGGCGAATAGTGCAATGGCACAGCACTTGGTGCATGTAATTGAGAAGAGACGTGTTTGAGTTTTCTGTGAGTCAACACAAGAAGTTCAACATTATCAAAGATTATAGTTTTGTATATTATTGGTGGTCTCCCTAACCAGGTACATCATTCCCCTATTCAGAGGACACATGACTACTGGAAAGTGGTACAAAAGGACAATAGCGAACGCCACAATCGGTTTCACATGTGCAGAGAAAGTGTCTTTCTCTCTTTCCATGAGTCATTCCTATGTCAACATTCCTTGTAGGATACCTGGGTTAGTTGCAAGACTCAGAGTAGACTCACTGATCTCATACACCATATTACCCACTGACAGAACACACAAAAATTGGAGCAGAGCATCAGGAAGCAATTGTGCAAGTTGCAATCAGTGATCAGTTATCCTAGAGGTATTAAGATGATTTAAAATGTGGTGAATGTTCTTTCCTCTATTTGTGAGACCCTATGCACTTTCATGTCCCACCACACCCATCTAGTTCAGTCACATATTGTTAATATTTAAAAATACTGGAGCCTATCTACAAACTGCATTTTCTAGTATGCTTAGTAGTACTATGATAGAACTGCTATTGCATTACCAAATGCTATACACACACCTAGGAGTGTAACTCTCCACCTCCTACTCTTCTACCCTTTCAATGGCCATTTTTCACACATGTACATTTACAGCTTAGACCTAAGGGCCAGATGTAGCAAAGGGTTTTACCCATTCTGTGTCTATGGGAAAATGTGTTCGTACATATGGCCCTAAGTTCCTAATTACGAGGCTGGCGATCAAAGGCTGCTAGCTTTACGGTGATGGTCAGACCACCGCAACTGTGGTTATCCAATCATCACAGTACAACCCTGGTGGGGGGGAACCACCAGGAGACCACAGTCCCCGCCAGGAACATCATTCCCGATGAGGTGACAGCAGTCTGAGTTGTACTCAGCCGTGGAAAGGCTGGCGGAAAGCCAGTGCAGGGGGTCAACCGTGACATGGTGTGAGCAGTGCATTGTCAGTGCCATATAATCCCATGGCATGGGCATGTCAATGATTATATGGCAGCGACAATGTCAAACAAAGAGAATCTGATTGTAGCCTCTCAGCAAAGAAAACTACATGAGAGACATCATCAGAAAAAAGGAGGCACTACCCTTTCCAATAATCTTTCCTCAAAAGGAATTCTGTGATAAAAGCAGGACCTTGCATGTGTGTTTGATCATATGACCCAGCAAGGAAACCAGTTAAAACAGATATGTCAAGAGGTTTAAATACTATTTCCTCACTTAAGTATGTAGAGGTTTGGCTGCAATAGCTGACCTTGTGGTCACCCACAAAGAGGGAGCCTTGCTTATTCTAGATATTATTTTAAACAGGAAAACATAGGAATCCAGATAGTTGTGTCTTGTGTAGTTTGTATCAGTTTTTTGCCAGACTCAGGGCCTGATTCAAGAAGTTGGATGCAGCGCCACTTTTCTTGAGCCCCTTAGTGCCCCCCTACCGCCACCATGTGTGCGCCGTATTTAATATATGACGCACCATGGTGCAGGGTAGGGGCAATAGTTTAAGCATTTTTTATGCTATTGATGAACTATTGCTATAATGTGTAGGATTAGCGCTAAACATTTGGCGCTAATCCAGCACAGTATATAGGGACACATTGAAAGCAATGGTGTGCCTCCTTTTAACACCTCCTCTGTGCAGGCATTAAAAGTAGCCACAGAAAATGGCACAGTGGAATCTAAGAGATTCCACTGCACCATTTTTGCGGTCTCCCAAATGGAAGAACGCACCCTTGCATACATTATGCTTGGCGCAGGCTAAGGGTGTGACAAGGAATGATGCTAGGTTTTGACCTTTTCAAGTTTTGTATACAAGAAATATGCATGATTGTAAGGATGTCAGATGTATCTGTCTGTGAGTTATTTCACTAATATCCATTTATAGAGAACTTAACAATAAATATGTTTTGCTACCCAAAGTAACTATTTTTTAGCAAACTTAGGCGGTCATTCTGACCCTGGCGGTCAAAGACCGCCAGGGCGGAGGACCGCGGGAGCACCGCCGACAGGCCGGCGGTGCTCCAATGGGGATTCCGACCGCGGCGGTAAAGCCGCGGTCGGGCCGGCACCACTGGCGGGCTCCCGCCAGTGTACCGCCGCCCCATTGAATCCTCCACGGCGGCGCAGCTTGCTGCACCGCCGCGGGGATTCCGACCCCCCCTACCGCCATCCAGATCCCGGCGGTCCGACCGCCGGGATCCGGATGGCGGTAGGGGGGGTCGCGGGGCCCCTGGGGGCCCCTGCAGTGCCCATGCCACTGGCATGGGCATTGCAGGGGCCCCCGTAAGAGGGCCCCTACATGTATTTCACTGTCTGCTTTGCAGACAGTGAAATACGCGACGGGTGCAACTGCACCCGTCGCACAGCTTCCACTCCGCCGGCTCGATTCCGAGCCGGCTTCATCGTGGAAGCCTCTTTCCCGCTGGGCTGGCGGGCGGTCTGAAGGCGACCGCCCGCCAGCCCAGCGGGAAAGTCAGAATTACCGCCGCGGTCTTTCGACCGCGGAACGGTAACCTGACGGCGGGACTTTGGCGGGCGGCCTCCGCCGCCCGCCAAGGTCAGAATGAGGGCCTTAGTATAACAAAAGATTGAGATAAAAATTGTGAGGTGATAAACATAAGCTTGTAGTATTGCATGCAGCCCTTGATGCGGGGCCATAGCTCAATAAACTATATGACAAGGATTTTAACTTGTAAGGATGGTTTCTGCAACAATGCGATCTTTATGTTGCATGCTGTGCTTTGCAGCGGGCGCATACACGCTCTCTGCTATTTAATGGGGAGTCGAACCTTTGACTAGAATGTACTAAGAGCTAGGTGATAATTAAAGTGATATTGTAACCTGGCACATGCTGGGTACACAACGATCTCTAAACAAGGTGCTATTTTGAAATGCATCCCATTGTGGTCAAATAATGCCAGAACAGACTTACTATTAGATTTGCCTCATTTCAAAATAAATGTATAAGTTCATCCTTTGTCCCTTGTATTTCCACACACTTTCTGCTACCAAACCTTGCCCTTTTACAATTAATAAAACTTGTATTGCTTCATGTGTGTTCAATTTTAAAATACATTTGTCTCCACAAAGGTAAATGCGCTGCATCATTTATTCATAACACTGATATTTTCTTAAAGCTTAAAGAACCCGACATCAACAATTCCCTATATGTCAATTTATTTTCTTGTGAATTCACATAAAACACTTTACTGCGACTTCCTCCATGCATCAATATCTCTGACACTGACGTTCTGGTATTGACAGAGGTACAGGAGTCTTGCATTGCACCTCTATACTGACCTAGAGATGGAGCACTATTAAAGTAAATTGTGTTTTATGTTTCTAACCTGAAGGTAGATTATGGCACGTTCTACTTCTTGGACTTGGTCTCATTTAATTTCACTCTTTCTTCATTTCTGTCTCTTCAAATTACCTTTTCTTTTTCTCTGGCTTTATCTTCTCATCACTCCCTTGTACTACTCTTCCAGGCTCATGCATAGGTGGTGCATAGATCTTACTCTCTTATATCAACAGATGGCAGAAGATAGAATGATTCACCAACAGCATAAGTGAATGCATAGTGCCTACTATGCCAGAAGCAGTGTCCTGAAAGATTTTTCTATTAATTATTTTAAAAAGCCAAAACAATGGCATTTGCTGATATTTGTTGACATGAATGATGTGTGAGGACTCCCAAAAAATATGGGAACAGGGACTTGGTCGCTCCCAAGTGGTTCATGATATGTGACATTTTCATCCGGTCTCTGGTTTTTGCTATGAGTGCTATGTATGCTGGACATTTTAAAGTCGCCTGTCACATTTAGTTTAGGGATGGTTTTCCATGTGAAACAAGCAATTGCCATTTTGTTTTTAATGACTAGATTACCCAGTAAATCCTTCTATGTTTTTTTCTTGGAGGCTAAGCAGAAAATGGTGGAGATGGCTTGGATTTACTTTCAAGCAAATAAGATTAATTGAAGTTGCTGACGAGCGGTGATTTCCAGTCACTTAAAAAATTGGGCATGCTTAAAAGCTGTACTGCCCAGAGCACTGCCTGCGTCCCACTCCCCTCCACACCCTTTTCGGAATTAGAGCCACCTCTCTAACCTCGCTGTGTAAGGCCTAAGGAAACATCCTTTAACCACAGATCTCATAACTTTTTTAAAGTTTTTATAAAGCGTTCAATGTATTGGAGTGCTTTACATGAGTACCAGCTGTATTATATAAACTCACATTCCTATTTTTTTTTTTTTTTTATTGCGGGGTGATACGGTGATTTGCAGAGAAGACGCCAAGACTCGAACCTAATTACCTACTCCCAAATTCGGCAGCTCTTGGCCTAATGCCTCATGCTGTCACAGGAGACCGGCATGCCCTGGGGACAAGAGCTGCTGTTTATGTGCTGTTGTACCTCTTTAGCCTTTCATCACATTTGAAAGGCATGCTTGAACCCAGTGGCGACTCATCCACTATGGCGGAGGAGCACCTCGAGCAGCAGCAAAGCGAAAAGATAATAAATTGAGTGAAAGCCAGGCACCTAGGAGTACCGATACTCTCCTTGTCGGAGGAGAAGTTCCGGTACTAAAGGGGAGAAAATTAAAAAGTGCGGGTACTCGGTACCCGCGAGTACCAGCCCATTTAAAGCATTGGCCAGAATGCTGTGCATCTATGGCTAAAACTCTATTTACACACATTTAAGTGCCATAAATATGAATAAAAACGTGTTCTGCCAATGGCAATTCCATACAAGCGGTATTCCATGTGAGTAAATGAGCATATCATATTGAAGATGAAGGGAACGCAACTTTTTCAAGTCTGTTTTGCAGTGATATTGACCTGACACACTCAAGTCATGTCCATTTGCCCTGTTTTTATGTAAGCAGTGATGCATGGAATGTGTGAGTGCACAGTAAATACTTTTTATACCCATAGCCTTGAAGGTGTCCACCCCAAATGGTCCTATGCGGTCATTATGTGTGACTATTCCTATCTATGGAGATCTCCATCATTACTTTGCTGCATTGTTGGATGTTTATACCATACATCTTGGGAAGATTTTTGAGTCAGAGAAAGCCTGGCAGACAGGTGTTTTAGAGTTGAAGTTCCTGGTACCACATCAGTAGTTACCATTTTTGGACACCGGGGTGTACAGTGGTATGTATGAAAAAAAATGAGACTTAAACCCTAGATAACCACTCTGGCGATACTAAAACAAAAGGAACTGAGAGTAACGTGTTGTATGTATAAATTCAGTTAGAGAGATTTGTAGTTAACACTTTGAACACAAAGGGGCATATTTAAAAATTTTGCCGCATAACTGCGCTAATGCAGTTTTGTGGCACAAAAATATTGGCGCTAGGCACCACAGTTAAGGAATGGCGCAAGCCGGTGCTAAGATTGGGCTAGCGTAATCAAAAATGACGCTAGCCGGGTGGGGGTGGCGGTATGGGGTGAGGAGGTTGTGTGCGAAAAAACTATGTTAGACTGGTTAGCGGCAAAAAAATGCTGCTAACTAGCCTTGCGTCATTTCCAGGTGCACAACCATCATAAAACATTACTCCTGTCTTAGAAAAGACAGAAGTCATGACCACCACCCCAGTGGCCAGCACAGGGGACCAGAGTCCCCTGGAAATGGCCATTGCTCCCAGTGCCATGCAAGGGGCCTCTTGTTAGGGCCCCAATGGCACTTTAAAAATAAATTCCCTAATACGTACCTATACTTACCCTACTTACCTGGGATGGGGTCCCCCATCTTGTGGTGTCCCTCTGGTGTGGGTGGGGGTGTTTCTGGGGCTCAGGGTGGGCACCTGTGACCCCATTCCATGGTATTTGACCATGGAAATGGGTCCACAGGTCCCCTAATGCCTGGTCTGACCCATGCGTTACATAATGTTGCTAAGCAAGCTTAGCGCCATTATTTGGGGCCACATCCCACCTGTGCATCATTTTTGCACAGGTGGGATGCAATATGGTGCCATTTTCTGGATGGGAACGCCTACCTTGCATCTCATTGACCCAAGGTAGGTTCACACATCCAATAAATGGTGCATACTCCTATATTTTGATGCTAGACATGTCTAGCGTCAAAATATAAATATAGAGTTAAGTTTGCTCTGAATTTGCGTAAAATAAATTATTTAAATTCAGTATAAATATGCCCCAAAGTTGCAGGATTGAATCACAGGCAGACGAAGAAGCAAATGCTGAAAACAATAGAACCTTTAACTTTCTGAACTGAGCGATCACGAGACTCCCAATAGTAAGACACCCTTCACCTTTTAAAGTGATCAAAGCAGTGGAAGTAAATATTATTACAACAGGGTCCACCTTCCTCCAAAAGTCTTATTTTTCATTCTTGAGTAAAAGACAGCATTGGAATGAATTTAAGGCAGCAACCGTGATAAGGTGAATATTATTAGCCCTCTTGTGGATATTGACTGCTTCAAGCTCTCAGATGACTTCCACTGGGAAGGGCTGATAGCAACCAAGAGCCAAAAGTGCAGTATTAAAAGTAACAGTAACAAGACAACATAACTGAAAAGGCATGGGTACAAATCCTTCAGCAATCTTAACAGTTAAAATCATTTAAAAATTACTTGAACATCTCACGGGTGCAGAGGACAAGGCAACCCTTGTCAAGGACCAGAGTAGGCTATCATTGAATACGTCTTCAAGCGCTGCTGATCTCTGGTCACCGTCTGAAAATGTCAGAATGTTCCTCTTCTCAATGAGGCAATGTAGTTCAGAGTAAGGCTAAGTACTATGGAAGGTGTGCAGTAACCCTATATCAGAAGAAGCAGAAACTGATATGACAATAATTTGAAAGATGTCTTTTTGTGTACATCTGGATAGGCTTCCATAGGTACCATCATTAATAATGATATAGTAAATATCAGGTTTGCTCTGAGTGCCCTGATGGCCATTTATCATAGGTATGCAGAGAAACCCAGAGTAAGTACTAACTCAAGACAAATATCAAATTAAATTAACAAATACACCGGTTTAGCAGTTTCTGTTTTCAGTGAAGAATGTGAACTATAAGACTGAAAATGAAGGAAGGATCTCAGGGTTAACCCAGAAAAGACTGAAGAAAGACAGATCTCCCCTACTCCTTACAGGACATGTACATTGTTAGAAATGGGGTCTTTGGTTGGCAGTCAGGTTACCCCCTGTCCAAGCAAGGACCCTCACTCTAGTCAAGGCAAAGAGGAAACACAACTGGTTAACTCCTACTCACCCCTTTGGTAGCTTAGCACGAGCAGGCAGGCTTAACTCTGAAGCAATGTGTAAGGTATTTGTACCAACAGACACAGTAATACAGTGAAAACACTACAAAATGGACATCACACCAGTTTAGAAAAATAGATAATATTTATCTAAATCAAACAAGAGCAAAACAACAAAAATCCAACATACACAAGTTAAAATAAGAATTTGCGAAAGAATAAGAGTCTAACATCATAGAAAACAATGGAAAAAATGATTTCGCAAAAAGTACCAGGTTTGCATCCAAAATAAAGCTGCACGGGCGAGAGTGCATGATGAAAGTCAGGGATGCGTCGATTCCTTCCTCGCAGGGGAGGCAGTGCGTAGTTTCTTCTCCGGTCGGGTCGGCAATGAGTTGTTTTTCTCCCTCACAAGAGAGTAATGCATCAATTTCCAGACGGGGCACCTCGGATCCGCGCAGAGTCAGGTTGATGTTGACACCCAGGGTCGTTGCATGGAAACTCCGGTCACACGGTGTTAGAAAACCATGCTGTGTGGGGTTTACGTCATTATCAGCAGCCGTAAGTGGGTGTTGCACATCATTTTTCCAGCCACGATGCGTCAATCTCCCAGCAGCGATACTGGTGGAGCATCGATTTCAGCCGCAAAGCCGGGGGCGTTTCCTTTATCAGCCACATTGCAGATGGTGCGTCGAAAATTTCCCTGCACAGCATTATGTGCATGGATTTTTAGCTCTTGTTCTGCCAACTTCATGTTTCAAGGACCCAGGGACTGGATAGGGCACCACTTGGCAGGGCAGGAGTCTAAGCAGAGAGTCCAGGTGCTGGCGGAGGAAGTGTTTGATGGCCCTGAAACTTCAAAACAGGAGGCAAGCTCAGTTCAAGCCCTTGGAGATTTTTCACAAGCAGGAATATGCCAAAAAGTCCAGTCTTTGTCGCCTTTCACTGGCAGAAGCAGCAACTGCAGGATAGCCCCGCAAAGCTCAGTCACAGGCAGGGGCAGCACTTCTCCTCAGCTCTTCAGCTCTTCTCCTTGGGAGAGGTTGCTCTTGAATCCAGAAGTGATCTAATTTTCAGGGGTTTTGGGTCCAATACTTATACCCCTTTCTGCCTTTGAAGTTGGTAAACTTCAAAGGGAAGTCTCTCTTGTTTACAAGATCCTGCCTTGCTAAGGCCAGGCCCCAGGCACACACCAGGTGGTTGGAGACTGCATTGTGAGAGGGCAGACACAGCCCATTCAGGTGTAAGTGACCGCTCCTCCCTCCACTCTAGCACAGATGGCTCATCAAGATATGCAGGCTACACCCCAGCTCCCTTAGTCTCATTGTCTTGTCTAGAGGGAATTCACAAACAGCCCAGCTGTCAAACTGAACCAGGCAGGGAATCCACAAACAGTCATAGAATGGTTTAAGCAAGAACATGCCTACTTTCTATAAGTGACATTTTCAAACTAACAATCTGAAAACTAACTGCACTAAAAGATGTATTTTTAAATTGTGAGTTCAGAGACTCAAAACTCTACAATTCCATCTGCTCTCAAAGGGAATCTGTACTTTAATAATATTTAAAGACAGTCCCATGTTAACCTATGGGAGAGATAGGCAACAGTGAAAACAGAATTTAACAGTATTTCACTGTTAGGACATGTAAAACACATCAGTACATGTCCCACCTTTAACATACACTGCACCCTGCCCATGGAGCTACCTAGGGCCTACCATAGGGGTGTCTTACATGTATAAAAAGGGAAGGTTTAGGCCTGGCAAGTGAGTACACTAGCAAAGTCTAATTGGCAGGTTAAAATTGCACACACAGACAATGCAGTGGCAGGTCTGAGACATGTTTACAGGGCTACTAATGTGGGTGGCACAACCAGTGCTGCAGGCCCACTAGTAGCATTTGACTTACAGGCCATGGGCACCTCTAGTGCACTTTACTAAGACTTTCTAATAAAATAAATATGCCAATCATGGAGAACCAATTATACATATATTTTACACATGAACACCTGCACCTTAGCACTGGTTAGCAGTGGTAAAGTGCCAGATTATCAAAAACAGCAAAAACAGAGTGCAGCACACATCAATAACCTGGGAAGCAGAGGCAAAAAGTTAGGGGAGACCACGCCAAGGATGCCAAGTCTAACATACATTATGATGATCTTGCAGCAAAATGCTATGAAATCTCAAAAAAGTAATCAAAAGCATGACCCAAAAGGCAATCTCACTGGTACAGAAGAGAATGAGCATGGAATAAACAGCTGGACATGGTAACAATAATGCTCGAAATCTCAGACCAAGACAGTGGGTTATGGAGACCCAATCCTACTAGAACTGATAACAGAACAACCCTATGTTTTCTAGTTTATTGTATTCTGCAGTCAGCAATTTCAGCTGAGTAGGCTCAACTGCGCAAAACAACACCATGTGGAGTTGTGTAAAGGACCAACATAGCTGCCATTTTATTGGGTGATTCTTACTAGCGTGCACATTGGTACAGCCAAGACACCGTACCTTGCTTGGCTTGCTGGATGGATGTTAGGAAAGTTTGATCCTTAAAATGGCTGTGAGGTTAATAGTACCAGTCCTGTGATCCCATTACACTTAACCAAGGGCAAAGGCCTGGGGATGATCCAGGGAGGTGAGCAGGAAAGGAAAAGCAGTGTGGGAAAAGAAAGCATGTGATTCAACCAGAACGTCTTGTGGAGGAGCATAGCCTTAACTTGCAAGCAAATGGTAGTCAGGCTTCTCATCATATCCTAGGGAGAGAGAGCTAGAAGTAATGGAGGACTGGAGGAGTACTAGGTTTATACCTAGTCAGTCCTGGGTTAGTCATAGAAAGGAGGCAGACATATCCAAAATAAATAACTTTTTTCCACAGAGAGAACTTTCATTTGCTGTGGGGCTCTTTGATTTAATAAAGAAAGTAGAGGGACTAAGAACCTGTGTGATGAAAGCTGGTAAGATGACCAATCCCTGCCTTAGTGCTCCTTCTTCTGGTGTGTATGGCTCCATGTGTATATCTGTTCCTCATTAAAACTCTTCCTTTCTTCCTTCATCAGCATGCTTTTTATTTATGCAGTGAATAGACAGCCCCCCCCCATTTTTTTCCGTGGGTATAATTCTCATTAAGTATGTAATACATCTGTGATTGCCAGTTTTGACTGTGGCCTCCACACTCAGTATGCCCAGTGAAATTATTTATTATTCAGAAGAACATCATGAGCAGCTGGGACTGCACTGCATGATTTACCTTGGCTGTGCATGAGTTATGATAAATATCTCCATTTGTTTTGCATTATAGCCAAAACTCCAAAGAAACCACTATTTGCGCAGGTTTTGGAATTATGATCAATGTGCATGTTATCACACCCAGTAATTTTCATGTGCAATAAAGTCCATGTTAGACTTTTCATCCTTGGCGTAGTCTCCCTTAACTTTTTGCCTCTACTTCCCCGGTTGTTTATGTGTGCTGAACTCTGTTTCTGCTGTTTTTGTTACTCTGGGCACTTTACCACTGATATCCAGTGCTAAAGTGCAAGTGCTCCTATACAAAATGTGTATGCAAGTGGTTCATCGATGATTGGCATATTTGGTTTATTGGGAAGTTCCTAGTACAGTGTACTAGAAGTGCCCAGGCCTGTAACTCACATGCTACCAGTGGGCTTGCAGCACTGGTTGTGCCACCCACAATAGTAGCTCTGCAAAGATGGCTCAGACCTGCCCCTGCAGTGTCTGTGTGTACAGTTTTAAACTGCAAATTCGACTTAGCAGGTGTGCCCACTTGCCAGGCCTAAACCTTCCCTTTTCTTACATGTAAGGCACCCCTAAGGTAGGCCCTAGGTAGCCCCAGGGGCAGGGTGAGCATTTTCTTGCTGAAACCATTCTGTGACTCTGCCTGTTTGTCGATTCCCTGTCTGGGACAGTTTGACAGTTGGGCTGTTTGCACCTCTCTCTAGACAGTGACACAAAGGGAGCTGGGGTGTAGCCTGCATATCCTGATGAGCCATCTGTGCTAGGAGGGAGGGAAGGAGTGGTGACTCACACCTGAAAGGGCTCTGTCTGCCCTCACACAATGCAGTCTCCAACCTCCTGGTGTGTGTTTGGGGCCTGGCCTGGGCAAGGCAGGATTTCACAAACAAGAGAGACTTTTCTTTAAAGTAAGCCTACTTGAAAGGGCAAAATGGTTATAAGAAGGGCACCCAAAACCACAGACTTTAGATAACTTCTGGACATCAAGAGGAACCGCTGCCTGGAGAAGAGCTGAAGAGCTGAAGAGAAGTGCCGCCTGCCTGAGACTGTGCTTTGTGGAGCTATCTTGCAGTTGCTGCATCTTTCTGTGCAAGAGGACAAAGACTGGACTTTATGTGCCTTCCTGCTTGTGAAGAAATCTCCAATTACTTGTCCTGAGCTTCCCTCCTGTTGTTGAAGTCTCAGGGCCATCAAAGGCTTCTCCTGCCAGCACCTGGACTCTCTGCTGAGAATCCTGCCCTGCCAAGTGGTGTCCTATCCAGTTCCTGAGGCCTTGGAAGGTGAAGCTGGCAGACCAGGACTGAAAATCCACGCACAGACCGCCGTGCAGGGAAAAATCCAACGCACCTTCCGAGATGTGGCAGAAAAACGACACACCGCCAGCTTTGCGGCAGAAATCGACGCTCCACCGGCATCGTGGCTGGAAAATTGACGCATGGAGCTGGAAGAATGACACTCACACCTGCTTACGGAGGCTGTTAACGTTGCAACCCACATTGCGCAGTTTTGTTGAGACCGTGCAGCAGGATTTTCAACGCAAACCTCGCTGGGCGGGGAAAAACGACACAATGCCTGCCCGGACTTGAGTTCTGCAGGGGCGACGCATCACTGCCCTGCGGGGAGGAAAAACGTTGCACGCCGACCCGACCGGAGAAGGAGAAATGATGCATGAGCTCGGTTGCGGGTGAGAAATCGACGCACCGCTTACCTTTTATGACGCACACTCGCCCATGCATGTTACTTTGATGCTACCCAGGTACTTTTCAACTCTAACAGTGTTTTACCTGTTTTCTCAAGGATTTAAGACTCTTTTTACTTTTTAATCAATAACTTGACTTGTGTGTGTTGGAGTTTTGTTGTTTTGGTCTTATTTTGTTTAGATAAATATTTTCTATTTTTCTAAACGTGTGTTGTGTAATTTTGTAGTGTTTTTATTAAGTTACTGTGTGTGTTGGTACAAATACTTTACACCTAGCACTCTGAAGTTAAGCCTGCCTGCTTGTGCCAAGCTACCAAGGAGGGGTGAGTGGGGGTTAGCTGAGGGTGATTCTTCTTTACCCTGACTAGAGTGAGGGTCCTTGCTTGGACAGGGGGTAACCTGACTGCCAACCAAAGACCCCATTTCTAACAGTCCACATCCCCCTTTAAATTTCAGTAAGTCAAACCTGCAATAATTCAACCCGGAGGAGACGTTCAATAATTATGCAACTATGCATATTTTGGTGCATCTAGCACCAAAATCTATATGTGATGTTCCATTTTTAGGGCAAATGTGTCATATGTACTGCTGGACATTGGGTTGACTGGGGTGCAAACCTTAGTCAAACAGCAACCACCCTCCCAGTCAGGGTATGTGTCAGGTAAACCCTAAATTAACCATTGCTCACCCTCTGGAAGCTTGGCACAGAGCAGTCAGGTATCACAGAGTGTGTAAAGTATTTTTGCAACGTTTGAAGCAATAAAATAGTGAAAACACCACCAAAATGAATCCATACCAGTTCAGAAAAATATAGGCCCTCATTACGAGCTTGGCGGTCAGTGGATCGCCGTGGTGGAGATGGCGGGTGCACCGCCGTGGGACTGGCGGTATAGACCACCATATTACGAGTACTGGGAAGGCACCTGCAGAACACAGGCAAGTTTCCATCCAAACAGCCAATGTGAATGGACCGCTGTTGCCAGCGTAAGGCTTCTTCAGGCCGGCAGGCAGACAATTACTGCCCACTGTATTACGAGGTTGCTCACCAGCAGGACTTCTGGGGCGGTCTAATCGCAGCGAAAACCATGGTGGAAATGAACAACATAAAAGGAAGCACCCACCTTCTGAAACACAGGCATGCCCGTAGGCGCCATGGTACGCGAATTGCAAGTCTTTCCAATGCTCCTGCAGGCCTTTGACATTCAGGACCAGCGATGCCGACATACACATCGGCCGTAAGCACCCCATCCTAGCACACACTAGAGGGAATGACATTAGTACACACATACATGCACAAACGCACAGTCACCATTCTTACATGTACAAGGAAAGCCAGGACAAGCTATGTAGCATCAACACTAACAGTGCTGTTTTAAATAAATAATAATGGACATATCAAAATTGTGATGATAATAAGTGCCTAACTTGACTCCTGACTGCATTGTGCAGACCTCCACAGAGCAGAGGCATCAATGGGGCATGAAGGCACCTCAGGGATGGGGGGTGGGGTGGTGTGATCAGGGCTTGAATGGGGGGTCCTCCCTCTTCTTCTCAGGCTTCCCCCCTTACTGTCCTGCTTTTGGGGGATGCCTTAGCCTTGTTCCTCTTTCCTGCCTTCTTAGGTGGGATGGCGGTGGAGGCCACCACAGCGGAGGAACGAGATGGAGTGCTACCGGGGCTGGAGGCGTGAGGGGCAGGTGTGCCTAGTGTGGCAGCACCACAGACTGCTGTCTGTGAGGCATGGCTCAGCCCAGAGGAGGGCAGGGAGGTGGAAGGCAGGGCTCTGGGAAGGGTAGCAGGGCATTTGAGGGGAACAGTGACTGGACCAAGAGACAGGAACAGGGAAAACTCAAGCAAGAATCTCTTTTTAGGGGCAGCGGGTAGGTCATGGGTTAGACGTTTGGGAGTAGAAGGAGAGGGGATGGTTGATAGGTGTGTACGTGGATATGGTTTGGATGCTGGTGCGTGGGTGTATGAAATGTGTGTGTTGTGTGGGTGAGTGTGGGCATAAAGGCGTACTGGGAAGTGGAGGAGACACAGGGAGATGGCAGGGGGATGTGTGAGTGAATGTTGGGGCGGTGTGTGCAGGTAGGGTGGATGTGCTGCATGTGGTTGTGTTTACTGTTGTGTTGCATACAGATGTGGTGTATGGGGTGCATGCATGGGGGTCACCTGTTGTGGTGGTGGTGGCAGTGACAGGACATCTCTCTTGACCTTGGACTGATGATGTGGTGTCTGCACGTGTGAGTGGTGATATGACTGTGAAGGGGGAGCAGGTGAGGGAGTCAGGGTAGGTAGTGGATGTTGGTGTGTGTGCATCTGAATGGTGGGTGGGTGCATGGCAGTGGTGGCGTTTGTAGTGCATGTGAATGTCCTTGCGCTCTGGGTCTGTTGGTGGGGATGCATGCTGATATGAAAGTGTGCTTTGGATGGGAAATGGGAGAGTAATTTTGGAGTGGAAACAGGTATTTGGACGGGGGACGGAAGAAGAAGAAACACTGGCTGCTGTCAATGAGGAGGCCAGAGCCTGAAACAATCTCCGAAGGGCAGACAGAGCACTGTGAATGACTTCCTGGAATGCATTGGACTGTTGCATCTGGGATGCCACAGCCTGGGTGACATTCACAAAGGTTGTCTGCCCAACAGAGATGGATCTCAGGAGGTCAATAGCCTTATCATTGAGGGCAGCAGGGCTGACTGGGGGGAGGCAGAGGTGCCTGTGTGCGGCGAAGGAGATGCCCTCCTAGGTGAGCAGGCACAGGCAACTGGGTGGGGAGCTACAGGGAGGGAGGTGCTGGTAAGGGGGTGGCAGACAAAGATAGTGCAGGCAAAGGGCCTAAAGGTTCAGCAACTACTAGGGAGTCACCATCAGAGGAAGAATCAGATGATGCTGTAGATGTTCCAGTCTTCTCCGTGGTGCTCCACTCACCCTCCGTCCCACTGGTCCCCTCGGCTCCGCTGCTATCAGACTCCTAGATCCCGTGGAATGCAGCTTCCCCACTTGCTGCTGCCCCTTCTCCTTTGCCAGATGATGCTGTTGCACACAAAGACAGAGGAGCAGAGGGAGGGAGGGTGGGACAGTGAGAGACAGAGTGGGAGAAAGAGAAACAGGGAGCAGTTTGTCAATGCCAGCACAACAGCCACATACAAGTCACTACATCATACTCCAGTGCCATGTCATTACACGCCATGCCTTCACACACACATGCCACTACAATGACAGCCCATGCATGCTGCCTCAGTCAGGCACATGAGTTTCACACATGCTGACACAAATTCAGTCCTGTACAGGATAAAAGTCAAACCCTCAACACATGTCTGACCCACCTAATTGGCTCATGGCTCTATGCGATCACGAGACCCAGACTTTGCACTCTACGGGTGTTTGGAGGCATACAGTCACAGCCACATAACCCAAGCACATATAGCTGCATGATATGAAACCTCAGACTTTGCAGACTACACATACACCACATGCCAGCAGACATCAGATAGGGATATGGCCCCAGCAACACTGATTGGATATTTGGGAGTACAATGTGGGTGAACTCAAGAAGCAGGAACCCTTTCCACATCTAAGACCCTGCTCATGCACCACATGGTTGCCCTTTTAACAATGCCACTTAGCAGTAAAGTCAACCCCAACTCACATCCTGCACGGCATATGAACACATGTATGTAGCACATCCAGCATCAATGTGTCCCAAGCCTAGTCATACATTAGCTATCTCACACACATTTCACAACCTTCAAACACTGCACAGGCTGCAGCTATCACTCACCACAGAACCTAAGCATGAATGTGACCTCACCCCCATGTGGCTCCTGTGCTGCCCTCAAGTACCCATCCACCTCAGGGTACGCCACCACCAAAATGTGGGACAAAAAGGGGGATCAGGGTCCGACGGAAACCACTCCCTTGTTGGGAGAACATCTCCAGTGGGGTCTCACCGTCTTCCTCGTCCAGCTTCGCAGGTCCTCCCAATACTTCCTGCAGTGGGTGCTCCACTGGGCATGGACCCCCAGGTTGGCGATGGCACACCAGAGCCCCTTCTTTTGATGGGCGCTCACCTGCATGGATAACACGGAGAAAAGGAGCCAGTCATGTAGTAGGGCATCCTAGGGACTGCATTGGACACAACACATCCCCTGAACATACCTATATTTCAACCTTCCCCTCAGCCAGGTCCTTCCACAAGTCACTCATCCTCACCCCAAGGCCCCCATCCACTTTCGTACCAATCACAATCAAAGTGAACACATCTGCTGCCCTGGTGCACAAAACAGCTGGGGATACTGGGGTAGGACACCCTCCACAAGCTTCTCAAGTTCCTCCTGTGAGAAGGCTGGGGCCCTATCTCCTGCAGCACATGGCATCTTGGCTACCAGTGGCACAACACAGCAGCACAAGCAGTGGAGGTATGCTCAGCACGAGTGCCAGGAGTCAAGTGAACATGAGCACATGAAATGGTGGTCACGGCCGCCGTGCACATTACAGTCACCACCGGTGGTGATCGCCATTGGCTCATGTCTCCCTTAGGCTACCATGTTAACCAATGAGGAGTTGCACGACGGTTGCGACCGCCTACCACCATGACATCTTATGCCAGCGGAATTCGCTCACTTCCATCTGTCCTGCGCATGCAGGACAGGTGGCTGCCATTTTACTTTTACAATGTGTACAGAGGGGGTTTATGAGGTGCATCATGGATGTTTAATAGTGACCTGTGCACAGCTCCACTGCGTCCACACAGTCCTTTATGCACATAATGATTGCCACTCCCTCCTATTCCCAGGTTTGGTGGAAGAATGATGGTGAGGAATGCTCCTGTCTACAGGCCCCTGGTCGATCTTGCCACCCTTGAAGAGAGGCAGGTCATCCAGTGCTATCGGCTCAACCGTCAGACTATCATGGATCTTGTGAGGCTGTTGGAACCGGATCGGCGGCCTGGTCTCCATCATCCCAATGCCATCACACTCACAGTACAGGTGTTGGCAGTCCTGCCTCAGGGTCTTTCCAAATAACAGTGAGCTGGGCTGCCGGAATGTCCCAGCCCATGTTCAGTAACATCTTGAAAAATGTCCTATGTGCCCTACTGAATCATATTGGCAGCTATATCAGGTTTCACCAACATGACGATCTGCCGCCTGTGAAAGTAACCTGTGATCAGGGCTTTTCAATGGACCCACATTGCCCTGGTGCCACCCAGGAAGAGTGAACACGTGTTAAGGAACCGTACAAACTTCCACTCAACCAATGTTCAGGTGGTGTGTCTCGCAGATCTCTACATCACTCATGTGACTGCCTGGCTCCCCGGGTCAGTGCATGATGCCTACGCACTGTGGAAGAGAGGTATCCCACACCTGATGGCACCACTGCAAAAGGATCAACAGTATGTATTGTGTCATATGTGTGCCTTTGTGTTCTGCATACACTATACCACCTTTCAGATTTACCTACAGTTTTCAATATGCCAATTACCTCTGTGCACACAGGTGACTCTGGTTATCCCAACCTGCCATGGCTACTGACACCTCTCAGGCATCTGACTACAGCAGCACAAAACCGTTTCAATGAGGCACATGGTAGGACTCGACGGGTAATCGAACGCACCTTTGGAGTCCTGAAAGCCAGATTCAGGTGCCTGTACCTCACTGGAGGGGCCCTAATGTGCAGACCAGCAAAGGTGTGCCAGATCATTGCCGCATGCTGCATATTGCACAATTTGGCTATCAGACGTCACATCCCATTACTGGATGCTGAAGAGGGTGCAGCTGTGCCAGTGGCTGATGAAGGGGAGATGGGTAGTGATGAGGAGGATGATGACAAGGATGCAGCTGATTCCAGAGCAGAGCTGATGCAACAATACTTCCACTGACATATACACAGGTATGTGTCAGAGCCTTGCTATATGACTAGTTGCAATGTCTGCTGTGTGCAGGGCTGCTACCGGGGTTGCGAATTCAATGTGGGTGTAGTGTGTACACATTACTTTTGATGTGGTGCTGTTAACTGAATAACAGAACATGTAAATGATTGCGTCCCCTTCTGGCACTGTCACATAAATTGGTAGGTCAATGGTCTTCCTGTTACATATGTGATGGCTGTAAATAATGTAGTCATTGTAGTTAAAGACATAGGCAGAAACTGTGCTCAAAGGTGTTTATTTTATAATACAAGTGCAAGGGCTGGCGAGTGAGGTCATGGTGAGTGGGATCATCTCAGTACTTAGCCCACCTGTGGGGAGTCGTTGTCCAGTATGATGGCCATGTGACAAAGGTGTTATGACAGTGGACAGTCAACAGGATGTTGCTGTGACGCACAAGGGGGGTATATGTTCTGAAGTGGCTCACTTCCTGGTGGCACTCTTGGTCTTGGCATCAGTGGAGGCTGGATGTCTGGTTGGACGTCCTTGCTTGTATGGGGGCTCCTCAACTACAGGGGAAGGGTGCTGGTGTCCTGTGTGTCCTGTGTGTTCTGTGGCAGGGCCTCCATTCCACTGGTTGCGGCTGACATGGAGGGCTCAGATGTGATCTAGATTATGGTAGGGGCCTGCTGGTGGGAGGCAGACTGATGCTGGATGGTGGCAAGTTCCGACAGCACCCTTGCTATGGTGGCCATGGTGGCATTGTGGGTCTTCCACTGCTGCATGGCATCCTGATGGTTCTCCCTCTGTAGCCTCCCGGTCTTCTGCAGCGTAGTGAGGATCTGGGCCATGGTGTCCTGGGTTTGGTGGTATACACCCAGGACCTGGTTGAGGGCCTCCTGGCCAGTCTGATGTTGTTGCTGCCCCCTCCCGTGGACCACAGATCCCCTTCCACTAGCCATGGCCGCCTGTGCCCCTGACACAGTTTGCCCACTCCCAGTAGCATCAAGGCCTTAATTGTCTGGGACAGGTGCCCTTGCCTCAGGCCCCTGTACTGTGGGGCACACCTCTAATTGGATGGTCCCTTAAAGGAGGATGGGCTAGCTGTGGTGTTGTTGCACATGGGAGGGTGAATCCAGGGAGTCTAGGTTGGGGCTGCTGGAGGTGGACTGGCCAGTCGACCCAGATGGCCCAGGAATTTCGTCGTCCTCCAGACATCCACTGGGGCCTTCATCATGGGAGGGCTGTCTGACCCTGGCATCCTCTGCTGGATGGCAGTATGAGGGTTAGCTGTGGATGGAAAGGGTGAGAGTTATTAAGTGGAAATGTCGTTGTAGTGTCATGGTGTGCCACTTGCAGTGGGTGGAATCGTTACCCAGTGATGGCAATGACATTTGCAGCAATGCCGGCACTGCATGGTGAATGGCCTTTGGGCCATGCTTGTCATATCAATTGTAGTTGTGGGTTTGCTGTTTGACATTGCTGTAATTTGTAATGAGGTGGTGTTGGCTTTTAGTCTGGGTGGGCTGTGGGATTACTGTCCATGCAGGTGCACCATTGTGATGTGTGAGCGTGATTTGGATCTGGCATGCCTAGTGATGGATAGTGGGAGCTGAAGAGATAGTGACGGTTTAGTGTGCATTGTGCCGGGTGGGTGTGTGGATGGTGGGAGAGGGGTGGTGTGGCATGCAGAATATGGAGTTGGGGTGATAGTGGGGGTGCATTCTTGTGGTTTGCGATATGATGGGGAGTGGTAGGTGCTTGTGAGGTGTGCAGGACTGGAGTGGTTAGTGGTCGGGGTGTAGGTGCCTTACCAGTATCAATCCGTCCAATGATTCCTGTCAGGCCCTCAGGATGCATGATGTCCAAGACCATCTCCTTCCAGGTTGTCAGGTCAAAGGGAGGAGGTGGGGGTCCACCGTCAGTCTTGTTGAGGGCAATATTGTGCTTGGACACCATGGAGAGGACCTTCCCCTGAGGCCGTTCCACCTCTTCCTGATGTCCTCCTTTGTGCGTGGGCAGCTGCTGACTGTGTTCACCCTGTCAACGATCCTCTGCCATAGCTCAGGTTTCCTGGCGATTGATGTTTGCTGCACTTGTGCTCCCATCAGTTGTGGCTCTACTCTGACGATTTCGTCCACCATGACCTGCAACTCATTGTTGGTGAAGCGTGGATGCTTGTGGCATGACATGTTGTGGGGGTGCGTGCTACACATGCAAGGTGCAGTGCGGGCGGAAAATTGCTGTGGGGGTGCGTGCAAAGTGTGAATTATTGCTCTATGTGCAGTGGTTCATGGGTCATATATCTCTGGCTCGTGGTGATAATCGCAAGGGTTTGTGGGGGTGTGAAGGGGTGTGTATTATAATACGGTGAACAGGTGTGTGTTGTGTGTGTAAATTTTACAGGTGTGGGGTATCTGAACTGTCCAATCCGTGTTCCCTTCTAATGGCGGTGATTTTCTAGCCTGCCCTGGTGCACACCGCCAATGGTTTACCGCTGTGCATGTTCCGCTGTGCTGATACGTAACTCATAATATGGCGGGTGGAATGGTGTCAGTGTAGCGGGCCTGGTGGACGAACAGTCACTCTTTAGCCGTCTGTGGCACTGGTGGTGTTGGATTTCTGGCTGTGTTTTGTCAGCTTGGTGTTTGTGACTTGTAATACAGTGGACACTGTACCGCCAACACTGGTGGGATGGTGGTAGAATGTAGCATGGCGGTCTTGCCCGAAAACCGCTAAACTCGTAATGAGGGCCATAGTATTTTGTAATTAAAAAAATCCCACAAGGACAAAAATTCCAATAGCTAGAACTTGAGTTATGAATTTTTAAGATTAAACTGTAAAGTAGCGTTTAGAAGAAAGAAGCACAAAGCAGGGATATCTAGGCAGGCCAGACTAGTACAAAGTCAAAAGTTCAGGCTGACCACAATGGAGCGTGGGCTAGCTACAGATACCCAATTGGGCCCGCTGAATAAAAGTACTTTAAATCCTGGTTACAGAACACTGTGTTGGTCCTGAACCACACTGCCAAGGAGATGCATAAGTTTTCCCCATACAGTCGAGGCGATGCATCAATATTTCCCATGCAGCAATGACAATGCATCAGTGTTGAGATGCAGTGGTGTTCAGGTGTCTGTTCTCTGCATTGATGCCAAGACGATGCGTCGAGTCCGACGAGCACAGAGGCTTCAATGAGAAGTGTTGTTGTCATTATCAAGGCTCTCGTTGATGGGGATACGGGGAGCTTGCACCAAAGAAAATGTTGCAATGTTGGTTCCAAAGGCGATGCACCAATATTGCTCCATGCAAAGCAGCATTGCATTGGTTCTGCCCATGCAACAGTAGAGGTGCATTGATTCTGCCCATGCAGCAGAAGATGTGTTGGTTCTGCTGGGCATGCACCTTATGTGCACCTTCAAGTCCTTAGGACTAGGATGGCACCACTTGACAGGATAGACTCATGGATGGAAGAGTCCAGATGCAGGAGCAGGATGGCTGGAAGTCAGTTATGTCCTTGAGATTTCAGATCAGGAGGCCAGCTGACGAGCCTATGGAATCACTTTGGGTTTAAGTGATGCAGGTCCAGTCCTTCTCATCCAGGCAGGAAAATAGCAGGCAGCAGGATAGCACAAGGCAGGAATCCAACAAAGCATTAGTCCAATGTAGTGGCAGTGCTTCAGCAGCACAGTAGTCCTTCTTTCTGGCAGTGTATTCACAGGTCCAGAAGTGTACTGAGGTTGTGGTGTCAGAAGTCTAGTACTTATATCCAGTTGGACCTTTGAAGTGGGGAAGAATTCAAAGACAAGTCATTTCAAGTGCACAGAAGTCCCGCCCTTCATGCCCTGGCTCCAGACTCACTACAGGAATCTATGTAGCCCTTTGTGTGGGGACAGGATACAGCCTATTCAGGTGTTCCTCCCTCCCATCTTCCAAGGATGGCCCTTCAAGTCACGTCTAAGCTGCCACTGTGTGCTACTGTCTAGAGGAAATACACAAAGGCCAGCTGTCATAAACCCCGGACTCCTTGCATAGTGAACCACAAAAGTCACTAATTTATCCTCTGCTTAACCCTGGGAAGCTTGGCACAAAAAGCAGCCAGGCTGAAAAAAGAGTCAAGGTGCTAAATAACTATACAGTACACAAACAGCAACACAGTGAAAACACAGCACAATAAAAACCAACAAACCATTTTAGAAAAATAGAGAACACTTTTAATAAATTATTTGACACCAAAACAATGAAAATCCAAATAGTAAAACCAGAGATTAAGTTCAAAATAGCAAGTAGTCCGTTTTGGAAATTGGCCACCTTCACACCATTAGCACCACGACCAAGGGACCAGGAATGGAATGAGACCTCTGGGGGTTTCAAGACTCACTCAGGCTGGGTCCAAGTGGAGATTTAAGATGGCGGGAGCTTGTTATGTCCCTGTGGATGAGAACAGGAGACCAGCTAAACTAGCCCTTGAAGTAGCTTCTGAAGTCTTCAGTGAAGGTGGTGATGCAGGGCTCTACAGCAAGGCTGGCCTCTGAAAGTTCCTAGCAGGCTCTAGGTAGCAAAGCAGTCCTTCCAGTATGGCAGCAGTCTTACAGAGTGCATAGCAGGTCACGTAAACAGGCAGTCTTCTGAGAGTCCTTCTGCAGGTCCAGTAGTGACCTGAGGAACAGGTCTGAGAGCTCTATTTTTATACCCTGTTGCACCCCTCCTAGAGGTTGGGTTAAGTTTCCAGAAAGATTCTCTGATGTTCCAGGAATGTCCTGCCTCTCCTGCCCTGTCTGCATGCTGGCTGCACTGACAATAAAGGACTATTAAGCCTATTGCGGGGTGGCAGAGCCCAGCCTTTTCAGGTGCAAGAGGGGCTGTGCTTAGTTCTGCCCCCCATCAAGTCAGTTAATGGCCCATTCAGGCTGTGCTAATCCCTCTATTGTGTGCCTGTCTTGGGTGAATTAACAAAAACCCAACTGTCAGTTACACCCAGCCATGTGACCCAGGCGGCTGCAGGTCCAGAGGGCTACGAGCAGGAAAATGCCAGCTTTCTAAAAGTGGCATTTTCAAACTTGTAATGATAAATCTGACGTTACCATTAAAGAGGGTTTATCATTACAGGTTCAAATATACTACAAATTACATATCTACCACCTCTGGTCTAGGAATGACAACTTATTAATTTTAATAAGGAATCCCCAATGTCACCCTGTTGGAGGGGTAACCTCACAGTAGTGAAAACAACTTTGGGAGTTTTTCACTACTAGGACATAAAAAAGTATAAGGTAAATGTCCTACCTTCATTTAACCAGAACCCTGCTCTGTGGGCTTCCTAGGGCCTGCCTTAGGGGTACCTTACATGTAATAAAAGGGATGTTTAAGGCTTGGCAAAGGGTTTTTAAAAAGTTGACATGGCAGTGGGACACTGCCTTCAGGCTGCAAAGGCAGGCCTCTCACAAGTTTTAAGGTGCTACCTAAATGGGTGGCACAATCACTGCTGCAGGCCCACTGGTAGTATTTAATTCACAGGCCCTGGGTATATGGTATACAAGGGACCTACACGTAAATTTAATATTCCAATCAGGAATATGCCAATCAAACCATGTTTAGGGGAGTGAGCACAAGCACATTTGCACTAGTTAGCAGTGGTAAAGTGCACAGAGTGCTAAGGCCAACAGGCACAAATCCAGCAAAAAGTAGGAAGAGGAAGGCAACACTTTTAAGAGTGACCTTTTAGAAAGGGACATTTCCAACAAAAGGTTATCTTTTCCAAATCGTGAATTACACTTATGAGATGTAATAGGGTGATCCCAATGGTATCTTATGGGAGAGATAGGCCCTGTTGTAGTAAAAAACAACTTTGGTAGTTTTTCACTACCGGGACATGTAAAACTGAAAATCACATGTCCTTCCTTTTAAAAACATTGCGCCCTGCCCTATGGGTTCTCCATGGCATACCTTAGGGGTGACTTACATGTATAAAAAGGCGAAGGTTTGGGCCTCGGAAAAGGGTTGAAATGGAAGTATAAAACTGCACATACATTCTGCCAAAAGAGTTATTTTGCCAGGTCGATAATGCAGTGTAACACAGCACATACAGGCTCTGCAATGGCAAACCTGAGACATGATGAAAGGGCTACTTAATTAGGTCGCACAATCAGTGCTGCAGGCCCACAAGCAGCATTTAACTTACAGACACATATAGAGCACTTTACTGTATGGACTTGTAAGTAAATTAAGGGGCATATTTATACTCCGTTTGCGCCGAATTTGCGTCGTTGTTTTCGACGCAAATTCGACGCAAAACTAACTCCATATTTATACTTTGCCGTTAGACGCGTCTAAAAAACCTGCATTTGTGCCGGATTTTAGCGCCTGGGTCAGGGCAGGAGTTAAGGGACCTGTGGGCTCAGAATGAGCCCAGAGGTGCCCTCCCCTGCCCCCAGGGACACCCCCTGCCACCCTTGCCCACCCCAGGAGGACACCCAAGGATGGAGGGACCCACCCCAGGGACATTAAGGTAAGTCCAGGTAAGTATTATTATATGGGCCTAAATATGCCAACTAGGGAGAAGCCAATGTTAACATGTTGAGGGGAGGGTGCCCAAGCGCTTTAGCACTTGTTAGAGGTGGTAAAGTGCGCACAGTCCTAAAACCGGTGCAAAAGAGGCAAGGAACGTGGAAGAGTTGTGCAAAAAATTGGGGGGAGACCACCCTAAGACTTTCAGGTCTAGCATGTACTATACATTGTATCCATACATTTTAACAAATGAAGGATCAGAATTTTTCAGATGCAATAAATACAGCAGCCTTCTCTGGGGCATTAATAATGAGGGCACTAATCACAATTTAGTTAAATAAATAAAAACATTTATCTAGGGTGAAATCCCACAGATTCAAGAATGATTACATTTTGCCCTTACAAATGAAATATGTTAAGAGAAATTCAAAAGGTTTGGTGGATCTCCCCTGTAGCTGATCAGTAACAAATGGAGTATTTGTGGACATTTCTGGTCTGCTCCACCAACATAAGCAGGTGAACACTCAGCACTTTACTAAATGTATTGATATTCACAGCCAATTTGCATTCAGAATATACCCTTACATTAATTTTGCAATGGGCAGGAGGAAATGGGTTTGTTTTGGGGTTGGAAGGGCGAGGAAGCACCCCAAAATTGGCGAGGGAAAGGGAAAGAGTTTCTTGATGGGAACAATATTTTATTCATATGGGAAAATAATATTCAAATGCAAATGCTTGTTTTTTTATTGAGACACAATAATTTTTCTGTGTATTCCTTATTAATATTCCCCATTTACCTCTGACAGGACTGGTAATGGTGTTTACTGGCCACATTGCAAATATGCAGTCTGCTGAAACACCACGGTTCTGTTCACTTTGAAACCGAGATTTTGTCTGCTGGAAGGAGCTAAAGGTACCAGTTAAAAGTCTAAGCCAAAATGAGGAACTACCAGAGAATTAGATCTGAAATAGCAAATTGCTTCAGTAATTCACCGTTTGTTACAAGAATTCCCCATTTCTTAGTTGATCAGGGTTCCAAATCATTATGGACCACATAGTCCCTGTGCTCACATTTACTTGGACACTTGGCACACATGTCTCCAGGGATGGGGAAATACCAGCCCATTTCCCGGCCACTCGTAATGAGGGTCCTAGTGGTAGTAGTTTTGTATTTGAGAACTCCCGGGAAGCTGCAACAGTCAGAGGAGTATGGTTGAATTGTATTTCAAATACATAAAGAGGCCAGACATTTGCTAAAAATCAACGACAGTGTAAGACATTTAAAACCTTTCAAAGGTAGCTTTGTGAGTCTGGGCCACTAATTGTTAGTGCTAATAATCACATATGTGGTCGCAAAATTGCACACCCTTAAAATGTCAAATACTACTGCTGGCCAATAGAGAATCAACTGAGCTACTCATGCAATAAAATCAGACCTTTTCGCCACCACAGCACAAAACTAACTTCTGATTCACAGTCACACCACCATACTTGAGTTATTTCATCTCATGCATTCTGTAATCAGCATTTATGAAACAAACCTATCACATTCATCCTTGCACTCTTTTGCCTACATCACCAAGCAAAAAGTTATTTATAAAATATACTGCATGCACTTACAACACTTACAACACATGCGGCATGTTTACAAATGTAGGGAGCTAAACTCTAATGAAACATACCACCGCACACGAATGGGATGCTAAACATCTTCATATTTCTCATTCATTGTGTAGAGAAGAGCTTTGAGAATTGCATTCACAACTAAGCAATAAAACGTTTTCTGGACAAAAACAGACGAAAAGATATATTTCTCAAAATATGAGGCTTAACAGTAAAAAGATGCAGGCCATGTATTTTTATTTCATAAAGGCGTTTTTACTCACACAATTTTGTGCAGATTAAATTTCGGAATATTGCCTCTAAAGAAGCAGCTGTCAGCTTAAATCTAAGGACTAGTTTGTTTACTGACTGTGTTTTACATTCTTTAGGAAACGACACCAAATGGCAATAAAATCATTGTAAGTATTCTAGTGGGAATATCAAAGCCTCTTGGATACAGCATACACATATTTATACATAATCCCAGTGTATTTTTCGCCGAATTATGTTAAATATGTAAAAAGCCTTTTCTCATAAAGCTAAAAGTGCTAGATGTTTCTGAGCTGTAATTTAGCATTAGTGTCAAGACAGCTTCTGAAAATAAACCAAGGCTGCTGTTATTATTTGTAAGTGTCACTGAGCTGGCAGCATCTTATTTTGTATTCACAATACACTTGCATGATTTCATTCACTTTTACACACGAGGAAGGCTGTTTAAACATGATATACTGCTACTGGGTGAACACATTTGCAAGTCATTCATTGCTGAAGTGTAGTGTCCCACAGTGGCACATACCACAATGGCCATGAGCCTTGTAAATCTACACAAAAGAAAAGCATGCATTGCTCGCTAAAAGACACTGACAGATACATTTTGGTGTGTTTTCATTTTGGGCTAGTATGCCCAATTTAGCAGTACTGTGCTGTTATGAAGTTTTTACATAATTTCAGCAAAAGGCTCCACTAAGGAGTTAAATTATTATGCCTTCGCCTCTGTCCCTTTATTGTGTTGTCAGCTCCAGCCAGTAAAGGAGGAAAGACAGCAATCTGAAATTGCAAGTTATCATCGAATTGTGTAACCTCCGACCACTGTTATCCCGGGCATCCGTCTCTCTCGTGCCACGCATTTCAGAAGCTTTTCAAGTACCAGCGCTGAATATTTCTCGAAGCATTTCCAGCAACTTAAGCCTAATGAACAGAGAGCAGCATGGAAAATGAGTTCATTCTGCAAAGGTCATTCCATGGGTAGCCAGAAACTAAATCCCCTTCTGCAAAGCCAACTAGCCTTAGCCGAAAATGAAGTGTGCTGACATTCGAATAAAAATGTTTTTAGCCACAGCTGCGCGCAATGTGTGCTTTATAATTGTAGACTAAACCTTGGATACCATGTTTTGATTAGTTAAGTTGATCAATGCTTTGGATGCTTTGACAGTGCAGTTCGCATGACCTACGCAAGTCTTGCCTTTTGCATTGGGTTGCGTTGGAGCACACATAGAAAAAGCAAAAACAAGGAGAAATGAAAGTATTAATCCTGGTTGTGCCACTCAAATGCCACCACTGGGGTGGAGTTCGTTTTTTGGCACTGCCTCAGGTTTACGATTCCTCCTAAATCTGGGGCAGTATCAAAGGCAATGGGTGTTGCGTGGAAACGCCCAGTGCAACACCCATTGCACGCCCCTCTGCCACAGAAAACTGTCAGGGGGCCATATTTATAAAGAGGCGTTAAGCCACGCAAAATGGCTTAGCGCCGCCTTGTAAATATGGAAAAGGGCACAACACCACTGGAGTGTCACTGAAAGTGACGGTCCAGTGGTGCTAGGGGCTTGTAAATGAGCACCTATGTAGGGAAAATAAAGATTGAGCTATTTCTGGAATAACAATAGAAGTGCTGAAGCTCACTATCCTCAGTATCTGTTTGATTCTGAGAAGTGCCAGTACTCTTCCATTAACTTTATTGCAGCAGTGCTGAGAAGTGCTGGTACTCTCTCTCTCAAATCAAAGAAGTGCAAGTACTCAGGTCTAGAAAACAGCTGCCCATTTAAAGCACTGGCAGTAGCAAGTAATGTTGCTTGTTTCCACTGGAGTAAAGGTGGGCTGAGCAATGATCCCACACCGGTATCCAGAAGACAAAGGAAAAGAGAATAGATGTTAAGAATGTACCTGCGCCTATACTCGCTGGAACTGTTGAACGTATACACTTCAGGAAGTAACTGCGTACGTTTTTTGTTGTAATTCCATTTCGCTGTGGTATCGGAAAACAGCATTTGTCCAGCCATATACATATTTTTTATGATTTATTTTTACTACATTATTTTCCTGTCACTGAAACTTCAAATATCGTATTCCAAGCCCTGAAGTCCCTAAATATGTGTCAGCATATGTGCCACGGGGCTAGCAGTTCACAAATAAGGGCAAAACGGCTTCAAAGGGCTTTTTATTACCAGGCCGGTTTCCTCATATACGTTATACTGTAGAGAGTAGCACATTAAAGGGCCTATTCTGTGAAGTATGCCACAGATGCTGCTGCATTTGCGCTGCGTCAATGCACAGCTGCAGGCATGCAACATGAAAAGGGTACTTCACAAAGGTTTGAAGCATTGTGATGGGCTTATGCTTCTGAGGTAGAAAGTGCCTCTCAAAACAACAGATGAACGTGACTTACCAGCCAGCGATCTGTCTTTGAGTGTGACAGCCCCTGTGAAAACTATAGAGAAAGGACGTTTTCAAAATTCTGAAAAATTGTGTTACAGTGAAAGGCAAAAAATGTGGCTGCTTCGCAAACGGAGTTTTCATTTTCCAACCCCAACCCGTGCCCTGATTCACCATCTTCATTGTGAAACCCACAGATTTGAAGGACATGCCCTAATAATTATAAAGGGCAATACGCAAATGCCATAGAAACTTTACCACAATTAGGAGGCGCTGCTTTACCTCTCAATTTCTGAGTTAAATGGGGAGAAGATTGTTGTACTGATGCAAGCGCAGTTTCTTCTGCATTTCTATGAGTAGTCGCAACCAGCGCTGCTGATTGAAGACTGCCATGATACAAATCTAGGGAAATCATAAATATGCCTGATAAAAGATATCACATATTTCAGTGTTAAACAAATCTTTTTCCACAAAATATGATCGGATATAGGCAACATTATAAATGTCTTCAATGCACCTGAGCTAATAGAGAAAGGTTCCCTGCCCTTCTTTTTGCCTAAATCGTGCTGTCTACAGTGAGTACACTACCTCGGAAAATCTCGGGGTTAGTTATGACGCAGCAGACTGTACAGCTCAGAGCTCTTTCTGTTTGTGATTTGGGAGACTCGGGGGCCAATTGTATATCATATAATGATTTAGCCTTCCCCTGCAGAATGTGATGAGGGGTCTCTAAGTTTCCCATATCTCATAAATAATGGGCCTGGGTTAAATGCACCCACCCACCTGAGGAGTTGATTTGATGTGGCTGCATAGTATGTCAACTTCAGAAAGTATACAGCTAATAAATGGGGCCTTCCAGACATTATTCTTTGCTACAGTACCAGTGTTAGAAATTGGGGGCCATATTTATACTTTTTGACGCAAAACTGCGCTAACGCAGTTCAGCGTCAAAAAATTTTGCGCCGTCTAACGCCATTCTGAAGCGCCATGCGGGCGCCGTATTTATTGAATGGCGTTAGCCGGCGCTACCAGACCGGCGCTGCCTGGTGTGCGTGGAAAAAAACCACGTACACCAGACAGCGCCGGCATAGGGGGAAAATGGCGTATGGGCGTCTTAAAATGGGGCAAGTCAGGTTGCGTCGAAAAAATCGTCTTAACCCGACTTGCCCCATTTTTTAACGACGCCCATCCCCCATCAACATGACTCCTATCATTGTAAAGATAGGAGTCATGCCCCCTTGCCCAATGGCCATGCCCAGGGGACTTCTGTCCCCTGGGCATGGTCATTGGGCATAGTGGCATGTAGGGGGGCACAAATCAGGCCCCCCTATGCCAAAAAAAATTATTAAAAAAAAAAAAAAAAATACTTACCTGAACTTACCTGAATGTCTCTGGGGTGGGTCCCTCCGTCCTTGGGTGTCCTCCTGGGGTGGGCAAGGGTGGCAGGGGGGGTCCCTGGGGGCAGGGGAGGGCACTCTGGGCTCATTTTGAGCCCACTTGTCCCTTAACGCCATGCCTGACCCAGGCGTTAAAAAGCGGCGCAAATGCGCCGTTTTTGGCCACGCCCACTCCCGGGCGTCATTTTTGCCCGGGAGTATAAATACCACGTAAAGGCCTGGGAGTCATTTTTTAAGACGGGAACGCCTCCCTTGCATATCATTAACGCAAGGAAGGGGTTCACGCTAAAAAATGACGCCCACTCCGGGCACTTTGGCGCCCGAAGCGTCTAACGCCATAGTATAAATATGGCGTTAGTTTGCGTTAGTTTAGCGTCGAATTTGCGTCGAAAAAAACGACGCAAATTCGGCGCAACCAGAGTATAAATACGGCCCTGGATCTCTAGTTGGCAGAGGTATAGGCCCTGTCCAAGTAGGGACCACAATTCTAGTCAGGGTAAGTCAGTTACAAACCATAAATCATCCTTTGCTCATCCTCTGGTAACTTGGCACTGAGCAGGCAGGCTTATCTTAGGAGGCAATGCGCAACACTTAAAACAGTTAAACATTAAAAGCACCACACAAAAGGATACCTCATCTGGTTATAAAAATAGACCCTAATTTAATGAACAAAACAAAACAATGACAAAAATCCAATAAGTAGAAGTTGAGATACACATTTGTAAAGAATATCTGCAAATATAGTGCTTAAACGCATAAAGCGCCAACCAGGCCTAACTGATTGCCCTAGAATTGGTGAAATCTGAAAAGTCAGGCCTACTGCACGGGTAAAATACATGGACCACTTTTGTCCCGCTGAAATCAGTACCTTGGTTCGAGGTTGCATCAGCGTTGAGGGAGAATGCGAGGAACAATGTGACTTCAAAGAGAGACCTTTGAAGTGCACAAGGTCCCTGTCAATCCTGCCTTGGCTCCAGACTCAGTACAGGGAGGCATGAGGCTCTTTGTGTGGGGACAGGCACAGCCCATTAAGGTGCAAGTCTCAGCTCCACTCGCCCATCTTGCCCAGGATGACCCATCAGGATGTTAATGGTACAACAGGATGTAGATGGCCCATCAGGCACATCTACGCTTGCTTTGGGTGTGTCTATCTGGAGGAAATGCACAAGAGCCTAGGTGTCCCCCACCCCCAACATGTATTCAGAGACAGGCAGTTGTGATTTTAAATTGTAGGCCCAGAGACCCCAATCTTGAAATATCTATCTTCTCCCAATTGGAAATTACACTCATAACATGTAATAGGATAATTCCAATGTTAACCTATGGAACAGATAGGCCTTGCAGTAGTGAAAAACAAATGCAAGAGTTTTTCACTACTTGCACATGTAAAACTAAAAAGTACTTGTCCAGCTTTTCAAAAACACTGCACCCTGCCCTTGGGATTGTCCATGACCTACTGAGGGGTGACATATATATATATATATATATATATATATATATATATATATATATATATATATTTATTTATTTATATATCTGGAAGGTTTGGGTCTGGAAAGAGGGTTATCTTGCCAAGTCAACATGGCAGTTACAAATTGCACATGCAGGCTCTGCAATAGCAGGCTTGAGCCATGTTTGAAAGGCTACAGCTGTACAGCTGTGGGTGGCACAGTCAGTGCAGCAAGCCCACTATTAGCATTTAATTTACAGATCCTGGGCACAGGTAGTGCACAGTACCAGGGACTTATAAGTAAATTAAACATGTCAAGTGTGAATAGCCTGATGTTATCATGTTTTAGGGAAAGAGTACGTGCACTTTAGTGCTGGTCAGCAGGGGTAAAGTGCCCAGAGACCAGCGGTAAAGTGTCCAGAGTCCTAAAGCCTGCAAAAATGAAGTCAGCAAGACAGGAGGTCAGGAGGCAAAAAATCAGAGGAAACCATGCCAAGGATGCCAGATCTAACAATCAGGCTTCCAATTTTGTGGTCATGATATCTGAAAGTGTAAGGTAGCAATTATAGAGTAATGGATGCATACTCTTTTTCTGAAACAATCGTCTGTTGAACTTAGTGGAGCCATGCTTACAGGGTGAAAATGCGATCTCAGAGTGCTTATGGTTCAGCATTGTAAGCCAGCGTACAATATGGGCCATGAACGCCATATATTAGGTATGACTTGACAGTGGATCTCTCTGCACCATGTGTTGTTATCAGTTCTTCAAAATATACATAGCGTGGGCTTTGGTCCCAGAGGATTATTACTCTCTCACAACCATGCTACTGACTACAGAAGAATAGTATTGTACTGTACACTAGAGTACTGTGTTTTCACAGCACCAGGATGCTCACAGGGTAGTTATGTGCTATATAAAACACAACAATATATGCTTTTCCTAGAAATGTTTACTTTTAGTCCCGAATATGCAAGCAATACGACAATCGCACCTTAAACTTTAAGTTTTTGACGGGGTCCACACACTCAGGTACATCAGTTGCATTCATTGTTACTACTGAAACCCTGATTTGCATACTCTTCCATAAATGATAATCTTCTAATACTGTGTTCATAATGGCTTTCCTAAATTCTGTTTTGCATACCATGGCAAAGGGCCCACTTTAACCTCATTATTTACACTCTTTATTGATTGCCAGACATAATTAATGTGCAACAATATAACATTCTGAGTCACATTTATAAAACATTATGCTTTCACTTGTTTTCCCTTAAACACATATACATTCTGTTTTTGGTTGACTTCCTTGACAGCCTACATAATTAATTTAAGACAACATACTGTTCATTCTCTATACTTTTCCCCAAGGCTTCATCACAGAAATGAAAAAAAAAATACCACAACTCTCTAAACACCTGACTCCTGTTAGCATAAATTTGCATGAAATGAAGATAATTCTGAAATTAACTCACTTTTGTCAAATGGGCTTTGCAAGATATCAGTGCTAAAATGCCAAGTCAGGAAACTGTGGAATATATGTGTCTATTCACTTACATTGTCACTTTATGTTGTTGCTGGAAATAGTTGCTCTTCAGCCTACACAATATGTGAAGCATAATTACCCACAACCAGCAGCGGCCCGCCTTCAAGGGTGGAGGGGCCATGATTCCACAACTTTTGGACGTAAAGAGTGTCTGTCAGGCTGAGCAAAGGTCAACCTGACAGACTCTCTTTCTTTTCAGGTCAGGAAGCCAGGAGCTAGACATGCGCTATATGTGCAGGCTCTTGGTTGCCTGAGCTGAACTTTGCTGGGCTAAGGATGTCACAGCCCTGTGGGAGTGACATTCTCAGCTCAACAAAGGTCCCTGGGGCTCTCCCCCTCCTGATGAGGGAGAGCATCAGTGATAGCCTCGTACCTGGGTGCTTCAGGTTTAAGCCCTGAAGTGCCCAGGGTCGAGTGTCTTTCACTGACACCTTGTTACAGAGTGGGTGGGGTCGGCAGTCTCTCTGACCCCATCCTACTGTGTGACAAGGTAGGGACTGCTGCCTCCCCTCATTGGCTGACCTAAGGTCTACCAATGAGGAGAGGCAGTAGTCCCAATCCTCCTGGCACCACCAAGGCTTCTCTTCCAGAGAGCTGCAGCAGGTAAGTATTGTTTCTAATGACTGTTTAGTGTATGTGTATGAATTTATGTATATCTGTGAGTGACTGCTGTGAATGTGTGTGTGTGTGTGTGCATGTCTGCATGTGAATGCATGGGAGTGAGTGTGCATGTGTGTGTGCACCTCCCAATTACCACCTCCCTACCGGCCACTACTGCCCATAACTCTGCATTGCAATGCTAAACTGTGCACTTGCCACTTTCAATTTTCCTTCTTTGAGGATGTCTACTTTTTTGCTTCATATTCTGGATGTCATGCAAGATGATTCCATCCGAAAGATCTAAAACCATGCTGCATCGTCCTTGTCTACAGACCATCAAGATGCCCCCTGCACTCCTTCGGATATGTTGGATGTTCACTTTAGTGTCAGCCTGTTCTCCAAGCTTGGAATACTAGGATATTTCCTCTCCCCTTACCAGGTCTTAGTAGGAGCACCCTGTAATTCAACTGCTATGAACAGATCAAGGTGATGTCAGCAAATGCAGAAGTGCTGGCAGTTTCCTCTCCTCTGCTCTGAGATGCTGAGACGCATGAGTTCTGTTTGGGTGACCTAGCTCATTACCAATACTGAGTGACAGAGTTAGAGGTAGTGAGAAAATGTCCTTTTTTCAGCCACACAACATTAAGCTGCAGCCTGCTGAAAAGGATCTTCAGCGATAGAGAAAACTTTAAAAAAACAACAGAATCTAAAATGTTAAGAGTCGACACTCCAAATACAATACAACACTTAGGGCCTTATTTATACTTTTTGGTGCAAAACTGCACTAAGGCAGTTTTGCCCCAAAAAGTTTTGCACCGGCTTGCACCATTTTTTAGCACCAGCTGGGCACCATATTTATAGAATGGTGCAAGCCGGTCCAAAGGGTAGGCTAGCTTAAAAAAAAATGACGTTAGGCTGTTTTGAGTCAAAATAAATGATTCTGACCAGATTAGCATAATTTTTTGACGCTAAGGGGCATATTTATACTCTGTTTGCACTGAATTAGCGTCATTTTTTTTTTTACTCTAATTCAGTGCAAAACTAACTCCATATTTATACTTTGGTGCTAGACCCGTCTAGCACCAAATTTATGGAGTTAAAGTCATTTTTTGGAAGTGGAAACCTACCTTGCCTTAATGAGATGCAAGGTAGGCGTTCCCGTGCAAAAAAATGACTCTATGGCCTAAACACCATGGCCCGTATTTATACTCCGTTTGCGCCGAATTAGCGTCGTTTTTTTCGACGCAAATTCGGCGCAAAACTAACGCCATATTTATACTTTGGCGTTAGACGTGTCTAGCGCCAAAGTATGGGCAAATAGCGTCATTTTTTTGCGTGAACGCCTTCCTTGCGTTAATGAGATGCAAGGAAGGCGTTCCCGTCTAAAAAAATGACGGCGACGCAAATGCGTCGTATTTATACTCCCGGGCAAAAATCACGCCCGGGAGGTGGCGGGTCAAAAAACCCCGCATTTGCGCCACTATTTAACGCCTGGGTCAGGGTCAAAATGAGCCCACAGGTGCCCTCCCCTGCCCCCAGGGACCCCCCCTGCCACCCCTGCCCACCCCAGGAGGACACCCAAGGATGGAGGGACCCACCCCAGGGACATTCAGGTAAGTTCAGGTAAGTATAATTTTTTATATTTTTTTATTTTTTTTGGGTGGCATAGGGGGGCCTTATTTGTGCCCCCCTACATGCCACTATGCCCAATGACCATGCCCAGGGGACAGAAGTCCCCTGGGCATGGCCATTGGGCAAGGGGGCATGACTCCTGTCTTTACTAAGACAGGAGTCATTTAAATGGCGTCTGGGCGTCAAAAATAATGGCGCAAATCGGGTTGAGGCGATTTTTTTGCCTCAACCTGACTTGCCCCATTTTAAGACGCCCTAACGCCATTTTCCCCCTACGCCGGCGCTGCCTGGTCTACGTGGTTTTTTTTCCACGCACACCAGGCAGCGCCGGTCTGCTAGCGCCGGCTAACGCCATTCCATAAATACGGCGCCCGCATGGCGCTTCAGAATGGCGTTAGACGGCGCTAAATTTTTTGACGCTAAACTGCGTTAGCGCAGTTTAGCGTCAAAAAGTATAAATATGGGCCCATATTTATACTCCCATGTAAAAATGGTGCAAGGGAGGGAGGAGGGGTCAAAATATGGGGCAAAGCTTGCTTTGCCCCATTTGTTAAGACCTGGGTCAGGGCAGGTGTTAAGGGACCTGTGGCCCTATTTCCATGGTGGAACACCATAGAATAAGCCCAGAGGTGCTCTCCCTAGGCCCAGGGGCACCCCAACCCACACTAGAGGGACTGCGAGGATGGGGGAACCCATCCCAGGTAAGTACAGGTAAGTGCATTTTATTTTTGAAAGTGCCATAGGGGGCCCTGAAATGAGCCCCCATACATGGCACCGGGTGCAATGGCCATGCCCAGGGGACCCCTGTCCTCTGTGCTGGCCAGTGGGGTGGTGGGCATGACTCCTGCCTTTTCTAAGGCAGGAGTCATGTGGCATGGTAGGTTTAGCACCATAAAATGACGCTAATCTGGTTAGAGTCATTTTTTTTTACTCTAACCTGCTTAAAGCCATTTTTTGGTGCTAAACCCTCTTCTTCTATACTGCCAGCCCCACCCGACTAAAGTCATTTTTTTTAACTCTAGCCTACCATTTGCACCGGCTTGCACCATTCCATAAATATGGTGCCCGGCTGGTGCACAGAAATGGTGCAAGCCGGTGCTAAACTTTTTGGTGCAAAACTGAGTTAGTGCAGTTTTGCAGCAAAAAGTATAAATAAGGGCCAATATTTTGTAAGTTTGCGCCACTTTTGTGTCATAAAATGACGTTAATGCGGTGCAAAAAAAGTTTAAATCAGGGCCTTGGTGCTAGATGGGTCTAGCACCAAAGTATAAATATGGAGTTAGTTTTGCACCGAATTAGAGTAAAAAAAAATGACACTAATTCGGTGCAAACAGAGTATAAATATGCCGCAGAGTATAAATATGCCCTAAATATGGCGTTAAGGCCATAGAGTCACTTTTTGCACGGGAACGCCTACCTTGCATCTCATTAAGGCAAAGTAGGTCTCCACTTTCAAAAAATGACTTTGGCCCGTATTTATACTCCGTTTGCGCCGAATTAGCGTCGTTTTTTTCGACGCAAATTCGGCGCAAAACTAACGCCATATTTATACTTTGGCGTTAGACGCGTCTAGCGCCAAAGTATGGGCAAATAGCGTCATTTTTTTGCGTGAACGCCTTCCTTGCGTTAATGAGATGCAAGGAAGGCGTTCCCGTCTAAAAAAATGACGGCGACGCAAATGCGTCGTATTTATACTCCCGGGCAAAAATCACGCCCGGGAGGTGGCGGGTCAAAAAAACCCGCATTTGCGCCACTATTTAACGCCTGGGTCAGCGTAGGCGTTAAGGGGCCTGTGGGCTCAAAATGAGCCCACAGGTGCCCTCCCCTGCCCCCAGGGACCCCCCCTGCCACCCCTGCCCACCCCAGGAGGACACCCAAGGATGGAGGGACCCACCCCAGGGACATTCAGGTAAGTTCAGGTAAGTATAATTTTTTATATTTTTTAATTTTTTTTGGGTGGCATAGGGGGGCCTTATTTGTGCCCCCCTACATGCCACTATGCCCAATGACCATGCCCAGGGGACAGAAGTCCCCTGGGCATGGCCATTGGGCAAGGGGGCATGACTCCTGTCTTTACTAAGACAGGAGTCATTTAAATGGCGTCTGGGCGTCGAAAATAATGGCGCAAATCGGGTTGAGGCGATTTTTTTTGCCTCAACCTGACTTGCCCCATTTTAAGACGCCCTAACGCCATTTTCCCCCTACGCCGGCGCTGCCTGGTCTACGTGGTTTTTTTCCACGCACACCAGGCAGCGCCGGTCTGCTAGCGCCGGCTAACGCCATTCCATAAATACGGCGCCCGCATGGCGCTTCAGAATGGCGTTAGACGGCGCTAAATTTTTTGACGCTAAACTGCGTTAGCGCAGTTTAGCGTCAAAAAGTATAAATATGGGCCGTTATCTCCATAAATTTGGTGCTAGAGGGGTCTAGCACCAAAGTATAAATAGGGAGTTAGTTTTGCACCGAATTAGAGTTAAAAAAAAATGACACTAATTCGGTGCAAACAGAGTATAAATATGCCCCTTAATGGGCCAGATTTATTCAGCTTTTACACAATGCAATGCAATGCAAGGCTCTGTGTAAAAGGGAGAGGGCAGAAATAAGCCATATTTATCAACATGTGGTGCATTCCTGCTCTCTGACTGAGCTGGCGCACAATCTGCTGCCTAGCACCAATGCAGGCACCATGACACCGTTGCAGGCATGATTACTTATGTGCAGGAAGGGAGACCTTCCTGCACCTAAACAATCACCTGAGGCTGGTCATCTTTCTAAGTGTGCTGCAGAAAGCTGTACACTTAGAAAGGGGAAACAATGAGAAGAAATAAAGATATTTCACCCCGTTGCACCTACCCTTGGAAGGCAAAGCATTTAGGCCCGTATTTATACTTTTTTTGCGCCGCATTTGCGTCGTTTTTTGACGCAAAAACGGTGCAAACTTGCAAAATACCTTTGTATTTTGTAGGTTTGCGCCGTTTTGCGTCAAAAAGCGGCGCAAATGCGGCGCTAAAAAAAGTATAAATACGGGCCTTAATGCCTTCCCATTTTTACCAGTGTTGGTAAATCTGGGAGTATACTGAAATCCATGGATAGATGAGTTGGAACCCCTACGCTCCACCCCTGGAACACCTTCTCAGGGCAGAGTAACACAAGAGTGACACAAGGCAGCAACTTGCACTACTTACATTAATCCAGATTTACCAAGCAATGCAGAGCCATGGAAGGTGGCCTTGTGTTGCTTGGTAAATTTCACTTAGGTATTGCGTTGCCCTTGCAACGTGTAGTGTGCCGCAAGGGCAACACAATCACTTGGCAAATCTGGCCCCATAAAATGATAAAGTACGTAACATGTAACACTGAGGACACATCACTGGCATCTGTCAATAATCGACAGAAGATCTGTTCACCCACCTCCTTGTTTCAACACAGCTGGCTCTTTCACTGAAAACAGTTTTGCGGTGGGAAGGCCATCACAGTACTGTCATCAGCATGGCAATAGAAGGTCTGCTCTATTTAGAGCGGGGATTCCAGTCAGTTCTGTTTTTCCTTCCTGAGAAACACAATTTCGCTTAGAGCAAGAAAAAAATAGAACAATCTGACCAATGCATGAGGAACAACTCCCAGCAGCTCAGGAACATTTTTTGAACACTCTTTAGGGTTTCGGCTTTCAAAAACCATAAAAAAGCGATGTTTTGCCACTATGACATGCAGTTTCATCAAAAAGGTCTGCAGAGCATTTGAGTAAATATGCTGTGCCACAGCTGCATCATAAACCAAATTTTGCAGTTGAACTATGGGCAGGGCAGCCGGACCTCTGTCCCACTAGCAGTTTGCCAGCCCTCCTGTAAACCATATAACTCTCAAAAGTAGATCTATTTATTAATACCAATTATCACCCCATCTCAAATATATCTTTCCTACTGAGGAGATTAGAAAAGGTTTCAGTAACTCAACCATTGTATTTTCTGTAGAAGCATGACACAGAAGCACGTTTTCAATCAGGTCAATTGTCTATAATAACCTACTAAAGTAATTTACTCATGATTTTATCCAGATGGAGATTTGCGATAGTTTCGTTGAATGAGGAGTGTGTGGGTTTTAACATATTCAACCATTTTGCTCCGAGTTCAATTCTGTGACATGGTTGGGATGCCATAGGTGATAAGACAGTGTTTTCTCTTCTTTGTACCAAACTTATCTATAAAATTTGTAATAAGGTGGCTTCATCCTTTTCAGTGGGGTAGTGATAAGGCTTTGCTTTCTGCAGACGCGCCGGTCCTTGGTAAGTAAACTTACAAGGGGACACGTATAGGTTGATGAACCTTTTGATTCGTATAAAGCGTTCTTATCATAGATTTGACAGAGAATCATAAATCAACACACAATAGTCAATAAACATTAGTCAATTCAATAATGAAAGGAGTCAACAACTTTTACGCACCATGACTTTTCAGTCGTGAATAACCATGCCTTTAGGTATAAGTTCAATAATTTTATTCCCTATTCGTTAACCATTCTAAGTCATGAATTTTTAATCATCTACTCAAAGCAATTCTAATAATACTTGTTAATCAGCAAGTTGCAGAAGACAAGACGAAACCAAAGCTTGAATCAAAAGACATTCTAAGGTATCGACACAAGACATTAATAAAGCTCAATTCAAGAAAACAATGACATCCATAAAGTTTCAGCAAGATAGTTCGGCAACCACTTGTCCCTGTAATTTGTCAGTTGTCATGTAAGTAACCTTAACTAACTCCATTGGCATCAGCATGTGGGGCTTCATGCAAAACAATTTAGAACACAAAATTGAGAAAACATGTACCTAAGGGAAAAACTAAGTCAGCGCAGTTAGTATCGAGAAAGAAATGGCATAAGAATGCAATTCAGTCATTGTCATATCTACTTATCCACAGTATGGGTCAGCAAGCAGAATCAGACTTCATCCTCAGGTCATTGGTCGATCAGCAGCGCATCAGGCTCTCAGTCAGAAAGTATGAGCTCAATGACAGAATATCAAATCTCTTTTTCTCAATTTCACAGTAAAATCTCCTAACATCATCTGAAGTCTTTTCCCTCTGTCACGTTGTTATATCAAAGGTCCCCAAACCATCTCTCAATTTCTAATTGGTCAATTAATTGTACGTTATTACTCTATCCAATAAGTTCTCTTTACCAAATCTATGAATTCCAATATTTCACAGTTCACATGTCGTTGCTTGGTCAGCTTTACGATGTTCTTATCATCCGGCTAGGCATTTTATTAAAACAATGAGCATTTCACAGTTAGTTCACTCTGTCAGCATTTTTCATTGAATGCTAAGAAATACAGCCTCTGGATGAGTCCTGGCGTAACAAGGCAAAGACACTAGCTAAGTTAAGGCCTACAATTAATAAGCAAGAGCATAATTCATAACCCTTATTCTGACATATTATTACATTAATCTAACATATTTTCAATATTTCATATAGATTAATCTTTAATTAGTACATCTCGTGAATACTGGTGACCAATCTCCGTGGTCACAATTTCAAAAGTGCACATTATTTTCTACGTTATTCATTTTTCTACATAGGACATTATTTAAACACATTCATTAACCTTTTCTAATTAAGATATCTACGATAGCACTTCACTACTTGCTTTTTTTCAATGTCTATGTCCAACTCCTTCCTGTGATGTTGCATCGGGTGGTTACAATGGTCATGCTGATGCTGACAATTTGCAAGTAGTATTCAACATTATAGGATCTGCATTGGCTGAATGATTTGGTGAAGAGAAAATATAATTTGCATGCAATCCAATTTAAAGGAAGCGCTAAGCAAATACTTAGGGGCATATTTATACTCTCTTTGCACCGAATTAGCGTAATTATTTTTTTACTCTAATTTGGTGCAAAACTAACTCCATATTTATACTTTGGTGCTAGAACCGTCTAGCGACAAATTTATGGAGTTAAAGTCATTTTCTGGAAGTGGAGACCGACCTTGCCTTAATGAGATGCAAGGTAGGCATTCCCGTGCAAAAAATAACTCTATGGCCTTGACGCCATATTTAGGGACATATTTGTACTCTGCGGCATATTTATACTCTGTTTGCACTGAATTAGTGTCATTTTTTTAACTCTAATTCAGTGCAAAACGAACACCATATTTATACTTTGGTGCTAGACCCGTCTAGCACCAAGGCCCTGATTTATACTTTTTTTGCGCCATATTAACATCATTTTTTGATGCAAAAGTGGCGCAAACTTACAAATATTGGCCCTTTTTTATACTTTTTGCTGCAAAACTGCACTGACTCAGTTTTTCAACAAAAAGTTTAGCACTGGCTTGCATCATTTCTGTGCACCAGCCGGGCACCATATTTATGGAATGGTGCAAGCCTGTGCAAAGGGTAGGCTAGAGTAAAAACAAATGACTTTAGTCGGGTGGGCCTGGCAGTATAGAAGAAGATGGTTTAGCATCGAAAAATGACTTTAGGCAGGTTAGAGTAAAAAAAAAATGACTCTAACCAGATTAGCATAATTTTATGGTGCTAAACCTACCATGCCAAATGACTCCTGCTTTAGAAAAGGCAGGAGTCATGCCCACTACCCCAATGGCCAGCACAGAGGACAAGGGTCCACTGGGCATGGCCATTGCACCCTGTGCCATGTATGAGCCCATTTCAGGGCCCCATATGGCACTTTCAAAAATAAAATGCAATCTTACCTGTACTTACCTGGGATGGGGTCCCCCATCGTCCCCAGTCCCTCTGGTGTGTGTGGGGGTGCCCCTGGGGAATGGGGAGGGCACCTGTGGGCTTATTCCATGGTGTTCCACCATGGAAATAGGCCCACAGGTCCCTTAACGCCTGCCCTGACCCAGGCTTTAAAAAATGGGGCAAAGCTTGCTTTGCCCCATTTTTTGACCCCTCCTCCCTCCCTTGCACCATTTTTGCATGGGAGTATAAATATGGAGTTAAGACCATAGAGTAATTTTTTGCACGGAACCCCTACCTTGCATCTCATTAGGGCAAGGTAGGTTTCCACTTCCAAAAAATGACTTTAACTCCATAAATTTGGTGCTAAACGGGTCTTGCACCAAAGTATAAATATGGAGTTAGATTTGCACCGAATTAGAGTAAAATAAAAGTGATGCTAATTCAGTGCAAATAGAGTATAAATATGCCCCTTAGCATAAAAAAATGACACTAATCAGGTTAGAGTCATTTATTTTGACTCTAACCTGCCTAACGTCCTTTTTTTTTATGCTAGCCTACCCTTTCAACCGGCTTGCACCATTCCATAAATATGGTGCCCAGCTGGTGCTAAAAAATGGTGCAAACCGGTGCAAAACTTTTTGGTGCAAAACTGCGTTAGTGCAGTTTTGCACCAAAAGGTATAAATAAGGCCCTTAGTGTGCATAAATGTCTGTAACCTAAGATATCAACAGAATAAATTTTCCAGCATCATTATTTGCTAGTAACACATCTAAATTCACCCTAATCAAGTATTGTAGGGTTTAACCCATTATTTTGTGACATTAATGTATATAGGAGGTCACAAATCCTGCCACCACTTGTGGAAATTGGTTATTTTCAACTACAAATGGATATTATAGTGATAACAAGACCAACGTGAGAGAAATAGTCAAAATGAACTATAGCAATGCACTGCTAACCAAAAAGGTTAAACCTCCCATTTACCATTTTCTGGTGATTCATAATTCAGGAGCCAAAAGTGTGAGAAGAACCTCATTTAGGACACTGTTATTTTTACAGACACATTTTGTTCCTATTCTGTCTTGTAAAGAGCAGGATAAAGGTTCACATGTGGTGAAAATATATATTGGAACACAATAAACTATATAGGCTGCAGTAAAAACTCTGTGACCCAGGTCAGAGTTTCAGCGTGACCAACCTCCGTCGCTTCCTGGAGCATACTCTGTGCAGGCAACCATAGTTTTGAACTCCTTAACTCTGGACATTATGCTCCAGGCCTCACCGGCTATTTTCAAGAAAAAGCTGGACGTCTGCTTGTTTGGTTACATAGGGTTATGAAAAACCAGTGCCACGAAAGGGAGAGGGTTCATACAAATCCTTGCTTGTGGTTGTTCTTGTTGCCGAAAAGTGACACAATATAGTATAACATGTATTTGCTTTCAATGTTGCCACTTTATGACACGTTCTCCGCATTTATTCCAATGAGAAGAACATTCTGCTGGCTTTCAGAATGACTTTTAATACCTTTCAGGTTTTAGGTTATTTTGTTTATGACCCAATATTCAAATTACCTATTTATGATGTAATCTCATGTCAACAAACCTTCACACTGCTGAATCAAGAAGGTAAATCACAGACTTCAGAGCCTTAAACTCAAAGCAACTGAGAACTGAGCTCCTCAAGCTTGCCGACAAACGAACATCACATATGAATGGGTTTGTGATTGAAGCACATCAGACAAAACTCCTCGTCAGATTGGTAGCTCCTTTCAATTGAGGGATGAACACTCTTCATGATAAGACCATCTGTAAGAAATTGGGTTACTAGTTAAGGGGGTGAAACCTTTCTCAAGCAACAACCACAATTTGTCTCAGGTTGAAGTCACAAGCAAACCGTAAATTAACCTGTGCTCAACCCTCGGGTAGCTTGGCACAGAGCAGTCGGACTCAACTCAAAGGTAATGTGTACAGTATTGTACAATACTTCTAAAAGTAAAGTAGTAAAAACACATCACAAAAGGATCTCACATCAGTTTAGAAAATGTGAGTAATTTTTAATAAATAAAACAGAACCAGATGACAAAAATCAAATCAGTAGAACAGAAGGTATACGATTTTAAATATTTCAGTGAAAATGATGGCAGAAAACACAAAGAGCCACCTGTGGATATCCAGGGCCAGATGTATCAAACTTTTTTGCATTCGCAAACGGTGTGAATCGAAAAAATCGTCCATTTGCGATTGCAAAAAGGCCCCTTGCAATGTATGAAAGGCATTCGCAGTGTTAAAATATAGAATCGCTAAATTTGCGAATTTTTGCAAAGATTACATGGTTTTGCGTGTCGCAAACAGCGTATCGCAAATGGCAATATGATTTACCAAATTGCTATTTGCGAGACGCTAACTGCAACAAAGTTTTGCGACTCGCAGATAGCGATCTGCAAAATCCTGGCACAATTTGCGATACACTGATTGCGACACGTAAAACAATGTCGCAATGTGATGCATCAAAAAATCGCAAATTGCGAATATTCGCAGAATGACCTTTTGCACATGCAATTTACTACAACTTGAAATCACGTGGTAACCAGGTGTAACCTATATAAAGAGGCCCAGAATGACTCAGCCGCTTTTCCACAATGGCTGCACTCTACGTGATGGCGAGGAGAATGAGGATCTTGGCAGGTTTGAGGAGAGGTAGGAGGAGACAGGAGCGCATTTTCAGAGTCCGCATAACCCTATTTGACCAGACAGAGGAGGAAATCCATGAGAAGTACAGGTTAAGCTCAGCCATGATACTTGACCTGATAGCTGATCTACAACCCCTACTGCAGCACACCACACACAGGACCAATAGCATACCCACCCATGTGCAGGTATTATGCTCCCTGCACCTATTAGCCTCAGGGAGCTATCAAGGGGTCATAGCAGCAGCTGGAGAGGTCTCACAGAGTGCCCTCTCACGCTTCTTCAGTGCATTTCTGAATGCCATGCTGACAAAATACATGAGCACATAAAATTCCCCAACACCCCACAGGAATTACAACAAACAAAAATCAATTTCTATCAAATTGCACACTTCCCAAATCAAATCAAATCAAATCATTAACATTTATAAAGCGCGCTACTCACCCGTGCGGGTCTCAAGGCGCTAGGGGGGAAAGGGGGGGTTATCGCTGCTCGAACAGCCAAGTCTTTAGGAGTCTCCGGAAAGCGGAGTGGTCCTGGGTGGTCCTGAGGCTGGTGGGGAGGGAGTTCCAGGTCTTGGCCGCCAGGAAGGAGAAAGATCTCCCACCCGCCGTGGAGCGGCGGGTGCGAGGGACGGCAGCAAGTGCGAGGCCAGCGGAGCGGAGGGGGCGGGTGGGGACGTAGAAGCTGAGGCGTCTGTTGAGGTATTCCGGTCCCTTGTTGTGGAGGGCTTTGTGTGCGTGGGTGAGAAGACGGAAGGTGATCCTTTTGCTGACTGGGAGCCAATGCAGGTGTCTCAGGTGTGCGGAGATGTGGCTGTTGCGGGGTACGTCGAGGATGAGGCGGGCCGAGGCGTTTTGGATGCGTTGCAGGCGGTTTTGGAGTTTGGCTGTGGTCCCGGCGTAGAGGGTGTTGCCGTAGTCCAGGCGGCTCGTGACGAGGGCGTGGGTCACGGTTTTTCTGGTGTCGGCGGGGATCCAGCGGAAGATCTTACGGAGCATGCGGAGAGTGAGGAAGCAGGCGGAGGACACGGCGTTGACTTGCTTGGTCATGGTGAGAAGAGGGTCCAAGATGAAGCCGAGGTTGCGGGCGTGGTCTGCGGGGGTTGGTGCGGTGCCGAGGGCCGTGGGCCACCAGGAGTCGTCCCAGGCGGACGGGGTGTTGCCAAGGATGAGGACTTCCGTTTTTTCAGAGTTCAGCTTTAGGCGGCTGAGCCTCATCCAATCTGCGACGTCCTTCATACCCTCTTGTAGGTTGGTCTTGGCGCTGGCGGGGTCCTTGGTGAGGGAGAGTACAAGTTGGGTGTCGTCGGCGTAGGAGGTGATGATGATGTCGTGCTTGCATACGATGTCGGCGAGGGGGCTCATGTAGACATTGAAGAGTGTCGGGCTGAGCGATGAGCCTTGAGGTACGCCGCAGATGATCTTGGTGGGTTCTGAGCGAAACGGAGGGAGGTAAACTCTTTGGGAGCCGTTAGCGAGGAAGGAGGCGATCCAGTCCAGGGCCTGGCCTTGGATCCCGGTGGAGCGTAGGCGGGTGATTAGGGTGCGGTGATAGACGGTGTCAAAGGCAGCCGAGAGATCGAGGAGAATGAGGGCGACTGTTTCACCGTTGTCCATCAGGGTTCTGATGTCGTCTGTGACTGAGATGAGGGCGGTTTCCGTGCTGTGGTTGGTTCGGAATCCGGTTTGTGAAGGGTCGAGCAGGTTGTTGTCTTCCAGGAAGGTGGTCAGCTGTTTGTTGACGGTCTTTTCTATTACCTTGGCTGGGAAAGGTAGAAGAGAGATGGGGCGGAAGTTTTTCAGGTCGCTTGGGTCAGCCGTAGGTTTCTTTAGTAGGGCGTTGACTTCAGCGTGCTTCCAGCATTCGGGGAAGGTAGCAGAAGAAAAAGAAGAGTTGATGACGGTCTGGAGGTGCGGGGCGATGATGTCGTCGGCTTTGTTAAAGATGAAGTGCGGGCAGGGGTCTGAAGGGGCGCCGGAGTGGATAGAGTTCATGATGGATTTGGTTTCTTCCGTGTTGATGTGGGTCCAGTTGTTGAGGGTGATGTCCGGGGAAGCGGGTTCAGTGGTGTATGGTTGGGTCTGGTGTCCGAAGCTGTCGTGGAGGTCGCTGATCTTGCGATGGAAGAAAGTGGCGAGGGATTCGCACAAATCCTGTGAGGGCGTGACGGCGTTGGCGCTGGCGCTGGGGTTGGAGAACTCTTTGACGATGCTGAAGAGTTCTCTGCTGTTGTGGCTGTTTTTGTCTAGTCTGTCGGTGAAAAAGTTCCTTTTGGCAGTGCGGATCAGGTGGTGGTGTTCTCGTGTAGCGTTCTTGAGGGCGGTCATGTTGTCAGCGGTGTGGTCCTTGCGCCAGGCCTTCTCAAGGGCACAACAAGTTTTCTTTGATTCTTTGAGGGTGTCGGAGAACCAGAGAGGTTTTTTGGTGTTGGTCTGTCGATGCGTGCGTTTGAGGGGAGCAAGGTTGTCAGCGCAGTTGGAGATCCAGTTTGTGAGGTTGAGAGCTGCGTCGTTGGGGTCGGTGGTGAGGGTGGGTTGGTTGGCGGCGAGAGCGGAGAAGAGTTGCTCTTCAGGGATCTTGTTCCACTGTCGATGAGGGATGGGTTGAGTGCGGAGGTGGGAGGTCTCGCGTCGGAATGTGAAGTGGACGCAGCTCTGGTCGGTCCAGTGTAGGGCAGAGGTGTGGCTGAAGAAGACGTGTTTGCTGGCGGAGAAGATAGGGTCGAGCGTGTGTCCGGCGATGTGGGTGGCGGTGTTCACCAGTTGTTTGAGGCCGAGGTTGGCGAGGTTGTCGAGCAGGGTGGTGGTGTTGGGGTCGTTGTTTTGTTCCAGATGGAAGTTGAGGTCGCCTAGGAGGATGTAGTCCGGTGAGGCGAGGGCGTGCGGGGAGATGAAGTCGGCGATGGCGTCGCTGAAAGAGGCGCGAGGTCCGGGAGGACGGTAGACGAGGGATCCTCTGAGGGTGGTCCTTGGGTCGGTCCGAATCTGAAAATGCAGGTGTTCAGCGGCGAGGGGGGGGTCTTCGGTGGAGGTGGTGACGCTGATGGAGTCTTTGAAGATGATGGCGACACCTCCTCCTACTTGGTTGGTGCGGTCTTTTCTGGAGATCTTGTAGCCTTCGGGGATGGCGGTAGCGATGTCTGGAGCAGAGGAGGCGTTCATCCATGTCTCCGTGATGAAGGCGACGTCCGGGGCTGTGGAGTCCAGGAGGTCCCAAAGTTCAACGGCGTGCTTGTGGACGGAACGAGCGTTGATCAGGATGCACTTGAGGTGGTTGATGGCGCGTGGGCTTGTGGTCGTGGTAGTTGCGTGGTGGAAGATGCGTTTGCAGGAGTTGCAGGCGAAGGGTCCATGGGTGCGTTTGGGGTGAGCTAGGAAGCAGGTTTTGGAGCGCCCTGGGTTGAGGGCGTGGAGGGTGGTGGGGTCGTAGCGGATCAGCGGGGCTTGGGGGAGCTGGGGACCAGGGGTCGTGGCGCTGGGCGTGGGCCAGGCGCAGACGGGCGCAGACGGGCTTGCCTCTGGCGCGCCTCTGGCGCGCCAGCGGCGTGCCCGCTGCGCGCGCCCGCTGCGCAGTCGCGCAGCGGCCGCCATAAGAGGTAGGAGGGGGGGGAGGGGTCAGCTGGGGGCGAATGGGAGCTGGGGGGCGGGGGCGTGCAGGAGGTCGCGGCGGGAAAGCGCGAGGGAGGGGGGGGGACAGGTAGAGTGAGAGGAGCTGGGGGAGGGGGTTTAGGGTGGAGGAGGGTGAGTGTTAGGAGGTTTGGAGATTAGGGAGAGAGATAGGAGTAGGGTTGTGAAGATAGGGGAGGGGGGGTTGTAGAGATGGGTGAGGGAGAGAGGTAGAGTGAGAGGATAGGGAGATAGGAAGTAGAGGGGGTGGCGGGAGGGGGGGAGAGATAGAGAAATAGATAGAGAAAATAGATAGAGAAGTCGATAGATAGGGAAATAGATAGATAGACAGATAGGTAGGTAGGAGGAGGTGGAGAGTGGGGGAGTTAGATAGTGAGATAGGGAGCTAGAGAGATAGGAAGATAGGAGGAGTGAGGGAGGTAGATAGCGAACGGGTTAGCTAGGGGTGAGAGAGGGGGAGGCGAGTGAGGGAGGGGGATGAGGAAGGAGCAGGAGGGCAGGCTCGGGGGACGAAGACGGAGGAGGTAGAAGAGCCGAAGACAGGAGAACAGAAGACAGAAGAACAGAAGACAGAAGAACAGAAGACCGGAAGAGCAGAAGACAGAAGAACAGAAGACAGAAGAACAGAAGAACAGAAGAACAGAAGATCGGAAGAGGAGAAGAACAGAGAAGAACAGAGAAGAACACAGAAGAACACAGAAGAACCGAGAAGAAGAACACAGAAGCACCGAGAAGAACAGAGAAGAAGAACACAGAAGACCGGAAGAACACAGAAGAACAGAAGGGAAGAACAGAAGAACAGAAGAGAAGAACAGAAGAACACAGAAGAAGATTGCAGAGGGGGAGCGAGGAGGAAGAGACAGAGAGGAGGAAAAGAAGCAGGAGCAGGAGAGAAGGTGAGTGGCGCGGGGCAGGGCGAGGGGCTGGGAGGAGGGGGGTACTTACAGTTAGGTGGGTCTCAGGAACACAGGAACTCGGGAACTTGGAGGAGCTGCAGCGGCAGGGGGAGCGACCTACCCTTGGGTCAAGGGTCGCTACCACTGTCGCGCAGCGGCCGCCATAAGAGGTAGGAGGGGGGGGGGAGGGGTCAGCTGGGGGCGAATGGGAGCTGGGGGGCGGGGGCGTGCAGGAGGTCGCGGCGGGAAAGCGCGAGGGGGGGGGGGGGACAGGTAGAGTGAGAGGAGCTGGGGTAGGGGGTTTAGGGTGGAGGAGGGTGAGTGTTAGGAGGTTTGGAGATTAGGGAGAGAGATAGGAGTAGGGTTGTGAAGATAGGGGAGGGGGGTTGTAGAGATGGGTGAGGGAGAGAGGTAGAGTGAGAGGATAGGGAGATAGGTAGTAGAGGGGGTGGCGGGAGGGGGGGAGAGATAGAGAAATAGATAGAGAAAATAGATAGAGAAGTCGATAGATAGGGAAATAGATAGATAGACAGATAGGTAGGTAGGAGGAGGTGGAGAGTGGGGGAGTTTGATAGTGAGATAGGGAGCTAGAGAGATAGGAAGATAGGAGGAGTGAGGGAGGTAGATAGCGAACGGGTTAGCTAGGGGTGAGAGAGGGGGAGGCGAGTGAGGGAGGGGGATGAGGAAGGAGCAGGAGGGCAGGCTCGGGGGACGAAGACGGAGGAGGTAGAAGAGCCGAAGACAGGAGAACAGAAGACAGAAGAACAGAAGACAGAAGAACAGAAGACCGGAAGAGCAGAAGACAGAAGAACAGAAGACAGAAGAACAGAAGAACAGAAGAAGAGAAGATCGGAAGAGGAGAAGAACAGAGAAGAACAGAGAAGAACAGAGAAGAACACAGAAGAACCGAGAAGAAGAACACAGAAGCACCGAGAAGAACAGAGAAGAAGAACACAGAAGACCGGAAGAACACAGAAGAACAGAAGGGAAGAACAGAAGAACAGAAGAGAAGAACAGAAGAACACAGAAGAAGATTGCAGAGGGGGAGCGAGGAGGAAGAGACAGAGAGGAGGAAAAGAAGCAGGAGCAGGAGAGAAGGTGAGTGGCGCGGGGCAGGGCGAGGGGCTGGGAGGAGGGGGGTACTTACAGTTAGGTGGGTCTCAGGAACACAGGAACTCGGGAACTTGGAGGAGCTGCAGCGGCAGGGGGAGCGACCTACCCTTGGTCATAGGTGTCATCGATAGGACACATGTAGCAATCTGTCCACCATCTGCCACTGAGTATGTGTATTGCAACCGTGAGAACCATCATTCCATGAACATACAGGTGATTAGCAATGCCTCTAACATCATTACCGATCTCGTGGCCGGATACCCAGGTAGCACACATGACTCGTACATATTTCGCCACTGCGGGATTCACACAAGACTGCTAGCTGGGGAGTTTGGCGAAGGATACCTACTGGGTAAAGTAATAGTTGACAATGTTGCATTGAAGTTATAGTGACTGCAGATTTCAACAGTACTCATTTTACCCTCTATTCATTCCAGAAACAGTGCCTACGCAGTGCGCACCTATATACTGACGCCCTACCTGAACCCTGCAACGCTTGCAGAGAGGAGGTTCAATGCTGCACACAAGGCAACCCGCAGTGTGGTGGAGCAGACTTTCAGTCTGCAGAAGGGCCACTTCAGGTGCATCCATAAGAGTGGAGTGGCACTACATACAGCCCAGAGACAATATGTAAAATTGTGGCGACATGTGCAATGTTGTACAACATTGCAACGAGAAGGGGCATACCAGTTGAACTAATGGAGCCTGACTCAGATGAAGATGGTGATCCCGTACCACCCCATCACCCAGTAGACAGGACCAGTGCAGCAGAGGGCAGGCAAAGACGTGCTGACATCACGCACAACCATTTCTGATGTAAGTAATGACAACACCACTGAAATATTATGTATTTCTGTAGTTAGCAAATGTATTACCTTGACTACAGGTAATGTATGTGTCAATAGGACATAGCCATGAACCATTGGCTAACATGTACAAATAACAGTGTCACACTATTAGCATCATAGTATAACTATACAGCTACATGTTACGGTAATCCCCTGTAGGCCTTAACATTACTTACTACGTCCACGCTCTCCACTTGAGTGCTCCTTGGCCTCACTGGCACCTCTTGTAGTGGGTTCACATGTAGTACTGTGTCTTGTACTGCAACACCTATGATCCATCACAGGGGCTGTAAGACTTCTGAGGCTAGAGAACTCCTCACTATCCCCACCACCAAGTTCGCTGTTTGTAGCACTGCGTGCCGTCTGCACTGCATCCAGGACATTGGTTATTTGCGACAATCCCTGTGCAACTTCCCGACTGCAGTGTGCCATCTCCACCTGTATGCCCACAGCACGTCGTGAAATCAAGGCAGTTGAGCTAGCAAGCCGATTGACCGATCTGCAGAACCCATCAAATCTTCCCATAAATTGGTGATGGCGCCTACGGTGGCTGACACAACCATGCTGCATCGCAGTGGAGAGGTCCCTAATGGCATTTGTCAACACTTTTGTGTTTTGGGCTGCTGTGTGCTGTCCCTCATTCAGAGACTCCAACTGCTTGTTCATTGCGCCCATGTTCTGATTGATTGACACCAACTGCCTGTGCATTGACCTCATGTGTTTGCATTGCAGGTGCTGCACTTTCAGCATGCAAGCTTCAAGGCTGCCAAAGATTGATGGGCCCTCTCCTTCATATGTGCACTGTCTGCCTGCATTGTGATGCCTCCTGAGGTAAGTTGACTGACGCTGTGGCAGGGACTGCTGTGTTCCTGTGGATCTACCCTCTGGGGGTGGTGTGGGGACTTCATCTGACATCTCATCTGAATCCAGGTTGTACTCTGGGAGAGGTAACACCCTTGTCCTGCGTCCAGGTGGTGCAATACTGAAAGACTCCCTTGTGTTGGAGTCGGACTGTGGCTGTGTTTCAACATCCCTCACATTTCCACCTTCTGCTGCAGCAGGGCCCAGGACATCTGCAACGACAATGTGCAGCATGTCATTAATGCATACATCACAAGAAGTTGCACAGTAGTAAATAGTGTACTCTGACATTGATCACTGTGACTTGTGCGTGTTGTTTCTCTATGTGGCTGAACACCAACTTGCATTTAATGTGGTATTTTGACCTTAGGGCTCTGGACTACCACTCCCATAAGGCATAGTTGCATTGTATGTAAGATGTGGCATGGACTACTAATCACAGTGCATCTAAGTAACACCTCTTATCTAAGGGACATTTTTACATGCACATATGGGGATACACATCATTGCTGGCCTTACCTTTGCTGGTGCTGGGTGACCCTGAGGTGTCAATGTCAGTGACACCACTGACAGCTTCCGGAAGTAGTGTGGACTCCACCATGTCTTCCATTGGTGTGGACGGTGTCTGGATGGGTGGTCCTCCTCCGATGCTCCTTGACTCCTTTAGCCTGCTGGCTACCCTTTCTTTGGCACTGGAATGCAGGTCATACCATCTCTTGCGTATCTCCTCCCCAGAGCACTGCGCAACACCCACTGCACAAATTTTGGTCTGGATTTCCAACCACAGTTTCCTTTTCTCACTTTCAGGTACCTGGAGTGAGTACTTCCAAAAGAGTTTGTCATGGTTCCTGACAACCTCCTCAGTGAGCACTTCCAATTCCTGCTCACTGAATTTGAGCATGCGCTTCCTGTCTCCCTTGTCTTTCACCTTCCCATCATTGGCCATGTTGCAGTTTGGTCCTGGCACGCTCACTAAGCTGGCTCCCTGGTGCTGGGCTGTGTCTCCCTGCCTGCTCCTGTGGGTGTGGCTCCTGGAAACAGCATGGGCTGACTCACTTCCTGGTTGGGATGTCATCATCCTGTTCCAGTTTGCCATTTTCACAATTTGCCATTTTCAATTACCGAATCGCTATTGATTTGCGATTCGGTATTTGCTAATCGCAAATTGCGTTTGTGAATTTTAAGAAATCGCAATTACTGACTCGCAATTTTGATACATCCCATTTTGAATTTCTAAAATAGCGATTTCTTAAAATTTGCTATTTAAGAAATGCAAACCAGGAGCTTGATACATCTGACCCTTAGTCTCATTGGACTGGGACAAAGTCACAAGTTCAGTTCAAAAGGACTCAGTTAGGCCACCTGAACAGAATACTTTCAATCCTGCTTTGCAAAGTGCTGTAAGGATCCACATCAAAGATGTGGCGCATGGTCAAAGTGATGTGTCGGTTCTGAGGTGCGATTCAGCTGTGGTACAAGGTCATACATCATTGTTGAGGCCACCATGTAGGAGAAATGTGAGAACCTGCACCAAGGATGCGTTGTGCAGCAGCAGTTCCAAAGAGGAGGTGGAGACAATGAGGGTGGTTGCAATAGGTTCGGTCCTCCCTGCAGCAGCGATGTGTTGGTAAGGATAGGTTTTGGTTCTGCTGGGTAAGCAGAGGCTGGCAGAACACTTTAGGCCCACTTTTAAAGGTCCAGGACTGCGGTGGCACCACTTGAAAGGAGAGATTGACAGATGGCTGTGTTCAGGTGCTGTGTTCAAGGTTGTTTGAGCCTTCTGTCACTGAGGCTGAAGTCAGAAGGCCTGCCAACTAGCCTTTGGAGTCACCATTGGGGTCCTGGGTTCAATAGTTGCAAGTCCAGTCCTTCTGGCCCAGGCAAGAGGGCAGAAAACAGCAGGTCAGCACAGTAAGGCAGCAGTCCTTCTGAGTAGCAGTCCAGCAGAGTGACAGTCCTTTCAGCAGCACAGCAGTCCTTCTTCCTAGCAGAGTATACAGAGGTGCAGAACTGTACTTAAGAGTTGGTTTCTGAGGTCCAGTATTTATACCCAGGTGTGCCTTTGAAGTAAAGGAGAAGCTTCTAGAGGTATCCCTATGCAATCTCAAGGCATCCTTTCTTTCCTGTCCTGCCTTCCTGGTTCTAGACCAACTACAGGTAGTATGCAGCCCTTTGTGTGGAGGCAGGACACAGCCTAGCCAAGTGTAAGTAGGGCAGGGCCCAGATCTGTCCACTCATCCTGCTAGTGATGGTTTATCCAGGCACATCTAAGCTCTCTATTGTATGTGACTGTCTAGGAGGAATACACAAATCCTAACAGTCAGCTACATCCAGTCATGTGACCAAGAGACAGGTCACAGGCACTAAAGGGCAGAGGCAGGAAAAGGATAACTTTCTAAATGTGGCATTTTCAAAACTGTAATTGAAAATACCACTTTAATATGAAAGAGGATTTTTCATTGCAATTCTAAAGACACCCAATATGAACTGAGCACTGTTCCCATTTAGGAAGTACAGCTTATTAAGTGTAATAAGGTAAGTTCAATGTTAGCATATAGGAAAGATAGGTCTTAGAGTAGGGAAAACAAATTTAAGAGTTTTTTACTACCAGGACGTGTAAAACTAAATCTTACAAGTACTACTTTTTAAATACATTGCATCCTGCCCAGTGGGATGTCTAGGGCCTAACTTAGGGGTAACATATGTTATTAAAAGGAAGGTTTGGGCCTCGCATATAGTTTATTTTGTCTGGTTGAAATAGCAGTTTAAAACTGCACACACACAAGCTGCAATGGCAGACCTGAGACATATGTCAAGTACTACTTAAGTGGGTGAAACAATCTGTGCTGTAGGCCCACAAATAGCATTTCATTTACAGGCCTTGTATTTCATTTACAGGCCCTAGGTCCAGATAGTAGCACTATAGAAGGAGCATTAAGCAAATTAAATATGCCATTTGGGAGTAAGACAATTGTACCATTTTTAGAGGAAAGATCACAAGCACTTTAGCACTGGCTAGCAGAGGTAAATCGTGCAGAGACCTAAGGCCAGAAAAAAGGAGATCAGCAAGAATAGAAGAGGAAGTCAAAAAGGCTGGGAAAAAAACCTGCAGAAAGCAACAAGTCCAACATGTTCCTTGCTCGGAAATAACCAAAAAGAGACACGTAGCACATTTTTCAAATAAATTTAACAGTAGAACATTCTGTGTGTCCACTACTCCTAATAGTATGTAAACTAATAAGTCTCTGGGTTTTCCCTACAAACCATATTCAGCATCTCAATGTATGCAAGGAGATGTTGTGTGAATACACATTCTTCTTTGAGAGATCCTTGATGACGTCTCAAAATCAAATCCTTTCGACTGAGCATTTGAGACTTTCCCTGATTTACCATTAACACAAGAATAAATCAAGCTCTTTACATGCAGCACATGCATACTAAGGAAAAATATAATTTGAATGTCATTATCTGTGGTTCTGCCCAGAGACAGTGGAATACAGAACGATAAATTGAGATATTAGCAGTCCATTTAGTGAAATTAATGTGAATTCTAGGCTGCCATGATAATGTTGTTCCAAAGCCAGACATGAAGCCTTTGCCCTGAGATTCGACTTTTAAAAGAAATCTTTAATTTAATTTTCGCTAAAACTGGTATATAGGCAGATGTGTTTGATTACAAAACACACCATCTCTTTCTATCTCTTGTGCAAGTCATCCTTTCGAATGCATATTTCAGAAACATGTGGATAGCAGACTGTAATTTACTCCTTTCCTTGTTCTTTGATATACTGCATTTCTTCAAACTATTTGAAGGTTGTTGAATGTCTGGAAATAGTAGACTACTCTGTAAAAATATAGGAATGTTATTTTGTAAAGAGAAAAAGGAAAAATCTCCAGAAGACAGAGGTGAGGTTTGATTACTTTCAAGCAATAACTCAATTTACTTATCTACAAGCACATTAATCAGGCACCATACATAAATTGCGGAGGGTCTTTAATATAAAAAAATCTAGCTAGCTCCTGGTGATGGATTGACAATAAATACCACATTAATAGGAATTCCAATATTCCAAAGTAAAGACATTGAAAAATCAATGCTTCGTTTCAGAAGACAAAACAAATCTGGTGCTTAACTCACCCCAATGGAAGGACCAAACCCAATAATATAGGTAGCAAAAGTTGAATATAGGAATGTACACTAAATAAACAGGTTAGGACATGTGCAATCTGTATACTTTATCAGAAAAGCAATCAACTTTTCTATCTTAATTCAAATAAGAGAGTGCCATATTGGTCCTGATGGAATAAATGCTTAGAACTAGTATTTATAAATATTTCTCATAGCTCAGACAGTTTCTTTAGTAGAACATCAATGTAAATATTATTGAAATGCAAAAGTATAATAAAACAATGCATTGTGAATAAAAATATTGTCATCCTGTTCATAAAACACAATAATCTACCACAAACATATCACTATAACTATATTTAAGGTATAGAAAGATTAACATAAAAAACAAAATATCAAGTTATAATAAAACATAAGAAACATGACCAAAACCACATAAACAGAAATATAGTGCACCAAAATATAGCTCAAAATCATTAATAGTAAATAATTATACTTAATTCTTTAAATAAATAAAAATTGATCAAACAATTTTGTAGATGCAAAACATTAAGGTTAAAAAACAGTTAGCAAATAGAAACATTAACCAAACTAATATGAAATGAAATTGTACTAACTCCAAGCTATCCAGTGTAACAAAACTAAATACTATTTATTTAACTTTAAATTACATTAAGGATTTGCAATGAAAAATTAACCACTTTGGAGAAAGTGTTGGACTATGGAGAGTGTTTCAGAACCCAAACTAACCATATTAGAGAAAATGTGCTTTGTGGGTGGGCTAGATTAACATAATCCATTTCAAACTTAACCACATTGCAAAAGTGTTGGACTTTGGAAAGCTAGATTTACTATTTCCACTTCATATTTACCCAGGTTGAGAAAAGTGTTTTTTTAACCTTCTGGGGCCAAGAAGTCCTTTTTGCACTTCACATCTTAACCAAATTGGGGAAACTGTTGGATCCAGAAAGGGTCAATTTTACTATTTTTCCCCTTCAATCTTAATCACATTTAGGAACATTAGGACTTTGGGGAGGTCAGTCACTATTTTCAGCCCAAAGATACCCACACTGGGAAAGTGTTGGAGTTTGGAGAGGCTGGATTTACTATTCTAACTCCAAACTTGACTATTTTGGAGAAAGTGTTGGATTTAGAGGCAGGGTCAGATTAATTATCCCCCCTCCACATTTAGTTACATTGAGGAAAGTGGTGGGACTTCGGGCAGGGGTCAGATTTACTATTCCCACTGTAAATGTAAGCACATTTTGGTAGTAGAGGACTTTTATTGGGTCAATTTTCCTATTTCCACTCTAAGCATATACACATTGAGGAACATGTTGGACTTTGGGAGGTGGTGGGGTAGAATTACATTTAAAACATCAGCATTCCAATCTTCAACACGTTCTATTAAAATGTAAAACAAATTATTCCTATTTTCTGAAAATGAAAACCTCTAAAAAGGTTATGCTTAGTAACACATTACATACACATAATGTTTTTAAAGAAAAGCCAAATAGATAAATTAACATAACACTGACAATTTAAAAATATATAACTTCAAAACTTAAGCTCAAAACTAAAAATCAATCTAACAAAAAAATTATAAACTTTCACAATTAAATGAAAAAAGCATGACACAAAAAATGGAAAGCACAAAAAATAAATCAAGTGATTAAAAATGTCAATACTAAAGATTAGAAAATAAATAAATAATTCAAACAATACAATGTCCACCAAAATCCCATACTAATCCCACTACCAAACTTCTGAAACACTTAAATTCATATTAACATATAATAATTTGTAAAGAGAAACATACACAATAAATAACTGAAATAAAAATAACAGACAATGTTATACCAATGATATTTAATACCACAATATTATATACAAAGATATTAACAAATCAGTAAAAAACAATATTTTTACTTGTGATAAAAAATATCATAACACAAAATACACTACAATATTAATCAAACAGTATTACCAACTAACAATATTTTTCACATTATTAAGGTTGTGCACCCTTAGGCATTTTGGGGTATTGTTATTGCTTTGGTGGTGGTCAACATTGCAAGCAATTACTTGTCTGATGCATCTGAAAGAAATGACAGACTTCAAAAACTGAGTGGTTCTGACACAGGTTGGTAATGATAAAAGTGAAGGTGTGTTTTCTTTCTGCTAGTGTAAGCCATGGTATAAGACAAGGTCACAGCAGGATGGCTCAAGCAACACTTATTGTTGTCACAACCTATAGAATGATGGTGGATGAAGGGTCCAAAAAACAAGTTTCCATTCCTGAATTTTGTTCGTGGCACTCTATATTAATTACAATAATTACAATAACTGAGTTCAACCTATAATGTTATACTAGATTTATGTATAGCACGAAACAAAGATAATTCAGGCAATACAGTTTTGTATAAAGTATGCCTGAGTATGGTATTAACATTACTTTCTATCCTGCCCTCATTAGAAATGCTCTACTAACTGCGCGTTTCTCGTTGGTGTGATCAAGTCTGTTAAAAGTGTTAGGCCCAGTTCTCAGAATTATGTGTGCACCTAAGTGAAATTTACAGTCCTTCACAAGGGCAGGATCCTCTAGCTGATTCTTCAAATTAGGTATAGTTGGATTTTGCCCTCACAAATGGTATTTACTCAACTGATATTTTTTTAGTATTGTGAAATTGACATATGATAAGATCGTACTGAAATATGAGCAAACCTCAAATGGTTAGAGGACACTGTGAACATTGTAGAAATTTCACAAACATTTGCAAGTAGTTTCTCACCCTGTCAAGGGCAGGGGTAAATCCACTGTCATGCTTGTATTGGTGTGGAGGAATTCAAAATAGGCAGAGAAGAGGATCGTCTATTAGGAAAAATATTTTCACAGTGGAGTAAAATTTAATTTACAAATGTACTTTAGGTGCTTGTGATTGAACCTGTAATTGGCATGATAGTTATAGGGCACATGTTAAAATCCAACTCTGCTAAGTAGTAATTTATCAGGTGCAATAAATACCACCTACTTGCCAATTTCTCCTGAAAATGGGGAATAACATACAGATTTTGGTGACTACTGCCCTAAAATGTGCATGCCCTGCACAAATGTGTTTAGGAATGAGATTTTAATGAAAATAGTATGTACCAGGTGAGAAAAACACCACAAAACAGATTATTTAGGTAACAAGAATTATCGCATATCTCGTAATGAGGGTCGAGTGTCATACTTGCACATGCATAAATGGATTAGTATGTGAGCACTTCTGGGAATCTGTATGGTTTCCATCTTCACAGGAGTAGTCTTGGAAGTCCTTCAGAAGTCTTGACATGTCAGAAATTTACTGAAAATATAGGTATAAGACTACATTGATAAAACTTTGACTTTTCAAAGGACAGTTGTTTGAAGGTGGCCCTGAGCTGTCTATAGGATTATCAAAAATATATGATTCCCATTCCTATTTCTGATGATACAGGCATACTTCTTTACAAACCAGACAAATAAAAAATGAAGTTATAATCTTACAATATGAAATTTAATGAAACATATTATGCAAGAAAAAGCATCTGAAAAGTTGGATGTACACAACCAACAAATACACATACCTCAACAATGGCCCCATCTGGCAGTCTAAGAAAATGTCGGAAAAGTTCACGAAAGCCACTAAGGTGAATTGTGTAAATGGACACATGAGTGGTGATATCTTCAGAGTTGGCTGTATCATCAAAGGTGGCCGCTTCTTTATTTTGGAAGTCACAGTCCAAAGCACCAAAATAGCTACTATTGCTCCTTTTCCAGATGTAATCATGTACTGCTACCTTTTGAGGAAACATGACAAGAGCATATATACTTAAGTTAAATACTAGTAATTAAGAGAGCTTTTTCAAGACATTTTCTCCATTTCTTACTTCCTGATGTCTCTAAGTGGCACTTTTGCAACCTTCTTAGGAATAGATTCTTTAGGCATAAGATATTTTACTGGAGCTGCCTTTCGTGTTTATCTGAATGTGTGTATTTCTAGAATGTAATTTTGGCAATCATTAATATTATTTTTCATGTCAGTTACAGTTTTAAACTTCGAAGGGTGATTAATAGAACATTCTGCTAAATACCAACAGTATAGAAACGAATGCCTTAGTGAGATACATAAAACAATAGTGATGCATAGGTACTAAGGTGATAAGCAGAGTGCAAATCATTGAGTTTAGTCTACGGAAATGTTTAATCTTCATTGTGGTTACATTTACAAATTTTCTGTTACAAAAACAAATGATGACATACACTGGATCAAAGGGAAGGTATTTTAAGCTGATGCCTGTATTAACAAATCATGGGGCCTAATTCACAAGGTGAATGGACTCTGCACACAAAAAGCTAGGCAGTCGTAAGGATCCTACTCGTAAAATTCCTTTTGGAATTGTGTAAAATAATAAACTTACACTAACGTGTGAGTTTACCTTTGTGAATCGGGCCCATAGTATAGTTGTTACTAAATAATAGGACATGGAGTAGTACTTCAGTCATGTATATTACTTAAAGCTGGCCAATCTAAGATGGCCGGCTTAACCAATGTTACTCATGAGTGTGTACTCAAAACAGAGCATGCAAGTTAAAAACAAATCCCTATATAATGCAAAATTGAAAATACGTTTGAAGACAGGGAGAGTGTATGACAAGAGAAGTAGCAAATATTTTTTTTATTAAAAATTGTGGATTTGTAAACAGCACAATTGCAGCTTCTAGCAAGTTTACATGAGGAATTTGTGAGTTAAACCAGAGCCATGAGTTTAACATGTCCAAAACTGGAACTTGGCGCATATAATGTAAAGAATAATTGAAGAAAACATTGGAAGGAGCGCAGCATCTGAAAATGAATCATAGAGGGAGAATGGAAATACTTTTATTCATTTAAAAAAGTAGTTTTATGGACACTGATTTTACGACTTCTGGTAACATTGAGAGCTTGAAAACATAACTTTTAAGAAAGCTACTTGTTTAAATAGAGGACGAAAGAAATCAGGAAAAGTACTAACAGAAATTGTGCATGCAAAATGAGCATTTATATTTTTCTCTTTTCTGGCATCTTACAAAATGTGTTGCAGACAACTCTGAATATTAATGAGAAATTCACAATTCCCTTGCAAAGTCAAAAATATGTCATCCATCTTAACTGTACCAGGGCCATATTACCTAAAGGATGCACTTCAAGAGAAATATGAAGCAGCTACTTAAAAGCTGGGCCATGTTTCTCTGTGCAGGCGCAAACCTGCCTGCACTTTTCAGAGGTATTAGAGATACTCTTACAGGCAGTTGCAGTGAGTCACCAAAGTTAAATATCAACACCTCAGGCAGTTGACACATTGCAATGTCATCCAATAAAGAAAAAATAGCCAAACATAATCCTTGTGGGGGATCCATTATATAGAGAGGAGAAAGCCAGAATGAAAGCATTTTAAAGCACAGGATCTTTGAACAAGTGAAGAACAGCATTTACCCTTCAAAAGTTACCACTCTTTAGCCTGTGCTTTAAATTGTGTGTCAGTTGAGTTTATAGACAGGTAAGTGTCAGTAATTCAGGTTTACAACAAAATTACTTTATGTGGCATATCATTAAAAAACTTAACCAAACCTAGTTAAAGGTCAGTTATTGTTAATGATAATAATCCTTCAAATTTTAAAACAACTCAGAAACTCACAAAAACAAAACCTTAAAGCCAATTAAATTTGCCAGTTATCGTACGCTGTGCTAACCAAAACTTCCACTCAATCCATGCACTGCTGATAACCTCACATATGATATCATTGATGACATCCCAGATGATTATCAATGACACCACTGATGACAAGCGAGATCACATATGACACAAGCGGCATCAAAGTTATGTCCACTCACAATCTTTAATGATAATATCAATTAATACATAAAGTTTTTTAAATAATTCTTTCTTTTCTGAGTTTTTATCCTGTTGCACCACCAAACCACTATCCTGCATGCAGAATGTAGTTTTGTAACAGTACAGTATGGTGAATATTCATGTTGGTAATGGTGTTAATTGTCACTGCAGTTCAAATTCATAATTCATTTATACAATTGCCTTTGTCAATATCTTGCAAAGATTTAAATACTCGTCCCATCATGTTGGCATACAGGGATGATATTCTATACTCTCTACATAATAATCAGGTAACCCTAGCCTAGTTCACAGGAGAAACTCAACTTAATGTGAGGCTTCCAGAGCCACCTTAACTTTAGTGTACTTCTAGCATAATATGCTGCACATGCCTCAATATTTGAAACTTATCAGGCTAACTTATGTCACCAGGTCTTACACTCAATTGTGTCTGGGAAGAACATTTTAGCAGTTTCTGTAAATGATTCGTAACAGATGCAAGCTTAACGCACACCCTACCAATTTCTTAGTAGGTCTATCCTTGTTCTGTGTGATGCACACATTTTGATGCGGTGCAGACAATGAAAGTCAAAGCTACTTCAATTTTGAGGTCTCTATTGGCTGGAAGGTTGTCTGAACAGGTGGTGTATGTTGAGAATCAGAGCTCCATGACAGCAAATGTGGACTGCCATACTTTAATAGCCTGCTGCTGTCTGTTCCTATTGCAAGATTGTATGTAATATGTTTGCTTCAGTTCCGAATACTCTTGCTCACTATAAGTTATGAATATATCTATGGAGACCATTTTCATAATCAAAGCAACAAAATGTTTATTGGAGACACAACACTCTCATTCCTTCTGTGAAACCAGCTACATATATCCTGGGAAAAATGGATTCCTGGGACACAAACCAAACCCAGCGCATGATAATGTGTTAAATGTATCTTGATTATTCACAAAATATCTATATCTGATGCATTCATATTTTACACATGTAGTAAATTATGTATGTGTATGAAGTTGAGGTATCATGTTTACATGTACCCGTTCACCTTGCACTATTTATGAGTAACTTAAATATGCCTTGGATTAAAAAAAACTGAACTCCCTTCAAAAATATTTTTTTCCAATAAAGTATGTTTGACTGATTCGCACTTTTAGATTTAGACATTTGGTGCACTTCACAGTTCTCTCATTTACACTTGATTCATTCTATTGTAATATCTTAATATATGCAGATAAATATTGCAAACCTTTTATATTTGCCTCATTGCATTGAGTCATCATATAACGTTCATTAACACTTCTCTAAAATGGCCCATTAGTGCAGTGTGAATACAAAACTACAAAGTGATATCCTTGTTTGGAGCAGATTTTCATTTTTGTTTTAGATTTATTAGCAATCCCTGGAATAGGCCACGAAATTTATAACAATGTAGTTTTCCCAGATTAATTTAGTCCATAACATTTGACAGTGTAGTATTTGTAGCTTTTGTAAAATACATCACATGTAAATGTGCAGGAAATGTGCTTTTGCATATGAAACATTTCTCTGTAGTAGAGCAACCCCTTCCACTACACTCTGGAATACTCTTACTATTTGATTTACAAAGAGTAAAGTGATGTTCATCTGCATGGTGGGAAGCTATTTACAAGATGTACGGGAGCAAAACAATGAGTTCATAAGTGTGTACCAGCATGGCCCGCACATCAGCCCACCATAAAACCATACACTTTTGAATGTATAGTTCACAAGCTCCAGTGTAATTTCTGCTTTCACAAGAAGGCATTGTGATAAGTGAAATTCAAACAATTGTGGTCCTAAAAATGGATTGGTACATCACATCCATACTGCAATCATTTTGTGCATCTAATCTGATCATATGTGTGCAAAACAACATATGAATTGGACAGAATATGAATAATTTACACTTAAGTGTGGATACTTTGCATGTTTTTTTTTCTTAGAGATGTGCATAGATTTACACCTTTAGGCTTATGAATGCATAGATGTGAGAAAATGTACCTTTTGTGCTGAATTTTAGTGCTGGTTTGTAGACCCTGAACTTTAGGACACACTTGTTGAATGGGTTGAATGTGTCCCAACTGCTACATGTAAAAATTGGCTAAACCCTGATTGACATATTTAGTTCTCCTGTAAGGCTAAAATATATGGTACAGAAATTACACCCATGGCATGGAAAGACAACTGTCACCCGTGCAAATTGGCACTTCATGTGCCATCTACTTGTGGCACTAGGTAAAAGTAGCTTTAGTCCAAACCACGGTAGCCTAACTGCTGCAGTTCAAATCTGCAGCCTGACCTATTAAGAAAACTCTTTTGACATGGGAAAAATCTACCTTTTGCATTAATGAGTGACACATATGTAGGCCATAGTGCTCACAAGGTAGGATGCGTAGTGTTTTAAAGTGCGATATGAATACATTTATTGTTATAATGAAACTACAGTGACAAACCCCCAAAAGCTATTTTCACAGTGGAAGGGATTCTGTCATATGAGGAAAACAATAGTACAGATTAAAATAATAATTCTTCTATCTCAGGTCTGGGACAAGCTTGAGAAATATCTCAACTACTATGTTTAATATTTAGGAAAACTTCAAATCAATTGTGAAGTTAGAATTCACCTAAATATTTAGGCAAGTAACTTTGTGAAAGTTACCTGCTCTCTCTGAAACTGCTGGAGGCTAACTTGCAATAGTCTGCCAGAATCTGCTCAGTCAGTGCTTGACCTTACTGAGTTACGGAAACTGCTTCCAGAACAGGACAACGGCTGAGGACCTGAGACAGAATGGTCTGGCTGTGGGGTATATGATCTCTATAAAATCAGGAAGAGCAGCTGGGAGGTTTCAGTAACTTTATTAACTTGAAACAGACATTCATAGTTTAGTGTTAGGGGAAAACAAAGAAAGGGGATGGACTTGTTCTTTAGGCCCAAAGTAGCCACTTGGGCATCAGCCCAGTGGCAGAGGAAGCTGGCCTCAGAACCAGTTTGGTTTAACTTAGAAGAAGGGGCTAATTATTTCACTAAATATACACACTGTCTGGCATTCAAGCTCCCTCCAAGAACAGAAGACCCCTAGAATAGTGGGTTGTGGACCAGTTTGCATTAAAACACATAGGATGTGTTTTAATCCTATCCCACATTGGCCCCCTCCTTCTTTTTGCATGGGCCAGCCCCAGGGATATGGTGTTGGTCCCCAGGGCTTATATATGTATTTGTTGGTTTGCTAATAACTATGGCATTGTTTGATGAATCTTCACAAAACTTTTCAAAAAACATGTTCTCAACCTCAGCTCCTTCCTTGAACATTTTGGGGTGATCCTTCAAGTGTGGGCAAAGAAAAAAATGGGGTCCCCATAACAAGTTTTCCCAATTTCAATAAAAAAAAACAGAATTGCAAAAGAATTGTCAGAAGGCTAGATCACGGTCCAGAAAGAGTGATTTTTGTAATTTAGTGCAAATCTGTTCAGTGGTTTTGGATCTAAAAGCCATGTGTATGGGCAAGTTGCCTATAAGGGGGTGAATCCCCTGATCATTAGAGCCCAGAGCAACTACAGGTTTGTGTTTCCACTTTGCTAGAGGGACAAAAACCAGAATGGATGTAGGCCGTGATTGATTACAGATTCATTTCAGGAGTCGAGTTAGACACAACATCTGTAGCAAGTTATGGTGAATAACATGACACCTTGTTCAAATGGTAGATGTTGACAGTAACTGTAAAGTTACATAAAAGGATGGATAGCATTAGTGGTGGGTGTATATTTCCCATTCCCCAGAGGAAGGTGGGCATAAAGGTTATAAGAACATAAGAGCTTGGTGCCAGGGACCTCTTCAGGAGGCTGCTATAGCTTTCCCCACCTATAGCCCCTGCCGGTACAGTATGATCACAACTACTAACTACCACATTCCTGCAAGTGTGACAATTTAGACTATTCCAGGCCCCCAAAGCTGTAAGAATGGCTTGGGCAGCAAGTAGTAGTCATTATAAGTAATAAACAACCATTGCTATGCTTCTCTCTAACATAGCCAAACAGTACCATCATGTGGCAGACTATTATATGTGCCCATATTGACAATTAAATGCTGATGCTGAGCACCAGAAATCACCAGCTTAAATGAAGCATTGAATAAAGTACTTTAGGACAATTAGGTATCATGGGCAGTGAATTAAATGTCCTGTTGACAGGAGTGCCTCAGCTATTCAAAAGAGAAGATTCAAAACATGTGGAAAATCATTTGCAGATGTTGCCCCATCAAGATGTAAGTACTCTTTGATCAAAAAGTTCTGTATAAATGTTTTTGGAATCATCAGCAAAACATCTTCTCATTTTAATTTGACTGTTGATGTTTTTAAATTATCACTGTGTATCTCTTCAAATTATGACTTTATTCATTGCTGCAAATAAGTATTGTGCAGAAATACAGATATCAGGCCAACGTATGTGGCTGCAAAAGGTTTACTAAATCCAAAGAAAATGCAACTGAATAATTAGAAACGTACTTTGAAGATTACTGGAAATTTATGATAGGTTTATCTTGGAAAATATGCTACATTCACAAACTGAAATGAGATACTGTGCACTACTGCTTAGCAGTAGATAACATGGTAAGAATCAGATATAATAAAATAATATCATATGCATAAAGCAACAAACAGGAAACAGGAAAGAGCAAAAAAAGAGAATGGAGAATAGCAACAACTCCGAGGTACGATGCAAATGATGATATTTCTCCATGAGCAGATAATCTATCCTAGGCATCTAAGAAACTGACATCTCATAAGTTAGATACCATGGGACCTATTTACAAAGGTAAATTTACATATGTATATTTACTCATATGTATATTTACTCCTGTGCTTAAGTTTAAATCTACACATTTGTGTTATTTATCATTTCTGAGTGTACATTTACAGCAAAGTGTAGACCAACTGAAGCAAGGGGTTTAAGACATCTAAAGAGTAAATCTATGAGTGCTACTAGGATTAAGATCTTCCTGTAATAAAATATGAGGAAAGTGTATTATTCTCATTATTTTTTTAACAAAATGGTAACAAGTAAAATAAAACATTACTGCATATTAACTCAAGAAATTAAATCTTGATTAAATATTTCAATGAACATTACTTCAGTTATTTTTTAAATACTAATTTTAAATTGCATGTAAAAAACATCTAGATTAGCATATTTATATCTAATTATTATTTACCCATTTTGTTAAAAGTTCACCCAATTAGGTTAAATTGTTTTACATTTTTAATAAAAGTCTTAAAGCTTAATAAAAAAAAAAAAAAAATTATTTAATTTGAATATTACACAATTTAGTAACACTAAAAAACATTATATATAGTTTTAATATTAAAGTCAATGTGATTTTAATAATCCAATATTATTTTCTATGCAAGTCCCTTTCTCCCTTATTTGCTATGGGAGTGTATTACAGCACCTGTGAGTGGCCATAAGTGGCCATGAGTGTTGCTACACTTAATCCAAGCCATATCTGTGGTACATTTCCAACTGTTTCATGGAATTTTGGACTCAAATAACTTGAGAAATGTTGTTTGTACTCACTTCCCAGGCCAAACCTTCCTTTTTATTACATGTAAGTCACCCCTCAGGTAGGTCCTAGTTAGCCCTAAGGGCAGGCTGCTGTGTATTTAAAAGGTTGGACATGCACTTTTAAGTTTGACATGTCCAGATAGTGAAAAACTCTTGAATTCATTTTTCACTACTGCAAGGGCTATCTCTCCCATATGATAGCATTGAAACTAACTTTAAAATGTCTTTTAAGTGTAATTACCAATTGGGAAGAGATAGTTATTTGAAGTTTGGAGTACATGGATTCACAATTTAAAGGCTCAATTTATGTATAGTCAGATTTAAAATTGTAAGTCTGAAAATGCCACTTTTTGAACGTTGGCATGGTCTTACATTAACTATTCTGTGTCTCTGCCTGTCTCTGAATACACATCTGGGGTAGATGATAGTTGTGCTTTGTGCATTCCCTCTAGACAGCTGCACACAATGGGAGTTTAGGTGTGACTTGATGGGCCTTAATGGGCCATTACCTGATTAACTGGCTTGATGGGGTGGAGATTAGCACTACTTCACTTACACCTTAATAGACCTGTCCTGTCCACACACAATAGGGTTTAAAGAGCCAGTATTGTCACTCCACCCAGCTTGGAGCCAGGAGAAAGGACAGGGCATCTGTACATTTCAAACGCCAGCCCGTGGAAGCTTTTCCCACTATAAATACTGGACCCCAAATCCTACCAAGATTCCATTGGAACCAAGGACACTCTGCCAGGAAGAAGGATTGCTATGCTGCCAGGGGGGACTGCCACTCTGCAACTGCATTGCTGTGTTGGTCTACTGCTGCTGTTGGAGGAGGGACTGCCACTTTGCTACTTGCTCTTCTGTGTTGGCCTGCTCCCTGCTGCTTCTGTCCTGCAGTGTGAAGAACTGGACTTGTTCTCTACATCCATGTAACCAAGAATCTATAAGGGGTTGTTGGCATGCCTCCTGTTCTTCTGCAGTCTTAGTCAAAGACTGCTGCACTTCATCTCCTACAGCAACGGGTCCCTGTCCTGTGTAAGTCTACCCTGCCAAGTGGTGCCATCCCAGTCCTGGACCCTTGGAAACAGGCCTGAGGTACTCTGCCTTCTGTGGTTTTCATCGGCACCACCGTGAAGCAATGCAAACCAGAGCCAAGTCCCGCAAAGCCTTCCAGCACATCTTCTTGGACCGATGCCGGACAACACGAAGACTTGCAAAATAAAGCCACACCGACCCTGCACTAGGATTTAAGGTACTGTGTTTAGTGGGCCACAGTGGGTCCCTTTAGCCAGTCCATTGCAGTCAGTCTAAACTTGTGACTTTGTCCCCATCCAGCGTGACCAGATAACCACACAAATACTTTAAACATTATCTTCTAAGTTAAGCCTGCTTGCTTTGTTCCAAGTCACCAAAGGGTGAGCACAGGTTAATTTAGGTTGTGTATCTGACTTATCCTGACTAGACTGTGCTCCCTACCTGGACAGGGTGCATGCCTTTGCCAACTAGAGACCCAATTTCTAACAACCGAGCTAGAGAAAAGTGGATAATGTATTGAAAATTCTGTCTGCGGGTCTGCAATTGAAATAGGTATCTTGTGTAATAATTTTAGATCAGTGCTCACAGGATGCTTTTTCCAATGATTAAATGGACCACAGAAAGACAGGTTCATAACCATAAATTTTGTGATAAGGGTTGATGGTTCTACTTTATGAATTAGCTTCAAATGCGTGAAACATACTAGAGTTTTCTTAACATATTGATACATATTGAAAACACAACAATTGGAAGGAGCTTTGGCAACAACAAAAATTGTTACAGATGTGTAAAGCTGCAAAGATTTATTTTCAAACATTCCCAAAGGTTTATGGAATATTTTGAAACTGCAGAGTTTTACACCTCACCATGTTGGCATGATAACTGTAATTTTTGTGTCAATGTATTTATTCATTCAAAGATCTGTATTAAAAATAAAAATACTTTTCTGTATAATATCTACCTAACAGAAAAGTCAGTGTTCTCATGTGCAATAGAATTGTGCATAGAAAACCTCTGCCAAAGGTAAACATGCATAGAAAAAAATACGGAAACATTTGTCATTCTGAGCTGAAAGGGTTTGCAAAATGCAAGCTTGTAGGAAAAAAAGCATGCATACATTTTCCAGTTTGAACTCGGCTCAATTTAAGTGATAATGATCTAGGTACCTGGGAAAAATAACTTACTATGCAGAGAAAAACTTTGCATGGGTGGAGGTCAACTATAACATTTGGAATCTGCTTGAATCATGCTAATTGGGAACTTTGCAACACTATACCAGTGAACAAATCTTTGCATACCCATGCCTATTGTGAGCAGACCGATCCATTAATGCTATACCCTCACTTTTCTTGTTTTGTTATTTTTTTTATATTTTGACCAGTTTGGGTTTTGATGCTGTAATTCTGCAGCCAAAGACTTGTGTTTTTCGTGTCATTGAAAAGAGTAGCATTTTGTCCTGTGAGATATTAGAGGTGCCCAGTATGCAGTGCTTAATTTGTGCTTGTTGTTTCCGGTGCTGAGCACCGGCACTTATTTTTGATGGCCGGCGCTTATTCTTCTGCGTCAAGCATTCGCTGTGAGCAAAAGACACATATGGGAATGATGGAGGAAGAGAAAAAGGGAAAGCAGCACAAAGGGATAAAGTAGAAAGCTGCGAGAGTGAGCTGAAGGGGCAGGGAGTAGCTTTATATGCATTGAACAGGCCTGAGATGGCTTCAGCATTACACTGCCTCAGTATTCCATGCTCCCACATTTATTTGCAGCAGCTGCATGTTTAAGAAGAGGGCTTTGGGAACCAGCAGGTTTTTTTGTACAAATTAAGCACAGCCAGTACGTTGGCAGGTCTCACAATGTATTGACAGATGTTGATGTGTAGCCTATTTCAAGGAAACTCCTCCTCTAGAAATCTGGTTGCAGGAATCACAAAGCAATCACACACCTAAAGTGTCCAATAAGTGCACTTGTTTTGGCCCACAAACTGTTAATCCTCTTGTAACACTTGACTGCCTGAAAGATAGTGCTTCCAAAGAACCTTTCAAGAACTAAGATGATTATCCAGTACAAGGCTAGCATGGTTCATGAACATGTCAAGAGTAACAAAGCCAAAGCTGCTTCTTTTTTGGGAGACCTGATTGCTGACAGAAGTAGTCACTTGTAAGGCACGTGCAAGCCTCAAGAAGAGCACCACGGAGGAGACAGTCGAGTAGAGCAACAAAATGGTAATAGGTACTAGTACGTATTTGAAGCTGTTTTACTGTCTATAATTTACTGCTCTGTTTGTCGCCAACCAATGTGTCTAGGAAACAAGGAAAACTGTGCATTCTGTTGGGACCTTGAGAGTACGTTGAGTTTTGTAGGAATAGTTGCCACTATGGTATTAATAGTAGAGAGGACAGGATTTTTTTGCATTTAAAGAAACTCTTTCTATTATTTAGTGTATAAACTAAGGCCCTGATTTATACTCTTTTACGTCGCATTCGCGTAGTTTTGTAACGCAAAAGCGGCATAAACTTACAAAATACAATTGCATTTTGTAAGTTTGCGCCGCCTTTGTGTCACAAAATCTCACAAATGCGGCACAAAAAAAGTATAAATCAGGCCCTAAATCCAGTAAATTGCAAATCATAATAGTGATTAGTGGGGTGATGAAAGTTCTTGCTGCTCAAACTTGGTGATATATATGTGCAAATTCCAAAATATGTGGTATCGTCAAATATATACACAGCCGGTAAACAGGTATAGCACTAAGAACAGGTCTGATGTAAACAATCAGTGGTGTTCTGATTCCATTTTAATAAGGGAATTATCACTAGGAATGGGTTGATATTTGCCAGAGACAAAGCTAAGAAGCAATGACAAACAAAACAAGCATTTGCAATGCAATGGGTCTCACATTTCTCCGAGTTAGAGCTATTAGCAGTTGTAAACTCCCAACCGGACTTTTCTTGCCTCATTAAATGGAAAGAAACTGAGCGCAATCGCGCTGCAAAAAATGGAAATGGAAATAGAAACGGTCTCTGGGTCGATGTCATGCATAGCGCTCGACTTCTGCCAAGCGAGATCGCGCTCGAAAAAAGAGAAAAAGTAGTCCACAAACCGGACAGAAAACAGCGAGCCTCATATGTTTTCAGTAGTTGGTCGCTGCACTCGAGGAGGGCTAACCACCGGAAAAGGTATGACGTATACATGCCTTCCTCTAATGAAAGCAGGCAGATTTTAAGAGGCAAGCCCACGAACCAATGAAAGACACTGACGTGACATGCGTGGGGCTCCGAGCCATTTTCTAACTACTACAGCGTCTCGCAAGCAATATGCATGCGCTTGCGCATGCTGTCACAGGCTCGACCCTAAAAATTAAGATTTTATGAAATTGAAAATACAAATTTGAGGACGATATTTGAAAAAGGGAAAACAGAAAACGCTGACATCCAAACTAGAAATATTGATCCCACTAAAATTTGAAACCTCCAAGGAGTGTTATTTACTAACCGGAAGACAAAATAAGTGCTGCAGGATATCCAGTGACTGGTGAAAATTACCTTTGTCTCAAAGAGTCAAAAAGGATGGCTCAAGTACCAAGCTTGTGATGTGGCATTAAAGGTAGTAAACACTATATGACAAGGGGGTAGGCAGGTTGCTAAATTAGTATAGTCATTCACACAGATGGCCCATAGGGGACATGAAAGTGAAAAGGGAAATAAGACTAAACTATCAAGGGTACACGAATAGTGTGTCTTGCACCAAGATGTACAGAACCACCACTGTGTGGTCCTTGTACCTATACAGTCAGAATAATTCCATATAACTGAACCCATAGGAGACAGGGAGGATAGTAAAAGACTAAAGTGTTTATGTGCTACCAAACTATAATTCTCTTTGGAAATCATATCTTGAACGACAATGCACTAATATGGAGATTCTACAATGTGGTTTTACACTATAAGAGAAAATAGAAAACCTTAATTTTATTTAGTTGTAACCGTAGGAGACTGTGAATAGGTTAAAAGATAATGGCTCTGATTTAGAGTTTGGCGAATGGGGTTGCTCTGTCACAAATGTATTACATATTACGATCCCATTATATCCTATGAGAGTCGTAATATGGCGGCTGGGATATTCGGCACATTTGTGAGATATTAATCTGTCTGTCAAACTCTAAACCAGGTCCAATGTCACACTCAGATTCATCTCTAATACAACACTGAGATTGTTGTGAATTTATTTTATTTATTTTTATGGATTTAATTTATTTGAAAACAGTTTGATGGTATATTTATTTTAGAAAAGTAATTATAATGGCTATTAAAATGTAAACATTTTAAAAATGAATGTATTTATTACTGTAATATTAATTGAAGTTTTATTTTAAATGCTAAATTAATTTGAAGTTTAGTTTTTGCAGTTTTTAAGTCTTATTGTTTTTTTTTACATTTGCTTTGTTATTTAAATCTGTATAGATGCAGCTTGGAGGCATCGCATTGAAACCAAAAGTAGGCTTTGTTAAATGTGTACAGTGCAAAGCCTGCAAGCAGTGACAGACCAGAACTACTTATGACACTACATGTTGAAAAGGGACAACCATTAAGGAAAGAATAACATGCAAAACAAGTTTTGAGGTGTATATGTTAGAATGTCTATTTCGTAAGAAATACATAGGGAGTACTACTGTTTCACTCCACAAGAGGATGTTGCAATTTCTAAGGGCAATTAAGAATGCAGACATCACCTATGCTGTAGCAAGACATTTTGCCAAAGAACATGGGAAGGATGAGACAAAATTAAGATATAGCAGTCTTGTACATGTGCACAAACACTGGGGAGGAGGTAATAGAGAGTTGGAGCCTGAGAGGAGGAGGCCAGCCTAATCTTAGAGATGGACAGCAAGGAACCCATAGGTCTCAATGCAGATGAACTGCATAGTTTTTGTCATTATGTTTTTTATTTTTATTTATTGATTATGTTTTGTGGAAACCCTGCTATTATAACCTTGTTGCTTTAAACTATTATTTATTATTTCATTTTTTCCCCCTTTTTTCCTAGATGAGGATAAAACAGCGACAGGCTGAATCTTTACCCACTGGGGTTTTTTGATGAAGATAAGATGTATGACAATATATATACCTAAAGTAGGTGTAGTTTCAAAGCGATAATTTGGTACAAATCTATTAACAGGTCATGGATATGAAAAAAGTAGACATAGAGTAATATAGCTTGTTGACTGAAAATTTATATGGGCTATAATTTGTTATGTTATGTCATGTTATAATTGCTTATATAACGCTTAAACTGCCCAGGGGCCTCGAAGCGCTTACACTGCAACGCAGAATCACAATAGTACACAACCGCACATGAATTCAAGCTCTAAATAACCATGTTTTTAGGGCTTTCCTAAAAGAAATTTCTTGAGAACTTGATCTGATGATAAGAAGGTAAACTATTCCAGAGTTTGGCTCCTTGATAGGTCAATGACCTTCCTCCCCATCTTGCCTTTTTCACTTTTGGAACTGTAACTAACATGGCTGAGGAGGATCTGAGTAGTCTGCTTGGTGCATAAAAAGAGGCTAATGTTCTGAGCATCTCAGGACCTTGGTTATATAATGCTCTATGGATATGGCATAATGCTTTGAATTGGATCCTTTTGTCTACTGGAAGCCAATGTAAAGAGGCAATTCCATTAAGTACAGATTGTTGTTTTGGAACATTTAAGAGCAGACGTGCAGCTGCATTTTGCACCCTCTGTAGTCTATCTATGACATATCTAGGTGATCCTATAAACAACGCATTGCCATAGTCAATGCATGAACCTATCAGGGCCTGAATAATCAATCTTTTGGCGACAAAAGGCAGAATTGCCAGGATCTTCCTCAGGGTCCTATGAAGCGTAAAAGAGGTTCCGGCTACTCTATTAGCGTGTTGCGACATTGAAAGTTGGGGGTCCAACCATACTCCCAGACTTTTAATAAGGTCTTTAGGGGGTGGGAGTACACTGACTCCTTTTATTATAGCTGGGTTTGTTAAGGGATTTTTTTTGGTTGCCCAAAAAACATCACCTCAGTTTTTCCGTCATTAAGCTTTAATTTACTTTCTGTCATCCAGGCAGCAACTGCTTGTAGACAGGGTCCCAATGCTGTCCCAAGATCCAGTTGCTTATTGGAGAAGGAACCAATAAGTTGAGTATCATCTGCATATGACACCAATTTCAGGCCAAATGACTGGACAATCTCTGCTAATGGCAACATATAAATATTAAACAGCAACGGGCTGAGAGAGGAACCCTGAGGCACTCCGCAACTGCTCATAATACGTTTGGATATACATGATCTGTCTAACACCTGAAAAGATCTTCCGTAAATAAATGAAAAGATCCATTCTAAAGCTGTTCCATAGATTCCAATCCCCTGCATCCTGCTTTTTTAGGATATTCATGTCTACTGTATCGAAAGCCGCGCTAAGGTCTAGGAGAATGATGGCTGTTTCAGTCCCTTTATTCAGCCTCTTTTTTGCTTCCTCTGTAATGGCAATCAGTGCGGCCTCCGTCCCGTGTGATGGCCTAAAACCCATCTGAGTGGGGTGTAAGATCTTTCTCTCTTCCAGAAGGACGGAGGGCTGGGCCTGTACATGTTTTTCTGCTATTTTAGCCAATATAGGTAGCAATGAAATCGGTTGATAGTTATTCATCACCTTTGAATCCAAATTAGATTTTTTTTAAAGAGGCTTGACAATGGCCTGTTTCTATAGGTCTGGCACTGTCCCAGAGGAAAGTGAGACATTAATAAGGCTAGCGATTACAGGACCTAACACTGGCGCTCCCATAAAAAGTATCTGGGGTGTAGCTGGGTCCAGGGGGGAGCCTGATTTAATAGATCCCATGAATTTTGTTGCTGTGTCCATATGAATGGGAGTAAGGTTTGATAGGGTTATCCCTTCCCTTAATTCCTGCCTATTAGAGGTATGATCTCCTTTAGGGGTGTGAGGAAAGGATACATAAATATCCTGGGTTTTTTCATGAAAAAGATGCCAGATTATCAACATGCAACTGCGGAGTGTCCATAGGTTCTAGGTCGTCAGGAGGATGAATAAGTTCTTTAAGAGCCTTAAAGATCTCTTTTGGAGAGTTAGCTGCTGCTTCTATTCTTGAGGAGTAATATTTAGCCTGTGCATTTTTAATTTCAGCATGATAAAATCAGATCGAATTCCTATATTCCTCTTTCAGTGCATCATCTTGCGTTTCTCTCCATTTCCTCTCTTGTCTTCTACAGTCTCTTTTTTTTCTCAAGTAGGCTTAAAGTGAACCACAGGAATATCCTCCTCTGTGGCCTATGCCTTGAATCAGAAAGGGGTATGAGTTTATCCAGACTAACACTAATCCATTTATTAAAAGAATGTGTCAGAGCTGTTAAATTATTTTAATTTTTATTTTCTGGTCTGTTTTTTTGCAGTGAGTTAATAAAGTCAGGCGCTTTTAATTTATGCCACCTTCTTTTGCGTAATGGAGCATTAACAATCATAACCTTGTGCTTAGGAATGGTAATTTATTCATCAAAGTAAAATGTGCCTAGTTACAATGTTGAAAATTAGAGCTCTTTTTAGGTAAAGTGTTATTGTGTATACAAACAGGGATTCATACTATGTACATTTTTTTTGAACAATTATATGTTAGAGTACAGCAGGCCAAGGTAAATATTGTTAGCAATGTGTACCAATTTTCAGATCATTTTGCTCTATTGTTGTGTAAACTTTGTGTAAAAATGTAAAATCCAGATTTCACCTACAGCAAGATGGAGGACCCTTGAACCCAAAGGGAGTGCTGTCCTTCCTTTACTTTCTGTAATTTTAATTGGAGAATAAGATAAGCATGTTGCATCGCGGTAGCACAGAATATGATGTGTTATAGCTAATGATATGTATGTTTGTATGTATGTCATCATTGCAAAGTAACATTATCGTGAACACACAGATATCAAGCAATAATTTCCTTTAATAAGACTGCTTACATGTCGAGGAGAATATGGCAGACATTTTGCTTTTAGGATTAAGTCCTATGTTTATGTTCATGTTAATAATGTTGTAATGACATGCCCCAAATGAGGAATTTTGAGCTTATTGTGACTAAGGCGAAGTTGCATTGCAGTAGTAAAAAATATATTGATTGAATGATTGGTGCTTTTAGAGAGTGCCATTGTTACAATATGACACTACAATAAACAGACATAGATTAAGTTGTCATTTTCATTAATGAGACCGCAACATGTTGAGGACATTAAGGCTAATATTTTGTTTTGTATGTAAATTTAAGTTCTATGTTTATGTTCATGTTAACAAAGTGGAAATTACATGCTTTATATGAAGAAAATTAGCAATGGTCTTTATCTTGACAAAGGCTCGGCTAGAGTGGAAATACTTTTGTTTCTTCAGCTTCCACAAATCGGTCAAAACAAGCTGCTGGAGTGCCAATCTATTTCTGACTTTATTATACATATATATTATGCTATATATATTTAAGAACATTTTATTTATGTTATTTAAAGTTTTGATTTTTAAATTGAAAAATATTTAATAATATGTTTGTTTTTTGCAGCAAGAAATTAGGTTACTGGCTGAGGGGGTGAAACCCTACACAAGCAGAAACCACAAACCTTGTCAAGGTGAATTCACAAGCAAATCCTACATGAACCTGTGCTCATCCCTCAGGTAACTTGGCACAGTGCAGTCAGGATTAACTTAGAGGCAATGTGTAAATAGCGTATGCAGCACTTCAAACAGTAATTAACTGCAACACAATATAAAAAGATCCCATACCAATTTAGAATAGAGTAAAATGTAATACATATTTTAAGACCAAAATGAAAAAAAATCCAGGGCCATATTTATACTCCGTTTGCGCCGAAATTGCGTCGTTTTTTTTGACGCAATTTCGACGCAAAACTAACGCCAACTAACGCCATATTTATACTATGGCGTTAGAGGCGAATAGCGCCAAAGTTCCCGGAATGTGCGTCATTTTTTAGCGTGAACCCCTTCCTTGCGTTAATGATATGCAAGGGAGGCGTTCCCGTCTAAAAAATGACTCCCAGGCCTTTACGTGGTATTTATACTCCCGGGCAAAAGAGACGCCCGGGAGTGGGCGTGGCTAAAAACGGCGCATTTGCGCCGCTTTTTAACGCCTGGGTCAGGCATGGCGTTAAGGGACAAGTGGGCTCAAAATGAGCCCAGAGTGCCCTCCCCTGCCCCCAGGGACCCCCCCTGCCACCCTTGCCCACCCCAGGAGGACACCCAAGGCTGGAGGGACCCACCCCAGGGACATTCAGGTAAGTTCAGGTAAGTTTTTTTTATTTTTTTTTTTATAATATTTTGTGGCATAGGGGGGCCTGATTTGTGCCCCCCTACATGCCACTATGCCCAATGACCATGCCCAGGGGACAGAAGTCCCCTGGGCATGGCCATTGGGCAAGGGGGCATGACTCCTATCTTTACAATGATAGGAGTCATGTTGATGGGGGATGGGCGTCGTTAAAAAATGGCGCAAGTCGGGTTAAGACGATTTTTTCGACGTAACCTGACTTGCCCCATTTTAAGACGCCCATGCGCCATTTTCCCCCTACGCCGGCGCTGTCTGGTCTACGTGGTTTTTTCCCACGCAAACCAGGCAGCGCCGGTCTGATTGCGCCGTCTAACGCCATTCCATAAATACGGCGCCCGCATGGCGCTTCAGAATGGCGTTAGACGGCGCAAAACTTTTTGGCGCTAAACTGCGTTAGCGCAGTTTAGCGTCAAAAAGTATAAATATGGGCCCCAATCAGTAGAACCAGAGATATACAATTTGAATTTTTAAGTGAAAAAAGCACAAAGCCCCAGCTGTGGATGTCCTGTCAGACTGGACCACAACAAAGTCACAAATTCAGGCCAGCTGCGATGGAGCGTGGGTGGGCTACTTGAACCCTAGTTAGGCCTACTGGAAAACAACACCTGGGATCCAGGTTGTGAAGAGTTGCAGAGTCTTGTTTCGAGGATGCATCACTCAGCTGAGGTGATGTGAAGACCTGGTCAGAGATGCATTGCACAGCATCAGTTCCAAGGAGCTGAGGCGCCACAATGTGAAGTTGTGTGTCATTGTTGGGGAGACCGTTGATGAGGGGGCCTGTGATGCAACGTCCTGCATCAAGGATGCGTCGAGCACTGACTGGTTCTGGAGAAGCTGCAGGGCTTGCAAAGCAGAGTCCTGCATTGTTGTCAAGGCTGCTGTTGACAAGAAGTGTGTGATGTGAGGGTCTGTCTTGGGGATGTGTCACGCAGCTTTGATGCAGATGAGGCTGTGAGCTGCGAAGGTGATGTAAAGTCCATGCACCGGGAAAGTCCACACCACAGAAGTAATGTGTTGATTCTGCTTGAGATTGCACCATACAGCCCACTGGAACAGCACTGAATGGCATGGTGGAACTCACTGATAGCAGATTACGGGTACTGGATTCAAGGGTGTTGGATGCCTGTTGTGTCTCCGAGGCTTCCAGTCAGGAGGCAGGAGGACAGCCAATTAGCGCTTGGAGTCACTCTGGGTCATGGATTCAGAGTTGCAGGTCCAGTCTTCATATCTAGGCAAGAGGGCAGCAGGTCAGCAGGTCAGCACAGCAGGCAGCAGTCCTTCAGAGCATCAGTCCAGCAGAGTTGCAGTCCTTTCAGCAGTACAGCAGTCCTTCTTCCTGGCAGAGTCCACAGGTCCAAAAGTGTACTGAAGAGTTGGTGTCTTAGGTCCACTATTTATACTTGGTACCCACTTTGAAGTGGGAGAAAATTCCAGATTCCTCCACCAGAGGTGCTTGGACTTTCCTGCCTCCATGGCCTATCACAATAGGCTATTGTGAAACCCATTTGTTAGAGTGACTAGGTAGGACCTTTTTGATGTGTGGAAGGTGACAGTTCCTCTCTCTCATTAACTAAGAGTGTCCCATCCTGCCAGTACCTAGCCATCCTGCCAATACCTAGCTTCCCTTTGTCCCACTGCCTGGGAGCAATACACAAAGACCAACTGTAACTATACCTAGTCAGGTGACACAGGCTACAGGCAGCAGAGACCAAATAGTTGGGACAGTAAAATGCCATCTTTCTAAAAGTAGCATTTTCAGAATTGTGATTAATAATCCAACTTTACTAGTAACAAGGGCTATTAATTACAATGCTTTACACACCAAACCTGACCTGTCTACAAGCTCCCAATTGAAAGTTACATCTTATCAAATGTAATAAGGTAACACCAATGCTATCCTGAGGGATCGGTAGACCTTTCAGTAGTGAAAAACAAATTTGGAGTTTTTCACTACCAGGGCATATAAAATTTAAAAGTACATGTCCAAAGTTTTAAATACAATGCAACATGCCTTCTGGGCTGCGGAGGGACTTCCTTAGGGGTGAGTTATATGTATTAAAAAGGAAGGTTTGACCTTGGGAAGAGGTTTATTTTGCTATATTGAAATAACAGTTTGAAAATGCACACACAGGCTCCATGGCAGGCCTGCCCCATGTTTAAAGGGCTACTTAAGAGGATGGCACAATCAGTGCTGCAGGTCTACTAATGCAACACAAAATGATGATGGACTCAGTGCTAAATATTGTCAAACACTCACCCCCAGGCACAGATCTGGGTTAAATCCACTGCTTGTTTTTGCTTTCCATGCCAACCCAGTTTGGACCCACCCATATGCGAACCAGACTTGACCCTACTCCCTATGGGAACAGTCCAGCTCGAACTGCCAGGCCAGCTCCTTCCTGGACTGGAAATAAGCATCCTGGGACTGGTTTTGTGGTATCACATCTCATCAGCCATCTCATCAGCCAGACTAGGTTGAATCCAGTAGCACTTTGAGCACAAAACCCACATCTGGGCATAACCTTCCCTGACTATAGCAGCACAAAAAGATGAGACGGAATGCTGTACATTGTCAAAAACTTACCCCCAGTCACAGATCTGGGTTAAGTTCAACATTCTTTTGCTCACCATGACACCCCAGTTTGGACCCAGTCATATGCAAATTCCTATGGGAACAGTTCAACCCAAACTACCAGGCCAGGTCCTCGCTGGACCAGAAACAACATCTTTGGACCGGTTTTGAGTTATAACCCCTCATCAGCCATGCTAGCTGGAATCCAGTGACACAGTGAGCACATAACCCATGTCCCGACATACCCTTCCCACTTAGGGCAATTATAGCAACACAAAAAGTTGATGGATGGAATGCTGAACATTTTCAAACACTCACCCCCAGTAAAACACCTGGTTTGAATAGATTATTTTTTTGCTCACTATGCCACCCTAGTTTAGAACCAGCCATATGCAAATCAGCCTTGACCCTGCTCCCCATAGGAACAGTCCACCCTGAACTGCCAGGCGAAGTTGTCCCGGGAGTGGAAACAAGCATCCTAGGACTGGTTTGATAGTATCATCCCTCATTAGACATGCTAGCTTGCATCCAGTGGTACAGTGCACAACGGACCCACGTATGGGCATACCCTTTCCACTTAGGGCAACTATAGCAACACACAACGATGATGGGCAGAATGCTGAACACTGTCAAACACTCAGCCCCAGTCACAGATTGTGGTTAATTCAATTTTATTTTTTATTTTTGCTTTTGTGGCCTTGATCCCGAAGTGCAATCACAAGTGGCTCGATTGCCAAGGAAAAATGTAAAGGGGACAGTGGGCAGCCTTGCCAGGTCTCTCTGAGTATGTTTATTGGATCCGAGATAAGGGAACCTATTTTGACTCTAATCAATGTCTGAGTTCATGGCGAGGCAGTGTATTAAAGAGATAGGGCCAGATGTACGAAACAAAAAAATTGCGAGTCGCATTTTGCGAGTCAATGCGACTCGCAAAATGCGACTCGCAAATTGGTATGCCAGGAAAGAAACCGGTCCGATTTAGCGACTCGCATCCGGACTCGCAACGCTGTGTGCGAGTCCGCAGATTGCGAGGTCGCTGTTTGCGAGTGTGCAAAAAACGAACTCGCAATTAGCGAGTTGGTGTCGCAAATTGCGAGTTCCCTCAAAATTGCTTGCAGGTGCAGCAGAACACTCCAGAAAGCACACCAAAACACTCTGGAAACACTTCCTGGCACATGATGATGACATCACAGCCAGGAAGTTAACAAATACACCTGGGAGGAGGCTGGACCACACCCTTTTACAACTGCCAGTCTGCACACTGAGCTAGCTGCAGCAGCCATGGAGGGAACCCCCCGAAAAAGGAAAATTAAATTCTCAGAGAGGGAGCTTGAGGTGCTGACCGAAGAATGTTGTCAGCACCATGATGAGCTCTTTGGGAGAGCTGCTCTCACTGTTCCAGAGGCCACCAAAAGAAAAATCTGGCAGGAAATGCAGGAGAAAATCAATGCCCTGGGGGTGAGCCACAGGACAATTGAGGACATAAGGAAGAGGTGGTATGACCTCCGCTCCCGGACCAAGGAGAGGGTGGCAGAAAGGCTCCGGGAGATGAGAGGCACTGGAGGGGGACCATCATCTGTGCCACCACCCACACCCCTTGAAGACAGGATTGAGCAAACCTTTGAGCCGGAGGCAGTGTGTGGATTTGGGGACCTGGACACTTCAGAGCCCAGCACATCAACCGGTGAGTACCATGTGATAAGCCTGTACCCCTATCAATGTCATACCCCACCCACCATGTACACATGTGCATGCACAACCAAATTAGCTCCATTTCAGGGTAGAAAAAGCCAGAATGATGCATTATGGGAAATGTAGTCCAATAGGCAGTGCATAGGCAAATGTTTATTAGGAATTGTGCAACAGATACTAGACACTGACAGTGTGTTCCCCATGTCCCACAGGTCTCCAGCAAGACACCCCCTACACCCCAAGCACCCAGGCCCAGGAGGACACCCCAGGACCCTCCAGCACCCCCACATGCACAGTCAGCAGCATTCCTGCAGTTGTAACGCCTGCTGCAACAGCAACGCCAGGAGCTGCCCCAGCAACAGCCAGGGAGGATACAGGTGCGAGGACAGGGCAGCCACCATGTGTAGTAGTGTGTTAGATCATTGTGTATGGCTTGTTAGGTGTACAGCAGCGCATCTGTGGCAGACCGCAGCACCATTATGGTCCTGTCAGATTAGCCAAACAGGCAACTGGTCTGCTCTATATTTTGCTGAATGTGTACCTGCTGAATGAGCAGAGTAATTAAGACATAGCAGTCTTTCCATCAACGCAGCATGTTCGTACCATGCATCTGCTAGTTAGTGCGCATTGGTGGGACTTTGTACCACCTGTTTAACCTATTCTCATGGCTTGTGTTCCATATTAAAGATATCTCTATTGAGCATTTGTCGCATGTTCCAATGTGTCCCCAGGCAATGTCCGCGTATCATCATTTTAAATGTGTTCCACTTTGTTAATTTGGTGGAGGCCGTGTTATTGTTGTGATCAAAGTCGTATGCAATGGCTGACCCAAGAGCACAAAATGGGGTCTTCCAGTGTAGCTGTCTATAGAAGCCAGGTGGGAATGGGAGGAGGGTACATGGAACACAAGCTGTATGTACTCAGAATTGTGATCAGAATGTGTATGGCCCATATAGCCTATGTGCAAAACAGAAGGAAGTAAGAGGCTGTTCCAACTAGTCCGTCTGTGTAGACATGCAATTGATGTGGAAAGGAAAGAAAATAAAATACCCTTCTGTCTGGATTATGAAAGTGCCAAACATCAACTAGCTGACAATGTTGAAGCCTGTCATGCAATGCCTGAACGTTAAATATGGCAAGTGTGCAAGGCAGTGTGGGAAAGGAACGTCAAGGGCAGCTATGGTAGCCCACTCCAATGGGACAATGTCTCAGATAGATTGTGCAGGGATAAGGCTTGTTCAGAATTGGGGCACAGATGGAGCCTAGGACAATTTGATGGCCATAATGGCAACCCTTTCTGACCACATAATGCCCCTCTACATCTAGACAGTGTATTTTGCCACAAAGGGGGTACCAGGTTTGAACTACAGCAGCACACACCTCTGACATAGGAAGAAAAATTAGTAGTGAATTCCTCACCTCGCCAACGTCTTTATGGCCTAGTGGTTTCTGTTTCTGTTAAACGCAGCTCTTGCAACAGTGCAATATCTGTGGAGTGACGCTTCATGTATGAATAACCGAGTAGCGATGTGAGGGAGTGTGCACCCCAAGCACATTCCAAGTAATTATGTTAAAGTGGGTCATGTACACAATAAGAGAGAGACCAACGGGTGACTGCTGTGTGTGTCTGAATGTAGGTGAATCTGCTCAATATTAGTACAGCAAGGGTGTGTGATGCAGGGCTGGGTCACAGATAATCATAACATAGAGTGAAAAAACAAACCATAAACACGGAACCGTAAATACCAGTGGACTGAGTAACAACATATTTGCACCCAAAAGTCGGAGCAACAAGCTAAAGCTGAACAAACTGGTGTAGTAATGGTGATGTCGCAGCACCCGATTGGAGGCATCCCACATAAGTACAGATGAATGTGAGTTAGCCCTTATAATTAGTACATCTTGGAATCATGAATCACAATTAGACTTAAGGTTGCTATCGCAAAAAGGTTATGCCTGACAGGGTGATGTCAAACCTGGGTGCCACTGGTTGCATAGTGCTGTCGTCAGATGGGGCCTTCAGCTGTCTGAGGTGTCACTTCAGGTGGGGCGGCACAGTCCACTTCAGAGGTCCAGGTAGTCGAGGAGCCATTATCACTAATAGGTTTTGCTGAGTCATCTTCAGGCTCTGAACCCTGTATGGCTTTGCAGATTGCGGCAGCAATTTGCAGAGCTAGACACCTCTCCCTTATAACTTGTTCCAGATCTGGGGTATTCTTTGAATGTGAGGGGTGGTGTGAGTGGGCTCTGCACCAATATCCAAATTCTGTAGGCAGCATTTAACCGCTAGGAAAGATTTCTTTGTTTCAGCACCACCACAGTGTAGTTCAGAAAGAGCTTGACGTGCATTGTCAACTGTAAAGCATTGGTGCTTCTGCGATTCGCCAAGGATGGAGTCTCTGTTGCAGTAGTGGAGTAGAGTGAACAGTAATGGTCGGGGTTGGAGCCAGGAGGTGGTCACTGCATTTCTCAAGTTCCACAGAGAAAAATTGTAAAAAGGCCTCCAAAGGTAGCATTTCTTTCACCCAGAGTTCCACATAAGCAATGGCATCCAACCCCTCCACTCCCTCCGGACGGTCAACCACATGAAAACTATTCCTCTTTGAGCAGCCTTCTGCATCTTCAGCTCGGTGTTCTAGGATGTGAACATGTTCCGCCAATGTTTGCATCAATTACTTAATTTCACAAGCCTTTGGTTGAAGGTCAGTAAAGGCTTGTTTGGCAGCGTGGACCTTATACACCAATTTGTAGTGATCTGTCTGTACCAACGTGAGATCTGCTGTCACATTGTCTGTTTTACTTTACAGAGACACATGAGTACTCTCCAGGGAAGTCCCATTCCATTCAACAGGCTTCCAAAACTGATTCTAGTTTGACCCCAATTGATGTAGAAGGGTTGGAATGTTCCAGTGCATCAGAACCTCTGCTCAGTTGTTCATGGACCACAGAGGGCCCCGAGGATGTGCCTTGAGTGCCGGTGTAAAGGCGACCCATAGTATTTGACACTAAAGGTTTGTGCCTGATGATGAAGCAGCAGTTGTTGTGTATGGAGCCCGCTTACTAGTGCCTTATAATCTTTAGAAGCACAGTAACATGAGCAGACCCAAATGTCCAGGAGTAAGCAGGCAGGCACAGGCCAGCCCAGACCATGTGGGGAGAAGCAGGTGTGGGAGAGGTGAGCACCATAAGGGAGTTCTCACAGATGTTGCTTTGAGGCTCCACTGTTGGGTGGGGCCACAGTCAAGGTCCACAGTATAGAGGTGGAATATACTAGGCACCCAGTGAGCCAAATGAGTTGCTACGCTACAACCTATTATGTGATAAGCAAAAGGGAGCATTTCTCTGGGTCTGATGCAACACCAGGCTTTACCAGTATCTGTAGTCACAACCGTGGAGCCCCAGGAGTCGTCAGGACACAGGCCAATGTTGTAGGCATATGTGACTTCAACCCCAAGCGACTGTGTCCAGTGCTGTCAGCGTTTGTGGGCATGGCTCAGATAACACGTTTCTTAAAGGCACCCCTGAGGGGCGCAACAATTGTCCCAAAGGGGTTCCTGATAGTGTTGTGTCTGCTGAGGTGTAGACTTAATTATATAATCAAAGAGTGCATTGAGGGCATTGCGCAAACCCCTGGCCAATGTTGGGGCCACTGTAAAGCATTGCTGACATGCACCAGCATACCTCAGTAAAGTTATGTGACAGGTCTCAGGACTGGGCACAGTCCTCCACCGCTCCTAATTCACTGGTTCCCTAGTGCCCATGTCACACATGCCACAGATCTGGACAGTAGGCCGTAGCAGACAGCCGCAGATGTACGTTGTCCCTTCATCTCCATAGGGCAGCAGACCCCGGCCACGGCAGTGGGTAACCCAGTGAAGGAGGGAGACAAGTTGTCTGATAACAATGATTGGTTTACGGCAGGTTAAAGGACGGATGGGGGTGAACAGTGGAGCCTACTCAAAATGCATCCATCATCCTGTCTTGAGGTGTAAGCCTCTAAAATCTTTGATGCACTATTTTCTTTGCTTTTCAGAATCGTGATACAAGTGATTTACACTATTGTATTTAGGTATGTAAATATAAAGCAACACTATTTTTAAATTTGTATACGCTTGAACTGCTAAAACCTCTAAGACAGTGGTTCCCAACCTGTGGTCCAGGGACCCCTGCGGGTCCACAAAGTCTCCTCAGGGGCTCCGTGACTGCTTAGAAAATGTAATAATATTACCAGATTAGGTCCCAAGCTTCCGGTAATCGCTCACTGGGGGTGTCCCTAGATCCCAATAATAAATCTGTGGGGGTTCCCGGGTTCCAGTACTGATAAAGTGGGAATCCACAGAAGTCAAAAGGTTGGGAACCACTGCTCTAAAACATTAATTGGACTGCAAATCCCATAATCTAATTTACTGTATATAATTGTTAATGAATTGAGCAGTCACAGACCAAATTAAATTGTATCTATTTGTGTATTATATATTTACAGTTATCATACAAATACTTTTAAGCTTAACACTTTTATTGTTTTATTTTAAAAGATAAACTAACCTGTGTGCTGGTGATGAGGTTCTGAGGTATCAATATTAGATAGGCCATTTATAGCCTCTGTTATGATTGTGCTTTCATTGACCTCATCCATAGCGGTTGGTGGTGGCTGCATAGAAGGTCCTTCTCAAAGGCCAGCAACTTACTTCCTCCTGGTCACCTTTCCCTAAGTGCATGAGCAAAGGTTGTTCCACTGCTTCAGAATTTCGGAAATACTGTGAATTGGTATGCCCACAGCACTGATCCTTTCTTGGATATGACACACAATCCTTTTTGTGGCTGCTCCAGGCAGAGTTAGGGAGACTTTACCAAAACGGTGCTCTGTACTTGCTGCATTCCTCTACAAGTATATCTATCTCATCATCTGAGAACTTGTGCTTCTCGTTTCTCAAGAAATCTCCTGATTGCCTCCTTGAGTTGACATTTTTAAAATAGAAAATAGCTGGGAGTCAAGTTCCCGTGCTTCAGAATGACAGTGTAAAAATATATTTCTAGAGTGTGATATTATCAATATGTGCCTGGGCACTGTTCACGATGTACGAAAACATGCTAATTGCTTTAGGCGATTCTGTACATTTAGGAAACAAATCCTAAGAATTCGTTCATAGGAACATCAACACGATAATGCATTTGAATTACAGAATCGCGAAAATTAGTTTTCTTAAGAATCGCAAATTATGATTCAGAAAAATAGAGAATAGGATTTATAACACAAAGTGGATTTTTTACGTTTCATTGTTCTGAAAGTGTTAAATTTTCAATGTTGCTCACATATTTCTTTTATGAACATTTTCTTAGATTAACTTGTTCATAACCTGCATTGCAATTGTGATCCATTTCATGTTATTTGGGAGCGTGTATCAATCGCTGGTCTTGAAGTGCAATGTGGGTTGTGGGAGAACTTGGGAGATGTGAGAGACCTTGACTCTGAAGTACGAGCAATCTCTTCCCGAAACCATCCTGTCGACGGAGAACTCTCCTGTCAGTGGATGCCAAAGCAAAGAAAGCACCTCTGGTGGAGTAGAAGCAAACTGCACCAAACACGGCAAAAAGGGAATTCCAGAAGAGCAGGACTCAGAGGAGAGAACCAAAACATACTTGGAACAGTAGCACAGAAAAAGACTAGTTAGAGCAACAGAACTAACTACGAGTGTGCCCGAATACTAGGAACAATTTTAACCTGTCGTTCTTCCAATCAGCCACCCTTAAACTTAAACACCCTTACAAGACCTGGAAGGGAATGGAGAATTCCAGGAAGTCACTGCTGTCATGATTGTTTGGACATACAGGGCTAAATAACATTGGCAGGCTGCCATCTTGGATTGGGAGATATTGAAGGTTTCCAATAAGGCACCCACCACCACAGAAAGCTGAGGAAACCTGCAAGAGAAGGCAAGACATATGCTGGAACCCATCACTGACCCCACCTCCACTGCAGCCACCAGCCTACAAGCACCCTGAGTGAGCGTCTTGTTCTGACTTGGAGAAGTGCCATACCAAGCTCTCTTTCCAGTGTGCCACACATAAAAAGAAATTGAGAGCACCCAACAGTGTGGGACTTGTAATGTTACTTATCTGTTGTAAATACAGATACCAATCACTCTTTGTGAATGATGTGAATTATTCTGTCTCTGTGTAAAATGTCTGAGGCCTCTCTGGTGCGGTAACATCTTGGATTTCGGATGTCACAGTGCTATCTGTGCAAGTAAAGGTGCCATCTCTAACTGGGTCTAGAGATTGGTAGTTGATGTGTTACCAAGCAGCGTTCCCTTCTTTGCTTCTTTTTTCTTAGAGGTTTGAATGACTATAGCAGGCGATGTTTTTTTCACACCCATTATGAAGTAGAGTAAGTAACAGAGCAATAAAAAAATGAGAGATTTCCTGATTGCCCTCCTATTTGTTTTTGAGTTAATAACAATAACTAATCTGTTTTCACACATTTCTCTTAAAAGGAACCGTACTCCTCTTGTCTAGATGGGCCTATCACCCATGACAAGTGAGACTTTAAAATACAATGTGATAACCTGAAGATTTTTCCATAAAATTTCAATCATTCTAGTGATGTATGAAGCTGTAGAATTTGGGCCAGAAGTTGCTGGGCACCAGGGAAACCTACCAAACAGATATTTCTGAAAGCTAGACACCTGTAGTAGTCCATGGTGGTGTGGCCTGTGTGGCTTCCACCACTGTTTCTAAACAGAATCTATTGCAAACTTCAAACTGTGACGAACATCAATAATTTCTTCACTTTCACTGTGAGAGAAAACTCCAGTGTCTCTCGGGATCAACATGATTTTCATATAAAAATGGTAACCCACTTGTGTGGATAGCCCTATCATCATAGGACGAAATGTCCCAAAATGCAACATGGACATATGAGGATTTAAATCATTTTGGCAATGTGGAGAGCTGGGGATTTGTGCCTGGGGGCACCCGAGGATAACTACCAATCTAGACATTTCTGAAATCTAAACACTCATGGGAATACAGAGTTGTGTGAGTTGTGTGGATCCTACTACTTTTTCGTACCCATAATGGTTTAAACTGAAGCTAAAAACATAACTATCCCCTTTATTGCTTTGACCTCGAATCAAAGGAATTGAGAAAAGTCATCCTGCCCCACATTTCCACATTTCCACACTTCTCCCAATAGAAAGGTTAACACACATATGTGGCTAGGCCTAACCCTTGCAGCCTGAATTGATCAAAACTCAGACCATGTGGAGTCAATATATGTCAATGTGGTCTTCGCATAGTTAAAATTTTGATCTGTTCCTGTGACATGACTTAAGCCCATCCACACACAGGGTTATCATTTCTCTCAGGAGACATGTGGCAGCACAGTACAAATGGTTTGTCCATGGCTGGAAGTGGCCAAAATGTCTGTTGCATACATTTGGAAATATTGTGGTCTTAGATTCTTACACTCATACTTAGTCATCTGCAGGAGAATCCGGACAAAATAGAACAGTGGGTCAAAGCAAGCCACACAAGTCAGAATGGCCCTAGGTTTCTCTGTTTCAGAAATGTCCATAGTTAGGAGGGTTCCCTGTGTGCCTGTCTATAAAGGGCAAAAAGGCTGCAACCATCCCCCACGGTAAGGGAAAGGAAATTAGGCATTCAGTGTCTATTTTTGTAGGCTTAAAGGGCATTCTGGGTGGAAAAACATCATATGAGCCAAGCCACTGCACCGCTCCACATCCCACTGGGTCTTTAGGTTTCATTAATGCATAAGAATCATGGGTGCAGGCCAACAGAGCCTGAATATTGTATCCCTTCCTCTGTCAATGGAGATGGAATAGGGATTTCTTTGCATGTAGTTTTGACATTTGTTCTAACAGAGAGTAGGTAAACCCTTCTTACTGTCTCTCCCGCGGGCAGAAATACCTTCTGGTGCCTGGAGGTGGATCCTGATGCCAAGAAAGTCAGGCACCCCACCCTACTCCTTTTCTCAATTTTCCTTGGTAATCCAGTAGACTTTCTGCCCCATTTGGGTGGGCAGTTTAGCACATCTAATCCCTATCTACACATTCATTAGTGGGAGGTCAGAAAGCACACTAGACCATACGATCAGGGGGTAAAGTGAGAAACAGCATAGCAGTAGACTGAATCACCCAACATCGTGCATAAGACAGCCTTTCTCCCCCCTAAGGGAGAAGATTTATGGATTGAGCTCCTATCTTGCTGCCTCAGGGAACAGAAACATTAATAGACAACAGGGGCTGTTGTCCGAAAAGGTTTTGTTTTATTTTAATATGATTTAAAAATGTCAATAACATTTTAAGGTATAGGGAATATAAAGCACGCACTCCTCAGGGCTTCAAAGACATACAACACCCCTTCAACTGCATGGTGTGCGGCAATGACTATCAGGACTCTGCCATAACCATCTAGAGCAGTGGAACAGCAGCCAATAGCACACTGCCAAGACACAAGAAAATATTTTTTTACTTTGTTGGTGAATGTTGCCCCTCCGTTTATTGAGCAATTTGAGGAGGAGAAAGAGGAAACAAGTAAAGAGCTAGAGGATTTACCTACATGTGTTACTATGTAGGTTGGTTAGATGTTGTTTAAGCAATTTTAATTGTATTTGTTCTTAGTAAATGTAATGTGAAAGGCACACATGTGTGATATCTGCCTATTTGTGGAGGGTAAAGAAAAGGACAGAATGGCCAGAGTGGTGATAATAAGAACTATTTGCAAGAGAGATTTGTTGAATCTTACTTACATTGAGGTTTCATGGAATAGGCAGGCATTATAGCAGGCCGTGGTGCACAATGGTGATGCCATTCAAGTGGAATGATATGAAGACTGCTTCCAGATTCACTTCTAGGAACAGTATTTACCATCTGTAGACAGGAAATGTTGCCTTCTGTAGGTCAAGTGTTTGTATTTTGTCTCATATGTTTGGGTTTTTCTAATTCCTTTCCATTCAGTTTTCCATCCCAGCCTCAGAGATCCATATGGCCTGGATGAAGTGCTCCCTAAACAGTCCGACCATAAAATTCCTATACGGTCACAATTCCAATGGTGGGGGGTACATCCACTCATTTAAGAGGTGGAGACTCATAAATGTTATTACTAGGCAGAGATTTACACTCAGAATTGTAAATCGGTTTATGCCAAAACCCCTGTGTGAAATGTTGGCTTGATGTTGATGTTTTAGTTGAGGGGAACACTGCAGATCGAACACTGCACAGTAGGTAACAGTAGTTGAGGTGTTTTCATCATGCTGTGGGCTTGAAGCAGAAGTCAATGAAGCAGAGTTATGAAATTGAACCCCCTGCCTGAAATGCTGGCTTCATATTGATGTTTTATTTGAGGGGATACACTGCAGATCAAGCACTGCACATTAGAAAACAGTAGTTGAGATGTTTTTGTCATCTGTGCAACTTGAATGATAAATTGAAAGGAGAACTCAATGAAGCTGAGTAATGAAAATGATCCTGGTTTTGTGGTAGGTGTGTTTGCTTCCAAAAGAAATAGACAGCTGACGTGCTAGTTTGTATGGGATTCTTTACAGTATGAAAAGTGCTGAACAGCACTGTAAAGTGCAAAGTCTTGAATATGCATTGAATTCCCACCAAATATTTTTTTTTTGGTTAGGCATAATATCAGAATCTGTAAAGAGATCATTATCTGGTGTTTAACAGATAGTGGGCTTGGAAAGCCTTATGTGGCTAACCAGGAGTGTTCCAAATCATGCACTAATACAATCTAAGGTATTTAGGATATTAGTGATATTGTATTGCCACTTGACTTTAAAAATAAGCCAGGCGGACTGGTTCTGAATTAGCTGGTCATTGAAATGATTTTTTCATTAGTCTGTTGTGCACTGCAGGAGTCCTTTCAGAAAATCAATAATCGCAGGATCAGTGTGATTGTGATTGTGTGGGGGCATTTCAGAAAAAGTAGGCCTCTTCTAAGAAACTCCAGATGGTGAAAAGCCCTATTGGTTGTAGTTTTAATAGACAAAGGATGAAGAGGCTACTGTCAAAAAGCTCACCTACAGAACTCACTTGAACCACTAGCTTCAGGGAAAAAGAGACCACAGTGAGCCACGCCACATGAACTAGAATATTATTAATTAGCTCATTAATGAAATACTAGCTTTATGATTGTTGAAGCAAAGACAGTTCTGTTACAATTTGCCACCTGATGTTGATCCTCTTTTCCATCTTGAGAAAAACAGTTTGTCATCTGCAGACCTATGATGGTCATCTCTGCCAGCTTCTAGGATATCACTGTTGGGAATGAATAGGTTTGGGTGTGCTGGATTTGGCCCTTCCTGCAGGGTCACCTCCAAACTTTTTGCCTTTACCCTCTTGTTTTCTGAACCTGTTTCTGCTGGCCTTTAGAACTCTACACACTTTACCACTGCTAACCAGTGCTCACGTGCTTGTGCTTTGTTTTTTTAAACATGGTAGAATTGGTTTACACCCAATTGGAATACTTAATTTACTTGTGAGTTCCCATAAAAGTGGTGCTACATGTGTCTAGGACTTGGAACATCAATGCTTCTTGTGGGTCTGCAGCACTGACTGTGCCATTCACAGTAGCCCTTGAAACATGCCTTTGGCCTGTCATTGCATCCTGTGTGCAGTCTTTAAGCTGCCATGACTACCTGGCAAAATAAACCTTTTGCCAGGCCCAAGTCTTCCTTTTTAATACATTTAGGTCACCACTAGGGTATGCCCTGCACAGCCCAGAGGGCAGTGTGCAGTATATTTTAAAGGCTGGACATATAGCTTTAAGTTTTACAAGTGCTGGTAGTGAAAAACTCTCACATTCATGCTCCACTAATACAAGACCTACTTCTCCCATAGGATAACATTGGGTTAACTTATTACATTTAATAAGTGATAACTTTGAATTGGAAGCAGGGTGACAGGTCAAGTTTAGTGTTTAAAGAATTGTACTTCGAAGCCCTCTTTGTAAAGTCAGTTTTTCATTCACAATTCTGAAAATAGCCCTTTCCAAAAGTTGGCATTTTCTTGGCCTAACCGTTTGGTGCCTGCAGCCTGTTCCTGGATCACATGACTCTGTGTTGCTGACAGTTGGTCTATGTGTATTGCTCCCAGGTAGTGGGACAATGCAAAGCTAGATGTTGGAAGGTTAGGCCACTCTGAGTTAACAAGGGGAAAGTTCTGTCACCTACCATATTTGCACATCACAAATGCCCTGTCTGAGCAGTCTCATAAAGGAATTGGACATTAGCCTTTTGTGAGCCCAGACTGTCTGAGGTCAGGGCAGGGCAGGAGGAAATCCCAAGCACCTCCGGAAGTGGAAACCTCTAGACCGTTCTCCTACTTCAACATGGGTACCAGGTATAAATATTGGACCTCAGAAACCAATTCTTCTTTGCACTTCTGGACCCATGAAAGACACTTATGGACATGTGGGAGAAGGACTGATGCTCTTCTGAAAGGAGTGCCACCCTGCTGGACTGTTGCTTGGAGGGAGTGCTGCTCTCCTGTGCTGATCTCCTGCCCTGTTGCCCCTGTACCTGGGTGACTGGATGGGCCTGCAACCTGTACCCAGGAGCACCAGAGTGACTCCAAAGGGTGGCCCTTTGTAACCAGCACCTCTAAACAGCACCTGGACTCTGTAATTGCGTGTTCTACCCTGCCAAGCAGTGGCACCCAGTCCTGGGCCCTGTGAAGTCTCCTAAAGGTGCTCTGCCAGCCCATGTGTTGACCCAGCAGAACTGATGCATCTCCTCTCCTGCTCAGTACAACCCAACCAGAACGGACGCATCTCCTCTGCTGAATGGACTTTCCGGGCACCAGGACTTTGTATTGCCACTGAAAGCCTCATCAGAACCACTGCTGATAGCCTCCTTGATGACCATGCAGGACTTTGCATCACAGCACCCCAGAACCAATGTTGCACAATGCATCTCCGACCAGCACCTCGCATTGCCACAGATGCATAACTCATCTTTGAAGTGGGACCTCGCAATGCCATGCAACCAGAATTTAAGGTTCTCTTGTTCAGCAGGCCTAACTGGGTCCCTATATTTGGCCCACCATCAATCACAGTTGGCCTGAATGTGTGACTTTGTCCCTGTCTGGTACGACCATATACCACAGTTGGGGCTTTTTGCTTTTTGGCGATATATACTGTGAAACATACAAATTTCATATATCCGGTTCTACTAATTGGATTTTTACCATTTTACCTGATGTGTAGGTATGAGGTACTGTGATAAACCCTTGGGACTATGTTATACCAGTAAGTATAGATAACTGTCACAGAAGACTGTCAAAGTCAAAGAGAGTTGTACAGTATTTGTATTCCATCAGAAAGAACTGCCCTTTTCAGTTATTTAAATACATTTCCAGTATAAATTGTAACACTTCATATTAATGAATAAGGCATCATGGTTCCTTCAAACAATTGAATGTATTTGTGTTCACAGAAATACCTCAAATATTATTCTCACATGCCTACAGTATTATTCTCTTGTGATACCTTGATGAACCTAATGCAGTCCAACAGATAACAGTCAAAGGAGGAAGGTAGTGTGAGTATATTCATGTCAGGGGCAGGTGGAAAGCCAAATACGGCAGGGTTCTGTAGTGTACTTGGGGTACCAGGTAGGGGATAGACAGGTGGCACCTCTACAACCCAAGATTGACACTATTCCGCCTTGGGAGGCCCCCAAGACCCAGACTGAGGTGAGAGGCTTTTTAGGCCTTACAGGTTACTAATGGAGGTTTGTTAAGGGGTATGACACCATTGTTTCTCTATTAACAGAGTTAACCTCTAAAAAGCAACCAAAGAAGGTGATCTGGACTGAGTCCTGCCAGACAGCCTTTGATGCCTTGAAGTCAGCCACGTGCACGGCGCCCCTGCTGAAGGAATCTGACTTTTCCAAAGAGTCTGTCGTGAAGACAGACGCTTCAGAGCATAGTGTGAGAGCAGTGTTGTCACATCTAAACAAAGAGGGCCTAGACCAACCTGTAGCCTTCAACAGTAGGAGGGTACTTCCCAGGGAAAGCAGATGGAGTGCTATAGAGCGTGGAGCTTTTTCTGTGGTCTGGGCGCTGAAGAAGCTAAGACGCTACTTGTTTGGGACTCACTTCCAGGTTCTGACCAACCACAGGCCCCTCAGATGGTTAATGAAGATGAGGGGTGAGAATCCAAAACTGTTATGGTGGTCCATTTCCCTACAGGGGATGGACTTTGCGTTAGAACACCACCCTGGAACAGAATACACCAATGCTAGTGGTCTACCCAGATTCTTTCACCTTAGTGATGAGAACTCCCATGAGGCTGGGTAGTTCTCCCCACTTTCAGCTAGGGGGACACATGTTAGACCTGGCATCCTTGTTGTGGTTTCCCCTAACTTCTGCCTCTACTTCCCAGGTTGTTTCTGTGTGCTGGACTCTGTTTCTTCTGTTTTTGTTACTCTGGACACTTTACCACTGCTATCCAGTGCTAAAGGGCAAGTGCTCCGTATGTGAAATCCCCCTTCAAATATTATTAAAGCTCAAATTCGATTTGAAAGCAGATAGAAATATGGAGTTTGGGGTCTCTGGACTCACAGTTTAAAAATACATCTTTTAGTGAAGTTGTTTTTTAGATTGTTAGTTTGAAAATACCACTTTTAGAAAGTGGGCATTTTCTTGCTTAAACCACTCTGTGAGGCTGCCTGTTTGTTGATTCCCTGTCTGGGTCAGTTTGACAGTTGGGCTGTTTGTGCATCTCCTCTAGACAGTGACACAAAGGGTGCTGGGACGTAGCCTGCAGGTCCTGATGAGCCATCTGTGCTATGGTGGAGGGAGGAGTGGTCACGCAAACCTGAAAGGGCTGTGCTTGCCCTCACACAGTCTGTTGTGTGTGGGACCTGTTCTAGGCAAGGCAGGATCTTGTGAGCAGCAGAGACTTTCCTTTGAAGTTTGCCTACTTCAAAGGCAGAAAGGTGTATAAGAAGTGGACCGAAAACCCCAGACTTTAGATCACTTCTGGATTCAAGAGGAACCTCTGCCAAGGAGCTGAGGAGAAGTGTCTGTCCCTGCCTGTGACTGTGCTTTGTTGGGCTATCCTGCAGTTGCTGCTTCAGCCTGTGAAAGGGGACAAAGACTGGATTTTGTGGTATATTCCTGCTTAAGTAGAATCTCCAAGGGCTTGGATTGAGCTTGCCCCCTGTTCTGAAGTCTCAGGGCCATCAAAGACATCCTCTGCCAGCACCTGGACTCTCTGCTGAGACTCCTGTCCGGCCAAGTGGTGCCTAATCCAGTCACTGGGCCCTTGAAAGGAGAAAACCAAGAAGATTCAAGGAAACTGACTTCAGACTACTCTAGACTGATGCCACTGCCCAATTCCATGACGCTGCCTGCAACCGACGCTGTGGTCCTCGCTGGAGTGCGACGGCCCTGCAGGCCCAATGCTGGTGCAGTCTCCCTGAAGTCTGTGACTCCGTGGAAGTTACTGCACCATGTTGTGACCACCAGACATCAACTCCGCCAGAAGTGTGCAGATTCAACGCTTCGCACTGATGCTGCCTCACCTCACTCGCTCCGCAGCAAGGACCCGATGCCACTACTTGTGAATATTGTTTTTTTGCATTTTGGTCTTGTTTTGTTCAGATAAATATTGGCTACTTTTCTAACCTGTTGTAAAGTCATTTTGTAGTTTTTACTGTATTACTGTGTGTTGGAACAAATACTTTACATATTGTCTCTGGGTTAAGCCTTTCTGCTCATGCCAAGCTACCAAAGGGGGTGACCGGGGTTAACCGGGTTTGTTTCTCCTTTGCCCTGACTAGAGTGAGGGCCCTGGCTTGGATTGGGGGTAACCTGACTGCCAACCAAAGACCGCATTTCTATCAGGTGTACATTCTATGACAAATATTGTCTTACTCTTTGTTTCAAAATGGCCCTTGTTACTTAGGGAAACAACTCCAAACTTACATTTTGCTCTCTTTTCAAAACTTCTATCTTTTTCCAAGCATTAAACTACTATTTGTGATATTTTAGAACACGTTAGCTCATATCACAAAGCGAGCTTCGGAAGTTGTTTTTATTACATGATTGTTGGCATGAATTTAAGTTATTTGGCACCCTGTACAGCTGCAGATCTCAGGTAGATGTGATAATGTTTGCTTTGTACTTAATATATGAAATTGTGTGCTGGTCTAGGTAAACGTGTTTTTGTAAGGAAATCTTTCTAACACTAAGAAAACAAAGCAAAACAGCACAAGAAAACACATCAATTCAAAAATAGACAGAGTAAGGCAGCACACCACAACAACACATGTACAACACAATGTAATGCACATAAACAAATTATGAAGTAACAAAACAACACCAAGCCACAATGAACTGCAACAAAATAACCAAAAACAACAAGACGTCAAGACAATACTAATTCAACAGAAGCTACACACAAAAAGCAGAGAAACACAACACTCCATAATGAAAAACAACTGTACTGCTTTTACATTGGTGTGTTCTATTGTTATTATATATTTTTTCTTGTATTTTTGTGTACTTGTGCTATTGTACGATTGATGTACTGTTGTTTGTGGGGCTTTTTGCAGTGTTCTGTCCATGTGCTAGATTGGTAAGTTTTATTATGTTCGTGTGCACTTTTGATAATGTGTTTTGTTGTGTTGTTGTGTTATTTATAATTTTATTTGTTTTGCGTTTCCTTTTATGTTCTGTATTGAGTTGCTGTGTTGTGGTTTTCTTGTTCTGTTGCTTTGTGGGTTTTTTGTGTATTTCCTACTGTTGTCATCTTGAGTTTTCTATGTGTTGTGCTTATGTGTTGGCATTTGTTGCCATTCTGTAGCTTTACTGCCTGGTGCTGTTTTGTGTTTTCTTTATTTTATCGTGGATTTGCTTTTGTGTTGCACCTAGGCTTTATCATGTTGGTGTGTTGCTACTTTGTGTTCTGTTCCTGTGTTTTGCTGGTTCTTTATTTTAGTTGTTGTGGTAGAATGTTATGGTTTGCTGTTGTTTTATGTTTGTACTGCTGTTTTTGTTTTCTTTGATATCTGGTGGTATTGGTATGTTAAGTTGGTGTTTTAATGTGCTGTGTTATTTTGGTGAGTTGTTTTATATTATTATTTGTTGTGTAGTACTGCTATTTTTTATTGTTGTGCTGTATGTGGTATTACAATGTGGTATTGTCTAGTTGTATTTTTGTTAATATGACTCTATTGCAGATATTCTGCTTAAGACTCACAGAGTTATGGCTAGGCCTGGACAGAATTTCAATTATGTCTGAGCAATTGTAGCAATTTCAGTTATTCTCTGCTACTTTTTTATGAGGAATTAATTATTATTTTCGGGGTAACAATCCTACCGCAGGAGAATATTTAGCATTGGCGAGCGGCTGCTCAAGCTTGCTATTGGTGTTCTTTTGCATTTAGCTCTATTTTTAAGTGCAAAATACATCCTCGAGTCCATTTTGGATGCAGGGGTTCATTTGGCACTGCAGAAATACCTCTAAATGCTAGGAGAAAGTGTTGGGAGAAATCCCATTGCATTTAGTGCTATTACTTCGTGCAAAATGCTTCCGCATGTACATTTTGGAGATGAGGGGGAATTTTTGCGCTAAAATAATAGTGCTAAATACAGAATTACACTCCTCTTACCTAATTCCACATAAACTCACAGAATGTTTTGGGTAAATCAGCCTGATTACGCTACACAGAATTAAACGGGTTGCGCTCACCTCTTCTTATGCGGCAAAATACTGTCTCACAAACCTTATTTCTTTACACAGTGACACTGATTATTTGCAAATATTCCTTGTACTATTAATTATAATGATACGTAATAGTGCTGATCAGAAAACCTGTACTGTACAAGCCCCTCACACAGAATAGGTCTAGTCTAGTGCAGTTTTATACTTTTTATTCCTCCAAAAACAGCTCCTTGTCAGGTAGTCAAAAACACGCAAAAAGGAAAATTAAACAAGCGACTATAACATATATAATAAAAGCTATTCTATACTTCTCAAAAACAGTCGCTTTACGTTTTATGTTGTCACTCTCACTAAAGTCTTGCTGAAACCTGCAGTTCTTTGTGAATTACAGCATTCATAATTATAGATTAAGTAGCTTAAAATAACACATATGGGACGCTTGCATCAGAGCTCATTTTACATTTAATTATTACAATTACAAGATATCTCTCTCTTCAGAAAGACCAATTTTTAATTAAGCAAACTTATGAGTCATGTTTCCTTTGAGCTTGTTGCTGCATGCCTTTCAAATCACGCAGCTATCATCTTTAATGTGTTGTGGGTTTTTTTTGTGTGAAGGGAGAACTTAACTTCAATATTATTGTTCACCCTTTTGGCATGTGCAGATTTTTTGTCTGCTGTTTGTGGATTTCGCTTGCTTTTATTTCCAAACAATAAACCGAATATAAATGACTCTAGTCCATGTGCACGTGACTGCATTGGTAATGCTTTGTTTCATATATAATAGACTTTTAGATGGAATGATTCCCCTTCAACTGCGTCCTTGGTAAGTAGCTCTTATTTAAAACTCATTTAGAGAGTGTCACTCTCATTGTTACCATTGACTTTGCCGCCCTCCAAACGTCTTTCACTTCCACTGTATTGAAGGAGGATCACCCTCCACAGAAGCATGACTTCCTGTCTTACTCCTGGATTGAGAGGCACGGTGATGTCATGAGATGCTAACGTACTCTAGAAAAAGCAGAAGTAGAATACTCCTTAGGGCTGCATCCAAGTTCATGCAACAGGAAACAATCAGCTCAAATCGCACCGTGCTAAGCACGTTCTTCATTGTGTTCCAGTAATGACTGACAGCTTAAGGTAGGCGCTTTCAGCTTCACAGGTCTAATATTTTGGGACATATTGGAGATGCAGCAAAATATTTGCACCCCGAGGCATTTTGCTGTTACAGAAGGGGCCACAGGTGTTTGTAGGGTCCCTTCTGTAAATGAATAACTTAGGGATTTCCCTCATTTGCATGGGGGCAAGGCCCGTGCAATGTAGAATGCCTTTGCCACTTTTCTATATTAAAGATGAAGGCGCAGGGCAACCATGCCAAGAGCCATACTGATTGTGGGCTCCATAGTAAGAATACAATATTCAACGAACACATGCTGGACATATGCCTGCTAGCAGGTACATAGCACTAAATCTTGATCTTGATATCCTGCTAGCCCCTCTACTCTGAATGCAGCACCGGAAGCTTCTACTCGCTCGTCAACTTTCCAGTGAAAATTGGCAGAAGTCCATGCCTGCACTGGGAATGGTGCATCTTGTCTGCACCAGGTCCACCAAATTGCGAGACTAACCTGTGAAGACAGGAGCCCTGTGCCATTTCGCATGATACGGTCTCTGGAGTTTGAAACGACCCCAAAATTGACCAGGCAATTTCTCTACTACTTTTAACCCCCTATGGTGTTTTAACAGGCCTACAACCTGCTTCTCTGTGGTGTTTGGTATTTATGCTAAAAAAAATCAGGGCTTTGATATCAGCATTTTTCGTCATTGTACTGATCATCCCACATTGGTTTTCTACCACTGCACATCAAACTGTTGTCCTCATATCTCCAACGTTGACACCCTTTACCATATTCTCCACCATCACCAGGCTTGCTGAGTGACTTGATGATCCCAGCAAGTACACTTCATAGCTATTGCCCTGATAATTCTACCTTTTAAGACCTTTGACAAACTGAACAACACGGACCAAGTGTCCTATTCCAATTCATCACCCTTTTGCTCCATCTCTCATTCATTGCTGTGTTGCTCATCTTTCGTTCATCAATTTGGTTTCTCACAGTGCTCAGCAATGTTGTTACCACATTTGACCACATTTATAATGCTGACAATAATGGCTAATTTAGATACGATAGCACATTTTGTTTTTTCTTCCTTAAATTGAATGTTACACAAAATTGTAGATATGCACACATGCATACCACAAGCACATAAACGTGTCTTGTGTAGTAACACATGAGCATATTTGGTGCTAACTTCTAAAGCTTTACCACCATTTGTTCATTAACCCAACTCTGCTCTTATGGGTTGGATTTCATTGTAGAAAATTCAAAGAGGACATAATCCATATCATCCCCATAATCATCACTGAGTACATCCTGTAACTGGAATGAGAGGACTTGAAAATGGAGTTAATGCTGGGGTCACTTGGCTAGTCTGCTCTCTAGACTAGATTATGTCCCACCCTGAGCTGCTGCTCAATATTCACAAGTTCTCAAAACTACCCACCTCAAGCAATAACCACAATCCTTGTCAGAGTGAATCACTAGTCACTAAATTAACGCTAATCTTAACCGCCTTGTAGCAATGGCACAGATCAGACAGGCGTACATTACAGCCAATGTCTCCAGTACCAAAAAAGTGGTAAAGTCAAACTATAACACAAGATAAATCCCAAACCAGTTTAGAAAAATACAGTAAATTTTAATGTATAAAATTATACAAAAACAACAAAAAAACAATAGGTGAGACTAAAGATAGGGCTCAGAAAGTTGAGCATCAACTGCAGACAACTGGTTAAACGACCAAAATCTAGGCGCAAGTTAAGGCTGGCAGTATTGGAGCACAGGTCAGTTGCAGCAACAAGGTTCAACCCAGTCAAAAGTTTTACCTTTGGATTTAGTGACTGAAATGAAAGTAAAAAGTCCTCAGAGGGGCAAGGCAGTAGGCTGTGACCTAAGAGGTTGGTGCGTCATTGCATTGTAGTGTGGTCATTTTTATGTATCCTTTGCACGCTTGCTTCTGGCGTTAGGCCTTTGCGCACTTTGCCCTGGATGTATTTTATTCCTTGCTTGCAGGATAGAGCCTCTGTGCACTTTGCTCTAAAATGCATTTTATTCAGCTTCGTACTGTTTTTTTTCAAATAGCCAGTTCTACGGTCTTGTTTTATTTGTGATATTACACTGTTGAGCCTACTTCAGCACTGGAGTTCTCAATAACACATTCTTGCTCACTCTGTGCTTCAGTCAAGGATACAGTCTGGTACATTGCCGATAGACGTGGTAGGAGTTTAGTCTCTGGATAAATTCTTGCGTAGGGACGTTTTGTGATCACACTGACATTTTAGTTATAAAAACACTTCCTTGTCCTAATACAAGAGAGAGGGAGATTCCGACCAGGGAACCAAAACTAGACACTTACTGCCTTGTTGCAGATGCTGAACAAGATCACAGGCCTTTGCTCAGGTATGAAGGTTGATGTCTTCCCGGGGAATCTAAAAGGCAAGTTAGTAGCTTAACATGCTGTGCTCTAAATATAAAATACTTAGAGAGAACAGAACCTATTAACACCATGATAGCGTTGTTCTTATGTTTCATTCTCATTGTGATAAATTTAAATCCTAGTGTGTTGTATGGTTCTGGTTATTGCGGCTCACGCCTTAATATCTAAAATGCAGTCGTTTTATTAAAAACAATATATAAAACTTAAACTGCCTATGTCATTTGTATATGAGATCATATTGTAAATGAGAGAGCTGGTTGGGACTTGAGTGACCACGACTTCCCTGAGAAGTACTAAAGATGTCATGCGCTCGGCTGCCCAATCATCCCTACCCCTGGGGAGAGATGAGGCACTGCTAGTTAGCCGGAGCAAAACCGGATTGAGGGTGACAGAGGTCCTCCAAAGTGGGTCAGACTCAGTCCCCCACACCAGGAGCGATCCTGCTACCCAGAAATCCAGTAGTCTAATTTAGGACAATGAGAGCCCACGCGACAGCATAACTGCTTGAAGAGATCTTGGTGAAGACGTTGACTTTTGGTGGGAAAGCTCTGAGTGGGAGAAACTTGAATTTCATGGCCAAGGACGGTCGCTCGCCAGACGGATAGTTTTAGACCCTTCACCCAGTGAAGATTCCTACCTTTGGACTTAGGGCCTGAGTTTGGCGGATAGGATACTCTGTCACAAGCGTGATGGATTTCCCATCTACTGTATTATGATTCCCATAGGATATGATGGGATCGTAATACTGCGGACGGGATATTCGTCATGTTTGTGACTGAGTAACCCCATCTGCCAAACTCTAAAGCAGGCTCTTAGTCATTTATTTAGAGCTCAGATTCCTCCAATGGGTTCAGTCCCAAGGCTGTAGTTGAATGAGCTCCACAAAGCTGAACACCTTCTCTGCGAGTTTTAGCTGAAATGGATTTGTTGCTGCATAGAAGCTTGAGTGAGAAGAATCTGAATCCAGTGCTTACTTTGAGCTGGTGAGAGCCACGATGCTCATGTCTGGTGACTAGTACTTATTTTTTGTCATGAGATATTGACCTCAAGCAAGAGAGAGAAAAAACACAAACCGAAAAGAAGGAGGAAGAGAAAAATAGAAAAACAGAAATAAAGGAAGAAATCTCAGACAGGCAATGGTGATCTAATGGGGCAGCAGTGTTAGGAAGTGGATTAAAGAAGCCTGGGGTGAAATCAATACTATGAAGCCCTGGGATTTGGTTTTAACCGCACCACTGGAGCAGAGCTTTGGGCTTTCTTTTACAAATTAAGCACTGCATAAAACCTAGGCCTATTGGAACACATATTTGTGAGCTTTGTTAAATTGGATTGGCAGATTGGTCTCAGTCCTCCAGAGGACTTTGGGACCAAAAAGGTTCTAAATAAGAGGCTTCAGGAGGTGATAGGAGAAGTACACTTTTACACCTGTCAAGTGTCTAGGACTTTAGAGAAATACTTTGGAGGTTAGGGATTACTCCAGCAGAGGCAAATAGCAGGGGTCAGTGCAGGTCTACCTGGAACTGACTGGTCAGCTGGGCAGTTGCAGGAAAATGCCTCTTGTAGCTTGCTGTGTGCCTGTAGCTTGAACAGGAAGCCAACATTGTGAAAAATTGGGTTGTTGGATGAAGTTGGGGTGTGATCCCTATTAAAGCTACAGCCACAATCCCTGTCAGGGTGAACAACAAAAAGTGCAAAATTAACCTGGGCTTAATCCTTTGGTAGATTGGCACAAAAGCAATAAGGCTTACCTTAGAAGCAATATGGAAAATATTTGTGCAGCACAACAACAGCAATCAAGCGAAAACTCAACACAAGAAAAATCCCACACCAATTTAGGAAAATAGAGTACAATTTAATAAATTAATAAAATATTTGACATGAAAATGTCAAAAATCCAATCAGTAGAAATGGAGTTACGGATTTTTAAACTGTAAGGTAAAAATTAGCACCTAGAGATCAAAGCACCAACCACAGACATCCAGTCACGCAAGATTGGGTCAAAGTCTAAAAATATGTCCGTCCATCATGGAGTGCAGGTCAGATATGAGAACTGGGTTATGGCTGGTTGGGGCTTACCTTTGTACTACAAAGAAACTTAGAAATAAAAGTTATGAGAGAAAAAAGCTCCATGGGCCAGGGCTGCAGGCTGTGTCTGAGGAGGGAAAGTCACCATTAGGGAGCCACTGAACAAAGTTGTGGTGAACATTTCTACATTCTGACTTAGTCTCCTTTTTGAAAGTCAAAAATCTCCAGCAGAACAAAGCATGTGGCTGTAGCTGACTAGAGTTCTTGGAGGCAGAATACTCTTTTTGCGAAGGACCGCTGAACAGGACTTGCTGCTGCCGAGAAGAACATAGCAGGAGGTACCACAAAGTCAGTCCTCTAGGTGATGCACTTTGGAAGATGAGCAGGTTGGTCCTGGTCTTCCCTCTGTGCTCAGAGTAGGGGTGGGTGAAGAATTCTGCTCCACCAGCAGAGTTCATGGAGTTTTGACCATGAGTATCCAAAAAACTCTGCCAAATAACGTGTTACTCCCACGCAACTCAGCAATGTTGAGTTTGTGAGCGGAAGTAAGATAAATATATTTGTTGGCAAGCGTGCACAAGATTTCTGAATGGTGACGGTCACGGTAAGTCACGCCCGCCCGCTTTTAGAAAGCTGCCTCTTGTGTTGAGAAGCTGGTGCTCGAGTAGAAAAACTACTTGAGTGGCAGAAAGCAGTTAGTGCCCTCTAGTGCTTTGCATGATGTAATTTGCCCTGATTTTACAGTACGGGAGAAACTTCTGGTGTTGAAAATCAGCACAAACAGCACCACTTACCGAAACTCTGCAGCTCGCGGAACTCCACAATGCACAGCAGAGTTTTTTTGCCACTTTGCAGACTTCTGTGTAGCAGAACTCCACCCAGGCCTAGTTCAGAGCACTTTTTAGCCAAAAATGTTTTTATTCTCAGGTTTTGGATTTTGGTTATCTGGGCACCTTTAACACCACAACCAGGGGTCCAGGACTAGAGCCGCACAACTTAGGAGTTCAGGATTCACTCAGGCTGGGACTAGGTGTGGGTTCAAGATGGTGAGAGCCTTTCCTGTCCCTGAGGTTCCGAACAGGAGGCCAGCAAACTAGCCCCTGGCACAAGTGATGAAGCAGGATTCAAGCAGCAGGGAAGGCCTCTTAGGGTTCAGGGCAGGCTCCAGATAGAAAAGCAGTCCTCCCAAGTTGGCTGCAGGGACAATGTCGTGGTGACAGGCCTTTTGGTGAAGGCAGAGCACAGCCTATCCAGTTGCAGGTTGGGCTGTGTCGAGCTCCTCCCCCTATCCTGCCAGGAGATGGCCCATTCAGGCACAGTTGATCCTTTTATTGTATGACTGTCTGGTAGGAATTCACAAGATGCAACTGCCAACTACACCCAGTCATGTGACCTAGGACAGGCTGCAGACACTAAATGGCAAAGGGCAGGAAAATGCCAACTTTTTTTAATGTGGTGTTTTCAAAATTGCAATTTAAAATGTGACTTTACCAATAATAAGGATTTTTTAATTACAGTTTCAAAGATACCAAACATTAAATGCTCATCTGTCCACTATGAAAAGTTAGCACTTATTAAATGTATGATGACAACCAAGTGTTATCATATAAGACAGATGGGCCTCACAGTAGTGAAAAAAGAATGTATTTCACTACAGTGCCCCCGTTCAGTACGGGCTACCTATGGCCTATCTTAAGGGTGAACTAAATGCAAAAAAAGGAGTTAAAGGCTTTACAAGGGGGTTACATTGCCTAGTCGAATTGGCAGTTTAGAACTGCATTCAGGCTGCAATATGAGATCTGGGAGGCTTTCTAAGGAACTACTTAAGTAAGTAGCACAATAGATGCTGCAGCCCCAGCATTTAATTTACAGGCTCTGGGAATATGGAATAGTACTCTACAAGGGTCTTATCAGTAAATGTAATGTGTCCATTAGGTGTAAGCTAATTTTAGCATGTTTAGGGGAGTGAGCTCAAGCACTTTAGCACCGGTTAGCAGTGGTAAAGTGCACAGAGTCCCAAGGCCAACAAAAACACATTTCAGAAACCATGGAGGGAAAAGGGCAAAATGCTTGGGAGAAGACCACCTTAATGCTGGCAGATCTAACGCGCCTTTTGATCCTTGGAGTCTACATCCTTGTCCTGGGTACAAGAGGGATATTGGGTCTAGTTGTCAAGGCCCTTCTCAGGTCTCAGACAACAGGTCCAGTACTCTTCTGTTCTTCCACAGGTCTGGAAAGTGTTCTGAAGAGGGTACCTTGGGTGCTACATTTATGCCTGGTACAAGCCTGTGGGTGGGGTGATTCCTGGCTCCTCCCAAGGGCAACCCTACGTGCCTTTGCAGCACTTCCTGTGTGCCCTATGGCAAACAATACCAGAATGCCCCTCTCTGCTAAATCTAAGATTGTGAAACCCTTTTATCCTGGTGCAGAGCCTGTTTGCCCGCCACAGAAACGTGTCCAGGATATGAAAAGCCCCTCCTCTCTGGTCACTGTAAAGCTGTTATGGGTGCAGCCCCTCTCCCACTGGGATTAGAGCCTTCCTAAGTGTGGGAACAAATAAGAACTCTCCCCGGGTGTCATCTAATATATTCCAGTGACAATGTATGCCACTTAATCAAGTTCATGGGCACAACCCAGATGGTCATCCTGCCAAGGGAACAGTACATCTCCTCATACCTTGATTCTGGTGTCCTGCTCTGGGAGCAGTTTTCACATCTTATCAAGGTGACAGAGCTCAATCCAAAGGACCTCCAGAGGATTTAGATAGGGAATAGATAACTTTCTAAAAATACCTTTTCTAAAATATGTATTACAAATTCAATTCCATCATTAAGTTGAGCTTGAAATAAAAATGTCTAGCCAGAGATAACATTATTACATTATTACATTTAATATTGTATCCCAATGCTTTTCTCTGGAACAGTAAATACCTTTTGGTCGCTTTTTACTGTAAGAACATGAATAACATTACTTTTTTCATGTCCTAATTTTAACTATCATGCACCCCGCCTTATGGACAGTAAGGCCTACTTGAGATCACATTAATGTTCTAAAGAAAGGTTTAAGCCTGCCAAAAAGAGTCATTTTGGCAGGTTGAAATTACAGTTTTAAGATGCACAGGCTACAATCAGTAGACGTGGAGTCATGTCTGCAGTATCGCAGAGGCACGCACAATGAGAGCTGTAACCTCCTGCTAACATTTAACTTAGAGATCCTGTACCATATAGAAGCCAATTTCATCTTACTTAAATGGGAGCACACGTTCTTTAAGACTGGTTAGCAGGGGCAAAGTGTAGAGTTCTACAGCGAACAAAAAGAGTCAAATCTTGGGGAAAAGCCACGCAAACGTTGGTCATTTCCAACAACCGCTATTTCAGCAAGGAGATCTAATCAGCTCACGGGTTAGAACCATAAAGTTATAGCCGGATACATATATAATGTAATCTTGAGAGCTTCAGGCTGTTATAAAAGTAAACAATAGCATCAAGATCATAACAATGTGGGGAAATAGATGGATGACTGTTACAAACACTGAAAAGGAGATTCTGCAAATGCTAGAGTGAAAGTCTTTTTCAAGGTTCACAAATAATACTAGTTACAAGGCAAATTTAGATCTATTTTGTATGCCATTGGTTTGACACTGCAAAAGATGAGAAGTCAAGGAGAGCTTCCCCAAAGAATGAAAGCGTAGTGGACGCATTCCTGTGGTTGGAGGTTATAGATTCCAAATACTGCTTTGAGGGGGATATTCCATTAGAAATGCAATGAAGACTCTGTTAGCCATGTATTCCTGATTGTACTTCATGAAGCACTGTTCTTTGGTAGATGGCAGGAATGAGGAATATGACTGCAGACTCTGTTGTTCATGGTGAAGAGGAAGTGAGGGTTAGACATTTGTCTTCCTTGATCACACTTGTTGGAATGATGACAGGTAAATTCAAAGATTTCACACCTTGTTATGCCTTTACTGTGGGTACTCCAAACCTGAGACTACCGTGCTGTGAGAGTCATCACTGACACAGTGGCCATGTCTGGAGAGCAGCATGAACTTTGTTATGCAATCCATTTTTCCTCACATTTCTAGAAAGTAAACATATATGTGCTCCAAGGGGAGCAAGGACAGACACTCCTCTTCCACTCTCCAATATAAAACACCCTCTGATACAAACCATGGTTTTCAGGACACGCAAAAGCATTTACAACATACAACCCTCAAGTACAAAGCCAGCACTTACCTCTTTAACATGAAGCCACAAGCACCATATTTTCTCTTGCACCTATTCCTCCCTAGGGGACATGTGAAGAACAGATCTGTCCTTAGCGCGCATCATTATCATTAACAAAAATATAATCTGACATAAATGTGTCCTAAATATTGTTTACTAAGATATCATCAAATTGGGTGTAGATTTTATATTATAAATCCAATGAGGTGATTTTTTTGTAAGTGATATTTAGGACACATCATTTCTGTCAGACAATTATTTATTTCACAATATTCTGGTGTCATACCTTTAAATGAGTTAGTTGACCCTTCATCGTCTACTGTTCACTGATTCTTACAGGGCTTCATAGAGTTGACAGGGGTGAAAGTAGAGGGTTTTCCTCCAGTCTAGTACTGACACCCTTAGGGGACAACTAACCTAAACATACATCAAGATCATAGAGGTTTTGCTGGTGTATACATTTTAAACATAGATTTCAGGTAATAAGAAAGTTTGTTAGGCAAAGTTGTGTGAGTTCTAACCAACAACTTGAACTTAATTAAGACTGCCACCAACAGCCACTGCAAGCATCTCAAAGAGGGATAAATATGATCTTGTTTTGGAATATTTAGTACTGCCCCTACAACTAAATTGTGGATTAGCGGAAATTTCAGGCTGTGTACCTTCATGGCTTCAATGAAAGATTATTGAAATAGTCTACATTCAATACAATAAAGCTCTTAAAATTAATGTTGGATGCATTTCAAGCCAAAAGCAGTTACATCTGCACAAGAGGATACTATGTTAGAAGTTGCCCAAGGACATAGGTTGATCAAGCACTGCCCTGAATGTTTTTATCAGAGGCTATCAGGGGTAATCTGCTAATAATGGGCTTTAATTATCACAAATATCATACACAAACTCAGTGTTGAATCTTAGGGCCAATAGGTAGTATATCCTTTAAAGATGAAACTCAGTGTCACCTTTGCCTTGAAAAAGTTTATGCAAATTACGTCTTATAACCTGAGTATGGTTCTTGGGGCACAATTGTTGAGATAAACAGATAAAGAGAGAACATACTGGAAAGGAACCTAAAGGAAGCAACAGTGCACCAGTGCTAACATCACTAATAGCGATACAAGAATACATAAATGATTATGTATATATAAGAATGTTAAACCACACTCACAAGACCCTTGAACATAAGGAATGCCAAAGGCTAAGAACCTTAGAAGTAGATATAGGAAATCAAGCATACCGCAGAAGTCTGTCCAGTAATGTCATGGGATGTTAAGTATTATGAGGAAATTGGAAGTCAAGGTGAAGTCACAGGAAGAACAAAACAAAAGTAGGAGAAGTTCAACTGGGTATTCACAGTTGGAAAGCAAAGGAAGCCAAACAACACAAAACTCTGCCATGCATAAGCTTATGGAATTTGCCCTGAATTACACTGTGACTATCCAATGAGATTCAGAAGTGGTTGTTATATGTCCTGACTCACCATCTTTATTTGCCGAGGATCTATTATAACTTCATGACTGCTTTCAGTGACCTCTTTCTTCATAAGTGCCTATAACCCAAACCAAAGCTTCAATGCTAGAGGTGCCCCAATGTGGTAAGTGATGCCTCTTTCCACTGTGGATTGTGCCAGTACCTTACCAAACATCATGAATTCTGTCACTGATTTATTTTCCAAATCGGCTCATTTATTCCTGAATCACTTGGAAAGGACTAAACCCATTTTGTGCGAGGATGACAATTGGAAAATAACTTTAGTGTCATGGACATAATTATGAAGTGACTCCCCCATCTGCTGGTTTTGAAAGGTTAATTAAAGGCATTAAGGCCCATATTTATACTTTTTTAGCCCAGCATTTGTGTCATTTTTTGACGCAAAAATGGCGCACAACTTGCAAAATACAATTGTATTTTGTAAGTTTGAGCCATTTGTGCGTCAAAAAGCGGCGCAAATGTGGCGCTCAAAAAGTATAAATATGGGCCTAAGTTTTGTGATGACCAGAAATAAAATCCTCAATAGAGACCTTCAATGTCCAATTTGGCAAATCAGTCTCCAGCTTGCCTCAACAACATTAGCAGCTCCCTCATTGAGATCAACAAAATTAGGGATTTGAGGGTATTAAGTGTGGTTAAGAGATTCAAGTGCATCAAAAAAATGGCGATGCTCCTTCTATAGATATCAAGATGACATATTTTATATCTAAAAGCATGATATGAGTGTCTCTGTAAGGCCCTAAATTTGTTTGCTTGTCTCCGAAAACATTATGCGTTAGCTTGTTTTTGTTTGGTACTCAACATTTCTCACACACAACGTGCTCCTGGAATTAAATGTAGATTGAATCCCAGAAGGAGACCCCATTTCATGGAGACTGGATTCCTTGGATAAAGGTGCTGCTGGTCTGTAACCAACAACGCTGGGGGCTTGTTTGAAAATATATATAGTAAGAAAGCATTTTAGATCGATAGATATGGATATATGCACACAAATATATGTTAGATAGATAGATAGATAGATAGATAGATAGATAGATAGATAGATAGATAGATAGATAGATAGATAGATAGATAGATATGAGTTGCCATTGGATAATGTTGGTCTTGTAATAAAATACATACAAATCCCTGAATGAGTAAGCATTTAATAGAGGTTTGCTTGATTCACACTGGAGCTCCATATTGAATGTTCATTTTACAGTGGTAATGTGCGTATCCCATGTTCAAACATAATGAAAATACTTCACTTTGTAACTTCTACTCCATGCAAAACATGCATGTAATTATACATTAAATTCCTCTGCGATCTCATTGGTCATTTTCGTCAATTAATCAAAATATTTTTCAAATTTAAATTGCTTGGATCATCTCATATCCTTCCTATGACTTCCTTTACCTACTCTTGACTTTTTCACGTATTCTCTCTTAGGGGCATATTTTAACTCCGTTTGCGCCAAAATTGCGTCGTTTTTTTTTACGCAATTTCGACGCAAAACTAACTCCATATTTATACTTTGGCGTTAGACGCGTCTAGCGCCAAAGTCCATGGAGTTAGTGTCATTTTTTAGCGTGGACACCTACTTTGCATTAATTATATGCAAGGTAGGCGTTCCCGTCTAAAAAATCGACTCCGAGGCATGTGCGTGGGATTTATACTCCCGGGCAAAAATCACGCCCGGGGAGTGGGCGGGTAAAAAAAAATGACGTACGGCCGCTTTTGCGCCGTTTTTTAGCGCCTGCAAAAGGCAGGCGTTAAGGGACCTGTGGGCTCTGAAGGAGCCCAGAGGTGCCCCCCCATGTCCCCAGGGACACCCCCTGTCACCCATGCCCACCCCAGGAGGACACCCAAGGCTGGAGGGACCCATCCCAGGGACATTAAGGTAAGTTCAGGTAAGTGTTTTTTTTAAAAAAAAATTGTGGCATAGGGGGGCCTGATTTGTGCCCCCCTACATGCCACTATGCCCAATGACCATACCCAGGGGACAGAAGTCCCCTGGGCATGGCCATTGGGAAGGGGGCATGACTCCTGTCTTTGCTAAGACAGGAGTCATTTCTATGGGGGTTGGGAGTGAAAAAAAATGGCGCAAATCGGGTTGAGGTGAAAAAATTGCCTCAACCTGACTTGCCCCATTTCTTGACGCCCAAGCCCCATATCCCCCTATGCCGGCGCTGCCTGGTGTACGTCGTTTTTTTTAACGCACACCAGACGGTGCCGGCGGCTAACACCGGCTAACGTCATTCAATAAATACGGCGCCCGCATGGCGCTTCAGAATGGCGTTAGCCGACGCTAATTTTTTTGACGCAAAACTGCGTTGGCGCAGTTTTGCGTCAAAAAGTATAAATATGGGCTTAAGGGACCTGTGGGCTCTGAAGGAGCTCAGAGGTGCCCCCCCATGCCCCCAGGGACACCCCTGTCACCCATGCCCACCCCAGGAGGACACCCAAGGCTGGAGGGACCCATCCCAGGGACATTAAGGTAAGTTCAGGTAAGTTTTATTTTTTATTTTTTTTGTGGCATAGGGGGGCCTGATTTGTGCCCCCCTACATGCCACTATGCCCAATGACCATGCCCAGGGGACAGAAGTCCCCTGGGCATGGCCATTGGGCAAGGGGGCATGACTCCTGTCTTTGCTAAGACAGGAGTCATTTCTATGGGGGTTGGGAGTGAAAATAAATGGCGCAAATCGGGTTGAGGGGAAAAAATTGCCTCAACCTGACTTGCCCCATTTCTTGACGCCCAAGCTCCATATCCCCCGACGCCGGCGCTGCCTGGTGTACGTCAGTTTTTTTAACGCACACCAGACAGCGCCGGCGGATAACGCCGGCTAACGTCATTCAATAAATACAGCGCCCGCATGGCGCTTCAGAATGGCGTTAGCCGGCGCTAATTTTTTTGACGCAAAACTGCGTTGGCGCAGTTTTGCGTCAAAAAGTATAAATATGGGCCTTAGTGTCCAAACTATATTACTCTTTCTGCTAAAGATGTCTTTAAACTTCATACTACTATTACACTGACTGAAACCCATGGGGTAGTTCTTTATCTGGATGTCTTTCTTTTGGAGCCTTGTATTACACTGATTAGAACTAAAGAAAAGTTATAAGTTGCATAGCTTCGTTTACGTGCTCAAACCCATGTGGGCTTAATCCCCTGAATTCTGCACACAAAATTTGAATTTTGTATTACAGCAACCCCTCACAGTCAAAAAGAGAATTCTAGGTTACAGATGTGAATGTTGCTCCTGTTCCATACTAAGAATTATGAGGTCTTACTATCCAGTTTTAAATATAGGTTGACTCTAGCTTACTTAATTCCTTTTCTCTATTTCTCCCTCTGTAACTACTGGGAACTGCATCAGTCACACAATTATTGAGCTCTTTATCCTTATTTCCATGTTTTCCCCAAAATGACGGGCAACTGGATAAGTCTTATCCTTCTTTTTTATGGCTTTGACCTGCTGGAGCACATACTTGTGGACCTGGTGTAAGTATTCCCTATGCATTTTAGCCAACAGTGGCACATTAATACATATAGGGGCATATTTATACTCCGTTTGCACCGAATTTGCGTCGTTTTTTTAGACGCAAATTCGACGCAAAACCAACGCCAACTAACGCCATATTTATACTATGGCGTTAGACGCTTCGGGCGCCAAAGTGCCCGGAGTGTGCGTCATCTTTTAGCGTGAACCCCTTCCTTGCGTTAATGATATGCAAGGGAGGCGTTCCCGTCTTAAAAAATGACTCCCAGGCCTTTACGTGGTATTTATACTCCCGGGCAAAAGAGACGCCCGGGAGTGGGCGTGGCCAAAAACGGCGCATTTGCGCCGCTTTTTAACGCCTGGGTCAGGGAAGGCGTTAAGGGACAAGTGGGCTCAAAATGAGCCCAGAGTGCCCTCCCCTGCCCCCAGGGACCCCCCCTGCCACCCTTGCCCACCCCAGGAGGACACCCAAGGACGGAGGGACCCATCCCATGGACATTAAGGTAAGTTCAGGTAAGTATTTTTTTTTTTATTTTTTTGTGGCATAGGGGGGCCTGATTTGTGCCCCCCTACATGCCACTATGCCCAATGACCATGCCCAGGGGACAGAAGTCCCCTGGGCATGGCCATTGGGCAAGGGGGCATGACTCCTATCTTTACAATGATAGGAGTCATGTTGATGGGGGATGGGCGTCGAAAAAATATGGCGCAAATCGGGTTTAGACGATTTTTTAGCGTCAACCCGACTTGCACCATTTTAAGACGCCTGTGAGAAACTGGGGCTGATTGCAGAGGCCCCCTAACTTTTTGCCCCCATTTTCCACTTTATGCTGGTGTTTTCCTGACTCTGATGGTGCCCTGGGTACTGCTAACCAGTCCCAGGGCCTGTGCTCTGTGTAAAATGGATATGCAAATTAGGCTAATTATAATTGGCTAAGTTAACCTACCTATAAGTCCCTAGTATATGGTAGGGCATGTAGGTTTAGGGACCACAGCATAGGTGGTGCACACCTAGGTGCATTGCTGAGGTGCCCAGTGTCATTTTAAAAGCAAGCCTGCCTTGCTGGCTGCTTTTAAATTAAAGTTATATGCAAATTCGACTTTGGAATTAAAGGTACTTCCAAAGTCTTAAATTACCTTATTTTTACATATAAGTCACCCCTAAGGTGTGCCCTATGTGCCCCTAGGGCTGGGTGCCATGTAACTATAAGCAGGGACTTTATAAAAATAGATTTATAAGCCCTGGTGAGGTAAAAACAGCCAAATTCGTTTTTCCCTCATTGAAGTAAATGGCCTTCATAGGCTAGAATGGGCAGACTTTATTTTAAATTTTAAAGTCTCCTTAAATGTTACATACCAAGAATTTGGTATCAAATTGATTGTTATAATAAATCCCACAACTTCCAGTTGTTGGATTTAATATAACTAGTGCAGGTAAAAAGTTTAGACTTTACCTAAAAAGTTGCCAATTTCAGCTCTGCATTGTTTTTGCTGCTGTGCTCTGATTGGCCAGCCTGCAGCAGCTTCTGCCAGGCTACTTTAATGAGGTGTGAAGTGGCCTGACTTCACACAAAGGAATGTGCTTGGGGGAGAGAATCTCCCCTCAGCAGATGGGGAAGCAGGAAGGGGGAGGGCTGCCAAACTGGTCTTCAAAGGCAGAGAAGGACATCTGGAGCACCCAGCAACACCCCCACATCCTGCAACCCCAGACAGCTAGGTGCCCCCTTGATTAGATTAGGAGAGGGCAGGAGAGGGGTGTGTTTATGATTTTTAGCCACACCAGTGGGTGGGCTCAGCCAGATCTCTCCTCCAAAAATCAGATTCATCCATTTTGGATTTTTAGAGACTATTGCCTTCTGGGATGGATTTTTGCCACACTTCCCAGGAAGTGGTCATCACAGGGGGACGACCCTGTCCCTGATTGGAGGACCAGGGCCCCCCTGCTTTTCACCCAGGAGCAAGGATAAAACTGGCAGACCTGCACCCACGCCTCAGATCCCCACCAAATTTCAAGAAGAAAGAACTACAAGGAGAAGAAGGACTGCCCTGCTGGACCCCTGGCCTGCACCTGGACCCTGCACTCAGAAAGACTGCACCAGCTGCACACTTGGGCTTCACCACAAGAAGGACTTTGCCTGGCTTCCACTGGTTCAAGGAGGGACTCCCTGTTTGCTACAGGTGAAAAATTGCTAACCAGAGTCCCCTGCACCAACTCCTGAAAAAGTGACCAGCTGACCACTGCCCAGTGGCCAAAAAGGAGTTTGTGCCAGGTGCACTCTGGGAGTTGAAGTCCGCACTTCCCAGGGACCATCACAGAACTTCTGGACCCTTGGGGTGAGCTGTGGACCCCAAAAGAACCTTAAAAGAACATCTGGGTGAAGCCCCAGAAGTTTGGAAAAGATTGGAGAAATTTTAGAAAAAAGCTCCATAAAGTGACCGACTCGACGCGGAAATTCTAGCCGGCTTGCCTCAACCGCGACCCGGCCTGACTTCGTGGTTCGTCCCGGTCAAGAAAAACATCCGAAAAAAAGACTAAGTCCGAACGTAAAAAGTTGACCGGGACCTTCCAGCCATCGTATCCGAGAAGGGCTCCACGGACGTCGGATCAAGATCCAGGTTTACCCCGGTCGAAGGATTTTCATCTCGAAAAAACGACTAAGTCCGAAGGTAGAAATCACCACCGAGGAAACCGACTTCGCGTATCCGGACAAGGGCTCCAGGAGGTCGGATCCAACTGGCAGGTTCGTCCCGGTGAAGAAAAACTTCAAAATAAAGACTAAGTCAGAAGGTAACTTTTTAACCGAGGCTTCCCGCGACCTGTATCCGAGCAGGGCTCCATCGCGGTCGGCCTGAAAGTTTGACCTTGTCCCGGTCCTGGTGCAACCAGATGACCCGATTGGCGCTTTTTGTTTCTATGCGCTAGAAAATAATAATACTTTAAAAATTCATATCTCCGGTTCCCCTGAACCGATTTTAATCGTTTTTGTGTCATTTTAAAGATAAAAATATAAGCTATTTTTATAAATTGGTTTTGGATTTTTAAACTGTTTCCTGTGTTTTATTTAAATACTGTTTTGTGATATTTGAATGCTTTACACTTTGTCTCCTAAGTTAAGCCTTGACGCTCGATGCCAAGCTACCAAGGGTAGAGCTGGGATTAATTTACTGAGACCTAACTGTACTTTTGTGGAGGTTTGTGGCTTGTTGCTAAGTGTAGGTACCTACCTGCCCTACCAATAACCCATTTTCCAACATAATTGGAAGCAGCGACGGGATCCTGTACTTGTGTTCAATATCACGTTACAGTTTTAGATAAAACAAATTAAAAATCCTTTAAATTGTCCTAGTGCAAAAATTGTTTTTAATTTTTAATTTTAATTTTTTTTTGTAATTAATTTGGATTAATTTCAATTATTGAATTTTTGTAATTTTTCTAAATTCTTGTTTCCAATTTTTGCAAAAAGTTTTTGTTGACACAAAACTAGGGAACCATGGAGCTTGATCTGGCTAGCCTACCTACACTGACAGTAGTCCAGCTTAGGGGGTTGTGTGTTGAGAGAGGGTTGCCTGCAACCACTAATCTCAGGAAGGAAATCCTAATTAAATCCCTGACAGCATGGGCTGAGGCCCAAGAGGTAGAGACAGAGGAAGCTCCAGAGGAGGAAGAAAAAGAGGAAGATGCTAACTCTAACCACTCAGGGGAGGGAAGGCATCAGACCCCAAGTGAGGAAGAGGAGGAACGGTCCTCAGTAAATACAGTCACTAGGGGCAGACCCAAAGCTAGTGGTAGGAAGGGGGTCCTTTCAGGAGGAGAGAACCCATCCATCAGGGAGAGAGAGCTGGAAGCCCAGCTAGCCTACATAGCTTTGGAGGCAGATAAGCTTGCCCTAGAAAAAAAGAAGTGGGCAAGCAAAGAAAAAAAAGATGGAAGCAGCGATAAAGAAGCTGAGGTGTCCATGGGTGGGGGAGTTTGCCCCAGATTACCCAAGGGGGTGGTTCCTGCTTATGTAGAGGGGGATGACATAGATAAGTGGCTAGGGGCCTTTGAGAGGGCACTCCAAATGAGAAGGGTTAGGCCTCAATACTGGGGTTCCCTTTTGTGGGAGTTGGTCCCCAACTCAGGGAGGGATAGGCTTCTGACCTTAAGGGGGGAGGAGGCAGATTCATACCCTAGTATGAAGAGGTGCTTAGTCAAGAAGTTTGGTCTGACCCCAGAGCAATATAGAATGAAGTTCAGGGACACCCAGAAGGTCAGTACCCAGTCTTGGGTTGACTTTGTGGACACCTCACTAAAGGCACTAGAGGGCTGGATTATTGGCAACAAAGTAAATACTTATGAGGGGTTATACAATCTGATCATGAGAGAGCACATCTTGACCAATTGTATCCAAGAAAGGTTACGCCAGCATCTAGTGGACTCTAAGCTGACCAACCCTAGAGAGCTAGGGGAGGCAGCTGATGAGTGGTTGAGAACCAGGGTGGTTGTCAAGTCCCAGGGGGGAGACTCCAAGAAGGGGGGGACAGGTCCCCAAAAACCTAAGGAGGGAGGTGGTAAGCCCACCACAGAGACTCCCTCTGTACCCCAGAACCCTAAGAAGGAGGAGAGTAAATCCCACTCCCAATCTGACATGCAGAGACAGGGAGACCCAGGGTTAAAAAAGCTCTTGGACAGTAGGGCTTGCTTTGACTGTCAGCAGACAGGTCACTTCAGAGGAGATGCAGCCTGTCCAAAGAAAGTGGTTAGCACTGGGCTGTCCAGTGTAGCCATAGAGGAAGATTCCTCAGATGATGAAGTCCTCCTAGCATTGTGCTGGGAGACAGGACCAGATGGTAAGCTGGTGATCCCTGAGGGTGGGAGTAGGCACTTCCACCACATTCAAGTGAATGGGATCCCTACCACTGGCCTGAGAGACACCTGTGCCAGTCACACTGTAGTGAGTGACCGGTTAGTGACCCCAGACATGTATGTCCCAGGAAAGACAAAGAAAGTCAGGATAGCCACAGGGGAGGTCACCTCCAAACCTGTAGCCATAGTGCCCCTAGAGAGGGAGGGTATCCTTGACTGGATTAGGGTGGTAGTCAGTGCTGACCTTCCCCTAGATTGTATCCTGGGCAATGACCTCCCAGAGGTGAGTCTGGTCACAGATGGGGTGGTCGCCCAGGGCGCCCCCCCAACCCAAAGTCCTGGGGAGTCAGTCCCTACAGTTAGGAGACAGGGGTCCCCAAGAAAAGGAAAGAAGAAAAGGAAGGGTAGGCCACTCTTAAAGAGAGTTCCAGGGAGCCAAAGGCCTTCTGCCCCAGTAGGGGGGGAGCCCAGAGTTGGCACTGGTGAGGCCTCACCTGACCCCAAGGAAGTCCTGAGTAGTCAGGCAGCTGTCCAGATGCAGGGTGTTGCCCCTGCACTGACAGAAGGGAGAGTGGAAGGAGGGTGTCTGCCACAGGAGGTGGTAGCCCCCCACTCTAGACAGCAAGAGGGGTGCCAGGACCCCAAAGATGCCCCTAAAGCAGCTCAGCCACCTGTCAGTGGAGAGCTTAGGGTGTGGTTCTGGGTACTGACAGCTGTCAGTAGCCTCTGCTGGGTGCTAGCCTTCCAGGCAGCACTGTACTTGGCCTGGGAGGCAGACCCCAAGGCCAATAGCAAAGTAGGCCCCCTGACCCTGTTGGTCATGGTGGGGTTGCTCAAGTGTTGGGTGACCTCTTTGGGTAAACTAGGTCTTGCCCTAGCAAAGTTAGGAGTAGGGGAGGTGGGCACCTCACTACCCAAGTTGGCAGAGAGAGAGGAGGAAGACCCCCCTAGAGGGAAGTTTCAGTTTGGGTTGGGTCCTTTTACTGTTGGGATGGCTTCACTACCCAGAGGGAGTGACCCTGACAGGAGGATATAAGGCAGAGTAGGCCCTGCAAAGGGACAGCCAGTTTTCTGCACTGTCTTCCTCGCCTAACAAGCCAGGAAGACTCTCCCAGGGTTGGGCTGAGTCTCCTGGGCGTGTGGGCTGGGGGGGGGGGTTGTGTGAGAAACTGGGGCTGATTGCAGAGGCCCCCTAACTTTTTGCCCCCATTTTCCACTTTATGCTGGTGTTTTCCTGACTCTGATGGTGCCCTGGGTACTGCTAACCAGTCCCAGGGCCTGTGCTCTGTGTAAAATGGATATGCAAATTAGGCTAATTATAATTGGCTAAGTTAACCTACCTATAAGTCCCTAGTATATGGTAGGGCATGTAGGTTTAGGGACCACAGCATAGGTGGTGCACACCTAGGTGCATTGCTGAGGTGCCCAGTGTCATTTTAAAAGCAAGCCTGCCTTGCTGGCTGCTTTTAAATTAAAGTTATATGCAAATTCGACTTTGGAATTAAAGGTACTTCCAAAGTCTTAAATTACCTTATTTTTACATATAAGTCACCCCTAAGGTGTGCCCTATGTGCCCCTAGGGCTGGGTGCCATGTAACTATAAGCAGGGACTTTATAAAAATAGATTTATAAGCCCTGGTGAGGTAAAAACAGCCAAATTCGTTTTTCCCTCATTGAAGTAAATGGCCTTCATAGGCTAGAATGGGCAGACTTTATTTTAAATTTTAAAGTCTCCTTAAATGTTACATACCAAGAATTTGGTATCAAATTGATTGTTATAATAAATCCCACAACTTCCAGTTGTTGGATTTAATATAACTAGTGCAGGTAAAAAGTTTAGACTTTACCTAAAAAGTTGCCAATTTCAGCTCTGCATTGTTTTTGCTGCTGTGCTCTGATTGGCCAGCCTGCAGCAGCTTCTGCCAGGCTACTTTAATGAGGTGTGAAGTGGCCTGACTTCACACAAAGGAATGTGCTTGGGGGAGAGAATCTCCCCTCAGCAGATGGGGAAGCAGGAAGGGGGAGGGCTGCCAAACTGGTCTTCAAAGGCAGAGAAGGACATCTGGAGCACCCAGCAACACCCCCACATCCTGCAACCCCAGACAGCTAGGTGCCCCCTTGATTAGATTAGGAGAGGGCAGGAGAGGGGTGTGTTTATGATTTTTAGCCACACCAGTGGGTGGGCTCAGCCAGATCTCTCCTCCAAAAATCAGATTCATCCATTTTGGATTTTTAGAGACTATTGCCTTCTGGGATGGATTTTTGCCACACTTCCCAGGAAGTGGTCATCACAGGGGGACGACCCTGTCCCTGATTGGAGGACCAGGGCCCCCCTGCTTTTCACCCAGGAGCAAGGATAAAACTGGCAGACCTGCACCCACGCCTCAGATCCCCACCAAATTTCAAGAAGAAAGAACTACAAGGAGAAGAAGGACTGCCCTGCTGGACCCCTGGCCTGCACCTGGACCCTGCACTCAGAAAGACTGCACCAGCTGCACACTTGGGCTTCACCACAAGAAGGACTTTGCCTGGCTTCCACTGGTTCAAGGAGGGACTCCCTGTTTGCTACAGGTGAAAAATTGCTAACCAGAGTCCCCTGCACCAACTCCTGAAAAAGTGACCAGCTGACCACTGCCCAGTGGCCAAAAAGGAGTTTGCGCCAGGTGCACTCTAGGAGTTGAAGTCCGCACTTCCCAGGGACCATCACAGAACTTCTGGACCCTTGGGGTGAGCTGTGGACCCCAAAAGAACCTTAAAAGAACATCTGGGTGAAGCCCCAGAAGTTTGGAAAAGATTGGAGAAATTTTAGAAAAAAGCTCCATAAAGTGACCGACTCGACGCGGAAATTCTAGCCGGCTTGCCTCAACCGCGACCCGGCCTGACTTCGTGGTTCGTCCCGGTCAAGAAAAACATCCGAAAAAAAGACTAAGTCCGAACGTAAAAAGTTGACCGGGACCTTCCAGCCATCGTATCCGAGAAGGGCTCCACGGACGTCGGATCAAGATCCAGGTTTACCCCGGTCGAAGGATTTTCATCTCGAAAAAACGACTAAGTCCGAAGGTAGAAATCACCACCGAGGAAACCGACTTCGCGTATCCGGACAAGGGCTCCAGGAGGTCGGATCCAACTGGCAGGTTCGTCCCGGTGAAGAAAAACTTCAAAATAAAGACTAAGTCAGAAGGTAACTTTTTAACCGAGGCTTCCCGCGACCTGTATCCGAGCAGGGCTCCATCGCGGTCGGCCTGAAAGTTTGACCTTGTCCCGGTCCTGGTGCAACCAGATGACCCGATTGGCGCTTTTTGTTTCTATGCGCTAGAAAATAATAATACTTTAAAAATTCATATCTCCGGTTCCCCTGAACCGATTTTAATCGTTTTTGTGTCATTTTAAAGATAAAAATATAAGCTATTTTTATAAATTGGTTTTGGATTTTTAAACTGTTTCCTGTGTTTTATTTAAATACTGTTTTGTGATATTTGAATGCTTTACACTTTGTCTCCTAAGTTAAGCCTTGACGCTCGATGCCAAGCTACCAAGGGTAGAGCTGGGATTAATTTACTGAGACCTAACTGTACTTTTGTGGAGGTTTGTGGCTTGTTGCTAGGTGTAGGTACCTACCTGCCCTACCAATAACCCATTTTCCAACAACGCCCTAGCGCCATTTTCCCCCTACGCCGGCGCTGCCTGGTCTACGTGGTTTTTTGCCACGCACACCAGGCAGCGCCGGTCTGCTTGCGCCGGCTAACGCCATTCCATAAATACGGCGCCCGCATGGCGCTTCGGAATGGCGTTAGACGGTGCTAAATATTTTGGCGCTAAACTGCGTTAGCGCAGTTTAGCGTCAAAAAGTATAAATATGGGCCATAGGGGCATATTTATACTCCGTTTGCGCCGAATTTGCGTCGTTTTTTTAGACGCAAATTCGACGCAAAACCAACGCCAACTAACGCCATATTTATACTATGGCGTTAGACGCTTCGGGCGCCAAAGTGCCCGGAGTGTGCGTCATTTTTTAGCGTGAACCCCTTCCTTGCGTTAATGATATGCAAGGGAGGCGTTCCCGTCTTAAAAAATGACTCCCAGGCCTTTACGTGGTATTTATACTCCCGGGCAAAAGAGACGCCCGGGAGTGGGCGTGGCCAAAAACGGCGCATTTGCGCCGCTTTTTAACGCCTGTGTCAGGGATGGCGTTAAGGGACAAGTGGGCTCAAAATGAGCCCAGAGTGCCCTCCCCTGCCCCAAGGGACCCCCCCTGCCACCCTTGCCCACCCCAGGAGGACACCCAAGGACGGAGGGACCCATCCCATGGACATTAAGGTAAGTTCAGGTAAGTATTTTTTTTTTTATTTTTTGTGGCATAGGGGGGCCTGATTTGTGCCCCCCTACATGCCACTATGCCCAATGACCATGCCCAGGGGACAGAAGTCCCCTGGGCATGGCCATTGGGCAAGGGGGCATGACTCCTATCTTTACAATGATAGGAGTCATGTTGATGGGGGATGGGCGTCGAAAAAATATGGCGCAAATCGGGTTTAGACGATTTTTTAGCGTCAACCCGACTTGCACCATTTTAAGACGCCCTAGCGCCATTTTCCCCCTACGCCGGCGCTGCCTGGTCTACGTGGTTTTTTGCCACGCACACCAGGCAGAGCCGGTCTGCTTGCGCCGGCTAACGCCATTCCATAAATACGGCGCCCGCATGGCGCTTCGGAATGGCGTTAGACGGCGCTAAATTTTTTGACGCTAAACTGCGTTAGCGCAGTTTAGCGTCAAAAAGTATAAATATGGGCCATAATGCATATTCTGTCTTGCAATTACATCATGCTGCTCTGATTTTTCTAGGGAACTTAAGGAAAGGTGTGGTTGAATATTTTCTATTGACACCATTTTGGCATACCTTAGATTTACTGCATCTTCAGAAACCATGACTTTTCTGCAATCAATTTTCCTTAATAGTTATTTCTGGGCTACTTTTAACACGTTCTCTCACACTGATATAGCTCCTGGTTTATTAGATACCAAGTGCCCTATGATCAGATCATATTTTATGAGATACCTATTATTTTATTATTTTCTTTCTTATCACCCCTTTTGTTGTGTTTGGCCTTGCACAGCAGGGGTTGATGGCAGGGCTAGGCCCACAGTCAACCCTCCAATTGGAGCCAATCTCACTCTGCCCTAGTCTTTGACCATGAGCAGTGGGGGATTGGCAACAAGTCCTGGCCTGTGCCTAGGCCCTGTGGCCAACCTCCCTAAAGGCAGCCAACTGCACATTGCACACAGTCTTCAGCCATGTGCGGTGGAGGATAGCCACAGGGCCTCGCTCTGGGGACCATCTCCCACAGCCATTTTTTTATGTTTATAGTGGAGGGTGGGCGCGTCCCTCCTTCCTAAATCTTTTTAGGCCCCAGAGACCCTTCCCCAGGACCACTACTTAAAATAAAGGGGAAGGGGCTGCACAGCCAACCTCCCCAAGCCTTATTAAGCCCTGTGGACCCCATAACCCAGGGCTGTTGTTTTATATTAAAGGGGAGAGGGCCGAGGGCCCAGCGCAATGAACCTCATAAGGTTCTGGTGACCCACTACATAAAATAAAAGGGAGAGGGCTTGTGGCCCCACTCCCTGAGACTTATTAGGCTATGTGAATTCATCCCCTAGGGTGGTTGTTTTTATTAAAGGTGAAGGAGGGGCGCATGATCCTTGCCTTGAGCCTTTTTAGGCCCTGGGGACCCCATCCCAAGAGCCACTCTTTTAAATCAAGGGGAGTGTTGCACATGACCCCTCTCCGTGGGCTATTTTCAGCATCGGGGACCCCATCCCCCAGGGCTCGGTATGATATTTCGGTACGGGGGTATGAAGCCTCCTTCCCTGGGCTAGGTGTCATTTATAGAGTCAGGGGGCATGAGGTCCCCTCCTGGGGCCGATTTTGACACTGGGGACCCCATCCTCTGGGGCCCAGAGACATTTGTAGGGGGAGGGGCATGTGTCCCCCCTCCTTGAGCTGATTTTGGACCATGGGACACCATCCTGTGGGGCCCAGCATTATTTTTAGGGGGAGGGACACATCGCTCCACACCCTGGGATGATTTTGGCTCAAGGGACCCCACCCCTCTGGATGCAGCACTGTTTAAGGTAGGTGCCCTTGTGCCCACCTAGGGATCTAAAGTTTGCTCCAAGTGGGCAGGAGCATTTTCAGGGTCCCACTCTCTGGCAGCGGGCTTTGTGTTTGCTCCCGCTTGGCAGGAGTCTTAAAAGAGCTCCTGCAAAGCAAGACCAAACACAGATTTCCCTGCATATGCCATTGCAGGCTGGGAAGCCACTATGTCCCGGTGGTGGGTGCCTCATGAAGTAGCATCTGAGCCAGGCCCAGAGGATGGGGTCCCTGGGGTCCATAAATAGCTCAGGGAAGGGGGTCCTGATGCCTTAAAATAATCAGACTCTGTGGACTCTGGGGGGGGGGCTCCCAAGACCTTTCGAGACTCAGGGAAGGGTGGTGATGGCCTCCCTACCCATGTAAATACATTTTGGCCCAGGGGGTGGGCTCCTGGGGCCTGGAGGCTTCGGCAGGGGTGCCCAGCCGAAGCCCCCTCCCCATTTACACTGTTTTCAACCCAGGTAGCAGGCTCTTTAGGTGAAGGAAAGGTGGCCACACAGCCTCCATCCACTTCATGAAAATAATCCCACAAGTAGGCTCTCCGGGGCATAGGGAATTTAAATGCCCCCCAGCTGTCATTTTGTTTTCAATCCAGTGACAGTCTTGTGGGATTGCAGTATGTTTTTCTAACCTACCCCCTTATATCTTTATTTATTTTTAACTTCAAGATAGGGGACTATGCCTCAGGATCCTGTAACCGCTGGCAGCAACATTTTTCTCATGTTGCTGGAAGCCAGTCAGACAGAGTACTCTCGCAGGACTCGGATTCCTGCAGGAGTGAGATGGCCCAGGGGACATAAAGCTACCTGGGCCAATCAGAATGCTCTATTTTTAAATCACCGCTCCCACAAGAGTCTCTCAAGACTCTTGCGGACCCAACTGTCCAGACATACAATTATTGTTGTTCCTTAATTTCTCAAAAACTACCAAATCACAACAAGCACAATCTGTGGACCAAGATCTACAATCCTGCTAAATTTGGTGTAATTCCATTCTGCAGTTTTTGCTATAGCCCATCTTAAAAATGTATTTGGAAAATACATGGGTATTTTGCATTTTGGGACCCCCTTTTTGTCTCAGCCTCTGCTTGTTATTAGCTCTTTTCTATGGAAAAGCAGACCTAACTATAACTACCTTGTGGTGACCACCACTATATAATATATGTAGATAGGTCTATATATTGGCAATGATGTGTAGTTCTAGTTAGGTCAGCGTTTCTTTCGGATGAGTGTTTTTGTTTTGCTAATACATTTTTTGGTGCTATTTGATGAATCTTCACAAAAAGTTTCCAAATAAAAATTCAAACAGGTCCCTCTGTCAGAAAGCAGAGTTTTCATCTGTCTTCGCTGCACACAGGTATGTGTGCAGGAAAGTCAGATGGAACCATTGCTCCAGCAAGCAGGGAGCTGCTATTAAAAGCAACTCCTTGCTTGCAGGAGCAATGCTGGCTCATGAAAGGGCTAAAAATTAAAAACAAAACAATCAGGTGGGAACACGGGGAGGCCTAGAGGCTCCATCCGTGGTCCCAGATAGCCCGTAATTGGTAAAAAATTCAGATAAACAAAAAATAAAACAGCCTTATGGTGAAGGTCACAGACCTTCCCATTGAGAGTTGAGGGTTCGACTCCATGTGTATCTTTAGTCATTTCCCTCCCTTAATTTCTTTTCATCTGCAAATGTTTAAGGCTCATACTGAAAGGTGACCATACTCTTTTAATAGACAAATGGATTTGTTCTTTCAATTTGTGCAGAAATATCTCATTCTAAGTATATCATTCATCACAGCCTAAAAAACTCCCTATCTCTCTCTCCCTCTCTTTCTCTCTTTCTCTTTCAATCTCTTTTTCCTACTCAGACACCCACTCAGATCCTTACTCACTCACTCACTCACAAATGCAGTCAGACACTCAAGGACCCACTCATAGACCCACTCCGACCCTTGTGCGCCCACTCAGAGCCCCAGTCAGACACTCACACACCCACTCAAAGACCCACTCAGACACTGACGCACCCAGTCACAGACTGACTCAGACCCTCATGCACCCACTCAGACCCTCACACACTCACTCACAGACCCATTCAGACCCTCACAAACCCACTCACAGATCCACTCAGACTCTCAAACACCCACTCACAGACCCACCAACACCCTCATGCAACCACTCATAGACCTGCGCAGACATAGACATACCCACAAAGACACTGATGCATGCACTCTCACATCAAGAGACTCTCACTGCCACTCTCACCCCCAGATACACCCTCTTACGCCTATTCACACACCCAGAGAAATAGGCTGCAGCCAGCTCCTGCTGCACACAGCCAAAGGGCTGTGTGCTGAGTAGGGTTGGGTGGTTAAGGGGGTTGGCTGCAGGGACTGGCTACTGCCAGGCCTTACGGGCAACCCCTGCTGCACACGGGCAAATGGCATGCATGGTGCAAGGTTGGGTGCTTATAGGGTGTTGGCCCTCAACCACTGCCGCGCATGATTGAAGGCCATTCGTGGTGGTGGTTGGATCAACGTATAGTAATGAAAATTGCTATACATTAACAAATACATAGAAATTTGCTGACAACCCAAAGGTTACAGGGATGTTATAGTGAGGAAACAGAATTTTAAAAACTGTAGAAACTGACTATAAAAATAAAGGTTATAGGGACATTATAGTTAATCTCACATTTTAAAGACACAAAACCATAGAAAATTGCCTGTTATAGTTACAGTTATCCAAAGAAGCTAAAGCTCGTACCCTAATGTACCTATAATTTGTGCCCTTGCCATGCACTGCTATTTAACCCACAAATTAATGCACTTTGACATCTTTGATAACATCACTAATAATATCAATGTAATATTTGCAGTAGTATTTTTGACAAACAATTGTGCATGGCTGGGGCATGAGTTACAGTTACCTTGGGGCACGAGTTATATTTACTTAAGGTAACTCTAACAAGTGAATTTCTATGGTTTTGTACGTTTAAAATGTGACCCTAACTATAACATCCCTGTAACCTTTGTTGTTTTTAGTGAATTTCTATGTTTATTTAAATTTTATTTCCCAGCTATAATGTCCCAGTAACCTCTGGTATATTTATTCCGCTTTCTGCAAGGGAGAGCTGTTTGATAGCTCTCTCTTGCAGAAAGCAGACTTTGCTTTTGCTTGGTGGGAGCTGTCAGTTTCCACCATGGAAAAGGAAACAACTATGTCCCAGGGTGAGCACCCCGGGAAATAGCAGGAGCTGGCCCTGGGGTATGGCTCCTCAAGAGGGGTCACACAAACTCTACATTTAGCCCTGGGGAGGTGGTGGTCCCAGGGGTCCGGGGGTCTAAAACAGACCCCCTTTCTTTTTTTTTCAAATTTGCCCAAGGGAGGTGGCAGCTCCCTGGGCTTCGGTGGGGCCATATACCCTCCCATATTGAAATAAAATGTGTGCCCCTGAGAGGTGGCGGTTCATGGGGATGAAGGGGCTGAACAGCCCCCCTGCATTTGTTTTGAATTTGTGTCCTGGGGAGGTGGTGGTCCCAGGGGCTGCGGGGGGGGCCTGTGTGGCCCCCCACTTTTAATTTGATTAGAGCCCCAGGAGGTGGCCATACCCAGGGCTGCAAGGAGACTGAAGGGCCCCCACGCATACAAAATATAAATTCCCCCAGGTCTTGGCCCACCTGAAGGCTGCAGTTAAAGCAATGCTTTTTTGTGGTGGATCTGCTACGATTCCAGATGAAAAGTTAGAAAAAAATGCTTTTTTGATCTGGGGGTGTCCCTCTGGGATACCAGCACCAGAGCTAAGGGGTCAGGGTGACTCTAGCCTGGCCCCTTTGCCTATTTTTTTACTGTTTTCCTTGTACTCAACTTAAGGCGAGTCTCAACATGGCTGCCAACACTTCCTTGTTGAAGTGTTGGCATCCAAGTAGATCTCAGCACAAGATCAGGAGGGTTTGCGGATCCTTCGGGTCCCTATCAATACAAATTTGGATTTTCTTTCATTTCTGAAAATTTACTGAATGGATTTACACCATATAACAAAAAGGGCTCTTTTTGGACCAAGAGCTACCTTTCTGCAAATTTGGTGTAATGTCGTCCAGTAGTTGGGCGTTATCGCTATAAAAAAAAATCCCTGTGGAAAAATGAATGGGGGGGTTGGCCGGCCCTCTGCTTTTAATTTGATTAGAGCTTCTAGTAGTTGGCCGACCCAGGGCTGCAAGGAGAACGGAGGGGCCTACCCCGCATTCGAAATATAAATGACCCCAGGTCTTGACCCGCCCGAGGGCTGAAGTTAAAACAAGTGCTTTTTCTTTTGGTGGATCTTCCACCATTCCAGCTGAAAACTTTGAAAAAAATGCTTTTTTGCTCTGGGGGTGTACCTCTGGGATGCCAGCCCCAGAGCTAAGGGGTCAGGGTGTCTCTAGCCTGGCCCCTTTGCCTATTTTATTACTGTTTTTCTTGTACTCAACTTACGGCAAGTCTCAACATGGCTGCCAACACTTCCTTGTTGAAGTGTTGGCAGCCAAGTAATCTCAGCACGAGATCAGGAGGGTTTGCGGATCTTTGGGGTCCCTATCAATACAAATTTAGATTTTCTTTAATTTCTGAAAAACTACTAAATGGATTTACCTCAAATAACAAAAAGGGCTCTTTTTGGACCAAGAGCTACCTTTTTGCAAATCTGGTGTAATTCCGTCCAGTAGTTTGGGCATTATCGCTGTTCAAAATTCCCATGGAAAAATGAATGGGGTGGGGGGGTTAGGTGGCCCCCCCACTTTTAATTTGATTAGAGCCCCGGGTAGTTGGCCGTGCCCAGGGCTGCAAGGAGACCGGAGGGGCCTCCCCGCATTCAAAATATAAATGCCCCCAGGTCTGGACCCGTTCCCGAGGGCTGAAGTTAAAGCAAATGCTTTTTCTTTCGGTGGATCTGCCACGATTCCAGCTGAAAATTTAGAAAAATATGCTTTTTTGCTCTGGAGGTGTCCCTCTGGGACACCAGCACCAGAGCTAAGGGGACAGGGTGACTCTGGCCTGGTCCCTTTGCTTATTTTTTGACTGTTTGTCTGGGACTCGCACAAGATCGGGAGGTTTGTGGATCCTTCAGGTCTCTATAGACTAATTTGGATTTTCTTTAATTTCTCAAAAACTACTGAATGGATTTACACCAAATAACAAAAAGTGTTTGGAACCCCCCTTTTTCACAACCCCCACTTGATGGATCACCCCAAAACCTTTCAGACAGCAGCTGAAGTGAGTGTTGTATTTTCTTGGAAAATTTAGTGAAGATTCATCAAACGGCACCAAAGTTATCAGCAAAACAAAAAATGCTTTTGCTACAGAATCTGGGTCCTAACTGTATATATTTGAAACCTTAGAAATTCACAAAAAAAACAAAGGTTACAGGGACGTTATAGTTAGGTTCAAATTTTACACGCAAAAAAACATAGAAATTCAGCTCTTAATTATTTCAAGTAACTAAGACTAGTGCTCTAAGGTAAATTTAACTCGCACTTCTGCCATGCAGAGTTTTCTCATCAATAATTTTACTGCACATGTTCCAGTGATATTTTTAATGATGTCAAAGAAGATATCATGAGTGATGTAATATATCCAGTAATTTGCAGTGCATTGAATTTCAATGGTTTTGTGCATGTAAAATCAAAACCTAACTATAACACCCCTGTAACCTTTGCTATTTTGGTGAATTTCTAAGGTTTTTTAATTCTATTTCCTAACTATAATGTCCCATTAATGTTTATTTTTTTCAGTGAATTTCTAGCTTTTTTTAAATGTTAAGTAAGATGCCGATTGCAATGAACAGTGGGTGATTGGAGCAGGGCCTGGCTCCCTCATTTCCGTATTTACTGCAGTGTCCTCAGGAGAAAATCTTTTCTGTTTCCCACTTCGATTCCATCAAGATGACATTCAGATGTAGCACACTTTTGGCATAAATTCAAAATGTTAGCACTCTAGTTGCTCATTAGAACACTACAAGCTGCTGAGCACCAGGGCGTTAACTGTCAGTCTACTGTTGGTGTTGAAGGTTCATGTTTCAGTCCACATGTCAGAATGGTTTAATGAAATAGAAGAGAAAGATATTTGAGAACTGTTAGAGTGGAGACTTTGGTAATGATTTAGTGGCACAGAAGTCAGCATTAGGTGATTTTATATTCATATTTAAAAGCCTAACTGAGATGCACTAACATGTATTTGTATGTGTGCACGTTTTGTCGGATTGTGGATATTGTGCTTACCATAGGTGGGTGTCATGTTTACCATGTCAGGTGTTGTGCCCAACTGCGTTTGTTAAAATGCTTATCTGATTTATAGCAATGCTTGAGAATAATTAATCATTAGAATTAATTCTGATTAGAAAATAGGTATGATTTATGTTGATTTATGTGAGTTATTTGTTTAAGGTTATACATGTGCAGAAAAATAAATGCATGTCATATTTAGTGTAATTCATTAACAAAGATTAATAATTGAAAATGCTTTACATAATTTATGATATATTATTAAAGAGATATATTCATGAGTTTTCATGTTTGTGTGTTTTATTAGTGGTTGTATTAATGCACTGTATTTCTTGTGTTACCATAACTAGGCCTGAAGTTTTGCTATTGCAGCAGTAATTTAAAGGCTGAATCTTTTCTTTCTCTTTAACCTGAATTTTTCGATTAGGTCCTCTCACATGTTTAGCAAAAAAAAGCTCTATTGTATTGTGTGAAAGCTCACTCTGCAATAGACTTGAATTGTTGCCACGCTGGAATATGAGGAGTGGAAAGTAAAGAAGTGACATTCTTTAAATTCTCGCTCCCATGTGAAAGGAGAAAACTGCTGTGAGCAATGGGAATATCTTGGATTGTATCAGGTAGATGTACAGAGTTGCTAGTTACTGCCTTTGCCACATGGAAGGAAAGATAACTTAACGCCTACCCTGAGAGAATCTGGAGATGTTGCAAACATAATGGGCATTCTAAATTTACCATTTTACAACATATGGTTCTACACAGTGGGCCAATCAAATTGCATTGGACATTTCTAGTTAGGCAGAGACTTTTGAAATTTTAGTAAATCTCTGTTTAATCCCCACGCTGTTAAGTTACCTTCTTGTTTCTCATGCTGTTAAATCCCCTTGCTCATTTCCCACTTGATATCTTTAATTATTAAGTACTTCTTATATTGCTGAATTGCCCCTTTGAATTTAATTGTTAATTTGTCCCATGATTGTTCCTGATATGCAGCCCTTGCTCTGTATTTCCCCTGATGATGTTCCTGATGTACTCTGCTGGATCTGATGTGTTCTGCTGCTAAATCTAACCTGAATGCTGTTTCCGGTAGAGGTATAAAATTTAAATGCTATTTTTCCCTTTACCTTATTTTAATTAGTTTAGCATGCGGACACCTGTTTTCTTTCTGATTGTATTAGTTAGTCTAATGGAACCTGAGATAGATGATTTTTCTAAATTATTTTTGTGTTCCTTTTGTTTAGCTTTGCCCACATGTTTTAGTCTATCCCCACACATGCTTTTCCTAATTTGTAAAAGCAGTAAGGATAACCATAAAATGTGATGAATTGATCTTTGTATTCAGATATTGACTAATGTCACCATCTAATGATTTGAAATCTGTTTCTGTTAAACAAATATCATTGTTTGTGTGCGCAATTTTTCTGGAATGTTTAATGGTGTTGATGTTGAGTAGATTATATTTGTTACACAGATTTGGCCAGCCTATAGTTTTCATTTATCTTTAACCCCTCAGGTGCCTGGGGCATGCTGGTCTCATCCTCCCACAAGGTTCCTGTATGCAGGGGACGAGACCAGCTTGTCCTGCACCAGGCCCATGGGGGAAGCCTCCCTCCCACACACCCCAGTTGGGAATGGAAGGGGAATTGCTTTCCCTTCCGTCCCGACCCCCCCTCCCGGCAATCTGATGTGGTCCGCGTGCTCACAGCATGCTGACATCATCAAATGCTGCAGAGAACGCACTGGAAGCCATTTGCTTCCAGCGTGACTGGAGAGAGGACGCATGTAAGGTGTGTCCTTCTCCTCTGGAGCGATTGGGGTAGGAAAACAGACACAGGGGGAAAGGAAAGAGTTTTTCCTTTCCCCCTGGGCCTGTTTTCAATGGATTCCTGCTCTACAATTGCGGGCCCGTGATCGTGAAGCAGGAATCCATCACTAGGCACCAGGGATGTTCTTTTCAGTTTGTTTTGGGGAGCAAACCCTTGGGCAAGGGTCGCTCCCCTGGGGGCATATGAATATCTGTGTTTTGCCCCACCCCCAGGGGCTGATCGACTTGGGCAAGGGTCGCTGCCCTGGGGGCAATTTTCTTTGTATGTTTCGCCCCCCCCGGGGCTAGATCGGCCATGTTTTGGGCCGATCTTGACCCCGGGGTGGTCTAAAACCACTAGGCCCCAGGGATTGTGTTGTGTGTGTTTGTTGTGTGTTGGAGGCCCAAAGGGAGGACATTATAGTTAGCCATTTCTGCCCCCTTGGGGGGAGATTGGTCTATTTTTTTAGGCCCATGTGCCCCAAGGCGCGCAGGAGCCACCAAGACACCAGGGGATTTATTTTTTGTTTCCCAATGTTTTTTTGTGCTGGGGGGCACCCCCTTTGGCAAGGGTCGCCCCCCAAAGGGGACACAGACCTGTTGGCCATTTCTGCCCCCAAGGGCAGATCGGCCTATTGTTTCTTTTTAGGCCCATCTGCCCCAAGGGGTGCAGGAGCCACTGAGACACCAAGGAATTTATTTTTTTGTTTCCCCTTGTTTTTTTTGTGCTGGGGGCACCCCCTTTGGCAAGGGTCGCCCACCAAAGGGGGCACAGACTTGTTGGCCATTTCTGTCCCCCCTTGGGGGCAGATCGGCCTATTGTTTTTTTTTAGGCCCATCTGCCCCAAGGGGTGCAGGAGCCACCGAGACACCAAGGAATTTATTTTTTGTTCCCCTTTGTTTTTTTTTTGTGCTGGGGACACCCCCTTTGGCAAGGGTCACCCCCCAAAGGGGGCAAAGACCTGTTGGAATTTCTGCCCCCCTTGGGGGAAGTATTTGTATTTTATTTCTTTTTTTGTTCTAGTTCAAAGCTTTTGCTTCCTTTGCTGTGGATCCTTGTGGTTTTGGCAGTAGTTGACCTGCGGTTGCGTAGTTGCATGTTTTAGGTAAGTATAAGCAATTCACTCCAAAGGAGTATTGTTAAAATGCATGAATGACATGTTTTTAGGTGGTATACTAAATGCAGGATTGTGTGTGAAATTGTCCTTAGATTTGTGCACAATGATATTTGTGTTGTCTTATGTCTAATTTGCTTTTCTTTTTTTTCTTTTTAGTGGGATATAATTGGTGATTTCTGTGTCTGTGCAGAGTAGTCCAGCTTTTTCAGGTAAGTGACTGGTATAGTATTTTAGTACATAACTCTTTGTGATAAAGCCACACTTTGTTTATTACTTGTTTTAGAAAGTGCTGGTTGTTGTTGGCCATCCATTTGTTGTAAGAAAGGATCATGGCTAGCTGAAGAGGGACCGCTCAGCAGATTGTTGGCATGCTTTTTGAGCAGTCTTCGGACCACGATTATGAGACTGACTCTGCATCTGAGGCAAAGGAGGAAGTGAGAGATTTTGGCTTTGAGTTTTCTATCCAAGAAGAATCTTCTGATGAGGCCACTATGAATGCAGATGAAGGACCTGTTTTAGAGGAGGACACTGATGTGCCAATTGTGCAGCAGGCTGGGGCTGAAAGGTTTCCCTTTGGAATACCTGACACCTGGGTTGCCCCAAACATGTAGCAGCCACAGTTGCCTGCCTTTACTGGTCTCCAAGGGTATAGAGTAAATATCGAAAATGGACAATGTATTTTTGGAAGAGATTGCTGAGCAATTTGTATGCAGAGTAGTATTTGAGGGACAAAGCTGCCAGACATAGGACTCAGTCTCGAGCTACCCAGTGGGTTCCCACAAATCTGAAAGAGATAAAAAAGTTCTTAAGTGTGACTTTTTTGATGGGGTTGATAAGGAAGTCATCACTGGCTTCTTATTGGTCTACTCGTCTCTTGATGGCAACGACTGTATTTCCTGCAACCATGACTCGTAATCGCTATTTGCTTCTTCTTTGGATGCTGCATTTTGTTGACAATGCTTTAGCCTTGCCACGAGATCACCCTGATTGTGACCGTCTTTTTAAGGTTAGGCCTTTCTGTGATCATTTTGTAGATAAGTTTTCAGAGGTGTATGTTCCAGGCGAAGAAATAAGTGTGGACGAGTCTTTAGTCCTGTTCAAGGGGCGTTTGGTTTTTAAGCAGTACATTCCTAGCAAGAGGTCACGGTATGGAATTACATTGTATATGCTGTCAGAAAGTAGTACAGGATACGTGTATAATTTCCGGGTCTACACTGGTAGGGATTACAGCATTGACCCCCCTGGTTGCCTGCCCACTTTTGCAGTTAGTGAGAAAATTGTGTGGGAACATGGTAGACAACTGTTTAACAAATGTCACCATTTGTACATAGATAATTTCTACACTGGAGTGCAGTTGTTTAAGGAGTTGTTCAGAGTGGACACTGTTGCTTGTGGCACAATCCATTCTAACCAGAAAGGCTATTCAAGGGAGCTTGCCTGTAAAAGACTTGAGAGGGGACAGTGCAGTGCCTTGCAGAGTGATGAGCTGCTAGCTCTGAAATTTTCAAAAAGGAGGGATGTGTACATGCTAACTACCATCCATGATGAGAGTACTTCTCCTGTGACTGTTTGGGGTGAGGTTGCCGAAGTGTGCAAACCTGCGTGCATTTTGGACTACAATAAGCACATGGGTGGTGTAGATAGGGTAGATCAGAGGTTGGAACCTTACACTGCTCTTCGTAAGTCTGACGTGGTATAAAAATTTGGATATACATTTATTTCATGTGGCAACTTTTAATGCTTATGTTGTGTTCAAGGATTGTTCACCTGAGTCAAGGAGGAAATTTGTTAAATTTCAGGATTCAGTGATAGAGAGCCTTATTGTGGTGGAACAGGCAAGAGATCATAGAGTAGCAGTGGTGGAGGATGTGGCTAGATTGAAAGATCGCCACTTTCCTGATCACATTCCTCCAGCTCCCAAAAAAGACTTTCACGCTAAGAAATGTAGAGTTTGTGCCTGAATGGATATCCGGAGGGAAACCCGCATGTACTGCCTGGACTGTCCTTCAAAGCCTGGACTGTGTGTGGCAGGCTGTTTCAGGTGTTACCACTCACAAAAGAATTACTGGGAACTACCCTGAGCGTAAACTGCCATTTTATATTTTCATATGTTCAGTTTCACTGTTGGCATTACTGTCATGTGTTCAGTCAGAGCTTTAGTGTTTGTAGTTTTGTACTTATAATTAGTCAGTAGTTTCTTTGTTGTATAATAAAAAAAAGTGATGGCGGTGTGCATGGAGTGGCGCTTGGCTGGCGACGTGCGAGGAGTGCTGCTTGGCTTGCGGTGTGTGTGGGTTGGCACTTGACTGACGGTGTGCATGGGGTCGTGCTTTGGCTGGCGGTGTGCATGGGGTGGCGCTTGGCTGGTGGTGTGTGTGGGGTGGTACTTGGCTGGCGGTGTGCGTGGAGTGGTGCTTGGCTGGTGATATGAGTGGAGCGGCGCTTGGCTGGCGGTGCCAGCCAAACACCATTCCACACACTCCCATCAGCTGGTGTGATTGCTGTTTCAGGCATGTGGGCATATGAAAGTGATGGGCCCCTGAATGGCGCTGTCTGTGGATGCGAGTGTTGTAATGTGCTGGGCGCGTGGCTGGCGGCATGAATGGTCTTGTGCATGTCATGTATGCAAGGTGTGTGAATGGACTGTAAAGTGGTTGGGGCTTGATATGGCTTTACATCTCACAAGCTGAGTCATTGGTTCAGTTTTTTGGCATTTCAGTTATTAACAGTGCATTTCACTTTTGTGAAATCGTTAATAAGATTTGATCTACTGAACCATCACTCACCCTCGTGCCAAATCCAACGAGAAAGTGTGATAAAAATGACAAAACCTGCTCTGCTGTAATCAGGTGTCACCGCACACCCTTGACATGCTAGGTGTCTCGGGTGGGACCCTGACGATGAAGTGTGCCACCAACTTGATTGGTGGGTGAGGGGTCTTTTTAACATAACCTAAGTGCATTTCTTTTCACAATTTTAGTGTTTGGAACATCACAGAAGTATGTGGACACATCAAAATGATCCATTGCAAAACTACCTGTGTTTTGGAGGGGGGGAGGACCTATATTTTTGGTCCCGGGTACAGCCTTCATCTAGGGAAACTAAACCCAGATATTTTTTTAAACTAGACACCCCAAGAAATCCTGTGCAAACCTCAAAATTTCCATTAAAAAGTATATTTTCCTCACTTTTCTTTGTAGGATCACCGCTCCGGCACAAATTTCCTACCACCCAGCGTTCCCCTTAGTCTCCCAAGTACAATGATACCTCACTTGTGTGGGCCAGCCTAAACATGTATAAAGGAAAAATATGTGCTTCTCAACTCGCTATGCTATCCCCTCAATCTCTACAGGTTTTTGGCCTTTTTCTGTTGCAGGCAGGCACCTGGGCCACCCACACAAGTGAGGTATCATTTTATCTGAAGACCCGAGGGAACGCTGGGTGGAAGGAAATGTGTGGCTCCTCTCAGATTCCAGAACTTTCTGTCACCTAAATGTGAGGAGAAAGGGTTTTTTTGGCCAAATTTTAAGGTTTGCAAAGGATTCTGGGTAACAGAACCTGGTAAGAGCCCCACAAGTCACCCCATCTGGAATTTTCACTAGGGGTTTAGTTTTTAAAAATGCACAGGTTTGGTAGGTTTCCGTAGATGCCGGCTGAGCTAGAGGCCAAAATCCACAGTTAGGCACTTTGCAAAAAACAGCTCTGTTTTCTTTTGGAAAATGTGATGTGTCCATGTTGTGTTTTGGGGCATTTCCTGTTGCGGGCACGAGGCCTTCACACACAAGTGAGGTACCATTTTTATCGGGAGACTTGGGGGAACACTGGGTGGAAGGAACTTTGTGGATCCTCTCAGATTCCAGAACTTTCTGTCACCGAAATTTAAGGAAAAAGTGTTTTTTTAGCCAAATTTTGAGGTTTGCAAAGGATTCTGGGTAACACAACCTGGTGAGAGCCCCACAAGTCACCCCATCTTGGATTCCCCTAGGTGTCTACTTTTAAAAATGCACAGGTTTGGTAGGTTTCCCTCGTTGCTGGCTGAGCTAGAGGCCAAAATCCACAGCTAGGCACTTTCCAATAAACATGTCATATTTCAATGTAAAAATGTGATGTGCCCATGTTGCATTTTCTGTCACAGGCATTAGGCCTACCCACGCAAGTGAGGTACCATTTTTATCGGGAAACTTGGGGGAATACAGAATAGCAGAACAAGTGTTATTGTCCCTTGTCTTTCAATGCATTTTTTCCTTCCAAATGTAAGACAGTGAGTAAAAAAGACGTCTATTTGAGAAATGCCCTGTAATTCACATGCTAGTATGGGGACCCCGGAATTCAGAGATGTGCAAATAACCAATGCTTCTTGTTAGACTTTTCATCCTTGGCGTGGTCTCCCTTAACTTTTTGCCTCTGTTCCCCAGGTTGTTGATGTGTGCTGGACTCTGATTTTGCTGTTTTTGTTACTCTGCGCACCTTACCACTGCTAACCAGTGCTAAAGTGCAAGTGCTCCTTTACAAAATGTGTATGTAATTGGCTTATCCATGATTGGCATATTTGGTTTACTAGTAAGCCCCTAGTAAAGTGCACTAGAGGTGCCAGGGCCTGTAAATCAAATGCTACTAGTGGGCCTGCAGCACTGGTTGTGCCACCCACATAAGTAGCTCTGTAATCATGTCTCAGACCTGCACTGCAGTGTCTGTGTGTGCAGTTTTAACTGTAAGTTCGACTTGGCAAGTGTACCCACTTGCCAGGCCTAAACCTTCCCTTTTCTTACATATCAGACACCCCTAAGGTAGGCACTAGGTAGCCCCAAGGGCAGGGTGCAGTGTATGGTTAACGTAAGACATGTAGTAATGTGTTTTATTTGTCCTGACAGTGAAATATTGCTAAATTCGTATTTCACTGTTGCAAGGCCTGTCCCTCTCATAGGTTAACATGGGGGCTACCTTTAAATCTGATTAAAGTGTAGATTCCCTTTGGTAGCTGATGGACATGTGGAGTCTGGGGTCCCTGAGCTCACAATTTAAAAATACATCTTTTAGTAAAGTTGATTTTAAGATTGTGTGTTTGAAAATGCCACTTTTAGAAAGTGAGCATTTTCTTGCTTATACCATTTCTGTAACTCTGCTTGTTTGTGGATTCCCTGTCTGGGTCAGTATCAGTACTTAATTTGTGCTTGTTGTTTCCGGTGCTGAGCACCAGCACTTATTTTTGAGGGCCGGGGCTTATTCTTCTGCCTCAAGCATTTGCTGCCAGCAAAAGACACATATGGAAAGAGGGAGGAAGGGGAAAGAGAAAAAGCATCACAAAGGGAGAAAGTAGAAAGTTGCTATAATGAGCTGAAGGGGCAGGGAGGGGCTGTAAATGGATTAAAGAAGCCAGAAATGGCTTAAGGATTACAAACCCTCTTTATTACATGTTCCCACATTTAATTGCAGCAGCCGCGTGTTTTAAAAGGAGAGGTTTGAGCACCAGCACCTTGTCATTTACATATTAAGCACTGGTCAGTATGACAGTTGGGCTGATTGCACCTCACACTAGATAGTGACACAAAGGGAGCTGGGGTGTAGCCTGCATATCCTGATGAGCCATCTGTGCTAGGAGGGAGGGGATGAGCGGTCACTCACACCTGAAAGGGCTGTGCCTGCCCTCACACAATGCAGTCTCCAACCCCCTGGTGAGTGTCTGGGGCCCGGCCTGGGCAAGGCAGGATTTCACATTCAAAAGAGACTTTACTTTGAAGTACGCCTACTTCAAAGGAGAAACTGGGTATCAGAAGGGCACCCAAACTACAGACTTTTGAAACACTTCTGGAAACAAGAGGAACCTCTGACCGGAGAAGAGCTGAAGAGCTGAGGCAGAAGAGCTGCCCTGCCTGCGACTGTGCTTTGTGGAGCTATCCTGCTGTTGCTGCTTCTGCCAGAGTAAGAGGGCAAAGACTGGACTTTGAGTGCCTTCAATCTTGAGAAGAAATCTCCAAGGGCTTGATTTAGAGCTTGCCTGCTGTTGTTTGAAGTCTCAGGGACAGCAAAGACTTCTCTCTGCCAGCACCTGGAGTCTCTGGAGAGACTCCTACTCTGCCCTGTGGTGCCCATCCAGTTCCTGGGACCCTGAAAGGAGAAGCTGGCAGCCTAAGAGGAAGAAATCAATGCACAGAGCGCCGTGCAGGAAAAAGATCGACGCAACTCCGATTTGCAGCTGAATAAACAATGTGCCGACAGGTCCACGGCTGAGAATCGATGCTAGCCGGAAACATGACTGAAGAATCTACGCACGAGCAGGAGAAACGACACGCAGCATCGCTGACGGAAGCTGGGATATCGCAACCTGCGCTGCGTGGTTTTCGGATCATCGTGTGACTGGATTTCTGACGCAAACTATCGTCGTGTATGCAAAAACAACGCAAGGCCTGTCTGGACCCGTGTGCGGACCAAATCGACGCATCACTCTCCTGCGGAGAGAAGAACTGACGCACGCTGACTCAAAAGAAAGGGGAAACGATGCAAGGTCTCGCTCGTGAGTAATATCGACGCATTGCAAGCCCTTTTTGATGCACACCCACCCGTGTGGGGTTATTTTTGATGCGCACCAGGTACATTTAGACACTAACAGCGCTAGCGTGTGTTTAAAACTACTTAAAGACTCTTTTTGATTTTTAATTGATAACTCGACTTGTGTATTGTGGATTTTTGTCGTTTTGGTCTTGTTTTGGTTAGATAAATATTTCCTATTTTTCTAACCCTGTGTTGTGTCATTTTGTAGTGTTTTCATTAAGTTACTGTGTGTGTTTTGGTACAAATCCTTTACACCTAGCACTCTGAAGTTAAGCCTACTGCTCTGCCAAGCTATCAAGTGGGTAAGCAGGGGTTAGCTGAGGATGATTCTCTTTTACCCTGACTAACGAGTAACGTTATATTGCTTTAAAAAATCTGACATCGCAGGAAAAAGTTACAGAGGAAAACATTGAGAAAAATGGCTGTTTTTTTTTACCTCAATGTCAATATTTTTTTATTTCAGCTGCTATTTTCTTTAGGAAAACCTTGTAGGATCTACACAAATGACCCCTTGGTTAATTCAGAATTTTGTCTCCTTTTCAGAAATGTTTAGCTTTCTGGGATCCAGCATTGGTTTTACACACATTTCTGTCACTAACTGGAAGGACCCTGAAAGCATAAAAAATAGGTAAAATGGGGTATGACCCAGTAAAATGGCAAAAGTGTGTTGAAAAATGGGGTTTTCTGATTCAAGTCCACCTGCTCTTGAAGCTGGGAAGCTGGTGATTGTAGCACTAGAAACCCTTTGTTGATGCCATTTTCAGGGAAAAAACCACATGCCTTCTTGTGCAGCCCTTTTTTCCCAATTTTTTTATTTTTATTTTTAAATGACATTTTTGCTGTATTTTGTCTAATTTCTTAGTCTCCTTCAGGGGAACCCACAAACACTGAGTACCTCTAGAATCCCAAGGATGTTGGAAATAAAGGACACAGATATGGCGTGGGTTGCTTATGTGGACAAAACGTTATGAGGGCCTAAGTGCGAAATGCTCCAAATAGCCAAATAAAGGCCTGGCATCTGAGGGGGAAAAGGTCTGGCAGTGAAAGGGTTAAACACTATTTAAATGGCTTTGGCTTTTTGGTCGTAATAATGCTTTGAAACGTTTCATTGAGTGGAGTTTTGCTTCCATGGACAAATTGATTATGGTGTTTAAAGTTGTAGTTGTATTGATTGAGATTTGATTGAATGAATTTGGTTTTACCACATTGCGCACTGGGTCAAAGGATCCCAACAGCCTCAGTGCAAGCGTCTTCAAATCCTGACCTGGGGGAGAAACACGCTCACAGTTCTTGATAGTAGAGTTCTGGTTTTGTCCCATGAGAAGGAGAGAACCATAAATAGAGTTGTTCTAGAGGAAGTTTCAGGGGTTGGTGGAATTCCAGCATTGTGTTGCAAATGTTCGGTATTTCTATGAGTAGGTTTTTGCGCTTGTAGTGCTTTTGCTAAAATTGCAGTGAAGTGTGATGTTGTGAGGTATTTGTGGAGTTGTCATACTCGAAGTGATTGTAGCTCTTCATGCTTAAAATTGCCCACATTTTGTAGTTGTTTGTAAGTCCATTGTGGCCTAAGGCTCCAGAATAACGCACAAGTATATGGAGACACTTGGTTAATTTATTGTCTGTTGGTCATGAGGCGCTAACTGACAATACCAGTAGTTTCTCTTGAGTGAGTGTGAGTTGTTGATTGGTATTAGGTGAATCCTGAATGCACGTGGAAGATCCGTATCAATCAGGGTGAGATTTGCTGGTCGAGTTTCACTTGTGTAAACCTGAAAGCCACAATGGGAAGTACACCTCGTACAGCTTTAAAGCGTTTGAGTCCTACCCATAGAGAGCAAACAGGTTTTGATTTTTGTGCTTTCAATATTTTGCATTTAGAGTGTGTATGCATAGTAGTGTAAGAGACAGTTGAGAAGTGACTTGCAGCTGCTGAGTGAGATGTCATTTGGACTGCGCTGTGGTTGGTGAGGAAGCTAAGTATCAATCAATCATGGATTTGTAAAGCACGGCTAATCACCTATAGGGTCTCAAGGTGCTGAATTGGTACTGAATTGTATTGGAGGAGAGTACTGTGTTGTTATTAATTGAGGACAGCTTGCCAAAAGGATTAAAAAATACCTTCTGGGTTTTAGAATCATATTTGTGAATTGAAATTAGTGTAACAAACAAAAAATTTCAAAACTTTAAAAAGTGTGCTGAGAGGAGAAGTGATTATTCCAGTTAGGAACGGTGAGCCAACACTCCACAAGGGTACGCCAACATATGAGGTGATAGAAGCAATTTGAGGTTTTAGCATGCATTGAGATCAAGCAATTGTGTAAAATTACACAGAAAGAGGGTTCATTAGCTTTTCCATGTTAACTTGAGAATTCTAGAAAATGTAAGGAGAATATTGTGCAATGAAAGCCTCCTCTGAGACCCGCACAATTTGAGGCTCTTGCTATTTGTTGTGAGACAAAAGAAAATAAAGACATTTCTGAGTAGAATGAGGAGAGCAGAAAATACTTTTTCAGGAGCTAGATGGGATGAGGAACAGAAAATTTGGAGCGCAGACATGCTAGAGGGAGGAAAAATGTTTCCAGCAATAACAGAAGAGGATGATGGAAGTACATGACCTAAAGCAAAAAAGAAACAAACAGATAAACCAGAGCAGAAGGTAGATGAGAATAGAAAGACAGCTACACAAGAGAGTGACTCAAAAGACGAGTTTATAAATCAGCTTTTGATGAATTGTCAACCACCATATCATGTGGTTGACAGTACAGTACAAAATGAAATACCGAGTGTGCCTACAGCTCCAGTTTGACAAAGTCCGGTTCAGGTAGTCCCAAGTTTACCTGCTAGTTCAGTGGCATAGTTGCTTGTGATTTATCCAGCAGTTCCATCTATTAGCACAGCATATTACAATTCCAGTTGTGAACCCAATAGTGCCAAATACAGGGATGATTCAAATGGAATAGACACCTAATATAGCAGTGTATGTACAGAATATTAAGTAGAGACTGACCATGCCCATGTATTCTCCAGTTTTGACAACCCCAAATATAGCGCTGAATCAATCAGGACAGACTTTTGGTACAGTATTGACAAGTGCAGAGGTGATGACTCTGAAAAATCAGACAAATTTAACAGGACCAGAAGCATTAACAGTTCCTGTAACAATAGGTCAAGTTGTCCCACTGTATACTTCAGAAGATCCTGGGAGTAGCCTCCAGACCTTGAATCCTGTCTCTGCAGTACGTTCACCATACTCAACTAACTCAGAAATGGAAAGTTTAGCTACACCTGTTCCAGTTATGACACCCATTCAAATTGCGGGTCCCAACCAGATGTTAGATTCGGCAGGTCAAATAATAGATGTGAGATGTCCCCCAAGTGCTCCAGTTTCACACATGCCCACACCAAAACATGTTATAAGAATACCATGTAATACCCCACAGAACCTGACTCAAAGAAATAATATTAGTTTGTAGCGATTGTGCGCACAGCAACTGACTGAGTGGTTGGACAGTTTGAGTGGAGCAATAAGTGTAACAAAAAATAGTGTCAAAACAGAAGAGACCCCAGAGAGAGAGAGGACATTGAGGGCCGTATTTATACTCTGGTTGCGCCGAATTTGCGTCGTTTTTTTCGACGCAAATTCGACGCTAAACTAACGCCAACTAACGCCATATTTATACTATGGCGTTAGACGCTTCGGGCGCCAAAGTGCCCGGAGTGGGCGTCATTTTTTAGCGTGAACCCCTTCCTTGCGTTAATGATATGCAAGGGAGGCGTTCCCGTCTTAAAAAATGACTCCCAGGCCTTTACGTGGTATTTATACTCCCGGGCAAAAATGACGCCCGGGAGTGGGCGTGGCCAAAAACGGCGCTTTTGCGCCGCTTTTTAACGCCTGGGTCAGGCATGGCGTTAAGGGACAAGTGGGCTCAAAATGAGCCCAGAGGTGCCCTCCCCTGCCCCCAGGGACCCCCCCTGCCACCCTTGCCCACCCCAGGAGGACACCCAAGGACGGAGGGACCCATCCCATGGACATTAAGGTAAGTCCAGGTAAGTTTTTTTTTTTTTTTTTTTTTGTGGCATAGGGGGGCCTGATTTGTGCCCCCCTACATGCCACTATGCCCAATGACCATGCCCAGGGGACAGAAGTCCCCTGGGCATGGCCATTGGGCAAGGGGGCATGACTCCTATCTTTACAATGATAGGAGTCATGTTGATGGGGGATGGGCGTCGGAAAAAAATGGCGCAAGTCGGGTTACGACGATTTTTTCGACGTAACCTGACTTGCCCCATTTTAAGACGCCCATACGCCATTTTCCCCCTACGCCGGCGCTGTCTGGTGTACGTGGTTTTTTTCCACGCACACCAGGTAGCGCCGGTCTGATTGCGCCGTCTAACGCCATTCCATAAATACGGCGCCCGCATGGCGCTTCAGAATGGCGTTAGACGGCGCAAAATTTTTTGACGCTAAACTGCGTTAGCGCAGTTTAACGTCAAAAAGTATAAATATGGGCCTGAATGTGCCCAGAATAAAATTAGAATTAAATGAATTATTTGAAGGAACACTTGAATTTGAAAGATTAGGGGGCATATTTATACTCTGTTTGCACCAAATTAGTGTCATTTTTTTTTACTCTAATTCGGTGCAAAACTAACTCCATATTTATACTTTGGTGCTAGACCCCTCTAGTACCAGATTTATGGAGTTAAAGTCATTTTTTGAAAGTGGAGTCCTACTTTGCCTTAATGAGATTCAAGGTAGGCGTTCCCGTGCAAAAAATGACTCTATGGCCTTAACACCATATTTAGGGACATATTTATACTCTGCGGCGTATTTATACTCTGTTTGCACCGAATTAGTGTCATTTTTTTTAACTCTAATTCGGTGCAAAACTAACTCCATATTTATACTTTGGTGCTAGACCCATCTAGCACCAAGGCCCTTATTTAAACTTTTTTTGCACTGCATTAACGTCATTTTATGACACAAAAGTGGCGCAAACTTACAAAATATTGGCCCTTATTTATACTTTTTGCTGCAAAACTGCACTAACTCAGTTTTGCACCAAAAAGTTGAGCACCGGCTTGCACCATTTCTGTGCACCAGCCGGGCACCATATTTATGGAATGGTGCAAGCCGGTGCAAAGGGTAGGCTAGAGTTTAAAAAAATGACTTTAGTCGGGTGGGGCTGGCAGTATAGAAGAAGAGGGTTTAGCACCAAAAAATGGCTTTAGGCAGGTTAGAGTAAAAATAAATTACTCTAACCAGATTAGCGTCATTTTATGGTGCTAAACCTATCATGCCACATGACTCCTGCCTTAGGAAAGGCAGGAGTCATGCCCACCACCCCAGTGGCCAGCACAGAGGACAGGGGTCCCCTGGGCATGGCCATTGCACCCGGTGCCATATATGGGGGCCCATTTCAGGGCCCCCTATGGCACTTTCAAAAATAAAATGCACTTACCTGTACTTACCTGGGATGGGGTCCCCCATCCTCGCAGTCCCTCTAGTGTGGGTGGGGGTGCCCCTAGGGCCTAGGGAGGGCACCTCTGGGCTTATTCCATGGTGTTCCACCATGGAAATAGGGCCACAGGTCCCCTAAGACCTGCCCTGACCCAGGTCTTAAAAAATGGGGCAAAGCAAGCTTTGCCCCATTTTTTGACCCTTCCTCCCTCCTTTGCACCATTTTTACATGGGAGTATAAATATGGTGTTAAGGCCATAGAGTCATTTTTTTGCACGGGAACGCCTACCTTGCATCTCATTAAGGCAAGGTAGGTTTCCACTTCCAAAAAATGACTTTACCTCCATAAATTTGGTGCTAGACGGGTCTAGCACCAAAGTATAAATATGGAGTTAGTTTTGCACTGAATTAGAGTAAAAAAAAAATGACGCTAATTCATTGCAAACAGAGTATAAATACGCCCCTTAGCGTCAAAAAATGATGCTAATCTGGTCAGAATCATTTATTTTGACTCAAAACTGCCTAATGTAATTTTTTTTTTAAGCTAGCCTACCCTTTGCACCGGCTTGCACCATTCCATAAATATGGTGCCCAGCTGGTGCTAAAAAATGGTGCAAGCCGGTGCAAAACTTTTTGGGGCAAAACTGCCTTAGTGCAGTTTTGCACCAAAAAGTATAAATAAGGCCCTAGATGAGTACACTGAAGATGAATTGTGCTTCATGTGCAAGAACATAACCCACCAAGCAGGACAGACTTATATGAAATTAGCAGAGTTAGCAGAGAAATATGAGATTGAATTGGAGAAGTCAAAACCTTTAGGATAAGTTACAGATTAGAATTCAGTTCAAAGGACATTGCAAACATGAGGTCACCCAGCATGAGAATTTGTTTTAAAGAATTAACCACAAGTATTCAAAGATTGGGAGCATTAGATAAATGGGAAGGCAAATGTGCAAAGAAAAGAGAGCAGATGAAAGGAAAGCAGAAATTGCATCCAGCTGGACCAAATCAAGCTGAGGAGAGGGTAAAAATACTACCAATGGGAGAGGTACCAGAGAGAGCTTATGTCCATGTACCTTGGAGCAGAAGTGAAATACTGTCATTCACCAATGATTACCTGAGATTGAGGGAGAAGCCAGCAGAATGGTACAAGCAGATAGAGAGGTTTGTTAAACTTTCAAAATGCCTGTGGGAAGATTTGAACACCTTGTTTGACATTGTGGTTCCAGTCGATTTGTGGGTTAAGTGCAATGTTGATTGGCCAACTCGTGAACTGCTGAGAGATCGCGTAACAGGTACGCCATCTGAACAGGAAATGAAAAGGGTATTACAAAGTGATTGAATTCCTGAAGAATAGAGTTTTCTCTAAAGATGCTTATTGGCAAAGGATTGACAGGACAGCACAGTAAACAATGGAATCGATTCATGCTTACTAGGATGGATGGTTGCAAGCATTTAAATAGCACAGTGGTTCAGAAGTTATTGAGCCGAAAGACAGGGGTCATCTTGTGTTCAGATTTGGGCAGGGGTTGAAACCTGAAATTGGCAATATGATCCAGAGTCATTTGATTTGCTGTCAGAATAAACCGAATAATGAAGTGCCTCCATATGCTAGATGGTGTGGTGGTGAAATTGAATTGAAGCAGAAGAAGTTAAAGGAGAAAGTGATGAAGTTGCAAATTAAATCTGCCAAGCAGGCATACAGAGTCCGTAAGGAATGGTGAACACTAGTGGATGCATGGCATGCAACAGCAGGGTAACAATGTGTCTCAGTTCAGAGGTAGAGGACGCGATGTTTGAATAGATCACAGTGGTATTGAGGCTGACATGCAGTTTATGAAGAAAATGCTTCCATGTCATTCTTGCGGAAATCTCGGACACTGAAGACGGGAGTGTCCATACAGTATTGTGAATATTGTGTTGCAGGATGGTAGTATTGCACAGGCAGTGGACAGTATTCAACTCCAAATTTAAAGAGTCCAAAGTCCCCAAATTCAGAATGTGGCTGTTCCTGCTGAATTGCCACAGATGCAGGTCCTTCAACAAATACAGGTCCCTTGACAAATGTAAGTCCCTCAGCAAATGCAGGTTCCACAAGCCCTGATGCGACAGTAGCAGGTGACGGTTCCTCAGCAAAATATGAATCAGGAGGCAAATGCAAATGTGAATCAGTTAATCACACAATATTCATTTATTGATTTCAGTGGTGATGACATTTCTGAAACATACAACAGTGATAGCTCAGATGAGGAAGAATATGTATTGGCTGCATCCTTAGAAGTGGATTGCGTGGTCCCTATGTAAATGCCAATGTGATGAGACATGATTTTTCATTCCCGATTGACACTGGAACAACATGTTCCACTGTGAGAACCACAGAAGTTCCAGATGTGCCTTTGTCAGGAAGAAAAGTACAGGTGGAAGGAAATCAGCATTTGACAAACCCGATTAAAGAATATATTCAAGTTAAAATAGGGTCCTTTGAAGTTTTGCACCAATTTGTGGTTTGCGATACAAGTCCTGTGAGTCTGTCAGGACGTGACCTATCATGCAAATTAAATTGTTTCATCAGTTACAGTCACAATAGAATAGCAATCCAGGCAAATAGTGATGATGAGATGCCTAGTAAAACTAATGAGATGTATCCTTTCCTTTCATTTCATTACTTCCAATGATGATGGTTAGTGGTTTGCCTAAAGAGTTGCTGGGGACGTTGATGGTGAAGGTTTGGGATTTTTCATGAAAGGGTATTGGACTCATCAAAGGTGTTGAGCCAGTTAAAATAAGAGTGAAACCAAATGTAGTGTATCCAAAGATCCACAAATATTGTATGGACCCAGAAGTAATTGCAGAAATTACACCTGTAATGGAAAATCTTGTTCAGCAGGGAGTTTTGAAGGAAGTCATGGGAGGTCAGTGTAATTCTCCTATTATGGGACTGCGGAAGCCCAATGGAAAATACTATATAGTCCAAGATTTGAGAAAAAGTGAATGCAGTTGTCATTCCATGTTGTCCTGTGTACCAAATCCTGCTGTGATTCTGTTTCACATCCCATGTGAAGCGGAATGGTTTTCTGTCATTGACTTGTGTCAGGCATGCTTTTCTGTTCTGCTTCACAAGAAGAGTCAATTCTTATTTTCACTGAAATTCGGAAGACATGTATATTCCTGCTTTTGCACTCCTCAGGGGTATACTGAGTCCCCATCCATTTTCAACCAGATTTTGAAAAATAATTTAGAGCCTGTGAACATGCCATTTAATTTAGTCTTAGGGCCTCATTTATGAGGCCCTTGTGCCACCGGAGCATCCCTTTTAGCGACGCTTTGGTGGCGCAATACCTTGCTCCATATTTACAAGGCAGCGTTAAGCCACTTTTTGTGGCTTAACGTCGCCTTGTAAATACAGCCCCTTCACACGCATCACTTAGCGTGGAATGGACGTGCAATAGGTGTTGCTGTGGGAGTCATAAACCTGAGACAGCTCCAAAAACGAATGCCACCCCAGGTGTGGAGTTAGCATGGTGCAACAAGGAAAAACACTTTTATTTCTCCTCATTTTTGCTTTTTTCTATTTGTGATGCATCCTGCAGCACAGATAGAAACAGCAAAACACCATGAATGATTGTTTATGTACAGGAAGGGGCAACTGCACCTAAACAATCATTCCCTGCAATGCAGGCTCCATTGCACTATGGAGTAAGGGTGCCTGCTTTGGATCTAGGCAGCTAAAGTTAGTGCCAGTGCTAGGGGAACCACGGGGTGTGCTGTATTTTTGTAAATTGCATCCCTACATTTCTGAAGTGACACAGCACAACGCTGCCAATTTTGGTGCAGCACCACGCTGCACCACTTCTTCACAAATTAGGCCCTAAGTTCAGTATATGGATGACTTAACAGTCACATCAAACACAGTGAAGCTTGTAGGAGTGATATTGAACCTGTTGTGTTGGCTCTCATTGTACCAATGAGGCTGCTGGATTTGGGCAGCAGCATCACCTGAATTGTGGGGAACAGAGTCCAATCCCACACCATGCAACAACTGTTGGACTAATCCATTTCTGGCCAGCTAGCAGCACCTCATCTCTGCCCAAGAGCAGGATTGATTTGTGGCAACCACGCACATGACATTATGACTTCTCAGGGAAATCATGGTGTATCAGATCTCATCCTTTTATCTCATTTACATTAGTCTCACACATGCAAAGACAAACAGAGGTAGAACATGGTTCAATAAGATTTATTGAATCAGCAGCATCCTAGATAAAATGCAATAATTAGAATGGTAAAACATACTAGAAGCAAAATGGTGACAAGTAAAAGTGAATAAGTCCCACCATACTGTCACTATATGCAATTCCTACCTAAACTATGTTAGAACACAGCAGGATAAGACATAATCCGCCTTACAGGATTTTCCCCTGGGAAGACATCATCCCCCCTACCTGAATATGACAGTGGTGAAGATGCCTGTTATCAATAGGGACACCCTCCCCATTTGTACCAGGAAACTGGTGGTCTCAGCAAGCAGCTGTAACAAAATTCAGACAGCATGCAGTCCTGGTCATCTGGCCAGAACCTCCCTTTAACATGCTTTAGACATGGAAATGTTTTTATAACAAAACAGCTGATGTTCTGAGAAAATGTCCCCACATAAAAATACGTGTGTTTCTGTGAATGTTAGAGATGCAGTGTACCACTTGTGCCGACCATCCTATGTCGCTGAAGCCTTGAGGAAATCACAGAGCGAAATAATGTTGTGCTAAGAAATGTAATGCTTTCCTAGGCGAGAAGACAACTAGATAAAGAAAAGAAAACACCACCACAAACGTGGCTGATTCTAAAATCATAAAATGATACTAGGCTAAAGGGCACAAGCTGCAGGCCTACTTGCTAAAATACCGTGCCCAAAGATATCACTAAAATGGCTCTACAGCAAACCATTTCGGTGAACATGGGCATAAAGTTTTCCCCACAAAATTACAGCATTGCCGGAAAGAAGTAAAATATTTGGGTCATCACATAGAGAAGGGCGCAAGTAAGGTGTCCAAGAGAGAGTTGCAGCAATCTTGCAAATGAATCCACCAGTGACAAAAAGAGATGTCAGAATGTTTCTAGGAGTGGTTGGCTACTGCCGCCAATGGATTCTGAATGTTTCAATGATTTCCAAGCCCTTACAAAAACTGACACATAAAGAAGTTATTGATCCACTGCCATTTGACAACACTTGTTTGAAAGCCTTCACTGAGCTGAGAGAAAGCCTGTGCCAAGCCCCAGCTCTGGGAATGACAATGTTTATCATTTTTTTTTCATGATTGTGACGGTTTTGCACTTTCTGTTTTGATGCAGTTACATGGAGGGGTCAACAGACCAGTGCCCTTTTTTCTGCTATGCTTGATCCTGTAACTGCTGCTTTACCCAGCTGTTTAAAATCTGTTGCAGCCATTGGTATCAGCTTGGGATAGTGCATAGGTATTGTCATGGGTCATCTTTTGACTGTTTGTATTCCCCATTCTGTGAAGGCTCTTTTGACCAGAATCAAAACCCAGTATTAGACCAATGCACGTTTGACCCGTTATGAGTCCTTGAATTTAGGCTCTCCCAAAGTAAGTATTAAACGATGCACAGCGTTGAACCCTGCAACACTTTTACCAATGGACAGTGAAATTGTTAATGATAAAAATGAAGTGGAACATGACTGCCCCGATGTGTCTATGCACCATACCTAGACCTGATATTCAAGATACTCATTAGATACAAATAACTATGTCATGTTGATGGCTCCCATTTGAGAGATAATGAAGGAACTCCAAAAGCTGCTTATGCAGTTTGCACAGTCTGAGGAGTGATAGAAGCTTTATAGCTTCAAGCAGTAGTTTTAGCCCAAGTAGCCAAATTGGTGGCTCTTAATAGAGCATGCTGTGCCTCTGAACAGCTCAAACTGACCATTTTCTTTGATAGTCAATATGGGTTTGGTGTAGTTCACGACTTGTAACAGTTGTGGTCCCAGAGAGGTTTTAGAACTTCTTCAAGGATCACCAATCCGAAATGGAGAAAGAATTTATCAATTGTTGAAAGCTTTACAATTGCCAGTAAAACTTGCGGTTGTGGAATGTGCAGCACATCTAAAGTCAACTGATTATATCTTGTTGAGCTATGCCTATGCTGATCAAGTAGCCAGATACTGTTTGCTACATTCCATGTCTCATAATGAGGAATGGAGTGATGGACGCAGCACCAATGTGACTAACCAAAGTTTCTTGATGACAGCAATTGACACCTGGGAAGAGGTTAAGCGATTACAGGAGGAAGTTACTGAAGAGGAATGCAGAAGTTGGAGTACAGCAGGTTGTGTTCAGAGAGATGAAGATGATATGTGGGTTACAAATAAAGGAAAAGCAGAGTTGCCATATAATTTGCTGCCTTTAATGATGAGGTTTTGCCATGGGCAGGTGCATCTTTGCAGTAATGCTATGATCAGCACATTTAAACAGCCCTAAATTCAGACTTGTTGCAGAAGCAGTGTGTCACAGATGTGTAACATGCCAGCAGATGAAAGTAGGGAAACACACTCTGGTTAATGTGAGTCACATAGGTAGACCAGGTGGACCATTCAACAGAATGCAGCTAGATTTCATTGAGATGCCTGAGTGCAGTGGACAGAAGTATGTCTTGGTGACTGTGTGTGTATTCTCACATTGGATAGACGCTTACCCAACATGCAGGAATAATAGCCTCACTGTTGTGAAGCTGTTGTTGAGGGAACTCATCCCCAACCTCTTTGGAATCAGACCAAGTATTTCATTTTATTAATGAGATTATCAAACTATTGTGTGAGGCATTACAAACTGAGCAAAGATTGCACTGCAGTTACCTACGAGAGGCATCTGGATTGGTCGAGCAGATGAATGGAACTTTAGAGTTCCTGTTGGCAAAGGTGTGTGCTTCTACAACATTGAAATGGCCTGATGCATTGCCACTTCTTCTGATGAGCATGATAGGAAGATAGGATTGTCACCACAAGAGATTCTCCTGGGACATGATATGAGACTGCCATGTGTGTCAGCAAATGCACTTGTGAACATTACAGATGACTTAGTGCTAGATTATTGCAAAGGACTAGCTGATGTGGTTCACGCTTTGTCACGTCAGGTTGAGGAAGCAACAGTTCAGCCGCCACAGGAACAGTGTCAAGACAGAGTCCAGAAAATTGGGTGCTTACCAAAAAGCATGTAAGAAAGTCATGCTTATAGCTGCGTTGGAATGGGCTGTATGAGATTATCCTAGAAACCATGACAGTTCTGAAGTGTGCTGGTCTTCCAAACTGGGTTCATACGAGCCACACATGCAAAGTTCCATGTCCTCTTGAAGATACAGTGCCTGTTCCTTTTGGGTCGGAATCGGTGAGTGAAGGGGTTTGGGTTAGCCAAATTGAGAGGACTGGACAAGTGGCTTCTGCAGAGCCTGCACAAACTGGTGAGAGGCCGAGCACATCAAAGACTGTTGGACGTGCAGGAGAGCCAAGTGCATGAAATGCAAACTGTAAGAGGAGACAGTGGCTCTCGAAAAGTCCAGATTCTATACCAGATGTGCTTCCAACAACTGCAGAAGTAGCTGAAGTAGATGAAGAATCATTTTAAAGTGAAGGTGAAAACAGTGCAACAAGGAGATCAAAGAGAAAAAGAGTGCCAAGCAGCAAGTACTCTGCACACAAATGGACTTATTTGGCTGCAAATGAAAGAGAGAATGAATTTGTTGCCTTTTTTTTGACTGTGCAAATTCAGTTGAGCATTCTGGAACTTGAAATTGCACTAGAGCTGGTAACCTTGCCAATTGATGAAGAGAAATAGTATTTGATGGAAGTGCTAATCAGTGATTAGCAAACGGTAATTTATTACAGACATTTCCTTTTTGAACACTTTGGGAACTCTTGTTAGTGGAAACATGATTAACTTTTTAGAAGATCAGGTACTGTTGTAAATAAGTGCAAAAAAGACTTTGTAGTATTTTTGACTTTGCTTTGCTCATGTTAAGAAAAAAATGCATTTTAAAAGATGCTTTACATTTTTGATTTTTGATTTTGATTTCTTTTTGAATTTGGTATTTTTGGTCTGATTTAAGATAAGCCATGAATCTGGATCAAGGTAAACGGAGTAAATGTAAATATGTGTGTATTGGTTTAGCAATAGTGTGTGTGATTGTGAGTATATGAGTAATTACTGAATTGAGTGTGTCGGTGAAAGACAATTTAGAGAGCACAGTTACCCCAGTGTATGGAGAAACACATACAAATCAAGATCAATTTTATGAGGATGAAAGATTGCTTCATCCTGACAACTCAAAGGGAGATTTATCTACTAATGTATATTACAGATCACTGTATGAATACATCATCTGTACAGGAAGGAATTACATACCATGGTCTGCCTTTGACTTATGGTATTAGCTGTAGTTTGTTATTAACACGTTTGTATAATCAAGAGTATATTCAGTATTTTTACTCTAATTATGATTTATGGCATCATTGAGTCCGCCAAACTCATGGGGAGCATGCCACCGTCATGGAGGGTGACATCCCTGCCATGTGCATTACAAAGTCCCTGCCGTGCTGACTGGTGGGAACATTGTAATGCACGTTACCGATGGTCAGTCCGGCAGAAACCTTGCTATGATATAGGACTCGGCTCCCGAGTCCTATACCGTAGCACTGTGGAGGCCGTCCAGCACCCTTAAAATACACACTGTCTGCAAAGCAGACAGTGCGCTTTTTGACGGTGCGGGGCAGAGGGGGGCTGAACTGCCTATACCAGGGACATGGGCCGTGCAGGGTACCCCTGTTGCTCCTTGCAATGGCTTTCTGCCAGTCTTTTCATTGTGGGGTCCCCATCATGAAAAGGCTGGCGGAAAGTGGGGTTGTAATCAGCCAGGCGCTGCTGAGTTCAGCACCGCCATGGCTGATTACAAGCCTGGCCGCAGTGACTCCATCTGGATTTGTGATCCTGACTGGGACCGTGGTCTTTAGGTAGGTCTGCCTGCCTAAGTCACAATTGGGCAGTTGGACTGCCTGGAGTGCAGCAGTCCAACCGTCAATGTGAGACCTTGGACTGCCACACTAGTAATTGAGCCGTTAGTCCTTTCTTTTGTGCCTATTAATCCACATTTGAGTAACATTGCTAAGTCAAAGAATATTGACATAGTAGGAAGTTTCTTTGAACCAACACTATCCTTTTGCACTGCTTATGTTCACAAAAATAACTTGACATGCATTCTCACCCAAGTAGAAGATGATTTAATAAATCAAGTGGAAGACCTGACAAAGGCAATGAAAACCAAGATAGAAAGGGGAATAGTTTTACAGGATTGGCAGAAAGGTGCTGCACATCTTTCAGGTAGTGATACGTAAGGGTGCTTAGCTTTAGTTTGGCAACATGTAGGGAAGAGATGTATGTACAGGCCGCAGTCAAAGACTGGTAATAAGTTTGTAGTGGCTAGTGAATGTAGACATATGTTTTTGCTTAAGCGTACTTGGACTTTTATGCTAAATGGGCAAGACTCAGCCATAAAAGGTGTTTATTTAATTTGTGGAAGAAATGCCGAAAGACATGCTATTTAGGGGCAGTTTTTCAGAAAATCTACCACGTGGAGAAATTTGACAATCCAATCTGGAAAGGGAAATCTAATTCCAGGACAGAGAGAGGAGCTAATGCAGCAGGGATTCCAGGTGATATTTTTGGTGCAGTGATTCCATCTGTTAGCATGATTTTGAATGACATCAAGATAAGAAAGTTGTCAACTATTGTAGATAAGATGTCAACTGATTATGCAGGTGCTATGCTTTTAGTAGACATGGGAATGGTTGCTATGAGATCAATGGTTTTGCAAAATCGTCTTGCGTTAAACCTATTACTAGCAAAAGGAAGACGGAGTTTGCGAAGTTTTACAGGCCCAACATTGTAATACCTATGTCCCTGATAACAGTAAGCAAACAAGAGGATTCATGTTGAGCATGACAAACCTGAAACATGACCTGAAAGATCTGAAAGAGACAAATGTCTGGGAATCTATAGATAGAGGATTTTCAAATGATCATGAACCTTTATTGGTTTTGATTGTGTGCACTATTGCTGCACTTGGACTTTACAAAGCATGTCATTTTTGGAAGAAACCAGATGAGAATAAACAGAGGAGGGAAAAAATTGAGATGGAAAAATGAGGAGCAGTTATTATAAGAACCTGAAGAGATTTGAGGATTTCAGTAGACCGAGACCATTACATTATCAAACAACCAGACTTTGAGTTGTCTCATTGTAAGTGAGAGTGTCCTTTTTGTGACTGCATAAATTGCCGTGAGAGGAGTGATTATTAGAGTGGAGATTTCATCAATGCTTTAGTGGCACAGAAGTCAGCATTAGGTGATTTTATATTCACATATAAAAGCCTGAGATAAACTAATATGTATTTTAAAGTGTACACGTTTTCTATGACAGTGGATATTGTGCCTACCACAGGTAGGTGTCGTGTTTACCATGGCAGATGTTGTGCCCAACCAGGTTTAATAAAATGCGAACCTGATTTATAACAATGTTTGAGAATTTAACTGTATTTCTTGTGATAACATAACTAGGCCAAAGGTTTTGCATTCACAGCAGTAATGGAAAGTCTGAATCATTTCTGATTTCTGATATTTTAGAACTCACTAAAAACACGTCCTAATTTTTTTTCCTACAGCACGAATCATAATTTCTATGATAAAATGAACCCCCTCATCTTGTTCCTTTCTAAAATAAATGGTTTTAATTTTACCAGTTTGATTCAATCAAGATGGCTTGATGTGTGCCACACTTTTGTTATAAGCAAGACTGTTAGTGCTCTGAATGTTCTTTAGAACCATCGGGCAGACTGTAGTAGAACACAGGGGAATCTACTGAAAGGCTGCTCCTGTTGGAAGTAAATGTTTTACTGAGAATGTATAACTTCACTCTCACATGGCTGAGAAAGATAGTGTTAATCTACAGAAAATATGCTCTCATTTTAGCTTTTGGAGCACCTTCCATAACAACTATTTAAAAAACATGAGAAAACATGATTCATGAAATCCCAGCAGGGTAAAATCACCTTAGAACATACCATAGTTCCTAAGTATGGTACCATCAACAAATGATTTATATTGTAACTAAAATTTGTTATCACCCTTTGTACGTTCTCCTTTTTCTGAACTTCAAAACCTGCCATTCACTACAATGCATTTCAATGGGATGATGTCATGTATATTGGTATCAAGATGACTGCCATCACTTTCTGGTTGAAATACTGACGGACAGTCAGATCTCACCATGAGATCAGTGCTTGGACTCTGTCCAGATATACACATTTATTTTTCCTTTAATTTCTCAAAAATTACTGAACAGATTTACATGAAATAACAAAAATCACTCTCTCTGGACCAAGAGCTACCTTCCTGACAATTTTGGTGTAATCCCGTCTTGCAGGTCGGGCTTTCGTTGTATCTGAAATCTCTACAGAAATGAAAATGGGAAACACACTTGTTTTGAATCCCCCTTTTTCTTGGTCCCCGCTTGATGGATCACCCCAAAACTTTCAATGTAGAATAAGATTCTGGGTCACACTTTTGTGGGAAAATTTCATGAAGATTTGTCAAATGATGCCACAGATATTGCCAAGTCAAAAACAATGTTTCTATGGAAACTAGGTCCTATCTATAACTACCTATTGGTGACTACCCGCATATAAGATATATATGTATGTACATATGTGTACTATCCTCTTAATCCCATTGATTCTTCCATCCCCAAATTGCAGCACCTGTGTGGGTGTGGGAAACCCGTACAATCAGCAAAACAAGCTTCCCGGTTCAGCGTGAGAAACATACATACTTCCAGAGTCTTCGTTCCTTAATGCTTTATTGTTGACAACACACCCAACGCGTTTTGAAGCAAGTCAGTGTCTTTTTCACGAGTGATAGTGGACACAAACAAAAGACGATAAATGCACAATCTTTGTGATCAACATAAAAGAAGGACTGTGGGTAAGCCAGAATTACAAAGACAGCAGACATCTTGCAAAGGTATTCAAACTTATAATAATGCCTGTTTGATTCTGGCAAAATATACACAAAAGTCTGATTGTTTGCAGTTGTAGTGTACATAAAGATATTCATCAAATAATGTGTTCAGCATTTATAAAATCCCTATGACCTCATTGAAGGACAGCAAACGAAGGGAAGCAGCAGCAGAAAAATTGTTTGATCTCAATCTGTTACAACCTACATTTGGCAGTGGATGCATTAATGCAGAGGGAAGTGAAAATCTATCTAAAAAAAGCAGCTTTGGGAAACATTAGGAAAAAAATATAAAAAAGAGTTATCTAAGTTGTGGGGGCAATGTCATCGCAGAAGTACATTGACTGTGAGAGAATCCCATGGGGCCTATGAATCCTCACAGTCCCCACAAACAAAAGCATCCTGTTTCTGCTGTTGCATGCCTTATTGTTGGGGCATAGTGCTCCCTCCTCTCTTACCCTTCTTTAGTGTGGGGACTAATGCTTTACTTCTGTCCTGCCTTTAAAAACAGAACAAGGGTTAGACCTGTTTGTGCTTGAGCTGTTTGTTTCCTTGCTTCAATGTTCTCTAGAGTTTCTCTGTGTGAGCTCATTTTCTAGGCTTGCAACACATGATTGGTTCCATCTATGCTTCAGTGTTAATAGGTGGGTGAAGTAAATGTTGATGGCCATGTGGGCTTATCTCCTTAGGTGGCTTGCCTGATTCTGACCTTTTTGTGGGGATGTGTTTTTCTCCTGTGACACTTTTGGGGTTGATATCCCTTTTGTGGTCAATCCAGTGGGATAAACATAACCCTTAAGTGGTATTCAGCACTGTGCTGCTGCCTTCTGGGTGACTGCTGTCCTTGCTTCTGAATTGCCACTTTTGTTGCCCTGTGGCACTTATCTTGAGTGTGTGTGCTCTTGTTCTCATCTTTTAGAGTGTGGTGAAAACTCTGTTTGTAGCCTTCATCTAGTAAAGCTCAGGGTACTTGTGATTAGGGTTGTTTTGACGGCAGTGGCCTCATATCTCAGTAGGTCCATAGCTGCCTTGCTTGGTATTCCTGACCCCAACTCCCTGCCCTGCTAGGAGAGAGTGGGTTGGCAGTTATCTCTCATTTCTAACTCAAGTGAGCGGTGGCAGCTTTTCAAGGGGGCACTGATGGCCTCAGTCCTTGGACTTCATCCCCTGTGGTATGTTCCCTTCTGCCTTTTCTTCCATTTGCCACTGGAAGTACGTGACAGCTACCTTGGCTAATGCACCAATTTCTCTTCTTTAGCCTCCTACTGTGTGGTGTGAGATGTGTGTGTGTGTGTGCCTGCATGTGTGTGTGTGTGTGTGAGTGTGTGTGTGTGTGTACTCTTCCTGGTGTCTATAGTCGTGGAGTCCTGCGTCTCTGGACGTACTAGTTGTGCCTTCTAACTTTTGGGCTTCAAGTGCTTGTTTGCTTGGTTTAGTGGACTGTGCTGCACTTCTAGGTTTGGTCCTTCTTGCTTTCTGGCTGGTTTTTCACTTTTATGGTTGGATATATTAGTAAGCAGTTGATTACTGTTGTGCATGCTTTGAAAGATATTCTTGATGTAAGCACTGGTATGAGGAATTCAAGATTTTAATTATTCAATGGAAATTTTGTTCTTCAGATTCTTATTCCTTGTCCGGGTTGTGAGGAGCCCTGACATTCTACCTATTGTTTTGAAAAGGGTTTACCTGGCTGACATGTATGTCAACTGGGGGATCTTGAGGAGAGTGAAGTTTGATAGACACTACTTATGTTGGAGGAGTTTAGGCTTATTTTCTTTTGCGTAGACAGCTGGATGCCCACCTCTACGGTTTGGACACACCTCGTGAAGTAAGGACTGAGAAGAGAAGCAAGAATCAGTGAAATGAGATTACCAGTAAGTAACTGAAGCAGAAAATACTGTTGCATTTTTGTCAATTAATGATTTAAAAGATATCAATAGGAGCAGTGTGAAGAATAACATGCATCTAATGATTTTGGAGGAAGTCTCAAAAGTATTAAACCCAAATGAATAAGAGAACCCATTTCATGCACCTCAATTGCTATGTTTGGTCCATTGCTAGTGTACTGTAGTGTCCGTTAAGACAATCCGTTACACTGCCCCAAAATGCAATACGTGCACAGTTGCTACTAGCATTTAGCAGGAATATAATCCTTAAGACTGAGCATGAGTAGCATGTTTTATAAAGTGTAATGTTTTATATACTTAGAACACAAATATAGTGCTTTGTTCTTTTTTTACTACTTTTTACTATTTTCAGAACGTTTTCAAAACATTTAGGCCCATATTTATGAAAAATTACGAACAACTGCCTAATTTTTTTAACGCGAGCTAACGCCATTCCCTAACGTCATCCATGCACCATATTTATGAAATGATGCATGATGGCGCTAAGGAATGGCTAGCATCTCAAAATAAGACACTAGCCGGTGAGGGATGGAGTTAGGGTAAATTACGCTAGTGGGTCAAAAATGACGGTAGGCTGATTAGCGCAAAAAAATCTTCTGCTAGTCATCCTAGCGTCATTTTGTGACCCACAAGAAGCCATAAAATGACTCCTGTCTAAGTATAGACAGGAGTCATTACCACCACCCCAATGCCCACCACAGGGGACCAGTGTCCCCAGGGCAAGCCCATCAGACCCGCTGCCACTCAGGGGGCCCCATGTAAGGGCCCCCTAGTGGCACACCACACACATACACTTACCTGCAACTTACCTGGGATGGGCTCCCTACTCCTGTAGTGTCCCTGTCTGTGTGGGTGGTGGTGATGCTGGGGGTTGGGGTGAACATCTCTTTGCCCATTCCATGGTGTTTCTCCATGGAAATGGGCCTACCAGCACATTAACACCTGGTCTGGCCAGGCGTTAAATAATGACGCTAATCTGGCTTCGCAACAATATTTATGCCCGCAACCTAGTTTCGAGTTGTTTCTGCATCGGGTGTTAAATATGGCCCTGTGGGGCTAGCAACATTTTTAAGAAGGGAATGCCTACCTTGCATCTCATCGATGCACGGTCGGATGGCGCTTCCTAGAAATGGCGCTAACTCCAATATTTTGACGCTAGACTGGTCTAATGTCAAAATATAAATATAGAGTTAAGTTAGAGCCACAGTAGCATCAAAATAAATTACACTAATGCAACACTAACTCTCTTTAAATATGTGCCTTAGTGCATTCAGAATGGAAAAGACTCTGACCTAAGTGAAACCTGAAATATTGCATTGGAAAATGGCCTAGTCTCGGTAGCTAATGAATGTACAGAGCAGTTTCTATTCATTGCATTTGACTGGAGCCAGGAATTAAATAAAATATTTTGCAGTTGTTTTAGCAACCTCCCTGTGAAAGATACCAAGTCAGGCCTGCGCTGCTTGCAAACATGTTCTGACACCTTGGGGAAGAAAAGTAACATTGTTACTAAGATGATATATATGTGAAACAAGCTGAAATACATTTGTCAGCGTGCCTAGTGTCCACCCACACTGAATTAAAAGACAGTGGGAGCGGAAACATAAGTATGGTAGTTTAAAATTGAGTTCACTGTTGAAGGCGTTTTCTTTCTGCATACTATTTGGAAGTAGCAATGTTTTACAGAGGCATGAAAGAAAGATTCATGAGATTACATGAATGCCAATCTCCATAAACAAATTCTCATTATCAAAACTGCCAGCAAACATGTTTTAATCAACATAGTGACTCCATTTGTTTAAATGGTGCTGTTTTTTCTTGGTAGCTCTGGTTAATGCAGAAGCCAATTATAGCTTTAGTTATGCAGAATTAACTTTATGGAATGCACGCCACTTATCTGCCAGATCTGTTTAGTGATATATATGTAACTACCATGTTCGATTGTGGTTGGCATTAAAGGATTAATTCCTGGGATGCCTGCTACTAGTCAAGTATTCTGCAGCATGACTGACTGCTACCAGCAGGGTTTTGCAGCGTGCATGTACGCTTACGCGAAGTATGATAGTACAGTGTCATCTTAAGGATATGGGATCCTGGGAAAAACGTACTTTGGGCTCGCCTCTTGGAACACCTTTGAATTTCCTACCTAATTTCGGCTAATTTAGGCCCTAGGGATGCCAAACAATATTGAATTATATGTTACATTCCCAGATGTGAGTTACGGAAAACAGCTTTAAACTCAGAGTTGAAAAGTTAGGTAGAGAGAGCAAAAAAACTAGAGAGGAGTGAGGTAGAAAAGGTGAGGTGAAGTAAGGAAAGTGTCATTACAGAGAACAATTCTTCTACAATTTATCCCCAACTAGCTGACAGTGCAAGGCTTAAGGTTGGGCAGACCAAGTGTGACACTAGGCGTCTGTGAAGCACACAGGGCCATATTTATACTTTTTGACGCAAAACTGCGCTAACGCAGTTTTGCGCCAAAAAAATTAGCGCCGGCTAACGCCATTCTGAAACACCATGCGGGCGCCGTATTTATTGAATGGCGTTAGCCGGCTTTAGCCGACCGGCGCTGCCTGGTGTGCGTGAAAAAAAACCACGTACACCAGGCAGCGCCGGCGTAGGGAAAAATGGCGTTTGGGCGTCCAAAAATGGGGCAAGTCAGGCTGAGGCAAAAAATACATTTTAACCCGATTTGCGCCATTTTGTTTGGGCGCCCAGACGCCATTAACATGACTCCTGTCTTAGCAAAGACAGGAGTCATGCCCCCTTGCCCAATGGCCATGCCCAGGGGACTTCTGTCCCCTGGGCATGGTCATTGGGCATAGTGGCATGTAGGGGGGCACAAATCAGGCCCCCCTATGCCAAAAAAAAAAATTTAAAAAATACTTACCACAACCTACCTTTTCTTCCCTGGGGTGGGTCCCTCCATCCTTGGGTGTCCTCCTGGGGTGGGCAAGGGTGGCAGGGGGTGTCCCTGGGGGCTTGGGAGGGCACCTCTGGGCTCATTCTGAGCCCACAGGTCACTTAACGCCTGCCCTGACCCAGGCGCTAAAATCCGGCGCAAATGTGGGTTTTTTAGTCCCGCCCACTCCCGGGCGTCATTTTTGCCCGGGAGTATAAATCCGACGCAATAGCATCGGAGTCATTTTTTAAGACAGGAACGCCTACCTTGCATATCATTAACGCAAGGAAGGTGTTCACGCAAAAAAATGACGCTAACTCCATGAACTTTGGCGCTAGACGCGTCTAACGCCAAAGTATAAATATGGAGTTAGTTTTGCGTCGAATTTGCGTCAAAAAAAACGACGCAAATTCGGCGCAAACGGAGTATAAATATGCCCCACAGTTCGGGTTAACACATTAAAAAAATTCTGCTTCTAATGCACACCGTTAATACAGGGAAGTTTGACTCTCCTGACTGCCTTCTGCAATTGCCCAAAGGATGTGGGAGGGAGAGGGTCAGTTTCGATAACAGCTGATAACTTGTAACTGCCTGTCACACAATTAAGGGGTGAAATACTGACACCAGTGTCTACAAAACTAAGCTGTGACAGTTCATATATGGTGAATAATAAGCTTAAATAAGAAGCCCGAGCCATGGCTACTACATTCACCTAGGACATCTCATAACAGAAATCCAATAGAACGTGGACTGCAGGAATTTTCCCATTTCATTATTCTTTTCCAATCATGACACATGCACATTAAGTATGAAGTGAAATTATCAAATGTAAAACTCAGTTAGCTAATAGAATATAATCCACATCCATTCTCACCCTGATAACCTTCTTGTTTTTTTTCTTTTTTCTTCTCATTCACAACTGCTTTAGTTTATGTTCTTTGGGGTGTCTTGATCCTTTATTCAGCCTTCCCTAGATGGTCTTCTTTCCCTGCACTCCTCCGGCAGGAAGAGAGGCCATATTTCACTTCATTCCTATCTCACTATTGTAATTCTTTCCTCATATATAACATTGTTTTTACTACTGTTGGCAGAAGTGGCTTCAAAGAAACACTGCATAATGTTAGCCTGTGTGGCTTTAATAAAGATGTGATTTCCCACCCAGCAAGGAAGAGCGAGAGATTCTGCATTGTGATGATGGTTCACTGCTGTCTTGTGTATTGTGTTGCAGGGCAGTCTTAGGGGTATTTCTGTATTACTTTTGTAGTTCATATTGACTAGAACTTCTCATTAAGGCAGAATATTTTTGGATGTGTTCCTACGTCCTGTATTTATTGATAGGTTGATGTAAAAGAACATATGCCTATTTAATTTGCTCCTTTCCATTAAGGATTGTAAAATGCTTTAAAGTTCTAGAAGTGTTCATTTTATGGTTATGTATCTGCTTTCCTACAACTATACACCATGATCCTTTGAGCTCTACACATCGATAGATTTCCTACATTGGGCCTGATTCTGACCCCGGCGGTCATGGACCGCCGGGGCCAGGGTCGGCGGGAGCACCGCCAACAGGCTGGCGGTGCTCCTCAGGACATTCTGACCGCGGCGGTTCAGCCGCGGTCAGAACAGGAAAACCGGCGGTCTCCCACCGGTTTTCCGCTGTCCTGCAGAATCCTCCATGGCGGCGCAGCTTGCTGCGCCGCCATGGGGATTCTGACACCCCATACCGCCATCCTGTTCCTGGCGGGTCGCCCGCCAGGAACAGGATGGCGGTATGGGGTGTTGTGGGGCCCCTGGGGGCCCCTGCAGTGCCCATGCCAATGGCATGGGCACTGCAGGGGCCCCCGTAAGAGGGCCCCACTTTGTATTTCAGTGTCTGCTTTGCAGACACTGAAATACGCGACGGGTACCACTGCACCCGTCGCACATACCCACTCAGCCGGCTCCATTCGGAGCCGGCTTCCTCGTGGGGAGGGGTTTCACGCTGGGCTGGCGGGCGGCCTTCTGGCGGTCGCCCGCCAGCCCAGCGGGAAAGCCAGAATGGCCTCCGCGGTCTTTCGACCGCGGAGCGGCCATATGTCGGCTCCCTCCAGGCGGGCGGCTCCTGCCGCCCGCGGGGGTCAGAATGACCCCCATTGTTTCCTACTTATTGCCCACAAATGAAAGCATTATAATTGTTTCATTAAATGGATCCTAAAAGTAGCATCAAATATATCAATCCTTCTTATAGGTAGGTTTATGAACCCCTATTTATGTATATGGGATTCTCCATTACCCCCCCCACCCCCATTTATTAAAGAAAAGGCATCTACTATGGCTAAAGCCAGTAGATGGTGCCAGGTGTTGTATCTGCCATGTAGTCGCTTTCCTTTCTGGACATTTGCTTTAAAGTTTAAGGAGGTCCTCACTCTATGGGACCCCCATTTAGTTTGTTGGCCCCAGCCCAGCCCATATCTGCTTCCAATTATAATTAATTTCAAATGAAAATTATTGGCAATTTTTTTTTTCAAAAGGTTTTCGTAGTGTAGAATTAGCTGCTAAAATGAGTTATAGCAGGGATCTTATCCTGTACAACGTGTGTTTGTAGGGTTTCCCCAAACATTTTGTGTTAAACGGTTAAGCTATGTGAAAAGTGTGACGTTCTGAAAAATAACTTTGTGAAGTTACACAGAGAAATATTTGCAACTTTCCCCAATCCTAAGAAGGGGCACAGTTATAAATAGTTGAGGTATATGGTAAGTACTGTCAGTCCAAACAAAATAAAAAAAACATGAATTTGATGAAGATAAAGCCTGCAAACTTATACATTATTTTGGTGTGTTCACCTAAACACAAATTGATTCCCCTCCAGAGAGGACTTTTTCTCTAAAACAGTGATAAACTATAAAATGTCACAATGTGCTGTAGCCAAGTTCTGTTGCATCAGTATCTCCATTAGATTATTCTGTCTCGGTAGTGGATGCTGGCAAGAAAAGTTATTGTCATGGAGACTAGGGGCAGCATTTCTTTTTCCTTCACTCAAAGAGCAACATGTTTAATGGGAGGATTTGAAATGCAGCATTTTAAGCAAACATGCTCAGCATTTAGAGTTTGATTTAGAGATTGGTGGTAACGGAAAATCCTCCAATTTATGAAAAATCAGGAAAATCCTTCATTAGATTATTCTCCACTGAAGAAGAAATATTACAAATAGTGTGGTGAACATAATTGTGAGGAAAGGCTCTCTAGTTGGAGAAACAATTCAATGGAAAAAGATCACTTCCTTCACAAATCAGTAGATTTTCACCACCCAGTTCTACATCATTCCCTTATTATTTTGGTGCATATTTTATTAAAGAGAGAATGCAGTAGAAAAGATGAGTTTAAGAGGGTAGATTGTATTGGAATTACATGGACACAGAAGCATTCAATCCCATTAATATTCTAGTTCTCAGCATCTTTTCTAGATGGTAGATAGGTGGTAGAGATACACTTGAGAGACCTATTCTGGTGCAAACTCATTGAAAGATGCTGGATGTTGCTAATGATAGCAAAATGAATCATAAGAGAAGAATGCTTAAGTGTACTATCATTATATTGAGTTTTAAATATCATCCGCCAAAAATAGTATACCTAGAATGGACAGCCAGAATATTATGAAAACATATATTTTAGCAGTAAAATACAGTTCTTAACTCCACATTGACATAATTTGATATAAATATATTTAAGATATTTAAATATGGACTAAGAAATAGTAAACCTATATGTAGTATTCAATATTCTACAGTTTTGCAGAACAATATTTTGTGACATACAACTTCGAGTTTAACTGAAACATCTTTGTTGCGACAGTTTCCTGATTAACAGAGAGTTTATTCTGCCTATAAAACTCAAAAGGCCATCAGATTTTGAAGTAATGTAAAAATTACTCATTTAGTAATCACTGCTAGCATGAAATGGGCAATGAACCAAGTGGCCGTGAGGCATTGTTACACAAACTTAAAGGTATGTACACCATGTTAAAGGATGTCATGCACTCACCTGGTTCCAACTGCAGAGGAGATGCTGGACCTTTTATCCCCCGGGAGTGCAGCCCATGATCAAGGAACCCTAAACTCCAAAATCATACACTGTCCTTGAGACAAAGGGGGATTGGAACAAAATAAGGAAAGATAGACTTGCAGCTCCATTCCTGCTCTCCTGCCTTGCAACACTGCGTAAGATGTTCTGCCCCTTTTGTGTTGATGTGGATGCAGTGCAACAAGGAGAATAGTTCTCAGCATACAAAGAATATGTAGTTATCCCTAACATTGTACACTTGCAGGCTTCAGCACAAGAACTGCATGAGAGCAGATACAAATCAAAATTTAACGCTGGAGTTTCTGTCACCCCTAGGAATCATTTTACATTCAGTTCTCAGCACAAGTTTGAATACATCTATAGTGTGCTATAATAAGCCCTCTACTCTTCTGATTACAACAATTTGTCATGAATTACTGGTGGGTGGATTTCTGTTCTGACATCATTCAAGTCCGGAACGCCCACTCTGTAAAGGAGTTCAGAGTGCTAGAGCTAGTGAAACAAAGGTAGTATCTGATTTCCAGAAAGCAAGTTTTCTCTATTCAGAACTTAGGGGGTCATTACAACATTGGCGGTAAAAGCCGCTTACCGCCATGCAGAAGACCGCCAACACACCGCTGCGGAATTCCACCACAGCTATTATGACCCACATCTCGAAATCTGACAAAATTCAGACACCCACACAAGTCCGCCACACCAAAGGTCAGTGATAAACTGACAATAACAAAACCTCCACCGTCACGCCAACAGAAATACGCCCACACTATCACGACACACGAATCCACGTGGCGGTCTTTCAACCGCAGTATTCCATTGGCGGTACACCCGCCGCGCTCAAAATACACACACACATACAAAACACCGCCACATTGGACAATTCGAAATACACACACCTGATACACATACACACACCACTCCCACACACCCATTGCAACATAAAACACACAGACACACATCACCCACAAACCCCTAAGACCACTATTACAGAGAGAAGGCCAGAGAGAGACACCACCATCCACAAACTAGCAGCCACAGGCACACAACACCATCACCCACACAACTTCCACGCACAAAACACCACATACCACTACATATCACCACACTTATCACCACACACACCACCCCACACATCACCTACACCACCCCATGGCACGGCAAAGACACCCCAGGTTTTCGGAGGAGGAACTCAGGGTCCTGGTGGAGGAAATCGTCCGGGTATAGCCACAGCTATTTGGAGCACAGGTGCATCACACCTCAAATGCAAGGAAGATGGAGCTATGGCGAAGAATAGTCGACAGGGTCAACGCAGTGCGACAACACCCAAGAAATCGGGACGACATCAGGAAGAGGTGGAATGACCTACGGGGGAAGGTGCGTTCCGTGGTCTCAAGACACCACCAGGCGGTCGACCTCCTCACCCACAACTAACAACATGGGAGGAGCAGGTCTTGGCGATTCTGCATTCTGAGGGCCTCACAGGAGTCGGTGGAGGAATGGACTCCAGTAAGTCAAACCTTTTACTACCATATCCCCCACCCTACCTGCATGCTATCACATACCCCCACCCTCGCCCCCACCCCTATCACTCCAACTCCTCACAAATGTACCAATATCACAAACCACAAATCCCAACACCAAGCCCTGCATGCAACAACAACGCATGGACACCCATCACTAAAGCATGCCCACTGCACATACCCATACACCCCCCTAAACCATCATCACACAAGCCCCCACACAGGAATGCCAGCACTGGGGTACACGCTCACCCACCCGTTGCACACCATGACACACACAGATGCAATAATCATGCTTTTCCACCCCTGCAGGACCACTACCCAACGTCACCAGACAGGAGGGTCCAGACATCTCCAACCCACCCACAGAAGAGGCCCACAGTGATGACAGCAGCTCTGTCCAACTGGATCTAGATGACCAGCCCGGACCATCGTGGGCCTCGGGACAGTCGGTTCCCCTCACACAGGCACATGCCACCACAGACCTTCCCCCCTCTGGTAACACCAGCACAGCACCCACCCAGCGGGCCCATACCTCCGTCCCCAGGACACGCCAATCAGCTGTGTGTCCACCACTACAGGGAACCTAGGATAACCCCCCACCCTAACAACAACAGGGACCTGGGGGCAGTGGTAGTGGGCACACGGTCCAGGGGACGGAGGCCCAGGAACACAGGGGAACTGGGAGGGCTGCTGTGCGACAGGGGGCGGACAGGCCAAGGGAACCCACTCTCCACAAGACCCTCTCCTCCGTCATGGGAGCTTAACACCCCCAAGGGAGACGATGACAATGGTCCTGGCCAAGTTTCAGGAGACCCAGCGCAATCAGGAGGAACAGTATTTGGGGTTCAGGGAGGAACTCAGAACCATCAGCTCCGCCCTGGGCACCATTGTAGGGGTGCTGAAGGAAATACACAACATCAGGAGGGACACTGTGGCACTACAAGGGGCCCCTGACACTAGCATGGACAATGAACTGCCCACCACCTCCGCTGGCGCTAGTGGACAGGAGGCACCGCCACAGGACCACCATACCAGCACCCCACCCCCTGCAGACGGAGAACCACCCCGCAAACGGTCCCTGAGATCCAGGAACAAGACAGAGCACGATGCCAAGACCCCCACAAAGAAATGAGACCACCCTGATTGTCAACCCACTGTCCCACTCAGTCACCCTGTCCATATTGAAACTGCCCCAGCTCCACTTCCTATGCCCATATGGGCAATGCACTTATGAGACAAATAGACTGGACTCTGCCATGGACACTCCTCCGCCATCACCCCTTACCATTTAACTTCCCCCTCCAATATTTTGTATGTAAATAAACACACCTAAAGCACCAAAAGATCTGGAGTCTGTCTGTGATTTTGAAATAGTGTATTTGCAATTACAGTGACAAACTTTTCTGGAAATAGTAATGTCAACATACCTATGTCACACAGCTCTAGTCCCTGAGGAATCAAAGCAGATGACACACATTGGGACCCACACCTGTGAAACCGTAAGGGAAAGTTGCAACTCAGTGACCGTACACTGGGTGAAATCGACAGACAGGAGAGAGGTAGAAGTGTAAAAGTACTTGTAGTAGGCAGGAATGTATTCTCACCTGTGTTTCACTGGAAATATTGCTGGATGACTGAGTCTCTGTTGTCAATGTCTTCTTCCTCTGCTTCCTCCTCATCACTGTCCACAGGCTCCACAGCTGCCACATCACCGCCATCTGGACCATCCTCCTGCAGAAAAGGCACCTGGCATCGCAAAGCCAAGTTATGAAGCATACAGCAGGCCACGATGATCCGGCACACCTTCTTTGGTGAGTAGAATAGGGATCCACCTGTCATATGGAGGCACCTAAACCTGGCCTTCAGGAGGTCGAAGGTCCGCTCAATCACCCTCCTAGTACGCCCATGGGCCTCATTGTAGCGTTCCTCTGCCCTAGTCCTGGGATTCCTCACTGGGGTCAGTAGCCATGACAGGTTGGGGTAACCAGAGTCACCTAATAGCCACACACGGTGCCTCTGGAGTTGACCCATCACATAAGGAATGCTGCTATTCCGCAGGATGTAGGCGTCATGCACTGAGCCAGGGAACATGCCATTCACATGGGAGATGTACTGGTCGGCCAAACATACCATCTGTACATTCATGGAATGATAACTCTTCCGGTTCCTGTACACCTGTTCACTCCTGTGGGGGGGGACCAAAGCCACATGGGTCCCATCAATGGCACCTATGATGTTGGGGATATGTCCAAGGGCATAGAAGTCACCTTTCACTGTAGGCAGGTCCTCCACCTGAGGGAAAACGATGTAGCTCTGCATGTGTTTCAGCAGGGCAGGCAACACTCTGGACAATACGTTGGAAAACATAGGCTGGGACATCCCTGATGCCATGGCCACAGTTGTTTGAAAAGACCCACTTGCAAGGAAATGGAGGACTGAAAGCACCTGCACTTGAGGGGGGATTCCTGTGGGATGGCGGATTGCTGACATCAGGTCTGGCTCCAACTGGGTACACAGTTCCTGGATTGTGGCACGGTCAAACCTGTAGGTGATTATCAGATTTCTTTCCTCCATTGTCGACAGGTCCACCAGCGGTCGGTACACCGGAGGATTCTGCCATCTCCTCACATGTCCCAGTGGACAGTGCCTATGAAGGACATCAGCGACCAGAGAGTCAAACAAGTCAGAGGTGTGTGCCCACAGTCTACACAGAACACGATTCACACATAAAATCTGGCCTGTATGTGTTTTGAGAGTAGGCCTAGGTATGTATGACGCAGTTGGTAATTAGGCCATGTGGGCCCCTGAAATGGTGACTGCCTGACCTGTAAAGTGGGACAATGGGATGTGAGGTAACTGCGCTGGCGTTGTACACCGTCGCGGTAGGCGGTCGAAGACCGCAGCGCAATGCTGCATTGTTTAACATTGGACCCTATGGGTCCCGATGTACGCCGGCGGTGATGGTACGCACCGCCGCGGACGTGACCGCCATTTTCTAGCTGTTGAATCACTCGATGCCTGATCTTCGACAGGAGAGGACCTACACTGCAAGTGCTGCTGTGACCTCGGTCTGGAAGAGACAATGGCTCGTGCGTCTGGGGAAAGGGCCCCTGCCTTCACATCGGAGGAGTTGGAGAAGCTCGTCGACGGGGTCCTCTCCCCAGTACACGCTACTCTACGGTCCTCCAGACCAACAGGTAAGTACACAGGGAGCATGTTGTCTGGGCTATGCCTGTGTGGAGAGGGCTGGTTGTAATAAGGAAGGGGGCAAAGTTCTGAGTGCATGAAAGACAGTGGGTGCATGTGCCACATGGCAAGGGTAGGGATGGGGGCCACTCAATTTGACGGCGCAGTTGGTAATGACTTCTCTTCTTCCCCTGTACATTTTATGTAGGTAAGCGCCCACCAGAAGAAGGATATTTGGCGTGCCATCGCCAAGGACGTCCGGACCCTGGGGGTCCACCACAGACAGAGCACCCACTGCCGGAAGAGATGGGAGGACATTCGCCGCTGGAGCAAGAAGCCGGCGGAGGCTCAGCTGGGGATGGCCTCCCAACGTGGGAGGGGTGCCCGTCGAACCATGATCCCCCTGATGTTCCGGATCCTGGCGGTGGCCTACCCGGAGTTGGATGGGCACTTGAGGGCATCACAGCAGACACAAGGGGGTGAGTGCACTCTCATTCAACTCACTTTGCGCGCAGTGGAGGGGTCTGGGTGGGGGAGGAGGGCTCTGGGTTTCCCTAGGCCAGGGCGAGTTCTGTAGGCTAGGCCCCTTTGTAAGGCATGGTCCTGTGGCCCCCCACCCCACCTCTGTAGAGTGGCAAGTACAGGTATTCATGCACCTGTGTCATCTATGTGTGCAGATGTTGCCCATAGCCTTGTAGGCCATGTCCCAGGAATTGCACTGTAGAGCCCAACAGGGCGACGTAGTGCAGGGGGCTGCTGTGCCTGTCTTGTCCGCCAACAGTAGCGGTAAGCCATGCACTCAATCTGTCTTTCTTCTGTCCCCCCCCCTTTTTTGCGGTCTCCCTGTTCTTGTGTGCATTAGCATCATCAGGTGGAGGAGCAGTGGCACCGGAGCATGAGGGAGCTGCATCCCACATGGCCATGGAGGGCCACACTACGGACTCTGAATACACCAGTGCGATGGAGGGCGAGGGGAGCACCATGGCGGTGACAGGAGCTGAAACCAGCGACACGGACTCGTCCTCTGATGGGAGCTCCCTTGTGGTGGCGGCAACATCTGTGCCACCCACTACTACAGGTACAGCCGCCACCCCCCATACCAGCACCGCCCTCCCAGCAGCCCCTCAGCGTGTGCCCTGTGCCTGCTCACCCAGGAGGGTGGGCATCACCTTCGCCCCAGGCACCTCACCCTCTGCCCCTGTCACCTCTGCTGCCCTCAATGAGGAGCCCATTGACCTCCTCAGGTCCCTCACTGTTGGGCAGATTACCATTTTGAATGCCATCCAGGGTGTAGAAAGGGAGTTGCAACAAAACAATGCATTCCTGGAGGGCATTAATTCTGGTCAGGCTGCCATTCATCGAACCTTTCAAACTCTGGCTTCAGCACTGATGGCAGCCATTGTCCCTGTGTCTAGCCTCCCCCCTCCAACTTCCTCCACCCAGACCCAATCCCCTGTACCTCTGCCTATCCCAAGCACACCATCAAACCAGCCTGCACACACCTCACCACACAAGGGAAGCTCAGGCAAACATAAGCACCACACATCACACAGGCACTCACGCAAGCATCACACACATACAGACACAACAACATCCACTGCCTCCACTGTGTCCCCCTCCTCGTATCCCTCCTCTCTCCCAGTCTCGTCTACACTCACACCTGCATGCACTACCACTACAGCCACTACGTCCCGCACCAGCACACCCACCACCACACCCCGCTCACGTGCAGTCACCACCCCGACTACCATTCACACGTCCCCTGTGTCCTCTCCCAGTGTGTCTGTGATGCCCCCTCCCAAGATACACAAATGCAGGCACACACACACCCAACATACATCCACCTCACAACAGCCTCCAGCGCATGCACCTGCACCCAAAGCCACAAAAGTTACACCTCCTACAACCACCACCTCTTCCTCCACTCCCAAACCCCCTCCATCTACCCGTCCCAGTGTCTCCAAACAACTTTTCCAGTCCACCCTTAACCTATTTCCCACCACCCCCCGTCCAACTCATAGGTCCCATACTAGCACCTCAGCCACAAAATCACCGGGACCAGTGGTGCCTGTTGTCACAGGTATGTGGAGTGCACCGGCCACCAGGCCAGCCAGTGTGTCACGGAGCCAGAGCACAGCCAGTCCCCCCCCTGTGAAGCACCAGAAGTTGGCCAGTGCCCGGCGGGAGAGGGGGAGGACTCCAGCCACCCAAGCCACTTACATGGGTCCCGGGGGGAGTGTGGACTCAGCTGTGACTCCTCCCAAGGTGGGGAAGGGGCAGAAGAAACCCGCAAAGTCTGGGAGGAGCAGCATGGCGGAGAAGACCGCCATCATCTTCGCTGGCCAGGAGGCCACCGCCAGCCCCATCGTCGCTGCCCAGGAGGGCCCCGCTAGCCCCATCGTTGCTGCCCAGGAGGGCCCCACCAGCCCCATCGTCGCTGCCCAGAAGGGTCCCGCCAGCCCCATCGTCGCTGCCCAGGACGCCACCGGCAGCCCCATCGTCGCCGTCCAGGAGGACCCTGCCAGCCACAGCCCAGCTGCCCAGGAGGGCCCCTCCAGCCACAGCCCAGCTGCCCAGGAGGGCCCCGCCAGCCACAGCCCAGCTGCCCAGGAGGGCCCCGCCAGCCACAGCCCATCTGACCAATGAAGGACCGCCAAACCCAGCCCAGCTGGGCAATGAAAGACCGGCAAGTCAAGCACCGCTGAACAGGGTAAGCACCGCTGAACAGGGCAAGGACCGCCAAGTCAAGCACCGCTGAACAGGGCAAGGACCGCCAAGTCAAGCACCGCTGAACAGGGCAAGCACCGCTGAACAGGGCAAGAACGCCAAGTCAAGCACTGCTGAACAGGGCAAGCACCGCTGAACAGGGCAAGGACCGCCAAGTCAAGCACCGCTAAACAGGGCAAGGACCGCCAAGTCAAGCACCGCTAAACAGGGCAAGGACCGCCAAGTCAAGCACAGCGGAACGAAGCAAGCACCGCTGAACAGGGCAAGCACCGCTGAACAGGGCAAGGACCGCCAAGTCAAGCACCGCTGAACAGGGCAAGGACCACCAAGTCAAGCACCGCTGAACAGGGCAAGCACAGCTGAACAGGGCAAGGACCACCAAGTCAAGCACCGCTGAACAGGGCATGCACTGCTGAACAGGGCAAGGACCGCCAAGAAAAGCACCGCTGAACAGGGCAAGCACCGCTGAACAGGGCAAGGACCGCCAACTCAAGCACCGCTGAACAGGACAAGCACCGCTGAACAGGGCAAGGACCGCCAACTCAAGCACTGCTGAACAGGGCAAGCACCGCCAACTCAAGCACCGCTGAACAGGGCAAGGACAGCCAAATCAAGCACCGCTAGCCCATGAGCGGCAGGAGCAGTGACGCAACTGGGACCGTCACTGGGTTAGTGGTGCACTCTGGGCACCAGTCCCCCTCAAGAACCAGTGGAGACGTGCATCCACTACCTCTGTCCTGCACAGGATGAAGCACTCTGGGCACCAGTCCCGCTCCAGAACCAGTGGAGACATGCATCCACTACCTCTGTCCTGCACAGGATGAAGCACTCTGGGCACCAGTCCCCCTCCAGAACCAGTGGAGACATGCATCCACTACCTCTGTCCTGCACAGGATGGAGCACTCTGGGCACCAGTCCCCCTCCAGAACCAGTAGAGACTTGTGAGACTGTGGCTTTGCACTCCCCAGGATGGTACAGTGGGCAATCCACCCACTGTAGGGACTTGAGAGACTGTGGCTTTGCACTCCCCAGGATGGTACAGTGGGCAAACCACCCACTGTAGGGACTTGTGGAACTGTGGCTTTGCACTCCCCAGGATACATCAATGGGCATGGAGCCCCCTCGTGGATCTGGCATTGTGCACTCATCCGGCTGAGGTGCCCCCCCTTCCCTTCCCCCTGAGGTGCCTGTTGTATTTCTATCTGATGTCCCAGCAGTGTTCTCTCCGTCATGTTCGGGTATCTTGTGTGGGCCTCGCCCATGCATTTTGGGCCCAGTGGTCCACGGACTATGAATGGTGCAATACCTGGACTACTGATCGTGGTGTATATTTTGTTCATAGTGTATATATATATATATTTTTTTGCTTAGTGAATTTTGATATATTACAATGGTTACACTCATTTCTTTTTGTCTTTGCATTCTTCCGGGGGGGGGTTGGTGGGTGTTACTGTAATGTTTGGATATGCATTGGTGTGTGTGTTGTAGTGGGTGAGGGTGGGGGTGGGGGTTGGGGTGTTGCGTGTGATTGTCCCTGTTTTTTGCCTCCCCCTCCCCTATGTCGTAGGTGCAGTACTCACCGTGGTCTTTGCCGCCGGCATTGGTGCTCCTGGTACAGGAGCAGGAAGACTAGCGCAGGAAGAATATGGAGTCCCGGCTCCATGGTGTCCTCCTTCCTCGTGGAGTGTGTAGAGGTGAGCATTTTTCCTTTGAAATGCCTGTTTCCACTGTGTTTTCATCTGCAGTGAATCCGCCCCGGAAAAGGTGGTGGATTGGCCTGTCATGATAGTGTGGGCGGTACATTGTCCTCCGCCTGTCTGTTGGCGGTGACCGCCGAGCTGTTTGTTTGTACCGTTGTGGCGGTCGGAGTGTTAAAGTGGCTGTCTTTGTTGGCGGTTTCCGCCATGGTTGTAATTCCAAAATGTTTTCCGCCGGCCTGTTGGCGGTCTTACCGCCACTTTAACACCGTCCGCCAGGGTTGCAGTGACCACCTTCCAAAATGTTTTCCGCCGGCCTGTTGGCGGTCTTACCGCCACTTTAACACCGTCCGCCAGATTTGCAATGACCACCTTAGTCTTATAGGGAATGTTAGGCCTAATCTAAGGATTAGTGTGTACTAACCTGCAATTAAGTAATTAGCCTTGCCTCTTCTACTTAAAACTGGAATCCCGAAGAAGACTTTGTAGCCGTAGTGTAGGGAGCCAAAGAGGAAGAGAAATCGCACACTGGAAGAGAAGATATTAGAAGAGACAACAGTGTCAGGATCACAGGAGTTTCAGGGAGGCTTGGGTTGAGGAAGACTAGAGTGCTGGAGAAATCTGGTCAGCTCAGGAGGTGAGTGCAGGGATGATGCTTGCTCAGGACAGGAATAAGGCCAAGCACCAACTCGAGTTTTGGGTGTGGTTTAAATGCTCTAGGGGTGTGGCTGACTCCTGAAAAGCACATGGCTCACATGGGAGACAGGAATGTTCCAAAGAGCCCTGGAAGAGAACACCTGTCAGCCTAAAGGTTTTGCAAGCAGGAGCAATCAATTAACATTAACAGGTGGAGTTACTAAGTCATGGCAGTTGGAAGCAATAAACGTAAGCAGGTGGAATCAATTAACTTTAGCAGGTGAAGTCAATAGGTCATGTCAGTTGGAACCAATAAACATCAGCAGGTGGAATCAATTAACATTAGCAGGTGGAGTCAATAGGTCATGGAAGTTTGAACCAAGAAACAGGAAACACGTCTATTCCTCGTAAGTGTACAAACAGAAAAACTAATCGAACAATGGTACCAGAATTTTCTAATTGTCTGGAAAGTAACTTGCCTTAAGGGTTAAGTGTAATGGCACCATGGGATGTGAGGATTGTTTATCCCGGTTTCACAGTAGACAATGAAGTGCCACAGGGCGCAATACAACATGAGCCCTGTGTGCCAGACCCACTGTACAGAGGGCGCAAGAGGGAGTTGCGACAAAGAGTGTTGTGCCCATATCTTGGTGATTAGACTACTAAAGGAAAGACAGTCAGTGATATATGCAGTAGTTGATAGAATCTCTATGTCCCCACTACTCTAAGGGGCATATTTATACTCCGTTTGCGCCGAATTTGCGTCGTTTTTTCGACACAAATTCGACGCAAAACTAACTCCATATTTATACTTTGGCGTTAGACGCGTCTAGCGCCAAAGTTCATGGAGTTAGCGTCATTTTTTTGCGTGAACCGATCGTTGCGTAAATGATATGCAAGGTAGGCGTTCCCGTCTTAAAAAATTACTCCGATGCATATGCGTCGTATTTATACTCCCGGGCAAAAATGACGCCCGGGAGTGGGCGGGTCTAAAAAACCCGCATTAGCGCCGGATTTTAGCGCCTGGGTCAGGGCAGGCGTTAAGGGACCTGTGGGCTCAGAATGAGCCCAGAGGTGCCCTCCCCTGCCCCCAGGGACACCCCCTGCCACCCTTGCCCACCCCAGGAGGACACCCAAGGATGGAGGGACCCACCCCAGGGATATTAAGGTAAGTCCAGGTAAGTATTTTTTTTTATTTTTTTTTGTGGCATAGGGGGGCCTGATTTGTGCCCCCCTACATGCCACTATCCCCAATGACCATGCCCAGGGGACAGAAGTCCCCTGGGCATGGCCATTGGGCAAGGGGGCATGACTCCTGTCTTTGCTAAGACAGGAGTCATTTCAATGGGGGATGGGCGTCGTAAAAAAATGGCGCAAATCGGGTTGTGGTGATTTTTTTGCCTCAGCCTGACTTGCACCATTTGTGGACGCCCATACGCCATTTTCCCCCTACGCCGGCGCTGCCTGGTGTACGTCGTTTTTTTCAACGCACACCAGACAGCGCCGGCGGCTAACGCCGGCTAACGTCATTCAATAAATACGACGCCCGCATGGCGCTTCAGAATGGCGTTAGCCGGCGCTTATTTTTTTGGCGCAAAACTGCTTTAGCGCAGTTTTGCGTCAAAAAGTATAAATATGGCCCTAAGTTCTTAGAGCTAGTTAGGTTCACACAGAACAGAAAGCTACAGTCCATTGAGGAAAGGGATTTAGGTGGACGGAGCACGTCAGTCTCCAGAACAGGTAAAATGAAACATCTGAATTATGAAACTCTCTAAACTCTAACACCACAACTTAGCACATATTTAACAAGCAAAAATGAAGCAATTAGAAAGTATGTTTATTTTTATATGCGACATTTTTGTAGTAGTAAGGGGATGTCAAAAGTGAGGTTTAACTAGAGTTAAGCTATGGGGCCCAGTATGAGTTGTGAATAATTCTACGCAAAGATTCTGAGAAGTAGACGTACTGCTACTGGTCAGAATCTCTGCATTGAATCTCTGCAATTACAGATCAGAGCTTTTGTAATGGGGATTAACTGTGCAGACATAGACTTACAGGTGGATTTCAGCAAGGTACCACCAGTTCCTGTTTGGTTAAAACAGAACTTTAGCACCTGCCATGAGCAAGAGATAAAAGTCTGCAAGGACTCATGGGCAGCGTGGAGGAAGATAAGGAGATAGAGAAGGAGCAAGAGTTTAATGTTGGCTGGCAGGGTGGAGCATTACATGCTCCTCCTGTGCATTAGTACATGGTCTGGCTGGAGCCAGAGACTGAGGATGGACCGTGTTGCATTCCTTTTCCCAATGTGATTTGGCTGGCTAAATTTCCAGCTGAGAATATCAGTGTCATACTTCTCACATCCAGTAATTCCAATTGCAAGAACTCCAACAAACGTAATTTTGGAGCATGGAATTCCACATTGGAATTCTGCTCCATGCAGCTCATAATCAACATATATTTGCAATGGTGCTCATGCCTGGAAGTGTGAGAAGATAAGCTGCTGTGCACTTGATGTTACATTTTTCTGTTTACAGTACACATATGTACAACCTCAGGCAGAAAAATAAAAGTGGTTCATTCCAAATCATTAATGTTTTGGCCCAGTTCTGAAGTTAGGAATAGAACAGAAGCTAGGTAGTGCTTAATTTGTAAAATGATAAATGTTGAGGCCCAGAGTTTTGCTTAGAAGCCCACAACCACTTCTAGTGAAGGTCAGGGTGCTGAATAGCATGGCTGTGTAGTTTTTATTCCACTAGATGCCACTTTGATCCACCACCAGACACCGTTTGACTCTTTATCTTTTGCATGCTCTTTTACATCCCTGCTTTCCCCTTTTGCAACTGTTTATCCATCTGTCTCCATCGCCTTCTTTTTCATTTTGTGGTTTTCTCTGTCTTGGTCTGGATTAAAGTCTTCTGTTGAGAAAAACTAGGGGCCATATTTATACTTTTTGACGCAAAACTGCGCCGGCGCAGTTTTGCGTCAACAAAATTACCGCCAGCTAACGCCATTTCGTTGCGCCGTGCGGGCGTCATATTTATACTTTGACGCACGGCGGCGCAATCAACAGGTGGGAGTCATTATTTTTTACGCACACCGCGGCGTCAAGTCGTAGAGGAAAATTATGTTAATGCGGCGGAAATGACTGTGGGTCGATTTACGACACCACAACCCGGATATGTGCCGTTTTTGTTTACGCAATAGCGTTAAAAAAAACAGCGAACACTGCCAGTTCACCAGAGGAGAGCCAAAATGGATCCCAGATGCCACTACAGACCCCAGGAAGATGACAGCAGACCAGGAACCAGCCAGGACGATCCATACAAGAACCAGGACACTTATAGAAAGAAAAGAAAGTGTCGCTTCAGTGCAGAGGAGCAGGTAATCCTGGTTAAAGAGGTGACGGAACACCAGCACCAACTGTTTATCACCTCAAAGTTGCCAATCAGTAGGAGAGAGGCTATATGGCAACAAATTGTTGACAAGATTAACAGTGTGGCTGAAGTACGCAGAACAGTCATCGAGTGCAAGAAACGCTGGCATGACTGCAAACGCAGGACCAAGGAAAAGATGGGAAGGAACAGGAAGGCAGCACTGCAGACTGGAGGGGGGAGTCCAGCACACCAGGAGGCCCTAGACCACATGGAGGAGATGGTCGCAGCCGTCATCCCTGAGGAGATCGTCACAGGGATTCAAGGACAGGACAGCGCAGACTACCACGAGACAACGCACATGCAGGGTAAGTCGCATGGGGAATTGAAATGCACTAATGTTAACTGTAAGCAGGGGGGGAAATACCTACTACACATTGCATGTAAGTCATCATATACATGGAGTGGCATGGGTAAAGGGGCACGGCAAGGGGGCATGGCCTGCACAAACATAACCTGGGGCACACCATTACACTACACCAACAACAGTCCCATGGGGGCATGCTGTCATGCCAACGATGGAGCAAAGGGAAAGCCTCGACAGGAGGGAAGGCCACTACGTCAAACTTACATCCTGGCACTCGTCAGCCAACATATCTCCTACATTAACTAGGGCCCTATTATCAATCCTCTAGTCAAACCGACAACTGCAATGTAACTGCAACAACAGTTGCCACTACCACCTCTGATCTGTGTGCAGCTCAAGTAGCCAATGGCAGTAACCTCCCCATGGAACATACATACCTAAATTAGGGGGTGAGGATGACATCTGCAACAATCTCCAGAAACAAGACAAAGGCCCCAGTACACTCAAATGTCAATGCCCATAGGTGTCACAAACATCAGCCAATGTAAACAACAATAGGAGTGACACAGCACTAAGGACACACCCATGCTGCATATGTCAGGGTCCATCCTGAGCCTGGCTAACAAGGCAACATCACAAATGTCATACTGCTCAGACAACAGCATTGAGGAGGGGACACATGTAACTGGTCACAGAAATACACCTGCACAGTCAGAGAACAAAATAAGACACTGATAAGACTATCAGGGCAATCCAATGTAACACACATTACCCAACATCAGCAGGACACATCAACAATGTCAACATCCATATCACATCATAACATTGCCATGCATAGGATATGCTACATGTCAAGTACAATTAAGTCGATGTGAAAGATCAGGGATTGGGGCAGGTCCTGATAGTTAAGTGTGCTGCCAGGGCCATCAGAACACCCACAGCCAGTGAAAGGTCTCACCATGAGAATGGATGTACACGGAGGGTCGAGTAGGACAAAAAGGTGCCTATTCTCTATTTGACATAAACCAACACCTAGAGGCAATGAGGCTGACAAGTCTGATAACTCAATAACATACATGTGACACACAGGTGGTCCATAGGCCTGAAACAATGCCCATCTGAAGGACTGCAGATATTAATACAAAACAAGATCACAAAGTGAATTCATCAAAAGGCAGGCACGTCACGTCAAAATTGTCACAACACAGACAAACTAATTGTACCCTGTTTCATTGCAGAGGAAGATGGATCTCCTGCCGATATGCCTGTCCCAGATTTCCCTGATGACATGGATGACGAGCCGATAAACATTCCCCAGGAGACTATCCGAAAGGTCCTTGAAACCCTCCAGACCCCACCTTCAGTCACAAGGAGGAGCACAGAACAAGCAGCCCTCGCAGAGGATCCACCCACCACTCCAATTGTAAGACCTGCCAGCTCCAATACAGCTGAGGACTCAGACGACACTGGAACCAGCTTTGAGAGAACTGTAGTTGGAGTACAGCAGGAGCTGGTCCAAGGTGGTGCGGGTGGGGATGCAAACAATGGCAGCCAGCCTTGAGGGGGTGCGCTCGTGCATGATGTCATCTGCAGATCAGGCAGCAGCTATGCAAGCCCTAGCATCCATACTGCAAGGACTACAAGAAACTGTCAAGGAATTCACCACTGCAGTAAGGGAGTTGCCACAACACCTCGCACCCCAAACCTTCCACTGCATGCACGAATGCAATCATGACTCCCTCAGGGCCGACCTGGCTGCCTACCATCGTGATGTAGCTGCTATTCTCAAGAACCGGCAGATCCTCCTTGCTGCAGTACTGCCCTTAAGACCTTCACAGGGAGCAGCGACTGGGATGTCTGACTCCACGTCTTCTAACACTGAGGTGTGTGTTGCCCCTTCACAACCAACAACAAGAAGGACGAAGCAGGCAACACACACATCAGAAGAAGAAGACATGGAACAGATCACATTCACACGGAAGAGTACCCGGAAGCACTAGTTCCTGCACCATGGCCTACTTTGACCAAGGTCCAACGTTTTGTCAAATGCCAGTCTTACAACAACTATACTCAATGACTGTTCTGCTAACCACTGTATAACTTGTCAGCATGCCCAGTTAATGTCTCTCTCCTACTAATCGGCAAATACTGTCCCTCTGCACTGTCTGTAACATCACCCCAGCATGTCAGTAGCATTACCTACACCCCTTCTGTAGGATCACAATGTAAGATTTCACTAGAACGGACTCAGCAAACATGGACAATGTACATATTGCACTACAGCACTTTTCAATAAATAGCACTTGCACAACAAATATGTCTCTGTGTAATTTGACACATCATCTGTGCAGTAGATAACACAAATGTGCCAGTGTTCCAATCATGTAGCTTGTCAATACAACTGTCCTGACATCATGTAGTCAGATCCATCTGCACAGTGGCCAGGATTGCATCATAGCCTGCCCATCCTGAGGAGAATAACTGATGAAGTGAGAAACCACACACCATCATGCTGTGTTGGACAGAATAATGCTTCCTCAAGAGATATCAAAGTCAACTAATAGTAGCTGATAAATGATGTCACCATGCAATACCAACACATAGAACTGTGCAGTCTAATCTAAGCAAACACTACAAAACACAGCATGAATCAATCTTTCTGAGTTAACATCCAAATAGGTAATCATGCTGAATATTGACACAAATGATCTATGTCAGTTATGAAGACAAGAAGACAAGAGTGTTAACAAGACCTCATCTTAGAAGGTGTCCCTGAACATCACACTGCAGTCAGACCTAAAACTGTCCCCACAATACCAAGTCTGGAAGCACACTTTGTGACGTAGAAAACATACTCATCGACAAAAATCCTTTGTGATCCATGTCAATTCTGATTGGTGGTTCAAACAAATGGTGGATTCTTACCAAGGTAGCACTGGGGTAGCTGCCATTTTACACCTCAGTTTGTATTTGTTTGTAGCATAGGACACAAATGTCATAGAACAACAATCATCTACACTGATGCCAAGGCCATGATCACGTAGCAGTTAACACATAATGTAAAGGGTTATCTATATATTTATTCAAAACTAATCACACCAGAGGAAACTAAGGGAAAAGTCATATCTACCCTAATCTAACCTGACTAATCATTACCCACAACTGTCCCTAACTAACCTAAGCTAAACTTACTCATCACATATAACGAATCGTTCTAAACATCAACCCCCCACCCACCATTATGAGATAGGACACATGGAGGACAACACATACTAACCTACACACATACTATACTATCCTAAACAATCATATATTTTTTTGTTATATTTTTTTCATATATTTTACTTTTTCTTTTTTTTTTAAACACACAGGAACCCCAACATTGCCCCCCACCCGCCCACCCACACACTTAATAAGCAAAAGTAGAAAAAATCAGGACCCCCCACCTCCCTCCCTAACACTAACTAAACTAACAACCTATACTAACCTAACACTAATCCCCCAAGCCCACTAATCATGAGAAAAAGGAAAGAGGAGGGAGGGGAGGGAATTATGTCCATAGAAAAAATATATTCCTAGAGGTTGGCCCTCTGGAGGGTCCGCCTGATCGATTTGACCCGCTTCTTGATGTAGCTGACATCCTGGCTAAGATTGTTCACCTTCTTTAGAACTCGGTCCATCTTATGTTCCAAAGCCAGGAATGCCGCAGGGTCGATTGTTGGTGCTGGTGCCGTTTGTGTCCCGGCCGAGGTGCTCTGTGGCCGTGTGGAGCCTAGCCCACTGGACTGTCCTGCAGCTGTCACACTGCTGGGGCCTGGGTGTGCTGCAGATGTAGGGACAACTGTCCCCGCTGTGGGTGGGGCCACCTGGGGAGAACCAGTGGTTGTGGTGGTGGTAGCTGTAGTGGGCAACCTTGGGCCACCCTGTGGCTAAGTCCACCATGCTCCGGAGGCCCGATCGGACTGGTATGTACGGGCCATCCTTCGGAACCCCGACTTCACCTTCAGGATGTGTCTGTATCTCATGGCCCGCCTCTCAAATTCATGCTTCTGGGCGGGTGTCATGTTTGCAGCTGTGAACACAAAGGGCAACTATTTACCATAGGAACTGCATTGTGTGAAATAGCACAAGTGGTCAATCTGACAATACATCTACTGTACTTGTAACAGCTCATATCACCATACAGATCATTGAAAGTCTCAGAGGAAGTACATGGAAAGCCTGCCTACAAAGGTCATCTCACACATAGCACATCCAAAACCTAGATGATGGGTAACAACTGGCAATAACTTGTCATCAAAGTACTGACAGTTGTCAGCTAACAATCATGCTGCACATCCTCCGCCTATTGCCTGGACTACATATGTCAGTGTATGTGATGATAATCACAAACCTCAAGGTCTGCGATTTGTAATAGGATTTGCTAGTACACTATTCATGTGCCATACCTGAGTGTGTACACTAGGTTCAAAACAAACTTCCAAATAGTCACAAGTATGTGTAACATACTGGTTGCTTCAGTCCTAGGTACCCTATTCACAAACCCATGCCTGTGTTTGAGGGGGGGGGGGGAAGAACAACAAACAATTCCAAAATACATGCACGCCCAGGAGTGTATAGAAAGCTCAACATGTGTTTGGCTCTACACACACACCAACAGTAAGGGCTATCAACAAATTGGAGTCAGCTAAACCTTGTCCTATCCAAGGCCCACACATGTCAGAATGTACTGACCTAGGTCAACATCACATACTTCCAGTGAGGCATAATGTTCAACAGACACAGAGTAGCAAGAACACCCATGATCATGAATAGCATGCACACCTAGGCCTTTGCACTCTAGTTCCACACACTTGTAGTACAACTTGTGGAAGTACATGCTCCCAGAAGGTTCAACCTACAGTGTACTCAGTACATCGGTTAATAGGGAAGCAGCAGTCTTCAGAAAAGCCATTGGCAGAAGCTATCTGGGAGAATGTCAGTCTGACATGCAGACTCAGTCAGAGACGAGTCCCAGTGCAACTCTTATTGTAACTAGTGTATTCCACATGACTCACCACAGTTCTCATAGCGGGCCCTACAGGAATGGCCTACAAACCCAAGATCAGACAAGTGGATAAGCATTGGTCAACTCAAAATTTTCTAAGAACTGAAATCCCACTAATGGAACAAGACTAATGATTGGGCAGCGCATCACACCTTGCAATGTGTTCAACACACAGGAGTCCGTCACACATCACCAGCAAACACAAAACATAACACACATGTCAACACTCACTGTAGGTGTCGGGGTCCTGAAAACGAGCCACCTCTCCCACTGTGTACGGTGCAGGTCCATCTGTAAAGCATAGAAGGAAGAATATACTCAGAATCAGTGCACTGACAAATTTCAATTCCAAAAACAATGCGTAAGCTGACATGAGTAATGAAACACTTTCAGACATGCTCATACTGCATGGAATATTTCATGGCCAACATTTACATAGGATGGGTCTCCTGCTACAGTTACACACACTTCTACACACATGCAGTGACCCTGACTGTCATGTGGTGGCAAACATGCACCTCCATTAGTGAGCAGCAACAATATTGGTGTGTATTCGTCTCATCATGTGCATCCAAGAGAGACATCCAAAGGCTGGTTACTTGAGGACTGCATGACCTGTCAAACAGCCTATGTGGTCATGAAACATTTGTGACAGATAGATACATGGTACATAGGGGCAGGAACTTTGGCAATACCTCATGTTGTTAAAGTTTCATAAATTGATGTGTCCCAACAATGTTGATTGGCACCAAACATAGATGTTTGTACCCTAGTCCATACATTTGGAATGCCATCCCTAATCGGATTTTGGCACAAGAAAGAAAAAATACCTGTCTAAGATGTTAGCTGAGGGCACCTGACTCCTTTCCAAATATGATTCATGTTCAGATCTGCCATGTATCAATAAAATATGAAGGATCACAGTAATCCCTAACAGGCATAGCACTTCTGTGAACACTTTCCTTACACACTCACCAGACACACATGAGACATATGTCTGGGCCACATTGCTATCATCAATTGACGTGAAGGCAGCACTCATTTTCTGCATCATGTAGGGTTTCCAATGTCAGTCTAGCTATAGCGTCAACATATGTAGGTATGATGTTAGTACATCCATACTTCACTGGCAATTGTGACCTGTAGAGTCATGATTGCCTCATTAATGTTTCGCTTGTCTGACACAAAGGCGGCACTAAATTACATTCAGCAACAAGCAACCTGTAAGTGTGCAAAACATGAGCTGCCTGACTGTTAGCATTTGTCATCCTTCACATAGTGCATCAATTACCCTGTATGTTTCCTCAGCATTACACACAGTCAGCAACTTATCTGGCAGATTGTGTACCAATCATCTCATGTCACTACACAGCTTTTAATTGTGCACATTTACATGATCTGTACTCACCAACATGGCCACCAATCATGATTCCTAGGTGGTCCAGCAGATCTTGCTCCCTGGAGATCAGGTCAGCCCAGCGGTGCTTCAGCTGGTGGTCATTGCGTTGGCTCCCATACAGACGCACCAAGTGATGGCGCACCTTCCCCCACCGGACTTTTCGGGCCTCAGTGTGATACCCCTGTATCACCCTACCCCCAGCCTTGAGCATCAGAGGGAGGAAATGGCACACCAGCCATATGAACCCCCCCAATTCCTCCTCACCCATCCTGGAAAGACGTGGCCTACCCGACATTTATGCACAGAAAAGGGGAAAATGTAGTGGGAAAAAAAGAAGAAAGGGGAAAATGGGGAAAGTAGGAGTAAGGAAATACAAAGAAAACTTAACAAATAGAAGAGCCCAACTATCCCCTATATAACAGTACCCACAACAGACTCCCACAGACAATAAATACAACACTGGACTGGACAAATGTAAACAACACACACTCAGACAGTATTCTACAACAATATTTAAATGACAAAACAACAAGTAAGATGGCACTCTGGACACAAAAGCACAAAATCAAAAGACAACACTCTGCACACAGCCACACAGTCTAGAATAATCACAGACTGCAAAGTGAAAGTGAAAGTACACCCACTGTACAGAATCTGTAAACAGGATATCCTATTACATCACATCCTGCATAACATGGCCGCCGTTTTTTTTCATTATGCGTCATATTTTCACGCATACAGCTTGTGCGTCATATTTTTTGACGCACAGGAGTGCAAATAATGCTGCATCCAAATATTTTTCATAATTGGTCAATAATATTTGGATGCGGCATAATTTACACTTCCAGAGGTGAAAATTATGCCGCATCCAAATATTATTTACCAATTATTAAAAATATTTGGATTCAGCATTATTTGCACTCCTGTGCGTCAAAAAATATGACGCACAAGCTGTATGCGTGAAAATATGACGCATAATGACAAATATGTATTTTTTATGTCCAACTGAGTCATGAAAATTTGCTTCACCTAACGGTGCTACTGGGGTTAGCGAAAGCAAATGTGCCTTACAGGATGTATGGAAGGCATTCACAGTGCAATAGTAATGATTGGCCAAAATGGAGATTACTCATAATTGTGCACACATGTAGATAATTGCTGATTGCAACTTTCCAAATATGAAAGAGCTAACAGGAAGTCTTTATTAGCTAATTTGTGAGCACATGTATCAAGCTTTTCCAAATTGCAAAATGGCCACTTAGGTAATGCAATTGATGCCTAAACAATTTTTGGGGGTAACCATGTGCTAATTACAAGTTAATGTAGCAAAAATATGTTTCACTATAGACATGTAGCGCACACATGCCCCTTAAGCATGTGTGTGCTTCATGTGTCCGTAAAAAGTTTTTAATTGGGGTGCAGCAGAGGGGGAGTTAGGCCCCCAGCACCCTGGGATTTGCTGTTCCTGACTTGCGAATTAATCAACGGTTTTCCCAATTTCTGTAATGCTAAACCATTGGCAGCAGGCCCATAGATGCAAATTGAGTATGATTCTCTTTTTGCAAATCTGTAATACCATTTGCCCATTTGAAGTTTGCCCTATTACTTCTTTAGAAAATTCAGACATAGCATTTAGCATATATTTAATAGCAAATTCTCAAAGTTCCTTATGTTATAATTGCAAATAGGTTTTGGATGCATGTGGCCCTTAATGCATTACCTGGTTTAGTGGCATGTTTCAATCTTCATGCTAGGTTACAATTGGAACACTACTGTGATAGGCTGCTTGCAACCACTTTGGTGATTGGATGGTACATGTACATGTGTGTGGTCCAATGTTGATCCTGTATCAACTGTTAAGGTGTATGTTGTCACTGTTACATCCAGGTCTCATCATGAGTTAGTGGCAGCTAATCGTGTATCTAATGAGTATCCTTTGGAGATAAATGTGAGTAAAGTCATTGAGGACATGGTAACCTACACGTGGATGGTCCCACCCTGTCACTGAAGACGTGTAATGAGACTTTCAACTGGGCAACCTTGGTGTGCTGAGTGAGAGAATGTCTCAGGTGTCAGGATCCGGCATGTGTCATTGAAACATTTGCACTCAAGTTGGCCTCTGTGGATGGAAATGCATCTGGGAACATCATAGCCTCTGTGCAGAATAAGATGGCTGGTATTCACCACACACGAGTCATCTCTATTATTTGGACAATGTTACTTAGCGTGTGAACTGTCAGGGTCCTCAAATGTGTAGACTTTTCATGGACATAATCTGAGGTTGTTGGTTCTGCTAGAGGCCACGTACACCATCAAAGGCTATGGTCCAGGTACACTGTCACACTTTGTAGTTTAGGCATTAATGAGGCCCAGACAACAGATGGGCCATGATTTAGCTATTCAAGGGCACTGTAACCAATATGATACAAATAAAAGTCAGATGATGCAATACAATGTATTTGAGTATACATTGATGAGGCAAATGACAAATTAGCCTCTCAGGAAAGAGAGGTTTTGAACAGCAAGTGTGGTCCATATGTGGTCACCGGGAATCATTAGGGTGACCCACGGACAGGTGCCAGTCAGGCTGACAGGATGCTGGGTCAATCAGGATCCAGCTCTTTCACAATTGACATGATCAGTGGTCTGGCTAAGACTGGTCGGAGGGAGCAGTAGACAGTTGACATGTCAAACTGTGTATGTCCTGTGTTGTTTTGAAGGTGACACATGAACCCAGATACAGTGTTACACGGCAACATTAGTAGCAATGCTTAACGGTGAAATTGCCAATATGACTACATCTATGCTGTAGGAGGCATCAGCAGGGACGGTGCATGTAAATTTGGGTGGTGTGCATGGAGGTGATCACTGGTGTGGCCTTCATCAGTGTCTCACAAGTCCTGTCGGATGACATTTGCTTTCAAATGGCCTACAGTACCTTTCACACGGGAAGCAATCCACAGGTGATACCGGGCCTTAAAAACTCCAAGCCAGTGTATTATTTGAGCTGACTTCCATGCAGTCAGATAGTACTATGACAATGGTATACCATAGGAAAGGGTGTGGCACACTGGATGACTCTTGTTAGTGTGTGTGTGTAGATGAGGGAATATCAGGGTACACATATTTGTATTCCAGGGACCTCTTCAGACAGGTGGGGTGTGACCAGGCGCATGGGTGTGTCAGCTTTTTAGAAAAGGTCTGACATGTAGATGGGATGTGATGTGCTGGATGCTTGTCATATGTGTGGCACTTGTGCTGTGCGTGTTCTGCTTATGTATAACTCTAGTAACAGATAGTCTTTGCAAAGGTTGTATGTAGTTGGAATTACTGCTGTCAAGGGTCTGGTCATACATTCCTGTTCCTGATGCAAAAGCATGTCAACTGCCTGATGTATGAGGCCTGTTTTCCCATAGTTGACTGATGGTGTTTTAGTTGTGTGCCATATGCTGCGATGAACCATGTTTCCAACATGTATGTGTGTAATAGGTGTGGTCCTCAGCTATTGCCCTTCAAAGGTAAACTGTACAGGATGTCAGTCATTTACATTGTGTGTGTATGTGACGTTGTATGATAGGCATCACATTTGTAGTGAGATTTTCTGTGTCCTGATTGTTATATCATCAATGCTCCATGAGGCGACACTCTTCTTCTGATATTTAGAGCTAAAGGTGTGCAGAAATGATTAGCCAGACCATGATGTGGTGTTTCTTATCAGTGTTTATTTACAATAGTTCATTAAGTGGTGATGGTGATAATATTTAAAAGAAATTGTTCACAATGTGTTGTCGCCTACGCACTCCAGCAGCCGTGTTTGGTTGTTCCCCCTCATGTTGCAGGGCAGCATCCTCCTCTTCCTCGACTTGAGGCATGTATGGGTCTGGTTCCAGGAGGGGAATGTTCCTTTTGATGCAAGGATGGAACATGTTAGTATGATCTTACATACCATCTCGGAGGAATATAGGAGGCTACCACCAGTGATGTTGAGGCAGCGGAACCTTGACTTGAGGATGCCGAAGGTCTGCTCGACAATGCTGCGTGTCCTCCTATAGGCCTCGTTGTATGCACGCTCTGCAGCTGTACTCGGGTTGCCAAATGGTGTCATTATCCATGGGTGGATGCCATACCCCTGATCAGCTGAAAGAGAAAAAGAATGGGATCATGTTGATGTAGCTGGCACTATTGAATAGACCTTGCATGGCAGTAGTTGTCTTGTGTTGTCTGTGACTCTTTTGTGTACTGATGTGACATCCTATACTTGTAGGCTATACCATCTGCATTGTGTTGTTTCCTTGGCTGAGCAAGTGTTTGTCTGCTATCCGTTTGTCATCAGTATATTTTGGGATTTTCAGTACAGTGTGCCCTCCCTAGCATTGTGACATGTGATACAGGTGTCCGTGTGTCTTCACTTGGGGTGAGATGATAGTTCCATGCAGAGTTAAAATTGAAAGTGTTGTTAACACGTTCATGTGAAAGTACCCTGGACATCCCATACCTTTAGACTTATGCAATGGATTAATGTAAAGGTCATTGGGAGACTTATAATTTGCAACGTGACATTTCGGCAACCACACTCATTAATGTCTTAACATTAGGCTGTACAGTAAATTCCGATGTGTGACAGGTTCAATGGTGACTTAAGAAACATGGCTAGTGATGTCAGGACCTCAGTGTGTTCCTGTTGACATGTTGCTGTTGTGGTGTATGTGTTGTGTGTCCTTGAGGGTTGCTGTGCAGTGCATATATACTTACCAACAACTAGTCCATTGCCATACCATCCATCCTGGAAGTGTAGATTGATGGTGCAGTGACGGAAGATGAATGAGTCATGTACACTCCCAGGATATTTAGCTACGATGTTGGTGAACATTCCTTGGTGATCGACAATGGCCTGCACGTTGATGGAATGTGTGTGCTTCCTGTTGCGGTAGAGGTGTTCAGTTGCAGCAGGTGGCACAAGGCGTACATGTGTGCAGTCGATTGCACCAAGGACGTGTGGGAAGCCACTGATTGCGTAGAACCCTGGTTTCGTTTCCTGCTGCTTCTGCAGTGTGTTAGGGAAGCAGATGTGGCGGGGTGGCGGTCGAATGATGGCATCCAGTACTTTGGGCAGAAATGCGGAGAATGATGGTTGTGATATTCCACCTACCAGGGCACCAGTTGCTTGAAAAGAGCCACTTTCCAGCATGTGAAGTACGGCAAGCAGCTTTGTTTCTGTTGGTATGGTGTGGTGTGTCACCAAAGTGAGGGCCAACTGCTGTTCAATATTTCGCAGCAGCTGCTGAATGGCCTGCCAGTTCAACCGGTACCTCTGTATGATGTTGTGTTCCCTGAGGCCCTGAAGGGTTGTTCGGGGGCGGAATATCCTCTCCTGCCTTCTGAGCTGCCTTTGGGGTCCCTGCTGGTGTTGTTGTAGCTGCTGCTGTTGCTGCTGGGCTCTGCGTCTGCGTGCATGCTGGATTAGAATGACCTCCATGGCTCCCTGTTGCTGCTCTGCTGCTCTGCTGTTTGTTCTGTGTGTTCTGATTAAATACAGGTGTGTTTGCCCCATTTTAACGCCTGCCCTGACCAAGGCGTTAATTTTTGACGCAAATCGGGCTGTGCGTCATTTTCTGGCTCCGCCTCCCGGCTGTGCGTCATTTTTGCCCGAAAGCATAAATACGACGCACGACCGTTTAAACCATTTTTTGGACTGGAACGCCTACCTTGCATATCATTAATGCAGGGCGGGTTGCCGCATCAAAAATTTTGCCGTCCGCAGGCTCGGGCGTCAAAGTTGAAATACGGGGCAACATTTGCGCTGATTGTGCGTCAAAATTTTTGACGCACAATTGGCGCAAACGGAGTATAAATATGCCCCTCGGTACTGCTCCTCAAAAATCAGTGTTGGCACCGGCTGCAACCATCCACCCTTTAGACAAAATGTTTATCCTGTAGCCAATCAATGATGTGCAAAAGTGTGCAATAATGCATTAGTATAAATACTGTTTGTTAGAAACGGGGTCTCTAGTTGGCAGTCGGTTTGCACCCTGAACAAGTAGGGACCCTCATTCTAGTCAGGATAAGAAAGATACCCAGCTCAGATAAACTCTGCTCACCCCCTGGGTAGCTTGGCACGAGCTGTCAGGCTTACCTCAGAAGCACTGTGTAAAACATTTGCACATAACACAAAGTAATACAGTGAAAACACTACAAAAGGACACCACACCAGTTTTAGAAGAATAGCCAATATGTATCTGTGTAAAATAAGACCAAAACAAGCAAAATCCAATATACAATAATAAAGATATGAATTTTGCAAGAATTAACTTAAAAATACAGTTCCAGTTCCTTGAAGTCGATAGATCCGTCTGGGGCTATCGTGGCATCGTAAACAACAAATCCAACAGTTCAGGCTGGTCACAGCATTGCGGGCCAGCTACGGTGTCAGGAAGACCCCAAACAGTACCTTGGAAATGCAAGGCGTTGTGATCCTTGCGATGAGATCTGGAGTGTGGTGGTGCTGGTGGCACAGGAGTCAGTTCCGGAGGTCGGTGCGAGTGTTGTTTGCCCTTGAAGTCACACGCGTTGCAGATCGAACTCCAGGCTGATGACGAAGTCAGGAGTGCTGGCAATGATGGCGTTAGTGCTGCGGTGCAAAGCAGGACGATGCAATGTGCATGCCCACATGTCACGGTGCAGGCAGCACTGCGTCATTGCTGAAGCGATGTCATTGGTAGGCGCAAGGTGGCTGTGCGGCACGGGACAGGCTCCATGTGGCGCCCACGGGTCGAGTTGCATACGGGGGTGCCACATGACGATGCTGGAGTCAATGTCACTGGCGTCGGTGGACCGCAGCTGTGGTGCAGGATGGATCAGTGCTTTGTGTACCTTACAAGCAGTGCCCTCAGGCCACAGTGCAGGCAGCGGCATCAGTGTCAGTGTGGAGTGGGGCGTTGGGGATGCCAAGGCTGCAGTTTGAGCGAGGCAATGCGGAATGCGGGGCCTGCAGGTCACGGTGCAAGTAGTGCCTTGTGATGGCACCAGATGGTGGCATCGGTGAGACCAGGGTTGCTGTGCGACATGGGGCACAGCTCTGTGTGTTGTCGTCAGGTCACGCTGGCGGCAGCAGCGTTGTTGACAGCATCGCAGTGGTTTTTCTTCTGTTGCAGCACAAAACGCACACTTCCCAGTGTTGTAGGCAGATGAAGCTGAAATCTTTGATATCCCTGAGACTTCCAACAGAAGGCAAGCTCTACTCCAAGCCCTTGGAGAAACTTCACAAGCAGGATACACAGCAAAGTCCAGTCTTTGCCCTCTTTAAGGAAGAAGCAGCAACTGTAGGTCAACCCAGCAAGGCACACACAGCAAAGTGGCAGTACTTCGCCTCCAGCTCTTCAGGTCTTCTCCTTGGCAGTGGTTCCTCTTGATCCAGAGGTGTTCTAAAAGGCTGGGGTTTTGGGTTAACTACTTATACCAGTTCTGGCCTTTGAAGTAGGCAAACTTCAAAGGAAAGTCTCTGTTATTCACAAGTTCCTGCCTTGCACAGGCCTGGCCCCAGACAATCTCCAGGGGGCCAGAGACTGTATTGTGTGAGGACAGGCACAGCCCTTTCAGGTGCAGGTGTCAGCTCCTCCCTCCCCACTCTAGCCCAGGATACTCATCAGGATATGCGGACTACATCCCAGCTCCCTTTGTGTCACTATCTAGAGGGAAACAGCCCAATTATCAGTCTGATCCAGGCGTGGATTCCACAGGCAGGCAGAGGCAAGAAAATGCCCACTTTCTAAAAGTGGCATTTTCAAACAGACAATCTAAAAATCAACTCTACCAACAGATGTGTTTTTACATTGTGAGTTCAGAGACCCCAAATACCAAATTTCTATCTGCTCCCAATGGAAAACTATACTTAAAGGATATTTAACCTATCAGAGATATAGGCCTTACAATAGTGAAAAACTAATTTGGCAGTATTTCACTATCAGGACATGTAAAACACACCAGTACATGTTCTACCTTTTAAATACACTGCACTCTGTTCATGCGTCTACCTAGGGTCAACCTTAGGGGTGCCTTACATGTAGAAAAAGGAAAGGTGTGGGCATGGCAAGTGACTACACTTGCCAGGTCAAATTGACAGTGCATGACTGCACACACAGACACTGCAGTGGCAGGTCTGAAACATGGTTACAGGGTTACTCATGTGGGTGGCACAACCAGCGCTGCAGGTCCACTAGTAGCATTTGATTTACAAGCCCTGGGCACACATGGTGCTCTTTGCTAGGGACTTACTAGTAATTCAAATATAGCAATCAAGGAAAACCAATCACCAATACTATTTACACAGGGAGCACTTGCACTTTACCACTGAGCAGCAGTGGTAAAGTGCGCTAAGACAGTAAACCAGTAAAAACAGATTCTAGCATACCATAAGAACAGGAGGTCAAAAGGCAAAAGGACAGGTGAAACACACCCAAATATGCCAGGTCTAACACTGGTTATAGTGAGTGACAATGTTATTTGTTTTCTTCTATGTTATGACTTACTGAAAGACTGCATAACACTTCCATAAAATCACAGTGCTGAAAACAGGTCAGTATTTTTCCAAAGACGTTATTAGTTATTGATGTCCTTTCAAAACAAAGTATCAACTAAAATTCAGAAATGAAAACATTGATATATATGGACACTTTAGAAGACATAGGCATAAATGAAAGGGATGCATGGCCATATAAGAGCTAAATAGGTAAACAGAGCATTAATGATTACATGTGAACCAGCGAATTCCCCAGTGAATCAAAAACATCCCATGTCAAAATTAATCATGAAGAAACAATAATTTCATCATGTGGACTGACAAATTACAGGCCTATGTTAAATGTATCTGTTGGTTTCTGAATTTGAGGAGGCACTAAAACAGTGTTAATTGTAACCTGGGATGACTTCAAGCTCATTATTGAGTTTTACAGAGCCTCTGCACTTTTCCTACTTGACCTCCCTCTTCCTTCTAGGCTTTGGGCCACCAAGTACTACTTAAAACATTAAAGGACACAGGACGTTTCAGCAGTCTCACAATGTTAGGCACCCCCTAGACTCACTATTTGCACCCCTTCTCTCCAAAATATAGCTGTTTCTAATGGCTGGACTTGTCAATACGTTCAAGCTTGCTTGCTACAACTAGTTGGCTAATACCCACATTATTCAAAGATTGGAAAATCTCTCCTGTGCTGACAAAGGCTGACTCTCTCAATACCTGGAGGTAATAGATAACTAGATGATAAACATTATTTGAAATGTAATCCTCTAAAATATTGTTACTCACTTGTGGTTCATCAAAAACTTATGGCATCACTACACCCTTGCCCAAGGAAACTGGATCATCTACCACTGTGAAGCAAGTAAATCATTTGGTTGTGATTATGTTCATTAATTCTCACTTTCGCAGTCGAAATTAGCAATGTGATCAACAATCTTTTATCACTATGAGAACACTAAGATGCACAAAGTCTTACTTGGTTTACATACACAAACTCATGTGTCTACAGCTCTAGAACAGTCTTGTCTTGACTACACCCATATAGCCTATATTGGGCTCTCAAATCATCCAGAATGCTCCTTCAAGCTAGGATCTGAGTTTTAACAATCGTGAACATATTACTCCTGTCATAAAGGCCCTTCAATCTCTATTGATTGCAAAAAAGGAGTTTCCAGCAAATCTGTATGCAGCACCCACCGGGCAATTAATCATACTGCCACGTATGTTCTTCAGTCCAAACTACACCAAAGAAGGACCTTTAGGTCAAGAACATCATTCTTCTTGCCAAACCAGACTTTCAAAAGAAGCTAGTAAAGGGAAACTTATTTTCTCTACAATTATAAAATTTAAGGTTAACCATTAGTCACCTAAGGTGCAGAAAATCTATATCCTGAAATATGACTCAACAAGCTGAAAGTATATAAGAACTGAGGTCCATATACTGCATGAAGCTATCATATCCCAAATATGGGTGGCCAGTTCACTCCAGGGTGGGCCATAAACAGTGCTGACTAATGCCTTCACACTAGCTTCAATGGATTGGGGGGTCACTGCCTCGCCTGGATTGAGTCTGTATGTATGTATGTATGTATTAATGTATGTATATCTATGGTATTTCTAGAGTGTGAACCTGGTCAAAAAGGCAGTGGAGCGCTGTACATAGTGAAATCAGTGTTAGGGTGGTCCTTTTGGACACAAGGATGTTGTTCCAGATCCCACGGACAAAATTAGAAAAGGTCTTTTTTCTTTTCTTTCTCTTTTTTCTTTTCGTTAGTTCTCATGGTTGGCTTTTCAACAGTGCCTCAAATGGTTCTGGCCATTCTGTCCTAACTCCTTAGAACTAATGAAGTGAAGGGCCGTTTTATTACCACTGAACAGGCTTCATATGGTATATTCCTCTGGACAATATTGATAATCATCGATGGCAATGACAAGAAACACTAAAGGTTGTTCCCTGCATCCAATGCTTGGCCTCTTTTCCAGACTCACGTGCGGTGAAATTTTATGAAGCAGGTTCATATAACTCTTTCTAACCTGCACATCTGACTCAACTATATTCATATAGGCCACGGTCCAACCATCACTCTTTCAACCATGCACCCTAAAGGTGTCCGGGATGCCAAACCAAATCAGAGTGCTATTACAAGCTTGTCATTATTATGTAGTGCTATGATACTGATGCAAAGTAACTAGTTCAACAACCCAGAAAATGCATTGCGCCTTGCCCAGGAAAGGATAACACAATACAAATACTAATAAAATGCAGCTAACAAAATTGCAGACTAATAAGCAATATGGGCATTTTTCACTACAATTACAAGAGTGAGCAATGTGGCCCATCCCATATTTTCAAGGTAGCAAGTGACGTTGTAAAGTACTTAAATTTTCATCTCAGTTTATTACTAACTGGTCCTCCCTGATACCTTTACCTCAAACATTCCACATTTTAAAAGTGTTACTGGATAATGAAAGCCATTATATGCATCCAATCTCAAACTACTCAGATGAAATTTGTAATTTAAAATAGATGTGATATGCACCACAGCCATGTGTAAACTTCACAGTGTCTACCAATTATCTTTCGGTTTTTTGTAAACAACTTACTAAAACATTGTATTAATTGATAAACAAATGATCTGGTCCTGCAATGGAACTTTTCGATCTGAACAAGTTAAGTAAGTCATCAAATTATGCTCCTATCACCTTTCTCGTCGACAGATATTATACTGCATTACTATCTAGCAACCTCATAAAACATGCAGACAAAATATTAATCTCCACAGATTGCAATATGCCTTGGGGAGTCCCCACTGCAACAATAAATTTCCCTTTTTCAATGCACGTTTTTATTGCACAATGAGCACTGAGGCAATCAGTCCTCTCAGGTAGACATTTAGGGCCGTATTTATACTTTTTGGCGCCCAACTGCGCCAATGCAGTTGTGAGTCAAAAAATTTAACGCCGGCTAACGCCATTCCAAAGCGCCATGCGGGCGCCTTATTTATGGAATGACGTTAGCCGGCGGAGCTGCCTGGTGTGCGTCAAAAAAATGACTTACACCAGGCAGCGCTGGCGTAGGGAAAAAATGGAGCTTGGGTGCCAAAAAATGGGGCAAGTCAGGCTGAGGCAAAATTTTCGCCTCAACCCGATTAGCGCCATTTTTTTGGACTCCCAACCCCCATTGAAATGACTCCTGTCTTAGCAAAGACAGGAGTCATGCCCCCTTGCCCAATGGCCATGCCCAGGGGACTTATGTCCCATGGGCATGGTCATTGGGCATAGTGGCATGTAGGGGGGCACAAATCAGGCCCCCCTATGCCACCCAAAAAAAAAAAAAAAATACTTACCTGAACTTACCTTAAGTTCCCTGGGATGGGTCCCTCCATCCTTGGGCGTCCTCCTGGGGTGGGCAAGGGTGGCAGGAGGTGTCCCTGGGGGCATGGGAGGGCACCTCTGGGCTCCTTCCGAGCCCACAGGTCCCTTAACGCCTTAAAAAATGACGCTAAAGCAGCTGGACGTCATTTTTTTTGACCCGCCCACTCCCGGGCGTCATTTTTACCCGGGAGTGTAAATACGGCGCACATGCCTCGGAGTCATTTTTTAGAAGGGAACGCTTACCTTGCATATCATTAACGCAAGGAAGGTGTCCACGCTAAAAAATGACGCAAACTCTAAGATCTTTGGCGCTAGACACGTCTAACGCCAAAGTATAAATATGGAGTTAGTTTTGCGTCGGATTTGCGTAAAAAAAAAGACGCAAATCTGACGCAAACAGAGTATAAATATGGCCCCTAGTACAAGCCTTCCAGTGTGCACCAACAACTGTTTTGACTCCCAAACCCAACATATATAGGAGTTGTCTGGCTGCTCTAATGCATAGAAATGCTGTCAAATCTTCAAGCCTCTGCCGGGCACTGACACCAGCAACACCCTGTGTTTGGAGGTGGCTATTCCCCACCACTGGATGCCAAGAGAGAAATCCATTATGAATGCATGCCACTGAGGTAAAAGGAGGACATGGCTGTTCAGTGTGATCCTCCTCCCCACTCTCTCCACGAAATCCATTGTTCACAATTCTGAGTCTTCAATTTAGTGTGTTGTGGTGTCTGCCAGAAATACTAAGTTTCTCGTTAAATTACGGAACTAATTTTAGTTAAGTTTACCTGTTTCATTATTTGAAGAAGTTCCTATTTATAATCCAAATGAAAGTCGAGGTACCGGCATTTGTACTTACATTGCCCCATGACATGTCAAAGGCTGATTGTGGCACTATTTTGATTAAGGCTGTAGATTGCTCAATCATGCCACTGCGAGTAGTGTTCCCACCATGTAGACAGAAAATTATAGTTTATTCATGGAAAGCCTTTGCTGGAGTCACTAGAAGCATGAATCATTTAAAATTGTGGCTAAAAATTGAGATCTATATGTTTCAGGAAGCCTGTCAGGAACATGCAGAAGCTTAATGGCTCAGCAGGCACTGCGGTGTAATATTCCAAGCCCACTTGTATGCCACGTGTGCGTAAAACACAGTTCATGATGGCATCCCAATAACAAACTACATTATCCACCAGACCTTAATTTCTCATGTTGTTTGGCGATGTCAGCATCCATCTTGAGTTATCTGGTATAACCTTCCTTGACTTTCACAACATCTTTGCATGATTATCATAATTAAATATTGCTGCAGTCAGGTTCTTGCTACATAGCTGCAAGATGTCTGTTAAAAAGAACAGCTGCTCCCCTCGGAGGATGTTTGGGAATATTGAGGATACAGAGAGAGAAAGTGTCTAAAAACCAAGTTGTGCTGATAAAACAAACTTTGCACCATTTCGTTTTGTAATTCTGACTTTGGGCTTTGCAATAGTGTTAAGATTTATTTAATTTGGAACTTGATTTATTCCTCTGACAGACCTTATGTGTAAGGTGGTCAGAACTCTTAGTAGCAATATATGAATTGCCAAAGAAGAAACCACTGAATGAATTCATGACTACAAATTACCCATCTTTTTAGAGGCAAAACCACTTACATTGAATCTGGTGAAAGCACACAGTAACAAAGCTCAATGTTATTTATTTTATGGGAGAAGTGTAATTAACATATATATAGTTAATTCTCTATTGTTTCAGGTCAACAAGCTCCAACTCAGAAAACAGAGAGCTGATTACACAGAGATACAACCAAAATGTGTTGTTTCACAGTTATAGTTAGATGCAAGACTTCCACAGCCAACTACTAATGGATCTCCTGTTTATTTTAGGTACCCACTTTGACCTGCACATATCAATGTCATCAGAAGTGATGAGTCAGAGTGGTGGTGTCTGGTGTCTCTTTTTTTCTCTTACTGTATTCCGCTTTCCCTGTTTTTATTACTGGCCCTAATATTTTTGTTGTGTATGATTGATGTTGTGGTGGTGAGAGATGAATGATTGAATTGCTCCTGTTGGATCCAGAGAACACTGTTACTGGTTTCGGACAACATGTTGGTAAGCAAAAAAAATTCTGAGGGAATATTTTGAGGAGCCTTAGTTTTAGGATGTTTTAACAGATATTGCCATTTCAATAAATTATTTGACTGTCTTTTTAAAAGACCTGACTTCAAATGAAACCTCAAGCCTGCTCCATGGGCAATTGTCAAAAAATGCTAACAACCTTTTACTATACAATGGGAACATCACAGTGGTGACCCTGTGTTGACTAGTGTTATGATGGGATGGAATCCTGGAGATTGTTGAAGGAGTCCTCGAGAGTGGAAAAACGGCATTATGACCATTGAATCACCTTGATTTTGATTATTAGGTTGGTGTTTTTTTTTTTTTTAAAGTAATGCACGTATTGTTCTTGAGAATTCTTATTAATATTGTGGTCTGTACAGGTTGTTTGTGAGTTTTTTTTTCAGGGTGAGATTTCTTAATTATGATAGCAGATTTTAAAGAAGCTATTCAATTGGCTTACTAAATTTTCAACTTTGGTTTTTAGTAAACACATATCAGTCAAAAGTATGTATTGAATTAGCAAATATAATGCCTGAAATATGTCTTTTAATATCACTGCAGATTATCAATTATCATGCACAAAACCATACATTAAAAGCAAGCCTGAGCATGGCTCAGATAATAAGAGGAGGATTGGCTTCAGTGACACCCCATTACAACACCACCTCTAGTCCCCCTCATTCCAACAGCTGTAGCATTGCTGTTACTAGCAGAAGCAATAACTCCACCACATTGCAATACATGTGCACATGTTTATCCTGATGCATGCATACAAATGTGTCAGCACTCAAGTGTGTACATGAAGTGTGACTCATGTGTGTGCTTGCGTAGTGACAATTGGTGTGCATACTTAATATACTGTCTTAAAGTGGCAGATGCTTATGTTAAAACAGTAAATTAAAAGTCAAAAATGGACGCAAGCAGCCTAGTATTAAATTTGAAGTTGCCAGGCCCTTGTGAAAAAAAATTCAAGAAAAATATAAATAAATACTCAAAATCAGAGTGGAATAAAACAGGGGACAGTGATCAGAGGGAGAGCGTAGGAAGGGTAGACCAGTAAAAAGAGAGTGCACAGGCATGAAGGTCACAGGAACAAGTGGAGGAAGACATGCACTTCTGTAGGATGCCGAATGCAAAATAAACAAATATTGACAAAATCAATCAGTCTGGGATTGACTGATAGCTTTTTGGCTTTGCCTCCGCCTGTTATGTGATTACTTTTTCAAAACTTAATTGTTGGGGGTGCTACGGCCTTTTGCACACGTAGACCAGAAATACATGTCCATTAATCCTTTATTGAATGTGGATGAAGGACAGTCAATAAAATGGCAGTCTGGGAGGGACTGGAGTTTCAGCATGCCGTAGATGAGTTCCCTCTGCAGTACCGTAATCCATCTAGGTTACAGGTGTAGCCCAATAGCATAATTGAAGTCCCAGACTCAACTTCGTCCATGCTAAAAGTTTAATTCCAATAGAGAGCCTAAGGCAAGCAGCCATGAGCAATCATCTTGCAATAAAGATAATAAATTTAACTTCAAAACTATGGTGAAGCAGGTGTTAAAAATCCCCCCAAAAATTATGCAAAGAAATCTCCTAGATTTCTTTGCGCCATTTTTTTGCCTCCCCCCATGAGGAAACGCCCCCTTTGCATACATTATGCCTGGCACAGGCATAATGTAACCCAAAGGGTTACAAAGTGGCACAATGTATGCATCTTGCCACTTTGTAAAATTGGCGATTTGGCGATGGGCCATATTAGGGTAAAAAAAAATACGCTAATGTGTTGCAAGGAGGCGCTAGAGGCTCTTAAATCTCCCCTAAAGATTCTGCCGGGAGAATGCATCTCACCAGAACATTCAAGATAGCTGACTACCTCTACTGCATTGTTGTTCCATCTAGTCTCTTTACTGGATGATGTGTTTTTTAGTGTGCAAAACTGTCTATCTAGTAAGAGCCATAGACAAAGTCTGAAGATGGTTCTATAGCCTTGTGATGGCTTGTCAAGAACTGACATAGAAGACGATTTTTAGGGATGAACATGCTCTTTATTAGAGGACATGCAGGAAGAATCAAGGCAGTTGTATATTCTACAGGTTGATAAGGTGGCCTGCTCTCGATTGGCTATTTTTCAGATTTTTTTCCCAGTTTTTCATCAGGTTGAGCACTCAAATGCAAACGATCTTTACGGTATGTGTCCTAACACTGCTACTTTTGTTGACAATCTGCAGCTTTTATTGCTGTCAAGACACCAGTGCATGAGCAATGGTTCTGAACTTATCTCATTACATGTGATGGTATAAGAATACTGAATCCAGAGGCAGAGTGGCCATGTACCCTTGCACCCTGCCCTTCCACCCACCAAGCTACCATGTGGCCTGACCACCGGGTCTGCTGGCAGACAAAGTTCACTAGCACACACATTGACAGTAATCTTTAAACTCCACATTTGCCAGACTTCCGGGCTGCATTATGATTATTGTTGCTGACTTTAGAAACAGAACTTAGGGGGTGGCACAAGCTAATATAACATCAGCTGCCACCTTTAAGGGAAGAGGGTTTAATGTTTTAATGGCAACCTGATGAACTATGACAAACTGTTTTAGGAGTGGCATGATTAAAAAATTAAATAACCATTTTTGATCAAACTATTTTCTTTGTTTTGGACACTATTTGTAAAGTGCACTCTTTGTAGAAAGTAATTGCTTATTTGGACTGGAAGTGAATTAACTCAGTGTTGATGATATTTTCTAAAAACCTAGGTTATTGTAACTCTTGCCGGCTCTTCTCGGCTTAGAAGTCATACCTGGATTAACAAGATCCACATTATAGTGGAAAAATCACCATATTCCCTGTTAAACCTACTGCCTTAAAATCTGGTGACTACCTACATCCCTTAGCATCTACCAGTAAAATTGGTGCTAGGTATGCTGAGGTTTTCACACTGTAATAGATATGAGCTGTCATAAAATTGGAAATCAAAACTAGTTTTCTGATACTAGGGATATTTTGTAGTAAGTATTCACAAGTTCTTTATAATATATCAATGGCTGATCAATGCTTTTCATAATAGTCTTGCATAGGAGAGAAAGGAAATGAAAATGTATGCTATCCATTCTGAAGATCGATGCATTTCAGTCCGTTGTGCAGCGAACAATCTGCGCCTGTCTGCATAGTGCAAATGTTGCACAGACAGATTAACATGTAACAACTTCCAGGCCCCACATTATAAATAGTACTTTTGTGAAGATACTTGGTGTAGGACTGAACAGCTGGCCCTATCAAATAAATATGGCTGTAAAACTAATCTTGATTCATCATTTACTATTCTAATCACTTTAAATTTTCAGTAAGGAGAGCAAGGCTCCACAATTGGGAATCACAGCTCGAAATCTCCGGAACAGCCCTAAAATGGCTTATCCAGAGGAATTTAGGTGCCAGATGTTCTAAGCATTCATACTGCCGCAAATACTTGGTTTGGAGTTTGTGACAGTAAAAGTACCTTTTCGATGTACTAATCTCATTTTATAAATCAGAATGATTTTTCCGACTCCTAAAATGGTATTATAAATACATACCCATTAAGTATCTGGAAAGGTAGTGTTAGAGGCATCCCTTCCAGGCATCACAATGGTTTGGTATGTACCAATGTTTTGAAACAAAAATCCAATCATAAAACATTGAATGTTTACCTAGACCTCAAATGAGGTAGTAACCCATTTCTAAAATGGAAGGGGTCACAAGGGGACTCCTTTGGCATTAGAAATAAAGAAGAGAAGTGTGTTTGGGACGACGCAGTGATCTATGGGACCACGGCCAACTATCAAACGAGTTGAAAATAACTTTTCTTCTCAAATTCACCTGCATATCCTTTAAAAAATGGGCTGCGTTAAAAAATTGTGGTACTTAAAAGTGATCACAGATATGCTGGTAGGCTGACGCCAGCAAGCCACTTTCCCTGTGATGGCCCCCAATCATGGCGACACGCCTCAGTAATATTCATGATGTAGGGTTATTGCAACCCACTATGTTTTTGCACTATAAGAACGGACCAATTAGTACAAATTATTTAATCACTGCAAAACTAAGGGTCGCAGTTTGCTGCCAATATTTTGCTACCAGTGTTTGTTACATCTGGCCTTTAGCTTTTGCATTTATGATTTATCATTTTTTTGCAAAGGGATAATAAAAATAAAAATGGTTTTCCTACACAAGTAGTGTTTGAATGTGGGTTGAATTTGGAACTAAGAGTAATATAGTGACCAGAATTAACCACAGTGCCACGTGCCCTCTTATCTGCATCACTTTGAAATTTAAATAAGTGAACACAGTCCTTCAAATGTGCAATGACACGGCAAACTTTTATAAGCGTAGGATTCCCTGACACTGAGGCAAGTGGCCATCAATTACAATTCTTTGGTAAGTATTTGGCCATTTATAGATACCCATCCAAAGGTTCTCATCCAGAAGTGGCTCAATTAATCTGTTGCCATTAAACACTGGACCAAGTGACAAAATGCCAGTACGGGTAATAAAGCAATTTGCTTTTTCTATTTTATGCGTCTGCCTACAACATCACGCTTAGATACGGTCACTGTTTACATTTAGATAGGGTGTATTTCAACAGGGAGTAGGCACAGGGAGGTTTAATACAATATGTATATTGCCAGTCCTACATTTTTTGCTTCTACACCAATAGGTTGTGGCAAACATATATTACTGGAAACAAATTTAGTTTTGTTCCTCTGGAACTCTTAGCTACATTATTGCTGCTCTGGAAAAAGCAGACTGCTCTTTGTGCCTGCCAAGAGGTCGAACGATTAGGTCACAAGGCCTCTAACAATTATTATCCCATCTACCAGGACCTGCTTGGCAACAGCTGGGACAAGCAGAATAGTTGGCCTCCTGCCCTCTGTTGACCTTTAGGATTGACCTTTGGGTACATTAAACATCATGAACTCTGCGGTGTCCTGAGATGCAGTGACTGGGACAAGCAAGGTGTAGCCCACAAAAGTAAGTTAAGGTTTAAATACTGGGCCAAACATTCTTCACAAACTACCTTTTAACAATTGACAGTGCTAAGAATTCACAAGTTATTAGCCCAAAACACATGACAGTTCACAAAACAGATGTTTAGAAAATAGAAGAATTTGTCTTTCTTCTTCTTTAATAAAATACCAGGTCAGGCAATGCTGACAGACAGATAAATGCAGCAGTTTGGAAAACAAAAGAGATGACAAATAAGTTTTGACGCTAAAAATAAACTCGGTTGTCACATGTCATGCACATTTGTGTCTTGGAATGCACTGTGAAACCAGAGATGTGTTTTCTTAGACTTGCAATTATCGAAAACACGGTATTGATTTAATCTGAACTTGTATGTGCCATCCGCTTATTTTAATAACTTGTCAATTGTAAACAATATGCCAAAAATAGTCTTGGTAGCATGCAGTCGGCAGTCCCCATCTCTCCCATACACTGCCGGCTCTAAGTGCAAATCGCAGCTATAATGTAATAACTGCAACCATGCTAGCAAAACACATTTTGAATTATCTTGTCGCGTGAGCAATGCAGTAACGCAAATCTTGAGCACAGAAAAGAGCATTCACTTTGGGGCCACCAATAAATCGTTCTAACTACAATCAGTTCTGCAACAGCTTCCTCGCCGACTCACTTCCCTTCAGTGAAATCTGCAATGTTCTCACCTTCAAAAAAAGACAAAACAGCAGCAGCAGGAGGGCCGCTGACACTTATGTTTTCTAACAATCCTGCTGAATATTTTGTAATGTTGTAATATCTCTGCGATTCCAAAAGGTCTGTTGAATGTTAGAATAAGAGACTGAACCCTAACCTTTGTACTTTTTAGGAACTGCTGGGCTGTGACCCTCTTTGTATTTTATATTAATACAGACCGTTTCAATAACTTTCTTTTTCTGTTCTAAATAAAAGCTCAATTGCAGATTTCTGTTTACCGCACACATACCTCAAGAAAATGGCCCTGAGGTGCAACTGGGCAAGCTTTGGGGAGTGAGTAATTTAAGTCAAGTGCTTCTACCAATGGTGTGAATGTATGCATATTTATGAACTAACACCCTGTGAAATCAGCAGATATTTTTTTCCAAGCCAATCTCATTTCTCAAAGCTATATTTTAGGAGAGATATAATTACTCGCTAAGCAAAAGCCGTTAAAATCTAACAGAATTATACCCTGAGAGTTCACACATCCCGGATTCTCTCCATAAGAATAAAGATAGTTTTAGCTGAAAGACGTGCTCTGTTGTACATGTAAATAGTTATACTGTCCAATCTACTTTGCAAAACAATAACGAGGCCAGGGATGTTGCCGATTATAATTAGCTTAAAGCACATTTAGATGTTTGAAGGAACCCGCTGGGAACGTACACCTTGACACTTTGCTCCTACGCGTCTTTTAAAAGGGATAGTTCATTATTTCTCTTAATTATAATTTCGACCAATTACAAGGTCTAGCTTTAATTGTTATGCAAAATACCCCGCACCCCAATAACAAGCAAGGCAACTGAAGTGATCACAGACAACAAGCAGGCATCCGCTTCTCAGCACTAGAATGCAGATTTTTAGTTCTTAGGAATTCCAAAATGATAGCATGACTGAATCCTTCAGTATTACGTTTTATTCTCAAATGTCTAAAAAGTGTTTACCAGAGAGTCAGCAAACAACAAAACAACTGAGTCGGGGTCGTGAGGAGCAGTCCAAGCACCAGTGACGTTCTGACCCTTGTTGTAAGTATATTAAAATTATGTCCACAAAATGACTTGGAAAAAAACACACACAAACATTGAGATACATAACTACACAAAATATAAGGCTTCATTTAAACCCTAATGATAGTGCCAAAACTGTCCTGAGCCTCAATTGTACAAATCGAGCTAATGCAAAATTCAAAACTCCTTGTGCCAATGCCATCCTTATTGTCCCCGGAAATACCCTCAAAAGATCACACTTGCCACTGAGGTAATATATATTTTTTTAAATGTGTATTTGTAATTCGCAATACATACATCACGTAGGCAGATCGGGAGATTGCACGATAATACATTATGAGCAGATACATAGATCATAGCAATGGTCTTCAAAGGCATATGAAGGCAAGAATAAACATAAAATCAGGCACAGCGTAGCTCTCACTTATGTAACAACTACTCTGTGCAGCATACTATGACCTCGCTGAAATCCGATGCCCTTAGCGAAGAGACGAGCACTTAAGAGCTTGGAACACCAGGTACACACCAGGGCCAGCACTGAAGCAATACAACCGTTAATCAGGGCATCCTAGTGCTAACAAATAAGAGCGTAATGGATCCCAAAAGCCCCTCAGCCGAGCAGCCAGTGGCAGAGTTGAGGCCCTGACCAGTTCTCACAGAGGGACATATCCTTAAGCAAGACCTGAAATTTCTGTGCATCCTGTACCCCCACCTCAAAGCAACTCAAGGGGGCATATTTATACTCCGTTTGCGCCGAATTTGCGTCGTTTTTTTCGACGCAAATTAGACGCAAAACGAACTCCATATTTATACTTTGGCGTTAGACGCGTCTAGCGCCAAAGTTCATGGAGTTAGCGTCATTTTTTTGCGTGAACACCTTCCGTGCGTTAATGATATGCAAGGTAGGCGTTCCTGTCTTAAAAAATTACTCCGATGCATATGCGTCGTATTTATACTCCCGGGCAAAAATGACGCCCGGGAGTGGGCGGGTCTAAAAAACCCGCATTAGCGCCGGATTTTAGCGCCTGGGTCAGGGCAGGCGTTAAGGGACCTGTGGGCTCAGAATGAGCCCAGAGGTGCCCTCCCCTGCCCCCAGGGACACCCCCTGCCACCCTTGCCAACCCCAGGAGGACACCCAAGGATGGAGGGACCCACCCCAGGGACATTAAGGTAAGTCCAGGTAAGTATTTTTTTTTGTGGCATAGGGGGGCCTGATTTGTGCCCCCCTACATGCCACTATGCCCAATGGCCATGCCCAGGGGACAGACGTCCCCTGGGCATGGCCATTGGGCAAGGGGGCATGACTCCTGTCTTTGCTAAGAGAGGAGTCATTTCAATGGGGGATGGGCGTCGTAAAAAAATGGTGCAAATCGGGTTGTGGCGATTTTTTTGCCTCAGCCTGACTTGCACCATTTGTGGACGCCCATATGCCATTTTCCCCCTATGCCGGCGCTGCCTGGTGTACGTCGTTTTTTTCAACGCACACCAGACAGCGCCGGCGGCTAACGCCAGCTAACGTCATTGAATAAATACGGCGCCCGCATGGCGCTTCAGAATGGCGTTAGCCGGCGCTAATTTTTTTGCCGCAAAACTGCGTTAGCGCAGTTTTGCGTCAAAAAGTATAAATATGGCCCAAGGTTTTCCCAAAAGCAGACCCCTAGCAGTAGATATACAATACCTTTTCGGCACATTCTCACATAACCTAGAAGTACCATATCAGGAGTAAGTTGAAAAGCTTCATCTGTCATGTCAAGTAGTGCTGTTATAACCAAGTCCATAAATGCAGCAGCTGCTGGGCAGGGCAATGCTAGATGGAGAAAATACCCCCCATGTATCACAGTGCTTACATTTAGGCCCATTTATACTTTTTTAGCACCGCATTTGCACTGCATTTTGATGCAAAAACTGCGCAAACTTACAAAGTGCAATTGTATTTTGCATGTCTGTGTCGCTTTTGCGTCAAAAAATGACGCAAATGCAGCGCTAAAAAAAGTATAAATATGGGCCTTAGTGTCACCAGTCGGATAATAACATTCAAGGTCTACCAGGGTCAGTTACATCCTGTGCAAAAGTTTGTAATGAATTAAATGATATCTGCCATTTGAGAAAAAAACTCACTCTTCTGGCAACGAAAACGCAACTGTTCATCAGAAACAGCTAACCCCAGGTCTACCTCCAATAACAGACGGGCTTTGGGAGTCTCCACCACAAAGCAGTCCATTACAGCAGTATACAGTCTATTAATAAGCTTGTACAGTTGTGGATTAGAGAGTAGGATTGGCAACAGTGGGCAGTCTAGGGGCTCCTCTGTAAACATGACAAAGAATTGATAGGCCTTATAGGCAAGCTTACTATAAATTGAAACATCCATCATGGTAGAAGGGGAATCACCCAGGTAATCTTGGTATATTTTGAACCTATGTGCCAGAAACATCTCCCCAGTGTATTAATGTGTCTCTTATGAAGGACAGTCAGTAGCTCAGAGAAGCAGTCTAGCTGCAACAAAAGGTAATGTGCAATGGATATGTGCGGTGAATATGGCACGAAGGTATTGCATAGAGATGTCAACCTGTTCCACGCCTCAATAGCACAAATTAAAGCATGAATTTTGCACAATGGCCTGGAAAACTGCATATAGGAGGCAACATAGAGTGGGAGGGGGGAAATCTGCCCCTGATCATGGACTACAAGGGGGGACCTTGTGCTACTGTGCCTCCAGTGATGGATAAATTGCACTTCTGCCACCAGGTAATACACCTCAAAATGAGGTGACACAATACCACCCATGTGATATGGGAGTTGCAGTATATGCCAACAAATCCTAGGCTGTCTGCCCACCAATTCTAACCTGATCATGAGAGAGTGCAGATGATTTAAAAAAAAAACTTATTTAAGGGAATGGGAATGTTCTGGAACAGGTAGAGGAGCTTAGGTAAAAGTATCATTTTCATCAAGGCCACCCTGCCTGCCAGAGACAATGGCAGGGTAATCCAACAATCAACTAGTGTCTGCAGAACCTCTAAGTATCTCCCATAGTTCTCTCAGATAATAGTTGAACTATCCACATGATAAATTACACCTAGGTATATCATAGGCCCAGTCTGCCATCACAACTGATAGGGAATATCGGGTCAAGTTGTAGTCCTAGTCAGGGATACAATTATTGACTTAAACCAATTGATCCGGAGGCTGAACTAGCGCCCAAACTCCACTATTTCCTCAATAATGGGACTCAGCTTGACTGCAGGGCATCTAACTAGCAGCATCACGTCATCGGTATACATCGATAAAAGTGCACAGCAAAATCCCATATTTACCCCTCTCCTTTAATGGAATTCTCACAGAACACAGGCCAGAGGTTCTGCAGCAAGGCAAAATAAAAGAGGTGACAGTGAGCAACCCTGCTTGTGCCCCTACAAATCATAAACGGGCCACACATACCATCATTTAGCCATATTCTAGTTGAGGGAATAGTATAAATGAGTTAAACCCATTTCACAAAGGCACTGCCAAGCCCCATTCTGTTCAGAAGTGCCAGCACAAAAGACCACTCAACAGTGTTGAGTGCCTTGGCAACATCTAAAAAAGCAGCAACTATTGGCAAATCAGGGTCTAGTTTGTGTGTAAGAGCAAACACCATACAGAGGTTATCCAGGAGTGGACCAGCCCAGGATGAACCCCCCCCCACCACCACCACCACAAACACATCACAAAACTTAAATGAAGCTACATCAAAAGGAGCAGCTTATTCACCAGTAGCTTGGCAAGAATTTTGCTATCTATTTTGATGAGAGACATGGGACAATAAGACTAACATCTGAGGACTTGTCCGGCTTAAATCATTTGATTAATGATTAATTTGACCCCTCAGGGTCCACAATAGTTTTAATATGCTGAAAAGTCACTGACCACAAGAAAGGTATTTGTAGGAACCACATGTAGTACTCATCTTAGACTCAATCCTAGGTAAAATGTGTATCTCTTGCAAAAATATGATGTCCACCAAAAGACAATTAGGGGCATATTTATACTCCGTTTGCGCCGAATTAGCGTCGTTTTTTTCGACGCAAATTCGGCGCAAAACTAACGCCATATTTATACTTTGGCGCTAGACGCGTCTAGCGCCAAAGTATGAGTAAAGAGTGTCATTTTTTAGCGTGAACGCCTTCCTTGCGTTAATGAGATGAGATGAGATGAAAAATGACTGCGACGCAAATGCGTCGTATTTATACTCCCGGGCAAAAATCACGCCCGGGAGTTGGCGGGGCAGAAAACCCCGCATTTGCGCCACTTTTTAACGCCTGGGTCAGGGCAGGCGTTAAGGGACCTGTGGGCTCAAAATGAGCCCACAGCTGCCCTCCCATGCCCCCAGGGACCCCCCCTGCCACCCTTGCCCACCCCAGGAGGACAACCAAGGATGGAGGGAACCATCCCAGGGACATTCAGGTAAGTTCAGGTAAGTATACATTTTTTATATTTTTTTATATTTTTTTGGTATAGGGGGGCCTGATTTTTGCCCCCCTACATGCCACAATGCCCAATGACCATGCCCAGGGGACAGAAGTCCCCTGGGCATGGCCATTGGGCAAGGGGGCATGACTCCTGTCTTTACTAAAACAGGAGTCATGTAAATGGCGTCTGGGCGTCGTTTAAAATGGCGCAAATCGGGTTAAGACGTTTTTTTTGCGTCAACCTGACTTGCGCCATTTTTAAGACGCCCTAACGCCATTTTTCCCTACGCCGGCGCTGCCTGGTGTACGTGGTTTTTTTCCACGCACACCAGGCAGCGGCGGTCTGCTTGCGCCGGCTAACGCCATTCAATAAATACGGCGCCCGCATGGCGCTTCAGAATGGCGTTAGCCGGCGCAAAATTTTTTGACGCTAAACTGCGTTAGCGCAGTTTAGCGTCAAAAAGTATAAATACGGGCCTTAATGTATGTGATAATCTGCTGGCACGTGCAAGGGGTATTTAGCCCTCTAACATTCTAGGTGTTAAACCTCAAGAATCATATGCGCAGAGCATTAAATATGAACAACTCAGTCTTAACAGGATAGTGAATTTGATAGCTAAGCATTATGCAATGTAAGTATCATACGTCTCTGTCTTTATGAACAACCCTCCCAACCCTCACCATACCTACCCACTCCAGGACGCAATCACCTATGAGATCCCAAAACAATGTAAGCTAACAAAACTTAAATGAAGCAACAGGGTATTAACAGACTCATATGTCGTAACACTCACTAGGGCCAAAAGCTGGGTGAGGCCAGAGCACCTGTAAATAAAACCAAGCCCAGCAATCACAAATTAATATGGAAGGAACACTGGGCCAGATGTACAAAGGCCTTTTGCATTTCTCAACGAGCCGAATTGCAATTCCAGCACTTTAAGAAATGGAAAACAGCCTTTTCCTATGTACAAAGGCCTTTAGGGAATCGACAAATGTGATTTGTACTCTGTAGACGATTCCCTAAATAGAAAATTGCAAATAGGGAATTCCTGTTTGCAATTTTGTTCGGCACATGTACAAAGCATTTCCTAAATCCAAAATGAGCACTGAGGAAATGCAATCACCATTGACTTCAAGTTGATGATAAGCATGTGCAATTTAAAAAAAGCACCCTAAGATTCTGGGTAACAGGACCTAGTGAGAGCCACACAAGTCACCCCAACCTGTAATCCCTGGGTGTCTGTTTTTCAAAAATGTACAGGGTTACTAATTTTTAATAGGTGCTGACTGAGCTAGGGCCCAAAATCCACAGCTAGGTACATTGCAAAAAAAGGGTTAGTTTTGGAGTTATGGAAGGCTTTCTGTCTGTGGCACTGGGCCTACCCACTGAAGTAAGGTAACCTTTTTATTGGGAGACATAGAGAAATACAGAATAGTAGACCAAGTGTTATTACCAATTGTTTTTCTCTGCACTTGTGTCTTCCAAATGCGTAAGAAAGAAGTCATTTTGAGAATTGCCCTTTGATTCCCATGCTAATATGGGTACCCCCCAATTCAGAGTTGTGCAAATAACCACTGCTTCTAAACTCAATATCTTGTGTCCATTCTGGAAATACATAGGTTTCCTTGATACCTATTTTTCACTCTTTACATTTTACCAAATGAATTACTGAAAACCCGCTACACAATGAAAAACTATTGCAAGATGCAGCTCAGTTATTGGCTCTAGGTACCCCAGGTTCTTGGTGAACCTACAAGCCTTATATATCAACGCAACCTGACGGGTCCAACGGATGTAACAGTTTTTTGCGTTTTGAACATCTTTCATAGTTAGAAGAAGTTACAGATGAAAATATAGACACAAATACCTGTTTTTTCAACTCAATTTCAATATTTTTTATTTCAACTGTTACTTTCTATAGGAAAACCTTAAAGGATCTACTCAAATGACCCCTTGGTAAATTTTGAATTGTGTCTATTTTTCAAAAATGTATAGCTTTCTGGGATGGGATCTACTGTTGGTTCCATGCCCATTTCTACCACTAACTGGACGGAGGTTGAAAGCACAAAAAATAGGAAAAAATGGGCTATCTTCCAGTAAAACACCAAAACTGTGTTGAAAAATGTGTTTTTCTTATTCCAGTTTGCTTGTTCCTGACAGCTGGTAAAATGGTGATTGCAAACCCTTTGTTGATGCCATTTGCAGGGAAAAAACAGATGCTTTCTTCTGCAGCATTTTGTTCCCATTTTTCCCCCAAAAATGAAAATTTAGCTGTATTTTGCCTAATTGCTCGGTCCCAACATGGCGAATCCTCAAACCATGGGTACCTTTAGAATACCCAGGATGCTGGAAAAAAAGGACGCAAATTTGACATGGATATTTTAAACAGACAAAAATCATGGAGGCCTAACTGCAAACTACCCCAAATAGCCAAAAAAGGGCTCAGCACTTGGGTGGGGGGGGGATGGGTGGAGTGGGGAAGGCCTAGCATCGAAAGGGTAAGTAGGCCTCCTGTGCACCATTTAACCTACTACATGGTTGGTTGAAATAATGTATGCATGCCAAAATTGTAGACAAGAATGTGTGTATTTTCAAAACTCTTTAGCTGATTTTACATTCAAAGTGTTATTTCAGTGATAAATCATGAGCCTTTGGGAAGCGTTATTACTAATATTATTACTTTTGTGCTGGGGCACTGCAGCTATGGCAGTATGTATTACACAGCAAGAGACATTCAACATTGAAAAAGCCTTCTTTACATCACTGTTTTCAACCATGACCTATAAACTGAGATGATCACTGCTGGTAATCTTGCAAGTTGCTACTAATGAAATTTTATCTGTTGTCACTAATACAGCACTAACAATATTAGTAGCACCAGATGATTTGATCAAAATTAGCTATTATTACAGAAATGTTTGAATCCTCTGTGCTAAACAGAGTGCACATCACCATTCAGTGCATGGGCTGTATTCTGCTGATATGGACACTGGTGACATCTGTGAATCCTGACATTGCAATTTTTAAAAATACAATCCTCATGCCAATATGGCAAGTGACCCTGTAGCAATATTCTATGAGAAGAAGTATAGGAATGGTTTCCTCTCGAATAACTAGCCTGTAAAAAAATGAGCAGCGGAAAAAGAGAGGTAGGTGTGGAAAGAGGAGGAAAGGTAAAAGAAGTCTATTGGTGTGGGATTTAGAGGAAGAAATCATCATAAACAGGTGAAATAGAGATTGTGTCTGAGAAGAACATAGAGCTGCGGTTAGTTTCAAGCTAAATACCTCATCATCAAAGGGAATGAGAATAATAATAATAATGTTTATCATGTTGAAGTTAATAGGAAATGATTATCCTTAGTTGGCTCTACTGGCGCCACATATGTATTCCACCACTTCATATTCCTTGACATAGAATTGAAGACTTCTGTGATTGGGAATTGGGAAAATGCCAATACTAGTATCAACCGTTGCTGACCAGAAGTGTGATTTCTTGGCAGCAGTAGACCTTCCCTTACAAATGTCCCTATGAATTTTAGATCCGGAATAAACACCTTCCCCTTGAAGATTAGCCTGAATGTTTGCCCAGGGAAAGGTAGATTTGAGAAATAAGTTAATCCTGTTTCTACTTTAAATATGTTTATAGAGTCAGTCAAAGATCAAAAGTGAGGGCAATGATTTATTGTAGTTTCATAAACTGAAGAGACTCTTTCCAATTTTGAATCAGCACCTTGAATCTGGTCTTTGCAGATTATTGGTCACACTATGCGTGTGTGAATGAGATGTGTCACTCTCATTGCTATGCATCAATGTCCCCAGTAATTCCATATCTTGGATTTTGTGGAGAAGCCATTAACCCACTGTCTTCTTCACAGCGATTCCAGTGCAGACAACATGGCCACATCAGTACAGGGAGTTCTTCGAATTGTGGGTCTTCATACCTACTCAGTGCATTGTGAGTTCCCTGAATGCTTTAAGGACGACTTAGAGAATCTGCTCCAGTCTACAAATGTTACTCTTCACACATAATAATCCTTTAGGATCCCTTAAACCCACACACCTAGGCTGGGAAGTTTGGAGTCCCACATTTGCCTACGTATTCCCATTTTGGAGTGGGCTAAGAAGATTTGCTAATCTGTTTTCTGTGCAACATAAAGAAGACTAAGACAGACTCCTTGATGAAGTACCCTGCTATTTTTAACAGCTGCATCAAGAAGGTTAAGTCGAGCAGAATCAACATAAAAGATCAAATTTTCCTTTCCTGTAGAAAGGCCTATAGTTAAATAACCCAACTAGAGCAGCAGTATTGGGCAATTTATCACTGCATTGGCTCATGATGTATATTTCCACCCTGTTGAGAAGTCAGCAACATATATGGTGCATTGGGCTTTTGGGGACTCTGGAAGCTTGCCCCTTGAGTATTACATTGCCATTAAATCTACAGAGTGGCATTTCACCCTGTATGGTTTTTTTCAAACTTAACTGCAACGTTTCTTCACTTATGAAGCTGGATGAATCTACTGAAAAGTCATTTATCTCTAATGATTAAAGTCTTAGGGTGAATAAGCAGGCTTGTTCCTTCTTCCTGGGCTAAGGAGTGACTTGACATCACAATCATGGCAGATAGCCAAATGCTCTTCATTTCCTGTTGCCATCGCATATTCTGCAGGACGCTTGTCCAATTGGAAAGAGGGTACCATATTTAAAAATTATTTTGTGAAACAAATAATATTCAGAACCTTTCTTGTGAGTTGATTACTTTGGTAAATTACATGGTGGTTTGGGAAACATTGAATAGATTTGGATTTTCTCAACTTAGACTCCTTTGCACCCAATCTCCCATTTCCTATCTATCCAGAGGAGTACATAGCTGAACATTTAAAATCCTTTATGTCCAACATGTTTGAATATTTGAATTAAGAGCACTGGTAAATAACAGTGTTTTATAGGAGGAAGTTCCTGTAGATTACACCTTGTCTTATTCTTCTACGAGCCCAAATAAATATGTGAGACAATTCTTTCCCATTTACAAGGTACTTGATGAAATAATATGTTCCTTTTGGTTGAACACTTTATTTATACTCCAGTTATGTATTTTGAATTTATCACTGTCCCCAACAAGATGATGAAACATTTTGGAGAGAGTAGACAAGTGGTTGTGTTGACATTACTAATTATTTTTGTTCAGACGACTTAATCTAAAACGCTTCCATTGTTGTTTTATTCAGTGTACGAGATGTTTAAGCATCTACAATACTTAACTGTAGAGTTTTGGGAAAAAAAGAAAAAAGGTCGCGTTTATAAACAGACAACTGAATTAACAATATCAGATGTGATGAAAACAAAACAATTAACTGCAGGTAATATTTGTTTCCTAGGGATCTGATTTCACTAATACTGCTGTCTATAATAGTGCACGTGATGTCATCATCAACGAGTGAGTTTTCAGGTCGTATTTGGTATTTGTTTGTGTGGTCACTTTTCACACTCAAACTAAGTCTTTTTCAATTAATATAAATGTTTTATAATACGTTAGGCACGATATCTGAGTAGACTGAACTTAATGCTCCTCTAAGTGAAGGTGTGTCATTACATATGATGTACTTACACCCGTTTCACATTATTGTAATCGCGAATACATTTGCATAAACCTTGGAAGGTGCAAATAACCACAAATAAATAATTTGACAATAAATGAACAATTACATGCATAGTGTGTTACTCTAATTGGTACATCTCTAGGGCATGAAAGGTTGCAAGTTCACATTACAGATTTGCCCATGAGAAAGCCATAGAGAAAAAAATATATGCCTTGAAATGGGTTTGTAAATTGATGGCAACATTTAACCCACATTTATTTGTTCATAATATAACCAGATTTGCTCAAGAATATTCTTTTTAATTTAGAAATTAAATATGTTAATATGAAATGTGTTTTCAGTCACTCTCGGTCCCATCTAGGAAAAGAGGGTTGTTATTTGACTGCTGCACCTAAGCTCAAAAAACACCTTGGTTTATTACGTTGAAGTTCAGGCCTAGTTAAAAAAAGGAACAAAATCCATTAAGCTAATAATTGTTTTATAGGAAAACATTAAAAAACGTTGTCATATGACTGTATATAGTAATTGCGTTTTGATAAACTGAACATTCAAAGATCATTTGCTTGGTATAGAAAACCATCTGAACAAATTTTAATAACACTGAAAAGTCTGACAGCAATCCTTAGTGAGAACACTTTCATAGGGAGCGATGCACCAAAATGTGTTTTGAGAAGGTGTGACATATAGTACTCCTGCAATTCTGATGTAAGCCTGGAGTACTACTAGAGGACTTCACTGCAATACCTTTTTGAATCCGACATGTAGGGGCCGATGTACCACTTTTCTTGCATCGCCTCTGTACAACCGAACAACACCATGGTTGCACCGTATTTACAATACGGCGCGCCATAGCGGCCGTTAGGACAATAGCGTTAAAACATTTTTGTGCTATTGTGGTGCTTTGCTGCACTAGCGTCAAAAAGTTGGTGGCATGTGCAGCAAAGTAGAGGAAGGCCCATAGACTTTAATGGGTGCCTCACTTTAATGTCTGCTCAGAGTTAAAAATGATGGAAAAAAAGGTGCAGTGAAATGTTGTAAATTTAATTGTGCCATTTTTTCGAGTCAGAATATCCCCTTGCATACATTATGCCTGGTGCACCAGTTTGTAAATGCAGCGTGTGAGAAAGGCCTCCTTAAGAGTGCCTTAGTATAAAAAAATTACGCTAGGGCAGCGCATGGTGGCACTAGGGGCTTGTAAATATGCCCCATAGTGTCTACCATAGTAGGCTACCATATTGTAGAAAAACTATTTATGGTAACTCCAATTGGTAATAAAGTAGATGACTCAAATTTTGCAAGAAGTTATGTAAAATATGCAATAAGTAATTGCGTATGGGCATAGTGTTTTTGCTATGCAGTCACATTCCCTGATGAATTGTGTAATATACACATGCTGTACTTTCCATTACTGCATGAATAGTATATATGCGAAATAGTGATTTACTCTATTTTGCCTTTCCCTGAACACTCCTAATGTTTATAGTGCAAATATTATGCATTAATATGATGGCAGTATTTATTGAAGTTGTGTTCATTTGTAAATTACATTGGGCCCAATTTATAGTTTGACAGACAAAGTAAAGGCAGTCATGGTAGAGGAGTACTTTACATCCAACATCCTGACTTTCCATCTGCCAAGTTTAGAGGGCACTATCTGCCTGCCCTTTAGTGAACTCTCTGGATTTGTGTGAATCACCATCAAAGTGGGTAAAACAAAGCCATTCAAACGTTTGGGGTGTGTCCTTGTAGGAAAGTACCATCTTGCCTGGCATGTTACCCCCCATTTTCACTGTCTGTATCTTTGTTTTTGCCCATGTGTCACTGGGATCCTGCCAGGCAGGACCCCAGTGCTCATAATGTATGCCTTGTATGTGTTCCCTGTGTGGTGCCTAATTGTATCACTGAGGCTCTGCTAACCAGAACCTTAGTGTTTATGCTCTCTCTGCTTTCTAAAATTGTCACTGCAGGCTACTGACTAATTTTACCAATTCTCATTGGCACCCTGGAACACCCATATAATTCCCTGGTACATGGTACTGAGGTGCCCAGGGTATTGGGGTTCCAGGAGATCCCTATGGGCTGCAGCATTTCTTTTGTCACCCATAGGGAGCTCAGACAATTCTTACACAGGACTGCCACTGTAGCCTGAGTGAAATAACGTCCACATTATTTCAAAGCCATTTTTCACTGCAAATAAGTAACTTATAAGTCACCTATATGTCTAACCCTCACTTGGTGAAGGTTAGGTGCCAAGTTACTTAGTGTGTGGGCACCCTGGCACTAGCCAAGGTGCCCCCACATTGTTCAGGGCAAATTCCCCAAACTTTGTGAGTGTGGGGACACCATTACACGTGTGCACTACACATAGGTCACTACCTATGTGTAGCTTCACAATGGTAACTCCAAACATGGCCATGTAAAATGTCTAAGCTCATGGAATTGTCCCCCCAATACCATTCTGGTATTGGGGGGACAATTCCATGATCCCCCGGGTCTCTAGCACAGAACCCGGGTACTGCCAAACTGCCTTTCCAGGGTTTCCACTGCAGCTGCTGCTGCTGCCAACACCTCAGACAGGTTTCTGCCCCCCTGGGGTCTGGGCAGCCCAGTCCCAGGAAGGCAGAACAAAGGATTACCTCTGAGAGAGGGTGTTACACCCTCTCCCTTTGGAAATAGGTGTGAAGGGCTGGGGAGGAGTAGCCTTCCCCAGCCTCTGGAAATGCTTTGTAGGGCACAGATTGTGCCCACCTCTGCATAAGCCAGTCTACACCGGTTCAGGGATCCCCCAGCCCTGCTCTGGCACGAAACTGGACAAAGGAAAGGGGAGTGACCACTCCCCTGACCAGTACCTCCCAGGGGAGGTGCCCATAACTCCTCCAGTGTGTCCCAGACCTCTGCCATCTTGGATTCAGAGGTGTTGGGGCACAATGGACTGCTCTGAGTGGCCAGTGCCAGCAGGTGACGTCAGAGACCCCTCCTGATAGGTGCTTACCTCTTTCAGTAGCCAAGCCTCCTTTTGTGGCTACTTAGGGTCTCTCCTCTGGGCTATTCCTCAGATAACGAATGCAAGCACTTCCCTCTTCGACTTCTGCCAAGGATCGACCGCTGACTGCTCCAGGACACCTGCAAAACAACAACAAAGTAGCAAGACGACTACCAGCAACATTGGAGCGCCTCATCCTGACGGCTTTCTCAACTGTTTCCTGGTGGTGCATGCTCTGAGGGCTGTCTGCCTTCACCCTGCACTGGAAGCCAAGAATAAATCTCCAGTGGGTCGACGGAATCTTCCCCCTGCCAACGCAGGCACCAAACTTCTGCATCACCGGTCCTCTGGGTCCCCTCTCATCCTTACGAGCGTGGTCCCTGGAACACATGAGCTGGGTCCAAGTGTCTCCCACAGTCCAGTGGCCCTTCTCTCCAAATTTGGTGGAGGTAAGTCCTTGCCTCCCCACGCCAGACAGCAAACCTGTGTACTGAATGATTTGCAGCTGCTCCGACTTCTGTGCACTTTTCCAGGACTTCCTTTGTGCACAGCCTAGCCTGGGTCCCCAGCACTCCGTTCTACATTTCCCAACTCGCTGAGTTGGACTCCGACAACGTGGGACCCTCCTTTGTGACGCTGAGTTGACTGCTGTCCTCAGGCCTTCTAAGTGCCTGTTCCGGTACTTTTGCGGGCGGTGCCTGCTTCTGTGGGGGCTCTCTGAGTTGCAGAGTGCCCCCTCTGTCTCCTCCTCCAAGGGGTGATATCCTGGTCCTTCCTGGTCCCCAGCAGCACCGAAAACCCTCAACTGCAACTCTTGCAGCTAGCAAGGCTTGTTTGCGGTATTTCTGCCTGGAAACACTTCTGCAACCTCCAGCACGCCGTGGGACTTCTTTCATTCAAAGGAAAAGTTCCTAGCACTTTTCGTTGTTGCAGAATCTTTGGCTTCTTCCACCCAGAGGCAGCCCTTTCGCACCTTCATCTGGGGTTTTGTAGGCTCCTGCCCCCCCGGACACTTTTGTGACTCTTGGACTAGGTCCCCTTCCTTTACAGGTCCTCAGGTCCCGGAATCCATCATCAGTGTTTTGCTGGTGCTTGTGGTTCTTGCAGAGTCCCCTATCACATCTATTCTTTCTTTCTGGGGTAGTAGGGTAACTTTACTCCACCTTTACAGGGTGTTGGGGTGGGGTATTTTGGACACCCTTACTGTTTTCTCACAGTCCCAGTGACCCTCTACAACATCCCATAGGTCTGGGGTCCATTCGTGATTCGCATTCCACTTTTGGAGTATATGGTTTGTTTTGCCCCTAGACCTATGTCTACCTATTGCATCCTATTGTGATTCTACATTGTTTGCACTACTTTTGTTACTGTTACTTACCTGTTTTGGGTTTGTGTACATATAATTTGGGTATATTACTTACCTCCTAAGTGAAGGTATCCTCTGAGATACTTTTGGCATATTGTCACTAAAATAAAGTACCTTTATTTTTAGTAACTCTGAGTATTGTGTTTTCTCATGATATTGTGCTATATGATATAAGTGGTATTGTAGGAGCTTTGCATGTCTCCTAGTTCAGCCTAAGCTTCTTTGCCATAGCTACCTCTAACAGCCTAAGCTGCTAGAAACACCTCTATTCTACTAATAAGGGATAACTGGACCTGGCACATGGTCTAAGTACCACAAGGTACCTACTATAAGCCAGGCAAGCCTCCTACATTGGTGGTGCAGCAGTGGGATAAGTACTTGTAACTGCTTTACCACTTTGTCATTTGGTGCTTTTCATCAGAAAATCATATACCAAATAGTTCAGTATATGTACATTGAACCAAAACAGTTTACTTTTCTATTCTAAAACTTATTACTACGTTTCTGAAAAGTTCTGAAAACTTTTTAAAGTTTTCCAAAAGTTTGAAAACGTTTTTCTCTGTAGTTTCAAATGTTCTAAAATGTTTTCTCTCTCTGTGTCAAACCTTTTTCTATCATGTCTTCAGTACAGGCTACCTCCAAAGTTGTTCAGGCAACTTATGAGAGTTTAAACTACAAAAGTTTGAGTGGCCTCTGCCTGGATAGAGGTTTAAGCATAGGTAAGAATCAAACAAAAGAGTTTATCTTTAACCTGCTCTTACAGGATGACCAGAACCAGTCTGGCCCATCTCAGGAGAGGGTAGAAAAAGGGGAGACTTCCCAGTCAGACTCAGAGGAGTTCCCTGAATATGCTGGGTAGGGTTCTTACAAAGTCCTGCCCCCCTAGCAGGCCACCTAGTGACACTGATAGTGTCAGAGGGTCACACATCAGTAGGGCATCTTTCACTCCTAGCGTCCAAGTTACTAGGGTCCAGACAGTTGGGGACAGGTCTCTCTCTGCCAATTCCCAAATCTCCACTGTGTCCAAACATTCCCAAGCCTCCCACCCTGAGGATAACTTAATGGAAAGGGAACTCAGAAAGCTGAGGATGGAAGAGACCAGACTGAAGCTTAAACAGCAGCGGCTGGCCTTAGACAGGGAATCCCTAGACATAGAGAGGGAAAGACAGAGATTGGGGTTAGTTCCCCATGGTGGCAGCAGCCTGTAAAATCTGATCCTGAGAGAGCATATTCTTAACAATTCTGTGTCTGATTTGTTGCACCAATACCTGGTAGACTCTGATCTGACCTCTCCCCAAGAATTGGGAAAGAAGGCAGACAAATGGGTCAGAACAAGGGTGAACAGAAAGGTTCATACAGGGGGTGACAAGGATGGCAAGAAGAAGGATGGTAAGTCTTTTGACAAGGGTGGGGACAAAAGTAAACATTCTGAGTCTTCATCAGGCCCACAAAAATCCTCTGGGGGTGGTGGGTCCAAATCCTCTTCAAACAATCAGAAAAAGCCTTGGTGTTATTTATGTAAAGTGAAAAGCCATTGGGCAAGTGATTCCACTTGTCCAAAGAAAAACACCAAACCTCCCACCACCACAACCCCAACTGCAACCTCTAGTGCCCCCAAGTAATAGCAGTGGTGGTGGGAAGTCTACTACTAATAGCCAATCCAAGGGTGTAGCTGGGCTCACTATTGGCAGTGTAGTTGGGGTTGGTCTTGTTAGGGAGACCACAGAGGCTGTTTTAGTCTCTGATGGAGGCATTGACTTTGGCACCTTGGTTGCTTGTCCCCTTAATATGGGAAGTACAAGCAACTACCCCTAATCAATGGTGTTGAGGTTGAGGCCTACAGGGACACAGGAGCCAGTGTAACTATGATGATAGAAAAACTGGTCCACCCTGATCAACACCTACTTGGTCAGCAGTACCAAGTGACTGATGCTCATAACAACACTCTTAGCCACCCCATGGCTGTTGTGAATCTCAACTGGGGGGGGGGGGGATACTGGTCCAAAGAAAGTTGTGGTAGCCACTGAATTACCTGTAGATTGCTTACTGGGCAATGATTTGGAAACATCAGCTTGGGCAGAAGTGAAGTTGGAGGCTCATGCAGCAATGCTGGGCATTCTTGGGCATATTTTGCTTTGACAAGGGCTCAGGCCAAGAAGCAAAAAGGACAGGGACACTTGGATCCTGGAACAATGGACCAAGTGCTCCCAAAAATTAGAGGTAGAAAGGGTAAATCCCTGCCCACTATCCCTTCCTCTACAGATGATTCCCCTTTTGAGGAAGAGGAATCCTCTCCATGTGCAGAACCTACTCCAGAAGAGCTGGAAGCAGACACTGCTAAGCTTTTGGGTGCAGGGGGGCCTGCCAGGGAAGAGCTGAGTGTGGCACAGCAAACCTGTCCCACATTAGAGGGTTTAAGACAGCAAGCTGTCAAACAGCAGAATGGGGATGTCAGTGATAGCCATAGGGTGTACTGGGAAGACAACCTCTTGTACACAGATTCAAGGGACCCTAAACCTGGAGCTGCCTGGAGATTGGTCATTTCCTTGCAGTACAGAGAGTTTCTTCTCACCCTAGCACTTGACATTCCTTTGGCTGCACATTTGGGCCAGACGAAAACTTGGGAAAGACTTGTCCCCTTGTTTCACTGGCCTCATATGTCAGAGGACACAAAATAATTGTGTTGCTCTTGTGTGACCTGCCAAGCCAGTGCAAGACTGGTGGCACTCCAAAGGCCTCCCTAATTCCACTTCCAGTGATTGGGGTGCCCTTTGAAAGGGTAGGGGTTGACATAGTTGGCCCCCTTGACCCTCAAACAGCTTCAGGCAATAGATTTATCTTGGTGGTAGTGGGCCATGCCACAAGATACCCTGAAGCCATCCCTTTAAGGACCACTACAGCTCCTGCAGTGGCAAAGGCCCTCCTGGGAATCTTTTCCAGGGTGGGTTTTTCCCCAAGGAAGTGGTGTCAGACAGAGGTAGCAACTTAATGTCTGCATACCTAAAAGCAATGTGGAAGGAGTGTGGTGTAACCTACAAGTTCACCACCCCTTACCATCCACAAACAAATGGTCTGGTTGAGAGGTTTAATAAAACTCTCAAAGGTATGATAATGGGACTCCCTGAAAAACTCAGGAGGAGATGGGATGTCCTGTTACCTTGCCTCCTTTTTGCTTACAGGGAGGTACCCCAAAAAGGAGTGGGCTTCAGCCCCTTTGAACTCCTCTTTGGGCACCCTGTAAGAGGTCCACTTGCTCTTGTGAAGGAGGGTTGGGAACAACCTTTAAAAGCTCCTAAGCAGGACATAGTAGACTATGTACTTGGCCTAAGATCCAGAATGGCTGAGTATATGAAAAAGGCCAGTAAAAACCTTCAGGCCAGCCAGGAGCTGCAAAAGCAATGGCATGACCAGAAGGCTGTCCTGACTCAGTACCACCCAGGACAGAAGGTGTGGGTATTGGAGCTTGTGGCCCCAAGAGCACTTCAGGACAAATGGAGTGGACCCCATCTAATTGTTGAAAAGAAGGGTGAGGTTACCTATTTGGTAGACCTGGGCACTGCCAGGAGTCCCCTTAGGGTGATTCATGTCAACCGCCTAAAACCCTACTATGACAGGGCTGATCTCACCCTGCTCATGGCAACAGATGAGGGACAGGAAGAAGAGAGTGACCCTCTCCCTGATCTCTTCTCCACCACTGAAGCTGATGGCTTAGTGAACGAAGTAGCCTTAGCAGATTGTCTTACTGCAGAACAGAAAGACAACTGTATCAATCTCTTAAGTCAGTTTTCAGACCTCTTTTCACTTGTACCAGGTACAACTTCCTAGTGTGAACATAGAATTGATACTGGAGACAGCCTGCCTGTCAAAAGTAAGATTTATAGGCAGCCTGACCATGTCAGGACTGCATTAAACAAGAGGTGCAGAAAATGTTGGACTTAGGGGGGATTGAGCCATCTGAAAGCCCCTGGGCTAGCCCAGTTGTGCTTGTACCAAAACCTCACACCAAAGATGGAAAGATAGAGATGCGGTTTTGTGTAGATTATAGAGGGCTCAATAAAGTAACCAAGACAGATGCTCACCCTATACCCAGGGCAGATGAGCTTATAGATACACTGGCTTCTGCCAAGTATCTAAGCACTTTTGATCTAACTGCAGGGTATTGGCAGATTAGGTTATCAGAAGATGCTAAACCCAAGACTGCATTTCCTACCATTGGAGGGCACTACCAATTCACAGTAATGCCCTTTGGTTTGAAAAATGCACCTGCCACTTTTCAGAGGTTGGTGAACACAGTGCTGCAAGGGTTGGAAGCTTTCAGTACAGCATATCTAGATGGCATTGCTGTCTTTAGCCCAACCTGGGATGATCACCTGGTCCACCTATGGAAAGGTTTGGAGGCCCTGCAATGGCAGGCCTCACTATCAAGGCCTTAAAGTGCCAAATAGGGCAGGGGAAAGTGGTTTATCTGGGTCACCTGGTAGGTGGAGAACAGATTGCACCACTACAGGGGAAAATGCAAACTATCATGGATTGGGTTCCCCCTACAACTCAAACCCAGGTGAGAGCCTTTTTAGGCCTCACAGGGTACTACAGGAGATTCGTAAAGAATTATGGCTCCATAGCAGCCCCTCTTAATGATCTCACTAGCAAGAAAATGCCTAAGAAGGTATTATGGACAGCCAGCCGTCAGAAAGCTTTTGAAGAGCTCAAACAGGCCATGTGCTCTGCACCTTTCCTAAAAAGCCCTTGTTACTCCAAGAAATTCATTGTACAGACTGATGCATCTGAATTAGGGGTTGGGGCAGTACTATCACAACTGAATTCTGAGGGCCAGGATCAACCAGTTGCTTTTATCAGCAGAAGGTTGACCCCTAGAGAAAAGTGTTGGTCTGCCATAGAGAGGGAGGCCTTTGCTGTGGTCTGGGCACTAAAAAAGTTGAGACCACATCTGTTTGGTACTCACTTTATTGTTCAGACAGACCACAAACATCTACTTTGGCTAAAACAAATGAAAGGTGAAAACCCTAAACTGTTGAGGTGGTCCATATCTCTACAGGGAATGGACTATGCAGTGGAACATAGACCTGGGAGTACCCACTCCAATGCAGATGGATTCTCCAGATATTTCCACTTAGACAATGAAGACTTATCTGTGCAAGGTTAGCCTCATTGTCCTTCGTTTGGGGGGGGGGAGGGTTGTGTAGGAAAGTACCATCTTGTCTGGCATGTTACCCCCATTTTCATTGTATGTATGTTTGTTTTTGCCCATGTGTTACTGGGATCCTGCCAGGCAGGACCACAGTGGTCATAATGTATGCCCTGTATGTGTTCCCTGTGTGGTGCCTAACTGTATCACTGAGGCTCTGCTAACCAGAACCTCAGTGTTTATGCTCTCTCTGCTTTCTAAAATTGTCACTGCAGGCTAGTGACTAATTTTACCAATTCTCATTGGCACACTGGAACACCCATATAATTCCCTTGTATATGGTACCTAGGTACCCAGGGTATTGGGGTTCCAGGAGATACCTATGGGCTGCAGCATTTCTTTTGCCACCCATAGGGAGCTCAGAAAATTCTTAAACAGGACTGCCACTGCAGCCTGAGTGAAATAACGTCCACGTAATTTCACAGCCATTTTTCACTGCACATAAGTAACTTATAAATCTCCTATATGTCTAACCCTCACTTGGTGAAGGTTAGGTGCCAAGTTACTTTGTGTGTGGGCACCCTGGCACTAGCCAAGGTGCCCCCACATTGTTCAAGGCAAAATCCCCGAACTTTGTGAGTGCGGGGACACCATTACACGTGTGCACTACACATAGGTCACTACCTATGTGTAGCGTCACAATGGTAACTCCGAACATGGCCATGTAACATGTCTAAGATCATGGAATTGTCACCCCAATACCATTCTGGTATTGGGGTGACAATACCATGATCCCCCGGGTCTCTAGCACAGAACCCGGGTACTGCCAAACTGCCTTTCTGGGGTTTCCACTGCAGCTGCTGCTGCCAACCCCTCAGACAGGTTTCTGCCCCCCTGGGGTCTGGGCAGACCAGTCCCAGGAAGGCAGAACAAAGGATTTCCTCTGAGAGAGGGTGTTACACCCTCTCCCTTTGGAAATAGGTGTGAAGGGCTGGGGAGGAGTAGCCTCCCCCAGCTTCTGGAAATGCTTTGATGGGCACAGATGGTGCCCGCCTCTGCATAAGCCAGTCTACACCGGTTCAGGGTTCCCCCAGCCCTGCTCTGGTGCGAAACTGGACAAAGGAAAGGGGGGTGACCACTCCCCTGGCCAGTACCTCCCAGGGGAGGTGACCAGAGCTCCTCCCGTGTGTCCCAGACCTCTGCCATCTTGGATTCAGAGGTGTTGGGGCACAATGGACTGCTCTGAGTGGCCAGTGCCAGCAGGTGACGTCAGAGACCCCTCCTGATAGGTGCTTACCTATTTCAGTAGCCAAGCCTCCTTTCTTAGTAGCCAAACCTCTTTTTTTGGCTATTTAGGGTCTCTCCTCTGGGCTATTCCTCAGATAACGAATGCAAGAGCTCACCAGAGTTCCTCTGCACTTCACTCTTCGACTTCCGGCAAGGATCGACTGCTGACTGCTCCAGGACACCTGCAAAACTGCAACAAAGTAGCAACACGACTAACAGCAACATTGTAGTGCCTCATCCTGCTGGCTTTCTCGACTGTTTCCTGGTGGTGCATGCTCTGAGGGCTGCCTGCCTTCACCCTGCACTGGAAGCCAAGAAGAAATCTCCTGTGGGTCAACGGAATCTTCCCACTGCCAACACAGTCACCAAACTTCTGCATCACCGGTCCTCTGGGTCCCCTCTCATCCTGACGAGCGTGGTCCCTGGAACACAGGAGCTGGGTCCAAGTATCTCCCACAGTCCAGTGGCCCTTCTGTCCAAATTTGGTGGAGGTAAGTCCTTGCCTCCCCACGCCAGACTGCAAACCTGTGTACTAAGTGATTTTCAGCTGCTTGGACTTCTGTGCACTTTTCAAGGACTTCCTTTGTTCACAGCATAGCCTGGGTCCCCAGCACTCTGTCCTGCATTGCCCAACTTGCTGAGTTGGACTCCGACGTTGTGGGACCCTCCTTTGTAACTCTGAGTTGACTGCTGTGCTCAAGTCTTCTAAGTGCCTGTTCTGGTACTTCTGCGGGTGCTGACTGCTTCTTTGGGGGCTCTCTGAGTTGCTGAGCACCCCCTCTGTCTCCTCCTCCAAGGGGCGACATCCTGGTCCTTCCTGGTCCCCAGCAGCACCCAAAATCCTTAACTACAACTCTTGCAGCTAGCAAGGCTTGTTTGCGGTATTTCTGCCTGGAAACAATTCTGCAACCTCCAGCACCCCGTGGGACATCTTCTATACAAAGGAGAAGTTCCTAGCCCTTTTCATTGTTGCAGAATCTTTGGCTTCTTCCACCCAGAGGCAGCCCTTTTGCACCTTTATCTGGGGTATTGTGGGCTCCTGCCCCCCCCCGGACACTTTTGTGACTCTTGGACTTGGTCCCCTTCCTTTATAGGTCCTCAGGTCCAGGAATCCGTCATCAGTGTTTTGTAGGGGGCTTGTGGTTCTTGCAGAATCCCCTATCACGACTATTCTTTCTTTCTGGGGTAGTAGGGTAACTTTACTCCTACTTTTCAGGGTCTTGGGGTGGGGTATTTTGGACACCCTTACTGTTTTCTCACAGTCCCAGCGACCCTCTACAACCTCCCACAGGTCTGGGGTCCATTTGTGGTTCGCATTCCGCTTTTAGAGTATATGGTTTGTGTTGCCCCCATACCTATGTCTACCTATTGCATCCTATTGTGATTCTACATTGTTTGCACTACTTTTCTTACTGTTACTTACCTGTTTTGGGTTTGTGTACATATAATTTGGGTATATTACTTACCTCCTAAGTGAGGGTATCCTCTGAGATACTTTTGGCATATTGTCACTAAAATAAAGTACCTTTATTTTTAGTAACTCTGAGAATTGTGTTTTCTTATGATATTGTGCTATATGATATAAGTGGTATAGTGGGAGCTTTGCATGTCTCCTAGTTCAGCCTAAGCTGCTTTGCCATAGCTACCTCTAACAGCCTAAGTTTCTAGAAACACCTCTATTCTACTAATAAGGGATAACTGGACCTGGCACAAGGTGTAAGTACCACAAGGTACCCACTATAAGCCAGGCCAGCCTCCTACAGTCCTTCATTTTTGATGGACTCATACCCCTACATTTTGTTAAGTTTTTACTCTTCCAAAACAAAACGTTCAATATGAGACTTTGTTTTTCGAAAACTAAAAGCAAATGGCCCCAGCATCATGGCAGTTTTCTCCCATAGTGTGTGGGTATTTTTATTACTTTTACTGCCCCTGGTACAGGACCGTAAAAAAAAAGCTATCCAACCACCCACCCTGAGTAGGGCAGACAGTTGGAGGGCTTACCTTTGATGGCCTGTATTCTCTTGGGCCATTGGAGAAGATTTAGACTGATGGAGTAAATTGTACTCCACCAACATAAACCTGGTGGTACCCCCTAACTCGAAATTGGGCAGGCGGACTTAGGCCCGTATTTATACTTTTTGACGCTAAACTGCGCTAACGCAGTTTAGCGTCAAAACATTTTGCGCCGGCTAACGCCATTCTGAAGCGCCATGCGGGCGCCGTATTTATTGAATGGCGTTAGCCGGCGCAAGCAGACCGGCGCTGCCTAGTGTGCGTGGAAAAAAAACAGGTACACCAGGCAGCGCCGGCGTTGGGAAAAATGGCGCTAGGGCGTCTTAAAAATGGTGCAAGTCAGGTTGACGCAAAAAATCGCCTCCACCCGATTTGCGCCATTTTTAACGACGCCCAGACGCCATTTACATGACTCCTGTCTTAGTAAAGACAGGAGTCATGCCCCCTTGCCCAATGGTCATGCCCAGGGGACTTATGTCCCCTGGGCATGGTCATTGGGCATTGAGGCATGTAGGGGGGCACAAATCAGGCCCCCATATGCCAAAAAAAAATATTTAAAAAAAAAAAAATTATACTTACCTGAACTTACCTGAATGTCCCTGGGGTGGGTCCCTCCATCCTTGGGTGTCCTCCTTGGGTGGGCAAGGGTGGCAGGGGGGGTCCCTGGGGGCATGGGAGGGCAGCTGTGGGCTCATTTTGAGCCCACAGGTCCCTTAACGCCTGCCCTGACCCAGGCGCTAAAATCCGGCTCAAATGCGGGGTTTTTGCCCTGCCCACTCCCGGGCGTCATTTTTGCCCGGGAGTATAAATACGACGCATTTGCGGCGCAGTCATTTTTTTAGACGGGAACGCCTACCTTGCATCTCATTAACGCAAGGAAGGCGTTCACGCAAAAAAATGACGCTCTTTCCTCATACTTTGGCGCTAGACGCGTCTAACGCCAAAGTTTAAATATGGCGTTAGTTTTGCGCCAAATTTGCGTCGAAAAAAACGACGCTAATTCGGCGCAAACGGAGTATAAATATGCCCCTTAGAGTTTTAAAAACTGTGTACTAATTTGTCATCACAACAGAGTGCCCTATCCTACAACTCTAAATCGGGTCAATAGTGCTTATACTGATGACACTAGACCAGTCTCCTTCTTTTTCCAATGATTTCTGTATTTACTCCTTCTTTATTAGACTGTTATTGGCACAAGAATGCAGTAGGTCTTTAATGGATGCCCATTTGAAGTCAGCAGAAATGGTGTTGTTCCTCAGATATATTTACTAGATGACATGCTAAAGTCAGTGGAAAGGATGAAGTGCCTAGGTCTTTGCTAAAGTTCTTTTTAAAGTCATCAGAAAGACTGTTCAACTTCAGGTCACTGTTAGAGTTCCCTCTGAAGTCAACAGAAAGGGTGGTGTATCTCAGATCCTCATCAGAGGTCAATTTAAGGTCAACAGAAAGTGTGCCGTAGCTAAACCTTTACTAGATGAACAACTAAAGTCATCAGAAAGGATGCAGTGCTACACGTAATTGCTAGAGTATCCTCTGAAATCAGCAGAAAGGGTGCAATACTTCATGTCATTACAAGATGTCTCTTTGAAGTCAGCAGAAATGGTACAGTACATCGAGTCACTCTTACAGTGCCCTCTGAAGTCAGCAGAAAGGGTACAGTACATCAAGTCACTGTTAGAGTTCCTTCTGAAGTCAGCAGAAAGGGTGCACCATACTGCTCGTTTCTAGAGGTCCCTCTGAAGTCAGTAGAAGGATGCTGTACCACAATGGGTTACCTCCAAGGTCAGGCACTGACTACCAGAAATATATACATATTAGGGTATTTCCACATTGATTCTATATAAATTTCCATGCTTCCATTGATCTAAAGACATATAGTCAGGACCCAACCAATTTTTAACAGTTTGATTGTATGTGAGACACAGAAGATAACATTTGTTTTCGCTTAGTTGCATTTAGGTTTAAGGTACACCCCTGGTCTCACAGGGACTTTGCTCATGTAACCAACTTAATAAAAAGTCAGATATATTTGCTAACAAAAGGTAGCGGCATAATTGATAAATATTTTGCTAGGAGTAGGTGTGACTTACTCTTGTACTATTAATGGCTCACTATAGAATTTCCTGAATAAGCTAATACTACTACCAACTTCTCCTGGAGTCTGCTAAATTCCTGTTGCAAACCAAGAGAACTGCAAGAGTATTTTGCTGCAAATCTTTATGAATCAGACCTTAAATGGTTTCACTTGAGACCGAGGGTCTGGTTTACAGACATCTTTCAATACGTAGGTTTGACCTATTATTGTACAATTACTGCCTTACTACTGACTTCCAGGAATAAGCCAGGAGTACAGCAAGAGTAAGTCACAGTAAGCTGATGGTGAATCAGGACCAGAGATGTGAGTGAGGTTTGCCTCCTGCTGCTTACATTTACGGCATGCATCTCAAGAGGTATTTCGAAATACATTGATCTTCTTTGAAGTTTGGGAGACCTGTCACAATTGAAAATAGTGCTCCTTCCAAAACTGGGAAGAAGCAATGGGCTGCAAAGATTTATGCCAGGCATCTTCTAAGAAAACAACACCATCAGAAGCCCCACTCTGCACTACCAAGGGACTGATAGCCTACTAGTAAGTAGGCCTCTCTATCATGTCACCTTTCATCATAAAATTAGGATTGTAATAGAAATAAAATGACATTTTATTTTTAACTAGATCTTGCAAACACATGAGAGATTGCAAAGTACATTATTGTGATAGCTGAGAGTTCTGAGATAAATGACTATTGTTGTTAGAAATCGGGTCTCTAGTTGGCAGAGGTTTGCACTCTGTCCAAGAAGGGACCACAATCCTAGTCAGGGCAGCTAAGACACACTCTAAATGTTTACCTGTGCTCACTCTCTGGTAGCTTGGTACAGAGCATTCAGGCTAAACTAAAGAAGCAATATGTAAAGTATTTGTGCACGCACATTAAAACAGTGAAAACACCACGGGACTTCACACCAGTTTATAAAAATAGCCGTTATTTATTTGAGTCAAACAAGATCAAAATAACAAAAATCCAACATACATATGTAAAGTTATGAATTTTCAAAGATTCAATCACAATGCAGTGCTTAGAAGACAATAGCTATTTCCAGAACTATCTGGTCAATCTGGACTGGGGCAAATTCGAAAGTACAGTCCGAGCGCAATAGAGCACACACCGGGTACAGGAGTCATGAAGACCCACTGGCAGTACCTTTGTTGTGTTGATGCTTAGTGATGCTACGTTGACCCAGAGGAGGGGATGTGTCACGCTTGAAGGCGATGCATTGTTTCCTGATCGGGCAATGTCATTAACGCGTCAATGTCCAGAAGCGATCAGTACTGGTTCCCATGCATGGGTGCTGTGTCAGCCAAGCCAGGGCTGTGTTGTAAGTCAAGGTTGTTACGTCAAGCAGTCATCGATTGGTTTCCACTGCTTTGGTGCAAAGAGGCATTTTTTAAGAAGGATGCTTTGGTTCTAAGTGACGGGCTGGTGTTGCTGCATCAGTTCTTGTGTTGCAGCACCACACTCACATCTTGGGGCCCAGGACTGGATATGGCACCACTTGGCAGAGAAGACTCACAGCAGACGAGAGCAAGTGCTGATAGCAAGATGCAGTTAAAGGCTTTGATGTCCCTTAAACTTCGAAACAGGAGGCAAGCTTAGTCGGGCATTTGGAGTAACTTTAAATTGCAGGATGTAGAGAGTTAGATCCAGTCTTCGAAATTCCAGGCAAGAAGTAGCAGGCAGCACACCAGCACAGCAGAGCAAGCAGCAAAGTGGTAGTCCCTCCTGACAGCCCACCAATCCTTCTTCCTGCTAGAATGTCCTCAGTCCAGAAGTGTTCCAAGTATATTGTATCAGAGGCCCCAATACTTATACTCAAATGTGCCTTTTAAGTGATGGAGACTTCAAAGAGTGGTTTTGGAGTGCCCCGGGTCCCTTTCAGCCCAGTCCAGTCTGCCGGGAGGTCTGTGGGGGATTATCAGACCATTGAATGAGATCAAGCCACTACACTTTGAAGTGTAAATGAGAGCCCCTCCACCCTTCCTGCTCAGGAAGACCCATCAGTATGCAGATGGAATGCAGTCACAGCTGAGTGTCCTGTATTTATAGCTGTCTGGGTGGAATGCACAAAGGTAGCAGTCACCTAACTGTTATAGGTGCGAGATATGTAAGGCACAACACTCTGTTCTTATGATAGCACGTTCTCCCTTTATTTTACATTTACGTGAGGTACCATGGTATTATTAACATCCTCTCCTCTTCTCTTCCATCAAGTATGACAAAGCCTGGGCCACCAGGACCAAACATGCAACTCAGAAGAAGGAAAGAGGCCACTGGCAAGTGTCCTGTAGAATTGTCTTTTTACTTTACTCACAAATGTCTATTAGAATGTGCTCAGGTGAGTTCAATAGGTTCCGTGATTTGGTAGCCTGTCCATTTCACCATGTGACAATGTTATATCAACACATTTTAGGGCAAGATTCAAAACCTCAAAGGTTTTTGGTTAGCCTCAACAGAAGCAGTGTTTATATACTTTGTAAACTGTAAAAGGGTAAAATGCGGTAAAGATCGGGGGAAGGAATTTAGCTCAAATTTCACACAGTATTGTGAAGTATGTATATAATGGTCACTGTAATGAAACATAAAAGTGAAGGTTAAAAGAAAACACCACAGCAGTTATAGTGTAAGGGTCCACCAAGTAAATGCTGAACCACATTTGTTAGTGTAACACTAAAATATACATGCAGCATTAATCCTTATATCCGACCTCCCTGCCCGCCTCCCGTTTCAGACTCCCCTATGTGGTTTCACCCCAGCAGATGACTGTGTACCTGGGAAGGTCGCGCTCCCCAATGAATGCTGTGGAATGCTTTGCTTTGCTGCTGGCCTTACGGCTTGTCAGGTTTATCCCTTCTTCAGCAGCGCGTCTCGCCTCTCTCGCCAGTGCCACTTTCATGTCGGTGTCTTCGGTGCCTTTGTTTTCCACAGTGTGTCGAGTCTTCTGGACGCTCCTCAGTTATTGTCTGTGTCTAATTGGAAGCACAGCCTTTCAATGGTTACGGTTTGTCCCGCGTGGGTTTCAGCTGCATTGGATTTAAAGAGGGTGTGTTCATTAAGTTTAAGTTACTGGGATTCATATTTCTCACTTCCACAGTGGTGAAATAAGTGTTGGCCATCATTGTCTCTGTTGATTCAATTCTTGTGGTGGACTGCAAACGGAGGACAGCTGAAGGCCCACTAATAGCATTTGACTAACATGCCCTGGACACACATAGTGCATGTTACTAGGGACTTACAAGTAACTCTAATATGCCAATCATGGACAAGCCAATGTTTCCATGTTTTAGACACAGCGCACATGCACTTTAGCAGTGGTGAAGTGTCCAGAGTCCTAAAACAAACACAAACAGGGTCAGAAAAAGAGGAGGAGGAAGGCAGAAAGTCTGGGAGGGACCGTACAGAAATGGCCATTTCCAACAACTGTTCCAACTGAAGATTAAAAAATCCAAATGCTTCAATAAATAAGCAATGGCAAAGCAAATAGGACTGGCTTTGGCTGCTAGCATTTTAGCTTTGTCAATGCTTTTTTGTCATGGTTTTGTAAACACCTTTTTTATTGAGGAAGCTGGAGGATCCACATAAATCTAAAAAAAACATTGGCTTGAATCAAAAATAGTTTTCTGATCTCAAAAAACACACTTTTTTATGTTTTTTTCATGGCACTGAAGGAATTACTTTGTGTATAGAGGTGTGTGGATGTGCTCCTTGTCAAAAAGCACAGAACTATGTCACTTACAGTGCACTTAGCCAACAGCTGAAGCTGGCTGCCCATTCACCCATGCTGCAATGCAAGAAAGAAAATGTGAACGACATAGTAACAGACCAATGCATGAAGAGGGCTCTCTGAAATCCTCTGTAAGTATATTATACTTACAGTAATAGTACAATCGAAAGGTCTAGGCTAATGCCAGGCCTACTGAGGCAGGGCGGGCTTTAGGGTGGTGCAACTGGTGCAGCCACACTGGATGCAGTCCTGGAGGGGGGCTCTGACCTCAGGGAGAGTATTGTGTTTAGCAATAACTTACTATTTAAAGGCACCTGCTGCAGAGTCCCTTGTGAATCCAGCTTTCAGGCAGCAATAAAAATGTAAAGATAACTCTTGTGATTAATGTTCCAGCTAGAGAGAGAGATCAGAGTTTTATCTAGCGGCAGTTGTGACTTTCCATAAATTGGTGAGGAGGGTTAATATGCCTGCTACAAAGAAAATATCTGTATTTTACTTGGATAGGTGAGTTGATTGCTAGCACGTTTTAAAAAATGAAATGTATTTGAGAGAGGGGCTATGGGAAGATGAAAGGCAGGTCATAAAGGGGGGGTGCCAAAAAAGACTGTTGCACCAGGTGCCAGCAGCGCTAAAGACAGCCCTGTAATGAGGGGATAATCCAAATCAGATTATGGGGGTGATTCTAACCCTGGCGGTCGGTGTTAAAGCGGCGGCCAACCCGCCAACAGGCTGGCGGTCAAAACAATGGAATTCTGACCCTGGCGGGAACCGCCAACACAGACAGCCACTTTAACACTCCGACCGCCACGGCGGTACAAACAAACAGCACGGCGGTCACCGCCAACAGCCAGGTGGCAGACAATGTACCGCCCACACTATCACAACTCACCAATCCGCCACCTTTTCCGGGGCGGGAGCACCGCCGATAAAAACACGGCGGAAACAGACTACGAACGGGAAAACGCACACCACTACGCACTCCAGGAGGAAGGAGGACAGCATGGAACCCGAATTAAACATCCTACCTGCTCTCGTCTACCTTCTCATCTACCACGAGTACGAAGTCCGGCGCAGACGACAACGGTGAGTACTGCACCTACGACACACGGGAGGGGGGAGGACGAAAGGTTACGGGCACACACATATGCGACCCCCGCCCCCAACTATGTACACACCAATGCAGAGCAACAAGTCACAGTGACACCACCCAAACACCCCTGAAAAATGCTATGACATAATCAAATTTGGAATAAATATTTATGTACCAAAAAGCTCCTGAAAATTATCGTACAACCATGAAAGATATTTACAAGAAAACAAATGATATACACATCAGTGTATAACTGAAGTAACAAGTCCTGCACATCCTACGAATTCATCATGTCCGTGGGCCAAAGTTTTGAGAAACAAGGGCAAAGCCCACACAGGAGACCTGAGTCCTTTGGAGAGAACACTGCAGGGGCATCAGATGTAAAAACTACAGGCACCTCAGGGGGAAGGGAAGGGGAGGGCACCACAGCCACATGAGTCCACGACGCCAGATCCACGAGGAGCCACCATGCCCACTGTACCATCCTGGGGAGTGCAAAGCCACAGTCTCTCAATGTCTCTACAGTGGGTAGGCTGCCCACTGTACCATCCTGGGGAGTGCAAAGCCACAGTCTCTCAATGTCTCTACAGTGGGTGGGCTGCCCACTGTACCATCCTGGGGAGTGCAAAGCCACAGTCTCTCAATGTCTCTACAGTGGGTGGGCTGCCCACTGTACCATCCTGGGGAGTGCAAAGCCACAGTCCATCAGGTGGATGACAGTCTCCACTGGTCAAGGAGGAGGCATGGTGGGCACAGTGAACCATAAACAGTGCTTGAGACGGCGGTGCCCAGCGGAGCGGTGCTTGAGAAGAAGGGCCCAGCGGAGCGGTGCTTGAGACGGCGGTGCCCAGGGGAGCGGTGCTTGAGATGAAGGGCCCAGCGGAGCGGTGCTTGAGACGGCGGTGCCCAGCGGAGCGGTGCTTGAGAAGAAGGGCCCAGCGGAGCGGTGCTTGAGACGGCGGTGCCCAGTGGAGCGGTGCTTGAGATGAAGGGCCCAGCAGAGCGGTGCTTGAGACGGCGGGGCCCAGCGGAGCGGTGCTTGAGAAGAAGGGCCCAGCGGAGCGGTGCTTGAGATGGTGGTGCCCAGCGGAGCGGTGCTTGAGATGAAGGGCCCAGCGGAGCGGTGCTTGAGACGGCGGTGCCCAGCGGAACGGTGCTTGAGAAGAAGGGCCCAGCGGAGCGGTGCTTGAGAAGAAGGGCCCAGCGGAGCGGTGCTTGAGACGGCGGGGCCCAGCGGAGCGGTGCTTGAGATGAAGGGCCCAGCTGAGCGGTGCTTGAGATGAAGGGCCCAGCCGAGCGGTGCTTGAGACGGCGGGGCCCAGCGGAGCGGTGCTTGAGATGAAGGGCCCAGCGGAGCGGTGCTTGAGACGGCGGGGCCCAGCGGAGCGGTGCTTGAGATGAAGGGCCCGGCGGAGCGGTGCTTGAGAAGAAGGGCCCAGCGGAGCGGTGCTTGAGACGGCGGTGCCCAGCGGAGCGGTGCTTGAGATGAAGGGCCCGGCGGAGCGGTGCTTGAGAAGAAGGGCCCAGCGGAGCGGTGCTTGAGACGGCGGTGCCCAGCGGAGCGGTGCTTGAGATGAAGGGCCCAGCGGAGCGGTGCTGGAGAAGAAGGGCCCAGCGGAGCGGTGCTTGAGACGGCGGTGCCCAGCGGAGCGGTGCTTGAGATGAAGGGCCCAGCGGAGCGGTGCCTTGAGAAGAAGGGCCCAGCGGAGCGGTGCTTGAGACGGCGGTGCCCAGCGGAGCGGTGCTTGAGACTGCGGTGCCCAGCGGAGCGGTGCTTGAGATGGCGGGGCCCTCTTCAGCGGTGCCTATCTTCACGGCGGGCCCTCTTCAGCGGTGCCTATCTTCACGGCGGGGCCCTCTTCAGCGGTGCCTATCTTCACAGCGGGGCCCCTGTTCAGCGGTGCTCTTCTCCACGGCGGGCCCTGTTCAGCGGTGCTCTTCTGCACCGCGGGCCCTGTTCAGCGGTGCTCTTCTGCACCGCGGGCCCTGTTCAGCGGTGCTCTTCTCCATGGCGGGCCCTGTTCAGCGTTGCTCTTCTGCACCGCGGGCCCTGTTCAGCGGTGCTCTTCTGCACCGCGGGCCCTGTTCAGCGGTGCCTATCTTCACGGCGGGGCCCTCTTCAGCGGTGCCTATCTTCACGGCGGGGCCCTGTTCAGCGGTGCTCTTCTCCACGGCGGGCCCTGTTCAGCGGTGCTCTTCTGCACCGCGGGCCCTGTTCAGCGGTGCTCTTCTCCACGGCGGGCCCTGTTCAGCGGTGCTCTTCTGCACCGCGGGCCCTGTTCAGCGGTGCTCTTCTGCACCGCGGGCCCTGTTCAGCGGTGCCTATCTTCACGGCGGGGCCCTGTTCAGCGGTGCTCTTCTGCACCGCGGGCTCTGTTCAGCGGTGCTCTTCTCCACGGCGGGCCCTGTTCAGCGGTGCCTATCTTCACGGCGGGGCCCTCTTCAGCAGGGCCTATCTTCACGGCGGGGCCCCTGTTCAGCGGTGCTCTTCTCCACGGCGGGCCCTGTTCAGCGGTGCTCTTCTGCACCGCGGGCCCTGTTCAGCGGTGCTCTTCTCCACGGCGGGCCCTGTTCAGTGGTGCTCTTCTGCACTGCGGGCCCTGTTCAGCGGTGCTCTTCTGCACCGCGGGCCCTGTTCAGCGGTGCCTATCTTCACGGCGGGGCCCTCTTCAGCGGTGCCTGTCTTCACGGCGGGCCCTGTTCAGCGGTGCTCTTCTCCACGGCGGGCCCTGTCCAGCGGTGCTCTTCTGCACTGCGGGCCCTGTTCAGCGGTGCTCTTCTCCACGGCGGGCCCTGTTCAGCGGTGCTCTTCTGCACCGCGGGCCCTGCTCAGCGGTGCTCTTCTGCACCGCGGGCCCTGTTCAGCGGTGCCTATCTTCACGGCGGGGCCCTCTTCAGCGGTGCCTATCTTCACGGCGGGGCCCTGTTCAGCGGTGCTCTTCTGCACCGCGGGCCCTGTTCAGCGGTGCTCTTCTCCACGGCGGGCCCTGTTCAGCGGTGCCTATCTTCACGGCGGGGCCCTGTTCAGCGGTGCTCTTCTGCACGGCGGGGCCCTGTTCAGCGGTGCTCTTCTCCACGGCGGGCCCTGTTCAGCGGTGCTCTTCTCCACGGCGGGCCCTGTTCAGCGGTGCTCTTCTGCACCGCGGGCCCTGTTCAGCGGTGCTCATCCAGCAGGTCAAGGGAGCCAGACCTGGCCTGGACTCCCTGCTCAGTCGCCCTCGGACCGTGACGTTTCTGGACCCTTCGGGGACGGACTCCTGGCCTCTTTAGTGTCCTCCTTCCCAGCTGGGATGTGACATGTGGGGTCCACCTTCTACGCGCTCCTGCTGCCCTTCCGCTCCTTTGATGGGGCTCTCGGGCCCTTGCCTCCCCTAGATGGTGTGGCTGGTGAAGTGGCCGCACATTGCTCCTTGGGGGCAGCCCTGTCAGTCCTCGCACGGCGGCCCTTGTTTTTGCGGGTCCTCTTGCCGGGGGGGGGGGCTGGACGTGTCCTTGCTGCTGATCGATGTGTCATTGCTGGCAAAGGGTGGACTCCAGAACCCATGCACAACAGTGACACTCGAAGCTGGGCTGGTGGTGGCTGCGGTGCTCTTGGGACTCTTTGCAGATGGAGGGGGGAGCTCATCGGAGGGAAAGAGGTCAAGATTAGCCAGGAAAAGCTTTTTAGGTCCAAGGTAAAGGGTAGGAGAAGTGGTGATGGGAGTGGAGGAAGAGGATGTGGTTGTAGGAGAGTCAGGTGTGCTGTCAGTGGGTGAAGGTGCTGGTGCTGTAGGCTGACGTGAGGTGGATGGCTGTTGGGTGGGTGTCTGCCTGCGTTTGTGTGTCTTGGAAGAGGGGGTGACAGACACAGTGGGAGAGGACACAGGGGACGTATAAATGGCAGTGGGGGTGGTGACTGCACGAGTGTGGACTGTACTGGAGGGTGAGGTGGTGATGGAAGCACTGGCTGATGTTGGGGTGCATGCAGGTGTGAGTGTAGACGTCACAGGGAGGGAGGAGGGAGACGAGGAGGAGGGGGACACAGAGGTGGTTGTGACTGCTGGAATGTCTGCATCTGGGTGTTGCTTGGGTGAGTGTTTGTGGGATCTGTGGTGCTTGTGTCTGGATGAGCTGCTCTTGGGTGTTGAGGTGTGTGCAGGCTGGTCTGATGGTGTGGATGGGATAGGCTGAGGAACAGGAGACAGAGACAGGCTGGAGGCAGTAGGAAGAGGGAGGCTGGAAACAGGGACAATGGCTGCCGTCAGTGCTGAGGCCAGAGCAGTGAACGCTCGTTGATGGGCAGCCTGACCCGAATGAATGCCCTCCAGGTACGCATTGCTCTGTTGCACCTCCCTTTGCACACCCTGGATGGCATTCAAAAGGGTTGTCTGCCCAACAATGAGCGTCCTCACCAGGTCAATGAGCTCCGCACTGAGGGCAGCAGGGGCAACAGGGGCAGGGGCTGAGGTGCCTGGGGCGAAGGAGACGCGCGCCTTCCTGGGCGAACGGGCACGGAGCGTAGGCTGAGGGGCTGCTGGGAGGGCGGTGCTGGTGCGCTGGGTGGCGGCTGTACCTGTAGAGGCGGGGGGCCCGGATGTTGCCGCCACCGCTAGGGAGCTCCCATCCGAGGACGTGTCGCTGTCGCTGCTCTCACGAGCGGTCCCCGTCGTGGTGCTCCCCTCGCCCTCCGGATCACTGGTGCCCTCAGTGTCTGTTCCTGGGCCCACCGGGGCCTTGTGTCCTGCAGCTCCCTCGTGCTCCGATGCCAAATCTCCTCCGCCTGATGATGCTAATGCACACATGCACAAGAAGATGAAGAGAAAGGGTGGGGGGAGAAAAAAGAAGACCAGGTTGAGTGCATGCAATGTCAACACCGTTGGCGGAGAGGACAGACACAGGAGCCTCATGCACTAAGCCGCGCATTCGGGGTACACTACTCAGTACTACTGACTAGGACAACAGGCCAAGAGACGTCAAACGCGCACATGGGTGATGCTGGACCATCAATGGCTGTACTTGTCACCCTACAGAGGTGGGGGCCGGGGGCACAGGGCCATGCCTAAGGGAGAGGACTACACTACAGAAAGCGCCCTGGCCTAATGTCACCCACAGCCCTCCTCCCCCACCCAGACGCCTCCACTGCGCAGAAAGATAGGAGAATGTGCTGATACTCACCCCCTTGTGTCTGCTGTGATGTCTTAAAGCGCCCATCCAATTCAGGGTAGGCCACCGCCAGGATCCGGGACATCAGGGGGGTCATGGTGTGACTGGCACCCCTCCTAGGTTGGGAGGCCATCCCCAGCAGTGTTTCTGCGGTCTTCCTTGTTCCGCGGCGGATGTCCTCCCACCTCTTGCGGCAGTGGATGCCCCGTCTGTTGTGGACCCCCAAGTTCCGGACTTCCTTGGCGATGGCACGCCAAATCTCGATCTTCTGATGGGCGCTGACCTATTTGACATGTACAGGGTGGAAAGGAGGAAATCATCAATGACCTGCATGTTAGATGTGATTGCCCCCCCCCCCAACTTTGCCATATGGCACATGCTCTCATCTGTCGTGCGTTGCACTCCTCATTCGCCCCCCACCCCACCAACTTACATCCACCCCAATCCACACAGGCATAGCCCATTCCATGTGCACCCGGTGTACTCACTTGTTGGTCTGGAGGACCGTAGAGTAGCGCATACTGGGGGAGGACCCCATCCACGAGCTTCTCCAACTCTTCAGACGTGAAGGCAGGGGCCCTTTCCCCAGTCGCAGCAGCCATTGTCACTTCCAGACCGAGGTCACAGCAGCACTTGCAGTATAGGTCCTCTCCTGTGGATGATCAGGTCTCGAGTGATCAATCAGCTAGGAAATGGCGGTCACGCCCGCGGCGGTGCGTACCGCGGCGGTGCGTACCGCGACCGCCGGCGCACATCGTCATTGGCTCCTGAAACCCATAGGGTTCAATGTTAACCAATGCGCGTTTGCGCTGCGGTCTTTGACCGCCTACCGCCACGGTGTGCCCCGCCAGCGCATTGACCTCACATCCCATTGTCCCACTTCACAGGTCAGGCAGCCGCCATTTCAAGGGCCTACATGGCTTAATTTTGACTGCGACACACAGGCCTAGGCCTTGCATTGCCACACATACACGCCTTTCAACCCATTGCCATTCTTTAACTGTGCAAGCTGTCTGTACGTACCTGTGGTTTGCCTGACTCTGTGCTCCATGTTGTCCTTCCTAGGCACCGTCCGCTGGGACTTGCGAGGAGAAGGACGAATCCTCGCGTGTACCGACCGCTGGTGGACCTGTCGACAATGTTGAACGCCATATAATACTTCGATACAGACTTGACCGTGCCACTATCCATGAACTGTGTGCCCAGCTTGAGCAAGCCCTGATGTCCCCCATCCGCCAACCCACAGGGATTCCCCCTCTGGTGCAGGTTTTGTCAGTCCTCCATTTTTTGGCAAGTGGCTCATTCCAGACAACAGTGGCCATGTCATCTGGAATGTCTCAGCCTATGTTTTCTAAGATTTTGAGCAGAGTGTTGTCTGCCCTGATGAAACTCATGCGGAGCTACATCATTTTCCCAGAGGAGGGTGACTTGCCTACAGTGAAGGGTGATTTCTATGCCCTGGGACATATCCCCAACATCATTGGTGCCATTGATGGGACCCATGTGGCTTTGGTACCCCCAAAAGACGATGAGCAGGTGTACAGAAACAGAAAAAGTTATCATTCGATGAATGTCCAGGTGGTCTGTTTGGCTGACCAGTACATCTCCCATGTAAATGCCAAGTTCCCAGGGTCAGTGCATGACGCGTATGTTATGTGAAATAGCAGCATCCCCTATGTGATGGAGCAGCTACAGAGACAACGTGTGTGGCTAATAGGTGACTCTGGTTACCCCAACCTGCCTTGGCTACTGACCCCAGTGAGGAATCCCCGGACCAGGGCAGAGGAACGGTTCAATGAGGCCCATGGGCGAACTAGGAGGATCATCGAAAGGACCTTTGGCCTCCTGAAGGCCAGGTTTAGGTGCCTGCATATGACAGGGGGATCCCTGATGTACTCACCAAAGAAGGTGTGCCACATCATCGTGGCCTGCTGTATGCTTCACAATCTGGCATTGCGACGTCAGGTTCCTTTCCTGCAGGAGGATGGTGCAGATGGTGGTGTTGAAGCAGCTGTGGAGCCTGCGGAGAGTGAAGAGGAGGAAGACTCAGAGGACGACACAGACAACAGGGACAGAGTAATAGAACAGTATTTCCAGTAGCACACAGGTAATAATCACCCATGCCATTTTACATTTCCTGAAAGCCTCCTGCATCTCAACTTTGTCGATTTCGCCCCAGAACTATAAACATGATGTTTGATTTTCCCTTCCCTTTTCTGTGCTGTATGAGCCACTGCGTGACCTCGGCTTGGTTGGCCCATGGACTAATGCTAAGTTACCTCGGTATGTGTAATTCACAATGTTAAAAATACGTAATTGATATGTAATGTGTCATACATTTGTAAATAAGACAGGCTGAGTCCTGATTGATTTCAGTGCAATGTGTGATTTATTATTAGTGCATAGATATTGGTACATGATAGTGAAACAGTGATGGGTGGGGGTGGAGTAATGTCCATGGCAGAGTCCAGTTCTCAGTCTCACAGGTGCATTGTCCATATGCCTGTGGCAGGATGGAGCAGGGGCAGTTCAAGGTTTGACAGGGTGGCAATGTGGAACAGTGGGAGGACTTCAGGGGGTATGTGATGCTGGCGGGGGTCTTGACATCCTACTCTGTCGTTTTTTTTTATCTCAGGCTCCTTTTGCGGGGTGGTTGTTGTTCAGCAGGAGGTGGGGTTCTGGTGGGCTGTCGTTGTGGTGGGGCCTCCTGTCCACTAGCGCCGGCGGAGGTGGTTGGCTGTTCCTGTTCCTGGCTAGTGACAGGGGCCCTGTGTGATGCCACATGGTCCCGAAACGTGTCCTCTATACGGTTCAGGGCCTGGACTATGCTCCCCATAGCGGTTGAGATGTTGGTGAGTTGGTCGCTGAACCCCATGTAGCGTTGCTCCTGCTGTGCCTGGATCTCCTGGAACCTGGCCAGTACCGTCGCCATCGTCTCTTGTGAGTGGTGGTAGGCTGCCATGATGGTGGTGAGGGCCTCTTGGAGAGTGGGTTCCCTGGGCCTCTCCTCCCCCCCCTGTCGCACAGCAGCCCTCCGAGTTGCCCTGTTTCCCTGGGCCTCTGTCCCCTGGACAGTGTGCCCACTCCCACTGCCCCCAGGTCCCTGTTGTTGTTGGGTTGGTGGGTTACCCTGGGGGCCCTGTAGTGGTAGACACACCGCTGCTTGACCTGTCCTAGAGACAGAGGCATGGGCCCGCTGGGTGGGAGCTGTGCTGTTGTTCCCAGAGGGGGTTGGGTCTGCAGTGGCCTGTGTCTGGGTGAGGGGAACCAACTGCCCAGAGGTCCCCGATGGTCCGGGCTGGTCGTCAGGTTCCAGGTCGACAGAGCTGCTGTCATCACTAGGGGCCTGTTCCGGGGGTGGGATGGACATTTCTGGTCCCTCCTGACCGGTGTGTTGTCGTTCGGGTCCTGCATGGGGTAAGAGGGTATGGTTATTGTTTCTGTGTGTGCATTAGCTTGCGTTTTATGGGTGCCCTTGTCCCCCAGTGCTGGCATTCCCTTGGGGGAGGTGTTGTGAGGGTGTTTTGTGGGGGGGGGGATGGGTATGTGCAGTGGTCATGCTTAGGTGATGGGTGTCCATAGTTTGGGGATGGCATGCAGGGGTTGGTGTTGGGTGGGTTGTGCTGGAGAGACATTCTCAGGGAGGATGTGTGCTGGGGGGTTGGGGGTGAGGGTGGGGGTTAGCATGCTGGGGGGGGGTGAAGTGGTTGGCCTTGTACTTACCAGAGTCCATTCCTCCGTGTACTCCAGCGAGGCCATCAGGATGCAGGATGTTTAGTACCTCTTGCTCCCATGTTGTGAATTCGGGTGGAGTGGGTGGGGGTCCCCCGCCAGTCTTCTGCACTGCGATGTTGTGTTGCGAGACCATCGAGCGAACCTTCCCCTGTAGGTCGTTCCATCGTTTGCGGATGTCCTCTCGATTTCTGGGATGCTGTCCCACCGCGTTGACCCTGTCCACGATCCGCTGCCAGAGCTCCGCCTTCCTTGCTATGGTGGTGTGCTGAACCTGTGAGCCGAAGAGCTGGGGTTCCACTCTTATGATTTCCTCCACCATGACCCGGAGTTCTTGGTCCGAAAAGCGTGGGTGCCTTTGTGGTGCCATGGGGTGGTGTGTATGAGGTGTGGGGTGGTGTATGTGATGATGTGTGTTTTGGTGTGTGGTGCTTTGTGCTTCTATGTGGTGTGTGTGATGTTGTGGTGTGCCTCTGTGTGTCTGGCTATCTATTCTCTGATGTGTCTCTCTCTCCTTCGTCTCTGGTTTTTGTTGGTAGGGGTTTGTGGGTGATGTGGGTGTGTGTTTTATATGGTATTGGATGTGTGGGAGTGGTGTGTGTATGTGTTTCAGGTGTGTGCCTTTCAAATTGTCCAATGTGGTAGGGGTTTGTAAAGGTGTGTGTATTTTGACCGCGGCGGTGTGTACCGCCAATGGAATACCGCGGTTGAATGACCGCCGCGTGGATTTGCGGGTCATAATGGGATGGGCGTATTTCTGTTGGCGTGGCGGTGGAGGTTTGGTCTTCTCCAGTTTACCGCTGGCCGCTGATGTGGCGGACTGCAGTGGAGGGCGGATTTGTGGAGGTTTTGCAGTTGTGGGTCAGAATGTCCGTGGCGGCTGACCGCGGCTGCGGCGGTATTGTGGCGGCCTTCTGACCGGCGGTAAGCGGCTTTTACCGCCGAGGTCAGAATGACCCCCTATGTTTCTTAGTTTCAATGCTGGTGAATTATTTTTTATATTCTTTTCGAAAAAATGATTTACACTTTTAAGTCCTTGCTATACATTAATAGTGTCCATAACCAGAAATTATATCACAGACCGTACATACATGCCATATAAATTTGTGTATTTACTAGATAGTTATAATTGTGACAAATTCACTCTCCTAAGTGTTAGTTATTAAGGCTTTGAACATTGCCATGGACTTTCTTGACGTCAGTGGGCAGAAGCCCACAGGGGAAGTGGTTTGGTGGGCATGGAAAACCAACCTAGCACCCGATTATCGCTAGTGTGTATAGTGAGGAAATACTTTATTCTGTCTAATATCATCCGGTGATCAACTAAACAACCCATTGTCCTTTGTTAACATTTTTCATGTAATTTATTAGGTTTCCTCCTGCTCTTCCAATCGCTGTCATCAAAATTTGACTGTCCCTCTCCTAAATTTTCAATGAGCGCTCATGTTTCTTGTCAGCACCAAAGCCATGTACTCTTTCTTTACCCTCTCCAGGCTTCACTGAAGGCACCATATTTTCACTTGCGATGGTATTAAGCTTGGGAGACTCGGTTTCTACACAGAGCAGTCCTTATTATGGTGTCACAATGAACTAATTGTACATACTTTAAAATCATAAAATATGTAAAGGGTATGAGTAAGAATATGTGAAAGGAACACACGCATATATGCACGCCAGAAGAAAACCTAAATTAGTACTGCACTTTGATGCCACGTATTGCTTCTCTGCTGAGACCGGATTGGAAGAGGTAAAGTTCACACGGTGATATGCAATCCGACTACAGAAAAGTGCCTGCAGGCAAGTTCAAAAAGAACGTTCGTGGCACTGCTCCTCTTCACAAAGTAATTTGAGCTCTAATAAAAGTAGCAACTTGAGGTCACGTGGAAAGCTGTCACTTGCTGCTCACTGCACAACGGGTGATGGAGAAGCGTGGTTATTTACTTTTCTGGGACATACCACAGTACCGAGTCACACTAACCGTCAGAGGCGGCATTAATTTACAGTGCGAACAATAATTAGGCTCTCACTTTTCAAGAGAATGAAGTGAAAATGTAAACAATGTCTTCCCCCAGGCAAGTGCTTCATCAATTTGACAGGTGTATTTGAATTTCCATAGGTGGGAGCCATGCAGGCTATTTGTGCGCCATTTTAGAAGAGTGGTGCAAACGTCATAATGGACAGTGGGCTTTGGTGCAGGGGTATTTGCAACTAATCCGCCAATTAAGCGTAACGGGAGAATGCCGGAGACTCTATCAATTCTGCGTCAGCCCCATTCCGCCTCTGAAATCGATACGCCAAGAGGAATGAAGGTTTTTTGCTTTTGAATTCTTGTGTGAAATATGTTGCTGTGAAAATAACTCATTTCCAACAACCAACATGGATGAGCGCGGCAATTTTACACGAACCGAGGGTGCCTTTGTGTTTGTCTTTTGCCCATGTTTGTGTGATGGTATGTTAATTTTTATGTTTAAGGTGCGTACGTATAAACGATTCAAGGAGCCGAACAAGCAAAATCAACAAAAGTAATAAGAGAAAGCCCTGAGTGAAGTTACAAAAAATAAAGTCCAGTTTTAAGCTGACTCTTTCAAGAGAAGTGAATTGTCGGCTGTAAGGAGAAGAGGATGTTACTTCCATAGTTCCATGTTTTCGCAGAGAAAGCTCTGTCCTGAGGTATGTAGTGGGGACAAGTTGGCTGTTCTGAGTTGTGGACTGAGCTTACACCAGTTAAATTTCGCAGCCATTAAATCTCGAGCATCTGAGTATATGGCTTCGTGGACAATGGTAAAAAACCTAAATTGGACCTTGTTGTGAATTAGAAACCAAGACAATGAATGCAGTGTTGCTAAAATCTGGCACCACTCCATTAGACCTGGAAACAGTTTCACTGACACATTTTAGACAGTTAATAGAGGTCTAAGCTTCCCCCTACCTAACCTAAGTAAATACTGTGCTACAGGCGATCCTTGATAGTGTGAAAACATATAGGGCCTCATTACAAGTCTGGTGGTCACTAGACTGCCAGACTTGTGGATGGCAGTTGGACCGCCGCCATGCTCCGGTCCGACCGTTGCATTACAACCCTGGTGGTCGGGTGGCCAGGGAACCACTGGCTCCACCAGTATCAGAGATCCCAGCAGTCTGGAGGTTGGTGGTGGTCCTAATCCACCAGGGCAGCGCTGCAAGCAGTGCCGCCCTGGGGATTACGACTTCATTCTCCGCCAACCTTATCATTGAGGTAGCACAGCCATGAAAAGGCTGAGGGAGAAAGGGTGTAGGGGGCCCCAGGAGGGGCCCATGCACTAAGCATGGGCAGTGCAGGGGCTCCCCTGGCCAGAACACTCTTTGCAGACAATGAACATTGCGAGGGTTCTGGTACACCCTTATGGTTACACCATTGCTGTCTGCTCGATTATGATCCAGAGACAATGCTGTAGCCTGTTTCCCGCTAGGCCAGCGGGTTGAAACTCAGGTTTACGCCTGCTGATTATGCAGGAAACTCTTCATAGGGCAGGCGGGTAGGTTGCCTGTCTGGTAGCAACCTCCCCGTCTGAAATACGGCGGATGGTAAAAACCGTCTTCTGAACTCATAATGACCCCCATAGTCATGAATAATGAGCAATAAGTAAAAGGCAGGATTCTGTGTAAAACCTATAGATTTATTTATTTTGAGGTTTTGTATAGCACTGTTTGTTGCCATTAAGTAACTTCAAAATATTTGTAGTAAGCAGGTACACATCTTGATTAATGGAAAGGGTGGTTAGCGCCCAGTCGGGTTGAGTAAGTAACTGTGTCCAATTTTCTTCAGCACAAACCTTGCTCCTCAGCAATCTCAGCTAAGGATGGGCTTCAAAAATTCAATTTGAGGAGCTTACTAAACTGTATGCTTTTTGGTTTCCGATCAAGAACATTCCATGGCATAGGCCTTTGTAAACCCAACAGAGAGCTGCCCCTTTGTTTAACTTGTTTTAAGGATCCAAGGTTTATCCAATGAACTCCCAGAGTTAAGATCTCTGCTGGGGTTCTAGTGAGGTTTTGACCTCTGCACGCAAGCTGGACCTTTGCCCCAGTGTGCTTTGTGCCTAGTGCAGAGGACTTTGGATTTAAGGCAAAAGCAGAAACTGTGGACTAAAGATACCTGGGATAATTTCTGGACACAAAAGAGCTCCATATTAAGCACTGTTTGAATAGCAGTTGTAAGGACCCCCGTACTAGTTTGCCAGTTAACAGAATATCATGAGGGTAGAGGTGGAGTCCATCAACAGAATCTTGGTTTTGAAAGATCAGTTTTTTATAATACCCTCCAACTCAACAGCATCAACCAGGTTGTGAGATGAGCTAATTGGCTCGCATTCAAGGGGACCTTCTCCTTGCTAGCAAGGCTTAACCAGCGATTCGTTTCATCTGTGTTTGTATAAAAGTGAAGCCCCTGAATATGCAGAAGATATGCCAAATGCTCCATAAAAATCATGAACAGAAGTAGGAAAAATATCACCACCTGAGAAGCATTCTTCCTACACTTGCAAGTGGAAGAAACAAAATGAGGCAAAGGCACTGTTTAATGTCTATCCAAGTAGAAGAATTTCAAAAGGAAGGCCTTGGAGAACAATATCCCACAGAGCTTTGACTATGAGGTGGCAGTTGATGGTATTAAAGGCGTCCAAAAGATCTAATATAGCCTTACAACCCGCCGTAGCGGGCTCTACCGGCTATTAAAGGCCCACTCCCGCGTTAAAGACCCGAGCCGAAAGCGAGGGCCTTTAACAAGGGAGAGGGCCTTTAATAGCCGGTAGAGCCCGCTACGGTGGGTTCTAAGGCTGTTAGAACATTCTGCCATTAGAGGGCAGAATGTTCTCCTAAATAAAACAAAGGCTTCACTGAACCAGAGGGGATTAAAATCCCCTCAGGCTCCGTGAGGCTTTGTTCACAGCTGCTGCTGTGAACAAAGAAGATTGGAATGTTGGCGCTGTGGGCTTTTACCGGCCAGTAAAAGCCCGGAGCACTCCATTGTTTTCAATGGAGCTGCCAACATTTCAATGTTCTAATAAGATAGAAGACACAAGGCCAGTGCCTTTCACCTCCTGATGTAGATCATCCAGAACAAAAAGGTACTTCTCCAAACATCAGGGAATACTAAACAGACGTCATTTGCATTTAACTCCATCATGAAACATCCACATGCTCCTTTAGAGTATGAGCCAAAATAGTACAGTACAGTGTAATGGCGTTATTGCTATGTTTCTTCCAGAATTAGCCCATTGGCTAATGTTCTGGGAATTTCTTTCTGTTACAGTTATAGCATGCATTCTTCTACTACGTGTTTACATTGGATTTTCACAAGTCCTAAATTGATGGGGCCATTTATTGTTTTTACTGTGGTATTAGATGAAAATACTAAATATTTCTTAATCGGCTCAAATGTGAGCAGTTTTTGTGTTACCATAATAATATGCACTAATTACATGCTATCGGGGCACTTTATTCGAATTGTAATGTTAAGCTCTGTAAAGGTCAAAGCACTTTGCTGGTAATTACGAGAGTGGTTGAGAGGATGGTCATGAAGCATCATGGGAACAAAAAAGTACAAACACTGCTCATGTCCTTTAGTGCTGAACAATGGATTCCACCAATTAAGTTTTGGAAAAACGCCAAACTTTGCAACTGAACAATGTTTGAAAGTTTGCTACCTTTGCACAACATCACCCTTAGCAGATATAGCATACAGCACATTGCTACATTTTCCAACAAAAAAGATGCTGGTAGGTTTTTCTCCTACAAAATGTATATTTTGCAGGAGTTCCTTTACCAGCAATCTTTTACAACATCACCAAGATCATGAAGTTGGCAAAGATGCTCAAATTTGAAAGAAATGTCACCTAGTGGAGTGAAACTCAATTTCGAACCCTCTTATTCTACCATGGTTCCACTTTCATGATCATAATATTGCCAGTTGGAAAATAAACGAAACTGAGATTTGCAGAAACCTAATGGGTTTCTAAGCTATTTTTAAAGTGTAGTTTGTGTATGGAAAGTCTAGTTGAGCAGTTACTCGTGGTATCTGCTGATAGCACTTTCACACCTTATTCCAGGTGATTGAAACATGGTCCCATTGGATGCACATTCACTGGAAAAGGCTTTCAGCGAAGGGTTTGCCAGCCCTCCTGCCCCCAATGCCGGCAGCGAGCAAATGCTATCACCCACCACTGGACGACGCAAATAATGCTAAGAATATATGTCATCAGAACAAGTGATGAGGAAATACAAAAAAATTAAAAGGTAAAAATAAATAAACAGCAATCACTGCCATTGGAATTGGAAACCAGTCTCTAGATGTTGGAGTCAAATGAATATTCTGCAGTGTTTGAATAGATGACATAAGACTACAGGAGTACCCACCCATCATTTTGAAGGTATACAGAAACATAATATCAGTACTCGGGCCCAGATTTTAATGTGCATATCCTAACATTATTTGACTTTAAGAACAGCGCACATATGATTAGCTTCACTTTTGCTCACACTAGTGCTGTTTTAAAAAATGAAGGCGAAAACCATAATAATTCAAGCATATATAACGAGCATAGAGAGGGAAATTTGGACCGGCGCCTGCGCTCTTTCTTGGAATCAGGAGTTGAAATGGGCATCTCGGCGTGGAGGTTAGGTGAAGGATTGTACGACGAAACAACGACTTCAAAAACAACTACTGCCTTAACAACGAGGTCGGAACACCGACCTCGTTGCTACTACTAATGATTTTACCACGAATGCCTTAACAACGATATTTCGTTGTAAAGGCATTCCTGATAAAATCATTAGCAATAGGCACCATTCACCCTACATCCCTCACCCCACCCCCCCAACCCCACCTCAAAACCTAAAACCCCCTGACCCCCACCCACTCCCTAAAAACGCCCCACCCCCCCAACCCCACCCTAAAACCTAAAACCCCCTGACCCCCTCCCATTCCCCAAAACCAAAAACGCCCCACCCCCTTTACCCCACCCTAAAACCCCCTGACCCCCCACCCACTCCCCAAAACCAAAAACACCCCACCCTAAAACCTAAAACCCCCTGACCCCCTACCCCCTCCCCAAAACCAAAAACGCCCCACCCCCCAACCCCACCCCAAAACCTAAAACCCCCTGACCCCCCACCCACTCCCCAAAACCAAAAACGCCCCACCCCCCAACCCCACCCTAAAACCTAAAACCCCCTGACCCCCACCCACTCCCCAAAACCAAAAACTCCCCACCCCCCCAACCCCACCCTAAAACCTAAAACCCCCTGGTCCCCCACCCACTCCCCAAAACCAAAAACGCCCCACCCCCCCAACCCCACCTCAAAACCTAAAACCCCCTGACCCCCCACCCCCTCCCCAAAACCTAAACCCACCACTTACCTTCGCCAACTCCCTTCTTTGTACCTTAACCACGCATGTTCGTTGTTCAGAACATACGTAGTTAAGGCACAAAAAAACAGAGTCGTGGTTAAAAAAAGCGTTGTTGCGCTTTCGTTAACCACGACTTTCGGAAAAAAAAAGTCGGAAAAAAGGATGTTTCCCTAGGTGAAGTAAAGTGTGCGATCAGCTTGTTATTCATTTCTCTTGAATTGCGACATATAGTACTGCCTAACCACTTCCGAGACCTCAAAGGGTAATTGAAGCACCCCTCTGTTGTCTGGGAACCAGCACTTTAGCAACACAGCGCTCCATTTTGTCTGTGGCACTGGCGGTATTCTCTGTGGAGTAGCTGATGGTGAGTAATCTGTTTTCACATTTTCCTTGTGGCTGCGTGAAAAAGTGTCCTGCTAAAATGGCGTGAGAACCTGCAAAAATTGTGCACAGTTTATTATCATTTTCTTGAAAAGGTTATGCACCTGCCGCCGCTGGCGGGGTGGTGGGGGAGGAGTCAAGGCTCCTCCGTCCTAATGGAGGAGCCACTCCTGCAATTATCCATGCAAGAGAGTTGATGGCCAAAGCAGTAACAAAACTGCCCCAAGGATGGACAAAGGTAAAGCATTTACCAATTATAGCAAAGGATTTTTGAAAGGCAAGGCCATGAACGAGTGATAGTGATGGGCGTCCGATGGGCGTGCGTAAAAGCCCACCAATAGATTACAACACGTCAGAAGGCTTGCACGCTCAACCTAAAAAGGGGCAGTTTTATGACTTGAAATGTGAATGCAATCCATTTTGCCCTCTGCGATGGGTAACAAAGTCACACTGCTGGTGAACAAAATTCGAAAAATGTGTTGTCACAGGACTTAAGTTTAAAAATGCAAATATTGCAGAGGGAACTGGCACAATTGTCATAATCTACAAATAGCTTCTTTTGATGTAAACCATGTACTTTCTGGCAGTCTAAGCATCTTGCAGCTCATAATTCTGCTACAGTGAGATGTGTAACTATTGGGCCTATGACCACAGTCAAGTTAGTGGTGTCACTGATTAAACTACCACCTTCGCTTTCATTAGGTAAATTTGCATATGAGCACTACACTTAAACCTCTTCATGACGATTAACATTATATTCACCAATTTGCATAAAGAGGACTTGCTCCCTACATTCCACATATGTGTTACACTGTCCCACTCTCCAGCCGACTTTTTTTAACAAGATTCATGACATGAGAGAATGACTAAAAACCCTAGGGGTTGTCTAACAAAATAGCTGCCTTCATTTACTATTCTTGGTAGGTCAAAGATACGTCATCTGAAACTGTGTACAGTGTGTAAAATGGTGTAAAGAACCAGTTTTTGTAATCAGTGTGGATGGACACTAAACAGATTTGTCATTACAAAGTTGCCAACCTGCAAAGGGAGCAGAGATTTCCAATAGAGCATACAGGGCAACTAAACAGACTCTCTTGATTGAGTTTCCTACACAGCTCTAAATCATGCAGTCCAAGAAAGAACTTTGGTTCTACCAATTGGTCTGTCACAATTCGCAGCGTGGGGGCAGGGGTTGCTGAGTGCACCCCCAAGGGCCAAGACAGTACTTTACTGCACCCAATATTTAGTGTGCTCTGTTCCCCTCCTTAATGGATAGGTGCAACATTCTGTGGTGCAAAGCTCAATTGCATGGCCATACCCACATTTGTTGACTATGTACCAAGGAACTCCCTGCTTGCTTTGGTGAGGAGCTGTAGCTTAAAAGCCAGAGTTGCTGACTTTGGAACTTGGAAAGCACTGTGGAATCCTGGCTTGCGCTCAACATCCTGTGCTTCTAGGCAAATCACTTAGGGCCAGATGTAGGAAGCCGTTTGCATGGTGCAAACTGCAAAAATCGCAGTTTGCACCATGCAAACAGCCTGTTGCGCTGCACATTCACAATTTGCGAGTCGGTAACGACTCGCAAATTGTGAATGCGACTCGCAAATAGGAAGGGGTGTTCCCTTCCTATTTGCAACTTGCATCGCAATGCAGAATTGCTTTGTGACCACGAATGCGGTCGCAAAGCAATTCGCAGTTACCACCAGTGTCACACTGGTGGTACCTCATTTGCAAAAGGAAAGGGGTCCCCCAAATGGTTTCGTTATTTTTTTAATTTTGCAACTCGTTTTCCTTTAAGGAAAACGGGCTGCAAAATGAAAAATTTAAAAACTGCTTTATTGAAAAAGCAGTCACAGACATGGAGGTCTGCTGACTTCAGCAGGCCACCATCCCTGTGAGTGCAGGGACTCGCTATGGGGTCACAAAATGCGACCCACCTCCTTAATATTAATGATGTGGGTCTTTGTGACCCCATAGCCAGTCGCAGACGGTGTCTGAGACACCGTTCTGCATCCGAATTTGCAATTCGGAAATTGTGAGTCGCACCGACTCGCAATTTCCGAATCGCAAATTCGGACCTTGCTACATCTAGCCCTAAATCTCTTTGTGCCTTTAAAATACAGACAAAAAAAATCTGACGTTGTGTAAGGTAATCTGGTGCTCCTGTAAAGCACTCCAATGCCTCTGGGCTGCGTTCATGCTCTAAACCGCCAGAAAAGACAATCTCTCTCCCACTGTGCTTGTTCCCTCAAAAACCTGTAGCAGAGCTCAACATTTTTTAGGTGGCCCATGTTTGCTGGACATTCCACGACTGCTGAAGGTTTGAGTTCCACTGAACATTTTACATGAGGTCAAGTGGTGTAATACCAAAGTAAAATTCCATAATTTACTGTTTGCATTTGTGAAACAGGACAAGTAATGGTGCCAATGTGTTTCTCTTAATCTACTACTTCTCTACCTTAAATAGCCCCACTGGTTTAGCCCTGGTAGCACAGCCCCACAACTGTAGGCATTACTGAGCTGCTGCTGGCAATGAAAAATATTTACTGCAGGAACTACAATATTGGTAAATGGAGAGGCATAGAAAGGTGGTGGAGTCGGGAAGGGAGAGTCATGAGGATTGGAATTACGAGGAACAGTCAACAGCAGCCCACCTTTGGAGTGCCTGTTAATTGACAGTCCATCCTTTATTCTTATACATTTTGCCCCAAAGACATTTTCAACAGGAATAAATACACATTTTAACTCTTCTGATTTATTTTATTATAGAAACTCTTAGGGCACAACACTGGCAGGATAGTTCAGGTGATTGATGCACTTGCTACAGAGATCCCTGGGTAACCTTTGGTCACAGGTTTGAATCTTTATCCTGTTGAAAAGTATTGCCTGTGGCCAGCATGTCAAAGGCTTGTATTCTTAGGAAGATAGCTCTGTGGCCTAATATAATTAATACAGAGTTCCTTGTTTTACACATAGGTCGCAAGTTTGAATCCTGATGAAATAACTGATTGGGTTATGCACTTGGTGCAACCAGCTGCATGTACCTCTCAAAGCACAGATCTGAATCCTTGCAGGTTTTAACTCCCTGACACCATATAAAATTGATAAATTGAGTGCTGTTACACTCTAACGCTTAAGGCCTGATTCACAAAGGTAAGCTTAAACTAATGGTAGGCGGTACTCATGGAGTTCTACTCTGCTGAATTCTGAGGTGTTGGCTGAAAACTGCCCTACCACCCTGGCCAATGGGCGGCCTGACCCTTCTTAGTGATTTCAAGATCGGGCGCATTCCGGCCAGGGTGCCATGAGAAGTGAAGGCTGCCGTGTCAGGCCTCTTGAACTGACACAGTCCACTGGCTTGGGACCTGCTGCTCTCACACCTGCACACTTCCCTTCACCAACTGCCCTCCTTTACAAACTTGTTATGGAGGGCCAAGCACACCCTCTGTCTTGCACTAGTCTTGCAATCGCTTCATCTGCACTTTCACACAGGCTCAGCCCGCCTTTTCTTTAGGGCCCAGCACTAGCAGCAGCACACCAGCACACCATCAGCAGCCTGGTAATTTCATAAAGTGACTAGCTTTGTTTGCCACTGGCCTCTAAGGAACTCTCTCAGGCCACACACATCTCTATCTGGTGGGGACTGTCGGACTACCTCTCCGCAACTGATGCTCCCCGGTCTCCTGCTCTCCCTGCCAGCCTCAGCACAGTACCCCATAACACCACTTCCTTTCCCAGGGACTCTTGGGAGACAGGATCTTTTAAGTGAAGCTCTGACTGCAAGTTTCATTTTTTTCAAGCACAGACCCCCCCCCCCATATGGAAATACTGTCCATGCCCAGTGCCAGCCCCCATGTGCACATGGAAGAGAAAGCAAAAAATGGGTCTGACCTCATGCTGTCTGGGTCCAGGGTCCTAGCTGCCAGCCGCCTGGCTCTGTGCCCCCTGTTCCTGGGCTGCTGACAGTGAAAGGAGGGAGGGGTAGATCCACAGCTGGCACCGGTGCAGCCCCTCAGCAGCAGCTCCATGCCGAGTTATGGCCCGAGTGCGCACTGCAGCCCAGTTGTGGACGACACAGGGCATGTGCCGACTGTATGCGCTTGCATTTTGTGGTCCATAACTGGGATGCAGTGTGCCCACCGGTGAGCTCCGCTGCTGGGGCTAGTAGAGTATTTGGCCGAACTCTGCACTCAAGCAGAGTACTGAGTGCCAAAAATTCTGTTAACCCCACCAATAGAGTGAAGCGCACCACCCATCCCTACTATTCACAAAGGTAATTTCTGAGCAGTATCTATCTTTACGAGTGCGGAGTCTCCACACATAAAGATTTAGGACTTCTTGTTTTTTTATGTGTGGAGACTCCACAGACGTAAAGATACTACTCATCAATTACCTGTGTGAATGGCAAACAATCGTATACTTATATGAAAACCATTGTTTCAAAAGTTCAAAAGAATATTTGTTTGCATTGTCTGTTAAATCTATTTTAAAATATTAAAGAGACAGCTAACATTGAAATGCTCGATGGGCTGTGGTGTATAGCGCTTAGACGGGGGTGTCTCGCTAGGGTCAATTTGACACCTTTCTTCCAAGCAGAACACAACTTTAACAAATGGGCTTACCATGTGTCTTTTAAGTGTGGCATTTACAACTCAATGCTGGCTTAGAAGGGGCACCGCCATTTCCCCCTGCAGGCTGCTGCTGCACTGTGGAAGCCCAGAACCTATTTCCTGCATAGGAATATATATCAGAATTGAAATGTAGTTCGTTCTTACTTGCAGTCCAGCACCAGGTCCTGCCATAAAATGTCGCCACTTCTGTATGTGTGTGTGGCAGAACGTAGTGTACCTGAGGCCTTCCAGAATGTCCGTAGGTTAATTTTTAACAGTTTCAGATTTACAGTCAAATAAAATGGACTTCTAAAATAGTTTCCCCTCCGGCTGGCCGTCCCACCTGCTTTCTTATGCTGCCTGATGGTTGTTAGATTTAATTACAGCTTAGTTTTGTGTCTCATCAGCACAACATCTTTAAAGGTTTATATGCTCCTTTGGAGGCAGAAATAGATATTTAAAAAAACAAAAAACACTAATAAAAAAACATCTGTCAGGCCGTCAAAGAAGACAACAGTACTATGGGCTGGGCAGATGGAGTGAGATATCCGAGCACAGTTGTTACCGTGTTTACTCACAGCAGAGGCATCTTCTCTAAGGGGTGGATGGAGCTGTGGCAGCGGGATCCTCTGTCAAGCGGCACCTCAGATCTAGAGCCGCCTTGATCCGGCACTTGTTTACGAGCCAAATAATGCAGATTTCAGAGAAAAAACACCGAATGGATAAAATCAGTGTGGCATAATTAGTGACGTCCTGAAGGGCATGAATGTAGGGACACTATGCTGTGTTTCTTTGTCACGGGGCCTGGCCATTAGTGTGCATTCCTTTCAAATCCATCAAGATTATTGGAGGTCTGTGGCGAAGTCACTGCTAATTATGCCGCATTTCACAGGATTAATAAGTGTCAGAAAAGGTGACAGGAATTAGTTTGCTTAAATCTTTCCACTTCAGTGATAATAGTGGTGCCTGCAATCCTGACATCTCGGAAGGTGATGAAAGGGTGCCGGCATTGTGTGAAAGTTTTTTAATGGTTGTCGGTATCCTGAGGAGCGATTCTTCGAGAGTGCCACACTCGCTGCTTTGTCGTTTATGAAACAGAGACATTTTATTAGTGTTAGGGTGTAAGGAAATGCCTCCTTGGCATGGTTGCCCCCTGACTTTTTGCCTTTGCTGATGCTATGTTTATAATTGAAAGTGTGCTGAGGCCTGCTAACCAGGCCCCAGCACCAGTGTTCTTTCCCTAACCTGTACTTTTGTATCCACAATTGGCAGACCCTGGCATCCAGATAAGTCCCTTGTAACTGGTACTTCTAGTACCAAGGGCCCTGATGCCAAGGAAGGTCTCTAAGGGCTGCAGCATGTCTTATGCCACCCTGGAGACCTCTCACTCAGCACAGACACACTGCTTACCAGCTTGTGTGTGCTAGTGAGGACAAAACGAGTAAGTCGACATGGCACTCCCCTCAGGGTGCCATGCCAGCCTCTCACTGCCTATGCAGTATAGGTAAGACACCCCTCTAGCAGGCCTTACAGCCCTAAGGCAGGGTGCACTATACCATAGGTGAGGGTACCAGTGCATGAGCATGGTACCCCTACAGTGTCTAAGCAAAACCTTAGACATTGTAAGTGCAGGGTAGCCATAAGAGTATATGGTCTGGGAGTCTGTCAAACACGAACTCCACAGCACCATAATGGCTACACTGAAAACTGGGAAGTTTGGTATCAAACTCCTCAGCACAATAAATGCACACTGATGCCAGTGTACATTTTATTGTAAAATACACCACAGAGGGCACCTTAGAGGTGCCCCCTGAAACTTAACCGACTATCTGTGTAGGCTGACTAGTTTTAGCAGCCTGCCACAAACCGAGACATGTTGCTGGCCCCATGGGGAGAGTGCCTTTGTCACTCTGAGGCCAGTAACAAAGCCTGCACTGGGTGGAGATGCTAACACCTCTCCCAGGCAGGAATTGTCACACCTGGCGGTGAGCCTCAAGGGCTCACCTCCTTTGTGACAACCCAGCAGGACACTCCAGCTAGTGGAGTTGCCCGCCCCCTCCGGCCAGGCCCCACTTTTTGGCGGCAAGGCCGGAGAAAATAATGAGAATAACAAGGAGGAGTCACTGGCCAGTCAGGACAGCCCCTAAGGTGTCCTGAGCTGAGGTGACTCTAACTTTTAGAAATCCTCCATCTTGCAGATGGAGGATTCCCCCAATAGGGTTAGGATTGTGACCCCCTCCCCTTGGGAGGAGGCACAAAGAGGGTGTACCCACCCTCAGGGCTAGTAGCCATTGGCTACTAACCCCCCAGACCTAAACACGCCCTTAAATCTAGTATTTAAGGGCTACCCTGAACCCTAGAAAATTAGATTCCTGCAACTACAAGAAGAAGGACTGCCCAGCTGAAAACCCCTGCAGCGGAAGACCAGAAGACGACAACTGCCTTGGCTCCAGAAACTCACCGGCCTGTCTCCTGCCTTCCAAAGATCCTGCTCCAGCGACGCCTTCCAAAGGGACCAGCGACCTCGACATCCTCTGAGGACTGCCCCTGCTTCGAAAAGACAAGAAACTCCCGAGGACAGCGGACCTGCTCCAAGAAAAGCTGCAACTTTGTTTCCAGCAGCTTTAAAGAACCCTGCAAGCTCCCCGCAAGAAGCGTGAGACTTGCAACACTGCACCCGGCGACCCCGACTCGGCTGGTGGCGATCCAACACCTCAGGAGGGACCCCAGGACTACTCTGATACTGTGAGTACCAAAACCTGTCCCCCCTGAGCCCCCACAGCGCCGCCTGCAGAGAGAATCCCGAGGCTTCCCCTGACCGCGACTCTTTGAACCTAAAGTCCCGACGCCTGGGAGAGACCCTGCACCCGCAGCCCCCAGGACCTGAAGGACCGGACTTTCACTGGAGGAGTGACCCCCAGGAGTCCCTCTCCCTTGCCCAAGTGGAGGTTTCCCCGAGGAATCCCCCCCTTGCCTGCCTGCAGCGCTGAAGAGATCCCGAGATCTCTCATAGACTAACATTGCGAACCCGACGCTTGTTTCTACACTGCACCCGGCCGCCCCCGCGCCGCTGAGGGTGAAATTTCTGTGTGGACTTGTGTCCCCCCCGGTGCCCTACAAAACCCCCCTGGTCTGCCCTCCGAAGACGCGGGTACTTACCTGCCAGCAGACCGGAACCGGGGCACCCCCTTCTCTCCATTCTAGCCTATGTGTTTTGGGCACCACTTTGAACTCTGCACCTGACCGGCCCTGAGCTGCTGGTGTGGTGACTTTGGGGTTGCTCTGAACCCCCAACGGTGGGCTACCTTGGACCAAGAACTAAGCCCTGTAAGTGTCTTACTTACCTGGTTAACCTAACAACTACTTACCTCCCCCAGGAACTGTGAAAATTGCACTAAGTGTCCACTTTTAAAGTAGCTATTTGTGAATAACTTGAAAAGTATACATGCAATTTTGATGATTTGAAGTTCCTAAAGTACTTACCTGCAATACCTTTCGAATGAGATATTACATGTAGAATTTGAACCTGTGGTTCTTAAAATAAACTAAGAAAAGATATTTTTCTATATAAAAACCTATTGGCTGGATTTGTCTCTGAGTGTGTGTACCTCATTTATTGTCTATGTGTATGTACAACAAATGCTTAACACTACTCCTTGGATAAGCCTACTGCTCGACCACACTACCACAAAATAGAGCATTAGTATTATCTATTTTTACCACTATTTTACCTCTAAGGGGAACCCTTGGACTCTGTGCATGCTATTCCTTACTTTGAAATAGCACATACAGAGCCAACTTCCTACATTGGTGGATCAGCGGTGGGGTACAAGACTTTGCATTTGCTGGACTACTCAGCCAATACCTGATCACACGACAAATTCCAAAATTGTCATTAGAAATTGATGTTTGCAATTTGAAAAGTTTTCTAAATTCTTAAAAGACCTGCTAGGGCCTTGTGTTAGATCCTGTTTAGCATTTCTTTTAGAGTTTAAAAGTTTGTTAAAAGTTTGAATTAGATTCTAGAACCAGTTTTAGTTTCTTAAAAAGTATTCCAACTTTTAGAAGCATAATGTCTAGCACAGATGTGAATGTGGTGGAACTCGACACCACACCTTACCTCCATCTACAGATGAGAGAGCTAAGGTCACTCTGTAAACTAAAGAAAATAGCAATGGGCCCCAAACCTACCAAAGTACAGCTCCAGGAGCTTTTGGCAGAGTTTGAAAAGGCCAACCCCTCTGAGGATGGCAACTCAGAGGATGAAGATAGTGACTTGGAGGGAAATTCCCCCCCTCCAGTCCTACTTAGGGAGAGCAGGGCTTCTCAAGCCCTGACTCCACAAATAATAGTCAGAGATGCTGGTTCCCTCACAGGAGGGACCAACAACTCTGAAATCACTGAGGATAACTCCAGTGAAGAGGACATCCAGTTAGCCAGGATGGCCAAAAGATTGGCTTTGGAAAGACAGATCCTAGCCATAGAGAGGGAAAGACAAGAGATGGGCCTAGGACCCATCAATGGTGGCAGCAACATAAATAGGGTCAGAGATTCTCCTGACATGTTGAAAATCCCCAAAGGGATTGTAACTAAATATGAAGATGGTGATGACATCACCAAATGGTTCACAGCTTTTGAGAGGGCTTGTGTAACCAGAAAAGTGAACAGATCTCACTGGGGTGCTCTCCTTTGGGAAATGTTCACAGGAAAGTGTAGGGATAGACTCCTCACACTCTCTGGACAAGATGCAGAATCTTATGACCTCATGAAGGGTACCCTGATTGAGGGCTTTGGATTCTCCACTGAGGAGTACAGGATTAGGTTCAGGGGGGCTCAAAAATCCTCGAGCCAGACCTGGGTTGACTTTGTTGACTACTCAGTGAAAACACTAGATGGTTGGATTCAAGGCAGTGGTGTAAGTAATTATGATGGGCTGTACAATTTATTTGTGAAAGAACACCTGTTAAGTAATTGTTTCAATGATAAACTGCATCAGCATCTGGTAGACCTAGGACCAATTTCTCCCCAAGAATTGGGAAAGAAGGCGGACCATTGGGTCAAGACAAGGGTGTCCAAGACTTCAACAGGGGGTGACCAAAAGAAAGGGGTCACAAAGACTCCCCAGCAGAAGGGTGTTGAGACAACCAAAACTAAAAATAGTAAAGAGTCTTCTACAGGCCCCCAAAAACCTGCACAGGAGGGTGGGCCCAGAGCCTCTTCACAAAACAATGGGTACAAGGGTAAAAACTTTGATCCCAAAAAGGCCTGGTGTCATAGCTGTAAACAGCATGGACACCAAACTGGAGACAAGGCCTGTCCCAAGAAAGGTTCCACTCCAAACTCCCATCCAGGTAACACTGGTATGGCTAGTCTCCAAGTGGGATCAACAGTGTGCCCAGAGCAAATCAGGGTTCACACTGAAGCTACTCTAGTTTCTGAGGGTGGGGTGGATTTAGCCACACTAGCTGTCTGGCCGCCTAACATGCAAAAATACAGACAGCAACTCTTAATTAATGGGACTAGAATAGAGGGCCTGAGGGATACAGGTGCCAGTGTCACCATGGTGACAGAGAAACTGGTTTCCCCTGGCCAATACCTGACTGGAAAAACTTACACAGTCACCAACGCTGACAATCAGAGAAAAGTACATCCCATGGCAATGGTTACTTTAGAATGGGGAGGGGTCAATGGCCTGAAACAGGTGGTGGTCTCCTCAAATATCCCAGTGGACTGTCTGCTTGGAAATGACCTGGAGTCCTCAGCATGGGCTGAGGTAGAGCTAAAAACCCATGCAGCAATGCTGGGTATCCCTGAACTGGTGTGTGTGAAAACAAGAGCACAATGCAAGGCACAGGGTGAAAAAGTAGAGCTGGAGTCTGGAAAAATGGCCCAGCCTACCAAGAGAACAGGAAAGTCAGTTGGGAAACCAACTGCAACACAGCAAAAGAAAGGGAACCTCTCTTCTCAGGAAGAACTTCTGCCCTCTGAGGGAACTGAGCCTTTGGAGCTTGAACCTTATCAGGTTGAGCTCTTAGGCCCAGGGGGACCCTCAAGGGAAGAGCTGTGTAAGGGACAAGAAACCTGTCCCTCTCTTGAAGGCCTTAGGCAGCAAGCTGCTGAAGAGTCCAAAGGCAAGAAAAATGGAACACATAGGGTCTATTGGGAAGATGGGCTCCTGTACACTGAGGCCAGAGACCCCAAACCTGGTGCCACTAGGAGAGTGGTAGTGCCTCAGCTGTTCAGAGAGTTCATCCTAACATTGGCCCATGACATTCCCCTTGCTGGACATTTGGGACAAACCAAGACGTGGGAGAGGTTAGTCAACCACTTCTACTGGCCCAATATGTCCAGCATGGTTAAGGAGTTTTGCCTCTCCTGCCCCACCTGTCAAGCCAGTGGTAAGACAGGTGGGCATCCAAAGGCCCCCCTCATTCCACTTCCAGTGGTGGGGGTGCCCTTTGAAAGAGTGGGTGTGGACATAGTTGGTCCACTGGAACCTCCCACAGCCTCAGGAAATATGTATATCCTGGTAGTAGTGGATCATGCTACCAGGTATCCTGAAGCTATTCCCCTTAGGTCAACTACTGCCCCTGCAGTAGCCAAGGCCCTCATTGGTATCTTTACCAGAGTGGGTTTCCCTAAGGAGGTGGTGTCTGACCGAGGTACCAACTTCATGTCAGCATACCTAAAGCACATGTGGAATGAGTGTGGAGTGACTTATAAATTCACTACACCATACCATCCACAAACTAATGGCTTGGTTGAGAGATTCAACAAGACATTAAAGGGCATGATCATGGGGCTCCCAGAAAAACTCAAAAGGAGATGGGATGTCCTCCTGCCATGTCTGCTTTTCGCTTACAGGGAGGTACCACAGAAGGGAGTAGGGTTCTCACCCTTTGAACTTCTGTTTGGTCATCCTGTAAGGGGACCACTTGCCCTTGTTAAAGAAGGCTGGGAGAGACCTCTCCATGAGCCTAAACAGGACATAGTGGACTATGTACTTGGCCTTCGCTCTAGAATGGCAGAGTACATGGAAAAGGCAACCAAAAACCTTGAGGCCAGCCAACAGCTCCAGAAGTTTTGGTATGACCAAAAGGCTGCACTGGTTGAGTTCCAACCAGGGCAGAAGGTCTGGGTTCTGGAGCCTGTGGCTCCCAGGGCACTCCAGGACAAATGGAGTGGCCCTTACCCAGTACTAGAGAGGAAGAGTCAGGTCACCTACTTGGTGGACCTGGGCACAAGCAGGAGCCCCAAAAGGGTGATCCATGTAAACCGCCTTAAGCTCTTCCACGACAGGGCTGATGTCAATCTGTTGATGGTAACAGATGAGGATCAGGAGGCAGAGAGTGAACCTCTCCCTGATCTTCTGTCATCAGACCCAAAAGATGGTACAGTAGATGGAGTGATCTACTCAGACACCCTCTCTGGCCAACAGCAAGCTGATTGTAGGAGAGTCCTACAACAGTTTCCTGAACTCTTCTCCTTAACCCCTGGTCAGACACACCTGTGTACCCATGATGTGGACACAGGAGACAGCATGCCTGTCAAGAACAAAATCTTTAGACAATCTGACCATGTTAAAGAAAGCATCAAGGTGGAAGTCCACAAGATGCTGGAATTGGGAGTCATTGAGCGCTCTGACAGCCCCTGGGCTAGCCCAGTGGTCTTAGTCCCCAAACCTCACACCAAAGATGGAAAGAAAGAGATGAGGTTTTGTGTGGACTACAGAGGGCTCAATTCTGTCACCAAGACAGATGCCCATCCAATTCCAAGAGCTGATGAGCTCATTGATAAATTAGGTGCTGCCAAATTTCTAAGTACCTTTGACTTGACAGCAGGGTACTGGCAAATAAAAATGGCACCTGGAGCAAAAGAAAAGACAGCATTCTCCACACCTGATGGGCATTATCAGTTTACTGTTATGCCCTTTGGTTTAAAGAATGCCCCTGCCACCTTCCAAAGGTTGGTGAATCAAGTCCTTGCTGGCTTGGAGTCCTTTAGCACAGCTTATCTTGATGATATTGCTGTCTTTAGCTCCACCTGGCAGGATCACCTGGTCCACCTGAGGAAGGTTTTGAAGGCTCTGCAATCTGCAGGCCTCTCTATCAAGGCATCCAAATGCCAGATAGGGCAGGGAACTGTGGTTTACTTGGGACACCTTGTAGGTGGAGGCCAAGTTCAGCCACTCCAACCCAAGATCCAGACTATTCTGGACTGGGTAGCTCCAAAAACCCAGACTCAAGTCAGGGCATTCCTTGGCTTGACTGGGTATTACAGGAGGTTTGTGAAGGGATATGGATCCATTGTGACAGCCCTCACTGAACTCACCTCCAAGAAAATGCCCAAGAAAGTAAACTGGACTGTGGACTGCCAACAGGCCTTTGACACCCTGAAACAGGCAATGTGCTCAGCACCAGTTCTCAAAGCTCCAGATTATTCTAAGCAGTTCATTGTGCAGACTGATGCCTCTGAACATGGGATAGGGGCAGTTTTGTCCCAAACAAATGATGATGGCCTTGACCAGCCTGTTGCTTTCATTAGCAGGAGGTTACTCCCCAGGGAGCAGCGTTGGAGTGCCATTGAGAGGGAGGCCTTTGCTGTGGTCTGGTCCCTGAAGAAGCTGAGACCATACCTCTTTGGGACTCACTTCCTAGTTCAAACTGACCACAGACCTCTCAAATGGCTGATGCAAATGAAAGGTGAAAATCCTAAACTGTTGAGGTGGTCCATCTCCCTACAGGGAATGGACTTTATAGTGGAACACAGACCTGGGACTGCCCATGCCAATGCAGATGGCCTTTCCAGGTTCTTCCACTTAGAAAATGAAGACTCTCTTGGGAAAGGTTAGTCTCATCCTCTTTCGTTTGGGGGGGGGTTGTGTAAGGAAATGCCTCCTTGGCATGGTTGCCCCCTGACTTTTTGCCTTTGCTGATGCTATGTTTACAATTGAAAGTGTGCTGAGGCCTGCTAACCAGGCCCCAGCACCAGTGTTCTTTCCCTAACCTGTACTTTTGTATCCACAATTGGCAGACCCTGGCATCCAGATAAGTCCCTTGTAACTGGTACTTCTAGTACCAAGGGCCCTGATGCCAAGGAAGGTCTCTAAGGGCTGCAGCATGTCTTATGCCACCCTGGAGACCTCTCACTCAGCACAGACACACTGCTTACCAGCTTGTGTGTGCTAGTGAGGACAAAACGAGTAAGTCGACATGGCACTCCCCTCAGGGTGCCATGCCAGCCTCTCACTGCCTATGCAGTATAGGTAAGACACCCCTCTAGCAGGCCTTACAGCCCTAAGGCAGGGTGCACTATACCATAGGTGAGGGTACCAGTGCATGAGCATGGTACCCCTACAGTGTCTAAGCAAAACCTTAGACATTGTAAGTGCAGGGTAGCCATAAGAGTATATGGTCTGGGAGTCTGTCAAACACGAACTCCACAGCACCATAATGGCTACACTGAAAACTGGGAAGTTTGGTATCAAACTTCTCAGCACAATAAATGCACACTGATGCCAGTGTACATTTTATTGTAAAATACACCACAGAGGGCACCTTAGAGGTGCCCCCTGAAACTTAACCGACTATCTGTGTAGGCTGACTAGTTTTAGCAGCCTGCCACAAACCGAGACATGTTGCTGGCCCCATGGGGAGAGTGCCTTTGTCACTCTGAGGCCAGTAACAAAGCCTGCACTGGGTGGAGATGCTAACACCTCTCCCAGGCAGGAATTGTCACACCTGGCGGTGAGCCTCAAGGGCTCACCTCCTTTGTGACAACCCAGCAGGACACTCCAGCTAGTGGAGTTGCCCGCCCCCTCCGGCCAGGCCCCACTTTTTGGCGGCAAGGCCGGAGAAAATAATGAGAATAACAAGGAGGAGTCACTGGCCAGTCAGGACAGCCCCTAAGGTGTCCTGAGCTGAGGTGACTCTAACTTTTAGAAATCCTCCATCTTGCAGATGGAGGATTCCCCCAATAGGGTTAGGATTGTGACCCCCTCCCCTTGGGAGGAGGCACAAAGAGGGTGTACCCACCCTCAGGGCTAGTAGCCATTGGCTACTAACCCCCCAGACCTAAACACGCCCTTAAATCTAGTATTTAAGGGCTACCCTGAACCCTAGAAAATTAGATTCCTGCAACTACAAGAAGAAGGACTGCCCAGCTGAAAACCCCTGCAGCGGAAGACCAGAAGACGACAACTGCCTTGGCTCCAGAAACTCACCGGCCTGTCTCCTGCCTTCCAAAGATCCTGCTCCAGCGACGCCTTCCAAAGGGACCAGCGACCTCGACATCCTCTGAGGACTGCCCCTGCTTCGAAAAGACAAGAAACTCCCGAGGACAGCGGACCTGCTCCAAGAAAAGCTGCAACTTTGTTTCCAGCAGCTTTAAAGAACCCTGCAAGCTCCCCGCAAGAAGCGTGAGACTTGCAACACTGCACCCGGCGACCCCGACTCGGCTGGTGGCGATCCAACACCTCAGGAGGGACCCCAGGACTACTCTGATACTGTGAGTACCAAAACCTGTCCCCCCTGAGCCCCCACAGCGCCGCCTGCAGAGAGAATCCCGAGGCTTCCCCTGACCGCGACTCTTTGAACCTAAAGTCCCGACGCCTGGGAGAGACCCTGCACCCGCAGCCCCCAGGACCTGAAGGACCGGACTTTCACTGGAGGAGTGACCCCCAGGAGTCCCTCTCCCTTGCCCAAGTGGAGGTTTCCCCGAGGAATCCCCCCCTTGCCTGCCTGCAGCGCTGAAGAGATCCCGAGATCTCTCATAGACTAACATTGCGAACCCGACGCTTGTTTCTACACTGCACCCGGCCGCCCCCGCGCCGCTGAGGGTGAAATTTCTGTGTGGACTTGTGTCCCCCCCGGTGCCCTACAAAACCCCCCTGGTCTGCCCTCCGAAGACGCGGGTACTTACCTGCCAGCAGACCGGAACCGGGGCACCCCCTTCTCTCCATTCTAGCCTATGTGTTTTGGGCACCACTTTGAACTCTGCACCTGACCGGCCCTGAGCTGCTGGTGTGGTGACTTTGGGGTTGCTCTGAACCCCCAACGGTGGGCTACCTTGGACCAAGAACTAAGCCCTGTAAGTGTCTTACTTACCTGGTTAACCTAACAACTACTTACCTCCCCCAGGAACTGTGAAAATTGCACTAAGTGTCCACTTTTAAAGTAGCTATTTGTGAATAACTTGAAAAGTATACATGCAATTTTGATGATTTGAAGTTCCTAAAGTACTTACCTGCAATACCTTTCGAATGAGATATTACATGTAGAATTTGAACCTGTGGTTCTTAAAATAAACTAAGAAAAGATATTTTTCTATATAAAAACCTATTGGCTGGATTTGTCTCTGAGTGTGTGTACCTCATTTATTGTCTATGTGTATGTACAACAAATGCTTAACACTACTCCTTGGATAAGCCTACTGCTCGACCACACTACCACAAAATAGAGCATTAGTATTATCTATTTTTACCACTATTTTACCTCTAAGGGGAACCCTTGGACTCTGTGCATGCTATTCCTTACTTTGAAATAGCACATACAGAGCCAACTTCCTACATAGGGTTAGATGTGGCATCTCACGAACCAGAGCGAGAGTAAGCACCGAGGAAGTCAGGCACAAAAAATTCAGCCCTTCCCTAAGAGGGAAGATCATTTTCTGCCCTTCTGCCCCCGTGTATGGCAATATTTCTGCTTGTAGGGGGGATATCAGTCCCTTCTGATTATGGCACTTTGAGGTGTACTTGTGCTGCATTTCTCCATAAGCCCTAGCACCGGAAGCAAGCCTGATGGAGCTGCATATGTAGATACACAGGATACACCTGGGAGACAAAAGCCAGGATGATGCAGCTCTTTGGCTATGTTCACTATTTCCTTAAAGTACCGTGAACGCAATATTATGACCTGTTATCCATCTGTCACAGCACCAAAAGGACGGTCTAGAACGTTATCAATAAACAGACGATTGCTCGTGATTAGTCTGGCATCATTCAGATTACTGCCAGGTAGATTGTATGATTAACTCTTTGCAGCGCTTAATTTGAGCTGGTGGTTGCTGGTGGAGGGGCCTTGGCACGCATTTTTGGGAAGTGGCTGTTATTTTTTCCATGCCAAATATTTACCGAGTGCAAGCACCCACAAATCAGAAAGAGGGAGAAAGAGAAAGATAAAAACAAGTCACAAACAGAAAAAAGGAATCTCCAAGAGCGTGAAAAGGGTGCAGACAGTGTCTGGTAGTGCATTAATGACTACCAGCCTTGGTATACAGCATGCCAACTTTTAATAGCACTGATTGCTGGCTTCTGGGCAGAACTTCGGCAGAACCGACCCTCTTTCTTATGCAAATTAAGCCCTTACTATATGCCGCAGTGATGCAGCTTCAATGAGAAACTTGGTTCTGATACATATGGTAGAGGTGGTCCATAAGTGTGTATTGACATACACAAAGGAAGCAGGTTTCCCGCCACAAAACCAGACTCACCCTGCCGTTTCCACCACATTTAGACAACGAAACACATTCTTTGGGAAATACAATTAACATTTGTAAAATCACTAGAACATTAGTAAATAGCAAAAATACATGCAGCAGGGCACCAAAGTGGACAAAATACTTCGAGGTCGTCTTTTGCATCTCCTAGTCATAGTTCTGAAGTTTGGATCAATCTATGTTCTACTCACAACAAGGCTTCTGCTGCAAAGTTATGCCATGTTGTAGAACTCTGGAATGTGGAGTTGATTCTATATTGAGGTGATAGCCCATCACAGGCAACAATCAGTCAGAGCAAGCTCAAACTGCACGTTTTCCCAACTGCTGACTGGATCCTTGCACTGTTTGCCACACCACCAAGCTGCAATGTAAATATGAAATGATCCTACATCCTTGTTTTGTGAATTCATTCTATATTCTTTATCGGAACTTCTGTGCCCCCTCCAAGCCAATCTATTCCTATATACAGGGTCACTAGTGCACCAATGGCTCTTTTGCATTCTTGTCCATGGCCAAAGTTTGACTCTTCAAGAACAGATGGTGTATGCAAGAAACCACAGGCATATTTAATATAGTTAAGCAGAAAGACTATAACTTTCAGAAAAAAATATTCCACAAAAGCAGCCATTTATTTTTCAGAAAACTCAAAGGGGGTTATTTAGACTTTGGTGGATGCTGGATGTCCTTTCAAAATTGGAGATTGCCAGCTCTGCACTATTTAAAATTCATACCTGGATAGAAACTCTGAATAGGGCAGATGGGACAGCTGCTGATTTTTGGAAGATGTCTTGTGTGAAATTGAAAGAACTTTACTAGGTGTCTGTTTTCAGATGCAACCTATAACTGCTGAATTGTCTTAGCCAAGCAAGCTCTGTTAACTGTGAGGGCCCATTTCTGCACCAACACATAAACTGGCTGTGGAAGTCAAGGACATGTGTTTCGCTTGTTTAGCTGAAACTGTGTACTAATATTGATATTTTCTGAAGGCCATCTGCATTCACTCCTGGGAGCTGACCCCTGCAAGTGCTTGTGTCATAGTGAATCTAGACGTTTCTGCGATAGGGTATAAATATGCCCTCTGCATGACTCCATCACAGATGCTTGGGGATCTCCTCACTCTTTTACTCTGTGATTCATAGATTTTGTTAACAAATACATTTTCAGACTCCATGCCTCACCTCAGGTGGCTGTGGGTAGCAGTTACTGGATAAGTTTATTACTTTTATTGTAGCCCCTTATCTGGTCCAGACATAGTGGTTAGTGAAGTCGATCCAACTCCAGTCTCAGATGGATATATTCAGATCCAAGCAGGGAGGCCGAACTTTTGAAATGACCTTCCCCTGCTGGGGAGACGGCGGTCAGGATCCTTGACAAGCCTAACTCCAGGCACTTGCATACCTCCAGCCATGCTGCTGGACTAAAGGGTTAACAGATATAGCAGGAAGACTTGTGGTTATCACTGATGTACTGGGCTCATTGCATCAATGGTACAGAGTGCAGAGACACTGGTATAATGGTAGCTCTCCCCATCAAGGACCACTGGTGGGTGGCACTGACAGTATAGTTGGTGGAAGAACCTGGCATAGATAAGCTTCAGGATTGGACATGGAGTCAATGGCAGGCAATGGCACATGCTGAAACTATGCAGCTGAAAGCTTACTACATTAACTATATTAGTTGCAGCACCACCATGGAGCACAGTGCAACATGAAGTATGGAGGCAGAATGGAAGCCGTGAATGCATAAGAGAGGCACATGTAGACCTAAAAGCATCAGTAATTTACATGCAGACTCCATCTTGCCATGGTGGACAGAAGCGGTCTCTTTCGTGGTTAGTGACAACAGTCTGCATAGGCACAATCAAGCAGGAGTTTGCCCTATGCACCCATTTTCCTTGGCATCTAGCCTCTGCCTCGCTCCTTTGTCAGTCTTTTCCAGTCTAAAGGATGCCCCTTCCACACCTGATGTGACACTCATAACATAATGCCATGGTCTGACCACACTGCTCCCCCCAGCAAAAACAGACAATTTTGGAATGCGGGATAAAAGCAGCTTTGGCAAAAATGGGAATGAACTCAGGGAGTATGATTTCCAGCGTGTTTGGGAGCTCACTTCAAAGCAGTGGTGGCTGACAGCCTTGGAAAATGATTGGTGATAAATATGAACTCTCAATTAGACTGAGAAAGTGAGCATAGGGAGCAAGATTAATAGAGGACATGAGGATATTTCCTTCCTAAGACGTTTTTGAAAACATAAGCCAAAGAGGAGTTTCCTTCAATATCATTATCCCATGGAGGTGTTAAAAAATTGGTAAAGGAAGGCACGATTACCCACTTTACAGTTAAAACGCTTACTGATCTCATAAAGTTGGAAAGCTGAGTTGGTAAGCAAGATTTTGTAAAACACAAGCTTTATTCAGTCATAAAAAAACATCAAAGCAAATATCCACAGTGCTCCATATAAGTACAAGTTAGATTAAAAAGATAAACAAAAGTAGTTTAAAGAACATCATACAATGCTGACAATAAAAATTGACAAAATCTCTTGGTCCTTGCCCTATAATATACATATTATATATCACTATTGTTTTAAAAGGTGAGTGTGAATATGCCATGCAGCCACAAGGAACTTGCCAACTGCATGTATCAATATAATGGAAGTGTCACTCTCTAAAATCCTAAGGGCAATAACATGTTGTCTGATGCCCAAATTCTGGCAGACTGGACGAATCCACTTTCGTCATGGAAAAGCATATGCTGTACAAAAGAACAACAAATGTTCAACCGATTCAGGGGCATCATTACAGCCGGGACATACGTTGGGTGCTGACAGTGCCCTCCAGCTGCTAGTAAAAGACATTAACGGTAAACACCCATAGCGAAAACGTGCATACAGGCTCTTTCCTAGGGAGTTGGGGATAAAATCTGAGAAAGATTTGTACTGGGAATACCATTTAAAATCAAGGAATTGGTTAGTCAACCGCCCATGGGATATGCTAAGGAGATAGTTATTACTAACGTGAGACCAGTAGGCTACTTTCAATGTTTATTTCTGAGCCTTCCCTAGGTACTGTGGATTCTCCCAATAACCCCCAAGACCCAAAGTGGGAAACCAATTTGACACATGGCTAAACCATGGGATAGAGGCTGCATTGGGTCTTTTTAAAAGATCAAGAAGTGAGTCCCTATGGATAGTAAGCTCTGGGGTGGTCCAAATCCTTACCCAAAAAAGTAACAGTCTTAATACTAATGTATCTGAAATACGGTTAAAACGAAGATCCGAAAAGATAGGAATCAGAGGAGTACTGTCTGGGCACGCAAGTAGTGCTCTGGCAAAACTATTTTCACTCACAGACAGTTTGGAGGCTTTACAGAATCCCCATACCTCAGCGGCTTAGGTAGCAGCATTTTGCGCTTTTGCCAAATAGATCTTAATAGCCTGAGAAACGGCTTTCATGGCAGTACTTTTATGTAGACGCAAAATGGCACCTGATCTATGTTGGAAGAGAGACACACTTTATTGATCTGATCTTCCCAGTGTAATTTATTGGAAATCCTCACACCCAAGTACTCTATCGAGCTAACTTTGTCCAAAGGAACCCCATCTATAGTAATAGTGCATCTCGTGGCTGGTCCTGGGCTAAACACAATAAGTTTGGTTTTACTAACATTCAGTTCCAACCCACGATTTGTGCAAAATGCTGTAAACTTATTAACAATGGTCTGGAGCCCCACTGGAGTTTTGGAGAAAAGGAGGGAGTCATACACAAAGAGTAGTATAGGGATTGTTTGAGCATTTAGGGAGGGAGCATCATTCTGGCAATGAGACACAGCTTGAGCCACCTCATTTATGTATAAAGTGAACAATGTTGGTGCTAGGACACAGCTTTGGTAAACCCCCCCGCTGGATGGCGATATGATCTATTAATTCCCCCTGATTACCCCATCTCACCTGAGCATATGAACCCTTGTGTGATCGCTGTAAAAAATGGATTATGTTCCCTGGAGTACCTATTTTATGTAAAACACCCCACAATTTCTCTCTAGGGACCATATCAAAAGTATACCGAAGATCCACAAAAACAACGTATAACTTTTGTTTGGCAAGGGTTACATATTTCCAATAGAGGAGTGCCAACCTAAAGGCTTGGTCCACTGTACTAGTTTTAGAGCAAAAGCCCGCCTGGAATGGCGACATCACATGATGGACATCAGCCCGATCCAACAGCCTATCCAAAAGCTGTTTTGCTAATATTTTTTGGAGATTATCAATAAGGCTGATCGGTTGGTAGTTAGCAGGAGAACTCACTTCACCCTTCTTATAAATAGGTATTATTTCAGCCCCTTTTCAAGTACTGGGCATTCTGTCCCCGGCTGCTATTGCAATTAAAGTCATATTGATATAACTGGACCAGATTACTGGCTCAGACTTGCATAAATCCCCCAGTATCTTATCTGGACCTGGGGCTTTAGAAGATTTTAAGGAATCAATTGCAGCAATAGTTTCCCCCAAGGTAAAGACAATGTGATCATTGCAGTTACAAACGTCCATTCCTAGGTCATCTGACAGTAAATGCGTTTTAGCCAGCTACTGGGGGAAAGAATCATGGGTTGAAGAATTGCAAAACGGAGCATAAAGATTAGAAAAGTGGTCCACCTAGCTCTCTGGTTGAATATGAGTACGGATTGTACTCCTACCCTCTCTGTGTCTATTAGAAAATAACTTCCAAAAAGTCACATTATCATTGTGTCTAGCTGCATCAAGCAGATTCTGCCAGACTGAGTCTTCCCAACATTTCTTTGCCTGTGCTATATCCTATTATAGGCTAGTCTGGCTGTTCCAATCTCCCCCTGTGAATGAGACACAATAGCTGACTTTAATGCTAATTTGGCTTTAGAATAATCCTTAGTAAACCACTCACTTGTTTTATATGTAACAGCAGTTTGCTAGGTTTGCTGTAACAGCAGTTTTATAGAAAATATTCTGTAATTCATGTACCAGTGTCTCATGGATGCTGAGAACTGGGATATTTCTAACCTCATGCTCTTCGTAATTAGCCATGATGTCTGCAAACAATTTACAAATCTCCTTGGTCAAATACGGATTGGACAAGACTTTTGGCCAGCTAATACGTTTATAATTATTGTTCACAAGTGGCTCTGGGACCACGGTATAATGAGTGTTCTGAAACCTCCTAAATTCAATACTATATAAAGTAAGGAGCAAGGGATAATGATCACTATTGTGGCAAAAATCAACTCTTTTATCTTCCAATATCGGCAACATCCTGACATCCACTAGAATATAGTCAATGACACAAGTAGATTGGCCACGCTTAAAGGTGGGGGCGATGCTTGGATCCAAAAGCGAAAGACCGTTACACGCCCGGAGCCCACACTTGAAACACAATGATGTCAACTGAAGGGTGGCACGAGAGCAAGTGCAAACTCGTTTGCTTCTCAGTTGTGGGATGTCCCAAAATTCATCCTCTTGAGCCGTTAGATTGCTGTTTATAGGAGAGGGTTCCAATGTGCAATTCATGTCCCCTGCAACCAATAACTTAGTAGAAAAGTATAAAGTGTCCGTGAATTCAATTAGCTGAGCCAAGGTCTAAGACTCTATCTCCGCGACCCTGACCTAGCATATACATTAATTATTACTTTAAAACCTTGATTGAATTCAAGCTGGACACCTAATATATCAGGGGAATCTATTTTTAGTTCTGAGTGATCGCACCGCAATATCTTGTTTAATAGTATCAATAGATCCCCTTAGCCCGACCAGTGCCCCCATCACCAGGTTGGTCCGCCACACAATAGGATGAAAAATCATCCAGGAAGACTGGGCCCCCAGCATATGCATACATCCTGCTTGTTAATGGTGGCCCTCTCTGGGTTTAGCAATTTGCTGCCTAGCCCGGCCAAATTCCAGGACATAATAGATAGTTCAGTACTATTTTCCAAAACTCTAAACCTGGGATGCTGGACTCCCCCGCAATTAACAGACTCATCTAACACCCTGCACCTACCCGCAGAGACCAAAACTGGGAATGATGGATAGGAATCAGTGGATAGTCAATCAACGTCTGTTAGTATGTGGGGGTTGTTTGCTGCCAAAGACAGGACATCATTTTGGGTAGGATCACACTTCCCACCTACTAGACCCCTACATATTGTGGGTAGACTAATGGCGAGTGGAGAAAGTTTAAGTTTAATACCAACCCCCCTAGGATTCCTAAGATAACAAGTACGCAGTTCAAAATCAAAAAGGTTATCCACCAACAGCTTATCCGCAAGACAATTAGAAATAAATCAAAATTTGAGCCTGGCAGGCTATGTCTTCCCACCTCTAGAATATCTGCTCGAATTACTGAAAGGCAGCTTCGCTGAGCTCTCAACCAATAGATAACCTTGTTTATCAGGGAATCCTATGTTTCCAAAGACACTTGTGGCAATTTGGTACCTCAACCATGTAGATGGTGCCTCCTATTCTCCCTATACATTGGGCCTGTTTCTTGGATGTTGGCCATCTCATTTCAGACCATTGTAAGGCACGATCCAATGACCTAGTTTGATGAGTTGTGGAAATGGCTTCTCCAACTAACACCGGGGTACCGGCCGCCACCCTAGGGGCCCCTTATATGGTCAACATATTGAACTTCATCAGGTCTGACATACCCGGTTTGATTCCTGCCCTTAACATCATGACTACACATACACCTATTGGCCTCAGGAGCGGCCTGTGTTCCTTCAGTATAAGGAACAGAAGTACTAGTAGGGGGGGAATAATGACAGACCGTGGGTGATGATTGCCTGTTTGTAACCTAGGTTCAGACACATCAGTGTCAATAAACGTTCCCCCTAAGACAGGCAAGGTCCCACCCATACTTGACCTGGGGCAGCTACACCCACATATCTGACCAGATTCCCACGTTAATTTGTTAAAAAACATCAGTACCAAGCTCTTGACTTCATTCAGTTTCTGGTGAACCGACGCCAGATCAAAATTGCTACACGGTGGCGGCAGCCTTCCCATGCCCACAGATGTGTTAGCCATGGCATTGTCATCAACACATATTCCAGTGCATGCATGAGTATCAGTGTCACAGGGTCCCCCATTTTCTGCCAGGGGCCCATACCTATTAGAACACACGTTATTTGGGATCACCAGGACCTCAGGGCTTAAGGGAGGGCGAAGTGCCTCTTCTCCTTCAGAAAGACCACCTGTGGCACACAGCAATGTATACCAAGCCACTGCACTGGGAAGTAATCTACTAATTGGCACAGGGAATGGATCAGGTCTTGAAACTTGATGGCTGAGAGCAGGGCAGCCTGGGGGACGTAGTCCCACCCCAGGCAACAGCGTGACCCAGAAACGTTCCCCAGCAGTTGCTCAGCAGTGGCGCGTCCCGTGCTGCGGGCACCGATGGCGCTTTAATAGAATGAGTCAGGAGGCAGTGGCTGAAAGCAGGGCAGCCTGGGGGACGTAGTCCCTCGCCAGGCAACAGCGTGACCCAGTAAAGTTCTCCAGCAGCGGCGCATCCCGCGCTGCGGGGACCGATGGCGCTTTGATAGCATGAGTCAGGAGGCGGTGTCTGAGAGCACGGCAGCCTGGTGGACGTAGTCCCACCCCAGGCAACAGCGTGACACAGTAAAGTTCCCCAGCGCGGTAAGCAAGATTGCAACTTATGACTTGGAAGTCTCAAAAAGATGTCAGACCGATCGTATAACCGACTGAGGGATCTTTCCAGCATTTCCACATTAAATGAAACTGTTTATCTTATGCATGTCGAGAATGCAAGATAGGTTGCTATCAGTGAATTTTTTCAAAACCTTACCATTCCCAAGTTACAGGACAGGAATAGCGTAGGTGAAGTTTCTTCAAAACAAACATGACAGCACAAAACAAATCATGTTTTTGGAAACAAACTTCTTCTACACCATTTCTGTCATGAAACATAATAGTAGCAATGTTCTAAAATCTACTGATGAAAGACTGTATTACAGTGTTGACATGATGCACCGGCAATACGTTTTAATTAAATGTGAATATACTGACAAATAGAACTATGTAAACCACCATTGAGTTCTTTGCTATGCACTGCTGGGAGAAAAAATATTATCCAGCTTTTCCAAGAAGAATATTTTAATTATTTTGTCCTTGCAGCAAACAATGTTTAAATCCAATAATAAGCATAAATAAGAACAATAATACCTACTTAAAACATTTTGCTTACCCTTTCTCAGATGCAGGGCACAGCAGTTTATATTTAGCTACTGCTTCATTCGTCATGAGGAGCTGCTGGAAAGTTTCAGTTTAAATCTGATAGAGAATTGCTTGAATCAACTGTACAACTCAAAGAACTTCTGGGTGGTTAAAATAAAGCACAAATATCCACCCATGTTTAGGGACAGCTCATCCCCACAAACTGCAAGGCCTGCTCTACCACTCAGGTCAACAAAAAGGCAAAATAACTTACTGTCTCTGTATTGTCCCTCAGCGGTCTCTGCCAGGCAGGTCATCATTTCAAACACAAAGCCGACAGCAGCACATATTGTCATGTTGCAGTTCGTCTTTAAATTCAGGGTCGATAGCGTTCTGCCGAGGCACATTCTCCAGGTAATAAGTAGCCCACACTCTCAGTGGGTTGGCAGACTCTTGGATCACACTGGGTTGCCTATAGTAAACATGCTGCACATGCACAGTTAAAGAACCTAAACATTACGAAATTGACTGCATTGAAAATGCTGCAGTGCCTGGCTGTGATAAGTGCAGAGCCCCTCTACAACATTTTAATTGCTTGTATGAGATAAGCTGTGGGTGGCAAGAGGAGGATCTGAAACGACCCTGCAAGGATCTCTTTCGGGAAGAACACATTTCCTATCTCTGGCAAACATAGTCAGTTTTGCAGTGGGTCCGGATATTCAATGGAGATAAATAGTTGGAAAGGTGAACAAATCGCTCCGTACATTTTCACATCCGCCCATTGCAAATGTTAGGAGTGCCTCAGGGTTCTATTTTGAACCCTTTACCATTTAATCTCTATGTGGTACCATTGGCTAATATCGTTGAGAGTTTTGGTCTTACTCTCTTTTTGGACATGGATGATACCCAAATTGTGTCTCTGTCATCTAAGAACCAGTCAACCGTGGCTGCACTTCACCTCTGTCTTCAGCAAGCAGCAGACTGGATGTCTGCAAATCTTCTGAAGACCCAGACATTGCAATTAGGTATGACCTGTAATGTCCTGCAGTCAATACACCAGGAGCCAGAGTAGGGCACAAATATCTGTGAATATACATGCCAAAGGGTACAGTAAGTGGCCATAGTAGTGGGAACAGCAGCCTGCCAGAGAAAAATCACTACACAAAAAAGCAATGGAAAGTGAAGTTACAGTGTCTTACCTGTGTGTCACTGGAAGTACTGTAGAATGATAGTTGTTCTGTTGTCCACATCCTCTGCCTCCTCTTCGTCACTGTCCACAGGCTCCACCGCTGCCACACACCCATCTCCAGCCCCATCCTCCTGCAAAAAAAGGCACCTGGCATCTCAAGGCAAGGTTGTGCAACATGCAACATGCCACGATGATCTGACACAGCTTCTTTCCCACCTCTATCCTCACCCCATCACTCCACAACCTCACATACACCCCACCATCATAACCCACCTATCCCAATGCCAAGCCCTGCATGCAACACCAATGCATGGACACCACTCACAGGCCTGCATAGACAACCATCACCACTGCATGCACACTAGAGACAAAAATCTAGCCCACTAAATAACTACTTGCACAAAGGCCAATCTGCCATGGCAATATCAACCATAGAGGGCAACATACCCATGCACAAGATGACACACTCAGAAACAATAACACTGCATTTACATCCCCACAGGTCCCCCACCCAACATCACCGGAGAGGAGGATGACCAACCTGGCTCATCAGGGACCTCTGGACAGTCGGTTACCCAGGCACAGTCCCATACCACCACAGAGCTTTCTTCCTCAGGAAACACAAGCACAGCACCCACCCAGCGGGCACCTACCTCTACCCCCAGGACACGTCAATCAGCAGTGTGTCCACCACTACAGAGACCTTAGGACACCTCACAAACACAGGGCGATCAGGGACCTGGGGTCAGTGGCAGTGGGCACACGGTTCAGGGGACAGAGGCACAGAACAACAGGGAAGCTGGGAGGACTGCTGTGCGACAGGGGGAGGACAGGCCCAGGGAACCGACTCTCCACGAGGCACTCACCAACATCCTGTGTGCATACCACCATTCCCAGGAGATGATGGGCCAGATACTGGCCAAGTTGCAGAAGACCCAGCAGCTGCAGGAGGGACAGTACCTGGGAATCAGGGAGGACTTGAGGGGCATAAACACCAACCTGGTCACCATTGCAGGGGTGCTGGCTGACATGGCTAACACCATGAGGGAGGCAGTGGCACAGCAACGGGCCCCTGACACTAGCCACACCGATAAACAGTCCTCAACCTCCGCTGACGCTAGTGGACAGGAGGCCCCACCACAAGAACAATAGGCCCCCAGCCCTCCTCCCCCTGCAGAAGGAGAACCACCCCACAAACAGTCCCTGCGATCCAGGCAGAAGCCAGAGAACATTACCAAGACCACCGCCAGAAAATAAGACGATCCTGAATGTCACCTTTGTATCCTACTCTGTTACCCTGTCCATCTTGAACTGTCATTGCTCCCCTTCCTATGCCCCATAAGACAATGCACCTGTGATACAAATAGACTGGACTCTATCCTGGACTTTCCTCCACCATTACCCAGGCCTGTTGCACATCCCCATTTACTTCTCACCACTTAAAGAAACATCTTTTGAAAAACTACAAGTATGGAGTATGGCAAATGATTTAAGGATGTATTTGTTTAACAATCTGTAGACAATGGGGCCCACACTTCTGGCCGACATCTTTGGGTGCTCCTCCACTCTCTGTTGTAATGGTAAAGAGTCTGGGAGTGTGGCTGGATCAGGAGCTGTCAATAAGGCAACAGATAACTAAGGTGGCTGCCACCTGTTTTGGCATGTTAAAATAGCTGAGATAAATTCTCTACTGTATTCTATTTGCAGCTCAGTGCACCATAGTCCAAGCCTTAGTTATGTCAAGGCTGGACTACGGAAATGTTCTCTAAAAAAAATCTTTATAAAATGCCTTCAAATAGTACAGAGTACCATGGCTCATCTTTTGCTTCGTCCTGCACAGTGTACTAGTTCTGCCATGTTACTAAAATCTCTCCATTGGTTGCCTGTGGAAAAACAGCTGCATTTGAAATCACTTTGCTTCATGTAGAAATGTCTCCACAACTCTGCCCACTCTTACTTGAGCTCTGAAGTCACCTACTATGTTCCTCAGCATACTCTCAGATCAAGTTATCAGAAACTAGCAGTTGAGCCACATTAGTTTCATTTTTAGGGGCAAGCACAAAGCGCTCCATTCCCTGCAGAGATCTCTCTTTGGGCTTCTATCCACGCCCATGTCAAGTCAGTCACTTTCAGAGGTTCCTGGGCTTGCCTTTTAAAATCTGCTTGCTTTCATTTGTGAAAGGCAAGTTTACGTTATGCCTTTTCTGGTGTTTAGCCCACCTACACAGCACCGGTAAACTACTGAAAACACACGAGGCTCCATGTATTCAGCATGGTTTCTGGACTACTTTATCCTTTTATTTGCCATGCAGCGGGATCGCGCTGGGGTTTACATAGCGCGATCATGCTCTGTTTTCCCATTTTCAATTTCAGCGCGATCACGCTGCATTTTACATAGCGCGATCGTGCTTCATTTTTTTCTTTTAATTTGTGTGGCAAGAAATGTCCGGTTAGGAGTTTACAACGTTAATAGCTCTAACTCAAGCAAATGTGAGACCTGTTGCATTGCAAATGCTTGGTTTTTATGCTAATATGGCTAAAATCCCTGCACCATATTTAAAAAGTGGCACAATGCCTGCGTCAGGCATAATGTATGCAAAGGGGGCGTTACCCCATTAGGGGTGCTGAAAAAATGCTGCAAAGAAATCTAAGAGATTTCTTTGAGTAATTTTTTGGCCACTTTTAACGCCTGCTCAGGGCAGGCATTAAAAGGAGACACACCACTTATTACAGTGGGCCTCAATGGGCTTTGCAGAATTAGTGTCAAAAGTTTTTATGCTAATCCTGCAAAACTCCGTACTAGTGTAACAAATTATGATGCTAGTCCCCTAACTACCGCCATAGTGCTCTATATTTTAAAAACGGTACACACATGGTGGCATTAGGGGGGCGCTAAGGGGCTCAAGAAAAGTGGCGCTGCACATATGCAGAGACATTTTTCTTACATATGCCCCTTAGTTCTTCTCCCCTGCCTCAATGCTGTTTAGTATTCTGTTGGAGACTTCTTAAGTCTGTTGTCACCCTCCTATTCTTCAAGATCAGTGATGAGTCTTCTCGTCTTAATCTTAATTGTCCTATTTTGTTATGTGGCTCAGTACTAATATGGCCAACTAATCCTGAACTGCTGACCTGTCTTATGTACAGCCCGTGTTCTGCACTGTCCTGATGTTGCTGTCAACTGACAACAGAAAAAGGTGACTATCCTGCCTGATGAACTACAACTGTATGCTGTCCCATGAGCAGGGTATAACTAAATGTGGATTTCTGGTTTCCTCTTCATTTAGGTACTTACACCAGCATAATTTGTATAGTGATTTATCCTATTTAGATGTTTTATCAAATTATTTTTGTCTTTATTTTATGTTTGCTTTTGTATGCATGTGTTAGAAAGTTTCTTACACATGAAAGTCTAAATCCGTGTTAGTGATAGGACTGGCCAAATCTGAAATTGAATGTTAAACTGTATTTTGATGATTTACTGATGTCACCGTCATTTGCTTTGAATTCTAACAACAATGTGCATATTGTATTGGTGCCAATTTACATCATTCTTTTGGAATGTTTAAAAGTGTTCCTGTTTAGTAGGTTAAATCTTTTCGGACTTTTTGGTCAGTCCATGGTTTTCATGTATGTTTACAACTTAGTTTTGCGTATCATATATGTGAAACTGATCTTGGGATTGTAATAAAGCTTTGAAACTTTATTCAGTTTGGAATTTGATTTTAGTGTTAAATTGTTCATGGTGTTTAGAATTGTTTATTGTATAATGTTATTGATTTGTAATTAAATGATTCTGGATACTATACCCTTTGCCAAGTCCAACGATTCAATCGACCTTTGTAGGTGAGAATAGTGATGGTATCTCACCTGCGTGCTGGTGGTTATTGAATCTGGAACTGGGGAGAAGAAATTCTTCTCTGGGGCCACCATGCTCCTCAATAGCTATACTGTACCTGGCCTCTGCAAAGGTAAAAACAGAGATAACCAATTTTGGACTGGAATGTACATAACGATTGAAACAAACACCTTCCATTCATAAACTGGAAAGGGAAGGAAGAGGTACATCCTAATCAGCCAGCTCCCTACCTCACCTGAAGAATGCATGACCCTGGGAAGAAGTATGTTCAGTGAAACAAACGGTGCACATCACAAAGACTGTGAGCCTGGGGATTTCTGTAACTGAGCCATACATTGATGAGACCATTTCTGATTCATAGCTAAAAGACTAAAGGCAGGTGAGACAATACACCAAGCTGGGCATTCGAGACAAGGCTCATCCAAAATGGCATTGTCTTTAACAGTACTATGCAAATTGTTTAACACAACCACAGAAGAGCAACAGTGTCTCTAAATCTGTTTTGTAACAGTTTGTGCTTATGTGTATCTTTAAGTGCATATTGTCTCTTCACACCCGTACCTCCACTTTCCTTAAAGAAAGCCTACCATTCATCCAAGATCCCCCAAATATTCCAAAGGAATATCACCTTCTCCTTTGATAATGTTAACTCTATTAATGTATCTCTCTTGACAATCGCCTGCTCTCCAGAACAAAACAGAATAAATGGCTTTTCTAGTGACTGCCCTTTCCATTCATTTGCTTAAGGCTTTCTCACTGCATTTTCACTAGTAGTGAGGTTCTTAAATTGATTTACTTCATGGTGTGTACCTTGCAGCCTTGTCAGCTAAATAAATGAAGTTCACAGATGAAGAAAGAAGTGGCATATTTAGAGGTGGTCTTAGCATAGAGTGATGGATATTTAAGAGCAGTTCTTTAGGAATTAGACAAACGTTTGTCATAAGAGAACGCACAACTTCTTAGTCTCTCAAATTCACAAAAGTGGTCCTAATATTTTTTTCATATTATCATTAAACCAACAAATGTGGTAGCCTGGAGTGTGTGCCAGTTGTGAAATGTAAACAGGAATATAAATAATGGTAAAAAAACATACAACCACAAGGAAGAGAAACTGAGGAGAAGAAGCAAAGTTAATGTGATACATATTGGGAGAAAATGTGAATTGATGTTACAAACGGGGTCTCTGTTTGGCAGTCAGTTTTCATCCTGTCCAAGTAGGGACCCTCACTCTATTCAGGGTAAAGGACACATGCAGCTCAGATTGCTCACCCCCTTGTTAGCTTGGTTCCAGGGCAGGGTTGCATTCCCTGTAGAGAGTTGGACCACCTCAACAGTTTAGGACTCTCACTGCTCATTTGTATAAGCTATATGAGGGGTTTGTGGTCTGTCTGAACCGGAAGGGAGTATCAAAAAGTAGGGTCTTAGCTTCTTCAGTGCCCAGACCACAGCAAAAAGCTTCCCTTTCTATTACACTCCACTTCTGCTCCCTGGGAAGTAACCACCCTGATAAAGGCTACAGGTTGATCTAGGTCCTCTCCGTTAGCTGTGAGAGCACAGCTCCCACACCATGCTCTGAAGCATATGTCTACACCACAAATTAGTTGGAAAAGTCAGGAGCCTTGAGCATGGGTGCTTTGCACAAGGCCTCTTTCAGGGTGCCAATAGTAGTCTGGAACACCTCTGTCCAGAACATCTGACGTGGCTGCTTCTTGGAAGTCAGCTCTGTCAAGGGAGCAGCAATGGTGCCATACCCCTTTACAATTCTCCTGTAGTAATCGGTGAGTCCTAAGAAGGCCCTCACCTCAGTCGGGGTCTTGGGGGTGTCCAATCCAGAATAGTGTTAATTTGTGCCTGTTGGGGTGCCACGTGGCCTCTACCTACCTGGTGTCCCAAGTACACCACACAGACCCTTGCCCTATCTGGCATTTACTGGGCTTGATAGTGAGGCCTGCACTCTGCAGGGCCCTCAACACTTCCTGGAGGTGGTGCAAGTGGTCCTCCCAGTTGGGGCTGAAGACAGCAATGTCATCTAGACAGGCAGCACTAAAGTTCTCCAACCCAGCCAGGACCTGGTCGACCAGCCTCTGGAATGGCAGGGGCGAACTTAGGGCATTACACAAAACTGGTAGTGTCCCTCTGGTTTTGAGAACACAGACCTCTCTTTTACCCCCTTGGTTAAGGCAATCTGCCAGTACCCAGATGTCAAATCAAATGTGCTGAGGAACTTAGCAGCTCCCAACCAGTCAATGATCTCATCAGCACTCGGGCTGGAGTTTGCATCAGTCCCAGTGATGGCATTGAGCCCCCTGCAGTCAACACAGAACCTAAGTTCAGGGCTGACCCCGGGTGGGGCCGTTTTCGGGACCAGGACTGCTGGGCTGGACCAAGGACTGTTGGAGTGCTCAATAACCCCTAACTCTATCTTAGAGACTTCCTTCTTCATGCTGTTTCTCACTCTGTTAGTTAACCTGCAAGACTTCTGCTTAACAGGCAGACTGTTCCCAAAATCAATGTCATGCGTACACCAGTGGTGACCCCAGGGGTAAGTGTGACTAGGGAAGCAAACTGTCCCAGCAATTGGACACAGCCCTTCTGATGATCTGGGGTCAGAGTATGGGAGAGGTTCACACTCTCCACTGACCCATCCTGCACTTTGGCAAACAGCAGGCCGGGGAGAGGTTCACTCTCCTCTTCCACCTCATCATCTGTAACCAAGAGCAAAGTCAACTCATACCTCTTAAAGTGTGGTTTGAGGCGGTTTACTTGCAGGACCCTCAAAGCGTGCCCAGGAATCTACATGTCCACCAAGTAGGTTACATTACGTTTGCGCTCCTTCACCTCAAAAGGTGCAGACCAATGGTCTTCGGGAGCATGGGCTCTACTGGGGCCATCACCCACACTTTCTGGCCAGGCTGAAACTCAACCAGAGTGGTAGTTTGGTCATACCAGTGTTTCATGTCTTCCTCAAGGGAGCTGAAGCCAACCCCCTTCTGTGGTACCTCCCAGTGAGTAAACAACAGGCATGGTATCAAGACATCCCACTTACATGTCATGGGTTCAGAGAGACCCATAATCATGCCCTTAAGGGTATGGTTGACTATCTCAACCCATTTCTTTGGGGGTGGTGAGGCTTGTATGTTACATAACACACCATCCACATGGCCTTCATGGACAGTGACATGAAATTGCTACACCTGTCAGATATCACCTCCTTGGGGGAACCTACATGGGTAAAGATCCTCATAAGTGCCCTGGCCACAGTGGGTGCAGTGACTGTCCTCAGGGGGATAGCTTCCGGGTAGCCGGTGAAATGTTCTACCAAGACCAGGATAAACCTGTTGCCCATGACTGCCTTGGGATTCAGAGGCCTCACAATGTCAATGCCCACCCACTCAAATTGGGTACTCATGACAGGAAAGGGTTGTAGAAGAGCCTTGCACCTCTTCCCAGATTTGCCACTTGCCTGGCAGGTCTGGCAGGTCCAGTGGAAAGCTTCTGAGGCCTTCTTCATTTGGGGCCAATAAAAGTGGGTGACAAGCCTATCAAAGTTCTTGACCTGCCAGTAGCACTTCATGAACCAGACCCAGTAGGAAGGCTATGAAACACTGGGGTACCACCAACACATGGTCTTCCCTAGGCTCAGCAACCTTAGGCTCACTTTACTGGAGATCATTCTCCCAGTAAACCAGGTGCGATTCAGTGGTGTCACCAACTGCCTAGGCCTCTCCCTTTTTTTGAAGGCCGTCAACGACGGGGCACACATTCTGTGCTGTGCAGAACTCCTCCCTGGTGGGGCCTCATCCTGCTGCCAATGGTCTGCTCAGGCAGGTCGCCCAGTTTCGACACTACTTCCCCTGTAGGTAACAGGACATCACCCTCAGGTCCAGCCTCCTCCCGGACCGTGGGAATCTCAGGGGCAGGTTTCCTGAGCCCCTTGCTGCTTCCTTTCCTGGCGTGCACCTGGGCCACTGTTTGAGGTTTCAGGTCCTCCTGATCACCGTCTCTGGTGGCCATGAACCATGTAGTCATGCACACCCACTCTGGTAATCCCAACATTTCCAAATGGGACCTGAGCTTCTCCTCTTTCCAGGCAGTGTCCTCTAGGTCATTCCCTAGCTGACAGTCAACAGACATATATGGACTCACAGCTACACTCAAGGAACCTGAGATCCCATGCCCCCCTATTCAAAGGGAACCTGAGCTTCCAAGCATTGGTGGTCACTGTTGTCTACTGCTACAATTTGAGACACATTAGAGATTACCTGCTCTTGGGACACCAGATGACAGCGGACTGTTGTCATGCTGGCTCCTGTGTCTGTAAGAGCCTCCATTCGCCTACCATTGATGGGCAGCCACTGCCTGCACTTCTTTGTATTTTCATGAAAGAGGGTTCCTGGACCATCTCACCCTCACCTAGGGAGACTAGGGGTAACTCAGTTGGCTCCCCACAACTAACTGGGGCCAAATCCTCCCCAGGTGCTACACTGGCCACTCCAAGTGACTGCCTACCGGTGTAGAGCTGAGCCCGCTTAGGACACTTGGGACATTTTCTGATGTGCCCTTCCTGACCACGGTCAAAGCACTTTATGGGTCCCTTTCCTGCAGCCTTTCCTGAAGGGAACCAACTCTTCTTCTCAGCAGGGGGCTGGAAAGCGTTCCCTGGGAATTAGTTTGGGGCTCTTTAGAGAATTCCTTACTTTAATCCTTGCCCACCCTTCTTTTGTTGGGGAATCTGCTCACCCTTGGCAGAGTCTCCCCTTATAAATTCTTGTGGACCCTGGTATGTACCTAATGGTCCACCTACTGAGCAAGCTTCTTGGGTTCAGTAAGCCTGCTGTCAATCAAGTGCTGGGGAAGCTCTGGAAAACACATCCTAGACATGTGCTCCCGTGCAAACAAATTGTACGGCCCTTGGTAATCTGTTACCTTACTGCCCTTCACCCAACCATCCAGTGCTCTGCAAAATGAATACACACATTCAAGCAGGTCTGGGAATCAAGCTTCCTACTCTCCCTGAACTTCTTCAGGTGCATTTCCGGTGTCAGTCCATACTTAGTGATGAGGGCTTTCTTCATGTTAGAGTAGGTGAGCTCACTAGCTGTCCCTAGCGCTAACAAGGTGTCCATCCCTCCTGCTGTGAAGTAATTCCATAGGTCCACCCCCAATCTGTCTCAGGATTGCCATGCATGAGAAGAGCTGCCTCATAGCCCTCAAAACACCTGTGGATGTCATCCTCCTTAGTGCACTCTTTCCCTACACGTTTGTGAAGGTGCACTCTCCTTCCAGACTACACTGAAGAGACGCTGCACCCATCTGTGCTGGACCTACTCCTGTATTCCAGTCCCTTCAAGCTCTGCTCCTGAGCTACATGCATTTTCTTCTTCTCCACAGCAATTTTGTCTTTCTCTTTCTCCCTTTTCATTGTAGACAGCTCCAGCTGAAGCTCCCTTTCGTGCTGTAGCTTGAGCTTCTCCATTTCCAGTTGATGAATTCTGTTTTCCCACCAGTTCTCCAATTCCTCTTGAGTCAATTATTCGGAAGAAACACTGCTGCCTGCCATGGTGGCCCTCCCTCCAGGCAGGCCATGTATATCCAACAAACCATCATGGATGCTTTGCACTTCTTCATCCACAGCAATGTTTTCCTCCTCTGTGACCCATCCTCCTCCTTTGCTGTCAGCCAGGCCCTCAATGCCTTTTGCAGCTCCTCTTTTTTAGTGAGGTTTTAATAAGACGTTTGAACTCTCTGCAGAACCTTTTGAGCTATGGCACCGTATAGGTCTCCAACCTCTCTTGCTCACACACTACTTCTGCAGCTCCAAATGATGTCTCACCAGACTGAGAAATGATTTTGAGTAAGGCTCAACAAAGGTGCAGAGTTCCAGAAGGCAAAGGAAATCTAGAAAGGAATAAGCAAACATCATTGAGAAAAAAACAGTATGTGGTTGTGTAATGGTCTGCAATAAAACAGCAGTGTACAGCAATCACTGTATGTCAAGTGCAAATACAAGTCCTATCCTCAACGCTTATCACCAATGTTAGAAACGGGGTCTCTAGTTGGCAGTCAGTTTACACGCTATCCAAGTAGGCACTCTCACTCTAGTCAGGGTAAGGGAGATACACAGCTCAGATAATTCATGCTCACTCCTTGATACTTGGCACAAGCTGTCAGGCTTATCTCAGAGGCAATGGGTAAAGTATTTGTAGAAACACACACAGAAACACAATGAAAATACACAAAAATACTCCACACCAGTTTAGAAAAATAGCCAATATATATCTAAATCAAACAAGACCAAAATGACAACAATCCAAAATACACAAGCAGAGATATGAGTTTTAAAAGCTAAAATCCCAATAAAAAACACTTAGAAACACAATAGTTCCAACTGGGACTATCACACCGTTGATGATGGAGTCATTCCCAACAGTCTGACCACACTCTTGGGAGGGTGGCTCTGGTCATGGAGTCGCACGGACCTCCAGGTACAGTACCTTTGGTAACAAAGAAAACAAGCTGATACACAAAGTCAAGGAGGTGAGTGTTGAGACGGGGCCACTCACCTGAAAAGCAGGATGTCTGCAGAGGTGATGATATGCCCCCCAATCTCCTGGAACACCTCTCAGCACTTCCTGGTGGACACAGAAACCCCAGCAGGTGTCCCAAAAGGAAAGAGGGAGTGGAAGAGAAAGAGACAAAACACTGCCCCGTCTTGCCAGTCCAGCCATGCAACTTGTTTCTTCGGGGGGGCAGGTCATTGTTGACAGAGTCATAGTAGAGTTAGTGCACTCAACTTCCTTGAAACTGAATCTCTCTTTCTGATGTGGGCACGGGAGCGGTAGAAGAACACTGGGATGCTCCAGCACTTTTCTTGGATAATAATAACGGATGGCACAATTATTAACACTGCATTACCAAAAACCCAAACTGAGTACCATAACAATAAGTACTGCGACACTATGGCTGACTTCACAGAGATTCACTGTTGCACTCTACAATTAGAACTGTGGTTGCACTTATCATGTACAAGAAAGACAAACAAGGGCACTAATTATATCACGTATAAGGTTCCTGCATGCATAGGGTTAAACTAAAAGGAACAAAAATAATCCAAGAAATACAAATGTCCACTCTGGGTTTAAACAGTTATGGTGGCACAGTTTGGTTTGGTTTCACTGTGTGTGTGAAAAACCCTTCAAAAGCAAATTCCTCAAGCCTGAAATACAAGCATTAATGACACAATTTAAATCCAAGAGTTATGCTATTAGAGAAAGAAAAGTCACGTAAATGCTCTTTTAAAATTGCACTGTCACATTTTGTAGTACTTGATCTCAAGCAGATTTCCTGAAGCACATTTAGGCAAGGAACTGCAACAATAATGTAGAATGTTCATAAATGCATTTGTCTTTTCAAGATAGGCACTCTGCCAAAATACGAGGTCTGAAATACACCAGCTGTCTCCGGAAAGCGCGGCGCTCAAAGAACAAACACCCTGGAGAATACTAGCCACTTAGCTGCAGTCTTTTCCAGAGTGCTGGAGGAATGCCTGGTGTCAGCTGGTACAGGAACGAAGAAAAGAATTGCCTCAAACTTTCCTGAATACTAGGATGACAGCAGGGGCTGGACTGACAAATCAGATGCCGAGATCAGGAAGCAAAACAAAGCCAAGCAGGGAGGCATGCTTCACACTGCTATTTGTAGCCAATCAGGAAAGCAGTTGAGTTTCCACATGTGGATGAGTCACCACACCCAATTAGGAGCACATGTCTACACCACACCCATCAGAAGCACATGTCTACACCTGCTCACATTAACAAACAACCATTGGTAAAACAAGCATTGATAAAAACCAATTGTGTAACACAGCACATTATGTTTACTGAGAAACATCAAGGTTTAACCAAGAACAAAGATATGATTTAACCCTAATCTCTGGGGATGCTGACACATACATGACAGTCCTCCCAACAAGAACCCTCTGAAAGGGTGGGGTTTGAAGGGGTGCAGGAGATGGAATTTGTTTAGTAAGACGTGGAGCATGAACTGTGGACGCGGGTTCCCAGGAATTGTCCTCAGGCCCATTGCCTTTCCAAGCCAATAAATAGTGTAGAACACCACGGACACGCCTGGAGTCAAGAATTTTGGCCACTTCAAATTCCCATTGCCCGTGTACTTTTTACGGGGGAGGTGGTGGTGCATTGCGGGTAGTAGGGGAATAAGGAATGAGTAACGACACATGAAACACGGGGTGTACTTTGAAATCATCTGACAATGTCAGTTCTACTACCACAGGATTCATGATGTTGGCAATAGGAAAGAGGCCTAGAAATCGGGGGTTTAATTTTCTGGATCCTGCAAGATGGAGATTTTTTTATGAGAGCCACACCTGATCTCCTATCTGATAAGAGGGAGCAGGTCTCCTTCTTTTGTCTGCTTGGTTTTTTACTTGAGCTTGGTAGAGTTTTAAATGGTGTTGTACTTGTTTTTGAATCTCCTGTAACTCTTTAGGGTGTTTCTGTACTGATGGGACTCTTGTGGATGTTTGGGACCCAGTTATAGGTAGCATTCTTGGGTGCAGACCAAACAAACAGTAAAATGGGGATACTCCTGTAGCTATGTGGACACTGTTGTTATATACAAATTCAACAAGAGGTAAAGCCTTATCCCACTCAGTAGACCATGTGTCAATGTAACGTCTCAGGATTTGCTCCAGTGATTGGTTGGCACATTCCGTCTGCCCATCCGTTTGTGGATGATATGCAGAGGACAAGCGGACGTCCATACAGACAGAGGAACAGAAGCTACACCAAAACCGTGATATAAATTGGGGGCCACGATTGGAAACAATTGTGGTGGGCAACCCATGAAGCCGTGCAATGTGTTGGACAAACAAATCAGAGAGCTTGGAAGCCATAGGGAGGCATTTTAATGGAACAAAATGAGCCATTTTAGTTAGGTAATCTACAACCACTCATATGACAATGTGTCCATTGGAAGCTGGGAGATTAGAAATAAAGTTCATACTTATGGTATGCCATGGGGCCACTGGAATTGGCATGGGAAGTAACAATCCTGTGGTTGGAGTATGTGGGGTTTTAGCCCGAACACAGGTGGAACAAGTCTGGACGTAGCTTCTAACATCCTGCACAATACCATCTTTGACAGAGATCTAACATCTTTTTCTCACTCGGGTGACCTGTGAGGACAGAATCATGTCCCCAATGTGACACTGTATCCCGTAATTCTTTGGTAGGAACGTACAACTGATCAGCATGTTATAGTAAACCCTCTTTTTCATACACATCAGTTGAACAGGGAACCTTGTATTGGGCTATCTGTATTTTCTCAATGAACTCTTGGGAATTGCACACAGCCACAAGTTTTTCCGAGGGTATAATGCTTCTGACGTGTTCTAGCGCAACATCAGAGGAGAAACCCATCCTAGACAACGTGTCTGCCTTTTGTTGTGTAGTACTGGGCCTATAGGTGATTACGAAGACAAACTTGTTAAAGAATAGAAGCCAGCTTAATTGACGAGGTGTCAGGGCCTTGGTCTCTTGAAAAAACTGCAAATTACAGTGATCTGTGTAAATAGTTACGGTGTGTCTAGCTCCTAGTGGGTGGTGATGTCATTCCTGGAAGGCAATCTTGATGGGCAGAAGTTCCCGCTCCGCCACCGTGTAATTTTGCTATGCGGGTAGCAATTTCTTTGAAAAGTAAGCTACTGGATGGAAATGCCCAGACTCAGAATCTCGTTGGGACAAGACACGACCCACTGCCATTTGGAAAGCATCTACTTCCACGAAAAATGGCTAAGCCGGGTCGGGATGATGCAAGAGCGCTACACAACCTGTAGGTCATCACTGTGTACTCGAAGAGTCCGAATTTAGTTTGGACCGCCATCTTCCACTTATCCCCCTTCATCATTCGGATCAAGTGGTAGGTGCCCCGGAAGTCGAGTTTAGTATAAATGGCCGACTGATGTACCTGACATAAAAATACTGGGACCAACGGAAAGGGATACCAATTTTTGATGGTCACTTTGTTCACTGCGCAATAATCTATACCGGCGCGCAACTCGCTATTCTTCTTGGGCACGAAGAACAAAGACAACGCTACTGGTGACGTTGAATGATGAATGAAACCCTTAGCCAATAGATTATCCAGGTAGTCTCGCAGGTATCGATTCTCAGGCTCAGAAAGAGCATACACCCTACGACATGGTAGCGTTGCCCCTGGAATCAAGTCTATACGACAATTGTATGACCTTTGAGGTGGCAGCTGGGTGGCCTTCTGTTCACTAAGTATATCATGGAAGTCTCTATACGGTGCAGGAATGGCCAGTGTGTCGTCCGGCTTGAGAGCTGTACTATGTGTGGACCCACAATGCAAGGATGCCACTAGTAATGGTTTGTCTAGGTAACAGGAATGCCAGCAATGCTTAAAGTCTAATGTCACTGACCTTGCTGCCCAGTCAATTTTGGGATTGCATAACTGAAGCCAGGGTATCCCCAAAAATGGCTCCACATACTGGGATATCTATGAGGTCAAACTGAATTTGTTCTGTATGGTTGTTTGCACAAAGCATGGACAAGGGTGTTGTTTGATAAACGATAAGACCGGAGGACAATTCTGAGCCATCCTGGTTCAGCGACGTCTTTTCTGACAGTCGTAATATTTAGGGTTTTAGCCAAACCCAAGTCTAAAAAGTTTCCGGTAGCCCCAGAGTCAAAGAATATGGGAATGACCTTACAAACCTGAGGGGACAACACTAATGTCACAATAAGAGTTAAATGTCGAGGTACTGGACTGGTGGTATTAGCCAGAAGATGTGAGACCATGTTGAAAGAAGCGCTCAATAAAATGGTCTCAGAAGTTATCAAGCCAGTTAGTTTTCTGCCTGGTCACGAAGAGAGAATTCAGGCCCTGTTACCCGTCCGATGGCTTTCTTTGGAGCAGTAGGCTTGTTAGGACATTCCCGAGCAAAATGCCCTGCCTTACCGCACTATAAACACAGTTTACATTTTTTATGCGTCACAAACAACCCAACTGTCAGTCTGACCCAGACGTGCATTCAGCACACCAGGACCTACCTTACCTTTTAAATACACTGCAACCTGCCAATGCAACAACCTAGGACCTACCTTAGGGGTGACTTACATGTAGTAAAGGGGAGGGTGTGGGCCTGGTAAGTGGGGACACTTGCCAGGTCCAATTGACAGTACAAAACTGCACAGAGACACTGCAATGGCAGGTCTGAGACATGTTTACAGGTCTACTCATGGAGGTGGCACAATCAGTGCTGCAGGCCCACTAGCATCATTTGATGTAGAGGCCCTGGGGACACATGGTACACTATACTAGGGATTTACCAGTAAATCAAATGTGCCAATCATGGAAAACCAATTACCAATATCCTTTAGACAGAGAGCACTTGCTCTTTAGCACTGGTTAGCAGTGGTAAAGTGCCCAGAGTATCAAAACCAGCAAAAACAAATTTTAATGCGGGATCCAAAAACAGGAAGTCAGAAGCAAAACGTACAGGGAAATCAGGCCAAGAGTTGCCAGGTCTAACAATATGACAAATGACAAGGAGAATTTTGCAAAACACATGTTTAGAGAGGGTGGTGAAATTTAAGTGTTGGATGAATTTATCATCACAGCCACTATTAGATGTACCACAAATCCAAATGTTGCATAAATCAGATGCCCAAGCAACTGCGCTGCCATGGGTGTATGTTGGGGGTGCTTGCCCCCTAGATGTAGGTACAGCCTGGTGTGCTGGCTTACAGTGCTGCGTAAAACTATGGCTGCCGTAGTTTTATGCTGCCTGCACTAGTACGGCTCTGGCACCCACCGAAAACAGTCCAGGATGCCACAGTCCCCCCCCAAAAAGATTTCTACAGACGCCCATATTGCTGCCACAACTATTTTCAGGTGGGATGGTAAATTCCGAACACTGTGCAACCCCTGTATGTGTAGGAAATGCAATTCCAAGATTTTCAGTCATTGCCGCAATCCACTGTATTGATATTTACTTATCCCATTGCGTTGTTTTATGGGAATTTTAGTTCAGAATAGCGCTGCACCTGGCAGAAGAGCTTTTCATTGTAATAAATTGATACAATACGTAGATGCTGGAGCTTGCAAACAATTTTTATACCTCCAATTTTTAAATGAACAGTAAGTAAATCTATTAGGATTAATGGAAAGACACGTCTTTTTAAAATATTGTGTTACGTCAAAACATAAGCAAAGGGCAGGTTCAAATTTCCAGCAGGATTGCCTCAAAATCCTCAGTGCATGTAAAGCAGCTGATACTGACGTCAGAAATCATAGACTCTGACCATTGCCAGTATAATTTGATGTTCTGATTGTTGCTTGCCTCCTGTTCATCTTCACCTATCGCCCACTCTGGTGTTCCTGATCTCACATCAATAAGCAGAGAGGATGGTAGGAACTCTATAGACAAAGCGTGCCTATTGGTCACTTCTTGGTGTAAAACTAATGATTGGATAATTTTGCAATGGGCACAACTAACATGTGTTATTGTTACATTTCCCCTTCTCCTTTTTGCCCATTGCCAGCTGCAGTGGGGCAAACCTGACATTTGGGTGCTAGAGGGTTGGAGGAGCTTGTCCATTCGTTAGGAGACCATTATCAAACAAATGCCTATTAATGTAGACAATTGTCTAACTTTGCACAGCACATATTCAATTTGCAGTCATTGCTACTACCTTTCCCATTTCAGTCCTTGCCCATTTGCACAGAACCCGTCATCTGAGACTGAAAAGGATATCAGTAGCTACAAAACGCAAACCAAAGAGGTACAATGTTGATATCCTCACCTTTCCTGACCTATTACACACTGATAAAATAAAAACATTCTTATAAGAAGCACTTTTTACCATAAATGTCTCTCCTAATTCAGATTAGTAATTAATGCTCCATAGCCAGGAAAAATAATTCAAAGATGTAGTTCCATTGAATTTAGCACCTATATTTACAAAGGCACGTTCTAAAAGATTATAAATCTGCCTTCCTTTTTTCTGTAGACCTGAAAAATATACAGTAAAAACTCTGAAGGATGTGCATCACATGCTGAACAAGGAAGATGATTAATGCCTCCTCGTACTACTTGACAACATGGCAACCTTTGATACAGTTGATCACCAAAGGATTTTCCAAATGTGTCAGTACTGCAGGGTGCTTCCATCGCCAAGTCCTGGGTTGGTTCTCTTTTTTACTGACCAATCATCAACAGCTGGAAACACATCTCAAGAGGAACTAGGTACCTTGTGGTATTTAACACTTATCACAACAAGAGAGAAGGCAGAACAGTCATCATATATTCCCCTTGACAGATGTATCCAATTACAAAATGATATGTTGATGGTGGAACATTATAGTAAAAGTCCTACCTTGGACATTATCCTAGGGTCATATCATCTTAGGGTGTTAAGGTTATGACCCTATTATGATGCAAAAAAAAAGTACTTTTCTATAATGTTCTACCATCACATATCTTTTTATGAGCGGATACCTTCTGGTATTCCTCAGAAATCCATTCGGACACCTGCATTGTGCAATTCATATCTTGAGCCACTGCATTCACAGTTTGATGGGACTGGAGTAGCCATCAACCAACATGTCACCCTTACCAACTGACTTGCAAAAATGCAAATGTCAATAGCTGAGAACTTCCCAATGCTCACTCTATATACCACACCTCCTCTATAGTACACCCAAATACAAATACAAGGTTGAATTACAGAAACCCATTAAACTTGGTGCAGATAGTGTCACTGACTCCTGTAGTCTCCTTTCATGAAATCTGTGACTTCACATTGGAGTCAACTCACATCCAAATATCCCCCTAACCTTAACAGACACTTTCTCAAGAAGGTAAAGAATATACTCAAGCTATATGACAATAGCAATTTAGGCATTAGTTATCTCTCATCTGCACAATGGTAATACCCACAACTTTTGCTGGCCCCTCTCAAGGCTTTTCTACATCCAACTGCTAGACTACATCAACCCAATTTTAAGCAGCCAGCATTGGCTACCAATTGGCTACCTATTGAAGTCATAATTACATTTCTGATTTGCTATGTTGTGTACAAAGAATTCAGCAAAACAGACCACTTTACTTGGCCAACATGATCATCATCTTGGGTGATGCAGGAGGTCTTAAAATAAAGACTCATTATACTTGGATATGCAGAGGTTCAAAACTTTGGAAGACAAAAACTATTCTCTTTCTGGTATCTTCCAGAATTGACTATCATTGATCCATAGAACACAACCTATTATTCTTACCATTGAGGGAATAACTAAAACTCTTTCTTATTTTCCTCTTCCCAAAAAAACCTTGGTAGTGTTTTGTGATATCTGCCTCTGCTTTCTCGCATTACCACTAACTGCACAATCTGTATGTGATTCTATGTTCCTTTCAACACACCTAATACCAGCACTCTGTTAGAGTATTATGAAATTACTAGGATGTTGGTTTAATGATGCTAAAAAAAATATAAATAATATGACATGGCTGTATTAGGTTTATGTGGCCTATCAAATATGCAACTATCAGCTCTTCTGACAGCTAAAGATCCCAATGGCAACAACAACTACAGCATTGCATGCATAGCTTCTCTTGCAATGGCACCAACAGATGAGGTGATGAGGTTAGTGTCTACCTGCTGGAAATGCACATTGTGCCTGAAGGACCACTCATGAGATTTGCAACACTCTATGTAACTGCACCAGACAGGCACATCAGAGTCCTTGATGCAAATTCTAGTGCATCTTATGAGGAGTGTTTACTGTATGCTGTAACCACATAAGGAGTCCAATATTCAAGTTTGCCAGAGGATCATATGACCAGTCTAGTTAATTTCGCTGAAAACAAACTGACCCAAAATGTAACATGAATAGGGTACCAGAACTTGTAAGAGGGTTGTTGACTCTTCTTAGAGAATGAATGCATAATAGGTATGTATAGGAATGCAGAATATCTCTTGCATTGTTTCCGTGAGCTAGGTCTATACTTCAGCCTAGGAGGGGGCATGGGAAAACTGGGATATGACTTATATGTTCGGAAACGCCTTCAAATCCTCTTGTTTATAAGAAATTAAAATAATGAGATTGTCCTCACGGGAAAAGACATCTTTAGAACTGCAAAACAGTACTGATTCATAAACCTTCCAAATAAAACACTCATTAGTTGTGCAACCTAAAGTAAGGAACAAACACTGTAATTAATACAAAGACAATACCTTCCAAAACAAAGCTAGCTCCTTGCAGCCTAAACTATTAGCTACAATAAAAAAACATAAGCTTGAAGGAACTCTACAGTCTAAAAGATAACCAGAGTATTCCTCGACCAGGCACTTGAACACCACAACCTGAACGTTGCCAAGAAAATGAAGAAAACGCCTGTGATGGAAAACAAAAACACAAAATGGCCTTTTTTAAACACAATACTTCTAAACATAATTTCCATTTTTTTTTTATTCAATTCTAACACATACAGCATGCAATCTCTCTACAAACGTCAATTTGCAATTTCTGTGAGGTCTCTAGTAGTGTGTAATAAAGAAATTACGTAGATGGTCAATTGTAATAAGTTGACAGCTGACAGGTGACTCTGCCTGGTGCCAGAGCCAGCAGCCAGCCTGAAAAGCCGATCATAGAGCATAATTAAAGTGCAGTTTAAACAAGTAAAATGGGAACTGGATTTTCCTTCTTCTAAGACGTTTTTCTAAAAATAAAAAGTCACAAAAGAAAAAAGATGTTTATGGCAACATGGTTATTTTTTCCGTGGTATAGGTCATTCTAGTAAAGCTAAAATATGTGCATGTTTCTACACAATCCGAGCCACAGCAAGTTTTACCCTGACCTAAATTAAACTGATTATAATATATTTTTTCATAAATTAATAGATGCTTTTTGCTGTGTTTAATTTCTAAGTTCGAATTCTGCGTTTGTTCATCTTACATGCAATGTACATGAAACAGCAAGACACCAAGGAATTAGGCCATTTGTGTAAAGGAATGGGATTTAATTATTTATTATACTAAACAAAATACACTCTGCCATACACTAAATGGATATTACAAGTCATCTTGGAGTTCCATGACTTTACAAAGGAATTCTGCCTTGACCTTGTTCCCCTATATGACCATGGAACTTCTCTGAGCCTTGCAATATTCTTATAATGTATGAGAGGGTACTTTAGTGTACATATAACAATTTGTAAAAAGTGCATTTCGCTCGTTTATCACAAGGGCATGACTGTTTCCTGGCTGGCTAGATTGTCCATTTCCTCCACATTGCATATGGGTAGATGTAGCCAGAGAAATAGTTTCTCACAATAAAGAAGTAATAGCTTGAAAGACCAAACCTAACCCACTGCCTGTAAAACCTTGTCGATGTTCATACTTTTGTAGTAATCAGAAGGGAAAGGTGTGCGTGGGCACATTTTTCTGCTCTACTTTTATTCCAAATGTTTTAAATATTATGCGTTCAACAAACATCCTGCTATAACTAACTTCGTGTTCCTAATGGGTAAATAAATGAATAGACAAAATGCATTTTTTCTATTCATTTACATAATATTTTTTCTACATAAAGACGGTTTAACAAAAATGTCCTTCAAGATTGAAAAATGAGTTTAAAACATCCCAACAAAGCTGTTGTCATCAATTTAGTTTAGTGCAAGTTTGTAGCTTCATCAATGTCATAGGGGTCTAGCAAAAAAAAAGAAATCACAGTAGTATTCGTTTGGAAAACAATGTTTCTAGCCAGTAGAAGTTACTGGAGTGGCCTCCAATGCTTTTCTGCCTCCATTACTAGTCTACAAGCTGAATTGTTTTTCACAGCTCAGCCTCAGCCACAATAATTTCTTTAAATTTGAAAGCTAGCAATGCACATCTTTAAACTAATATCTTTCTGAGGATACAGATCCAAATTGGAGTCAGAGGATATACATGTTTCAAGTGAAGTACAAACAGAGTTGTTTATGAGGAGGTGCTCATTAATGAGGATTTTGTGAAATCTCAGAGAGTTGCAGCAGATAGTGGATTTCACTTCTAGTATAGAAAAGATCCACTCACAATAAGAGGTGTTCATATTGGTTGATTAACATAAACAATAGTTACAAAAAATATATGCAGGCTGACACTGTCACGTAAACAACAATAATTTTGAGGTGTCACTCCCGATAGATTTGTGAACAGCAACATTTGTACTGAGAAGGAAAACCAGCAGGTGTTTCCCACCACCTAATGAGTTATGTTCATATACTTAAAGCAATGGTAACAGAGTTATTTCATTTTAAATCTCCTGTAACATGGACATTAACAACGATTATTAATGTTGAATTCATATTTTTGAATGTTATATGTGTATTATTTGCATATATGAATATACTGTTTTAATTCACTTGCTTAGCTTAAGTAATGTCTGCAAGGCTCTGTTCCCTGACTGTGCAGAATATGTTTAGTCATTCCTGCTAACATGAATTTTCCTTTCAAACTTTGGTCCCATGAAAATGCTAGCTTGGACAATAGATGCTCTATTGTTTTACACATAGTGAGAAAATAACCTTGAGCGCAATACATTCAGGAACTGTGGAATGGACTATGTATACAATTGTTTCAACCCGCACTGATGAGCTAAAATGGATGTTTCTACATGTTGGTAATGGGAATCCTCACCGATGTTGCAGTCCCATGTCACACAACTGACTTTCATTGGATAATTGCATCTTCTGCATCATCTGAAGTGATGGATGAATCATTTTACATTATGAACTTTACTATACCGTTCCCCAGCTGGATTTGCAGCATTCTTCTTTAGGCAGTCTACCCCTTTTCTTCTCTTCTTGCTGGTCGCCTTGGACTTTGCAAGGTACAGATCTATCAATCCTTACCATTTGAAATGCTTTGCTGACCCCTTGGACTCTGAGAGGTACAGTCCTTTCTACCATTACCCTTTGAAACGCTTTCCTGAGACTTAGCAACTTTTTCCCCTGACCCCAAAGGAAGACTTTTTTTGAGCTTCTGACTTGCTGATGCTTTACTTTTCTACTTACTTTTTGCCAACATTGGGTAGTCACATTTTGCCCAGGATATAATTTTTTCCAAATTTTGTTGGCCTTTTTTCTTTTTGCTTTTTGCCCGCGTGTGTTCTCGTCCAGCACATATTAACTTTGATCTGCTAATCTGTAGGGATTTCGCTTGCTCTAACTAGCTAAGTTTAGATGATATTTGAATTGTCTTAATGCTAAATAGAATTGAACAGTTGTTGTGTTTTGTAAATCAGGTTATTCCTTTGATGTTTTGCATTGCTTTTGTCAAATGTTTAGACATTTTGATTTTAGTTTGTTTGAATTTATTCTGTTGCCTTGGTCAATCAATGGTCATTCTGTACCATTATAACTTTGTTTTGACAATTGCCTACATGACGTTGAGTCTCAACTTGTAAAGAAACCGCTTAACCTTATTTCAGACTGGAGTTTGCCTTGTGTGGCCAAGTGGGTCATATTGTCATTCTAAATTGATTTATTGTAAAAAATAAATTGCCTTATGTCTCCACACCCTTATGCTGGGTGAAAAGATTTATAGAACTAGTTTAAAGCATAATCACGAGAAGGAAAATGCTTTAGCATCAGTAATGATGCACAGGAATCTGGCAACTTGCAAAGGCTGAGGGGGGCGTGGTTGTGGGACCACTAGGAAGAGGTCCAAAGAGAGGTATTACCACAAAAATGGACAGCTCGATTTTCTCCCCATTTAACTTTAGGCAATTACAACTCATCCATTCGGCAACCACAGGCATTCAGCACGTGAAATTAGTCTGGGTTATTGCTATGTCTTCCACACGAGAGTGTATCAGCAGAGTGCCATCAGCATAAAACATCATATTAAAACTGAAAGATCTAACAAGCAATGTCAATAAACATTACACAATGTGCGACATTATCATTAGAAGAATCTTAGACCCACAAATCAGCCCAAACCCAAATGTTGGCATTTCATAATGATATTGAGTTAGTTATACATTATTCAGCTACAAATTATATGTGATACGATTATCATAGAAATGAAAACGTAAGCAATTAGGAATTAGATAAGCCTGAAAAATTAAAAAATGTGCCTCACACATTGTTCATGACACATCCCTAACTTTAGAAACTTTCAAATGGAAGTGTCTTCTTCCGTCATTGGGTGGAACCTGTCATGGAGAGTGTCAAGTGCAATATTAAACAAATGTCTAATGACTGACGTTGAATAACATTTTACTATAGAAATAGTCCCTCCTTTAAATGCAGTCAGGCTCCATGCTGAAGGGGTACTTTTTTGGTATTTTTTAAGACCAATTGTTTTTTTAGATTATTCGTTTTTTTTTAATGTTTTTTTTTTAACCACTGGTAGAATTGCTTTGTTTTTTGCACTTTTATTTATTTTAATTCACTTACCACTGTTATACTTTGCCAAACCACAAACGAAGGCGCTGGAAAAAATCTATCAAACATATTCCCTGATGCATTGCATAAAGTAATGAGTGTTTGATCTTCAGTTAAAAAAAGAGTCTTGATGTTTACCTCATCTGGTAAATAACAAGACCACGAGAAGTGTTTTTACCAGATGTGGTAAATACTTGCTAGACTGAGGTGGTCATTACGAGTCTGGCGGTCTGTGAACCCCTGTTGTGGAGGTGGCGGTTGCACCAATGCAGCCCCAGCAGAGTCGACTGCCATATTATGAGCACGGGGGTGGAACCAACAGAACACAGCCAAGTCGCCAGCCAAACCGCCACTGCGAACGGACCGCCACAGCAGGCATATCTTGGCTAGTGGTGAGGTTGTTTCCCACGACCCTATTACGAGGCTGCACACCGCCAGGATTTCTGGAGCAGTCGCACAGCCACGAAAAGCCTGGCAGAAACGAACAACTTAAAAGGGAACACTCACCTTTAAGAACACAGGCACGTCGGCAGGTGCCATGGCACGCAAATTGCAATTCTTCCCAATGCTCCTGCTGGCCATTGAAAACCAGGACCAGTGACGGCGACAAAGACAGCAACCATAAGTACACCCACCTAGCACACACTGGAGGGAAGAACATTAGTACACACACACAACACACACACACAGCATGGAAAGCCACGCACACACACACACAAACAAACACCTGTACCAACACACACACACATACAGACACTCACACACGCCAATTCGCATATTTACAACACATACATGTGGAAGGAAAGCCAGGACAAAGTTATTACCATCGACACCAACGGTGCAGTGGTGCTGATATATTGAAAAAGTTAAAACTGTGAGAAATAACTACATACAAAGAGCCCCAAAGGCCAGTCCAAAATGTCTATAGTGCCCCTAGCACACTAGGAACAGGATAAGCCCCCAACTTGACTCCTGACTGCAAACTGCTGGCCTCCACTGGGCAAGGGCATCAATGGGGCATGCAGGCACTTCAGGGGTGAGGGGGGTCAGGAGTGGGGATTTGGGTTTGGAGGGGGGTCCTTAGGTTTGGGTTTGGAGGGGGGCCCTTAGGCTTGGATAGGGGGGTTTGGGCTTTGACTTGGATTTTGGGAGAGTGGGGTTGGGTTTGGGAGGGGTGACTGTGGACATGGTGGAAGTCTTAGGTGGGGAGGGGCATGGCAAAGACCAGGGGAGGATTGGGAGGTGGAAGGTAGGGGTGTGGGTGTGGGGAGGGTAACAGGGCTCTTGGGGGGCAGGGACTAGCTCACTGCTAGGGAACAGGGAAATTCACAGAGGAAACATTTCTTGGGGGCACGGGGATGGTCATAGCAGAAAGGTATGGGAGTGCAGAGAGAGGGAGTGGTTGAGATATATGTACATGGAGGTGATTTGGGTGCAGGTGCGTGCTTGGATGCCATGTGTGTGCTGCATGACTGTTGGGTGGGTGATTGTGGGCGTTTGAGTGAAGTGGGAGGAGGGGGGAGGCGATGCAAGGAGATGGCAGGGTTGATGTGTGAGTGAATGATGTGGTGGTGTCTGCAGGTAGGGTGGGTCCACTGCATGTGAGGGTGTTGACAGTTGTGCTGAGTGCGCATGTGGTGTATGGGGTGCATGTATGCAGGTCTGATATTGTGGTGGTGACTGCAGGTGTGAGTGGTTTAGTGCCTGTGAGGTGGGAGGTGGTGGAGGAGTCAGTGTAGGGAGTGGATGTTGTCATGTCTGCATCTGAATGTTGTGTGTGTGCATGGTGGTGGTGGTGTTTGTGGTGCTTATGTCTGTCCTTGTGTACCGTGTCTGTTGCTGTGGATGTATGTGTGTTAGAAAATATGCCTTGGATGGGTGAAGGGAGAGGGATGTGGGATTGGGAACAGGTAGCTGGAGGGGGGACAGAAGAAGAAGGGACACTGGCTGCCGTCAATGAGGTGGCCAGAGTATGAAACGATCTCTGTAGGCTACCCAGTGCACCCTGAATGCCTTCCAGGAACGCATTGGTCTGCTGCATCTGCAATGCCAGTCCCTGAATGGCATTCACGATGGTTGACTGTCCCACAGAGATGGACCTCAGGAGGTCAACAGCCTCCTCATTGAGGATAGCAGGCTGACTGGGGCGGGGGCAGAGGTGCCTGCGGCAAAGGAGATGCCCACCCTCCTGCGTGAGCGGGCACGGGCAACTGGGTGGGGAGCTACAGGGAGGATGGTGCTGGAAAGGGGGGTGGTGGACAAGGATGTTACTGGAGTGGTACCAGATGGGTCTGCCACCGCCAGGGAACCGCCATAGAAGGAATCTGAAGATGGTTTGGTTGATCCTGTCTCTCCCGTGGCACTCCCCTCACCCTCCGTCCCACTGGTCCCCTTTAGGGCCCTATCACCTGCAGGACATGGCATCTTGGCTACCAGAGTCAGAACACAGCAGCACATATAGTGGAGGTCTTGTGTGCAGGAGTGTCAGGAGTCAAGTGAGCATGACGACTAATGCTGGCAGTATGAAGTCACTTCCATCTATCCTGTGCATGCAGGACAGATGTCTGCCATTTTACATGTATTTAGTGAATAGTGGCTGAATGTTAGGTGCGTCATGGGTGACATTTCTGACTATTTCACAGTTTTACTGCGTTCACACAGTCAATGTAGCTTTATGTGACATCTCCCTCTCCTATTCTCAGATACAGTGCAATGTTGAGGATGATACATGCTCCTGTGTACCAGCCCCTAGTTCACCTTGCCACCCTGGAAGAGTGACACGTCATCCAGACATATTGGGGGTGATTCTCATTGAGGCGGGCGGCAGTAGCCGCCCGCCTCGCGGGAACCGCCATATGGCCGCTCCGCGGTCAAAAGACCGCGGAGGCCATTCAGGCTTTCCCGCTGGGCTGGCGGGCGACCGCCAGGAGGCCGCCCGCCAGCCCAGCAGGAAACCCCAACCCACGAGGAAGCCGGCTCCGAATGGAGCCGGCGGAGTGGGTATGTGCGACGGGTGCAGTTTGCACCCGTCACGTATTTCAGTGTCTGCATTGCAGACACTGAAATACACAGTGGGGCCCTCTTACGGGGGCCCCTGCAGTGCCCATGCCGTTGGCATGGGCACTGCAGGGGCCCCCAGGGGCCCCGCGGCACCCCCTACCGCCATCCTGTTCCTGGCGGGAGACCCACCAGGAACAGGATGGCGGTAGGGGGTGTCAGAATCCCCATGGCGGCGGAGCGCGCTCCGCCGCCATGGAGGATTCCCCCGAGCAGCGGAAAGTCGGCGGGAGACCGCCGACTTTCCGCTTGTGACCGCGGCTGAACCGCCGCGGTCAGAATGCTTGTGGGAGCACCGCCAGCCTGTTGGCGGTGCTCCCGTGGTCGGTGGACCTGGTGTACCATCAGACCATCATGGAGCTGGTGACGCAGTTGGAGCCTGATCTGTTACCTGCCATACATCATCCCAATGCCATCCCTTCCACAGTACAGGTGTTGTCAGTCCTCCACTTTCTTGTCACAGGGTCATTCCAGATGACAGTGGGCTTGGCAGTAGGGATGTCACAGCCGATGCTCAGTAACGTGTTGAAGGAAGTACTGTGTGCCCTGCTAAGACATCTGCCCTGCTACATCAGGTTCCTCAAATGTGCTGATTTAGCCACTGTCAAAGCTGCCTTCTATGATTTGGCAAATGTCCCTCATGTCATAGAGGCCATAGATGGCACACACATTGCCTTGGTGCCACCCAGGAGAAAGGAACAAGTGTTCAGGAACTGAAAAAACAGTTATTCTATCAATGTGCAGGTGGTGTGTCTCGCTGACCGAAGTATCTCCCATGTGACGGCGAAGGTCCCTGGTTCTGTGCATGACTCCTTCATTCTGCGGAACAGCAATGTCCCACAAATGATGGCACCATTACAGAGGGACTGGGCCTGGCTCATTGATATGTATCCATTTGTATGTGTGGCACTGTACACTCAACTCTCTTCACACCTTGCCCGAGCTCCCTCCCGGTCTTGACATGGGTCCTACCTCTGTGCACACAAGTGACTCTGGCTATCCCACCTTCCCTGGCTACTGACACCTGTGAAACATCTGACTACATATGCTGAAAACTATTTCAGTGAGGCCCACGGTAGGACGAGGCGTGTGATTGAGATAACTTTTGGGCTACTGAAGGCCAGATTCCAGTGTCTACACGTCTGCAGAGGTGCCTTACTCTACAAACTACTGCAAGTGTGCCAGATCATTGTTACCTGGTGCATGCTACACAATCTGGTCCTGATACGTCACATCCCATTGCTGGATGCAGAGGAGGTGTCAGCTGGGCCAGTGGCTGATGAAGGGGACATGGGGAGTGATGAGGAGGAGGAAGATGATGGGGATACAGCTGACTCCAGAGCAGAGTTGATACGACAATACTTCCACAGAGCTACAGGTATGGTATGTGACCTGTACTCCTGGCTGTCGTATGACATAGATCCTCTTGGTGTCTGTTAGCACTGGTGGAATTGGGTGTAGCTCTACCTCTGGGTGGGTTTGGAGGGGTCACATTTGCCCATCAGTGGAGTTGTTACTGTGCACATTTCAGTGCAATTCTCACTCTGCTGTTGTGTTGCTTTGCTTGTGACATGTTTGTACATTTTCATTGTTCCCTAAACATTGTGGTGTCAACAGTAATGCTACCTATCCTAGGAGTCCACATTGGGAGGCAGTGCAACATTACTGTTTCTGACTGTGGAACATGCCTTAAGTTTAGCTTTGTCTGCTGTGATGGAAGGACCTTTGGGGATGGTTGTCTTGGGAATGTGGGTCCGACATGGGCATATGGCTAGAGCTGACACTTGCATTTGTGTGGTGCACTCTGGTTCCTGCGTCACCTGTTGGCTCTCTTCACACATGTCTCCAGCCTCTGCTTGCTCCACTATCATCCTTGCTGCATATTGCTCCCCCTTCTGTCACTCTCACAAACTTTTTCAGGACAATGGGTTGAGAGTTAAACATATTATGCCACACTAAATGGTACTTCTTACAATAAAGCCCGTAGACGGTACAATGACCCTCAATGACCCTCAACTCATTGTCAGTGAAACGTGGGTGCTTTTGACGTAAATGGTACTTCTTACAATAAAGCACGTAGAAAGTAGCTGTGCTCGAAAGTGTTTATTTGTGACTGACAAGTGCAAAGGGTGATGAGTGGAGTCATGTTGGGTGAAATCATCAGTGTAGTTAGCCCAGCTGTGGGTAGTCTGGGTCCAGTATAGGGGGCCATTGGAGAACGGAGAGATGACAGTGAACAGTCAACAGTGTGTCTCTGTGGCACACAAGGAAAAATGTTCAGGAGAGGGTCACTTCCTGGCAGTTCCTGCAGGATGTCTGGTTGGACTTCCTTGCTTTTGTGAGGGTCCCTCAGCTACAGGGGGAGGGGTGCTGAAGGTCTTCAGGTCCTCTGGCAGGGTCTCCATTGCACTAGCTGCCTCTGTAGAGGAGGGCTCTCTTGGGATGTGGCTAGTGGGAGGGGCCGGCTGGTGGGTGGAGGACTCACAGAGAATGTTGGTCAGTTCCTTCAGCACCCCTGCAATGGAGGCCATGGTGGCATTGAGTGCCTGCCACTGCTATATGGCCTCCTGATGGTGTTTCCTCTGCAGCCTCTGGTTCTTCTGCACTGTCATGTGGATGTGGCACATCGTGTCCTGGGTTTGGTGGTATGCACCCAGGACTTGGGAGAGGGATGCCTGGGTAGTCTGATGTTGTGGCTGCCCCATCACTTGGATTACTACCACTACCCATGCCCCCCTGTGCCCCTGGCACAGTGTGCCCACTCCCAGTAGCACCAGAACCTTCATTGTCTTGGGTGTGTGCGCTTGACTCTGGCCCCTGTACTGTGGGGCACCCTTCTGATTGACGCATCTCTGGGGCACTGTTTTGGGGAAGAAAGACTGTCTGCAGTGTAGTTGCCACATGGGAGGGGGATTCCGGTGTGTCCAAGGTGGAGCTGCTGGGTATGGACTGATTAGTTGTCCCTGATGGACCAGGCAAGTCGTCACTGTCCAGACATCCACTGGGGCCTTCATCCTGGGAAGGGCTTTTTGACCCTGGCATATGCTAGCAGTTGACAGTGGCAGCGGGAACTGTGGATGGAAAGAGCGTGAGTTCCATTTTGGAGATGTACTGGTTGGCCACATCATTTGATGCACGGGGTTGTAGTATACTGACTTGCTTTCCAGTGATGGCAATGACGGCTGCAGTACTGCAGACATTGTTTGGGGGATGCAGATTGTGCCATTGTTTCCATGTGCCAGTGAGGGTTGAGGATAGTGGATAACATTGCTTTCATTACCATGTGTTGGAACACAGTCGAGGCTACCAGTTGGTGTGACATGTGGTTTGGTGTTCCATGCATGTGGTCCATTGTGAGGTGGACTGTGTTCCCCTGATGTGTAGGGACTGTTGCATTGTGGGAGTTGTGGTGCTTGGTATCCGTGCATTGGGGGGTGACTGTGTGGGGATGGTGGCCGTGGGGTGGTGTGGCATGCAGCGGAAGAGCTGGGGTGCTCGGAGGGTGCAGAAGTGTGGGATGTGGTGGATTTGGGAGTATTGTGTGGTGGGGACGCATGCTGGGCAGGAGTGGCTAATTCCTGGGGGTGTTGTTAACTTACCAGAGTCAAACCCTCCAACGATTCCAGTCAGGCCCTCAGGATGCACAATGTCCAAGACCTTCTCCTCCCAGGATGTTAGCTCAAGGGATGGAGGTGGGGACCCACAGCAAGTCTTGTTCAGGGCGATCGGGTGCCTGGACTCCATGGAATGCACCTTCCCCAGTCGGTCATTCCACCTCTTTCTGATGTCTGCCCTTTTGCGTGGATGTGTGCCCACTGAGTTGACCCTGTCAACGATCCTATGCCATTATTCAGTTTTCCTTGCTAACAATGTTTGCTGGACCTGGGCTCCAAACAGGTGTGGCTCTACCCTGACAATTTCATCTACCATGACCCTCAACTCATTGTCAGTGAAACATGGGTGCTTTTGACGTGCCACATTGTGTGGGAGGAGTCTAGTGTGTGTAGGGTGCAGTGTGGGGTGGTTGATGGGGTGGGGTTGTTCGGATGTGGGTGCAGGTGTGTTGTGGTGTTGTTGTGTGAGTGTGATGTGTGCCTAGTGCAATATAATGTAAAGGTGCCTGTGATGTATGGGATATGTGTGAATGGTTTGTCACTATGTGTGCTGTTCATAGGAACTGCATGGGATTGTAGGTGTGTGGGGGGGGTGTTTTATAGTGCACTGAGCAGGTGTGTGTGGTTTATATATGTGTCTCAGCTGTGGGGTATTCAAACTGTCCAATGTGGTGTTGCCTGCTATTGGCGGTACCTTTTAGAACTGCAGCGATGCGCACCGCCAATCATGTTCCATCATGCTTGGACCACTAGGCAGGAAACTGACACTAATAGGGCAGACAGAATGGTGTCGGCGTGACGGTGTGGGTGGTCGGACAGTCATTCCTTCGCCATCGTTCGGCTTGGTGGTGTTGAATTTGTGGCTGTATTTGGGCGGTTTTCCCTTTGTGACTCGTAATACAGCAGTCACTGTACCGTCAGCACTGATGTTGTGGTGGCGGTATTCTGCACAGCGGTCTAGCCAGGAAACCGCCAAAGTCATAATGAGTGCTTGCATTTTTACATGGAATTAAGGCATACCAAGAGGCATTAGTATCTTTTACCACAACAAATCCTCAATGTTGTGCCCCCTCAGTTGAGAAGAAACATCGAGGAGGAAAAGAAAAGGAGTATTTTGCGAGGAAGAGAAGTCAGGGAAGAATGAGGAACATGACATGGTGTAGGAGGAAAATGCCTTTTAAAAAGTTATACATAGAAGCAGAGGAAAAGGTGGAGGAGTCAGAGAGAAAGGTGTAGGGGTTACCGAAACCCTCCCTTTTGAAAAATGAGAAAAACCTACTTGCAAGAAATATCTTTTCACTGTGAAGAGCATTCACTTTGTTGGTTTGGTGAGAAAGGTTAAAACTCTTCTTAGTAACACATTCATCAAAACATGTTAACAAAAATAAATTATCAGAAGCGGTTTCTTCGGGATGTTTTTTCACCGAATGCAGATGCAAATGTGATATGGAGCAACATATGGGCAATTTTGAAAGGATTGCTAAATGCTCATCTAGATTACCTGATCAAAGCCTCAACACGTATACCCTCTTTGGCATTCCTATAAACCCTGCTTCCTGAAGACATCGGAATTGTTTTATCAGCATTTTCTAAATCCCCCATCTACATTACAACTCAATACAGCCTCTGCTAACGTGAAATGGTTTGCAATGCTCATTTTGACAACAAGGCACTGGATCCTATAAACAATCCTGGATCAGAACTTAGAAAATGCACAGGGCCTTATGAAAAGCTGTTGAAACCATTGTCAGCAGGTTTCTGAAGAAAAATAAACATTGACTTTATGTTGCATAACCTGTTAGCGAAAACTTTCCTAAATAAGTTTGATACATCTTCCACCATCCCACACAAAGTAGCCAGCCACCACTGTTACCGAGTGATGCAAGTATTTGTCTGACCAGCGCCCCAGTCCTAATTCGTTCTTCCAACTGCTACCATCTGGGTATTCAAAGCTTGCACTACCAGGCAGTGTGAAAGATGCTCAGCATATTGCTTATGAACCCGTAGTCCATTGAGTCTGGTTAGTTTATTTTCACTCTCACACCATAGTATCTCTTGCATTGCTCTCCAAATCCATCTGTAAATTGCCACACAGATGATTGCTCGTCTGCTTTGTTGTTGTTCAATGACTGCACTTTGAGTTGCATCTCCAACTACACGGCTACTCCAGTGCTTCCAGTATTTGTTACCAATGTATGTTAACATGCCCCAATACTTAGAGAAAATGCTTGCTCACATTCTGTTCTATTACTGGGGCGAAAAATATGTAAAACTGCTGTAAAACCCCACGAAAATATTTTAAATGACCTTTCTATCATACGAATGCAAACAGATAAGACTCAAAATGCATATGATGCTAATCCCTCAATCACTTTCTATCTTGGAGGCAGTGTGCTTCATAAGTTCTTAATCAAATACTTCTCAATAGATAAAATGTGTGCGAATCTTGAGTTTATTTATTGGCTTTTTTAGTCTTAGGCTACTTGTTTTATCTCTTTTTTTCTCACCATTACCAAGAATGTACAATAATGGCCCACTTCCTTCATGCTGCTAGATAATTCCAAGATAATCATTTTTTGACTAAAAATGTTTTTTTGATGCCTAGAGCAGTGTTTCTAAAAACTGTGGCTTGAGACTCACTGGTGGGTCATGAAAGTCCAAGGAATACATTAGCATGCCTTTAAAATCTGTATTTATCTTGTCACATTTGCTGCACTGTAGTGGCAGAGATCAAGGGCCATATTTATCCTTTTTGACGCAAAACTGCGCCAACGCAGTTTTGCGTCAAAAAAATTAGCGCCGGCTAACGCCATTCTGAAGCGCCATGCGGGCGCCGTATTTATTGAATGACGTTAGCCAGCGTTAGCCGGCGGCGCTGTCTGGTGTGCGTTAAAAAAAACAACGTACACCAGGCAGCGCCGGCGTAGGGGGAAAATGGCGTATGGGCGTCCAGAAATGGTGCAAGTCAGGCTGAGGCAAAAAAATCGCCTCAACCCGATTTGCGCCATTTTTTTACGACGCCCATCCCCCATTGAAATGACTCCTGTCTTAGCAAAGACAGGAGTCATGCCCCCTTGCCCAATGGCCATGCCCAGGGGACTTCTGTCCCCTGGGCATGGTCATTGGGCATAGTGGCATGTAGGGGGGCACAAATCAGGCCCCCCTATGCCACAAAAAAAAATTAAAAAAAATACCTACCTGGACTTACCTTAATGTCCCTGGGGTGGGTCCCTCCAGCCTTGGGTGTCTTCCTGGGGTGGGCAAGGGTGGCAGGGGGTGTCCCTGGGGGCAGGGGAGGGCACCTCTGGGCTCATTCTGAGCCCACAGGTCCCTTAACGCCTGCCCTGACCCAGGCGCTAAAATCCGGCGCTAATGCGGGTTTTTTAGACCCGCCCACTCCCGGGCGTCATTTTTGCCCGGGAGTATAAATCCGACGCAATAGCATCGGAGTCATTTTTTAAGACGGGAACGCCTACCTTGCATATCATTAACGCAAGGAAGGTGTTCACGGAAAAAAATGATGCTAACTCCATGAACTTTGGCGCTAGACGCGTCTAACGCCAAAGTATAAATATGGAGTTAGTTTTGCGTCGAATTTGCATAAAAAAAAACGACGCAAATTCGGCGCAAACGGAGTATAAATATGCCCCCAAATGTCAGGCTAGGTCTTCTGAAAATGTGCTGCATATTTCTCATTTCTTTTAACCTGGAGATTGGTGTTATAAACCCCTTGCAGGTCGCAGTCAGAGAAAGGATAGTGAAGTGAATTATGTGATAATCTTGCTGGGGTACTGAGAGTGTGAAAGGAAAGGCTGTATGTCATTTTTTGTAGCATACAACAAAATAAACTCCACACAATCAACAGTTCAGAACGAAAAAAATGAAGAACATTTTTTCATAATTCTTAAGTGTGATAGATGCAAAGATTTTAATAAAATTAAAGGAAAACAAGACACTTTTTTAAAAGTCTGTTTTATTCAAGTTTCACATCATAACAGAAAAATACACCCAAGTGTATTTCCATAGTAACCCCCTACCCTCTCCGTGGAAGTGGTTGTGATCGCTATTGAGTCACTTTTTAGGGTCAAGCCAGCGTTGCATGCGCTCGCGCATGTGTATTGCAGCGAGACGCTTTAGTGTTTAGAAAAGGGCTCGGAGCCCTGTCGACGTCACGTCAGTGTTTTTCATTGGTTCATGGGCTTGCCTAATAAAATCTGCTTACTTTCATTAGTCGAAGGCATGCATACGTCATGCCTTTTCCGGTGGCTAGCCCTCCTCGAGCGCATCGACCACGTACAGAAAACATGCGAGGCTCGCTGTTTTCTGTCCAGCTCGTGGACTACTTTTTCTCTAATTTACTAGGTGAAAAGTTGGGTTAGGAGTTTACAACGCTATCAGCTCTAACATGCGCAAACGTGAGACCCGTTGCATTCCAAATGCTCGTTCTTGGTGATGCCAAAATGATAAATGTTCACTGAAACCGATTTCCACGTTATCATTTGTGTGCAATAATATTTGATATAGATTTATCAGTAAAACTGTGGGTCTGTGCAAATTCAATGGAAAACGTGCTATCCGTAAATGATAGTGCGCTACTACAATGCTTTAGTTACATTAAAGAGTCACCTGCTTCATGTCCATTAACGTTAGGTGGGTTGCAAATGTTTGTCGTGCTAAAAAGTTAGTCATGGTTCTAAAACTTTTGGGTAGCACTGGCCTACAATTCTTCGTCCAGCCACACTATTCCTTCATGCTTCTCTCTTTACTTCAGAGGCTGTGAGTGCCCCCTAACTGACATCTATACAATGCTTTTCATTACAATCTTCCCTTTAGCAAAAACTCTGCCGACTGATACTTATGCTGTAGATGACATTTTATCTGCACAGGATTAACAAGTAAGGCACAAAAATATTCCTGGTCAGGCAATGATTTTTCACCAAAACATATCATAAATGTGTCAGAGGGAGCACCTTCACCGGAAAAGGCCTTCCTCATATAAGGCTAGGCATGTTGTAGTCACCCAAGAAGGATGGAGGCCTGTCAACCAGCATCTAAATCACCCCCAGTGGCGACCTGCGAGGGCACTGACCTCGAGCTGTATTTATTTTTTCTGCCATTTTATACAAAAACCTTATGTATAGCACTCTAATCCCCAACCCGCCACCTCTTGGGTCCACTTTGCCCTTTTTTGGAAATTTGCAGTACCCACATGGGAAGCAGAAACCTTTCCTGACCATCCAGTTCTCTTTCCTTAGGAAATGACTACTCGTCTAACTTTTATTTACCAAGGCTACTCATACAGGGCGTTTGACTTGATAGCCATGCCTGGATCAGCACAACATCCATCGCCTCTATAATCCACGGAAAGTGTGATTTCCTATTTAGAATCTTTTCACACATTGTTTCAATATTTTGGCATATGAAAGCTTTTACTGGATAGCACTTAGTCAAAAAATCTACAAAGTTGTTTTTTTCTGTCCTTAGATACTCGAGACACAGGAAGGAACTGAGCCTCATCAGTGCAGAACTCTTTAATCAGTACCAGGAATGGATTCAGCGGGATTTATAGGACTGTTATGCCTTAGGTGCAGTTTGAGAGATAAAAATCCAATTTTAGTGTTACATACCGAGGATTGTGCTGCTGAGCTAACATTCGGAGATTTGTAAAACAATGTTACATCAATTCAAAAATATGTTATATTTTATAGCTTTTCGTTCAACCAAGATGATTCTCAAACAAACGGGGGGACTGTCTCTGTGAATTAACACTATGCTAATATATATGCGCAAGACTGAAGTATTACCAGCGTTTTCTATCAGAGCCATGAGCTTGGGCCGTACAATTAATTGAGTAAATTATAGTATTTACATCTCCATATAGTCAGTTCTGAGCATGAATACAACACGAAAAAAATGAAAACTAAAATATACTTTTTTACAAGTGTATTTATTTCCTTACTTTGTTTAGCTTCAAGAAAAGATAGGCTGTGAAGGGTGTTAGTGACATAGACCGATTTGAGTGGGAACGATTGGGAACTGAGCACCGAGATTATTTTTTTAACGGTTTTATCTGCACACTACTTTTTAAAACAATGTTCACACTTTCAATTAAAACAGTACTCCATTCATCTTATAATTGTACTTATGGGCCCTAATTCACAAAGAGCCTTCGCACTCGTGGCTGAGGCTCAGCGGTCATGGCAGGATCTACGCACTGCAGTTTTCCATTGCGGAGACCCCAACACAACTGAAGAGCCTCCACCATGAGTGCAGTGGCTCTTTGTGGGTTGGGGTCATAGGTCATATAAACAAATCATTTCAGATGTGCTCCTGGGGAGCAGGCGGCATTTAAACTGTAAACTCTTTTAACCAACTCTCCTTTTAGCTAGCGTTCCTCATGTCCCATCGTTCATGGCTGAGCAGGGAAAACATGTATCATGAGGACCTTCTTAAAAAGGACGGGCCTCTGAGGTTTGAAAGGATGCATCCTTCTAGCTGACAGGTTACTGCAAACAGCAGAATTGGCATTGGTCTCTCTGGAGATTAGTCTGTGATAATCGTGTGCTACATTTATGGAGGGAATTTCACGTTTAACAAAGGGATCACCAATAAACAATGGATCTCCCTTTCCAGTAGACTCTAAATTACAGCAATTAGTTTCAGGATTTTTTTTACTGTCATCATCAGTCTGGTTATGTCAGAAACAGCGCTATATATCACAATCAGTCTAAAATGTGTATGTGTCTCCACCTGTATACTTGAACATAGATAGCTTACAGGGCTTTTACAATTTATAGTTTTTTAGAATGTATGTAAGAACAAGTAATTAGATGTGATTGAATGAATGAGAATTATTATTTACAACACAAATTCCATGTCTCTCTGTCAGGAATAGGTATGCCCACATGGCTTGAATAGAAATTTGTCAAACCTTCCAACAAATCCTTATACAACACACCTCGAGCTGCAAGCTAAACGAGTAAAGTAGGTAATAATGCACACAAGTACAGAATAAAATCCGAAACAATAGAAATTCCACTAACTACTTTTATGGCTTAGAGACTATTTGACACATGAAGGTTGGGTGAGATAAGCAATTGCTGTGAGAAATTAGCAATATCTGCAACAACGAATAGACAGAACCCACAAGGAACAAAAATTAGCTTAGGGCCTCAAGTGAAAAGAATTGATTTAGTTGAAGTGGTCATTAATTGAGCACTGGCTTTTACTGAATCTTTTTTGATGTTGAAAGTCAACCTAGGCACTAATAGGTCTGTTGAAAAAATATAGTCACAGTGGGTCACAATTCGGTCTACTTCATCAATATTCATGAGTAGTTCACAAATTGTGACCCACTACAATTGGACATATTCACAGAGAAAGAGGCCTTCTAGTGACAGATTGCCAGCATTTATGTGATTGATTTTGGGGGTTTTCAATAATATACCACTTCCAAGAGTTCCATCTGCCCTCAGAAGGTGGCCAAAGCCTGCTGCAGAGGGAAGTCCTCGTTCCTCACTCTTCATGGGCTGTGAACCCTCTCTGCAAGTGGACTTTGTCCATGCACAGCGGGAGTGGGTTGCAAAGTCTGGCATCTGGCCATGGCTTTTAGCCAACCTGCTGTGGGTTGGCAATCCCTACTGTGAACAGGCTTTGTCGGTCAGTAGCAGGTGCAGGGCTACAATGCTTGGGCTTCAGACAGTCCAGACAAACATCTTTCTGCAGGTGGCCCGTAGCCTCTGAACATGGATTTCAGTCATGGGCAGCAGCCGTTGGCCACTGGTGTACAAGTCCTGTGCTCAAATCTCAGTGTGTGACCAATCCCTGCAATGCAAGGCCTTTGACCATGCACAGAATGTGTCAGCAGCAGGGACTGGACTGCGGCCAGGTCATGTCAGGCCATTCTTCTAATCTGCTACTGTAGTGAATCCTAGTTTGTTTTAACGGGATTGCAGGAGTTAGCTTAGCCGTAGGCTTGTAAACTTGTGCCCCCGTCACCTAGTGAATTTTAACCTACTTAGCTGGCTCTGTCTTAGCCCATTTAATTATTTATTTCCTTTAAGATGGCGGCCTTGTTTATAGTTAGGCCACTTGTTATGAGTTTTATTATCAGTGTCACTGCGCCAAGGCGTCAAGATCAAGCACGAAAGACAAACGAACTGTAGGTGTTCACACTTAGGGATTTTCCCTCTCTATACTTTCGAGGGATTGTTGATATTAATTGCCGTCGCAAGCATGCCTGTTATCTATTGTTTTGAAATACACCTACGTCAGGGGACCTTGTAGATCTGTATAAATACATCACACTTTAGACAGATAATCAGAGGGATTCCGACCAGAGGGCATCGCCACCATCGCTGATACCGATGCTGCAGTCATCTTGACGCTGACCCAGTCTTTGTGTCCCTACGGAGTCTGAGATAGAGACCTCCTTCCAAGGTAACGAGGGTTGGGGCTCCTCTCATGGACACGGCTTTGGCAGATTAGGTTTAGTAAACCCAGCTCTCCTTTAGGTAGGAGGTTAGGCCTATTCTCATTAGGGTATTAGAGCATATTCCATCTTATACATACATATTTCATTCATATATTGCAAAATGGTGGGGGTCTTCATAACCATAACTCTCTTCTTCACAATACTGTTGCTTGGTATATTCATTATCCTAATCATTGCAGTTCATGCAACTTATAGCAAATTGCAGTTATGTTAAATAAAAAGCTATTATAACTTTACTGCATCTGTGTCATTGCCTGTGTGTGTATGAGACATCATATATCTGTGAGAAAAGGGTAATCTCCCTTTAACCACGACAACCCTGAGATATCTTACTTTGAGTCCATGCGTAAGCGACTGCCATAAATCACCTTTTACTATTGTGTTTCTGGTGAGGTGCTGCTAGTGAGCCGGTAAGGTTGGGACAACAGTTGCGACTTGTTGTAGGAAAGACTCAGTCGCCTACAAACAAAAGTACTGTTACCCTTAAACCATCAGTCTTGCTCAGAGCAAGAGTCCAAACTACGACATGGCGCCACCAACGATGGTGTTTAGGCACTAATTTACGGATACCCTGACTATCACTGTCTCACAGACAACAGGTACCCTAAGTACCATTATACGGAGATGTCAGTGGTATTTGGGAGAATCCTCCTCAGCTGAACAGGTAACACCTAATTAAGCTGTAGGTAGTTTGAGCTCGAACTCATAAAAAGGAAAAACTTCCCCTATTGGTGTTCCGTTTCTCTAAACAACTATGGCTAATACCATAGACATTCCTACAAATGCTAGACATGCACTTACACAACATTTATTAGCGCATGGCCTTACAGAAGAAGGCGGGGATGTTACGCTGATAATAGAGGCAACTGAGGCCTACCAAACTGAAACGTTTTACTGTTGGGTCACCTTTCCTGAGGCTGACCAGAGAACGCACACATTTCAGGCATATGAAATTGCGAACGTACCTGTACGGTACGAAGCATACCTGTATCATGAAATATCGCTCACATATCAAGAGCATCAGAACTGGTTTGAAGGCTCCCTACCACATGTACTACGACAAATGAGGCTAGGTCCTTTGAGTAATGAGGGACCTACATGGCCTATGTTTGCCACATATACACCTCAGCCAGGCATACAGAGCATGCCGATCGCAGATTTCCGAGTATTATATAATGAATTAGTGGCATTATATAGACAATTGGTTCAGTTCGTAATGCGAACGTTGAACACTACACTAGCGCGTCCTGCACAGCCAGTAGCTGGTGGATATCAATTGGCTACTGGGATTAATCCACAAACAGTGCATGCTATTATTGGGTAAAGTGCCCACAGAACGGGAAAAAATACCGTTCTGGATTGCCCAGAAAACTAATCAGCTGGAAGCTGTGTTTCCCCATACGGGACCACAGGAAAAACATAGATTGCTCACTATGTGCTTGCCGTTTGAGATGGTTCCCTCCGTGGATGACTGTGCCACATGGGGTACAGTCTTCGCTGCCGTTTACACTACCACACATGGTGCCCCGACACTTGCCAATTTACCGGAAGTGTTAAAACAAATACAAAATGAGCATGGGGCTGCACCGGCCCTGGATCTGGGGATGAAATTGATGCGTAACTTTGACACCGTCTCCTCGATAATACTGAGTAATATTAAAGGGGAAGCGGTGGCACTGGCAATACGCCAGCGTCTCCGGGAAACTCCAAATGTGGAACGAGAGAGACAGCTACTGAAAATAATTTCCGATACCTATACTAGTATAGGATGGGATAGTTTGGGAGCCAAACCTAAAAAATTTGAATTACCATGTACCACCCATAAGGAAGGTACAAAGCAGGCACAAGAGGGCTCTAAGAAGCGCTGGGACAAACAAAAAGATTTCAAAGAAAGGAGAAATAAGAGAGCTGATTCTCCACACCCAGAGTACTCCGAAAGGAGGTATAATCCCAGAAATAGGGAGCACATTAGATCTCCAGACAGATATATTGATTCACGTCCCTCTCTTTCCTTTCAGGACGCACCGGATAAACGTAGCGAGAGAGGGGGCCGTCAAGAATGACGTCCGGAATACGTGAAAGAAAAGAAAGACTCACCACAGTCTGCCATTAAAAAAGAAGAAAAGACTCCTCAGCAAAAGCCGCAGTTTAAAAAGAAGAAGGTGGCAGCACTGACAGTTAAAAATGCCAGTAGTATTGAGAACACTGTTGAGGAACAAGAAGTGGGCCGTGACTCTGTTGGACAGCACAGCAGGGGTCACAATATGTCGCCAGAGTCTGAAAGATCATCTGGATGCAACAGCAACTAGCGATTACATCGCGGTTGAGACAGCGGATGGCCGCATTTTCCCACCCAATAGGGTTTATGATTTAACAATTCAGATAGAGGGGGACGTGGAACGCATTATTAGTGTAATATTTTGGGATGAACTTACTAGTGATATCCTGTTGGCCGAGAGAGACTGGAAACCTGAACACGTCCGCAAGCTCCCGAATGGGGAAGATGTCATTTTGCCTTCTTTCTCCGATCTTGTTCCAGTATCAGCCAAAGAAGCCTATGCTGCTGAATGGGCTTTAGCGCAGGCACCCGCACTATACCGTAATCATGTAGGTTGGGGCAAGGGCTCTCCTTGCCATGTTATTCCTGTTAGGTCTACACCCCAACCACAGCCACAATACCCTGCTAAATATGAAGCGAAAGCTCTGGTGACGGAGATACTGTCACAACTCGAGTACCAGGGGGTAATTGAGCCCTGTACATCTGCAATGAATAATCCACTATTCCCCGTTGCAAAGCCAGATCATTCATATAGAATAGTGGTTGATAATAGACACTTAAATAGCCATACACGCACATATGCTATACAAAATTCACACAGCACAGCCCTGATAAACAAGATAGTGCGTAAGAAATAAAAAACTACATTGGATATATCTAATGGATTTTTCTGCCAGAATTTAGCACATGAAAGTAGGGACCTAAGTGCATTTTCATTTGGCTCTCAGAAACGCTTTTGTTGTTTACCTCAAGGCTATAAAAATAGCCCAGGCCTGTTTTCAGCCCGTGTAACATCAATTTTGCACGAGCTTGATTCCGATGCATTGTCCTATGTGGATGATATCTATCTCACTGACGATGCCCTCGACATTCATCTTGCGAGGGTAGATCGGCTCATTTTGGGATTTGCAGACCTCGGTTATAAATTTAATTTAAAAAAAAGCAAGATAGCCTTTCTTAGTGTAATGTTCCTGGGATATGAGCTATCAAACGAGGGGAAGAGCCTGGCCCCGCACTTCCTAGAAAAGTGTGCTCAACTACAGCCTCCGAACATACTTAAGAAATTACAGTCATTACTGGGTTTCTTCAATTTTGGCAGAACATACATTCCAGATTATGCAGAACGCATCAAACCACTTTATGACTTAATTCAGCCCAATTTTTCTAGCAGACAATGGACAATTGAACACACACACATCCTTAGGGACATGCAACAGGACATGCTAGAAGCTAAACACTTACACACACATGACAATAAAACAAATTTGGTCATCAGAATAATTGCTGGTGCCCTTGGGATTACTTATGTCACCTTTAATGAGGGTGACACAGTGCCGATAGCATATAAATTACACTTATACTCAAATGCTGAAAAACGTTTTGCACCGACAGAAAAGATTCTGACAGCAGTTCAGATGGCCGTCATAAAGGAGAGGCCACTTGCCCAAGGGAAACGCATTATTGTTGTCTCCCCGGTGCCGGCCTTAGAGGCTGTCACTAAAGCGAGCGTTCTGAACGCTAAGGCATTACATCCACGCTGGATTCAATGGGCAACGTCTCTGACCGCCACTGATGTTGATTATGTATTTGACCCAAGACTTCAGACACAAGAATTTCTTCAGTATGAACAGGAGCACCCCGCTCCTCTAAATATCTTGCCACTAGACAGTTATGATAACATCATTTATACTGACAGATCGGCACAACCGGCTGTAGGTACTAAACATCAATACTCAGCAGCTTGCGCAGCCGTGTGCGGGGTAATGGAAGACGGAGTTTTCCATCCTCACAATACCTACACGCAGACCTTAGGGGACTGTACAGCCCAGTTAGCGGAGCTTAAGGCTCTTCTTCTAGTGCTCGAACATACTGAGGCAGGTAGCCAGAGTTTGATAGTCTGTGATTCATATTACTGCGTCCAGTCATATAATGAATATCTCAATCATTGGAAACTGAACGGGTTTAGGGATTCTAAGGGGAACACCATTAAACACAAAATGTTGTGGGGAAGGGTGGCTGATCTTAAGGATAAGCTACCATGTGTCCATGTAGTTCATACATTAGGACACCAACATGTAGGAATACATGTTGCCGGCAATACATTGGCTGATGAAGCAGCCAAAGCATCAGTAGCTACGGCTGCAGTGACTCATTCTCGGACGAAGTTGGATAATGAAATACTGATTGCCGTTAAAGCTTCGGCTACAGGCAAGACCCTTCCGAAAGGATACCCTACGAACTATACTTACCATATCAGTGCACAGAATGTTGCTTATGCAACAATTCATGGAGTTGGAGATCGAGTGATCCCAATGAAGACCAGAGATTAGAGCTGATTACAGCCGCACATGAGGGTGTCGCTTCTGCACATGCTGGTATACAGGCCACTATAACAATTCTACAGCAGCGATACTGGTGGCCTGGTCTATGCAGATGGACTACACAGTATGTCCTTTGCTGTGACATTTGTCAGCAGATTAAGGGCTCAAATATCAAACGCCCTCCGCAGACATCCCTCTTAGTGTCAGACAAGCCACTCCAATGTGTGTACCTGGACCATTGTGGTCCCTTACAGCCTGATGGTACATACAAATACATTTTAGTAGCTGTGGATTCCTGTTCTAGATTCCTGTGGGTATGGCCACAGCGGTCGGCTGACGCCCGGACTGTTATAAAAGATTTGCTGATCTTTATCGGTATATATGCGGTTGCAGCATTCCATTCGGACCAGGGCCCCGCATTTGCCTCTAAAGCTTTCAGGGACACCATGGGGACGATGGGTGTTGAACTCCATTACTCCTCACCATACCATCCCGAGGGAAATTCGGTCGTGGAGAGGCAAAATCGTGATCTAAAGCAGTCCTTAACAGCTCGAGTATTAGGTTCAGGCCGCAGTTGGTTACATCACCTATCTGGGGTCCAGAGAGCACTGAATAATCTGCCAAGACGGTCCTTGGGGGGGAAGTCTCCATATGAGGTTCTCTTTGGGATACCTATGTATGTCCCCGATCTTGATGCCCCTGGTATCGTGGCAGCAGAAACACCATTTGACATAAAGGAACGTCTCACTGTTTTACAGGAGCTTCAACAATTTTGTGATGATCAATCATCTGCAAGTGCTGCCACCTTAGGAATAAGGGAATTGGCGAAAACTTTGACTGGCTGGATTCCTAACGTTGGGGATCTGGTTCGTGAGAAGATCGCTGTGAAAAAGGAGTTCGGTCAATCATACAGAGCACCTGTACTGGTCTTGGGAATAAAAGGCATCAGGACTGTCATCCTACCACCATTGTCTGGTTCTAAATTGAATAGATTAATCTCCATTGATGATGTCAAGTTACACCATGTGGCCGATTCTCCACAGTAGACCAGGAGGTCCCTTGGGTGGTTCCCGATCCCCTCTCACTACCCAACAGGACATCCATCTACATAGTAGGATGAACATCTCTGCTACTGACTATGCAACTATGTCAACTGCTGTTCCAGACACTTCCTCGACCATGGGGAGGGCGGAAAATGAACTTTTATTTGTTCCAGTCACGTCTTCGGTGACCACCACGCTTCAAGATTTGGCTGTATTTTATACGATCAAGACCCTCCACGAGCGGTGGATCAGAATTCAGCGGGTCCTGTGTTTGCAGAGACTTCCTCTGGCTATTTCGTAGACATTGATGATTTTTCTTCAGATTCATCCTCAACTGTGACTGACAGACTTTCAAAAAGTAGTAAGCTGTATTGATGGCTTAAAAAGAACTATTTGATCTACCCATGGAACTATCTATGGTTCTGTTTGACATTTATTGCATTATTTTTATGGATTGGTTTTGTGACTGTTTTCTTTTTGCTGATTAATGGTCACTATATTCCTGATCGCTCCTCTGTGGAGCCTGTTGATGAAATTTTAACACCACATCATTCTTCACATAAGGTCCGACGAGATTTGTCCCTTGTAAATATTACAGCTATACCAATACTGATGGGATTGTGTGGGACAAAGTTCCATTCGATATATATGGGCCTACGGAGATTATTCAAATACCATACGTGTTCAAAATTTCAATGTCTGATGTTATTACACCTAATGTTGTCTCTGATGATTGGGATGTCCAAACAGTTGATTCCATGCTAGCTGAAATGAAGGACTATTCCACTTTTGGAAGTGATGATGTATACCATTATTCAATGAATTATGGGTAAATGTTCTGCTATAACAATTGGGGACATCACTACCTACACCGTGCAACTAGATATAGGCCTCTCTTGAACTACACACAGTGGGAACACTGTTCAACATCACAGGTGGGGAGTCCAAAGTATTACAGCGATAAATTTACATACTTTTCCGGGCATGATACAAAAAAAGCAGAGTCGTATTATTTTAAAATACCTCCTGCACAAATCAGGAAACGTTTGCTAACAGATACGAAACTGATTTATTCAGATCCCTTTGTTTCCCGGCTCTCGCTTGAGGGTTACGAATATTGGAAAGATACTATTGATTTGAAAAGTGTATGGGGAACACAAGATTGGCAGATACAGGGTAGGGAGGCTTTGTTTCGAGCATGCCTGATTCCTGTGCAAATGATTTTTTTAAATGACACTATTGAGCAGACGTCCTGTCTGGGGTTAGCAAAAATTAAAGACCTGAACACGCCCTACTCCGACAAAATTTAGAGATTGGCAACACTTTCTTAATGTCTCAGAAGACAGGCTAGATGCAATGGTTAAGGCTGGTACCTATAATTCTTCACTTTCCCGTCCCGGCAGGTGGTTGGTATGGCCCACCGACACTGATGAGTGTCAAAAGCGTTTCTTGAACTCTTCAGAGGGTTTTTCCATTCACAGGCCTGACCCTCGCTTTCTATCAGGTCAACATACGGGTATAATTACAACATACAGTGTGGGTAAGCTGTGCCAGAAATGGGTGCAGACAAACACATTAACAGCGGTTAAGAACCACCTGAACACTCTTTCTGACAGTATAGACTTACAGGATTTCCTGTTAGGTCCTAGGAAACAGCGCTCGAAACGGTATTTATATGCTATGTACAATGAAATTTGGAAACTTTCCCAGATTGAGGCTGCTGCACGTTTAAGGCAACTAGATAGGGAAAATTTGGAAAAAACATTAGCTGTTGTCGACAATAGCATGAACACTCTGTCCAACAGGATTTATTCACTATCCAATATAGTGTCGTCTGTCTGCTATTGATATCACTCAGACAGACTTGTCCCGGTTATATCATGGGCAAACACAGCTACGTTCCATCATGCAGCTGGGTTGGACATTACAGACACTGAAAAGTGGCCACATTCCATGGAGGTACATAAATGGGAGCGAACTATTCACTGCTTTTAATTTTTCCTGGGAAGAAGAGACAATGGCTAAAAGGGAGGCTCGTTTCATCCTGCTTCAAGTAGAGGAATTAGATAAGTTGCCCTTCACAGTAGCTGAGAGTCCTTCAACTATCTGGCTCTTACATGGCATTATTAATTTACCGATTTCGACCTTCCGTTTCTCGAGCTGCCTGAAACATCTTGCAGTGGGACGATCTGAGCAGCTAGGAGATAGCTTTATTAAGGAAGAGTGGGAGTTGCCCTTTGACTATAGATGTCTGAACGGTGAACAGGAGGTCTTTCTTAGTGGAAGTGAATGTGAGACTGCTGTTCGTCATTCTATGATATGCAAACAGGTGTCTCTTCACGGTCTTTGCAATGCGGGGGTCGCAAATTTGGCCTGTTTTCTGAAGGGTACTCCCATCCCCTTGATTCGTCCATTAATTCATGTACTTTCCAATGGCAGTTATGTGGTACTGAACGATGAAAGCTGTTGCAGATTGCAACCTGGAATTGCCTACGGAATCTCAGTCACAAAGGTGGTTACGTGTTGTGGACATGTTTTGTTTCCCCCCACACAAGAGATAAAAGTATCTGAAATGTGGCCTCACATAGATACTATTAATGTGAACTATGACAAGTTGAGTATACTAAAGGCGCTATTGTTTCAGAAACAGGTCGCCTTGACATCCGCAAAAGAGACGTATGCTCTCCAGATTGCGAGATCATCAGCTGAGATGCAATCCTTTTAAATACTGATTTCCCCAAACACTTTGGAGAGCTGGTATCCAGAATACTCAATGCTTCGAGCACAACTGGGGTTGTTCATTTCTTTAAGGCTGTCGGGTCTGGTTTCGTGTCCATCTTCCAGACTGTCTTCTGAGTCATCCCATCAGCCATCCATTTTCTCTTTTCCAGTGTGTTTGGTGGCTTTCCAATTATTTTGGCTTTAATTGGCAGACTACTACTGCTATTTCTTTTGATTCTCGGTGGTTGTTTCTTTCCAGCAACGCAGAGCAATGGAGCCGCTCCCACCAACTCCACTGTGCCGTGAGCGCATGGTTCGGATCTTCGGTACACCTTTGCTGGTGGAACTGCAGTTTGACTGGTCGTTATCATTCCGGACCCTACTCTGGTGTGTACAACCGGTCTGCCGCTGCATATGGTGTATCTTTGAACATCTGCCTATGGTCTGTCTTGCTGTTGCACCGACATCTCCTGTGGACCACGAACTGCTGATGTCCCCGATGAGGGTTCATACACGGTCATGCCCCTTGAGACTGAGGTTGCTCCGCGAGGCCACCTATGAGCCTTCCGTTATAAGATCTAACATGGATGAGGACGCTGTAGCAAGTATCGATGCACCAGTGAATATGGATCACTTCTGCTCTGTGGATCCGTTTGTCCGCTGAGCACTAGACTTCACTTCAGATGATGTTGACTCATTTTTGAGGTCCTTGACTGGTGACTTCGATGACATTCTTCAAGATCCTGCGTATAACACATAATTTGATGAATTTGCTTACCATTTCCTGGTTCCAAAATATGCAATTATAATAATCGTTTGCTGTACTTGTCATAGTTGATATTAACATCTCTGTATGTATTTTTAGACAGATTTGCTTTAACATATTTTAACACACAGCGATTGTTTTATTATTAGCTTCATTTATTAGCTTGTTTTTTCCTTTGGCTTTTAGTTCAGAAGCAGCTTTTTTAGCGTTTGGGTTCCTGTACCTTCATCATACCTGTTACAGCAATGGGGAGGGTGTGGTGAATCCTAGTTTGTTTTAACGGGATAGCAGGAGTTAGCTTAGCCGTAGGCTTGTAAACTCGTGCCCCAGTCACCTAGTGACTTTTAACCTACTTAGCTTGCTCTGTCTTAGCCCATTTAATTATTTATTTCCTTTAAGATGGCAGCCTTCTTTATAGTTAGGCCACTTGTTATGAGTTTTATTATCAGTGTCACTGCGCCAAGGCGTCAAGATCAAGCACGAAAGACAAACGAACAGTAGGTGTTCACACTTAGGGAGTTTCCCTCTCTATACTTTCGAGGGATTGTTGATATTAATTGCCGTCCCAAGCATGCCTGTTATCTATTGTTTTGAAATACACCTACGTCAGGGGACCTTGTAGATCTGTATAAATACATCACACTTTAGACAGATAATCAGAGGGATTCCGACCAGAGGGCATCGCCACCATCGCTGATACCGATGCTGCAGTCATCTTGATGCTGACCCAGTCTTCGTGTCCCTACGGAGTCTGAGATAGAGACCTCATTCCAAGGTAACGAGGGTTGGGGGCTCCTCTCATGGACACGGCTTTGGCAGATTAGGTTTAGCAAACCCAGCTATCCTTTAGGTAGGAGGTTAGGCCTATTCTCATTAGGGTATTAGGGCATATCCCATCTTATACATACATATATATATATTTCATTCATATATTGCAAAATGGTGGGGGTCTTCATAACCATGACTCAATTCTTCACAATACTGTTGCTTGGTATATTCATTATCCTAATCATTGCAGTTCAGGCAACTTATCGCAAATTGCAGTTATGTTAAATAAAAAGCTATTATAACTTTACTGTATCTGTGTCATTGCCTGTGTTTGTATGAGACATCATATATCTGTGAGAAAAGGGTAATCTCCGTTTAACCACGACAACCCTGGGATATCTTACTTTGAGTCTATGCGTAAGCGACTGCCATAAATCACCTTTTACTATTGTGTTTCCGGTGAGGTGCTGCTAGTGAGCCGGTAAGGTTGGGACAACAGTTGCGACTTGTTGTAGAAAAGACTCAGTCGCCTACTAACAAAAGTACTGTTACACTTAAACCAGCAGTCTTGCTCAGAGTAAGAGTCCAAACTACGACACTACATTTTGCCAATGCCGATAACGGGGTAAGTGCATCTCTCATGAGTCCACGATGTAAGAATCCATTACAGGATTTACACAACTTGTGATAAAAATACTATTCCCAACACAGTACTTTGTGCTGCATGTTGAGTAATGGTGGCTACAATAGATTTTTTTTTGTGACAGCCTGTCAACCACAGCACAACAAAAAAAGCCCTTTTCCTCAATAAAGTGCCTTTATTGATTTTGCAATGGATTCACATCAAAGGATGATCTGTGAATTATTAGTCCTGATATCTCTAAAATATCACACCCTCAGGTCCATACAGGAACACTTTTTAGACACCAGTTTCTCGAAACCTACGGAACGGATTCACATCAAAGCAAAGAAAGAAACTTCGTTAAGTAAAGTTGTATTTAAATGTCAAGTTTTTTGTAATTCCATTCTGTTGTTTCTTTATGTTGAGGATCAAAGTATCCTAGGGTAGTTATGGAAATGTTACCTCTGGGACCACCCCTCTTTTTTAGCCTCCGCTTCACAAATCGGCACAAAATTTGCCATGAAGAACACATCATAAACCTTCAGATCAAATACCCTGTGGTTTGTAAATGTCACCAGGATCCTGAGATGGCACTATGAGACCATGTCACGCACAGTACCCATTACAAATGTTTTGTATTAGATATTTGTTTTGGGGTAGTTAGCATATACAACTGTTTTCGTCAAGGTGCAGCTAACAATTGGCACTGATTGGAGTTAGATTATTTCTGTTTTGTTCACTCTTTTGAATTGTTTATAAAACAAGGGTAACTGATTGGTGTTAGACTATTATTGTTTTGTTTCCCTTTACTGAATTATTTGATAATAAAACAACGATCAATCGTCAGGGCCAGTGGATTTAGATGCTCCTGTGGCTTCAACATTAGCAGCATAAGTAAATATTTACCATTTAATTTGTGCATAGTTTGCAAAATGTACAGATTTAAAAAATATGATATTTTTCTTTTAAAATTATAAATACAACACAGAGAATGTGCCACATAAATTTCATTTTTGTTACATAATGTAGATAACCTTGCTGCATAATATGTTCCACCTGCTTGCATAATCCCTATAGCCCTGACAATTGTAAAGGGTATGCATATTTTACCCATTTACTCTTGACTCTCAGTAGTTATAGTTAGGATCAAGTTTCCATAGGACAAGCATTTTTGGTTTGCCTATAACTTTGGCGTCATTTAATTAATCTTCACAAAACTTTCCAAGAAAAGTCTTATCCACCTCAGCTCATTCCTCAAACGTTTTACAAATTAGGAAACGTTTGCTAACAGATACGAAACTGATTTATTCAGATGCCTTTGTTTCCCGGCTCTCGCTTGAGGGTTACGAATATTGGAAAGATACTATTGATTTGAAAAGTGTATGGGGAACACAAGATTGGCAGATACAGGGTAGGGAGGATTTGTTTCGAGCATGCCTGATTCCTGTGCAAATGATTTTTTAAATGATACTATTGAGCAGACGTCCTGTCTGGGGTTAGCAAAAATTAAAGACCTGAACACGCCCTACTCCGAGAAAATTTAGAGATTGGCAGCACTTTCTTAGGCCCATATTTATACTTTTACTTTTCTTAGCAAAGACAGGAGTCATGCCCCCTTGCCCAATGGCCATGCCCAGGGGACTTATGTCCCCTGGGCATGGTCATTGGGCATAGTGGCATGTAGGGGGGCCCCAATCAGGCCCCCCATGCCACAAAAAGAATTCGGAAAAAAATACTTACCCGAACTTACCTTTACTTCCCTGGGATGGGTCCCTCCGTCCTTGGGTGTCCTCCTGGGGTGGGCAAGGGTGGCAGGGGGTGTCCTTGGGGGCAGGGGAGGGCACCTCTGGGCTCCTTCCGAGCCCACAGGTCCCTTAACACCTGCCCTGACCCAGGCATTAAAAAACGGCGCCCATCAGGCTGTGCGCCATTTTTTAAGGCCCACCCCCTCCTGTGTGTCAAAATGACGTCAGAGTATAAATATGGGGCACAGGCCTTAAAGTCATTTTTTGGAAGGGAACGCCTACCTTGCATATAATTAACACAAGGCTGGTTCCCCCTTCCAAAAAAATGACGCACATGGTGGAATTTTGACACCAGCGGGGTCGGACGTCAAAGTATAAATATGGGGCAGGGTTTGCGCCGATTGTGCGTCAAAATTTTTGATGCACATTCGGCGCAAACAGAGTATAAATATGCCCCTTAATGTCTCAGAAGACAGGCTAGATGCAATGGTTAAGGCTGGTACCTATAATTCTTCACTTTCCCGTCCCGGCGGGTGGTTGATATGGCCCACCGACACTGATGAGTGTCAAAAGCGTTTCTTGAACTCTTCAGAGGGTTTTTCCATTCACAGGCCTGACCCTCGCTTTCTATCAGGTCAACATACGGGTATAATTACAACATACAGTGTGGGTAAGCTGTGCCAGCAATGGGTGCAGACAAACACGTTAACAGCGGTTAAGAAACACCTGAACACTCTTTCTGACAGTATAGACTTACAGGATTTCCTGTTAGGTCCTAGGAAACAGCGCTCAAAACGTTTTTTATATGCTATGTACAATGAAATTTGGAAACTTTCCCAGATTGAGGCTGCTGCACGTTTAAGGCAACTAGATAGGGAAAATTTGGAAAAAACATTAGCTGTTGTCGACAATGGCATGAACACGCTGTCCAACAGGATTTATTCACTATCCAATATAGTGTTGTCTGCTATTGATATCACTCAGACAGACTTGTCCCAGTTATATCATGGGCAAGCACAGCTACGTTCCATCATGCAGCTGGGGTGGACATTACAGACACTGAAAAGTGACCACATTCCATGGAGGTACATTAATGGGAGTGAACTATTCACTGCTTTTAATTTTTCCAGGGAACAAGAGACAATGGCTGAAAGGGAGGCTCGTTTCACCCTGCTTCAAGTAGAGGAATTAGATAAGTTGCCCTTCACGGTAGCTGAGAGTCCTTCAACTATCTGGCTCTTACATGGCATTATTAATTTACCGATTTCGACCTTCCGTTTCACGAGCTGCCTGAAACATCTTGCAGTGGGACGATATGAGAAGCTAGGAGATAGCTTTATTAAGGAAGAGTGGGAGTTGCCCTTTGACTATAGATGTCTGAACGGTGAACAGGAGGTCTTTCTTAGTGGAAGAGAATGTGAGACTGCTGTTCGTCATTCTATGATATGCAAACAGGTGTCTCTTCACGGTCTTTGCAATGTGGGGGTCGCAAATTTGGCCTGTTTTCTGAAGGGTACTCCCGTCCCCTTGATTCATCCATTATTTCATGTACTTTCCAATGGCAGTTATGTGGTACTGAACGATGAAATCTGTTGCGGCTTGCGACCTGGAATTGCCTACGCAATCTGTCACGAAGGTCGTTACGTGTTGTGGACATGTTTTGTTTCCCCCCACACGAGAGATAAAAGTATCTGAAATGTGGCCCCACATAGATACTATTAATGTGAACTATGACAAGTTGAGTAGACTAAAGGCGCTATTGTTTCAGAAACAGGTCACCTTGACATCCGCAAAAGAGACGTATGCTCTCCAGATTGCGAGATCATCAGCTGAGATACAATCCTTTTAAATACCGATTTCCCCAAACACTTTGGAGAGCTGGTATCCAGAATATTCAATGCTCCGAGCACAACTGGGATTGTTCATTTCTTTAAGGCTGTCGGGTCTGGTTTCGTGTCCATCTTCCAGACTGTCTTCGGAGTCATCCCATCAGCCATCCATTCTCTCTTTTCCAATGTGTTTGGTGGCTTTCCAATTATTTTGGCTTTAATTGGCGGACTACTACTGCTATTTCTTCTGATTCGCGGTGGTTGTTTCTTTCCAGCAACGCAGAGCAATGGAGCCGCTCCCACCAACTCCACTGTGCCGTGAGCGCATGGTTCGGATCTTCGGTACACCTTTGCTGGTGGAACTGCAGTTTGACTGGTCGTTATCATTCCGGCCCCTACTCTGGTGTGTACAACCGGTCTTCCGCTGCATATGGTGTCTCTTTGAACATCTGCCTATGGTCTGTCTTGCTGTTGCACCGACATCTCCAGTGGACCACGAACTGCTGATGTCCCCGATGAGGGTTCATACACGGTCATGCCCCTTGAGATTGAGGTTGCTCCGCGAGGCCACCTATGAGCCTTCCGTTATAAGATCTAACATGGATGAGGACGCTGCAGCAAGTATCGATGCACCGGTGAATATGGCTCACTTCTGCTCTGTGGATCCGTTTGTCCGCCCAGCACTAGACTTCACTTCAGAAGATGTTGACTCATTTTCGAGGTCCTTGACTGGTGACTTCGATGACATTCTTCAAGATCCTGCGTATAACACATAATTTGATGAATTTGCTTACCATTTCCCGGTTCCAAAATATGCAATTATAATAATCGTTTGCTGTACTTGTCATAGTTGATATTAACATCTCTGTATGTATTTTTAGACAGATTTGCTTTAGCCTATTTTAACACACAGCGATTGTTTTATTATTAGCTTCATTTATTAGCTTGTTTTTTGCCTTTGGCTTTTAGTTCAGAAGCAGCTTTTTTAGCGTTTGGGTTCCTGTACCTTCATCATACCTGTTACAGCAATGGGGAGGGTGTAGTGAATCCTAGTTTGTTTTAACGGGATAGCAGGAGTTAGCTTAGCCGTAGGCTTGTAAACTCGTGCCCCGTCACCTAGTGACTTTTAACCTACTTAGCTTGCTCTGTCTTAGCCCATTTAATTATTTATTTCCTTTAAGATGGCGGCCTTCTTTATAGTTAGGCCACTTGTTATGAGTTTTATTATCAGTGTCACTGCGCCAAGGCGTCAAGATCAAGCACGAAAGATAAACAAACAGTAGGTGTTCACACTTAGGGATTTTCCCTCTCTATACTTTCGAGGGATTGTTGATATTAATTGCCTTCCCAAGCATGCCTGTTATCTATTGTTTTGAAATACACCTACGTCAGGGGACCTTGTAGATCTGTATAAATACATCACACTTTAGACAGATAATCAGAGGGATTCCGACCAGAGGGCATCGCCACCATCGCTGATACCGATGCTGCAGTCATCTTGATGCTGACCCAGTCTTCTTGTCCCTACGGAGTCTGAGATAGAGACCTCATTCCAAGGTAACGAGGGTTGGGGGCTCCTCTCATGGACACAGCTTTGGCAGATTAGGTTTAGCAAACCCAGCTCTCCTTTAGGTAGGAGTTTAGGCCTATTCTCATTAGGGTATTAGGGCATATTCCATCTTATACATACATATATATATATTTCATTCATATATTGCAAAATGGTGGGGGTCTTCATAACCATGACTCTATTCTTCACAATACTGTTGCTTGGTATATTCATTATCCTAATCATTGCAGTTCATGCAACTTATCGCAAATTGCAGTTATGTTAAATAAAAAGCTATGATAACTTTACTGCATCTGTGTCATTGCCTGTGTTTGTATGAGACATCATATATCTGTGAGAAAAGGGTAATCTCCGTTTAACCACGACAACCCTGAGATATCTTACTTTGAGTCTATGCGTAAGCGACTGCCATAAATCACCTTTTACTATTGTGTTTCTGGTGAGGTGCTGCTAGTGAGCCGGTAAGGTTGGGACAACAGTTGCGACTTGTTGTAGGAAAGACTCAGTCGCCTACAAACAAAAGTACTGTTACCCTTAAACCAGCAGTCTTGCTCAGAGCAAGAGTCCAAACTACGACACTACATTTTGCCAATGCCGATGTGGGGGTAAGTGCATCTCTCATGAGTCCACGATGTAAGAATCCATTACAGGATTTACACAACTTGTGATAAAAATACTTTTCCCAACACAGTGCTTTGTGCTGCATGTTGAGTAATGGTGGCTACAATAGAATTTTTTTTGTGACAGCCTGTCAACAACAGCACAACAAAAAAAGCCCTTTTCCTCAATAAAGTGCCTTTATTGATTTTGCAATGGATTCACATCAAAGGATGATCTGTGAATTATTAGTCCTGATATTTCTAAAATATCACACCCTCAGGTCCATACAGGAACACTTTTTAGACACCACTTTCTCGAAACCTACAGAACGGATTCACATCAAAGCAAAGAAAGAAACTTCGTTCAGTAAAGTTGTATTTAAATGTCAAGTTTTTTGTAATTCCATTCAGTTGTTTCTTTGTGTTGAGGATCAAAGTATCCTAGGGTAGTTACAAATGGAAATGTTACCTCTGGGACCACCCCTCTTTTTTAGCCTCCGCTTCACAAATCGGCACAAAATTTGAAATGAAGAACACATCATAAACCTTCAGATCAAATACCCAGTGGTTTGTAAATGTCACCAGAATCCTGAGATGACAATATGAGACCATGTCACACACAGTACCCATTACAAATGTTTTGTATTAGATATTTGTTTTGGGGTAGTTAGCATATACAACAGTTTTCTTCAAGGTGCAGCTAACAATTGGCACTGATTGGAGTTAGATTATTTCTGTTTTGTTCACTCTTTTGAATTGTTTATAAAACAAGGGTAACTGATTGGTGTTAGACTATTATTGTTTTGTTTCCCTTTACTGAATTATTTGATAATAAAACAATGATCAATGGTCAGGGCCAGTGGATTTAGATGCTCCTGTGGCTTCAACATTAGCAGCATAAGTAAAGATTTACCATTTAATTTGTGCATAGTTTGCAAAATGTACAGATTTTAAAAATATGATATTTTTCTTTCAAAATTATAAATACAACACAGAGAATGTGCCACATAATTTTCATTTTTGTTACATAATGTAGATAACGTTGCTGCATAATATGTTCCACCCGCTTGCATAATCCCTATAGCCCTGACAATTGTAAAGGGTATGCATATTTTACCCATTTACTCTTGACTCTCAGTAGTTATAGTTAGGATCAAGTTTCCATAGGACAAGCATTTTTGGTTTGCCTATAACTTTGGCGTCATTTAATTAATCTTCACAAAACTTTCCAAAAAAAGTCTTATCCACCTCAGCTCATTCCTCACACATTTTGAAGGGGTCCATCAAACAGGGGCTGTGAAAGAAAGGGTTCCCAAAAAGTGTTTTCCTCATTTCTCCCTCATGCCCTTTAAATAAATGTCAGCCCCACTGGATGGGGTCCCGAGGGCCAGTATTGGCTCATGGATGGGGGAAGCCGCATTCTTCCACCCATTAAAACAAAAATTATCTGCCCTAGGGGGATAGAGTCCCAGGGGTCAGCGATTGCTTGAGGATAGGGAGTCCCCTCCGTATCATTAAACATTAAGTGGAAATATGAGCAATAAATGAGCAGCAAAAACTTTTCCTTCATTATTCATTGTTTCTTGCAAGGAGTGTCCCATTCTGCACTAGGACATTTATACCCAACATATTTTCTTGCTAGTGGTGCCCCTAAAGATGTGTGTGTGGCTCTAAAGGGAGTGCAGCAGACCTCCAGCAACATAAAAAAAACACAGTAAGGCTCCTGGGTTATTAAGTCCAGGATCCCAGTAGAATTTACCATATTTTCAAAAGCACTCTGAGTTGGAACTGTATGCTCATTAGATGGATTGTGGAGACCTCTAGTGGTTGGTCTATGGTTCCCTCTTTGTGCTTTGAAAATTGTTAAAAGAAAGACTTGAAGACATGGATATGTTTTTTAAACTGCTTTATTCAAAATATTTTATGACAGTCACTTTTATTAATCATTGCAATGTGTGAATTAATGAAATATGCATTTGATTATAGTTATTGGTGACTTTTTGGACAAATTCAGTATGGCTGGCTGGCTTAAAATGACACCCTTTATATTCTTAGACATAGGCAACTGTGCATGCCAGCGGGTTGGGTAGGGGGCCTGGCTGCAGCTGGGAGTTGAGGGTGAAAGGGTGCGTGCAGCATAGAGGTAGGCACCAGCAGAGGGTTGGGTGCAGGGCCTGGCCCTGTATCCAACCCCATGCTTTGCATGGCAACAGGGGCCTTCTTTGAAGAAAACAAAATACAGGAATTCACTGAAAATACCAAAGTGATGTTACAGTTAGGTAAAGTAATAATATCTTACTTTGCATTAAAAAAGCCTTAGAAGTTCATAGAAAAAGACACAAGTTAAAGAAACAGAAATGTAAGTTAAAAATATCAATTAAAACATACCATTTTAAACTATAATTTGTGCCCTAAAGGAACTAGAACTCACACCCTCGCCATGAACTGCTAATTACCTCCCATATTACATCAAGCATGACGTTATATGACATAATTCATAACAATCACTGCAACATCTGAAATGAAATAATTCATGACAACACTGTGCATGGCGGGGGCACAAGTTATAGTTACTTTAGGGCACAAGATACAGTTACTTGAGATAACTATCACTAGTGAATTGCTGTTTTAACTGATATTTTCACCTAACTATAACATCCCTTTAACTTTTGTTCTTTTCAGTGAATATATGTACATGTATATGTATATCCATATATTTATTTAAGTATATACATGCGCACACATGTGTAAACACATACACACACCCACACACACAAAAGCAACAATAGTTTCTGTTTTGCTATGGTCAGGGTTTCCACTTAAAAGCTGTTTTTTGTTTTTATTATAATGTTGGCACCTTTTGACGAATATGCACAAAAGTTTCTAAAAAAGAGGCCACCTGATTTGGGTTTGGCATATAAAATTTCATGCAAATCCATCAAGCATGGCAAGGACAAATAAAGGGGAGGTCGAAAAAGTGACATTTCCCACTTAAATATAATAGGAATGTTAGCGTGCCACTATGGAAAAAGCAGCATGGAATTACACCAAACTTGATATGAAAGTAGAACTTTATGCAATGAAGTGCTTTTACTTGTTCTGTTGTAAATGTGTTCAGTTCTGTAAGAAATTGAGTTACTGGTTGATGAGGGTGAAATCCTTTCCAAGCAAGAACCCCAACTCCCTGTTAGTCACAAATCACAAGCAACACCAAATTAACCCATGCTTAACCCTCTGGTAGCCTAGCGCAGAAGAAGATAGGCTTCACTTAACTTAGAGACAATGTGTAATGTATTTATGCAGCACTTCAAACAGTAATCAAGTGAAAAGTCCCACAACAATTTAGAAAAGTAGAGTAAATTTTAATAAATAATTTAAAATCAAAAAGACAAAAATCAGTAGAACCAGAAAATGCAACTTTGAAGATTTAAGTGAAAATAGCACCAAAAGGGACAAAGAACCAAATGCACCAAATGTGATTATCTGGTTGCACCGGACTGAAACAACTCAAAAGTTCAGGCCAACTATGATGTAGTGTTGTCCAGCTGCAGGGACCCAGCTAACCCACTGAAGAAGAGCATCTTAAATCCTTGTCGCAGAGCTTTGTGAGGTTCCACATCAAGGATGTGTCGCATAGCTGAGGCTACGCGAGATCCTGGTCTGAGACGCATCCTGCACATCTGTTCTCAGGGGCGGCAAGGCTGCAGTGCTAGGTTGTGCATCATCAAAGAGGCCATCGACAGGGGGCTTGTGATGTGAAGCCCTGTGTCGAGAATGGGCTGCAAAATGGCTGGTTCTGAAGAAGCTGCAGGGCGTGCAATGCAGATGTCCGTTTTGTCATCAAAGATGAAATCAATGAGGGGATTGCAATGTGAGAGGCTCCCTTGAGTATGCATAGCGCAGTGGCAATTCCATTGAGATTGTGGGCTGTGATGTGAAGTCCAGCTTTGGAGATGAACCACGTATTGGTCCTGATGCAGAATCTGATGATGCAATGTGCCACACAGTGGTGCTGATGAGTAGTTTCTGGTCGACCATGCATTGCGCTGCATCTCTGATTTGTTGGTTCTTCTGAGACAACAGTTGGACTGACAGAGCACCCTCAGGCCCACTCCTAAGAGTACATGACTGGAGTGGAACCACTTGAGAGGGTAGGGCTCACAGCAAGCAGAGTCCAGGTGCTGGGTCAAGGTGGTTGGATCCTTCTGTCCCTAAAGCTCTGAGCAGGAGGCCAGCCAAATAGCCCTTGGAGTCACTCAAAGTGCTGAGATCAAGAAGCAGGTCCAGTCCTTCACTCATACAGCAGTGTGGGTAACAGAGTGACAGTCCTTCTTGCAGAGCACCACAGCAGTCATTCTTCTGAGTTTACCCACAGGTCTAGGTGTGTACTTAGGAGTTGGAGTCCAAGCTCCAATATTTATACCTGGTGCCCACTTTGCAGTAGAAGAAGTTTCTACAGGCTTCCACCTCTCTGAGGTGTCAGGCACCCCCTTGCTCCCTGCCCTGGGCCCAGCCTGTCTGGGGTCACAAAACTCCAGTGTCAAAACCTTTGTAAGAGTACTCAGGCAGAACCTTTGTGATGTGCAAGTATGGTAGATGACAGCTCCTCCTCCGCATGAACGCAGAATTGCCCATTTTGCCTAACCCTAGCTTTCATTTGCCTCTATGTCTGGGAGCAATACACAAAAAACTACTGCGAGCTACACCTAGTCATGTGATCCAGAAACAGTCTTCAGGCACCAAATAGGTAGGACAAGAAAATGCCAATGTTCCAAAAGTGGGATTTAAAGAATTGTGACAAAAAATCTGAATTGACTAATAAAGAAGGCTTTTAATTGCAATTCTTTAGAAACAAAAGCTGACCTGTCTACCTTCTCCAAATTGAAAGTTATAACATTTTAAATGTAATACTGTAACCCAATGCTGAACTATGAGAGAGATAGGTATATAGTAGTGAAAAACAATTTTAGAAGATTTTCACTACCAGGACATGTAAAATATAAAAGTGCATATCCAATGGTTTAACTACACTGCACCCTGCCCTCTGGCTAACAGGGCCCACTCTGGGGGTGATGTATTAAAAAGAAAGGTTTCAGCCTGGCAAAAGAGTATATTTTCCCAAGTTGAAATGGCAGATTAGAATCAGGACACACGGGCTGCAATGTTAGGACTGAGCAATGTTTAAAGGTGTACTTAAGTGGGTGGCTCAATCAGTTCTACATGCCCACTAGTAGCATTTAATTTACAGGCTTAGGGTACATGTAGTACCATTGTACTAGAGACTTACAATTAAATGTGTCATTGTGCGCAAGCCAGTTTCACCATATTTAAAGGAGAGAGTGCAAGCGCTTTGGCATTAGTTAGCAGGGATAACATGTGCAGGGTCATAAAGCCAACAAAAACAAAGTCTGCAAAACAGGAGGCTGGAAGAAAAAGCAGGGGGGTAACCACAACCAAAATGTCAGGTCCAAAAAGTACTGTTTAGGACATTAGTACATTTGTAAAATACATGTGTATGTTTCTGTTCCATCACAGTCACCATCCTGAAATGCCACTTCTGAGCAAAAATAAAAATATTCAAAGATGTCCACTGGGCATGAATATGCATTAATAGTGGCCATCTTCGATTTTTTGTTTTAAGTAATATCATTCAAAGTTGACCTTTGAATATATGTAGGTGCACAAGCATCATCATCTTTGAATGATTTGTCTTATAAAAATGAATAACCATTTAAAAGTGTACATGGATGTGCACACATAGAGGCCATCATGGAATGGTTCTGTTTTAAGAACAATTAGTCTAAGATCACCGCTGTGCATGCACTTGTTTGAGAGCACACTGCCTTTTAAAGATGGTCACATGCTGATACAGTGCCCTGCAGCAGTAACAGTATGAACAGGGATGTGGGAAAGCAGGTTCCTGTGTTGGGGGTGTGGGCTGAAATATTTTAAAGAGTGGAGGGTCTCACAATTGTGGGAAGGAGAAGGGAGACACAAAGAGAGAGACAAAAAAGTCATCATCAGTGAAAGGATACAAATCATCCAAACAAAACTCAGTGAGACCCAAATACTCTTTGTGAGGGATAAACACAAGAAAAGGTCCGGAAGCCATTAAGTGGGCATAGAACTGAGACAAACAAGAAAGCCATCCAAACATCAGCAAAGAGCATACACACTGTAAGTCTACATTGGATACAGAAAGACTGTTTGCCTGCTGTAGGTGAGACCTACAAATTGTGTGCCAATGTTACATGAATAACTACACCAGAAAACACAAAAGGTTAACAAAAAATGTAACATATTCTAAAACGTTTCAATTACATGCTGTTTCAGTAATGGTTAATTGTAGTTCAAAGTTTGACAAACATCCTTCAGCAGAGGTTTTTCTGTCTTTCTAAACTCAACTTGGCAAATTTTTTCAACAATTGGTAGCATTTTTATGGTACCTTACTTGACAACAAGTAGTAGTTGCTTTCCATTGCTCTCCCGTCAAAAAAGTGCAGCGTGAAATGAGTCATTCTGCATGCCAAAATTCGCTATCTTTTAACAAAAACAATTAACACTCATTCATTAAATCTCTATGAAAGGTAAGCATAAAGAATCCAAAGTGTTAACATTTTTCATTTTCTAAAAGAAGTCATTATCATATTTTCACCTGCAAATTCTGTCATAACTGCTACTAATGAATCTCTGTATATGTGTAGTACATGTATTGCGTCGTGATGTTCATGAATGATAGATGTGTAAACCTGGGTTGGAGGCATGGGGCCATTGTTTGTCACAGGTTAGGACACTCTAAGTGCTTGCCTCTTTATCGGCATAGCAATCTGTATCATGCACTCGATGACAGATCTACCCCAACGAACAGCTGAGAACCACTTTCGATCTTCAAAGTTTGCCTGTGGTCACAAATTATCTAGATGCGGGAAAAAAAGAAAGCTATTAAACAGAGAAACTCTTGATGTGCTGCTTGTAGGGTCTGTTGTGAAAACATCTTGCGGGCAATCAAGCACCAATTAGCACATGTCAACCGGAGCTTCACGCGAGTTCCGTGAAAAAATACAAGTGAGATTGTGCTTCTTCATCTCTGCCCACAGACCTTGATGGTAACAGTCTGCATTGCTCCTTCAGCATTGCAGGAATAAACACCTCCCTTTCAAGTATTGCGACCATGAAACTGTCACAGGATAATGATGTCTGTCTGTTTCATTCACATTCCATAATTATTGTGATTCTTTCAGGAGTCAATCACTGCTTGTAATGGCAAAATCACAGCACGGTTAAAAACCCCACCTTACATTAGAATCAGAATTAAAGGGTGAATGAGACCTAGTCAGAAAGATTTTCCCTTGCCCTGCTTGTATACGTCTGCACTCAACTTGTCACTTTTTATGTGTACTATTAATTGTGGGAAGGCATTATGGGCACTGGAAGGAGTCACCCTTTCCTCTGGCAGTCAAGAAGAAACTTAACAGACTTTCACATTCTACAGTTATTGACATATTCCATCACCAGTGACTCCATAGGTTTTCTTATGCCTATGCAGTGGATTTTTCTCCAGACCTAGCACAAATGTAACAAGAGGTACACCTTGAAATTTCAGCATTATGATATACCTTGTTTTTATCCTTTGCAAATATCCCAGCAATTCCTCCAATTCAAACACTTTTTCTGAAGGACCAGGGGTGGTAAGATAATTTTAGATTCTCTTAAGGTGCATTTTACTTTGTGCCCTGCATAATTCAATTAAGAATGAATACAGGTGGTTTACATTACTGATTGCCTTACTGGACCTCCCTAGGCCTGGCCAACTCCTTTAGAAATGATATTGGGTGCCTGCTAGGAGATTTATGATACCTTTGTATGTGCTTTAAAGAAGATGTTTGAATGTGCTGATTTTGAACATTCCTCTGAGGAATCATTGTGCAATTTAGAATGGGAGGCTTTAACTTTTGTGACTCAATATCGTCAATTAGCAGCTGATACTACTGAGGTTGAAAGAACTCAAATGCCTCTTTTCCGATAAGCCTTATATGAAGAGGGGTGGTTCGACAAAATATTGATTTCAAAGTATCGGGAAGTAGAAATATTAGAAAATAAATATTGTGATACACAAATTTAGTGATGCACAAATATCGCTGACAGTAATATATTTTTAAATATTAGCAATGTTTTAATATCGTTTTCAATAATATAGTGGTTAAAATATAATTCTTTAATTTTCTGTATTTTGTTGTTGTTGATATAATGATTTAATAGGTTAATATTGTTTAGTTAAAATGTTATATATATTTATATATATAAAGATGGCTGGCGGGACATCCTCCTAGTGAGCTCCTGCCATTCCGGCGAATCCTTGACTGATCCTGGGGTGCCATTGAAATTCACACACCCCCAGCAACGTGAACTGGAGCCTTGGGGGTCGCAGGCTGCTGCTACCCGCTGAGATCAGCCTGATCTGAGGCACGGAGGTGCTTTTGCAGGCGCACGCTGGACGGCGCAGGCTGACGATGCTGGGCTGCGGCAACTGCCTCTCGCAGCAGCTGGATCTGGTAAGGGGGTCCTCCTCCCCTGTATTATTCTCGATTGCTTGCTGCTGGTTGGGGGCTTGTTGTGGACTTCTGGGGTCCCCGCTTAGGGGCTGAATAGTGGGAACCTGGATCGGGTTGGCCCGACCGGGCCTGTGCGGAGCCTGGAGGCCTAGAGGTGGGGTGGCCCGTGCACTCGATGAGGAGGGGCCCTGGGCCCACAAGCTAGCCTGAGGAATGGCAGGGAGATGTTCAGGGGACGGCGGCTGCAGATTTGAAGCAGTGCCTGCTCAGGAGCTCCTTGCTGACGCCTGTGTCCTCTGAAGGAGTGCCTGATTGTGAGTGACCAGGTTGGAGCGTAGCTTGAAGGGGATTCACCTGGACTTACTAAGGGCAAAGAAGATTTCAGGCCCCCTGCCTGAGGTCCAGTGGTGGGTCTTCTGGAACTGGAGGTGATGGGCCTGTGGAGGTGCCTGTGCGGGTGCTTATTTTCCTGCTCTGGACTGTCTAATTGGTGCTGGGGTGTTTTGGTGCTGTGAGGCAGCGGAGGTGAAAATAGGACCTTAGATTCAGTGAGCTGCAGATGTCTTTTTGCCATACAAGGCTTCAACGCAGAAGATACGGACTGCACCGTGGCTCTCCTGGGATGGAGTGACATCGGCGGACTGATGTATTGCAGGTCAATACTATGGAACAATATACCACTGTTGTGCCCTTACTGCAGCACGCTGCCCAGCTGAGAGGGACTGACGAAATCCAGAGTGGGATGACACCCGCTGAAGAACCATCGCGAGCCAAGATTTTTGCCGCTACTCAGGGCTCAAGCGTGGCTCTTGAAGGCAAGATAGAAACAGTGGTGGTGGAGGTGAACCTTCTCAGGGCGGACCTCAGAAAGGTATCCGACAAGGTCAAGGTGGCGGAGGGCTCTATATTGGAGCTACAGACGGAGGTGGGGGTTTTGTGTAAGCAGATGGCGCAGGCTAGCTCCACGGTCAGAAGACTGGAGGCACGACTGGAGGATGCTGAAGGCTGTTCTCGGTGGAACAATATAAGGCTGCTGGGGTTCTCGGGACATGCGGAGGGGTCAGCGGTTGAAACCTTTGTGGAAAATTGGATCAAGGATGTGCTGCAACAGGTGGACCTCTCTAGAGTGTTTGTGGTGGAGGGGGCTCATAGGGCGCTTGTGGCGCCCCCGCGGCCAGGTGCGCCCCGAGGGCTATCATTGCCCGTTTCCTAAATTACAGAGATAGGGACTGTGCTCTACGGGTGGCTCGTGACTCGGACAAGGCTGTGTTTAAGAACGGGAACATTTCCATTTATCCTGATTACACCAACAAGGTACAGAAGTAATTGAAGAGTTTCCGTGAAGTGAAGGCAAAGCTCCAGGCCATGAATGTCAGATACATGCTTTCATACCCTGCGCGCTTAAAGGTGCTCTCTGGAGGCAGGTCCCATTTCTTCGAGCAACCAGGGAAGGCTTGGAGATGGCTGGAAATGTGGGATAAGGTTGTACCGGGCAGGCTGGCGGAGGGTGGCGGGGCGGCTCATCGGGCTTCTAGGGATGAAGGCCCTGACTGGAGGATCGGTGAAGGTGGCCTATCAGAGGACACTGTTGCTCGGGGGTCGGTGGATTGAAATACAACAGGACAATGGCTGTGGTGCCTGCCGGGTCGGTGGATGGCTCTGGCGGATGGCCGGAACCGGACTCCTTGTTGGCATCTGTGCAGGACTGACTTTCAGCCTGTCGTGTCCTCTATCAGGGGACCTGGGTCCGCTTGGGAGAGGTCTGCTTCTGGATGGTGGTGCAGTGTGATGGTGAACAGGACCCTAAAAGTGCATTGTCGTCACATGGGCGAGGCCAGACATTATGGGGGGGGCAACGCTAATAATATGTAGCAATGATGGTTCATGTTTGGGCAATACTACATGGATGCCAGGGTGAGGGGTGATCACTCCACGCTTGTGGAGGCTGTTGTCCTGGCAGCATTTATGGACTGGATCTGCAGAATGGTGGTTTGTTTCAGTTGTTATACTGTATGTCCGGGGTGGGGGCTGACTGTTTGAGGGGTTTGATTGGTACAGTATGTCAATGTTTGATGTTGGTTTTACAGTGCAGGTGTTATGGCGAGACATGCATGAGGTACCTTCCTCACCTCTCCTTGGGTGGATGGATGCCAGGGGGAGGTATGAGAGCGGGGGATTGGTAATTCAGTACCAATATGGGTTGCCAGATTAATATGTTGGCGTTGAATGTCAGGAGGTTGAAGAGCTTCACCAAACGATATAGGGTACACTCCTTTTTAAAGAGGCAGAATGTGCACATCGCCTGACTCCAGGAGACCCACATCATGGAGGAGGAGGTGCAAAAGCTCTCTAAGAAATGGCGGGGTCAAATGTTTTCTTCCTCCTTCTCCTATTATGTGAGCGGTGTGACAGTGTGGGTGGCTCCAGGGGTTCCTTTTACCCACACATATAGTGAGGCTGATGTTGAGGGGAGGTATGTTCTAATTGAGGGCATGCTAGATGGCTCACCCGCCATTATTCTTAACACTTATGCACCCAATATTGATGATCCCTCCTTTTACACCAACGTACTGGAGATCCTGGGGAGAGTGTGGATAAACCTATTATTTGGGCAGGGGGTTACAAGTGCATACTGAATGGGGAGTTGGATCGCCTCCCGCCGGAGCTAGGGACCAAGCCCCTGATGGTGAGATCACTTACAGATGTGATGAGTCAGTTGGGGTTATGGGATAGTTGGAATGAATTACATCCGGAGAGTAAGGAGTTCACCTGTCACTCTAGAACCCATAATACTCACACTCGTTTGGATAGGTTTCTTCTAGCCGGTCTTCACGGTTCTCAGGCATTGGAGGCCTCACATTTGGGTCGGTTTCTGTCTGATCAAGCACCTGTCCTAATGCAACTACAGTGGGGGGTGGTGGGCACTAGTGCTGCGCGTAGTTGGGGCTTACCGGCAGACTTTCATGTGGATGTGGGGTGCAGGGATGGGGTGGGGGAGGCCATTACTGGTTACATGAACTTGAATTGGAATACAATGGCTTCTAGGGGATTGGAGTGGGAGGCCATGAAGGCTGTGGTGCGGGGGTTTGCATTGGTACGGCATGTGGGGTGCGCAGGCGAATGGAGTGTGAACTCACGGAGTTGGAGGAGAGACTAGGGGCTCTGCAGCAGAAGCTTCCAGCAAAAAGAGCAGCTGAAAGGGAGGATCTTGGATTATACAAGGAAGTTAATGATTGCTGGGATACCTTGAGTCAGGTCATCCTCAAAACCTACAGGCAGCGCCTGCATCGGGAGGGGGATAAGGCTGGAAAAACTACTGGGGTGGATTCTGAGGAGGGAGGTGGAGTCCCCTCCTATACTACACATTCGGAATGTAGAGGATGAGACATTTACAATGCATGCAGATATTTTGAGGGTCTTGGTAGAACACCTGCGGAAGGTCTCAAGGGCTAGTCCGGTACCCCCGGGTGAGAGTGTAGGGGGATTTTTGAAGCGGGTGTGTCTCCCACGGTTGGGTGTGGACAGTAGGGAGGCCCTGGACAAGGCGATTACTGTTGAGGAGGTGAGCGAAGCAATGGCTATGATGTCTAAGTCTAAGTCTCTGGGTGGCGACGGGTTTCCTATTGAGTTGTATCATATGTTCTCCTTGGCTCTGTGGGAGAAGCTTCTGGAAGTGTTTGAGGAAGCCCGCGAGTGTGGTAGGTTGCCAGAATCGATGCGACAGGGCATAGTGAGTTTGTTGCTTAAGTCGGGGGGGACACCAGTGATCCTTCATCATATTGCCCACTCACTATGTTAAATAGCGATGTTAAGATCCTCTGCAAGATCCTGGCCTCTCGACTTCATGGGGTGATTCAGGGACTGGTGCACGAGGATCAGTGTGGGTTTATCCCTGGATGCAGCACATCTTACAATCTGCGTCGTCTAGCACATGTTCTACATTAGACGGAGGGCAAGAAATCTGAATTGGCGCTGGCGTCTTTGGACCTTGAGAAGGCTTTCAATATGGTTGAGTGGGGGTATCTACTGGAGGTGTTGCGTGGTATGGGGTTTGGTCCTGGTTTCTGTGCCTGGGTGCGGCTGTTATACACTGCTCCTAGTGCGCAGGTTCGGGTGGGGGGGAACTCTCTGACTCCTGGGAGATTGGTAGGGGTACGAGGCAGCATTGTCCGCTCTCACCTCTCCTCTTTGCTCTTGCTGTGGAGCCGCTGGCGATATAGCTTTGGGAGGGCATGGCTCCGTGGGGGATACAGATAGGGCAGGTCACTCATGTGGTTTCTCTATATGCAGATGAAGTCCTAGTTTATCTCCGGGAACCTAGTGTCTCAGTTCCGATGTTGTTACAGAGGATGGAGACATTTGGGATTGTTTCTGGCCTCAGGGTCAATCGGAAAAAAATGCTCCTGTTCCCCTTGGGATCCCTCTGCGGTGTCCCCCAGGCTGACTTGCCGGAGGCTGGACTCCAGTGGGAAATTGAGAGTTTCCGTTACTTGGGCATTTGGGTCACACACACTGTGGCTGCACACAATACACATATGAATATTCTGTCTTGCATGGCCTGCTCTGCACTGTTTGTTTGCAGTTTTTAAAACTCAATAAAACAGTTATTTAAAAAAATAGTTCATAATAATTATTAATTGTTTAATACATGTATTTATTATATGAGTGCTATTTAGCATGTAAGTTATGTAAGATTCATTTGTTTTCGTTATATGTTATTTGTGGTCTGTCAGGTCTGTAGGGGTCTAGGGTGGGAGGCTAGTTAAGTAAAAAATAATTAACAATTAATTTTTAATTGTTAATCAATTATTTATTTGATTTTACCTATCTAATTTATGGAAAACGTATTTATTGTACTTACATTTGAGCTGTGGGATGCTAGGTTTGTAGGGGTCTAAGGTGGGAAGTTAATTAACCAATAATTAATTAATATTTCTTAATTAATTATTCAATTACTTTTTAATTATGTAAAATATAGAATACTGATTTATTTTACTGATATTTTAGTTGCAGGATGCTGGATTTATATTTATATTCGGTGGGAAGTTAATCTATAATTGAATAACAGTTATTAATTGATAATTATTCAATAATAATTTTGTAAATTAATTGTTTTTGTTTGTAGTTTACAATTATATATATATAAATATAGAAATGCTCACAAATATTTTTTTATTGAGTTTAATATTTTTTCTATATTCTACTTCTATATTTAATGTGTTTGAAGCAAATTGCATGTCGTACTCCAATCTAGTTCATACTCATCAGTGCCCTTACATACTTATGTAAGGGCACTGAGGGGTATGCGCTGCACTGTGGTGCAGTGCATTTCCATCAGTGCCCTTACATAAGTTATGTAAGGGCACTAACAGTTATGCACTGGGTGGATACCTCTTGGTGCCCTTACATAGTTATGCAGTCCAGTGCAGTGTATACCCCTCGGTGCCCTTACATACCTATGTCAGGGCAACAAGGGGTATGTGCTGCACTGCAGTGCTGTGCATACTCCTCGGTGCCCTTACATAAGTATGGAGGAGGCACTGGAGTGGATACCCTCGCTGCCCTTAAGGACTTATGTAAGGGCGCTGCAGGGTATGCATTGCACTGGTTTTAAACAGGGCTGGAAGATAGAGTAGTCCCTCTATGTTTAATTCACTAAAGATTAAAGTTTTATTTGCAGTGGGTTTTAAACATAGAGGGACTGTTCCTTCTACCACCCCTGTTTAGAACCATTAGAATGCTGATTTCACCTGCAGAACAGTTGAATTCGTTCATAATTCCAAGTAGATTAATGAGTATCATGGAATTGCTAAGTCACTCCATTTCTGCCAGTAGAATAAAAAATTCTCCCCATCCCTACTACTGTTTTGCTGTTTGCAGTGGGAATAATAAATGTCACCCATCCAATATGCAGTGCTTTTCATACTGTTTCATATATTGGAGTGCGAATAGTCAATTTTACTCCTTTGAAATCCAATGCTTGCCCTTCTGTTGCAGATATTGAAGAAGAAATAGTAAATTTTAGCCTTCCATACCCCAACACTACCTTACTGCAGTGCTGACTGGAGTGGAAATAGTAAATTTCACCCCTCTGAAATTCAACTCTTTCCCTATTGTTCCACAGACTGAAGTGTGAATAGCAAAGTCCAACACTTACCCTATTGTTCTGTTGTTTAGAGTGGGAAAAGTAAATTTTACCCCTCTCAATTCCAACCCTTTTCCATATTGTTGCACAGACTGGCGTGGGAATAGTAAATTTTACCCCTGCAAAGTCCAACACTTTACGTACTGTTGAGCTGACTGGAGTGGGAATAGTAAATTTCACCCCTTTGAAATCCAATGCTTTCCCTCCTGTTGCACAGATTAGAGTGGGAATAGTAATAGTAAATTCTACCGTCCAAAGTCCAACACGTTCCCTACCTCCATGTAAACCAGAGTGGGAATAGCATAATCAATATTCTAAGACTCCAATAGTTTTAATAATGTGGTTAAACAGAGTTTATAGCATTAGTTGTTTTAATTTTTATATTTGACATTTTTGTTTTTATTTTTTAATTTATTTTAGTGTGTATAGTATTTTGTGTAAAGGTGCTTTTGTAACTTTTAATATTTAATATTGTCTACATTATTTAATATATTTTGTCTTATTCACTTTTTTTGTATTTTTGTGGTTTTATTATGAATATATGTTATACATATATATATATATATATATACATACATATATATATATTAATTAAAAAGTAATACAAATACGTTTTTGCATCATATTCATTTTAACAATTTTATACATGTATTAGTACGAATATACACACATATATATTCACATTAATACATCTAAATATAGACATATATTCATATTAGTACATTCAATATTTATGTTTATCAATTATGTTACACAAATAAATATTTCTATATATTCCATATCTCTCTCTCTCTCTCTCCACATATATATAGATATAGATATATATCCAAATATCCAACACAGAAATGACGCACTCACTCAGGATAAGCAAGGCCGCTGGGATGGTCGAAGCGCATAATGAGGAAAATAAATCTCCATTTTGAGCACTGGCATCCTGAGTGAGTGTGTCATGTCTCTGTTGTGACGTTTCATATTTTGGCAAGCATGCTTAGCCGGCATTGTGCTCCAGCCCCCATAGCTACTAGGTCTTCATGTTTTCAGCAGAGTTGGACTTACACACCCCCCATTCACACATACAAACTCTTGTATATCCATAGACACACATCTACTCATATACCTATTTACAGAAACATAAAACTAGTGACATACACACACTCATTCACTCAGACAGCCACTGTCACAACCACTCAGTCACCCATATCTTACTAACTGATATATTCACTGAAGCATACAGCTAGTTTCACACCCACTTATACACTCATACAGCCACTGACACACCCACTGATAGATCCATACAATCACTCACAAAACCCATTAATAGATCACACATCTACTGATACATCCAGTCAATAAGCTGTACAACCACTCACACACCCACACACTCAGCCATGCAGTCGCTGACACAGCCACTGTCTCATCAATACAGACACTTAATCACCCAATCACTCAAGTATACAACCATTCACATACCCAGTCACTCACATGTTCGAGCACTGATACACTGTCAGTCACTCATGTAGCCATTCACACACCACTCACTGACCAACACAAGTACTCACACATCCACTCACTCTCCCATTTAAAAACTGACACACCCACTCAGTTTAGGATACAGCCACTCATTTACCCACTCACTCTCCCATTCAGTCACTGACACAACCACTCAGTTATACGTACAGTCATTCATACACTCTCTAACCCACCCATACAGAAATTGACTCATCAACTTACTCACCAATACAGTGACACCCATTCACTTACTCAGACAACCACTCTCACACCCACTTTCTCACCTGTACAGCCACCCACACATCGACTCACTCAACAAAATGCAGCCACTCACACAGTCACTTGCTCATCCATACAGCTACTTACACATCCACTCACTTTCCCATACAGCAAATGATTCAACCACTCATTCACCCATAGACCCATTCACACATCGATACAACCACTTACACTCGCAGGATGTGGTCATCAGTGATGTCATTTGAGAGGTCATCAGTGATGTCATCATTGATGTCACTGACCACGCCATGACTGATGTAATATGTAAGATCATTAGCAGTGCATTGCCGGAGCACAAGTTATAGTTAGCTCAGATAACCATAACTGCTGAATTTCTTAGGTTTTGTACGAGTACATTCAGAACATAACTATACCATCCCTGTAAACTTTGTTTTTTTCTGTGAATTTGTAATTTAAAAAAAATTCTATTTCCTAACTATAACTTCCTGAAAATCTTTGTTTTTTTCAGTGAATTTCTACGTTTTTTTAAACGTATAGTAAGTTTTATTACTATACGTTAATCCAACCACCTCTGTGCATGGCCTTTGGCCAGGTCCAGAGCCCAACGCCCTATAAGCACCCAACCTTACACTGTGCATGGCCTTCACCCATGTGCAGTGGGTGCTGCACGCAGGACATGGCCTGCAGACAGACCCTACGGCCCACCCCCCTAACCACCTAACCCCATACTGCACATGGCCCATTGGCCATGGGCAGCAGGAGTTGGCCAAGGCCTCTCTGGGTGTGAGAATAGTTGTCAGGGGGTGCATCTGGGGGTGAGAGGGGCTGTGAGTGTGTGTGACTGGGTGTGAAAGTGTGTACATTGGTGTTTTTCTGAATGTGTCAGTATATGCATAAGTCTGTGGATGGGTGCATGAGGGTGTCAGTGAGTGGGTGTGTGTATTGTTTTTATCTAACTTTCATAATCTTGCGGGACTCTCAAAGGATTGTGATGTGTAAAAAGGAGTAGATGACCTCGCCATGTGCTTCATTAGGTTTAAATCCATATTGGTGCTTCTTTTTCATACAAAGGGAGTGAGAGACTAGTACTGTGATGAGTAGAAGGTTACATTTTATTGGGATCACATGGAAAAATACTGGGCCTGCCACAAGGTGCTTTCCAGACCTGCAAGAGGCTTGCAAGATTGTAATAGGGGAGTACAAAAAGAAGATCCAAGGCTCAACCAATATCTACAATTCTCATTAAATGGTTGGAGAAATGTTGTGGGTGATTGGGTGCAGAACCAGAGATAACTCCATTTGCCCTTACTGCTTTGTAAGAGTAGGAAGTCTCTTTGAGTTAGTAGAAGTTCATTTATCTGGAATTAAAAGAGATTAGTATGGTGATTTGCATGTAAGAAAGAACTCAAATTTTAAGTATTTAGCAATATATTTCAAAAATGTTGTTGTGAAGTTTTATTAAGAGTACTAATGTTGGTGTACTTATTCTACAGTTTGTTTACAGATTGAAAAGTTGTTTTGGGAAGTGTACATGTGTTGATGTAGATTTTGAGAGAGACAGATTAGAATATAGAAAGATGTGAGCAAGGTTTGCAGATTGTGTTAAAAAATGAAATGCACAAACTGTGTCAATTTGTAAGTAAAGGAAGCAGTGTTTCTCAAATTATAAAACAAAGAATGTAATAATACAAGCTGTACTGTTAACATGAACTTATTGAATTTAATCATTAACCTATGAAATGCTTTAGTGGTGATATTGCTATTTCTAGAGTGAAAAGCTGTGGTAAATGGTAGCAAAGGTGTCTAAAGAGGAATCTGTCACTTTATAAACTTTTATGAAATGAGGTTTGATGACATGTCATAATATATTTGTAAAAAAAAAGTGCACTGGGTGTGTGTGTGGAATTCTTCAGGAGAAAGTAATAAATTACTGGTGCATTCAATATAAATATGTGATCGTGGGTGAAACATAGAAATGTCTAGACAATTACTGATATAACACTGTTATCAATTATTGACCTGTATGTAACTTTTATCTTTGTGGTTATTTTATCTTTTTTAAGAGGAAAATGGAAACTTGTCTCTAAAGAATTATTTGCTCACATAAGCAGCAAAGAAGAGCCTTGTTAGGACAAGCAGTTTTTTTTTTGCTGTTCAGCAATAACTAACTCTTCAGGCACAATATATTTAGGTTGGAGGTAATTCTAGATGAGCTGGGCTTTCCGCTGCTGCGTTGCAGAGACTTTATTGCCACCTAATCTGTCATAACATAGCACACATCTAAAGACTCTTTGGTGGGTTAAAATGGCTAAAATACTGAAAAAGAAGTCCTACCTACATCAGAATTCAGTGGGCAAATCAAACCAAAAGGGAGGGTGTACTTAGGAAGCGGTTATGAGAGTCACAAAAATGTTATGTATTTTAAGGTTGTGTGTTTTTTTCATGAGATATTTGTTTATGATGTTGGTTAATATAGTTGTAGTTTTGTATTGTTACATTGTTTTGTTGTAATAAAAAGTTTAAAGTTACTTTGGAATAGTTTTCATAATACTGATTACAAATTTCAAGTTTATTACAGTATTGGAAAATTAAGTAGAACAGGCATTACCATATCCAGGAAATGTGAATATGCTATTTTACATGTATATATATATCAATGTTACTATGTACATCTTTTATCCTATGGATAGTTGGTAATAAAGGAGTCAATTATATTGCAATGCCGATATGGTTACTTGTTATGCAACAGTGAGGTGTTGCATACTATAGTATAGGTAACTGTAATGCAAGAGAAGGATCTTCGAACAGAGGTAAGTGCATGTTTATACTCTAATATACACTGCTATCAGCTGCTGTACACATCCTATTACATATGGGTGTTGCCATTGGGAGGTGTTTGGAACACAAGTAAGTGTATCTCTACAATGAAATATGGACACAAGTTATCAAAGACACAGCTCTGAACAGAGAGGATACTCCATTTCATACTCTACTATGGACAATAATCAATATGAAGAGAGATATGTGTAGATAGAACAGTTTCTACCCACGTCCTACATTGCACATAAGTTGCTCTGGGGTGATGTCTTACCAGAGAGGGTAGTGTGTTTTCATATCACAGTCTCTATAAATGTCATATAAGACATATTGTTGAGTATAAAGGTAATTTCAAATCCATATTTACTTGTATTTCAGGAGAGAGGCCACTCTCTCCGCACACCTCTGCACACACTATACTATGCAGACGTATCATGAAAGAGATGCTTGTTAGGAAACAGGGCAGTTTCTCTCCACAGCCTACTACGTATACATGTGAGAATGAGAAGAGGGTTGAGTAGAGAGATGTATTTCTCTCAAACTCTACTAGAGATACCTCATACCCTGGTAAGATATGTTAGAAGAGAAATGACTCCTTTCCAAGACAGTACTACATATTGGTGTTGTTCTAAGGAGAAATGTGAGGACAGAGGCCACTGGTTCACTACAATGTATTGTTCATCCAAGTTGCCCTGGATAGGTGTTAGTGCAGAAGACAATGTTTCCCTACATACTACTATACATGTCTGTCATGCTGCGGAGAACTTTGAGTAGACATGGAAATGAGTTCCCTCATATTAATAAATATGGTTATTTCTCTGGGGAGATGTGTCCATGGGTAGGCTAGTTCTTGTTATACTTAGTATGGAATAGTGAGGTGAGATGAGTACCATTCCCACCCTACAATGCATACTACTGAGCCTCGGAAAGGTGTGAATGGAGAGGCAGTGTGTCTGTACACTCTACTCTTATCACTAGCTATCTTCATTCAAGGTCTCAGTAGAGAGGTCAGTGTCTCCCCATAGTCTTGTAGTGAGGATTATAAACGAATACTATTATAATGAAGGAAATGTAAATGTTTCCTCTAAAGCATTTTCACGATCTCACGAGAGTCTCATTGGATGGCCGGAAAAAGAAAGTAGAGGGATAGTGAACATTTGCTGCATATAATTGATACCTATTAGAACAGGATATGTTCAGTAAAAATGCAAATTCCATCATGAAAGTACACTCACATGAGACGCTTGCAAGCATAACGCAGTAACCAATGCACCCTCGCACTGGACATGGAGGACTGTGCGCCTGCCTCTTGCAAGTGTCTCATATTAGTCATCAAGAAGGAAAAAATAGGGGAACATAGTACAAACAACATCGATAATGACAGGTGTATGGTCACTCTGAAAAGAGCTTTTTTTAATTTTCCAACAACAGTATTTTCATGTGTTTTTTAACTTTCTTTTTGTGGTATTTTTTCAAAGGTTACAACAAAAATAAGACATTGGGAGTAAAAACAAAAAACAACATCTCCTTCAAAACAAAGAGGAGAAAAAACGAAGAAAAAAAGTTTAAAAAACTAATGCTTAAGTGGACATTTATGAGCCTGGACAAGCCTGTCCTGTGCAGTCCTGTTTATCTCAGAAAAAAAGTAATCTGTTTGCATAAGCAGCAAAAAAGGGCTTTGTTCAGATATGCAGGGTTGTTATTTGCTTGAGAGGTGAGTAGCTGGGCAGGCACAGTGTCACAGATTGAAAAGATGTGGACTCCTCTGATGATTTATCAAGCCCTGCAGCACATGCTAACTCAGAACCGAGCAAGGCGTTGAGGGTTCATAGCCCTCAAATGTTGCCATATCCTAGTGGTACTCATGGTTTACTGTATGTTCCAGGTACCCCAATTAAACTCCTTTTGTAATTTCTTGCAAATCACATATTTGGCAAAGCTTTTTTTGCACTAGGCCTCATTTAAAAAAAAATCCGGGCCAATGATTCCTTGGGTGTCTGAGGTGACTGAGTTGCAGGAATAGGAGTAGGGCTCTCATCTGAATCAGAGGATGGCATTCTGGTCACAGAAAATCATCAAAGCCAGAGAGCCAGCCAAAATGGTGTAACCACAGGAACACTCAATAGCCAAATGAAGCAACAAGGAAGGAGTCTTTTTTTTTGCTAAATAAACACATCCATATGAACCAATCACAATCCTTCCTTGGGATGTCTTCCCTCTCCCAGGCATGTTCTGGCATTCTCACGAGAGGCCGACCAGATCATACAAATGGAGAAACTTCATAAAATATTTCAAAAGCAACAATACATCAACTGTTTTTCAACTTAAAAAAAACACTTCTCATGTCTTACGTTTTTCAAAACTATAAAATATAGGGGCATATTTATACTCCGTCTGTGCCGATTGTGCGTCAAAAATTTTGACGCACAATCAGCGCAAACGTTGCCCCGTATTTAAACTTTGACGACCGAGCCCACGGATGACAAAATCCCGCCGTGTGCGTCATTTTTTGGATGCGGCAACCCGCCTTGCGTTAATTATATGCAAGGTAGGCGTTCCCATCCAAAAAATGGCTTAAAGGGCTGTGCGTTGTATTTATGCTTTCGGGCAAAAATGACGCAAGGCCGGGAGGCGGAGCCAGAAAATGACACACAGCCCAATTTGCGTCCAAAATTAACGCCTAGGTCAGGGCAGGCGTTAAAATGGGGCAAACACACCTGTATTTAATCAGAACACACAGAACAAACAGCAGAGCAGCAGAGCAGCAACAGGGAGCCATGGAGGTGATTCTAATCCAGCGTGCACGCAGACGCAGAGCCCAGCAGCAACAACAGCAGCTACAACAACACCAGCAGGGACCCCAGAGGCAGCGCAGAAGGCAGGAGAGGATATTTCGCCCAAGGACAACCCTTCAGGGCCTCAGGGAACACGACATCATACAGAGGTACCGGTTGAACTGGCAGGCCATTCAGAAGCTGCTGCGCAACATTGAACAGCAGTTGGCCCCCACTTTGGTGACACCCGCACCATCCCAACAGAAACCAAGCTGCTTGCGGTACTTCACATGCTGGCAAGTGGCTCTTTCCAAACAACTGGTGCCCTGGTTGGCGGAATACCAGAACCATCATTCTCCGCCTTTTTGCCCAAAGTACTGGATGCCATCATTGGACTGACACCCCGCCACATCTGCTTCCCTAACACACTGCAGAAGCAGCAGGAAACAAAACAGGGGTTCTACGCAATCAGTGGCTTCCCACACGTCCTTGGTGCAATCGACTGCACACATGTACGCCTTGTGCCACCTGCTGCAACTGAACACCTCTACCGCAACAGGAAGCACACACATTCCTTCAACGTGCAGGCCATAGTCGATCACCAGGGATTGATCACCAACATCGTGGCTAAATATCCTGGGAGTGTACATGACTCATACATCTTCCGTCACTGCACCATCAATGAACACTTCCAGGATGGACGGTATAGCAGTGGACTACTTGTTAGTAAGTACAAAAACCTACTTATATACTTACTGCACAGCAACCCCCTAGGACACACAACACATATACTACAACAGCAACATGTCAACAGGAACACACTGAGGTCGTGACAACACTAACCATGTTTCTTAAGTCACCATTGAACCTGTCACACATTGAAAATTACTGTACAGCCTAATGTGAAGACGTATATGTGTGTGGTTGCCTAAATGTCACCTTGCAAATTGTAAGTGTCCCAATGACCTTTACATTAATACATTGCATAAGTTTCAAGGTATGGGATGTCCAGGGTACTTTGATATGAACGTGTTAACAACACTTTCAATTTTAACTGTGCATGGAACTATCATCTCACCCCCAGTGAAGACACACGGACACCTGTATCACAAGTCACAATGCTAGGGATGGCACACTGTACTGCAAATCCCAAAACATACTGCTGACAAACGGTTAGCAGACAAACACTCGTTCAGCCAAGGAAACAACACAAGGCAGATGGTACAGCCTACAAGCATCGGATGTCACATTAGTACACAAAAGAGTCACAGACAACACAAGACAACTACTGCCATTAAAGGTCTTTTCAATTGTGCCAGCTACATCAACATGATCCCATTCATTTTCTCTTGCAGCTGATCAGGGGTATGGCATCCAGCCATGGATTAATACACCATTTGGCAACCCAAGTACAGCAGCAGAGCGTGCATACAACGAGGCCCAAAGGAGGACTCGCACCATTGTCGAGCGGACCTTCGGCATCCTCAAGTCAAGGTTCCGCTGCCTCAACATCACTGGTGGTAGCCTCCTATATTCCCCCGAGATGGTCTGTAGGATCATCCTCACATGTGCAATATTGCACAACATTTGTATCAAAAGAAACATTCCCCTCCTGGAACCAGAGCCACACATGCCTGAAGAGGAGGAAGAAGAGGATGCTGGCCTGCAACAGCAGGGGGAACTACTGAACACAGCTGCTGGTATACGCAGGCAGCAACAGATTGTAAATAATTTCTTCTGAATATGATCACCTTCACCACTTTAGTTAACTAATTTAAATAAACACCTATTCTAATCACCATGTCATGGTCTGGCTATTCCTTTTTGCACACTTTCATCTCTACTTATCAGAATAAGAGTGTTGCCTCATGGAGCAATGCTGAGATACTGAGTAGGACACAGAACATTCCAGAGCTAATGTGATGCCTAACATACAATGGTCATATACACACACACTCTTAATGACATATATCATGTACATATCTCCTTTGAAGGCCAATAGCAGAGGACCACAACTATTTCACACATACATGTTGAAAGCAAGGTCCAACGCAGCATATGGCACACAACTATGACACCATCACTCAATAAGGGGAAAACAAGCCTCATACATGAGGCAGTCAATGTGCTTTGGCATCACTAACAGGAATGCCTGACCAGACCCTTCACAGCAGTTAGTCCAACTTCATCCAATATTTGCAAGGAATATCTGTGATTAGAGTTCCATAGAAGCAGAACATAGACGGCACAAGTGCCACACATATGACATGCATTGCGCACATGACATTCCATGTACATGTCAGCCCATTTCCTAACTCCTCACACACTAATGCACCTGGTCACAACCCGCCTGTCGGAAGAGGTCCCTGGAATACTAAGATGTGTAACCTGATAATACCTCCTCTACACACACAGACCAACATTAGCAAACCAGTGTGCTACACCCTTTCCTAAGGTATGCCATTGTCATATAACATCTGACTGCAAGGACGTCAGGTCAATTTATACACTGTCTTCTAGTTTCAAAGCCCTGTTGGCACATGTAGATTGCTTCCCCTTGTGAACATGTCTGTTGGCCCTTAGAATGCAAGTCTCACCTACAAGACTGGTGAGAAACAGATGCAGCCCACACCTGTGATCACCTCCATGCACACCACCCATTTAAAAAAGCACTGCCCCTGATGATGCCTGGAACAGCATAGGAGTTGCCATTATGTCAAATACACCGTCAACCATTGATACTAGTTAAGCCGTGTGACACAGCCCTTGGGTTCATTTGTCACCATCAGAAACACAGGACGTACACAGTTTGACATGTCAACTCTCTAGTTTGTCCTCCAAACAGTCTCAGTCAGACCACTGATTATGTAGCTTGTCCAGTAGCTGGCTCCTGAATCACCTTGCATTCTGTCAGCCTGACTGGCAACTGTCTGTGCGTCACACTAAAGTATCCCTGTGTCTAGATATGTACCACACGTGCGTAAGCAAACCTCCCATTCATCAGGGGGCATTGGGCATGGGCTTCTTCCATGCATACCCAAATACATTGTATAGCATCATCTGCCTTTTAACTGAACCATTTGAGTTACATCCTCTTGGAAATGCAAAATTCATGGCCCATCCCTTGTCTGGGTTTCATATATGCATGAATGACAAAGTGTGACAGTGTCCCAGGGTCATAGGCAGGGATTGGGAACAGGGCTTTCAGCACAACTAGCAACCTCTGATAATGTCCATGAATATTACACAAATGTCAGAACCATGGCAGTTCACACACAGCTTCACAGTGCGCACAACATAGTAATGAGCCGTGTGTGGTGAATAGCTGCGAGAATAAACAGCACAGAGGCTATGATGTTCCCAGATGCAGTGGGAAGTGCAGAGGCCAACCTGTGTACAAATGTTGTAATGATACCTGCCGGAACATGACAATTGAGACATTATCTCACTCAGCACACCAAGGTTGCCCTGTTGACTGTCTCATTACACGTCTTTAGTGACAGAGTGGGACCATCCACATGTTGGTTCACATGTCCACATCTACTTTACTAACATTGATCAACAAAGGATACTCAGTAGTTACAGGAATAGCTGCCACTGACTCATGATGAGTCCTGGTCCGAACTGTGACAAATTACACCCCAAACAATCTACAGGATCATCATTGGACCACACACATGAACAAGACACCTATGTGCAATTGATCACTGGAAATATGTGGACACGTGCTGTCTTGTATGCTGTTCCACCACAGCCACTTGATAGTCGGGGCTCACTTCTATGGCCTCAACTGTGGTGTCATCATACATATGAGACTGACCCTTGTCTGTCTGTGCAAACAACATGGTACCCACTTCCTCAATGCATGTGTATGACTCACTGTGGGATTCATCAACTATTGCCTAGAAAGCTCTTACCAATACTCTAGGACATAGGATGTAGAAAATGTGGACCATTGACATGAACATGCGTCTGCCATCCATCTGGTGCATGCTATGTCACATGTGGTGTCTACGTGACCCTAAAACTTGAAAGTATACTTTACGGGTGTTGTTACATGTATGACTAACACATGCCCTTGCTCATTTCAAATTTGACTTGCATCATAGGATTGGACACATGGACGTCACATTCATACAACCATATGTACAATTATGCTTCATGTGATATACACACACACTTGGTGAACCAACACATTAGTTGTCAAAGCACACACTTTGAGCCAAAGGAACTTAGGTATTCTACATATGTGTGTCACAATGCTATCCTCTCCTTATGACAAACATGCACAATTTGTGCCACACATATATGTAGGCCACACTTATGACCATCTATGACGTCAGCCAACTGTAAAAATACTGTGAAGGGTGTAGTAGATGATGTTCCGCTGCAGTATGATGTCACACATGTGAACATACACCATCAACACCATACTGTCTTCAATTAGCCAATCTCTGATGTGTTCCTAATGTAAAATAACCAAAAAACAAGTAAAAATGCCCCAAACCAGTTAATGCACTGTAATTTTGACATCCCTAGCGGTGTGCGTCATTTTTTGTGTAGCAAAACTGTATTTGCGTCATTTTTTTTTGACGCACAGGAGTGAAATTTAGCCTGCATCCAGATATTTGGACAGTCCATGTATCATTATGTTGATGCGGGTTAATATTTACGTCTGTGCGTCAAAAAAAATGACGCAAATACAGTTTTGTGCAACAAAAAATGACGCATAACACAAAAAAGGCGGGACTTTTCATACAGGAAGTGATGTAATAGGATATCCTGTTTACAGATCATGTACAGTGGGTGTATTTTCAATTTCACTTTGCAGTCTATGATCCTTCTAGACTGTGTGGCTGTGTAGAGAGTGTTGTCCAGAGATTTTGTGCTGTATTTGTCCTGTGTGCTATCTGTAAAGTCGTTTTGTGAAATAAATATTGTTTGTGTATACTGTAGTACTGTGTTTTGTCTACATTTGTCCATTTATCTTGTGTATTTCTTGTTTGCAGGAGTCTGTTGTGGGTAGTGTTAGTTTGGGGATAGTTGGGCTCTTTTAGTGTTTAGGTTTACTTTTTTCTGTCTTTTTACCCCTACTTTCACCCTTTCCCCTCTCTATTTCTTTTACCCCTATTCCTTATCTTCATCTATAAGTATGTCTGGTAGGCCACGTCTTGGCAGGATGGGGGAAGAGGAGTTGGGGGGCTTCATCTGGTTGGTGACACATTTCTTGCCGCTCATGATCCAGGCAGGGGGCAGGGTCATACAGGGGTATCTGACAGAGGCGCGCAGAATCCGGTGGGGAAAGGTGCTGCATCACCTGCAGCGTGTGTATGCCAGCCAGAGGAGTGACCACCAGCTGAAGCACCGGTGGGCTGACCTCATCACCAGGGAGCAGGATCTCTTGGACCACCTGGGAATCATGATTGGTGGCACTGTTGGTGAGTACGACTATTGTTAATGTGCACGATTAAATGCTCTGTAGTGACATCAGGGGATTAGTGCAATGTCTGCCAACTAACTTGATGACTGTGTGTAATGCTGGGGAAATATATGGGGATCATTGATGCACTATGGCAAGGATCACAATTGCTAGCTGTCAGGTAGCACGTGCTCAGCAAACCTACAGGTAACTTTACCATGAAGGAAATTGGTGCGGCCTTTTTGTCAGCACAGCTAACAAAATATGAGCCAATCATGTCTATATAGGGTACTATTGACAGAGAAGTACAGATGTACCTACAGTTAGGCCAACTATGTTGACGCAATTGCTAGACTGACTTTAGAATCACTACATGATGCTGAAAATGAGTGTTGCCTTTGCGTCAATTGATAATAGCAAAGTGGATCAGACATTGGTCTCATGTTAGTCTGGTGAGTGTGGAAGGAAAGCGTTCACAGAAGTACTATGAATGTGTGTGATTATTGTGTTTCTTGATCTTTTTGCATACATGTCAGTTCATGATTTGAAAACATCGTGAAAAGGTGTAAGGTGCCCTCAGCTAACATCTTAAGATGTTTGTTGGAATTAGTTGAGCCACAATCCAAATATGGATGGCAGTCCAAGTGTATGCACATGGCTTCACATCTCCATGGTTGGTGCAAATCACCATAGCTGGGCCACATCAATTGACTATACTGTAACAACAGAATGGCTTACAGGAGTCCCTGCCCCTCCCTCTGTACATTGGGCCTATGTGCAATAAATGTGTCATAGCCACAAGGCATGTTTGACTGGTAATGCAGTCCTCAAGTAACCAGGCGTTGGATGTTTCTCTTGGATGCACATGATGAGACGATTACACTCCATATTTTTTAGTGCTCACCAATTATGGGGCAAGTTTGCAACCACATGATAGTTAGGGCCCATGTCTTTGTGCAGGTATGTGTGTAACTGTCACAGGAGACCCATGCTATGTACAAGTTGGCCGTGAAATATCAGATGCAGTACCATCATGTCTGAATGGCTGCCATTTCCTTATTCAGCCTACACATTGTAAATGATTATGAAATTGTTGCACTGTGCACAGATTTTGAGCACATTTCTTCCTTCCATACCTTACAGGTGGACCGGCACCCTACACTGTGGGAGAGGTGGCGACATTTGAGGACCCCGACCACTCCAGTAAGTGTTGATATGTCTGTTATGTGTTGTGTTTGCTGGTTATGGACTCGTGTGAGTTGGACGCATAGCAAGGTGTGATGCGTTGGGCAAGCTTTTCACTTGTTCCATGAGTGGGAATACAGTTCTCACATGTTTTGAGTTTGCCAATGCGTATCCAATGGTATCATGCAGGGATTGTAGGACATCCCTGTAGGCCCCACTGTGAGTGCAGGGGATAGTCATGTGTATGACACTTGTATCACCAAGAGTCGCAATTGAAGTCAGCCCATATTTAGTCAGCCTGTCTGACCCACATTCTCTAAGATTGGTAGAGCTAATGGTTTTCCAATAGACATCTGCTTCCCTATTTACCTATGTAAGTTTGAAACAGCAGGTAGAACCTCCTAGCAGCATGTACTTCCACATGTAGTGCATCAAGTCTGTGGAACCTGAGTCTAATGGCCTGCATGCAATTCATGATCATGCGTGTTCTAGCAACTCTGTGTCTGATGTAAGTCAGGCCTCACTGGAAGTATATGTTGTGTACTAAGTTCTGCATTTCCTGACATGTCTGACCCTATGAGTGCTCTAGGGTTTGCTGACTCCTAATTGTACATAGACCGTACCTGTGGTGTGTCTGTAGAGACAAACATGTGTGGAGTTGCCTATACACTCCTCGCTGTACATGTTGTTGGCAAATTATAGTTGTGTATCCACCGCACCCCTTCAAACACGGCCATGGGTTTGTGAATGGGGTACCTAGTACTGATGCTACCAGTATGTTACACATACCTGTGAATAAGTGACGGTTTGGTTGCATACTAGTATACACACTCAGGTTTGGCACTTGGTACCATACTGGAAAGTCCAGTTACAACTTGCAGACCATGTGGCTTTAGTTTTGCTTTCCGTACACTGATATTTGTAGCCCAGCTCTTGGTGGAGGATATGCAGCATGATTCTTAGATGATAACTGTCAGAACTCAGATTGCAAGTCAAAGCCAGTTGTTACCCATCTTGTGGATTATGGATGTGCTTTGTGTGATGTCACCTTTGTTGTCTGGCCTGCCATATACTTCCTCAGGGACATTCAATGCTCTGTATCGTGATATGAGCTGTTACAAGTACAGTAGATGTAATGTCTGATTAACTTGCTGTGCCGATTCACACAATGCAGTTACTAATGTAGCATATCTGCATTTGTCTTCACAGCAGCTAACATGACTCCAGACCAGGTCCGTGAATTTCAGCACCGGGCCATGCGATACCAGCACATCCTGCTGGTGGAGTCGGGGTTCCAGAGGATGGCCCGGCGATATCGCCATGAACGTGCCTCCGGGGCATGGCAAGCCTTCCCACAGGGTGGGCCTACTTTGCCCACCACAGCCACCACAGAAACAACCACCAATCAGAGCCAGGTGGCCCCACCCACAGCTGCCACTGTTGATCCAACATCTGCTGGACTTCCTGGCCCCAGCATTGTCACCGGTGCAGGACAGCCCACACAGACCTCCTCCACCGGTACCCAGACTGCCACTGCTCCATCTGTTGACCCTGCAGCCTTCAATAGACTTGAACATAAGATGGACAAAGTGCTGCGCAAGGTGAGCCACCTGAGCCGGGACGTGCGGCACATTAAACGGCGGGTCAAGGATATTAAGAGGACCCTCCGGAGGGCCAACCTCTAGACACTTGATTTGATGGACATCATACCCTCCCCTCACTCCTCTTTCCTTGTTCTTATAGTTAGTGGGCTTAGGGGGCTTAGTGTTAGGTTAGTATAGGCTGTTAGTTTAATTAGTGTTAGTGGGTGTGGGGTGGGGGATCCTGCTTGTTTCTTTTTTGACTTATTACATGGGTGGGTGGGTGGGTGGGGGGCTATGTTGGGGTTCTTGTGTGTATAAAAAAAAATATATATACTAAAAAATATATATTTGTTTAGGATAGTATAGTATGTGTTTAGGTTAGTATGTGTTGTCCTCAATGTGTCCCGTCTCATAAGGGGGGGTGTGGGGTAGATGTTTAGAATGTTTCGTTACATGTGATTAGTAAGTGTAGCTTAGGTTAGATAGGGACAGTTGTGGGTAATGAGTAGTCAGGGTAGGTTAGGGTAGGTAAGATTTTTCCTTCAGTTTCCTCATCTATGGTTAGCTTTGAATAAATATTTGGTTACCCCTTAATAGTATGTGTTGAATGGTACTTGATCGTGGATTTGGATTCAGTGGACATCAATTTTGTACTATAACATCTGTGTCCTATGCTACTAACAAATCCCAACTGAGCTGTAAGATTGGCAGCTAGCCCAGAGCTACCTTGCAAAGTGTCTACCCTTTGTTGCAACTACCAATCACAGTTAATATGGATCCCAATGTGTTTCTGTTGATAAGTGTGTTTTCAAAGTCACTAACAGTGCTTCCAGACTTGAAATTGGGGAAACAGTTTTAGGTCTGACTGCAGTGTGATGATCATGCACACCCTTACAAGATGAGTTCTCATTGGAAATCTTGTATTCTTGTCTTCATGACCCTCATACATCATTTGTGACACAGTTCGGCATGATTACCTATTTGTATGTTAACTCGACACCTTCATTTGTGCAGTTTTTTTTGTATTTACTTAGATTAGTGTGGCATGTTTATTGTGTTGTTTTTGCATGGTGAAAACATTTTGCGGCCACTATTTGATGACTTAGTTATCCCCTGAGGAAGCATTCTTCTGTCCTACACAGCATGGTGGTGTATGGTTTCTCACTTCATCAGATTTGTCCCTTAGGATGGGCAGAGTATGATGCAATCATGGGCACCGTGCAGATTTCTATAACTACATAATATCAGGACAGTTGTATTGACAAGCGACATAATTTGACAGTCAGCACATTTCAGTTATCTACTGCACAGCTGATATGTCACATTACCCTGAGACAGATTTGTTGTGTAAGTGCTATTTATTGAAAAGTGCTGTAGTGCTATATGTACATTGTCCATGATTGTGAGTCCATTATAGTGATATCTTCCATTGTGATCCAACACAAGGGTTTACCAAAATGCTTTTGTCATGCTGGAGTTGCTGTTTCAGACAGTGCAGAGGGGCAGACTTAGCCAATGAGTAGGAGAGAGACAATCCCTGGGCTGGGTGACAAGATATACAGTGGTTAGCAGAACAGTGCTTGAGTACAGTTGTTGTAAGACTGTCATGTTTTAAAACGCAGGACTTTGGTAGTAGTTGGCCATGTGGCAGGGACTAGTGCTTCCAGGTACTTTTCCTTGTGAATGTGATCTGTTCCATGTCTTCTTCTTCTGATGTGTGTGTTGCCTGCTTTGTCCTTGTTGTTGTTGGTTGTGAAGGGGCAACACACACCTCAGTGTTAGAAGACGTGGAGTCAGACATCCCGGTCGCTGCTCCCTGTGAAGGTCTTAAGGGCAGTACTACTGCAAGGAGGGCCTGCTGGTTCTTGAGAATAGCATCCACATCACGATGGTAGGCAGCCAGGTCGGCCCTGAGGGGTTCAATGTTGCATTCGTGCACGCGTTGACAGGATTGCTGTTGTAGGTGTTGGGTCAACTGTATTACAGCTGTGCTGATTTCCTTCTGGGTTTTCTGCAGTTCCTGCAAAATAGATGTTAGGGCTTGCATAGCTGCTGCCTGATCTGCAACTGACATTATGCACAAACGCACCCCCTCTAGGCTGGCTGCCATATTTTGCATCCCCACCTGCACCTCCTTGGCCAGCTCCCGCTGTACTCCAACTACAGTTCTCTCAAAGCTGATGCCAGTGTTGTCTGAGTCCTCAGCTGTATTGGAGCTGGCAGGTCTTACAATTGGGGTGGTAGGTGGTTCCTCTGCGATGGCTGCTTGTTCTGTGCTCCTCCTTGTTACAGAAGGCGGGGACTGGAGGGTTTCAAGGACCTTTTGGATAGTCTCCTGCGGAATGTTTATCGGCTCGTCATCCATGTCATCAGGGAAATCTGGGACAGGCATATAGGCAGAAGATCCATCTTCCTCTGCAATGAAACAGGGTACAATTAGTGTGTCTGTGTTGTGGCAATTTTGATGTGACGTGCCTGCCTTTTGATGAATTCACTTTGTGATCTTGTTTTGTTTTAATATCTCCAGTCCTTCAGATGGGCATTGTTTCAGGCCTATGGCCCACCTGTGTGTCACATGTATGTTATTGAGTTATCAGACTTGTCAGCCTCATCGCCTCTAGGTGTTGATTTTAGCCAAATAGAAAATTGCCACCTTCTTTTCCTACTCGACCCTCCGTGTACATCCATTCTCATTGTGAGACCTTTCACTGGCTGTGAGTGTTCTGATGGCCCTGGCAGCACACTTAACTATCAGGACCTGCCCCAATCCCTGATCTTTCACATCGACTTAATTGTACTTGACATGTAGCATATCCTATGCATGGCAATGTTATGATGTGATATGGATGTTGACATTGTTGATGTGTCCTGCTGATGTTGGGTAATGTGTGTTACATTGGATTGCCCTGATAGTCTTATCAGTGTCTTATTTTGTTCTCTGACTGTGCAGGTGTATTTCTGTGACCAGTTACATGTGTCCCCTCCTCAATGCTGTTGTCTGAGCAGTATGGCATTTGTGATGTTGCCTTGTTAGCCAGGCACAGGATGGACCCTGACATATGCAGCATGGGTGTGTCCTTAGTGCTGTGTCACTCCTATTGTTGTTTACATTGGCTGATGTTTGTGACACCTATGGGCATTGACATTTGAGTGTACTGGGGCCTTTGTCTTGTTTCTGGAGATTGTTGCAGATGTCATCCTCACCCCCTAATTTAGGTGTGTATGATCCATGGGGAGGTTACTGCCATTGGCTACTTGAGCTGCACACAGATCATAGGTGGTAGTGGCAACTGTTGTCGCAGTTACATTGCAGTTGTCGTTTTGGCTAGAGGATTGCTAATAGGGCCCTAGTTAATGTAGGGGGAATGTTGGCTGACGAGTGCCAGGATGTTAGTTTGACGTAGTGGCCTTCCCTCCTGTCGTGGCTTTCCCTTTGCTCCATCGTTGGCATGACAGCATGCCCCCTTGGGACTGTTGTTGGTGTAGAGTAATGGTATGCCCCAGCTTCTGTCTGTGCAGGCCATGTCCCAATGCCGTGCCCCTTTACCCATGCCACTCCATGTATATGATGACTTCCATGCATTTTGTGGTCGGTATCCCCCCCCCCGCTTGCAGTTAACATTTGCGCATTTTAATTTCCCATGCAACCTACCCTGCATGTGCGTTGTCTCCTGGTAGTCTGTGATGTCCTGTCCTTGAATCCCTGTGACGATCTCCTCAGGGATGACGGCTGCAACCATCTCCTCCATGTGGTCCAGGGCCTCCTGGTGTGCTGGACTCCCACCTCCAGTCTGCAGTGCTGCCTTCCTGTTCCTGGCCATCTTTTCCTTGGTCCTGCGTTTGCAGTCATGCTAGCGTTTCTTGCACTCGATGACTGTTCTGCGTACATCAGCCACACTGTTGATCTTGTCGACAATTTGTTGCCATATAGCCTCTCTCCTACTGATTGGCAACTTTGATGTGACAAACAGTTGGTGCTGGTGTTCCGTCACCTCTTTAACCAGAATTTCCTGCTCCTCTGCAGTAAAGTGACACTTTCTTTTCTTCTTAAAAGTGTCCTGGTTCTTGTGTGGGTCCTCCTGGCTGGTTCCTGGTCTGCTGTCATCTTCCTGTGGTCTGTAGTGGCATCTGGGATCCATTTTGGCTCTCCTCTGGTGAAATGGCTGTGTTCGCTGTGTTTTTGACGCTATTGCGTCAAAAAATTAACGGCGCATATCCGTTTTGCGGTGTCGTAAATCGGCACACAGTCATTTCCGCCGCGTTAACGTCGTTTTCCTTTACGACTTGACGCCGCGGTGTGCGTCAAAAATAATGACTCCCACCTGTTGTTTGTGCCGCCGTGCGTCAAAGTATAAATATGACGCCCGCATGACGCACTAAAATGGCGTTAGCCGGCGCAGTTTTGCATCAAAAAGTATAAATATGGGCCATACTGTTTTGCCTTTTTCAATGTCGTCATGGTCAGCTTACAAACTACCTCATAAAGTGAAATTTCATTGGTCAACTGTTTTCTCCAACACAAACAATGGACCAAATCCTCTCATATCTGTCTTTTCTCTTTTCTCTTTCTCTTTTCTCATATCTTTACACTATAATCAACTTAATATTCTTAATCAATTTTCTGAACAAATATTTCATGGTGAAAACCGGGTTTGTCATATATAATTGTTTAAACAAACATGATCTGCTTGCAAGCAATATTCAATGTTCCATTTCGATTACATTTAGACAGGTGCTCAAGTTCATTACTCAGCATATTTCAGAGTGTAGGCACTTTAACTGATCATCCCATGTGAAATACATATATTTGCATAGTGTCACCCCTCTCAGTCAAATCAGTCACTTAGCTATGCATGAAGGGAGTCAGTGTTCCTGCATTGTCTTCATGCACGGTTTTGGTGATCACCCAAATTACCATTTGCAACTCTTCTAATAAGACATTTCATAACGTGAGCACATGATCACTCTTCATCACTGGCAAACATGCTTTTAATAACTAAATTACCACTCTAAAAGGCTAATCTACCAATCCATTCTTCAAGTGTAAATCATTCCGAAACCAGTTTTTTTTTATCATAATGTCAACCAAACATAAATCTTTTAGAAACAATAATCAAAGATTCATGTTGCCGAGATTTCAATAATGCCAAAATAAACCTATCAATGAATTTCAAGATTTCAACACCCTCATACTAATCACAAACTGAAACACATATTATAATGTTCCCCTTTTTATGCCCGTTCATGTTTTGGGTGAGCCCAATGAAAATGATGCTAATTCACTACTATCAAGCCCTGAATGAGCTAGCCAATATTCATGTCATAGTTTTGACCAAATAAGACAGTCCTATAGTGTAAACATCTCTTCACTTTCCTTTTTCACAACAGTTAATTCATGATGGCATTTACTTTCTGAGTGGACAGCCCAACATTATTGTGCTCTAACTCAGGCAAAGTGTCAACATGGTGGTGTCCCTGTTATTCATCACTGTGGGAGATTCAGGCCCAAAAAGATATATATGCACTACGCTAAAGTGCATTACAGGATCTATTTCGCCTGGTGCTTTATCTCAGATCTCCGTTTCCCCAACCATTAGTAAATCCAAATGAAAAAGCAAATTAAATCGGAGGACTCAGTCTCCATGAAGACCAGTCCATTTTTAGTAAATACGTAGGGGCATATTTATACTCCGTCTGCGCCGATTGTGCGTCAATCAGCGCAAATGTTGCTCCGTATTAAAACTTTGACGCCCGAGCCCGCGGACGTCAAAATTCCGCTGTGTGTGTCATTTTTTGGATGCGGCAACCCGCCTTGCATTAATTATATGCAAGGTGGGCGTTCCGGTCCCAAAAATGGCTTAAAGGACCTTGCATCGTATTCATGCTTTCGGGCAAAAATTACGCACGCCCAGGAGGCGGAGCCAGAAAACGACGCACAGCCCAATTTGCGTCAAAGATTAATGCCTGGGTCAGGGCAGGCGTTAAAATGGGGCAAACACACCTGTATTTAATCAGAACACACAGAACAAACAGCAGAGCAGCAGAGCAGCAACAGGGAGCCATGGAGGTGATTCTAATCCAGCGTGCACGCAGACGCAGAGCCCAGCAGCAACAACAGCAGCTACAACAATACCAGCAGGGACCCCAAAGGCAGAGCAGAAGGCAGGAGAGGATACTCTGCCCAAGAACAACCTATCAGTGCCTCAGGGAACACGACATCATACAGAGGTACCGGTTGAACTGGCAGGCCATTCAGAAGCTGCTGCGCAACATTGAACAGCAGTTGGCCCCCACTATGGTGACACCCGCACCATCCCAACAGAAACCAAGCTGCTTGCGGTACTTCACATGCTGGCAAGTGGCTCTTTCCAAACAACTGGTGCCCTGGTTGGCGGAATATCACAACCATCACTCTCCGCCTTTTTGCCCAAAGTACTGGATGCCATCATTCGACTGACACCCGCCACATCTGCTTCCCTAACACACTGCAGAAGCAGCAGGAAACAAAACAGGGGTTCTACGCAATCAGTGGCTTCCCACACGTCCTTGGTGCAATCGACTGCACACATGTACGCCTTGTGCCACCTGCTGCAACTGAACACCTCTACCGCAACAGGAAGCACACACATTCCATCAACGTGCAGGCCATAGTCGATCACCAGGGATTGATCACCAACATCGTGGCTAAATATCCTGGGAGTGTACATGACTCATACATCTTCCGTCACTGCACCATCAATGAACACTTCCAGGATGGACGGTATGGCAATGGACTACTTGTTGGTAAGTACAAAAACCTACTTATATACTCACTGCACAGCAACCCTCTAGGACACACAACACATACACCACAACAGCAACATGTCAACAGGAACACACTGAGGTTGTGACATCACTAGCCATGTTTCTTAAGTCACCATTGAACCTGTCACACATTGGAAATTACTGTACAGCCTAGTGTGAAGACGTCAATGAATGTGGTTGTCTAAATGTCACCTTGCAAATTGTAAGTGTCCCAATGACCTTTACATTAATACATTGCCTAAGTTTCAAGGTATGGGATGTCCAGGGTAGTTTGATATGAACGTGTTAACAACACTTTCAATTTTAACTGTGCATGGAACTATCATCTCACCCCCAGCGAAGAAACACGGACACCTGTATCACAAGTCACATTGCTAGGGAGGGCACACTGTACTGCAAATCCCAAAACATACTGCTGACAAACGGTTAGCAGACAAACACTCGTTCAGCCAAGGAAACAACACAATGCAGATGATACAGCCTACAAGCATAGGATGTCACATTAGTACACAAAAGAGTCACAGACAACACAAGACAACTACTGCCATGAAAGGTCTTTTCAATAGTGCCAGCTACATCAACATGATCCCATTCATTTTCTCTTGCAGCTGATCAGGGGTATGGCATCCAGCCATGGATTATGACACCATTTGGCAACCCAAGTACAGCTGCAGAGCGTGCAAACAACGAGGCCCATAGGAGGACACGCAGCATTGTCGAGCGGACCTTCGGCATCCTCAAGTCAAGGTTCCGCTGCCTCGACATCACTGGTGGTAGCCTCCTATATTCCCCCGAGATGGTCTGTAGGATCATCCTCACATGTGCAATATTGCACAACATTTGTATCAAAAGAAACATTCCCCTCCTGGAACCAGAGCCACACATGCCTGAAGAGGAGGAAGAAGAGGATGCTGGCCTGCAACAGGAGGGGGAACTACAGAACACAGCTGCTGGTATACGCAGGCGGCAACAGATTGTAAATAATTTCTTCTGAATATGATCACCTTCACCACTTTAGTTAACTAATTTAAATAAACACCTATTCTAATCACCATATCATGGTCTGGCTATTCCTTTTTGCACACCTTCATCTCTACTTATCAGAATAAGAGTGTTGCCTCATGGAGCAATGCTGAGATACTGAGTAGGACACGGAACATCCCAGAGCTAATGTGATGCCTAACATATAATGGTCACATACACACACCCTCTTAATGACATATATCATGTACATATCTCCTTTGAAGGCCAATAGCAGAGGACCACAACTATTTCACACATACATGTTGAAAGCAAGGTCCAACGCAGCATATGGCACACAACTATGACACCATCACTCAATAAGGGGAAAACAGGCCTCATACATGAGGCAGTCAATGTGCTTTGGCATCACTAACAGGAATGTCTGACCAGACCCTTGACAGCAGTTAGTGCAACTGCATCCAATATTTGCAAGGAATATCTGTGACTAGAGTTCCATAGAAGCAGAACATAGACAGCACAAGTGACACACCTATGACATGCATTGCGCACATAACATTCCATGTACATGTCAGCCCATTTCCTAACTCCTGACACACCCATGCACCTGGTCACAACCCACCTGTCGGAAGAGGTCCCTGGAATACTAAGATGTGTACCCTGATAATACCTCCTCTACACACACAGACCAACATTAGCAAACCAGTGTGCTACACCCTTTCCTAAGGTATGTCATTGTCATATACCTTGTGACTGCATGGACGTCAGGTCAATTTATACACTGTCTTCTAGTTTCAAAGCTCTGTTAGCACATGTAGATTGCTTCCCCTTGTAAAAATGTCTGTTGGCCCTTAGAATGCAAGTCTCACCTACAGAACTGGTGAGAAACAGATGCAGCCCACACCTGTGATCAACTCCATGCACACCACCCATTTCAAAAAGCACTGCCCCTGATGATGCCTGGAACAGCATAGGAGTTGCCATTATGTCAAATACACCGTCAACCATTGATACTAGTTAAGCCGTGTAACACAGCCCTTGGGTTCATTTGTCACCATCAGAAACACAGGACGTACACAGTTTGACATGTCAACTGTCTAGTTTGTCCTCCAAACAGTCTCAGTCAGACCACTGATTATGTAACTTGTCCAGTAGCTGGCTCCTGAATCACCTTGCATTCTGTCAGCCTGACTGGCAACTGTCTGTGCGTCACACTAAAGTATCCCTGTGTCTAGATATGAACCACACGTGCATAAGCAAACCTCCCATTCATCAGGGGGCATTGGGCATGGGCTTCTTCCATGCATACCCAAATACATTGTATAGCATCATCTGCCTTTTAACTGAACCATTTGAGTTACATCCTCTTGGAAATGCAAAATTCATGGCCCATCCCTTGTCTGGGTTTCATATATGCATGAATGACAAAGTGTGACAGTGTCCCAGGGTCATAGGCATGGATTGGGTACGGGGCTTTCAGCACAACTAGCAACCTCTGATAATGTCCATGAATATTACACAAATGTCAGAACCATGGCAGTTCACACACAGCTTCACAGTGCGCACAACATAGTAATGAGCCGTGTGTGGTGAATAGCTGCGAGAATAAACAGCACAGAGGCTATGATGTTCCCAGATGCAGTGGGAAGTGCAGAGGCCAACCTGTGTACAAATGTTGTAATGATACCTGCCGGAACATGACAATTGAGACATTATCTCACTCAGCACACCAAGGTTGCCCTGTTTACTGTCTCATTACACGTCTTTAGTGACAGGGTGGGACCATCCACATGTTGGTTCACATGTCCACATCTACTTTACTAACATTGATCAACAAAGGATACTCAGTAGTTACAGGAATAGCTGCCACTGACTCATGATGAGTCCTGGTCCAAACTGTGACAAATTACACCCCAAACAATCTACAGGATCATCATTGGACCACACACATGAACAAGACACCTATGTGCAATTGATCACTGGAAATATGTGGACATGTGCTGTCTTGTATGCTGTTCCACCACAGCCACTTGATAGTTGGGGCTCACTTCTATGGCCTCAACTGTGGTGTCATCATACATATGAGACTGACCCTTGTCTGTCCGTGCAAACAACATGGTACCCACTTCCTCAATGCATGTGTATGACTCACTGTGGGATTCATCAACTATTGCCTAGAAAGCTCTTACCAATACTCTAGGACATAGGATGTAGAAAATGTGGACCATTGACATGAACATGCGTCTGCCATCCATCTGGTGCATGCTATGTCACATGTGGTGTCTACGTGACCCTAAAACTTGAAAGTATACTTTACGGGTGTTGTTACATGTATGACTAACACATGCCCTTGCTCATTTTAAATTTGACTTGCATCATAGGATTGGACACATGGACGTCACATTCATACAACCATATGTACAATTATGCTTCATGTGATATTCACACACACTTGGTCAACCAACACATTAGTTGTCAAAGCACACACTTTGAGCCAAAGGAATTTAGGTATTCTACATATGTGTGTCACAATGCTATCCTCTCCTTATGACAAACATGGACAATTTGTGCCACACTTATGACCATCTATGACGTCAGCCAACTGTAAAAATACTGTGAAGGGTGTAGTAGATGATGTTCCGCTGCAGTATGATGTCACACATGTGAACATACACCATCAACACCATACTGTCTTCAATTAGCCAATCTATGATGTGTTTCAAATGTAAAATAACCAAAAAACAAGTAAAAATGACCCAAACCAGTTAATGCACTGTAATTTTGACGTCCCTAGCGGTGTGCGTCATTTTTTGTTTACCAAAACTGTATTTGCGTCATTTTTTTTGATGCATAGGAGTGAAATGTAGCCCGCATCCAGATATTTGTACAGTCCATGTATCATTATGTGGATGCGGGTTAATATTCACGTCTGTGCGTCAAAATAAATGACGCAAATACAGTTTTGTGCAACAAAAAATGACCCATATCGCGAAAAAGGCGGGACTTTTCATACAGGAAGTGATGTAATAGGATATCCTGTTTGCAGATCATGTACAGTGGGTGTACTTTCACTTTGCAGTCTATGATCCTTCTAGACTGTGTGGCTGTGTAGAGAGTGTTGTCCAGAGATTTTGTGCTGTATTTGTTCTGTGTGCTATCTGTAAAGTCCTTTTGTGAAATAAATATTGTTTGTGTACACTGTAGTACTGTGTTTTGTCTACTTTTGTCCATTTATCTTGTGTATTTCTTGTTTGTGGGAATCTGTTGTGGGTAGTGTTAGTTTGGGGATAGTTGGGCTCTTTCAGTATTTAGGTTTACTTTTCTTCTGTCTTTTTACCCCTACTTTCACCCCTTTCCCCTTTCTATTTCTTTTACCCCTATTCCTTATCTTCATCTATAAGTATGTCTGGTAGGCCACGTCTTGGCAGGATGGGGGAAGAGGAGTTGGGGGGCTTCATCTGGCTGGTGACACATTTCTTGCCGCTCATGATCCAGACAGGGGGCAAGGTCATATAGGGGTATCCGACAGAGGCGCGCAGAATCCGGTGGGGAAAGGTGCTGCATCACCTGCAGCGTGTGTATGCCAGCCAGAGGAGTGACCACCACCTGAAGCACCAGTGGGCTGACCTCATCACCAGGGAGCAGGATCTCTTGGACCACCTGGGAATCATGATTGGTAGCACTGTTGGTGAGTACGACTATTGTTAATGTGCACGATTAAATGCTCTGTAGTGACATCAGGGGATTAGTGCAATGTCTGCCAGCTAACTTGATGACTGTGTGTAATGCTGGGGAAATATATGGGGATCATTGATGCACTATGGCAAGTATCACAATTGCTAGCTGTCAGGTGGCACGTGCTCAGCAAACTTACAGGTAACTTTACCATGAAGGAAATTGGTGCAGCCTTTTTGTCAGCACAGCTAACAAAATATGAGCCAATCATGTCTAGATAGGGTACTATTGACAGAGAAGTACAGATGTACCTACATTTAGGCCAACTATGTTGACGCAATTGCTAGACTGACTTTAGAATCACTACATGATGCTGAAAATGAGTGCTGCCTTCACGTCAATTGATAATAGCAAAGTGGCTCAGACATTGGTCTCATGTTAGTCTGGTGAGTGTGGAAGGAAAGCGTTCACAGAAGTACTATGAATGTGTGTGATTATTGTGTGTCTTGATCTTTTTGGATACATGTCAGTTCATGATTTGAAAACATTGTGAAAAGGTGTAAGGTGCCCTCAGCTAACATCTTAAGATGTTTGTTGGAATTAGTTGAGCCACAATCCAAATATGGATGGCAGTCCAAGTGTATGCACATGGCTTCACATCTCCATGGTTGGTGCAAATCACCATACCTGGGCCACATCCATTGACTATACTGTAACAACAGGATGGCTTACAGGAATCCCTGCCCCTCCCTCTGTACATTGGGTCTATGTGCAATAAATGTGTCATGGCCACAAGGCATGTTTGACTGGTAATGCAGTCCTCAAGTAACCAGGCGTTGGATGTTTCTCTTGGATGCACATGATGAGACGATTACAATCCATATTTTTTAGTGCTCACCAATTATGGGGCAAGTTTGCAACCACATGATAGTTAGGGCCAATGTATGTGTGCAGATATGTGTGTAACTGTCACAAGAGACCCATGCTATGTACAAGTTGGCCGTGAAATATCAGATGCAGTACCATCATGTCTGAATGGCTGCCATTTCCTTATTCAGCCTACACATTGTAAATGATTATGAAATTGTTGCACTGTGCACAGATTTTGAGAACATTTCTTCCTTCCATACCTTACAGGTGGACCGGCACCCTACACTGTGGGAGAGGTGGTGACATTTGAGGACCCCGACCACTCCAGTAAGTGTTGATATGTCTGTTATGTGTTGTGTTTGCTGGTTATGGACTCATGTGAGTTGGACGCATAGCAAGGTGTGATGCGTTGGGCAAGCTTTTCACTTGTTCCATGAGTGGGAATGCAGTTCTCACATGTTTTGAGTTTGCCAATGCGTATCCAATGGTATCATGTAGGGATTGTAGGACATCCCTATAGGCCCCACTGTGAGTACAGGGGATAGTCATGTGTCTGACACTTGTATCACCAAGAGTCGCAATGGAAGTCAGTCCCAATTTAGTCAGCCTGTCAGACCCACATTCTCTAAGATTGGTAGAGCTAATAGCTTTCCAATAGACATCGGCTTCCCTATTTACCTATGTAAGTTTGAAACAGTAGGTAGAACCTCCTAGCAGCATGTACTTCCACATGTAGTGCATCAAGTCTGTGGAACCTGAGTGTAATGGCCTAGGTGTGCATGCAATTCATGATCATGGGTGTTCTAGCAACTCTGTGTCTGATGTAAGTCAGGCCTCACTGGAAGTATATGTTGTGTACTAAGTTCTGCATTTCCTGACATGTCTGACCCTATGAGTGCTCTAGGGTCTGCTGACTCCTAATTGTAGATAGACCTTACCTGTGGTGTGTCTGTAGAGACAAACATGTGTGGAGTTGCCTATACACTCCTCGGTGTACATGTTGTTGGCAAATTATAGTTGTGTATCCACCGCATCCCCTCAAACACGGCCATGGGTTTGTGAATGGGGTACCTAGTACTGATGCTACCAGTATGTTACACATACCTGTGAATAAGTGACGGTTTGGTTGCATACTAGTATACACACTCAGGTTTGGCACTTGGTACCATACTGGAAAGTCCAGTTACAGCTTGCAGACCATGTGGCTTTAGTTTTGCTTTCCATAAACTGACATTTGTAGCCCAGCTCTTGGTGGAGGATATGCAGCATGATTCTTAGATGATAACTGTCAGAACTCAGATTGCAAGTCAAAGCCAGTTGTTACCCATCTTGTGGGTTATGGATGTGCTTTGTGTGATGTCACCTTTGTTGTCTGGCCTGCCATATACTTCCTCACGGACATTCAATGCTCTGTATCGTGATATGAGCTGTTACAAGTACAGTAGATGTAATGTCTGATTAACTTGCTGTGACGTTTCACACAATGCAGTTACTAATGTAGCATATCTGCATTTGTCTTCACAGCAGCTAACATGACTCCAGACCAGGTCCGTGAATTTCAGCGCCGGGCCATGCGATACCAGCACATCCTGCTGGTGGAGTCGGGGTTCCGAAGGATGGCCCTGCGATATCGCCATGAACGTGCCTCCGGGGCATGGCGAGCCTTCCCACAGGGTGGGCCTACTTTGCCCACCACAGCCACCACAGAAACAACCACCAATCAGAGCCAGGTGGCCCCACCCACAGCTGCCACTGTTGATCCAACATCTGCTGGACTTCCTGGCCCCAGCATTGCCACCGGTGCAGGACAGCCCACACAGACCTCCTCCACCGGTACCCAGACTGCCATTGCTCCATCTGTTGACCCTGCAGCCTTCAATAGACTTGAACATAAGATGGACAAAGTGCTGCGCAAGGTGAGCCACCTGAGCCGGGACAAGCGGCACATTAAACGGCGGGTCAAGGATATTAAGAGGACCCGCCGGAGGGCCAACCTCTAGACACTTGATTTGATGGACATGGTACCCTCCCCTCCCTCCTCTTTCCTTGTTCTTATAGTAAGTGGGCTTAGGGGGCTTAGTGTTAGGTTAGTATAGGCTGTTATTTTAGTTAGTGTTAGTGTTAGTCCTGCTTGTTTCTTTTTTGACTTATTACATGTGTGGGTGGGTGGGTGGGGGGCTATGTTGGGGTTCTTGTGTGTAAAAAAAAAAAAAAAAGAACAAAAAAAATACAAAAAAATATATATTTGTTTAGGATAGTATAGTATGTGTTTAGGTTAGTATGTGTTGTCCTCAATGTGTCCCGTCTCATAAGGAGGGTGGGGGGTAGATGTTTAGAACGTTTCGTTACATGTGATTAGTAAGTGTAGCTTAGGTTAGTTAGGGACAGTTGTGGGTAAAGAGTAGTCAGGGTAGGTCAGGGTAGGTAAGATTTTTCCTTCAGTTTCCTCATCTATGGTTAGCTTTTAATAAATATTTGGTTACCCCTTAGTAGTATGTGTTGAATGGTACTTGATCGCGGGTTTGGATTCAGTGTACATCAATTTTGTACTATAACATCTGTGTCCTATGCTGCTAACAAATCCCAACTAAGCTGTACGATTGGCAGCTAGCCAAGAGCCACCTTGCAAAGTGTCTACCCTTTGTTGCAACCATCAATCACAGTTAATATGGATCCCAATGTGTTTCTGTTGATAAGTGTGTTTTCAAAGTCACTAACAGTGCTTCCAGACTTGATATTGGGGAAACAGTTTTAGGTCTGACTGCAGTGTGATGATCATGCACACCCTTATAAGATGAGTTCTAATTCGCAATCTTGTATTCTTGTCTTCATGACCCTCATACATCATTTGTGACACAGTTCGGCATGATTACCTATTTGTATGTTAACTCAGACACCTTCATTTGTGCAGTTTTTTTTGTATTTACTTTGATTAGTGTGGCATGTTTATTGTGTTATTTTTGCATGGTGAAAACATTTTGCGGCCACTATTTGATGACTTAGTTATCCCCTGAGGAAGCATTCTTCTGTCCTACACAGCATGGTGGTGTATGGTTTCTCACTTCATCAGATTATTCCCTCAGGATGGGCAGAGTATGATGCAATCATGGTCACTGTGCAGATTTCTCTACTGTGCAGATTTCTCTAACTACATAATATCAGGACACTTGTATTGACAAGCTACGTAATTTGACAGTAGGCACATTTCAGTTATCTACTGCACAGTTGATATGATTACCCAGAGACAGATTTGTTGTTTAAGTGCTATTTATTGAAAAGTGCTGTATTGCTGTATGTACATTGTCCATGATTGTGAGTCCATTATAGTGATATCTTCCATCGTGATCCAACACAAGGGTTTACCAAAATGCTTTTGTCATGCTGGGGTTGCTGTTACAGACAGTGCAGAGGGACAGACTTAGCCAATGAGTAGGAGAGAGACAATCACTGGGCTGGGTGACAAGATATACAGTGGTTAGCAGAACAGTGCTTGAGTACATTTGTTGTAAGACTGTCATGTTTCAAAACGCAGGACTTTGGTAATAGTTGGCCATGTGGCAGGGACAAGTGCTTCCGGGTACTTTTCCTTGTGAATGTGATCTGTTCCATGTCTTCTTCTTCTGATGTGTGTGTTGCCTGCTTTGTCCTTGTTGTTGTTGGTTGTGAAGGGGCAACACACACCTCAGTGTTAGAAGACGTGGAGTCAAACATCCCGGTCGCTGCTCCCTGTGAAGGTCTTAAGGGCAGTACTGCTGCAAGGAGGGCCTGCTGGTTCTTGAGAATAGCAGACACATCACGATGGTAGGCAGCCAGGTTGGCCCTGAGGGGTTCAATGTTGCATTTGTGCACACGTTGACAGGATTGCTGTTGTAGGTGTTGGGTCAACTGTATTACAGCTGTCCTGATTTCCTTCTGGGTTTTCTGCAGTTCCTGCAAGATAGATGTTAGGGCTTGCATAGCTGCTGCCTGATCTGCAAATGACATCATGCACGAACGCACCCCCTCTAGGCTGGCTGCCATATTTTGCATCCCCACCCACACCTCCTTGGCCAGCTCCAACTGTACTCCAACTACAGGTCTCTCAAAGCTGGTGCCAGTGTCGTCTGAGTCCTCAGCTGTATTGGAGCTGGCAGGTCTTACAATTGGGGTGCTGGGTGGTTCCTCTGCGATGGCTGCTTGTTCTGTGCTCCTCCTTGTGACAGAAGGTGGGGTCTGGAGGGTTTCAAGGACCTTATGGATAGTCTCCTGGGGAACGTTTATCGGCTCGTCATCCATGTCATCAGGGAAATCTGGGACAGGCATATAGGCAGGAGATCCATCTTCCTCTGCAATGAAACAGGGTACAATTAGTGTGTCTGTGTTGTGGCAATTTTGATGTGACGTGCCTGCCTTTTGATGAATTCACTTTGTGATCTTGTTTTGTGTTTATATCTCCAGTCCTTCAGATGGGCATTGTTTCAGGCTTAAGCCCACCTGTGTGTCACATGTATGTTATTGAGTTATCAGACTTGTCAGCCTCATCGCCTCTAGATGTTGATTTTAGCCAAATAGAGAATTGCCACCTTCTTTTCCTACTCGACCCTCCGTGTACATCCATTCTCATGGTGAGACCTTTCACTGCCTGTGGGTGTTCTGATGGCCCTGGCAGCACACTTAACAATCTGGACCTGCCCCAATCCCTGATCGTTCACATCGACTTAAATGTAATTGACATGTGGCATATCCTACGCATGGCAATGCTATGATCTGATATGGATGTTGACATTGTTAATGGGTCCTGCTAATGTTGGGTAATGTGTGTTACATTGGATTGCCCTGATAGTCGTATCAGTGTCCTATTTCATCCTCTGACTGTGCAGGTGTATTTCAGTCACCAGTTACATGTGTCCCCTCCTCAATGCTGTTGTCTGAGCAGTATGACATTTGGGATGTTGCCTTGTTACCCAGGCACAGGATGGACACTGACATATGCAGCATGGGTGTGTCCTTAGTGCTGTGTCGCTCCTATTGTTGTTTACTTTGGCTGATGTTTGTGACAACTATGGGCATTGACATTTGAGAGTACTGGGGCCTTTGTCTTGTTTCTGGGGATTGTTGCAGATGTCATCCTCACCCCCTAATTTAGGTGTGTATGATCCATGGGGAGGTTACTGCTATTGGCTACTTGAGCTGCACACAGATCATAGGTGGTAGTGGCAACTGTTGTCGCAGTTACATTGCAGTTGTCGTTTTGGCTAGAGGATTGCTAATAGGGCCCTAGTTAATGTAGTGGGCATGTTGGCTGACGAGTGCCAGGATGTTAGTTTGACGTAGTGGCCTTCTCTCCTGTTGTGGCTTTCCCTTTGCTCCATCGTTGGCATGACAGCATGCCCCAATGGACTGTTGTTGGTGCAGTGTAATGGTGTGCCCCAGCTTCTGTCAGTGCAGGCCATGCCCCAATGCCGTGCCCCTTTACCTATGCCACGCCATGTATATGATGACTTCCATGCATTTTGTGGTCGGTACCCCCCACGCTTGCAGTTAACATTTGTGCATTTTAATTCCCCATGCAACTTACCCTCCATGTGCGTTGTCTCCTGGTAGTCTGCGCTGTCCTGTGTTTGAATCCCTGTGACGATCTCCTCATGGATGACAGCTGCGACCATCTCCTCCATGTGGTCCAGGGCCTCCTGGTGTGCTGGACTCCCCCCTCCAGTCTGCACTGCTGCCTTCCTGTTCCTGGCCATCTTTTCCTTGGTCCTGCGTTTGCAGACATGCCAGCGTTTCTTGCACTCGATGACTGTTCTGTGTACTTCAGCCACACTGTTAATCTTGTCAACAATTTGTTGCCATATAGCCTCTCTCCTACTGATTGGCAACTTTGATGTGACAAACAGTTGGTGTTGGTGTTCCGTCACCTCTTTAACCAGAATTTCCTGCTCCTCTGCACTAAAGCGACACTTTCTTTTCTTCTTAAAAGTGTCCTGGTTCTTGTGTGGGTCCTCCTGGCTGGTTCCTGGTCTGCTGTCATCTTCCTGGGGTCTGTAGTGGCATCTGGGATCCATTTTGGCTCTCCTCTGGTGAAATGGCTGTGTTTTTTTACGCTATTGCGTAAAAAAAAACCGGCGCATATCCGGTTTGAGATGTCGTAAATCGACCCACAGTCATTTTCGCCGTGTTAACGTCGTTTTCCTTTACGACTTGACGCCGCGGTGTGCGTCAAAAATAATGACTCCCACCTGTTGTTTGCACCGCCGTGCGTCAAAGTATAAATATGACGCCCGCACGGCGCACCAAAATGGCGTTAGCCGGCGGTAATATTTTTGACGCAAAACTGCGCCGGCGCAGTTTTGCGTCAAAAAGTATAAATATGGGCCTTATTTTTTAAATTCCACGATATACCATGACACAGCTTGGTTTCTATTCCATGATACAGCTTGACACAACCAACAAGTGTTAGTGACACTATCGCTTCGTCAGGGCTGTTAATTCAAAAGACAAAACCAAATTTAAACACCAACTCTGTGACTAAAGGTAGGTCTACCACACTTCTACGGCAAATCAATAATCATTGCATATGACTATAATGTTTTAAACACAAAAAACAACAAACAGATTAGGGATTGAGATAAAGTGATTTTCCCAAGAATACAATTTGTGTATCAGAGAATGAAAAGACATAACATAATATAAGCCTTGCAAAAACCCAAAATACAACATAGTCATCCATACTTATTTCTAATATTTCAGTATTACTAGCTCAATGACTACTATACACTGTATGAGAAAACTGGACTGATTGCAGAAGCCCCCTAACTTTTTGCCCCCCATTATTCAATTTTTGCTGGTGTTTTCCTGACTCTGATGGTGCCCTGGATACTGCCAACCAGTCCCAGGGTCTGTGCTCTGTGCAAAATGAGTATGAAAATTAGGCTAATTATGATTGGCTATGGCAACCTACCTATGAGTCCCTAGTATATGGTAGGGCATGTAGGCTTGGGGACCCCAGCATCGGTGGTGCACCCATAGGTGCACTGCTGAAGTGCTCAGTGTCATTTTAAAGGCAGGCCTTAAAGTAAAGCTATATGCAAAATCAACTTTAGAATTCAAAGTACTTTTAAAGTCTTAAACTACATAAATGTTACACATAAGTCACCCTTAAGATGTGCACTAAGGGGCATATTTATACTCTGTTTGCGCCGGAATTGCATCGTTTTTTTTGACGCAATTCCGACTCAAAACTAACTCCATGTTTATACTTTGGTGTTAGACGCGTCTAGCGCCAAAGTCCATGGAGTTTGCGTCATTTTTTAGCGTGGACACCTACTTTGCGTTAATGATATGCAAGGTAGGCGTTCCTGTCTAAAAAATTGACTCCGAGGCATGTGCGCCGTATTTACACTCCCAGGCAAAATTCACGCCCGGGAGTGGGCGGGTCAAAAAAAATGACATACGGCCGCTTTTGCGCCGTTTTTTAGCGCCTGGAAAAGGCAGGCGTTAAGGGACCTGTGGGCTCGGAAGGAGCCCAGAGGTGCCCTCCCATGCCCCCAGGGACACCCCCTGTCACCCTTGCCCACCCCAGGAGGACACCCAAGGCTGGAGGGACCCATCCCAGGGACATTAAGGTAAGTTCCGGATAAGTATATATTTTTTTTTTTGTGGCATAGGGGGGCCTGATTTGTGCCCCCCTACATGCCACTATGCCCAATGACCATGCCCAGGGGACAGAAGTCCCCTGGGCATGGCCATTGGGCAAGGGGGCATGACTCCTGTCTTTGCTAAGACAGGAGTCATTTCTATGGGGGTTGGGAGTCGAAAAAAATGGCGCAAATCGGGTTGAGGCGAAAAATTTGCCTCAGCCTGACTTGCACCATTTTTTGGCGCCCAAGCTCCATATCCCCCTACGCCGGCGCTGCCTGGTGTACGTCGTTTTTTTCCACGCACACCAGTCAGCGCCGCCGGCTAACGCCGGCTAACGCCATTGATTAAATACGGCGCCCGCATGGCGCTTCAGAATGGCGTTAGCCGGTGCTAATTTTTTTGACGCAAAACTGCGTTAGCGCAGTTTTGCGTCGAGAAGTATAAATATGGGCCTAAGTGCCCCTAGGGCTGAGTGCTATGTAACTATAAGCAGGGACATTGTAAAACATGTTTTATAAACCCTGGTAGGGAAACAATAGACACATTCGGTTTTCCCTCATTGAAGTAAATGGGTTCCATAGGCTGAATTGGGGAAACTTCATTTTAATTAATAAAGTCCTGAAAGGATAGATATTTAAAGTTTGGTATCAAACTGATTATGATAATAAGTCCAACAACTTGCATTTAATATAACTAGTTGAGGGAAAGAGTTGTATAACTCTGCCTGAAAGTATCCCACTTTAGCTCTGTAGCGCCTTTCTCTGATTAGCCAACCGCTGGCAGCCTGGCCAGGCTGCTTTGTTGAGGTGTGAAGTGGCCTGCGCTGAAGACAAAGACTGTGCGTGGGGGAGGAGATCCGCCTCAGCAGATGGGGAAAACAGGATGGGTGGAGAGCAGCCAAACTGGACTTCAAAGGAGTGAAGGAAATTTGGAGCAGCTCAGGGACTCCCCCATTTCCTGCAAACTCAGACAACCAGGTGCCATCTTGATTAGGTTAGGAGAGGGCAGGAGAGGGGTGTGTTAATGACTTTTAGCCACACCAGTGGGTGGACCCAGCCAGACCTAACCTCCAAAATTCAGCTTCTGCCATTTTGGATTTTTAAGGAATGTTGCTCCCTGGGATTGATTTTTGCTGTACTTCCCGAGAAGTGGTCATCCAAGAGCATGGTGGCCTTCCTGTGATTGGACAGATGCCCTCACCCTGCTTTTTACCCCAGGAACAAGGATAAATTTGGCAGAGCTGCATTCACACCTAAGATCAAGGAAGAACAACAGAAGATGAAGGACTGCCGTGCTGGACCTCTGAACTGCACCTAGACATTGCGCTCTGAAGGACTACACTACCTTCACACCTGGGCTTCACCACAAAAAGACTTTGCCTGGCTTCAACTGGTTCAAGAAGAGACTCCCTCTTTGCTACAGCTGAAAAATAGCTAAAGGGAGTCCCATGCATCAAACCCTGAAGAAACTGACCAGCTGACTACTGTCCAGTGGTCATTTTGGAGTTTGAGCCAGGTGCATTTTGGGAGTTGGAGTCCTAACCCCACAAGGAGCAATTCAGAGGTTCTGGAACCCTGGGGTGAGCTGTTGACTCCTAAAGGTCCTTCACAGACCTTGTGGAAGAAGATCCAGAGTTTGGAGAAGATTGGAACACTTTTGGAAAAAAGCTCCATAAAGGGACCTACCCGACGTTGTGAGTCAAGCAGGCTTACGTTGACCGCGTCCCGGACTGACTTGCAGATGTGTCCCGCTGAAAAGCTCTGGAACCCTAGCCTTCCAAGAATTCACCGTGGGCTCCTGGAAAGGCAATCTGACGACATTGACTAGAAATTGGCTTCCTGTGGATGGTTATCCGACGTCAGAGAGAAAAAGCTCCAAAAAAGTGACAAAGTCCGAACGTGACCGGAATTTCCTGTGTAGCATATCTGAGGAAGGGTCCAGGGAATTCGGACCCAAATTAAACTTTGGCCCAGGCAAAGATTTCCATCCTGAAAAACCATCTAAGTCTGAAGGTAGAATTCTTCACCAACGCTAATCCGAAGAGAGCTCCAGGGAGGTCATATCGGATTGGTGACTTTGTCTCACTGAAAAAAAAGACATAGGCCATCATTACGACAAACCGTGGGCACCTAAAGACCATCAGCGCTGGCAGTCTTAAGACCGCCGTATTACAGTTGGTGTCAGATTTCCAAAATCAGACGGAAGCCCAACAGCAGTCATGCTGGTGGTCGGCAGGGAAGAGGCGGTTCCACCAACGGCAACACAAAAGAATGATGGACAGAGTGCTGAACAATGCAAACACTCATCCGCAGTCACAGATCTGGGTTTAATCCATCGTTCTTTTGCTCACCATGCCTCCCCAGTTTGGATCCAGCCATATGCAAATCAGTCTTGACCCTGTTCCTCATGGGAACAGTCCAGCCCGAACTGCCAAGCCAGGTCCTCACTGGACCAGAAACAAGCATCCTGGGACCAGTTTCAGGGTTTCACCCTTCATCAGCCAGGCTAGCTTGAATCCAGTGGTACAGTGAGCAAGGGACCCACGTCTGAGCATACCCTTCCCACTTAGGGCAACTTTAGCAACACAAAAGGATGATGGACAAAGTGCTGAACAATGCAAACACTCACCTGCAGTCACAGATCCGGGTTTAATCCATCATTCTTTTGCTCACCATGCCACCCCAGTTTGGACCCAGCCATATGCAGATCAGTCTTGACCCTGTTCCTCATGGGAACAGTCCAGACCGAACTGCCAAGCCAGGTCCTCCCTGGACTGGAAACAAGCACCCTGTGACCGGTTGCAAGGTTTCACCCTTCATCAGCCAGGCTAGCTTGAATCCAGTGGTACAGTGAGCAAGGGACCCACGTCTGAGCATACCCTTCCCACTTAGGGCAACTTTAGCAACACAAAAGGATGATGGACAAAGTGCTGAACAATGCAAACACTCACCTGCAGTCACAGATCCGGGTTTAATCCATCATTCTTTTGCTCACCATGCCACCCCAGTTTGGACCCAGCCATATGCAGATCAGTCTTGACCCTGTTCCTCATGGGAACAGTCCAGACCGAACTGCCAAGCCAGGTCCTCCCTGGACTGGAAACAAGCATCCTGTGACCGGTTGCAAGGTTTCACCCTTCATCAGCCAGGCTAGCTTGAATCCAGTGGCACAGTGAGCAAGATACCCATGGCTGGGCATACCCTTCCCACTTAGGGCAACTTTAGCAACACAAAAGGATGATGGACGAAGTGCTGAACAATGCAAACACTCACCCCCACTCACCGATCTGGGTTTAATCCATCATTCTTTTGCTCACCATGCCACCCGAGCTTGGACCCAGCCATATGCAAATCAGTCTTGACCCTGTTCCTCATGGGAACAGTCAAGCCCTGTTTGCACTGGACTGGAAACAAGCATCCTGGGACCGGTTTCAGGGTTTCACCTTTCATAAGCCAACCAGGCTTGAGTCCAGTGGCACAGTGAGCAAGGGACCCACGTCTGGGAATACCCTTCCCACTTAGGGCAACTTTAGCAACACAAAAGGATGATGGATGGAGTGCTGAACAATGCAAACACTCACCCCCAGTCACAGATATGGGTTTAATCCATTGTTCTTTTGTTCACCATGCCACCCCAGTTTGGACCCAGCCATATGCAAATCATTCTTGGCCCTGTTCCTCATGGGAACAGTCCAGCCCGAACGGCCAAGCCTGGTCCTCACTGGACCGGAAACAAGCTTCCTGGGACCTGTTTCAAGGTTTCACCCTTCATCAGCCAGGCTAGCTTGAATCCAGTGGCACAGTGAGAAAGGGACCCATGTCTGGGCACACCCTTCCCACTTCAGGAACTTTAGCAACACAAAAGGATGATGGACGAACTGCTGAACAATGCAAACAGTCACCCCCAGTCACAGATCTGGGTTTAATCCATCGTTCTTTTACTCACCATGCCACCCCGTTTGGACCCAGCCATATGCAAATCAGTCTTGACCTTGTTCCTCATGGAAACAGTCCAGCCTGAACTGCCAAGCCAGGTCCTCACTGGACCGGAAACAAGCATCCTGGGACTAGTTTCAGGGTTTCACCCTTCATCAGCCAGGCTAGCTTGAATCCAGTGGTACAGTGAGCAGGGGACCCATGTCTGGGCATACCCTTGGCACAGTGAGCCAACGGCACCACCACACTACAAGGACGACGCATGCCGTATTATGACCCGTGATACGCGTGGCAGTGTCCTGATGGCGGGGCACTGGCGGCAGTGGAAGCACCGAGATCCGTCCCCTCCCAGACCACCTCCTCGATGGAGGAGGTAAGTGATCGTTCGGCAAGGGAAGGTGGTGGGGGGCATGTGTGTGCGTGTGTGAGTGTCTTGAATGCGGAGGGAGGTGGGTGCGTGTGAATGCAGATGGATGGGGTGAGTGCGTGTGGGCAGTGTGGAAGTGGGGAGTGAATGGTTCTATGCAGTGTGGAGGGCGTGAATGGATGCATACAGGTGAGGGGGCGTGAATGTGGGTATGTGCTGGAGGGGGGAGAGGTAAGAGGGGAGTGAATGCGTGCATGTCAGTGGTGTTTCTGTATGAATGTCAGTGTGTATGGGTGTCTATGTCACGTTTGCGTGGGTGAGTGGGTGTGTGTTTGTGTGTAGAAGTGTGTGAGTGCATGCGTGCAGGCATGTGGAAGTGTGTGCTAGTGTATCTTGGCGACAGGAATGCTTATTCCTGTCACCAGGATGCATGACCACCAGCTTTTTCTGGCAGTGCAACTGTCAAAAAAATGCTGGTGGTCTCCCGCTAGTGGTATTACACCGTCCACTGTGCTGGAGGTGCTCAACTCCAGCCTGGCAGACCAGGGCAGGATGGGTGAAGTATCGGCGGGTTTGACTTCGGACCGCCAGGGTCGTAATGAGGGTCTAATTCCAAAGATAAACTTTTGGCCGAGGCCTCCCGCTTGCTGTAGCCGAGCAGGTCTCCATCGCGGTCGGCCAAAAACGTTGACTTTGCCCTGGTCTAGTGCGACCAGTGTGCCGTATTATGACCCGTGATACGCGTGGCAGTGTCCTGATGGCGGGGCACTGGCGGCAGTGGAAGCACCGAGATCCGTCCCCTCCCAGACCACCTCCTCGATGGAGGAGGTAAGTGATCGTTCGGCAGGGAAAGGTGGTGGGGGGCATGTGTGTGCATGTGTGAGTGTCTTGAATGCGGAGGGAGGTGGGTGCGTGTGAATGCAGATGGATGGGGTGAGTGCGTGTGGGCAGTGTGGAAGTGGGGAGTGAATGGTTCTATGCAGTGTGGAGGGCGTGAATGGATGCATACAGGTGAGGGGGCGTGAATGTGGGTATGTGCTGGAGGGGGGAGAGGTAAGAGGGAAGTGAATGCGTGCATGTCAGTGGTGTTTCTGTATGAATGTCAGTGTGTATCGGTGTCTATGTCACGTTTGCGTGGGTGAGTGGGTGTGTGTTTGTGTGTAGAAGTGTGTGAGTGCATGCGTGCCGGCATGTGGAAGTGTGTGCTAGTGTATCTTGGCGACAGGAATGCTTATTCCTGTCACCAGGATGCATGACCACCAGCTTTTTCTGGCAGTGCAACTGTCAAAAAAATGCTGGTGGTCTCCCGCTAGTGGTATTACACCGTCCACTGTGCTGGAGGTGCTCAACTCCAGCCTGGCGGACCAGGGCAGGATGGGTGAAGTATCGGCGGGTTTGACTTCGGACCGCCATGGTCGTAATGAGGGTCTAAGTCCAAAGATAAACTTTTGGCCGAGGCCTCCCGCTTGCTGTAGCCGAGAAGGTCTCCATCGCGGTCGGCCAAAAACTTTGACTTTGCCCTGGTCTAGTGCGACCAGATGATCAGTTTGGCGCTTTTAGTTTTTATGCGCTAGAAAACATTAATTCTTTAACAATCCACATCTCTGGTTTGCTTATCTGATTTTAATCATTTTGGTGTCATTCTGAAGATAAAAGTATAATCTATTTTTATAAATTTGTGTTGGATTTTATTGTGTTGTGTGTTTTACTTATTTACTGTTTTGTGATTTTTAAAGTCTTTATACACATGTGTCCTAAATTAATCCTTGACGCACATTGCCAAGCTGCCAGGGGTTGAGCTGGGGTTAATTTATTGAGACCTAACTGGACCTAGTGGGTTTAGTGGCATATTGCTAAGTATAGGTGATTACCTTCCCTTACCAATAATCCACCTTCAAACACACTGCATACAAACACATACTTTAGTACAATCAAACATTCATTTCAACCACAGTATAGGATGCATAGCAAAGCCCTTTGATATTAATAACTTGACAATCAACATCTACTTGCAATACTCACCTTGAAACAGTTACAAAAAGTATTAATAGAGGTCAAGGGTCAAATGTAATGACCTCTCCACCAATTTGAACAAGGAAAAAGAAAGTGCTTTTCATGTCAAGTTCCACAATACCATACTTGCTTAAATGTATCCAAAAGTAATAGAATAAAAACTACAAAAAAATAAAAAATGTGTATTTAGATGTCAAAGGTCACATTGTTTGTCCTCTCAGTCAATTTGACTTGTTGACTTGTGAATTCAGATAATGATACTTCACTTTACATAAACATTTTTACTTATACAAAGATACATTCTTTGCACACTTTCAGGAGCAAACCCTTAAGGTCAAAGGCCAAGAACTGTGACCTTTGAGAGACTATGGCCCTCATTACAACCTCAGCGGTCTTCTTAGAAGGCCGCCGAGGCAGTGGGTGCCAGAATACCACCAGTGCTGGCGGTATTCCTGGCTCCCTATTTTGATGTTTCTGCTGGGCCAGCGGACGGTAACAGTGTTACGGTCCACTGGCCCAGCGGAAAAGTCACATCAACATTGCTGCAAGCTCGTAATAGAGCCAGCGGCAATGCAAATGTGCAGCGGGTGCAGTAGCACCTGTTGTGCCTTTCACTGCCCGAAATTCGGGCAGTGAAATGCGCAATGGGGCTATGCATGGGGGCCCCTGCACTGCCCATGCCAAGTACAGGGGAACCCCAAGTCCCTTTACCGCCAGCCTTTCCATGGTGGTGTTTACTGCCATGGCCAGGCTGGCGGTCAGGTACTCAGAATAATAAATATATATTTCTGTGCATCTGCTTTTGGAAAACACAATTTTTTTATTACCCTGCTAGAGCGGTAATTTGTACACATCATTTTCACATTCACCTGCCAGGTAGCTTGAATTGTGTCATGCAGCTTCAAGTGTTTTATAAATGTATGTCTATATATAAACTGATAGTACAGGAAGTACTGAAAACAAAAATATATAGTTTCCTATCATTATAATCATAATTAGACAAACTACAGCATGTCACTCCAAAAAGTCATTAAACGGCTTTGCGCTGAATGTTTTTTAATTTTCACTCATAGAGATAGCATCTTATAGAGAGTCTAGAGCCAAGGCAGAAAGGGAGGACCTCTGTGCACTTCAAAGCCCTTCTTTGAGGTTTCCCCCGCTTCAAAGCCACCACTGGCTATATGAACTGGACTTCTGACCCTACAAACTCAGCACACTTCTGGACCTGTGGATACTCTTCCGGGAAAAAGGAGTGCTGTGCTGCTGACGGACTGTCACTCTGCTGGGCTAATGATCTGGAGAACCTGCTTTCTTCCTGTGCTGCCTGCTGCTGGCTGCCTGGGTGAAAAGGCCTGGACCCACATCACTTGAACCCAACAATAGGCTGACTCAAAGGGCCAGCTGACTGGTCTCCTGTTTTCTGAAGGCTCAGGAACACAAAAGACTTCCTGCTACAGCACCTGGACTTTGTCATCTGTGAGTCTTCCCTACCAAGTGGTGCCAATCCAGTCCTGGGCCCTTCAACGTGGGTTTAAAGTTCTGCTTCAACTAGAATCCCTGCATCGTGGCCATTGTGCTGCTTGGAATCGGAAAATCTCCATTGACACATCACACATCACAGTTGCTGCAAGGATCGAGTACAATGCATCGCTGACTACATGGTGCAGCACCTCCATTTCTGATGCATCTCGAACTTTGTGTGGCTCGGAGCCAATTGATTGCCTCAATCTCAAGGATTGACGAGAAGGCATCGCCTCCTCTGCTATTCACATCTTTCTTGACACAAGCAAGTTACTTTTTCAGCCGGCCAAATCTGGTCCCTGTATCCGACAATGATCAATCACGATCAACCTGAACTTTCAGGGTTGACACAGTATAGGTCAACCGGATAGCCCGGTTGGTGCTTTGCTTTACTACATTTCAGATTATTCTTTAAAAATTCATATCTCAAGTTCTACTTATTGTAGTTCTGTGTTTTTTGTCTTGTTTGGTTCTTTAAATGAAGTTCTATTTTTTAATCAGTGGAGTTATCTTTTTGTGTATTGTTTTCACAGTTTTACTGTTTGAAGTGTTTCACAAATACTTAACACATTGCCCCCTAAGTTAAGCCTGACTGTTTTGTGCCAAGCTACCAGTGCTGAGGACAGGTTAATTTATGTTCTGTTTGTCACTTACCTCTGCCCACCAGATACACAATAACACTCACATATATGTATATATGTATATATATATATATATATATATATATATATATATATATATATATATATATATATATATATATATAGATAGATATATATATATACACACACACACATATCGCTATCACCAGTAGGTAGTTGTAGTTAGGATGTAGTTTCCATAGGAAGATTGTTTTTTGTTTTGCCAACAAATCTGACGCCGCTTGGTGAATCGTCACAAAATATTCAAAACGTACACTTCAGTGGGATTAGCTGCTTTCCTGAAGGTTTCAGGGTGATCCATCAAGCGGGGGCCGATGAAAGGGGGTCCCAAAACATGTTTTCCCCATGCATTTTTCCATAGGGATTTTGAACACGATTACAGCGGAGCCACTGTGCAGATTACCACCAAATTTGGCAGAAAGCTAGCTCTTGGGTGAGAAAGCATGCCAATGCGGCGGTCCGTTCTCCCCATTACAACCCTGTTGATCGGGCAGGCAGGGAACTGCCAGCTCTGCCAGGATCAGAGATCCTGGTGGCCTTGAGGTGGTGGTGGTGGTGGTGCTAATCCGCCAGGGCTGCACTGCAAGCAGCCTTGCCTTCTGGATTACAACCCCTTCTCTACCAGTGGTTTCATGGCCATACCACCGCCATGAAAATCCTGGTGGAGAAAGGGCAGAGGGGGCCCCAAGGGGGTCCCTGCACTGCCCATGTACTTGGCATGGGTAGCGCAGGGGCCCCCCTGGTCAGAATGATCGCATTGTTCACTGTCTTCTTTGCAGACAGTGAACTTTGCCAGGGTGCTGGTGCACCCTGCCGGCTACAGCTTTTCTGCCGGAGAAATGCTGTAGACTGTTTACCGCTAGGCCAGTTCCGCCCACTGACCTAGCTGGAAAATCTGGGCCCTTACTGTAGAATACACACTGGACATTTACCTAATGAGGTAGCACTTATTAACTAACCAGTAGAAAGTACTTCGATTAGGTAGACATTTTGTGCAAAACTGTGGACTTTTGTTGGATAAATGATCAGGTGCGGTTCCTTTGTGTTGAGTCACTGAAGCAGCTACTGACACATCACACAGAAACTCCCATACCCACTCACAGTCACACTCAAGACACTCATGCACCCACTCATAGACCCACTCAGACATTCATGCACCCACTCGCAGACCCACTTATGCTCACACACCCACTCACAGATGGACTCAAAGATTCATGTACCCATTCAGGGACCTACTCAGATACTCACACATTCACTCACAGATCTAGTTAGACACTCACACACCCACTCACAGACTAATACACCCACCGACAGACCTACTCAGACACTCACACACCCAATCACAGACCTACTGAGACACTGATGAGTTCACTCCCACACTCACTGTCAAAGGTTAAAGGCCGCAGTTAGCAAATTAAAGTTTAAGTAAACCTTAGAAATTCACTTTAAAACAAAGGTTACAGAGACGTTATAATTAGGAAACAACATAATAAAACTGTAGAAATTCACTGAAAAAATAAAGGTTACAGGGATGTCATAGTTAGGAAATTGAATTAAAAATGTAGAAATTCACTTGTACAAAACCCGTGAAATTCAGTAGTTCTAGTTACCTGAGCTAACTATAATTTACGCCCCCGCAATGCACTGCTTATTACCTTACATATTATATCACTCATGACATGGTCAGTGCCATCATGATGATTTCACTGATGACATCTCAAATCATGTGATCAAGGCCAGTGTTCTGGCCAAAATGCTTCATGACAGATTGAGGTGAGTATTTGAAAAGTTTCAGCACCCAGTCCATCATCCTTTTGTGTTGCTCATGACAGATTGAAGCACAAATAAACAGTACAGTGATTAATTTGAACTGTGGTCTGTGTCTGGATTATTTATCATATATATATATATATATATATATATATATATATACATATATATATATATATATATATATATATATTCAAACACACACATATATATACACACATATATACACACATACACACATATTTCACTCAGTAGTTATAGATAAGCAGATAGGCTTCACAAAGATAGGAATTCCTCTGCTTTTGCTCGCTAAAAACTTTGCCCCTGTTTGACAAATTTCCACAAAACTTTGCAGACCTATTGATTTTTCTATATTGGGTAGCAATGAAAGGTTTTTGAGTGATTTGTCAAGAGGGAGCAAAGAAAAAAGGGGGTAACAAAATGTGGTTTTCCTCAATGCATTTTTCAAGGATGTTTTGAATTAATTAGACTTTAATCCATTCCACAGTACGCTATTTCACTCTAAGCCACTCCAGGCTATGTCACTCCTCTCTACACCATTCCACTTTAGACCAGAACACTGTATGCCATCCCACTTCATGCAACACCACTATATGCCACTTCACTATATGCCACTCCACTCTACGCCACTCCACTCTATGCCACTACAGTCTTTGACACTGTTAACTATTTCACTCTACCCTATTTCGTTTATGCAATTCCACTCTATGCTACTCCATTCCTCGCTATTCCACTCTATGCCACTCCACTGTATGACACTCCATTCTACGCTGCTCCACTGTATGTCACTCCACTTTATGGTACTGCACTCTATGCTATTCCAATGTATGCCAGTCCACTTTACACCACTTCACTGCACGCTACTCCACTCCACTCTGTTCCACTACACTGTATACAACTCCACTGTACACTATTCCACTGTACACCACTCCACTCTGTGCCAATCCACTCTATGCAACTCCACTCTAAGTTATTCCACTGTATGCAGCTCCAGTCCACAACACACCACTCTATGCTGTTCCACTATATGACACCCCACTATGTGCTATTCCACTGTACTCCACCTCACTCTACTTCACTACAATCTATGCCTTTCCACTATATGCTGCTCCACTCTACTAAACTCCAGTCTATGCCTCTCCAAGCTATGCCAGAACACTCTACGGTATCCCACTGTGCACAACTCCACTGTATGCACTCCACTCTACCATATTCTTCTGTGACCAATCAACATGTGTCACTCCACGTCACTCCACTACAGTCTATGACACTGCAATGTACACTATTCCACTCTATGCCACTCTACTGTACGTCACTCCACGCTACAGTATTTCACTGTGTGCAAATATACTCTACATGACTCCAGTCTATGCCAGTCCACTCTCCACCACTCCACTTTATGTCACTCCACTCTATGCTTTTCCATTGTACCCCACTTCTATATATACGCCACTCCACTCTACACTATTCCACTGTATGCCACCCAATGTCAATCTACTCTACAGCATTCCTCTATATGGCACTGCACTCTGCACCACTCCACTCTACAGTATTTCACTCTACACCACTCCACTGTATGTCACTCCACTGTATGCTCTCTACTGTACAGTATTGCACTCTACTCCACTCCACTCTACACCACTCCATTTTACAATATTACACTTTACAGCACTACACTCTACTGCATGACATGCCACTCAATGCCACTACAGCCAACACCACTCCACTGTAAGCCACTCCACTTTACTCTATGATATGCCACTCCACTGTATACTACTCCATTCTATGAATTTCATTGTACAGTCTCCATTGTACATAATTCCACTCTCTGTCACTCAACACCACTCTACATTACTCAACTCTACAGTATTCCACTCTACGGCACTCTTCTCTACTGCACAACATGTTAATTGACTTTACAGCACTCCAGTCTATGGCACTCTACTGTATGCCTCTCTACTCTACTCTCCCATCTGCCATATCACTGTATGCCACTTCACTGTGCACATTCAACTATAAAGTATTCCACTTTATGCCATTCAACTTGATGCTATTCACTCCCTGCCACTCCACTCTAGGTGAGTGCAGTCCATGCCACCCCACCACATGCCACTCCTATGCCACTCAACTGTTCACTATGCCTCTCTCTGCCACTCCAATCAACTCCATTCCACTATGGGCCACTCTACAGTATTACACTCTATGGCACTCCTCTCTACTGCACAACATGCTTATTGGCTCTCCAGCACTCCAGTCTATGCCACTCTACAGTACGCCTCTCCACTCTACCCTCCCACATGCCACTTCACTGTATGCCACTCCACTGTACGTACTCAACTATATAGTATTCCACTCCATGCCACTCAACTTGATGCTATTCCACTTTCTGCCACTCCACTCTAGGTGACTACAGTCCATGCCACCCCACCACATGCCAATCCACTCTATGCCACTTAACTGTATGCTATGCCTCTCTCTGCCACTCAATTGAACTCCATTCCACTATAGGCCACCCTACTTTAAAATATTACACAGTAGACCACTCTAGTGCACACCACTTCGCTCCATGACACTCCACTCTACACCACTTCACTTTGCTCTACTCCACACCTCTCTGCAATTTCCTCTTCTACTATACTCCACTCCACTCTCCGCCACTTCACTGCAAGCTAGTCCACTGTATGCAACTCCAGCCTACTACACTCCACTCTATGCTATTCCACTGTATGTCGCTCCAATCTACGCCAAGCCACTCTACAGCATTCTACTGTATGGCACTCTACGCTAAGTCACTCCACTCCAAAGTATTCCATTCTATGCTACTCCAATAAATACCTCTCAACTCTATGCATTTCATTGCATATTATTGCACTCTACACCACACCACTCTACAGTATTCCACTTTATGGGACTACACTCCAATGTGCACACATTACTAGCCTCTGCACAACTACAGTCGAAGCCACTACACTGTATGTCGATCCACTGTACTCTATGGCAAGCCACTACACTGTAAACCACTCCCTTCTATGCACGACTTTGTACTCTATTCCACTCTCCATCACTCCCCTTTATGCCACTTCACTCTACAGTGTTCCACTCTATGGCACTCCACTCTACTGTAATACTCTAACTGACTCTACGGAACTCCGTTCTATGCCACTTGACTGTAGGCCACTTCACTCTACTCTATCACATGCCACTTCACTGTACGTCACTCCCTTCTACGGACTCAACTGTATGGTATTCTATTCTACACCCTCCACTCAACACAATTCCACTCTAAGCCACTACAGTCCTGGTCATCACAGTCTACGCCATTCCACCATATACAACTCCACTCTATGCCATTCCACTCTATGCTATTCCTCTCTCTGTCACTCCACTCTCTGCCACTCCACTCTATTCCACTCCACTGTACAGAACTGCACTGTATACCACTCTAGTGTAACCTACTTCACTCTATAACACTCCACTCTTCACCACTCCATTATTTGCTCTTCTGCTATACACCACTCCACTGTATGACACGCCACTCTTTGCCGCTCCACTGTATGCCACTTTACTGTAAGACACTCCACTCTATGCCACTCCACTATACACCACTACACTGTATGCCACTTCAATCTTTGCTATTTCCCTGTACTCATCTCCACTATACACCACTCCACTTTATGCTATTCCACTGAAGGCCACTCCACTCTATGCGCTCTACTCTATGCCTATCAATTCTACGCAATTTCACTGTACGCAACTACATCTACGCCATTCCACTTTGGGCTATTCCACTCTGCTCCACTCCGCTCCACTGTACACCACTCCAGTCCATGCCACTCCACTCTATGCTACTCCACTCTACACCACTCCACTGTATGCTACTACAATGTACACCATCCCACTCTATGCCACTCCACTCCATGCTATTCCATGCTACACTACTTCACTGTATGCCATTCCAGTATATGGCACTCCATTGTACACAACTCTACTGTACACTGCTCCACTCTACGATATACTACTCTATGCCACTCCACCCTATATGGTATTCCACTGTATGTCACTCCAATGTATGCTACACATTGGAGGCATACAGGAGTTCACTGTTTGCCACACAAGACTAGGACACTCCACTGTATGCCACTCCATTGTAGGCTGCTCTACTCAATGCTAGTCCATTGGATGCCACTCAATCTATGCTGCTCCACTCTACGCCATTCCACTTATGCCACAATTTATGCCCATCCATTGTATGCTACTCCATTATATGCTATTCCAGAGTATGCCGCTCTACTCTATGTCACTCTACTCTATGGTATTCCAATGTATGCCACTCTATGCCACCAAACACTACAATATGAGACTCTACGATGCAACACTGTACACAATGCCACTTTGGTCTATGCCACTCAAATATACTTCAATCTACAACCACTGTACAGCACTCTCAACCTCTCCAGTCTACCAAACTCTACTCCACTCTGTGCTGCTCCACTGTACAACACTGTACTCCAGTGTGTGTCACTATACAACACTGTAGTACACTCTCTGCCACTCTACCACACTCTACCCATTCTACGACACTGTACACAACTCCCTCTATGCCCCTCAACTACAATTTACTCTACTCTATAACACACTAGTCCACTGTACTCTACTGTACTCTCTACTACACCATTCCACTCAATGACACTCTATGCCATTCCACTCTACAACACCCTATGCTACTCCATTGTCCCACGCTCTGCTCTCTTTACTTCATTCCACTCTACAACACTGTACTTCGGTCTATGCTATTCCACTCTACTCCGCTCTAAAACACAGCATACCACTCCACTGTATAGCAGGCCATTGCACTTTATGACACTTTACTCCAGTCTTCGCCATGCCATTGCACTTCACTCCACACCACTGTACTGAATGCCACATCACTTCATTGAATGACACTTAACTCCACTGTATGCATTGCCACTCCACTCTAATACACTCCACTCTACTCCACTATACAACATTAAACTCTATGACACTAGACTGTACAAAACTATCCTCCACTATAGTATACAACACTCGACTTAACCACAGTCAAATGAATAACACTCTAAACTATAATTTGGAACACATTACCATTAAAAAATAAAAACCATTTAAATTCAGTGAAAAATACCCAAAGGTTAAGGCTAAGATATAGTTAGGAAAACTTTATTTATTCTTTCTGTTCTAACCCAAATTAAACTATCACTTAAATCTCTTCTAATTTGCACGCTGCCTTCAATTTACAATAAGTGATACTGCTCCATAGAACGGTTTCTCACCTCATTCGCCACATCGCCACACTACATTATCTAAAATCATTGCTATATATGTGTATATATATATATATATATATATATATATATATATATATATATATATATATATATATATTACCTACTGGCGGTTGCCAGTAGGTAGTTATAGTTAGGACCATGTTTCCATTGAAAAAGCGTTTTTGGTTTGCCTATATCTTTGGCGCGGTTTGATGAATCTTCACAAAATGTTTGAAAAACAGTGTTCCAGTGAATCTTTTGTACATGGGAAGTTTCAGGGGGATCAGTCAAGCAGGGGCTGAGAAAAAAGAAGGGGTCAAAATACATGTGTTTCCCATTATGATTCCCATAGGGATTTTAGAAACGACTACAGCCCAAACCACTGGACGGAATTATACCAAATTTGGCAGAAAGGTAGCTCTTGGTCCAAAAAGAGTGCTTTTGGTTATTTGATGTAAATTTCTTCAGTAGTTTTTGAAATATTAAAAGAAAACTAAATATAGATATCTAGAGGCCTGGTGGGTTCACAAATAGTAACAAGCTTGTGCAGGGAAATGCAGAGCTCTGATTGGCTGGCAACACTTCAACCAGGAAGTGTTGGCAGCCATCATGGGATATAGTTTCAGCTGAGTTCCACACAAAAAGATAAAAAAAAGAAAAAAGGCCTGGGTAAGGACACCCTGATCCCGTAGCTCTGGTGCTGGGGTCCCAGAGGGGAACCACCCTCCCCAGGGTAAAGAAGCATTTTTCTAAAAAATGTTAATTAAAATTTGTGGTAGAGCTGAAAATTTGTTGCAAACATTTTAGAAAAAACAAGCGTGGGCTCCTGTGCTTGTTTTTATTAAGCCCCCGGGTGGGCCAGGTTATGGGGTATTTTGAAATAGAGGAGGGGGGTACACATGGGGCCCCCCTCCTAGGGCAGTTTGATGCCTGGAGGACCGCTACCTCCCCGGGGATTATGTGTAATTAAATGCTCCTGCAGCCCCGGGGACGTCCACCTCCCCGGGGCTCAAATTAAATACAGTGCAGGGGCAGCCCCACAGCCCCAGGAACCACCACCTCCCAGGGCACAAATTAAAAAGAGTGCAGGGACAGTGGCCAACCACTGCTGTGCACAGCCTTTAACCATGTGCAGCATTGGTCGGATTAACATATAGTAATAAAAATTACTTTACATTAAAAAAAAGTTATAGTTAGGAAATAAAATATGTAAAAAACTGAGAAACTCACTTAAAAAAACAAAAGGTTACAGGTATGTTATAGTTAGGAAATAGAATTTAAAAAACCTTAGAAATTTACTGAAAATATGTAAAGGTTACACGGACATTATAATTAGGTCCTGAATTTACTTACACAAAACTAGAGATATTCAGCAGTTATAAGGGCTTGAGCTAACTATAACTTGTGCCCCTGTAATGCACTGCTTATGACATCACATATTACATTACTCATGAGATTGTCAGTGACATCACTCATGACATTTTAAATGTACAAAACCATAGAAATTCACCGGTTATAGTTAGAGTCCTGCGATAACTATAACTTGCTCCCTTGACATGCACTGCTAATTACCCCACAAATTATTGTACTCATGACATCTTTGATAACATCATTGATAATAATATAATATTTGCAGTCAAACTTTTGACGAAAAAACTGTGCATGGCGGGGCATGAGTTATAGTTGCCTTTCCCAGGGCCAATATTGGGTCCACGAGTGCGGTCCCGTGGACCCCCCTCCAATACTGTGGGGGTCTTAATGACGGTCGCAGTCTGACCACCACATTACGACTGTGGCATATGTGCCATGGTCAGACCACCAGCACTGCCAGTGAACCTCCACAGGATGGACTGCCGATGCTGGCAGTCTTAATCCGCCAGGGCAGTGCAGCAAGCAGAGCCGCCCTGGGGATTACAACCACCCTCTCTGCCAGATTTTACATGGCGGTAGCACTGCCATGGATGCAGCATAATGGATGCTGGTGTAGCCTATGCACTCCACAGCCGACGTCAATGGTGTAGGCTGTTTCTGGCTTGGCCTGCAGGCGGAGACACTGTTTCCACCTGCTGACCCAGAGGAAACTCTTAATGGGGCTTGCGGAAAGGCAGCCACACTGGTGGCAACTTGACCGCAGGAGTTTGGCACACTGCCTTTTCCGTCCGCAAAACTTATAATGACCTTCTGTGTGTATGCTCTAAAATGCCCCTGTAATAGATTTCATGTAGGGAGTACAGTACACAAAGCTAGAAAACGGGTATTGGAACACCTAAGCACCATCAAACATAAGGATGGCGGATATTCAGTGGCAAAACATTTCCAACAGGTCCATTCCAATGACAGTACACTAATACAAATGGCAGTCAGATTCAGTAGCATCCAACATTAGGGGTAGCAATAGAGTCTGTGAACTGCGCAGAGTGGAATCTAGAAACCTCATTGAATTTAACAGCTTGACTCCGATAGACTTAAACTCTGATGAAGAATTAGCTGTGCAACTGGGATAATTGATAGTTTTTGTTTGAAATTTCAGTCTGGTTCTAATGAGCAGCCTGTGGTTTGGAAGTGGGTCAAGCTCTTGCAATGGTGTGAAAATCCTACGAAACTCCTGAGCCAATAATATATGGGGATCTAAGTGAAAAGGTGTCTGATATTAGAGGAGTGCTTTGTCAATGATGTAAAATAGCAGCTTTGTGTATTTACTTTTAAAAATAGTACTTAACTCTTTACCACTGTCTATGACTGGAGAATACAGATCAGAAAATATGGGAGTAGTAAATATGAAAGAGTCTAAGAACTCTGAGAAAGTACCCTGAGAGCATAATCATTAGAGGCGATGATTTATTGAAGATCAAATTTAACATGATTTTTTAAAATTAAGTACCGAATGTTTTGAAGAGAGTATGCAATATTGAAAATAAATGCTCACTTCGGCTTTATGTGTTTGGCAGAATCGGTTCTCCCTAGGAGCAATTGCCCACTAAGGTTTGAATAGAAGAGGAATATGAAGCATTAATATGTATTTTAGGGCCCTGAATACATATGAAATTTGTGTATCAGAAGGTATAAATAGATTATTCAGTAATGTGTGTGCAGGATGGATGACATAAGTGTAGCACGTACTGTTTGCTTTTGCTTGGCAGGAGCTGTCACAACTTCCACAAAACGAAAACAAGCAACTACCTCCAGAGGGTGGGAACCTTGGGTGGTAGTAGTAGCTGACCCTGGGGGGTAGGGGGTGGCAGTCCCCAGGGCCATAAAAGGCCCCCCTCCATCTTTGTAAAAATGTATTCGCCCCCCCCCAGGAGGTAGTGACCCTTGTTAATTAAATGTTATTGTAGCCTCAGATAGGTGGTGGTACCCAGAGCCTGGGGATTCCACATGCCCACCTGCATAGTTTTTAAACACAGCACCAGGGAGATAGTGGTCCCCGGGGCTTTTAACAGACCTAGGAGGTGGCCTTGTGTGCTCCCCTCCTTAATAATAAAACTATTTATGCCCCTGAGGCCTAGCCCACACTGGGGCAAAATTAAATGCAAGCGAGGGAGACCATGCTTGGATTTTTTTAAAATAAATGTTTGGCAAAATTTATGCATATTTGTCAATTTCACTTTGAATTTTTTAAAAAGCAGAGTTTCAAAATGGCTGGCAACACTTCCTAGTTGAAGTGTTGGCAGTCAATCAGATCTTTGCACGAGATCGGGAGGATTTGTGAAGTGTTCACTGTTCTGGATTTACAAATTTGATTTTCCTTTAATATCTCCAAAACTAGTAAATGGATTTGCACCAGCTAAAGAAAGTGTGCTCTACTGACCCAAATTCACCTTTCTGCCAAATTTGCTGTAATTCCATGCATTGATTCGAGCTGTAGTCATGTTCAAAATCCCTATGGGAATTAAAATGGGAAACACACTTTATTTGACCCCCTCCCCTTTTTCTCTGCCCCCGCTTGATCACCCTGAAACTTTCCATGCACAACCGTACACTTGGGCACACTTGGATTGAAATATTTCATGAACATTTATCAAACCGCGCCAAAGATCTAGCCAAGTTAAAACACACTTTTTCAATTGAAACAAGGTCCCAACTATAACTATCTACTGGTGACTGCCGATAAATTTATAGTTAGGACCAGGTTTCCACACCAAATTGTTTATTTTTTGACTTGCTAAAAACTTTGGTGTCATTTGACAAATCTTCACAAATCTTTCCAAAATTAAAAAAAGTCTCATTCACTTCAGTTCCTTCTTGGAACATTTCAGAGTGATTTTTTGAGTGGGGAGGCAGAGAAAAGAAGATTCCCTTCTCATGACTTTGGATGTGTGTTCTCTCTACATGATCATTAATAATGAAATGGCATAGAAGCATGTATATTTTTTTGAGAGCTAGGTCAATTAAATAATTTGCCCACTCTGAAATGATTGAGAACATGAACATATATTGTTTGAAAAATAATGTATTTTTTCCAACGGTACACTGTACAGACAGCACATGGGACTGCAATGGGCACCTTTTTTGCTCCCAGGTTTGTAAAAATGTCCTTGGTTGGTGGGAGAAGCAGGTGTCCAATTATCCTTAGACTCCAGAGGATATGCAACATGCTATCCTCTAACTCTGATGCTTCCATGATCTGAAAGGGCACAGAGAAATCAGCCCTCAGCTTTGTTGAAAATCTTAGAGGCAAATAATATTAACTTTGAATTCACCCAAAACATCAGCAGAGAGAGAATTGAGTTTTTGGTTGTGGCAGTGGAAATCAGGGACAAGAAAATTCTTGCCAGTTTGTGTAGACTGGTAGTAGTCTTCTTCATGTTCTCAGTGACCATCCGGATGCCCTCAAATGAAGCCTGAGAGCTAAAAGAAACTGCAACACTACTGAAACTTACTTGAAGGAAAAAAGGATCATGGAATCCATGTTCAGGAAGACAGGATATCCACAAGGGGTCCTCAACTAAGTGATAAAAGAATCATACAAATAGACCGTAGCAAACATCTGTTTGACAACATCAATGAGGAAAAAAAACAGTAATGAACATACCATCTGTGTATGATCAACAGATATAATAGTGGGTTTAGGACAGTACAAAAGCTCTTCTGTTGGAATTGAGACATTCTTAAAAGTTACCCTACTATAGGGAACTTAATCGATGAAAAACTGAGTGTCACATATCTGAGAGGCCGTTCCCTGAGAGAATTTTTGTACATAATTAGATTACAGTAACAGAGGGGAGTAGCGATCCCATACTCCAGGGTTTCTTTCCATGTGTTTGATGTAAGATCTGCAAGAATTTTAAGAGCAAAAGGGAATACGAGGTCCCTTACAGGAAAGGTACCAAAAGTATAATCCACTCCTTAACATGTAGCTTACAGTTTGCTATTTATAAACTTGAATGCCCATACACCAAGAGATACGTGGGCAGCACCATATATGCGGTAAAAAAGTGTATACTTGAACTTATGCAGGCAATGGATAAATACAATACACAGAGGCGAGAAACTTGAATGGAATGCATTTGGGAGATAGAAGCAAATTGACATGTTTTGCTATTGAACACATACCATTTAAGATAAGACGAGAGAACAGAACACTCACATTGCTGAGCAAAGAATCTAGACGTATAATAGATCTAGAAACTAAGAGACCCAGAAGTTTGAACAGGGAGGAAGAACTCAAAGTGCATCTAGGGGATAATTAATTTATTCATTTCTAATGCATTTTTTATTAGTTTTTTTCTGCTCTCTAGTGAATCAAACCCTGTAGTTTCCCATGATAATTACTCATTTTTTAAATTTGTAAATATGTTACTTCTTTTTCTATTACAGGACGAAATGGAGAGGGTCCATTTAAGCTGCAGTGGATTAGGTCCTTGGGATAGATCTACCCTTTTCTTCTTTATCACCTGGGGTTGTGGTTTACACAGATAAGAGTTGGACTTCATTCTATAGTTCGAAGGACCTAATGCTCTACTAATGTGAAATATTTATTGTATGTAACAGATGCCATTCGTTTTTACCTGATGTCACTTTGGTTTACACATATTGTGATCGTACATATGGAGTACCCATTACAGTATATTCCTTCGTATAGACTCCCTACAGTTACAACTCCTAATATGGAACATATGTTGGTATATTTATACATATACTCATGTTTTCCTGGACTTTAGTATGTTTCCATGAGTCTATACGATGGAGATTGAAAACTAGGGGCACATAATCATGTCCACTTGGGATATACTGTCTTCTTTGCTTAGTTCCCTCATATCTGTACTAGGCAATACCTGCAGCTTAAACACTTAGAACTTCCCATGGAAGCCATATACCACCATATACAGTGGTCAGTTATATCTGGCTGATTTCCTCTAATACAATGTGAACATGCTTATGTTTTCCGAACAGGCACTCTTATTCCCATATCGGACTAGCAATATTCAAGAAACTCTAGTCATGATTTGTTTTTAAGGTAATGCTTATTTCCATGCATATTCTACCATATATGTAGATTGATTACAGATTGCTATAAAGTCATTTGCATTTAAGAAATGTATGATGGCACCAGTATGTCTGTTTTCAACATAAGTCCTTTCTTTATGTTTTGCACTTTAATAACTGTATGGATTCCCATTTGAGGTTGTGTGATCAAGACCATTCTGTGGACAAAATGTGTCGTATTGTTTGAACATTAAAAATCACCTTGCTGTCAGTTGGACCCCTGCATTAGCGTCATATTTGTTAATAAATGTTGGTGCCATTTGAAAACATTCAAGAATCTCCCTCCCCCCCCAAAAAGGGCCAGGCTACTTCAGCTCCTTCATGGAAAGTTTTGGAGTGATTTGTCATGTGGGGTGGGGTAACAAGAGAGGGGGGGGGTCCCAAAATACATTTTCTCCCTTCATTTTTCCATAGGAAAATTGAAGAGTGATATGACAAAAACTGCTACCCCCACAGCCCCAATCATATAGACATGTTGTGGGTGCCCCAGGTGGGCACCAAGACACCCACTGTAAAAAAAATCATCAGCTCCTGCTGGCACTCTGTAGATGTGCTGGTTGTGAAGGTGGCAGGGGCTGCGGGCCTTGGTTCTCCTCACTGGAGCCCCAACATGTGGCATGTTGTGGGTGCCCCAGTTTGCACTGAGGAACTCATTAAAAATATCAAAGAAAAAATAAATAAATGAATGATAGAAGCTGTTCATTTATTGCTCATTGATCCAAGCAAGGAGAGTCCCATAATGCCCTGCAATTGTGTTGTGGACGGCTATAGAAAACGCAGCAGACCACCAGTAAAATTTAAAAAACATTGAAAGTCCCATAACCCCAAGAGGGCTTGTCCTATTTGTAAAGCACCCCTGGAGTTGTAGGCTTTGCTGCTTGAGTGCAGCAACCCCATGTGGTTGATTCTAAGGCTGCACTTTGTGACCTGAAAATATTAAACACGATTTAAAGACATGCTTATTTTTTATGCTTTATTGAAAACTGTTCATGACAATCACTATTATTAAACATTGCAACATGTAAATGTATAAAATATATTTTTGATTATTGTAATTAGTGACTTTTTGACAAAGCCAGTAGGTCTGCTTTATATATGTTGATGTGCCGACCCCTAGATAAACCAAATAGACCTGCCTTTTGGTGTTCTGACCTGTTTACCTTTCTTAAAATGACACCTTTTATATTGATACAAGACATAGCCATGCACAGCAGTGGGGGCTGAGCACCCAACCCTATGGTGCACATGACGATGGACATCTTACATAATGTTAAAAAAACATAGAAATTCACTGAAAAATATAAATAAATGTTAAAGTGACGTTATAACTAGTAATTGTAAAAATATCTTACTTTACAATGAACAAAACCTTAGACGTTAACTGAAAAAAAGATAAAGGGATGTTAGGGTTAGGTGGAAATGTCAGTTAAAACATATTCGTTTAAACAAACAAAATCAATGAAATTCACCAGTTTTAGCTGTCTCAAGTAACTATGGCCCTCATTACAACACTGGCGATAAAAGCCACTTACCGCTGTGCAGAAGACCACCAACACAGCGGAATTCCACCACAGCAATTATGACTCACTGCTCGGAATCTGCCAAAATTGAGACACCCACAGAAGTCCGCCACACCAAAGGTCAGTGATAAACGAGCGAAAACAAAACCTCCACCGTCACGCCAACAGAAATACGCCCACACTATCACGACCCACGAATCCACGCGGCAGTCTTTCAACCGCGGTATTCCATTTGCGGTACACACCACCACGCTCAAAATACACACACATTTACAAAACACTGCCACATTGGACAAATCGAAATACACACACCTGATACACATGCACACACCACATCACCCACAAACCCCTACGACAAAAATACCGAAAGAAGGCCAGAGAGAGACACTACAAACTACTACCAAGCATCCACAGGCACACAATACCATCACCCACATAACTTCCACGCACTTCACACAACACACCACTAAATATCACCCCACTTATCACAACACACACCACCCCACACATCACCCACACCACCCCCTGGCACGGCAAAGACACCCCAGGTTCTCTGAGGAGGAACTCAGGGTCATGGTGGAGGAAATCATCCGGGTAGAGCCACAGCTATTCGGAGCACAGGTGCAGCACACCTCCATAGCTAGGAAGATAGAGCTATGGCGAAGAATAGCGGACAGGGTCAACGCAGTGGGACAGCACCCAAGAAATAGGGATGACATCAGGAAGAGGTGGAACGACCTACGGGGGAAGGTGCGTTCTGTGGTCTCAAGACACCACCTTGCGGTTCAGCGGACTGGCGGCGGGCCCCCACTCCTCCCCCACAACTAACAACATGGGAGGAGCAAGTCTTGCCAGTTCTGCATCATGAGGGCCTCACAGGAGTAGATGGAGGAATGGACTCTGGTAAGTCAATTCTTAACTATTACATCCCCCACTCTACCTGCATGCTATCACATAGCCCTACCCTCGCCCTCAACCCCATCACTCCAACTCCTCACAAATGTCCCAATATCACAAGCCACACATCCCATCACCAAGCCCTGCATGCAACACCAAAGCATGGATACCCATCACCAATACATGGCCACTGCACATACCCATAAACCCCCCTAAACCACCATCACACAAGGTCCCACACAGGAATGCGAGCACTGGGGTACACGGTCACCCACCCATTGCACACCATGGCACACACAGATGCAATAAACATCCTTTTATACCCCTGCAGGACCCCTACCCAACGTCACCGGACAGGAGGAACCACACATGTCCACACCACCAACAGAAGAGGCCCAGAGTGATGACAGCAGCTCTGTCCAACTGGATCTAGATGACCAGCCCGGCCCATCTGGGACCTCAGGACAGTCGGTTCCCCACACACTGGCACAGGTCACCACAGAGCTTCCCCCCTCTGGAAACACCAGCACAGCACCCACCCAGCGGGCCCGTACCTCTGTCCCCAGGACACGTCAATCAGCAGTGTGTCTACCACTACAGGGAACCCAGGCTAACCCACCACCCCAACAACAACAGGGTCCTGGGGGCAGTGGCAGTGGGCACACGGTCCAGGGGACAGAGGCCCAGGAACAAAGGGGAACTGGGAGGGCTGCTGTGCGACAGGGGGAGGACAGGCCCAGGGAACCCACTCTCCACAAGGCCCACTCCAACATCATGGGAGCCTACCATCATTCCCAGGAGACGATGGCAACGGTACTGGCCAAGTTTCAGGAGACCCAGCGGCTGCAGGAGGAACAGTATTTGGGCTTCAGGGAGGAACTCAGATCCATCAATTCCACCCTGGGGACCATCGTAGGGGTGCTGAAGAAAGTCCTCAACACCAGGAGGGACACTGTGGCACAACAAGGGGCCCCTGACACTAGCCTGGACGATGAACTGCCCACCACCTCCGCCGGCGTTAGTGGACAGGAGGCCCCGCCACAGGACCACCACACCAGCACCCTACCCCCTGCAGAGGGAGAACAACCCAGAGAACGATGCCAAGACCCCCGCCAAGAAATGAGACTGCCCTGATTGTCATCCTTTTGTCCCACCTTGTCACCCTCTCCATCCTTAAACTGCCCCAGCTCCACTTCCTATGCCCCTTTGGACAATGCACCTGTGAGACTAATAGACTGGACTCCACCATGGACATTCCTCCACCATCACCCCTGACCATTTTACAACCCCCTCCACTATTTAGCACTTAAATAAACACCCTTAAAGCACAAAACAATCTGGAGTCTGTCTGTGATTTCGAATTAGTGTATTAGCAATTACACTGTCAAAATGCTCTTTCAATTGTAATGTCAACATACCTATGTCACACAGCTCTAGTCCATGAGGGAAGAAAGCAGATGTCACACAGTGGGACCCACATCTGTGAAATTGTAAGGGAAAGTGACAATTCAGTGACCATACACTGGGTGAAAACGACAGACAGTAGAGAGGTAGTAGTGTTAAAGTACATGTAGTAGGCAGGTTTGTATTCTTACCTGTGTCTCACTGGAAGTATTGCAGGATCACCGAGTTCCTCTTGTTGATGTCCTCTTCTTCTGCTTCCTCGTCTTCACTTTCCACAGGCTCCACAGCTGCCACAACACCTCCATCTGGACCATCCTCCTGCAGAAAAGGCACCTGTCGTCGCAAAGCTAAGTTGTGAAGCATACAGCAGGCCACAATGATCTGGCACACCTTCTTTGGTGAGTAACCACCGGTCATATGGAGGCACCTGAACCTGGCCTTCAGGAGGCCGAAGGTCCACTCTATAATCCTCCGAGTTCGCCCATGTGCCTCATTGTAGCGTTCCTCTGCCCTTGTCCTGGGATTCCTCACTGGGGTCAGTAGCCATGACAGGTTGGGGTAACCAGAGTCACCTGCAAATATGGAGGGACAACTGTTAGACACACACTAACCTGTAGGGATATCCCCAGACCCAGACAACCATTCCCACTGACTTGCTTCCAGGTGCTCACCTAATAGCCACACACAGTGCCTCTGGAGTTGCCCCATCATATAAGGGATGCTGCTATTCCTCAGGATGTAAGCGTCATGCAGTGAGCCAGGGAATTTGGCATTGACATGGGAGATGTACTGGTCGGCCAGACACACCATCGGCACATTCATCGAATGATAACTCTTCCGGTTTCTGTACACCTGTTCACTCCTGCGGGGGGTACCAAAGCCACATGTGTCCCATCAATGGCACCTATGATGTTGGGGATATGTCCCAGGGCATAGAAATCACCTTTCACTGTAGGCAAATCCTCCACCTGAGGGAAAACGATGTAGCTCTGCATGTGTTTCAGCAGGGCAGACAACACTCTGGACAACACGTTGGAAAACATAGACTGGGACATCCTTGATGCTATGGCCACTGTTGTTTGAAATGACCCACTTGCAAGGAAATGGAGTACTGACAGCACCTGACCTAGAGGGGGTATTCCTGTGGGATTGCGGATAGCTGACATCAGGTCTGGCTCCAACAGGGCACACAGTTCCAGGATTGTGGCACGATCAAGCCTGTAGATGATGATCACATGTCTTTCCTCCATTGTCAACAGGTCCACTAGCAGTCTGTACACCGGAGGATGCCGCCATCTCCTCACATGTCCCAGCGGACGGTGCCTATGAAGGACAACAGAGAACACAGAGTCAACCAACTCAGAGGTACGTACACACAGCTTACACAGAACACGATTCATAATCCGAAATTTGCATGTATGAGTGTTGAGGCAAGGCCTAGGTATGTGTGACGCAGTTAAAAATTAAGTCATGTGGGCCCCTGAAATGGCGGTTGCCTGACCTGTAATGTGGGACGATGGGATGTGAGGTAACTGCGCCGGCGTTGTACACCGTCGCGGTAGGCGGTCGAAGACCGCGGCGCAATTCTGCATTGGTTAACAGTGGACCCTATGAGTCCCAGGAGCCAATGAAGATGTACGCCGGTGGTGACGGTACGCACCGCCGCGGACGTGACTGCCATTTTCTATCTGTTCAATCACTCGATACCTGATCTTCAACAGGAGAGGACCTACACTTTAAGTGCTGCTGTGACCTCAGTCTGGAAGAGACAATGGCTCATGCGTCTGGGGAAGGGGCCCCTGCCTTCACATCGGAGGAGCTGGAGAAACTCGTGGATGGGGTCCTCCCCAGTACACGCTACTCTACGGTCCTCCTGACAAACAGGTTAGTACACTGGGAGCATGCTGTATGGGCTATGCCTGTGTGGAGTGGGGTGGATGAAAGATAGGGGGGGAGATTGAGGCGTGCATGAAATGACGGTGAGTGCATGTGCCACATGGCAAGGGTAGGGATGGGAGACAATGACTGTGATGGTGCAGTTGGTAATAACTTTTCTTTTTCCCCTGTACAATTCCTGTAGGTCAGCACCCACCAGAAGAAGGATGTTTGGCGTGCCATCGCCAAGGAGGTCCGGACCCTGGGGGTCTATCACTGACGGAGCACCCACTGCCGTAAGAGATGGGAGGACATTCGCCGCTGGAGAAAGAAGACGGCGGAGGCCCAGCTGGGGATGGCCTCCCAACGTGGGAGGGGTGCCCGTCGCACCATGACCCCCCTGATGTTCAGGATCCTGGCGGTGGCGTACTCAGAGTTGGATGGGCGCTTGAGGGCATCACAGCAGCCACAAGGGGGTGAGTACACTCCCATTCAGCTGATTCAGCGCGCAGTGGAGGTGTCTGGGTGGGGGAGCTGGGCTGTGGGTTTCCCTAGGCCAGGGCAAGTGTGCTAGTTAGGTCCCCTTCTTCTGGCAGACCCTGTGGCACCCCACCCCACCTGTGTACAGTGCCAACTACACCTAGTCAGGCTCCTGTGACATCCATGTGTGCAGATGTCGGCCCTAGCCTTGTAGGCCATGTCCCAGGGATTGAACAGTGGACCCCAAGTGCGCGGCGTAGTGCAGGGGGCTTCTGTGTCTGTTGTGTCCGCCAACGGTAGCAGTAATGCATGCACTCAACATGTCTTTATTCTGTCGTCCCCCCTCTTTTTGTGGTATTCCTGTTCTTGTGTGCATTAGCATCATCAGGTGGAGGAGCAGTGGCACCGGAGCAGGAGGGAGCTGCATCCCACATGGCCCTGGAGGGCGAGACTATGGACTCGGAATTCACCAGTGGGACAGAGGGCGAGGGGAGCTCCACGGCGGGGACCGGAGCTGACACCAGTGATACGGACTCGTCCTCTGATGGGAGCTCCCTTGTGGTGGTGGCCACATCTCTGCCCCCCACATCTACAGGTACAGCCGCCACCTCCCCTAACAGCACCGCCCTCCCAGCAGCCCCTCAGCCTTTGCCCCGAGCCCGCTCACCCAGGAGGGTGGGCATCAGCTTCGCCCCAGGCACCTCAGGCCCTGCCCCAGTCACCCCTGCTGCCCTCAGTGAGGAGGCTATTGACCTCCTCAGGTCCCTCACTGTTGGGCAGTCTACCATTTTGAATGCCATCCAGGGTGTAGAGAGGCAGTTGCAACAAACAAAAGCATTCCTGGAGGGTATTCATTCTGGTCCAGCAGCCCTTCAGCGAGCTTTTCAGCCTCTGGCCTCAGCACTGATGGCAGCTATTGTCCCTGTCTCTAGCCTCCCCCCTCCAACTACCTCCACCCAGACCCACACCCCTGTACCTCAGCCTACCCCAAGCACACCATCAGACCAGCATGCACACACCTCAACACGCAAGGGAAGCTCTGGCAAACATAAGCACCACACATCCCACAGGCACTCACGCAAGCATCACACACATGCAGACACACCAACATCCACTGCCTCCACTGTGTCCCCATCCTCCTCGTCTCCCTCCCAGTCTCATCTCCACTCACACTTGCATGCACTACATCTACAGCCACTACTTCCATCACCAGCACACACACCACCACACCCCGCTCACGTGCAGTCACCAGCCCCACTACCATTCACATGTCCCCTGTGTCCTCTCCCAGTGTGTCTGTGACGCCCCCTCCCAAGATACACAAACGCAGGCACACACCCACCCAACAGCCATCCACCTCACGACAGCCTCCAGCACATGCACCTTCACCCAAAGTCACCAAACGAACACCTCCTACAACCACAACCACAACCTCTTCTTCCACTCCCAAACCCCATCCAGCTACCCATCCCAGTGTTCCCAAAAAGCTTTTCCTGTCCACCCTTGACCTATTTCCCTCACCTCCCCCACCCCGTCAGTCTCCTATGGCCCGACTCTCCAGGTCCCAACCTAGCACCTCAGCCACAACATCTCCAGGACCAGTGGTGCCAGTAGTCACCGGATGCTGGAGTGCACCAGGCAGCAGGGCAGCCAGTGTGGCAAGGAGCCACAGCACGGACAGTCCCCCGCCTGTCAAGCATCAAAAGTTGGCCAGTGCCCCACGGGAGAGGGGGAAGACTCCAGTCACCAAAGCAGCTCCCAGGGGTACAGGTGGGAGTGTGGATTCAGCTGTGACACCTTCCAAGGTGGGGAAGGGGCGCACGAAACTCAGCAAGTCTGGGAAGAGCAGCACGGCGGAGAAGACCGCCATCAGCCCCACTGCCCAGGAGGCCACCACCATCATCCCCGCTGCCCAGGAGGCCACCGCCATGATCCCCGCTGGGCCAGACAGGACCGCCAGCACCAGCACCACAGGGCCGGAAAGGACCGCCGGCACCAGTCCCGCAGGGCCAGAAAGGACCGCCAGCACCAGCCCGCAGGGCCAGACAGGACCGCCAGCAGCTGGGTCGCTGGGCCAGACAGGACCGCCAGCAGCTGAGTCACTGGGCCAGACAGGACCGCCAGCAGCTGAGTTGCTGCCAAGGACCTCGCCGCAACAAGCACCGCTGAACAGGACACCGCCGCCACAAGCACCGCTGCCAAGGACACCGCCGCCAAAAGCACCGCTGAACAGGACACCGCCGCCACAAGCACCACTTGCAAGGACACCGCCGCCACAAGCACCGCTGAACAGGACACTGCAGGCCCATGAGCGCTAAGGGCACTGACGCTACTGTGTCCGCCACGAGCAGGATGAAGCACTCTGGGCACAAAGCCCCCTCCAGAACCTGTGGAGATTCACATTCACTACCTCAGTCCTTGGCAGGATGAAGCACTCTGGGCACAAATCCCCCTCCAGAACCAGTGGAGAAAGGCATCCACTACTTCAGTCCTTGGCAGGATGAAGCACTCTGGGCACAAAGCCCCCTCCAGAACCAGTGGAGAAAGGCATCCACTTGAGAGACTGTGGCTTTGCACTCCCCAGGATTGAACAGTGGGCAAACCACCCACTGTAGAGACTTGAGAGACTGTGGCTTTGCACTCCCCAGGATTGCATGGTGGGCATGGGGCCCCCTCATGGATTTGGCGTTGTGCACTCAACCGCTGAGGTGCTCCCCCTTTCCCTTCCCCCTGAGGTGCCTGTTCTATTGCTATCTGATGCCCCTGCAGTGTTCTCTCCGTCATGTTAGGGTATTGGGTGTGGGCCTCGCCCATGCCGTGTGGGCCTAGTGTTCCACGGTCTTCAATGGAGCAATTCCTGGACTACTATTCTTGGTGTATATATTTGTTAATAGTCTATATATATTTTAGCGTACTGGATTTTACTGTAATATATTACAATGGTTACACTCATTTCCTTTTTGTCTTTGCATTCTTCCAGGGGGTTTGGGGGTGTAACTGTAATGTATCATGCTGTATTAGTGTGTGTGTTGTAGTGGGTGAGGGTGGGGGTGTTGTGTGTGTGTGTCCCTGTTTTTTCCCTCCCCCTCCCCTGTGTCGTAGGTGCAGAACTCACCGTGGTATTCGCCTTAGGCGTTCGTGCTCCTGGTAGAGGAGCAAGAAGATAAGGGCAGGGAAAATGTGCAGCTCTGGTTCCATGGCGTCCTGGTTCCTCGTGGGGTGTGTAGAGGTGAGCGTTTTCCCTTCGAAGTCCTGTTTCCGCCGTGTTTTTGTTCGCAGTGAATCCACCCCGGAAAAGGTGGCGGATTGGTAGGTTGTGATACTGTGGGCGGTACATTGTCTCCCGCCTGTCTGTTGGAGGTGACCGCCATGCTGTTTGTTTGTACCGCTGTGGCGGTCGGAATGTTAAAGTGGCTGTCTTTGTTGGCGGTTTCCGCCACGGTCGTAATTCCATTTTTTTTTCGCCGGCCTGTTGGCGGTCTTACCGCCGCTTTAACACCGTCCGCCAGGGTTGTAATGACCACCTATATCTTTTGCCCTAAAGTAACTATAACTCACACCCTCACAATGCCCGGTTAATTACCAAACATATTACATCGCTCATGATATGTTCTATGACATCATATATATTATCACTGCAAAATCTGAAATTACATCAGAGCAGAACCTTTGTTCCAGGGAATGCAGAGGAGTACCAGGAAGGATTCTGTTACTGGACAGCAGTGGTTTTCATTTCACCTTTATTTGCCTTTTATTTAATGGTCACAAAACAAAGGAGCAACCATAGCATGGATGGCCTGTGGCCTGTTGAGAACGTGGTCTGTGGCAAAGCAAGAATCATTGTTCTACATTTTTTATAGGTAAATGATCTGTTCCACCTAAACCACAAACTATATGTATGAAGCAAGTCTGTAGTTCTACGATGACGCCTTTTTCAAACACAGTAAGAGGGATGACTCCAGAGTATTGTGACATGTCACAGAAATTCAGGCAATAGTTGCAGCTTTGCACAATCTTCTTCCCCACATCCCTTTACCTAAACCTCCAAGGTGTTAAACTAGACATCTGTGTCTTACTCAATGCGCATCTGGGTGGAAAATATGTTCTGCAAACAGATTGTGCTGTTACATACTACTTTAATTATTATGTTGTTTTTATAAGGAATCCCCATTACATGAAACGAAAATATTGAGCACTTCTGCCCACAATTGATTTTGCCTTCTTCAAGATGAAACTTCCCGACAGGTTTAAATTGGAACTCTAACAGACAGAGTGTGATGTTGTAGTTAAACCAAGTTAACTAGAAGCAGGTGCACGGGATTTAAAATTGGTAGGAATTTATGGTTCGCACTTATTGAAGCAGAGGGACTTGGAAAGATTTTCTCGGAAATTGCTCATTTGCTTGACTCAATGCACATCGGTGGGGTTCGGTAACAAGCTGCCCGGCTCGAGCTGGGTTTATGAGTGAGAGCGTGGTGTAGACGCCAGCAATGATATAGTTAGCTCAGAACAGAAGACATTGATTAGTGAGGTGCTAGAGTGATCAGTGGTCAAGCGACAAGCTGGGTAGGATCAACAGGAAGGTCTGTCTGCCTGCCTGATAGCCTATGCGGTAACAATCTGCATCTAGGGAGATTCTAACACATATTTATACTTTTTTAGCGCCGCATTTGCGTCGCTTTTTGAAGCAAAAGCGGCGCATACTTACAAAATACAAAGGGGGCATATTTATACTCTGTTTGCGCCGGAATTGCGTCTTTTTTTTGACGTAATTCCGACGCAACACTAACTCCATATTTATACGTTGGCGTTAGACGCGTCTAGCGCCAAAGTCCATGGAGTTTGCATCATTTTTTAGCGTGGACACCTACTTTGCGTTAATGATATGCAAGGTAGGCGTTCCCGTCTAAAAAATTGACTCCGAGGCATGTGCGCCGTATTTACACTCCCGGGCAAAATTCACGCCCGGGAGTGGGCGGGTCAAAAAAAATTACGTACGGACGCTTTTGCGCCGTTTTTTAGCACCTGGAAAAGGCAGGCATTAAGGGACCTGTGGGCTCGGAAGGAGCCCAGAGGTGCCCTCCCATGCCCCCAGGGACACCCCCTGTCACCCTTGCCCACCCCAGGAGGACACCCAAGGCTGGAGGGACCCATCCCAGGGACATTAAGGTAAGTTCCGGTAAGTATTATTATTATTATTTTTTTTGTGGCATAGGGGGGCCTGATTTGTGCCCCCCCTACATGCCACTATGCCCAATGACCATGCCCAGGGGACAGAAGTCCCCTGGGCATGGCCATTGGGCAAGGGGGCATGACTCCTGTCTTTGCTAAGACAGGAGTCATTTCTATGGGGGTTGGGAGTCGAAAAAAATGGCGCAAATCGGTTTGAGGCGAAAAATTTGCGAAAAATTTGCGAAAAATTTGCCTCAGCCTGACTTGCCCCATTTTTTGGCGCCCAAGGTCCATATCCCCCTACGCCGGCGCTGCCTGGTGTACGTCGTTTTTTTCCACGCACACCAGGCGTTAGCTCAGTTTTGCGTCGAAAAGTATAAATATGGCCCAATTGTACTTTGTATGTGTGCGCCGCTTTTGCGTCAAAAAATGACGCAAATGCGGCGCTAAAAAGCCTTAAATACGGGCCTAACAGTGAAGACTTTGAGTACAAAGAGCGAGCGTAGAAAATTGGGGCTCAAGTCACAAAAACATGAGTACATCTACACGTTGTAAACCTACTCCTATTACTTACTTACGTTGCTTAGATTTGAGGATCTATAACATATTTACACTGCCTAGACTTGAGGATCTATAAAATTGCATAGCGTGAATTCAGAAATGTAAGGAACCCACTAGTTCCAGGTGAGGCTCTGCACATGCTTTTTTAGCTTTAGGTTTGCAAAAACACGAGTACATCTACAGCTGCAAACTTACTCCTATTACTTCCACGGCCTAGATTTCAGGATCTACAACATATTTACACTGCCTAGATATGAGGATCTATAAAATCGCATAGAGTGAATTCAGAAATGTAGGAAACCCACTAGTTCCAGATAAGACTTCACATGCCTTTTTAGCATTAGGTTTGCAGTGCAATTGGAGGTCCCCCCCACCCACCCCATGTTTGACACTCAGAAATTTCTCCCCTCGCTACCATTGAAAAATAAGGGGTATTTGTAGTACTCCTGAATCCTACCTGCAGACCTGCATTTAGTAATGAAATTAGGGTGCGAAACATTAACATAGCAAAAAAGGCGAGGAACTACCTCTCCACCAAGGCCTCATCTTAGAAATTACTAGTTGTGGGCTTAAAACTCCATCGATTCCGTAATGTATTTGCCATTTCTCAGCAGACTGTTTGTAATCCTATAGTAATACCTGACCTCTGGAAATAAAGATCCTCTCAGTATCGATATTTCCGGGGGCATGGTTGTCCCCAAGCACCTCTAATAATAGGTGGGCCATACAAGTGACCAAGACTTCTTCCAAGGAGGCATTATTTAAATCCGTAGTATGCCAAGTAGGGGAGACAGTTCAGCATAGATCACTTCAGCCAGGTGGAACTCCAGCCAGGATGATCAGTTTAGTACCCTACCATGAAGGCTGAACGTTTCTCAGTTCAATTCCAGTGCACAAAGATAAGAAGGGGCCTTTTGAATGTTCGTCATAGATATTTAATGTTCACTTTTGTCTTTAAAAATTGTTTTGTAATTGTGTATCCACTAAAGGAATTATTGATTTTTTTTAAATATACATTTTTCAGAACCACACTGGCTTGGTTATGTTATAATAAACTCATATGAAGAAAATAATTGTTTGATTACAAAACTAAGCAATATCTTCTCCATGCTTTGAAACGTTTACCCATTGTCCCATAAACTAATGCGTCTCCCGGGGTTCTGTAACTCATCCATCGCCTGCTTAGCCTGCCTTCTTCTAACCACAGACCTATCTCCACAGAATAAGCTAAAGTCCTTGGACTATCTCATGTAAATCTATTGCAGCAACTTTAAGCTATGAAAGCAAACAAACAAAGGATTTACAACACATTTCAGAAATAAAAACTAAAGATGTATATCAGAATATCATAGAATATATGACAGACACGTTTTGCTATTTATCATGTACGAAAATATTGTCCTTTGGATGTAGATTTTCTATTATTAACTCCAATGTGGTGATATTTTTGGAGACTGTATTTAGGGCATGATATCCGTATCAGACAATATTCTGACCAAGATAATCTAGTGTAACAGCTGCAGAAGCATTTTCACTAATCTAAAACTGAATATAATTAACCTGTACTGATATATTTTGTAGGCCTCAATCAAATGCTGCATTTAAACAAGGTTTTGTAAATGAAGGTTTCACAGAGACATGTATTTCGCTTAAACAGTTGACAACTGCATTATTTTATCTTTGTTTTGCTTTGACCTGTGTTATGGTCACAAAGAATAGAGTCTACTGTCACAAATGCATTTTTGAAACTGAATGAATAGAAGAAGTTTAGTGTTGTAGCTTTCTCAATTATTAAGCTTTCATGAGAAAATTATAATATAATGACATGTTAGTCTAGTCTTATTAAAATGTTTCCTTATGAATCACTTTGTTAATAGAAGTGCATGGGAAGGGGAGAAACATCACTAAGTGGTGTACTGTACTTATCTTGACTTGGTTTGTCCTATAGGGAAGAAGCACTGAGAGAAAACGCTGAATTGATAGTTGTGTTATGATGTGTAGTATATCGTATCATATGTTTAGGATGCTCTTTGTTAAGTTTGTAAGATCAATGAAAGCTGTCCTGTTTCCATGAAGACATTGTTTTCCTGTTGGTTGACAAAATGCTGTATTCTGCTGATATGTAATTCATACAAAAAGACTCTTAGCTGATGCGACTTTGAAACTTTGCTAGTTGCGAAATATATGCTAAAGACTTTATGCTTTCACACTTTATGGCTTCTGTTGGTACTTTACTCCACTCTCCTTAGCTTAGAATAGGCCTTATGGAACACACTTCATTCTTTGGTCTGTTTTGTATTGATATTTATATAGAATGATTGATCACTTAGAACAAAGAAAACATACTAAAAGACTTTAATAAAGCTTTAAAACTACATGTAAAGCTCACCATTGACTCCTATCATAGTGAATGATTTAACATGTGGATAATTTGTTGACTTGCAGCTCCTGATTAATTTCTTATCATCTCAAAGATCCAACCTCTTGGGCCCAGTGGGGTGCGGGAACTTCATGTTTTCCATTGACTATTAAAAAATTTAATATTGAAGTTTGCCAATAATCTCCCCTTCAACAACACCAAAACTAAAGCTCTAGAAGTGATTAAAAAAATGTATATTTCTAATGAATAATTAGTTGTGAAATTGGAATACATCTGTGCTGAGCTAACTACACATAGAAATGCACACCAGAATCTGTGTAAAGAAGAGAATATTTAAACTATGTTTCCACTAGTTTAGATCAACAATTGTGAAAATTGAAAATTCCAGAGATCCTGCAAAGATAATCTTAGGAGCCACATAAACCCTGTATTTGTGCAACCATCTATAGAAAAAAAGGAAGTGCCCTTTGGTTTGCGATTAAAATTATCTCTCTCCACCTTCTCACTAGATGGACTATCACAAATCATGCCACAATGGGTGACCCATTCCTGGGAGGAAATTAGAACTTCGATAACAGTGGTACTAGGGCCCTCATTACAACCCTGGCGGTCGGTGTTAAAACAGCGGTAATACCGCCAACAGGCCGGCGGAAAACAAAATTGAATCACGACCATGGCGGAAAACGCCAACATAGAGCCACTGTAACACTCCGACCGCCACAGCGGTAGAAACAAACACCGCGGCGGTAACTGCCAACAGACAGGCGGAACCCAATGTACCGTCCACACTATTACAAGAGGCCTATCCGCCACCTTTTCCAGGGCGGTACCAACGCGATCAAAAGCATGGCGGAAAAAGTACTTGAAAGGGAAACCACTCACCTCTCATCACCCAATGAGGAACCAGGACACCATGGAGCCCGAACTACACGTCCTGCCCATGCTGGTCTTCCTCCTTCTGTTTTAGGAGCATGAAAGACGCCGTCGATGACCACGGTGAGTACTGCACCTAAAACGCAGGGGAGGAGGGAGGGAAAAGAGAGTGACACACACATGCAATAAGCAAAACCCCCACCCCCGCCCTCACCCACAACACCATACACACAAATACATGTGGCAACATTACATATACACCCCGTCACCCCCTAGAAGAATGCAAGGACAAAAGGAAATGATTGTAACGAGTGTAATCAATAAAAATCAGATAGTGCAAGTTCAAAAATCAATATATACACCGACTACACAAGTCCAGATAGTATTCAAACATCGTCCGTGGATCAGTGTCCCAAAATGCATGGGCAAAGCCCACACAAGATACCTGACTCGAAACGGAGAGAACACTGCAGGGGCATCAGATCGAAATGGAACAGGCACCTCAGGGTGAGGGGGGGGCCACCTCAGCCAGATGAACGAACTACGCCACTGCTCCACAGGGGGGCTCCATGCCCACTGCTCTATCCTGGGGAGTGCAAAGCCACAGTCTCACAAGTCTTTCCAGTGGGTGGTTTGCCCACTGCTCTATCCTGGAAAGTGCAAAGCCACAGTCTCACCAGTGGATAACAGTCTCCACTGGTTTTGGAGGGGGCTTGGTGCCCAGAGTGCTTCATCCTGCCAAGGACTGAGGAAGTGGATGTGAATCTCCACTGGTTCTGGAGGGGGCATTGTGCCCAGAGTGCATCACATGCAGTGTGGCTGGTCCCATTCCCTCACATGGGTGTGTGTGCCACAAGATTGCCTGGGAACAGGTAGCATGATACGTCATGGAGGCAGAGACATACCCCACCCTGCTGCAGCTTCGCCTGCCACCTGCAGGTGCAAACAGTGATAGAAGTCATGCCTCATTGAAGCTGGGCAGGGTCCAGGACGTCTCCTCCAGCCTCGGACGGCTGCCCACTGGGGATGATAGCCATGTCAGCTGTGGTGGCACTGTCTGAGCATGTTGCGGGGCTAGTGGCGGTGCTTGTGGTAGTGTCTGTGGCGGAGGTGCTGGCTGTGGTGCATGTGTCTGCACCTGTTGAGGGACACAGCAGGACGTCTCCTGCAGCCTCGGATGACTGCCCATTGGGTATGATGCTGGGGACTGTTGCTGAGGCAGCAGACGTGCAGGTGGCGGTGCTGGTGGAGGTGCAGGTGGTGGTGTCCACCGCCGTACAGGTTGGTGTAGTGGTTGACAGAAGGGGTGACTCAAGTCCCTCAGTCAGAGCCACCGTGCCCTGTCCTGACCTGTCCTTCGGCTTGTGTCCCTTCCCCACCTTAGATGTTGCTGCTGGTGTCTTGCCACTGTCCTCTTTTGGTTTGGAGGAGCCCTTGCTTGCTGATAGGTGCGGCTTCTCCCCCCTGGCATGTGGGCACATTCTTCACCTTGGCAGGTGGTGGAATGGCCAGCTCCTTGGCCTCGCTAGGTGGCACACTGGCAGCCCTGATGGGTGGCGCACTTGATGAGACCAGAGTTGCTGGCACCACTGTGCTTGGGGATTTGGTGGCTGATGTGCTGGGCTGGGACCTGGAAAGCCTGGCCCTTGGGGAAGGACAGGGGGGAGGGGTAGGGAAGAGGTCAATGTTAGCCAGGAAAAGTTTCTTTGACACACTGGGATGGGAAGATGGAGGGGGTTTGGGAGTGGAGGAAGAGGTAGTGGTTGTAGGAGGTGTATGTTTGATGAATTTGGGTGAAGGTGCATGGGCCGGAGGCTGTTGTGAGGTGGATGGCTGTTGGGTGGGTGTGTGCCTGTGTTTGTGTACTTTGGGAGGAGGGCTCACAGACACACTGGGAGAGGACACAGGGGATGTGTGAATGGTATGGGGGTGGTCAGTGCACGTGAGCGGTGTGTGGTGATGGACGTGCTGGTGATGGAGGTAGTGGCTGAGGATGTAGTGCATGCAGGTGTGAATGGAGATGAGACAGGGAGGGAGGAGGAGGACGTTGAGGAGGGGGGCACAGTGGAGGCAATGGATGTTGCTGTGTCTCCATGGGTATGGTGCTTGTGTGTGTGTGCCTGTGGGATGTGTGGTGCTTATGTTTGCCATGTCCACTCTTGTGTGTTGATGAGTGTGCATCCTGGTCTGATGGTATGCTTGGGATAGGCTGAGGTACAGGGGACTGGGTCGGGGTGGAGGAAGTTGGAGGGGGGAGGTTAGACACAGGGACAATGGCTGCCATCAGTGCTGAGGCCAGAGCCTGAAATGCTCTCTGTTGGGCTGCCTGGCCAGAATGAATGCCCTCCAGGTATGCATTTGTTTTTTGCAAATGCCTCTCAAAACCCTGTATGGCATTCGAAATGGTAGATTGCCCAACAGTGAGGGATCTCAGGAGGTCAATAGCCTCCTCACTGAGGGCAGTAGGGCTGACTGGGGCAGGGCATGAGGTGCCTGGGGCGAAGGAGATGCGCACCCTCCTGGGTGAGTGGGCACGGGACACACGCTGAGAGGCTACTGGGAGGGCGGTGCTGGTAGGGGGGGTGGCGTCTGTACCTGTTGATACGGTGTGCACAGAGGTGCCAGCCACCGCAAGGGAGCTCCCATCAGAGGAGGAGTTGCTGTCGCTGGTGTATGCTCCTGTCCCTGTCGTGGAGGTCCCCTCGCCCTCCGTCCCACTGGTGGCTTCAGACTCCGTTACTTCACCCTCCAGGGCCATGTGGGATGCAGCTCCCTCCTGCTCTGGTGCCACTGCTCCTCCGCCAGATGATGCTAATGCACGCAAGAACAGAGTGACAAAACAAAAAGGGGGAAAAGACAGAAGAAACACATATTCAGTGCATGCAGCACCACTACCGTTGGCAGACAAAACACACAGGGAGCAGCCCTTACACTAAGCCATGCACTAACAGTTCTTAGGAAAATACACATGCCCATAGGGGACAACGCCTAAACCCATTTGCTACACACCTGGAACCCACAGGAGCCTGACTAGGTGTAGATGGCTATTACCACTATTGGGGTTGGAGTGCCACATAGCCTGCCTAACAAGGGACCTTCCCTACCAAGTTTGCCCTGGCCCAGGGGAACCCACTGCCCACTTCCCCCTGCCAGACACCTCGTAAAGCACGCGGAGTAAGCTGAATGAGACTGTACTCACCCTCTTGTGGCTGCTGTGATGCCCTCAAGCGCCCATCCAACTCCGGGTATGCCACCGCCAGGATCTGGTACATCAGGGGGGTCGTGGTGCGACGGGCACACCTTCCACACTGGGGGGCCATCCCCAGCTGGGCCTCTGCCGTCTTCTTGCTCCAGTGGCGCATGTCTTCCCATCTTTTCCGGCAGTGGGTGCTCCGTCTATGGTAGACCCCAGGGTCCAGACGTCCGTGGCTATGGCACGCCAAATACCCTTCTTCTGATGGGCGCTGACCTAGAGGAAAAGTGAAGTTAGAATGGATGTTAGTATCCCGTACAGTTCATTGCCTAACACCTCCCACCCTGGCCCAGATATACATACCCACACACTATCCTCACATGCTGGCTGGTCCCTCTTCCCACCCTCTTCCATCCACGACACTCCATACAATCATGTGCCATCCATCAGGCTCACAATGTAGTCACCTGTTTGTCTGGAGGACCGTACAGTTGGGTGTACTGGGGGAGGACCCCATCCACCAGTTTCTCCAACTCCTCCGAAGTGAAGGCAGGGGCCCTTTCCCCAGACACTGTAGCCATCATCGCTTCCAGACACAGGTCACAGCAGCACTTGCAGTGTAGGTCCTCTCTTGTTGAAGGTCAGGTATCAAGTGAGGGAACAGTTAGAAAATGGCGGCCACGTCCGCGGCGGTGCGTACCATCACTGCCGGCGTACATCGCCATTGGCTCCTGGAACCCATAGGGCCCAATGTTAACCAATGCTGAATTGCGCCACGGTCTTCGACCGCCTACCGCAACAGTGTACAATGCCAGCGCAGTTACCTCATTTCCCCTTGTCCCACCTTATAGGTCAGGCAGCCGCCATTTCAGGGGGCCACATGGCAGGCAAAAAAACTGCATCACACCTATTTAGGCCATGAATACGGACAGACAAAGGCACATGGCGAATTTGTAACGTTTTTGCAAAATACACATTGTGATACCAAGTGTTGGAAAACCCTCTGCTCACCCTTCTCCTCCATAGGGCACGTCCGCTGGGGCAGGTGATGAGATGGCGGCATCCTCCGGTGTACAGACCCCTGGTGGACCTGTCGACAATGGAAGAGAGACACATCATTATCACTTACAGACTTTATCATGCAACAATCCATGAACTGTGTGCCCAGTTGGAGCCAGACCTGATGTCAGCTTTCCGCCATCCCACAGGAATCCCCCCTCTAGTGCAGGTTCTGTCTGTACTCCATTTCCTGGCCAGTGGGTCTTTTCAAACAACAGTGGCCATAGCATCAGGGATGTCCCAGCCAATGTTTTCTAATGTGTTGTCCAGAGTGTTGTCTGCCCTGCTGAAACACATGCACAGCAACATAGTTTTCCCTCAAGTGGAGGATTTGCCCACAGTGAAAGGTGACTTCTATGCCCTGGGACATATCCCTAACATCATTGGTGCCATTGATGGTACACATGTGGCATGTCCCCCCCCCCCTGCAGTAATGAACAGGTGTACAGAAACTGGAAAAGCTACCATTCAATGAATGTGAAGATGGTGTGTTTAGCAGACCAGTACATCTCCCATGTGAATGCCAAGTATCCTGGCTCTGTGCATGACGCTTACATTTTGAGGAATAGCAGCATCCCTTATGTGATGGGGCAACTCCAGAGGCAAAGTGTTTGGCTAATAGGTGAGCCTAAAGTCCTCACACAGTTCCATTTGGTGTCTGGGTATGGGAGATTCCCTAATGTTTGGAGAATGCCGAACAGTTGCCCCTCGTTATTTGCAGGTGACTGGTTACCCCAAACTGTCATGGCTACGGTCCCAGTGAGGAATCCCAGGACAAGGGCAGAGGAACGCTACAATGAGGCACATGGGCGAACTAGGAGGATAATAGAATGCACCTTCGGCCTCCTGAAGGCTAGATTCCGGTGCCTCCATCTGACAGGTGGATCCCTATACTACTCACAGAAGAAGGTGTGCCAGATCATCGTGGCCTGCTGTATGTTGCACAACCTGGTTTTGTGACACCAGGTGCCTTTTCTGTGGGAGGATGGGCCTGATGGTGGTCGTGTGCCAGTTGTGGAGCCTGTGGACAGTGAAGAAGAGGAGGCAGAAGAAGAAGATGTAGACAACTGAAACAACATCATCATGCAATACTTCCAGTGAGACACAGGTAAGAAGATGGAACTGCTTCCATCTCACACTATTGTAGGAGCTAGTATAAATCTGCCTTTTTCACTCTGTGTATGGACCCTGACTTGTCACTTTGGCTTTCCATTTCACAGATGTGGCTCCCAATTTGTGCCCTCTGCTATGTTTACTCCTGGCCTACAGCTGTGTAACCTTGGTATGTGAACAAGTACATTGACATTGATATATTCCAGAGATTTTTAAATTACACATTTGTGAAAGCACAGACTGACTCCAGATTGTTTTGTGAATCAAGGGTGTTTATTTCTGTGCAAATAAGTGGAGGGGGATGTGAAATGGGCAGGGTGATGGTGGAGGAATGTCCATGGCAGAGTCCAGTCTATTTGTATCACAGGTGCATTGTCCAATGGGGCATAGGAAGTGGAGCGATGGCAGTTTAAGGTGGACAGAGTGACAAAGAGGGACATAAGGGTGACATTCAGGGGGGTCCTATTTCCTGGTGGGGGTCTTGGCAATGTTCTCTGTCTTGTTCCTGGATCTCAGGGACCATTTGCAGGGTGGTTCTCCATCTGCAGGGGGTGGTGTGCTGGTGGCCTGTTGGTAATGTGGTGGTGCCTCCAGTCCCCTAGCGCCGGTGGTGGTGGAGGGCTGTTCATCGTCCAGGCTACTGTCAGGGGCCCGTTTGTGTCCCGCTGTGTCCCTCATGGTGTTGACAAGGTCTGCCAGCACCCCTGCAATGGTGACCAGGATGGTGTTAATGGACTTCAAATCCTCCCTAATCCCAAGGTAGTGTTCCTCCTGCATCCGCTGGGTCTCCTGAAACTTGACCAGTACCGTGCCCATGGTCTCCTGGGAATGGTGGTATGCTTCCATAATGTTGGAGAGTGCCTCGTGGAGAGTGGGTTCCCTGGGCCTGTCCTCCCCCTGTCGCACAGCAGTCCTCCCAGCTTCCCTGTTATCCTGTGCCTCTGTCCCCTGAACTGTGTGCCCAATGCCACTGACCCCAGGTCCCTGATTGTCTTGGGTTGGTGGGTTTGCCTGGGTTCCCTGTAGTGGTGGACACACTGCTAATTGACGTGTCCTGGGGACAGAGGGATGGGCCCGCTGGGTGGGTGCTATGCTGGTGTTTCCTGATGGAGGAGGCTCTGTGGTGGTTTGTGACTGTGTAAGGGGAACCGACTGTCCAGAGGTCCCTGATGGGCCAGGCTGGTCATCTTGATCCAGGCATGCAGAGCTGCTGTCATCACTGTGGGCCTCTTCTGTGGGGGGACTGGATATGTCTGGCACCTCCTGTCCAGTGACGTTGGGTATGGGTCCTGTTGGGGTGTAAATGTATAGTTTTAGTATCTGTGTGCTCCATCTTGGGCATTGGGTGAGTTACCCTCTACTCCTGTGTTTCCATTGTTGTGTTTGCCATTGTGTGATTAGTGTTTTGGGGTCTGTGTGGGTATCTGTACTGGACATGCTTTGGTAATGGGTGTCCATGCTTTGGTGTTGCATGCAGGGCTTAGTATTGGGATGTGTGGGCTGTGATAGTGGGGCATTTGTGAGGTGTTGGAGTGATGGGGATGAGGGTGAGGGTGGGCGAATGTGATGGCATGCAGGTGGGGTAGGGGGATAAAGTAGTAAATATTTGACTTACCAGAGTCCAGTCCTCCTGCTACTCCTGCGTGGCCCTCAGGATGCACGATCGCCAAGACTTGCTCCTCCCATGTTGTTAGTTGTGGAGGAGGAGGTGGGTGTCCACCGCCAGTCCTCTGTACAGCAATCTGGTGTCTTGATACCACGGAACGTACCTTCCCCCATAGGTCATTCCACCCCTTCCTGATGTCATCCTGTGTTCTTGGATGCTGTCCCACTGCATTGACCCTGTCGACAATTCTCTGCCATAGCACCATCTTCCCAGCAATGGATGTCTGCTGCACCTGTAATCCGAATAGCTGTGGCTCTACCCGGATGATTTCCTCCACCATGACCCTGAGCTCCTCCTCAGAAAACCTGGGGTATCTTTGAGGTGCCATGATATGGTGTGGGTGATGTGTGAGGTGCTGTCTGTTGTGATGTGTGGGAGGGGTGTTGGTGTGTGTTGTTTGAGGTGTGTGGATGTTGTATGAGTGATGGTGTTGTGTGTCTGTGGATGCTGGTGTTGTATTAGCTAATCTCTTTCTCTGGCCTTCTTTCAGATTTTTGGTTGTAAGGGTTTGTGGGTAATGTGGGTGTGTGTTTTATAGTGTTGTGAGTGTGTGGGTGTGGTGTGTGTATGTGTATCATGTGTGTGTATTTCGAATTGTCCAATGTCGTCGTGTTTTGTAAATGTATGTGTATTTTGAGCGTGGCGGGGTGTGTACCGTCAATGGATTACCGCGGTTGAATGACTGCTGCGTTGATTCGTGGGTCGTGATAGTGTGGGCGTTTTCTTGTTGGCGTGACGGTGTAGGTTTTGGTATCGGCAGTTTATCACTGACCTTTGGTGTGGCGGACTTGTGTGGGTGTCTGTATTGCGGCAGATTCCGAGCTGTGGGTCGTGATACCTGTAGCCGAATTTCACTGCCGCAACGGTATGTTGGCGGTCTTCAGCATGGTGGAAAGCGGGATTTACCACCAGGGTTGTAATGAGGGCCTACATTCTCTATAACAATATTGGTTAATCAACTTCGAAAATATTACATTGTCCTTAGTCTCACTCGCAGACACAAGGGCCAACAATGCCTCCCTCTTTGATTGTTTTCTTTCTCTCTGATTTATATATACGTCTACATAACACTAACTCATCTTTGATCCTGGGTTCCCTACTGAATGTGACGCTTAAGTCCTTATGAGTCCCTGTACCACTAACGAAGAACCAGACACAATTTTTATGGGCCCCTGGACTGATTAGCTGTAAATAACTCTGATTTAATCCCTCTAGATGGTTCTGAAAAGGCATTCCTAATCAGCAGATTGGCAGCAGACTCATCCAAGCACACACAAAAGTGTTCCTAATTTTCACTAGTGAATTGATTAGAAATTCCCCTGGGGTCATCCTATTCCATCTAATTAAGAAGTCATTCACCCCTACAGCCTCAGAACCCTTCAGAATCTCTGGGGTTGAAAGCCTCACATTTGCCAGACTAATATCCATGGTGAGAGGATTATGGTTGCTGACAACATTATTGGAATTATAAAGTTGGATACATATGGGCTCAAATTCACCTTTACAAGTATAAAATCAAATTTACTAGCAGTGCCTCTACCTCTAAATGTATGGGTGAAGGGGATAGATACATAACACATCTCATCTGTAAAGACAACATTATTCTTAATGTATAGGTTATATATACCTCACCATATATTGATTGTGTACAAAATGCGTACAACCCTCTCCTACCAAATCCATAACCCAACAAATGGTCTTTGAAGGCATAGAGCAGAGGGGAGCATTTCAATCTCCTGCCAACATGTTGTAAATCTCCTTGCCCCTAATGCCAGAGCGAATCCAGGTCCTAATCAAGCATTCCTGTCACATTTATTCTTCCTGAGTCAAACACATTATTAGAAAAAAAAATAACAGTAACAAGGACATATCCAGTGGTCAAATTTAGTGCTAATATCTGACAGAAAGAACAGTCTCACTGGTTAATCACCATTTTTTATGGAATGGAGGTGGAGAGAAACACAGATAACCCATCCTTAGCTCTACCTGAACTGGCGGAGTTGTCAAGGTCTCATAGTTCATATAGCCATTCAAATAAAGACTATCGATAGTTCAGGTTTACTACAGGCAAAGGATAGAAAACATATTTACAAAGGATAGCCAATTTTGGTTAGCTTGTTTGCCTTTATCTCACGGAATTACAGGATATAATATTCCAGGTTGACCCAAACAGATCCATTTTAAAAACAGGATCTTGAACTACCCAGGTAATCTCTGCATTTAAAAAATGAGCTCTTAAAATAATATTCAGGAGGCACAAAAATGACCTAAGCATGTGTTAATGAAAAACTTCATTTGAGAATGAGCAACCATGTGGCAAAAAACACAGAATCTGCTAGTGCTGTGAGCAGGTAAATCTTCTTTGTGAAATACAGATTAAAAAAGCAGGCAGGTGGCTCAAAATCTTACTGCTATTTAGCCGAAATTCCACTAAAGAAACCACGGGATGCACGAGCTTGCTATTGGTTTCGGTTGTGTAAAAAAGTGATGCAAAATTAAGTTCTCATTTCCCTTTAAGTGGAATATTGATGGTGCATGTCATTTAGGTAACTGTCATTTCTTCACAGGTGCAGCATAATATACAAATAACTAACATAATCAGAGGTAGCTGGAATCTCTAAGGGAACAATAAAAAAAATTCTCCTAAAACACAAATGAAAGTCCTACCATTGTCAGGATGAAGGACTTGGATGAATATGAGGAGAACCTAGCTCTCCTTTCACTATTATGAGAGTTACTAATTTAGAGCTCAATATTGTAGCTAGTGGGAGGAAAATGAGAAAGTTAAGAATCAAACATATGGTTGCTCAGGATGTGCTACTGCTCCTAGAGCAACAAGTTGATTTTGCTTAGCAATTCTTCCACTAAGGTTGCCCTATTGATCACAACTGAAAACAAGGAACCAACCATCACAACCAGGAAGGAATGAGACCAAAGAACAGAGCACTTCATGAACTGCAGAGAAGGAAGAACACACAGCACTAAACAACTACCTCTCCACAAAGTAAGGGCTTAAGGAACCAAAAAAGAACACGAGAGAGCAGCAAACCAAGAAAAAAAAACATGAGGAAACGCTAAAGCAGGATGATGTACTTGAGTGAAACAGGAACCCACAACAAGTGCACAACAAACATGTAGTGAACAAGTGACTATTGTGCCTTCTGGTACTGCTAAACACAATTCATACTTGAAGAGTAGTAAGTAAACAATAAATAGAACTCTGTTGCATGATGGAGCATTAGAGACCTAACCAACTGGAAAATCACCATGTTGCTGTGCACCATAATTGGCAGGACCAGAGTCTGAGCTTTCTTTTACGCAATGTTTGTGGATGTGTAAATGAGGGAAGAGATTGGTGTGTTTGTGGAACCTTTCATATCCCTATGTGTTGGTATTTGTAAAGCGCGCACCTAGCTCAAGAGCAACCAAGAGCTGAACAGGGTGCATGGCCCATGGAAAGATACAGTCACTGGGAAGAGGTCAAAGGTAGACTGTTGGCTCAGGGATAGAACTCCTTCAAGAAGTCTGTCTTCAATTGTTTTCTGGATCTAAGTTAGAGAGTTAGTGCTAATCTGATGTTAAGTGGTATGTTGTTCCAGATCCTGGGAGAGTGACGGGGAAGTTCAGACAACTGTATGACTATAGTGATCAGTGTTTGGCTATTTTTAATTGCTTCATTTAGAGTTCCAGATTATGCAGAAGACTTATTCTCAGTTGAGGAAGCCTAAAAGTGGTTTAAGGCATGGTGGTGAAATGAAGATGCAGCTGTTTCCATTCATAAAATGATCATCAGTAGTGTATCAATATTGAGATGGTTTCAACAAAACATGAATGAATGAGAACAAACATTCTGTCAGCAGTTCCATGAAATTCTTTCACCTGAGTCATGAATTTTCCAAAGTGATCATTCATCATTCAGTTCACGTACCCCAAGAACAGGGAACAAACATATCTGCCTTCTTAGGCATAAAACTTGCAATTTTTGCACTGGCTCCCAACTACAACCACAGCCATCAATGCCTTGCAATTTAATGGTAAGTACCAGATACATTCTGGAGTCAACAATCATGCTCCTTCAAAGCTGAAATAAATTATTGCAGATTTTTACATAATTTCCATCTTGCTATGCTTCAGGTTCCCTTAAGTGGACAATACATTGGAAACTATCATCTATTTGCACATCTGAAAGACAAATATTTGCTAAATTACTTTCAATATCGGTTTTGCTGCAGCTGCAGGACAGAAGTTGCAACATCAAACCTCCGAGAAGAGATACTTTATGCCCACTGCAAAATAAAATGTACAGGCTAATTCTAGTGGACTTATCTAATGCATTATTTGTTACCCCAATGTCCTGCTGTGATACCAATCTTTATCTGCTGGAGTACAAGTAAATGCCTTCACATCTAAGATTCAATCACACAAAGAAGGGCCACAGGAGACTTAAAGACCATCAGGTATTCACTCACAAACCATAGATACAACCTATAAGATGAATGTAAAATAACTTTGACTCCACATCATCAATTTGTCATAGCGTGTACCTGATTGCTAGTCACCAATCATAACTCAAATTCTAACCTTTAACCTTACACTATTAATCTAATCCTAATGCTATCCCTTAAATTAACCCTTAATTCTTGACCTTGCCCACTCCTAAAACTAACCATATTCCCAAACCTAGACCTCCTCCCTTACTTTTGGGTAATAGATAATAATGTGATAGAAAATGAGCTATTGTAAGAATGATAAGGATAGTAGATAATGGTAGAGTGCTGATTCAATCTGTGTGCCAGTACATGGGTGCTGCGGATTTTGGATGCTGTCTGGCAATGAATATTCCATTACACCACATGTAAATGTGGTCTTCAGAAATGCATCATATCAGTTTTGTCCTCTCCCAACTTGAACACAGGCACAAAATTCCCCCAGGACTCCCCATTGTCACTGCAGGCTAGTCTGCTGCCATGAATGTTGTATTGTGTTGTCAAACTTCTCTCCAAACTTAAAAGAATGTAGGTACTTGTAGTTCAGCTAAGATTTAGCCTGAGTTGTCTGGACCATAATATGCCTGGCATTGGCAACAAAAGAAATAATTGATTCAACTTTAAGACTGCTACCTATTCAGCCCACCAAATACTGAAAATTGGTGATCCACACATTCTCACAGATCTACACAGTGGAACACCCTTCTGATACATCTAAGATGCAAAACAGACCGGAATTTTTGGTGTGCAGTAAATATCCACTTGTTCCTCACTTCATACTCTTAGCAAACGCATCTGCAATGTATTTGCCCAATGCATTTACCCAGTAGAAACCATCATGACCACACTTGATGAGAATGTCTGTCGAACAAAAAATACAGCATTTGTAGCATCATCTTATATCCCACCCAGATGCTACTGAATGTAGCATGCAGTGATTTGTCCTAAAAAAAACCAAAATATTGAAAGAATATAAAATGAAACATATGAATGAAGTTTTTACAGCAATATGAATCATAATTATTGTTAAGTAAAGTTAAGTTTGGACAATAGTATTTTCAGAGAAATAGTGAAACACTGATGTGAGGTCTTTTAAATTAAACTTATGCAAGCAACAGCTGAAGCATTCTAACTTTATTGATTTACAAAGAGTCATTAGTCTGGCCCTAATCCGTGAACTTAAGGTCTTTACAATTTTTTAACCCAATATATACAATTGTGACTACAAGTGTAAAAAGTGTGATGGGTGATCTCAGACTCATGGATGCATTTAGATTCAACCATGGAGCCAAAAATAATGTATGCCTCATCAATTTTCAATGTTTTACAATTACACCTGAAAGGTGGCCTTCTGAAGTTCTAATGGGGCTTAATGACTTAGCTTTTAGTTGACTAGGTAAAACTAGAAAATCTTCTAAGCCACCTCTCTTAGCCACAGACTAATTACTCATTGAAAGAGTATTTTTGTGCATCTTAGCCCTGCTAACAACTTCACAAAGAAACAAAGATAATTGTTCAGCATTTCCCCACAATCTAACGACTTTAAATACTGCAAGAATAAACTTTATGTGAAAGTAATTCTCCCTAGCTTTTTATTTAAATTTGATTTTGTTAGCAGAATTTGCAAGGAGTTTTGTATACTGATATTTTTTTTTAAGCCCCTTTACTATCCATTACATTCATACTTTCTTAAATCCCGGCAGAGTCCAAACCTTCTACTGAGCCAAGTTACTACACAGTGATCCAATTAATATTTTTTAGAAGAGTTGGCTCTTTGTTGTTCACAAATAAATAACAAAGGCAACTTACAATTTTGAGTAACTTTATACTTTATTGTAAGTTTACTACTTTTCTGCATTCACAATCTCTGAATGTAAGTTACAACTAAAAGAAAAATAAACAAAAAAAACAAGTACAAGTCCAGCATTATACATGGGAAACTACAGGTACTGCAACACCCTCCCATAGAAAATAATAGAGGTAGGCACTTAAATTAAAACCCCATATATTAAATTATTAAAAATAGCTAAACGTATAAATACATATAAATTAATTTTAAAACAAATATATATATAATACATATTCATTATTTAAATGTAAAATATATTTGTTAGCCTATTTTAAACTTAAAAAGCAATACATTTTAATAAAAATCAATATGAAAAATTGTAATTAACTATATAGTTATTTTTAATAATGCATTGACATTATTTTTTGCTTTATGTGGGAATTTATTCTTTAAACTTCAGAAAAATGTAATTTAATTTAATATATTTCCATGTACTGTTCTCTTTTAATGGGGTCTACTTTTAAAGTAAATGCATAAACATGAATATTTAACATAAAATATTTAAAGTTTATTTTTCAGTTCAGTCATTTTTTAAAACATTTCTATATACTTTACCATAGAGAGACTCAGCAGCCAGGACAAAGAGCTCTGCATGGTAAAGTCTAGGGAAAAATAAATATTATAGTATGTAAATGTTTATTGTAACTTTTTCACCATTTGTTTTACCGTTAATTAGAGTAAAGTTTTCATTTTTTATATTGTAGTTATGTGTGGGCTTAAAATCACATGTTCACTTGTTTATTGATAATGTAATGTCTATCTGTTGATCGGTAGTGCATAGGGAGTTTTTATGCAGAGATTTCAGCATGAGTTACGAGTTTGGTGGTAAAATGCTAAAAATCACCACGCTTGAAGGCAGTGTAAAATACCAAGACTATGGGCTTCTCATAAATAACGCGTTAAATTCACTGACTATGAGTTCTTACTGTGTACCGCAGTATCAGTATTTTTACTGTATGTGTAAAACACTGAGGCCCTCATTTAGACTTCGGTGGATGGAAAAGCCCACCCACCGAAGTGCTGCGGTCAGGTCACCACCAGTGCGGTGACCTTCCCGTGGCCCCTACTTCAAGTTTCCCGCTAGGTCACTGGGCGAGTTTCCACACGGTGGCCCAGCGGAAAACAGCCCACAACATTGATGCCAACTCATAAACGAGCCAGCAGCAATGTTGCAGTTTGTAGGGTTCAGATAGTGAAAAGTGCGACGGGCGGTCTATGGGGGCCCCTGCACTGCCCATGACAAGTGCATGTGCAGTGCAGGGGCACCCATGAGCCCCCTACACCCTGTCTCTGTCAGATTTTACATGGCTGTGCAACTGCCATGTAAAAGCTGGCAGAAAGGTGGGTCTTAATCCCCAGGGCATGCTGCATGCAGTGTTGCACTTGTGGATTAGGGCCGCCATCACCGGCAGTCTCTCCAGTGGAGGGAAACTGGCAGTGCTGGTGGTCTGACCGTGGCCGAACTGCCACGGTCATAAACTACTGCTTTGGCAGCGGTCAGACCACCACCGTGAGGATGGCCTGAATGTGTGATATTTACTGCTTGGAGTAAACAATGCAACCGATAAATAGAACATGTATAAAACATGAGGAAGTGCCCTAGAGAACAGAAACAGTCAGCTCAACACACAGAGGGACCTCAGGACACCCTGAAAGTATACCAACAACTTCTTGCAGCGTAGGGGTGTACAATCATTCATTTTATATAGACAAAGCACTTCAAACAATACAAACAGTATCCACTGCACTCCTGTGACATCACTCAGTCATCACAAGCAGACCCCTGCTAAAACTCTTCCATACGCAGGCAGGGAAAATAAGAACAAATATACATATTCTGAAATGGAGGTCCTGACTAAGGATATGGTATGGCACAGGATCATCTAATGTGCCATCTCATACTGAAGATGACACAAAAACAAACAAAAGCATGCCTGTGAATGGAAATACTGGAAAAAATCAACACTAAACCAATATATCCACATGATGTTGAGAACATTAAAAACAGGCCCCAAACCTTGAAATGCTAAGCGCTCACACAGATTGCCAAGTACAAGCATTAAAGCATGGCAGCTCATAGTAGTTCTCCACCTCGGCTCTACCTCAACCTGTCTGGAGTCGAAGACATGAAAGAAGGTGTCAAGGTCAGAGGAATTCAAGAGAGAAGACACAAGAGTTGTAATGGAAGTATGCATGCTTGTCATCATTGCGAAGAGTGACTGGTGTAATTTATTACACATATTCACTTGATCCATATATGTGATGTCATAGTTGCTCTCTAATGGTACTGGTGAAATGTATTGACATTGGACTACAAAAATCATAATGCATTGTAATCCTCATGATGAAGGGATGATTGGTCTGTCTAGTGCATTGAGGGTGATGTGTTACCAAACTATGAATATTGTTGCTTCTCCACAGGATAATGGCATTGTGTTTCTTCCAGAGCACCTAACAAACTTTTTCAGTTTATACAGAGCCACATTACACAGCATTCACATATAAATACTGTGCTTCATTTTACAGTTTCAGCAAAGTTTCTGTTGATGTGAGGCCACCAAATGTACATGAGTACAGTCAATTGATGCTAGGATGTCTGAAAATCCTTCTCTAACATAGATGTTTGCTTCGTTGGCATTAGCTGTGTGGGTGTTTAAGATCAACTGTGTATGCTGCCCTGTTGAGTGGTGCCCATTGCAAATAATGCTAGTGCTGCTAGCATTTGCAGGAAGTGGGGATGGCAGTGAATCCCTATGCTGGGCTCCAGGGTAGCCATAATAACAAAAATATGTTTTGCATTCTGTATAGCCTCTGAATCTCAATTTGACTATTGTTTATGGGTACTCATCATGCATTGCTGCACCATATAAGGTCATCAATTGGTGGCCTGGTTTCTATTGTTGTGCTGTTGTGGAAGTGAACTGCTGCAATCAACCTGTGAGAGCTTCACCTATCCATAAAAATGAAATGAAAATGTATTTTGTATAGTGCGCTACTACTCAAAAGCATCATGTGCTGTCACCAACCGAAGGAGAAGCAAAAGCAGAGTAATAGGAAATTATTCAGCCCTGACACTTTGAGAGAAGCCTATTGATTAAAAAGCCAGGTCTTCAAGGCTTTTGTGTAGGAAAGTGTATCTTTTGACATGGCTAGCCCCCCTATTTTTGCCTAGTATTTGATGTGGTTTCAAAGTTGCAAGTGCCCAGGACCCCTGTTAATGAGGTTCCCTGAGCCAGATCTCTTTCCCAAAACTGTTGAAATGCATTGGCACAATTGGAAACACCTTTAGGTGCGCCTATAAGTCCCTAGTAAATGGTACTCAGGTAATGAGGTAAAGAGGGTAGCCCCCTGAGGGCAGCAGGCCAGATTGTGCCACCCTCAGGGACCATACATCCAAATACACCAAGTACTGCCATTGGAGGCTGAGTGTCCTGGTGCAACCCTAAATTGCAAAACTGACATGGCACACAGCCTGTGTGCCCTGCCCACTGCACACTGTATGCAGTATAGGAAAGTCACCCCTCTGGCAGTCCTTCCAGCCGTAAGGCAGGGTGCACTATACTGATGTGTGGGCATAGAGGCATGATCAATATTCCCCTACTGTGTCATTGCCAAACCTGGGGCATAGTAAGTGAACAGAGCAGCCATTTTACATGCATGTGCTGTACACTGGTCAGTATGAGTTTCACAGCTACATGATGGCCGCTCTGCACCCTAGGTTGTTTGGTATCAAGCAACTCAGAACTATAAATCCATAGGGGTACAAGTATTGGATTTATTGCAAAATGTACCCAGGGCGCACCTTAAAGGTGCCCCCTGCAAAAGCTAAGTACCCAGGCAAGGATGCTGGCCAGTCACAGCCAGCCTGCCAGCACAAGACAGGATTCAGGAACCCTGTGGTGAGAGACTGTGCTCTCTGGGTCCAGGGAACAAAGCCCTTACTGGGCAGAGGTGTCACATCTCCTACCCCAGAAATGTGCACTCCCCTGTCATTGAGCTTCAAATGGCTTACTGCCTTTGAAACTCAAACCTAGCAGCCCTGCTGCTAGCAGCAGATGGCCATCCCCATTGCAAACACCAACTATTGGCAGCAGCAACGGTGGGAAAACACACAAAGTATGGAAGGAGAGCCCCCCCCCAGCTTGTACCACCCCTAAGGTGTTGCATGTGAGGTGACAGCTCCATTTCATTTTCCTCCATCTTGCATGGTAGGGAAAAGGCCTATCAGGGATAAGGAAGTGACCTCTGCCGACAGGAAGTGGTCACATAGTGGGTGTAGCCACCCTAAGGTAGATGACCATTAGTCACCACTAGGTACTCCCCTAAATGCCCACTAAATGCAGTATTTAGTGGGCACCCCTAGAACTACAAATCAGATTCCAAGGACACAAGAAGACCAGCATCAAAGAAGACCCAAGGCTCAAGAACTGCATTGCTGCTTCACAAAGAAAAAGGTGAGAAACCCTGCCTGCTGCACCCAGGACTCAACAATCGCCACTGAGGGGTTGCTCAGGCATTGGATGGATCTCCCTCCAGAGTGAAGGCATCACTCTCCTGCACCAAAGACCAAAAGACCAGTGAAGTCCAGGTTACTGACTGGCTGCTAACCAAGGAACCGGAAGTCACAGCCAGCCCAAGTTTCACCTGAAAGACCATGAGGACAAAACCTACAAGTGTGCGTCTGGCGGCACCGCAACATCCAGGGCTGAATCTTGCAATAGCCCCAGGGACTGGTCACTCAACGTCCGAGACCAAGAAGGAAAGTACACTCCAGACTCCAAAAGGACCATGAAGAATCCCCATTCAAGGGTCATCAAAAACTACCAGAACCACTCACCAGAGTGGCCCTTCTGACCTTAAAACAACCCTAAAAAGTGATCTACCTCCTGCTTCCAATGGCACCTTTGCACACAGCTCTTAGCTAATCTATCTGCTCTGCACCTTGGCTCCCTGGGCCCAGCACAAAAGAACCCGCTGTGCTCTAAGGGTCCCGCACCCCTTGTCACCTTTACATTCCAAGGGGACCCACCAAACCCACCTTGAAGTCTGCCTGTGCATTGATTTTCCAAGTGTTCCCACACCAGCTCCAAGGACTTTTCAGCAGCAATTATCACCAAACCAGGAGCTGCCTGAATTCCTCACAGGACTTCTTGATGATCTTGACCCACATGCAAAAGGAGACATTGGTAAACACATTGCATGATTTAATATTTATTTTTAAAGTTTTCTCCCATTGTTTCCCATGGTGGGTAATTACACACAAAAATACAATTTCTGCTAAACTTCAAAAAAATCATGAATTAAAAAGTGCTTACCTGATTTTGAGGATCTTGGTCTAAAAAGCTTTATAAAAATCTGAAGATTTTTTTAAATTGTAATCAAGATATTCCTTTGAGTGTGAGTCTTGCATTATTGATACTGTGATCAAAGATCCTTAATTGAGATACGTAAGTGTAGACAAGAATATAAAGCAGCAATGAAGGGAAGGAAATTGACTCTAAAAAGAACTCTGTGTGAAACTCTACACACAGCTAGCCAAACAAAAGATAATACTCTTTTTTGGAAAACATTAACTCACCTATGCTCGGGGATAGAGACTCCCCCAGGATGGAAATAGCGATCTCCGAAGAAGACTGGATCGCACACTATTCTAAAATATATGCGCGGGACAGCGAAGAGAACCCTACATTTCCTGTACATGATCAAGCCCTCCAGGAAGGCACACGCTTGTTAAAAACCCCACAATTTAGCCTTGAGGAGGTAGAGGAAGCCATATCTCTAAGCAAATCAGGGAAATCTCCGGGCCCCGATGGCATCCCGATTGATATATACAAGGCCAATATCCATTTATGGGGCCCTGTATTAACGCAGACATTAAGGGCCATTTGCATACAAGGTCGCCCACCATCTTGGCGAGATTCTAATATAATTCCTATATATAAAAAAGGTGACCGTCTTAACCTAGCCTGTTATAGACCAATCTCCCTGCTGGACTCAATGGCTAAATTAGCAGGGAGAATCATCCTGAACAGATTGCAAACATGGGCAGAAGAAAAGAGAGCTTTATCTTCTGTCCAATACGGATTCCGGAAAGGTATTGGGACAGTGGAACAAAGCCTGAATCTAAGTATTGTCATAGGAAAGTATACAAGGATTAGAGAAGGTAATCTGTACCTGGCTTTCATTGACCTATCATCAGCATTTGACTGTGTACTACATGACAAGTTATGGGATACCTTAAGCAGCATGGGGGTAGAACCAGCCATAATTCAGTTTATACGAGTCATGTACACAGGGTGCAGAGCAAGAGTGAGGTACGGCCTAAAGGGGGAAAGTACTCGTCCTTTTGGCATATTTAGAGGCGTGCGCCAAGGCTGTGTTCTTGCTCCGTTCCTGTTCTTGATGTATATAAATAACTTAGAAAATGTGTTGGCTAGTAACTGCAAAGATCTACCCCAAATAGGCAATCGCGCTGTCCCGGTCTTACTTTATGCAGATGATGCAGTTTTAATGGCCAGGACCCCGTTAGCCTTACAAAAACTTTTAACTACTTGTATTACATTTATGTCACAATTGGGTCTTACTGTCAATCGCTCAAAAACGTTCATTATGAACTGAGGTGGGAAACGCGGCAAATCCTATAACATTACAACCGCGGATGGGAGAGTAGAAACTGCGCGTACCTTTTCCTATCTGGGCATAATGTTTGACAATCAGGGCTCCTGGGCTACTTGTAGGAAGACAAAAAAAGCCCAGCTTATAAAAACAACGATGGCTCTAAGGCTTTTTTCCAAAAGGATAGGGGGGATTGCCCCGCCAAATATGATAAAAATTTACAAAGCTAAGTGCATCCCAGCCGCCACGTATGGGTCCGGTATTTGGGGATACACTGATTGTAATCTGGTGCAGACGGTTGAAAATGATTTTATAAGATATCTATTGATGGTACCAAAAGGTACTTCATCATACATAATTCATTCAGAACTGGGGTTCCCCTTTATTACCGACTTGATAAAGATTCAACCCTTACTGCTATGGCACAAAATTTGGACCTCGGAACATACTGAACTAAATAAGGCCATTTTGACCGACTGCATGGAGTCTATATACGCAACAAGGGTGCCTTGGCTAAGATACATTATGACTTTTTTTGAAAACATGGGCAACAAATCTTATTACACAAATACAGCTTTGCTGGTAACAATCTCTAGGAAGGATCTGAGTGCTCTGGCATTAAAATATCAAGAAGATTTACGATGGGAGGTCGAATCAAAAAAGCCCACCGTCATTCACAATCAAATAATCTTGTCGACGGAGGCCATTCAGCCTTATCTGACGAATGTGATAAATCCCCGCCATCGTTTTGTTCTCACCAGACTGAGGATAGATATATTCCACCGTCTAGTGACCTTCCCAACTATGAATGACTGGAGCACCACCTTGAAGGCCTGCCCATGTGATGCAAAGGCACCACAAACCACAATCCATGTGGTTTTATTTTGCACATTTTACGCCAAGCAAAGAAAGCGCGTAGTAGCCCCTCTTCTAAGGCTAATCAATCTCCCTCAGTGTCGTACCGCGTATGCCAGCCTCCAGGTGCTATCATCCATCGAGATGTGCGGAACCTTGGCCAATTTTTTATGCTCCGTATTAAACACAGGAAAGCGCATGGGGGTAGCAATATAACTTGAATTATTTTATCTAACGGTTCGTATCTAGAAAAAAAAATTTAAGAATTTTTAACATTTTATTTTTTTTCATGTATGGATCTTTTATTATTGTAAATCATTAAGATTTTAGCTTATTTATTGTATTTATCGTATAATAAAATGTAAAATATTTGTTACTTTTATGACTTGCTGAAAGTCGAATAAAGTTTTTTGTACTGTACTGTACTGTGAGTACAAAAAAAGCTTTGCACTTTGCCAAGATTGGCCTAACTGCTCGACCAAGCTACCATAAAAATTAGAGCATTTTGGTTGTCTAGTTTTTACCTCAGTAAACCAAGATGTAGTTGTCCAGACTTCCTGCACAGTGTGCCTGGTTTTGCTCACTACATAGTATTTTGAAAGTGAAAGAACACCTGTGCATTTCTTCAGCTGTAGTGAAAAGGAATTCCACCACTTTGCCATACAGTGTACAAAGCTTCTGCCGCCCCAATGGGCTCCTTTGAATTTCGGTGTTGCGTAGGCTCTCATTATTCTAATGAGGCTAATGGATTTTGAGTGGCAGAATTGCCTGTGCTGTGGGAGACTGAGTCTAACCCATTACAGGTGACATCTGTCGCACCAATCCGTGTTTTTTGCTCCGTCTATCTAGTAGTGCCTCATCTCTACACAAGAGCAGAGATGATTGGGCAGCCGAGCGTATGACACAATTGACTCCTCAGGGAAATCATGGTCAATCAGATCTCATCCGTTTCTCTCAGGTACATTAGTCTAACATATACAATGACGAACAGAGGCAGTGTTTGTTTCAATAAGGTTTTAATGAAGCAACTGCATCTTAGATAATAAAGCATGTATTGCAATAACCAAGACGAGCATGACAGGATTAAAATGTGACACGGAGAGTAAAGCACAGAAATAATGCTATCATATTGTCACTAGAGTCAATAGACTAATTTCTACCTAGGCTATGTTAGAGCACATCATGTTAAGCTTCTGTTTCTGACCTTCAGGTTCCCCTGGGAAGACATCATCCCCCATACTAAGCAAAGGCCTGAAGCATGCATAAGCAGCTGTAGCGAAACATTCAACAATCAGCATACAGTCGTGGTCATCTGGCTGGAAACTCCCTCTAACGTGTATGGGACAGGGAAGTGTTTTTATAACAAAACAGCTGATGTTCTGAGAAAATGACCCTACGTAAGGATGTGTATATTTCTATGAATACCAGAGACAAAGCGTTACCACGTTTTACCGGCAACCTATCTCACTACAGCCTTGAGAGAAACACAGAGTGAATAAGAATGTCTTATTTAAGAATGTAGTGCTGGCCTAAGCAAAGAACAGCTAGATAGAGAGGCATAAAACAAGACTGCTAATGTGGCTATTGTTAAAATAATAAACGAAGCTGAATAAAATATATCTAGGTTAAAGTGCACAGCAGGAGACCTAGGCCCTCATTCTGACCTTGGCGGGCGGCGGAGGCCGACCGCCAAAGTCCCGCCGTCAGGTTACCGTTCCGCGGTCGAAAGACCGCGGCGGTAATTCTGACTTTCCCGCTGGGCTGGCGGGCGGTCGCCTTCAGACCGCCAGCCAGCCCAGCGGGAAAGAGGCTTCCACGATGAAGCCGGCTCGGAATCGAGCCGGCGGAGTGGAAGCTGTGCGACGGGTGCAGTTGCACCCGTCGCGTATTTCACTGTCTGCGCAGCAGACAGTGAAATACATGTAGGGGCCCTCTTACGGGGGCCCCTGCAATGCCCATGCCAGTGGCATGGGCACTGCAGGGGCCCCCAGGGGCCCCGCGACCCCCCCTACCGCCATCCGGATCTCGGCGGTCCGACCGCCGGGATCTGGATGGCGGTAGGGGGGGTCGGAATCCCCGCGGCGGTGCAGCAAACTGCACCGCCGCGGAGGATTCAATGGGGCCGCGGTACACTGGCGGGACCCCGCCAGTGGTGCCGGTCCGACCGCGGCTTTACCGCCGCGGTCGGAATCCCCATTGGAGCACCGCCGGCCTGTCGGCGGTGCTCCCGCGGTCCTCCGCCCTGGCGGTCAAAGACCGCCAGGGTCAGAATGACCACCCTAGTGCGCTAAAATAACATGCATGGAGCTATAACTAAAATGACTACACAACATAGGGATGTTCACCTTGTAGGCTGAAGAGGATCGCAGAGCTTTATACGGGCGTACCAAGTGATAAATAGCTTTAGATAGTTCACACCTGAGCCATTGAAAGCTTTAAAAGCAATACATAACACTTTGAAGTCAATGCACTTTCGGATAGTTAGTCAATGAATCTGGACTAAAGCCTGTGATGCTGATTGATACTTGGGAATCCCAAGTAACATGCATGTAGCAGTATTCTGCAGGGCTTGTAATTTGTTTGAAAGCCTATGCTGCATGTTGATATGTAAGGTGTTACAATAGCCCGTTTTTGAGACCACAAGAGCAGTGACTACCAACTTCTGCAAGTCTTGAGGAATAAACAGAAAGACATTCCTCAAGATCTTTAAGTCAAAGAAAGATGAAGAGGTCACAGCATTGATTTTCTTTTCAAATGACAGTTTGCCATTGAAAATGATCCCTACGTTTTTTACTTTAGAGATCGGTGTTGGTAAGGTTCCTAGGGCCATATGTAGGAAAGTCCGAGATTGCGACTCGGAAATTGGGAGTCTGTCTGACTCGCAATTTCCGAGTCGCAATCTTGGATGCAGAACGGTGTCTCAGACACCGTCTGCGACTCGCTTTGGGGTCGCAAAGACCCATCTCATCAATATATATGAGGTGGGTCGCATTTTGCGACCCCATAGCGAGTCCCTGCACTCACATTGATTGTGGCCTGCTGAAGTCAGCAGACCTCCATGTCTGTGACTGCTTTATAAATAAAGCAGTTTTTTTTTTCATTTTGCAGCCCGTTTTCCTTAAAGGAAAACAAGTTGCAAAATGAAAAAAATACCGAAACCATTTGGTTTCGTTTTTTTCAGAGCAGGCAGAGGTCCATAGGACCACTGCCTGCTCTGAAAAAATATTTTTGTCGACATTCACAAAGGGGAAGGGGTCCCATGGGGACCCCTTCCCTTTTGCGAATCAGTTACCACCAGTGTGACACTGGTGGTAACTGCGAGTTGCTTTGCGAGCGGTCACAAAGCAATTCTGAATTGCGATGCGAGTCACAAATAGGAGGGGAACACCGACTCGCAATTTGTGAATGTGCATCGCGTGAGGCCGTTTGCATGGCGCAAACTGCGATTTTCGCAGTTTGCGACATGCAAACAGCTTGCTACATCTGGCCCCTAGTTCTTCTGGACACCCAGCTGGAGATCAAAAAGAAGTTTTGTTGCCTACCAGTAGCACTTCATTTTCCAGGAGTTCAATTTTAAACAATTATTAGAAATTAAGTTGCTGATCTTCAGGATGCAGCTCTGGAATCTGCTTGCTGAGTCCTCTTGGATCCTGGATACTGAGACTACGATCTGGTTATCATCTACATTGCTCACCACCGAGAACCCAAACTTTTTGATGAGTCTAGCAAAAGGTATAGCATAAAGATTAAAAAGGGTTGGGTTCGGGACCAATCCCTGAGGTACCCCACATGTCAAAGAAAAGAACTGGATGAGAAGCCATCCATGGCTACATATTGTTCTCTCTCTAATAGGAATGATTTTAGAAGAGCAAGCGCAGTTTCTCGGATACCTAGGAGTGGAGACGGTCAATCAATATGACATGATTAACCATACCAAATGCAGCTGAGAGATCCAGTAGGATTACTGCTGCATTACTTCCTTTCTCTAAGGTGACTGTCAGCTCGTGTGAGGCAACCATCAAGGCTGATTCACTTCTATGTTTTCCCTGAAATTAAATTGTGACGGGTCCAAGAGGTGATTAGATCAAAGAAATAAGGGCAGTTTTTTATCTAGCACCTTTTCAACAAACATGACCAGAAAAGGGGGGCAGGTTATTAGCTGACAATGTTGTGGTCCAAAGAACTTAGGCTAGATTTCTTAAGTACTAGCAGAAGAGAGGATACTTTCCATACATTTTGGAAATAGCCTTGGCTGAACATGTCATTAAAAGTGTTCACAAACCGGCTAGATAATATTTAAGGGTCTATTTGCTTAATCTCAAGACTGGAGCCAGAATCCATCGATTGGAGAAGGTCCACAACTTGATCAGCCATCAGGGCTGGAAATGATTAAACAAGTTCTAGATCTGCATGAGAGCAGCATTTTCCATCTTGGCTCCAAGATGGTCCTTCTGATTCAGCTGCCGGACAATACATCTCAGGAGATGGAGGGGCCGGTTGAGTCTTTGCCATGAAGATATTAAAAATATATTCAATCTTCACCTGAAAAAAGAAAGATATAGAGTTACACAGGGACTGGTTGCTTTTGGCCTTATTGGCATCCTCCACATTTCAATATATTTTACTGTTCTGATAAGCTCTTTTGTGGGATATATAGATGTTTTTATTTTCTGTGTAAAATAGACAGATTTTTCTTTAGAAATCAAAGCTTTATGTTCATTAAATTTCTGTATATAAAACTTTTTTTCCGTTGGATCATAGTTCTGCCTCCATCTTTGCTCCTCTTTAGTTTATCTTAAAACCACAGTTGCGGTTGCTTGGCTCTCCTATTAGCTGTGAATTTTCAGGGGCTAACTGACCAATAGCAAGATCTAGCCAGAAGTGATAATCAGTTGTGGTTTGGTCTAGAACATTAGTGATTATAGGCAAAGAGGCTGCTAGAGACTCTTCCAAGGGGGTAGAATCAACTTTATGACATGGGCGATTCTTCCTCATTATAAGAGAGGTTGGAGTCTTACAGAGTTTGACAGCAGTTTTCACTTTAAACATAACCACAAAATGGTCAGACCATGTAAGTGATAATGTCTCTGTAAAAGACAGCACTATATTATCAGAGAAACGTCTATCAAGCCTATGCCCTGCCCAGTGAGTGGAGGTATTGACCAGCTGATGCAGCAAGACTGTTCATTAAGCCTATCAGGAGTTCAGATTCTTGACTATTCTCCAAATGAAAATTAAAGCCTCAGAGGACTGTATAGAAGCCCATTAAAGGGAGTGTTATTAATTTCAAGCATAAAGGCTAGTGCCTCGCACTCAAAAGTAGGGAGAACTGGAGTGACGGTACGAATTATATGGTTGCGATATATGATCACAAGTCCCCCACCCTTCCTTGCTACTCGGTCTAACCTAAAAACTGAAAAAACATCTGGGATAGCTAAGGCTAGGTCAGGGTCCAAACTTGCATCCGCCCGGGTTTACGTGATGAAGGCTAAATACAGGTTCTGAGCCTGAAGGAACTTGGAGAATTCTAATTTATTCTTAACCAGTGATCTGGCATTAATTAGAACCCCGTGTGTCAACTGCTGAAGTACCTGAATCTTATAAAAAGAAAACTCAACAGCTGTCTCAGTATTCATTTTAAGGTTAGGAGAGCAAAAGGTCATAACCAAAGTTCTTCAGAAAATTAGTAAGCTAAGCTACGAGGGGCCAATAGTGAAACAGTAGCAGTTCCTACCTATAGGGCAAAGTTTCAGCAGTTCTTCCCTGTTGTAGTGAAATGTTGTGTTGGGACCGAGTGGGAAACAGACGGGGGGCTGGTGCTGGACACTGTCTGGATTGGCACAGACCGGTATGCCTTAATCATGTCTTCAGCACGCCAGCTTCACATCCCCTGCACAAGTCCTCTGCTCAGATGCACTGTGTGGCTTCTTTTAAAGCCCAACATTTGGGGGAATGTGAGGTGCGTGTCCAGGAGATCTACTTGAAGTGAGCAATAACTGCGAGGGTAAATGAAAACTAAACAAGGGTCCAGCAAACCCTTCTGCGCTAAGCACAAGATCTCCTTTTGGAACACAGACACTGGTAACTTAAAGCAAACTAAAGCAAAAGGTGAAAATATCTAAAAACACAAACAATGTCAAACAGTGATGGCAGGAGCCTTGCAAATGGCACATGTAGGGACAAAGTGGGAGCCAGGTACCCCCCTATGATGCAGGCTGGTGGTACAAGGAAACAAACAGAGATTCAACACTAAAGAAGGGCTGGACTTCCATGTAGGATGCGCAGATGCACTGTGTGGCTTCTTTTGAAGCCCAACATCTGGGGGCATGTGAGGAGCATGTCCAGGAGCCCGACTCAGTGCGAGCGATAACTGTGAGGGTAAATGAAAACTAAAGAAGGAAACAAACAGAGATTCAACACTCAAGAAGGGCTCACCTTCCATGAAGGCTGCACAGACGCGCTGTGTGGCTGGTTTTAAAGCCAAACATCCGGGGGCATGTGAGAGGCATGTCCAGGAGTGCTACTAAGTGTGAGTGATAACTGTGCAGGTAAAAGAAAACTAAACAAGGGTCCAGCACTCCCTAGTAGATCCAGGATACTGGTAACTTAAAGCAAATTAAAGCAAAAGGTGATAAAGTCTAAAACCAAATAAAAGCAATGGTAAATGGGGATGGACAGAAGCCCTGTAAATGGTGCCTTTTGAGCCAAAGAGGGAGCCAAGAACCTCCCTAAAAAGCATGCTTGTGCTACAAGGAAACAAACAGAGATTCATCACTCAAGAAGAGCTGAACTTCCATACGGGCTGCGTGGATGAATTGTGTGGCTTATTTTAGAGCCCAACATCCAGAGGTATATGAGAGGGCGTGACCAAGAGTGCTACTCAGAGCAAGTGCTTGCAGCGCTGCCTTGGCAAATTAGGACCACCACCATCCTCCAGACTGCAGGGACCTGAGATTCTGGCAGAGCTGGCGGTTCCCTGGTGGTCTAACTGCCAGGGTTGAAATGTGGCAGTCAGACCACTCCTTTGGCAGCGCTCCAGACCGCCACCGCAAGTGTAGTGGTCTATAGACCACCACACTCTTAATCAGGCACAAGTTATAGAACTAAACCCAAAAATTTCAAAGCAATCTAGAAAGCAGCTGTTCGAAAATAACTAAGGGTTTGATTTCTTAGAAACCATCACATATACAATAATGCAACCTACATTATCAAAAACACACTAATCTACAAAATTCAGACCAAAATTGTGAGTTGTAATTCATAGTTATAAAACAATTTAAATATAGATGTATTATTCTATTCTGATAATTTTTTATATTTCTTAATCCTATAACTATGTAATCAATAATTTCTATTACTTAGATTACTAACATGAGTTTAAAAAACTAAGTGGTCCACAAAACCAACACCAAAATAAATGGTAAGTAAATGGTTAAATATGTTTGGAAATGAACAGTTTCCAAACCGTTTTAATAACTTTAAAACAGAAATGCCACATCCATACAGAACTCTTTGGTACAACTAAATTGATTAAACCCGAAAAATAAATTTCCCACATTACCCCACAAAACCCACTTAGGACCTGGTTTTGAGTTAAGCCTAGTCGTAATTACCGCACACCAGCATGGATAGCGCATTAAGTTACTAAATCCTCTGATCACAAGTTAATTAGTACATGTGCTACATACCGCATGTCTGTGCTATTTACCATGATATTAACCACATAACAAAATGAAGCATGTGATAAACAACACACAATTACAAGTATAAGAGGTCATTGAAAACTAGTGGAAAATACCACCTTATAATAATCCCAGTCAAAGCAGGTAAAAGGGCACGGAATCAAACAAAAGATGTAAATCAATAAAAAATACTAAGACAAACCTGGAAATGTAATAACACAGTACATGCACTGGCGAGTTAGGACAGCCAGCACTGCCAGTCCCTCTAATAGAGGGAAACTGGCGGTGCTGGTGGTCCAACCGTGGTAAAACCCCCACGGTCATATTGTGGTGGTCTGATCACCGCCAAAGCGGTTGGACAACCGCTTTGGCATTGGTCAGACCGCTACCACGAGTCTGGCAGTCCTTGGACTGCCAGACTCGTAATGAGGGCCATTGTCTTTTACTATTGTCCCTATTAGTGCACACAAACCAGTTGATATTTGACAATGTTTGTTATTTTAATTTCAACTTTATTTGGCAAATGGTGCCGGGCTTTAACATTTTGAACAATATCACTTCCAGTAGAAGCATGACTGTAGTAGTCATCAGAATACTATTTGCTACAGTCCCAAGGGATATGCCCATTGGTAGAGCTTTCTTTCAAACAGGCGAGAGGATAAATTGATTTGACTTTACACCTTTTTACACACAGATTTTAATGCTCCCCTTTTCTTTAATTATTTTTGGTGTAATCTGTTCCCTTTTGTTGAGTTATTGGCTCAGGCTGTTTTATTGTTCGTATGTATCATGTACATTTGAAGGCTGTATTGGAAATATAATATTTACAAACAATTATATTGATATTTAATTTAGCTAATTACTTTTGTATCTTCCAGATGCGGTTTCTTTCCACTGCTTATAACATTATATTTAAGTTTATGACCTTATTTCTTAGTTAGTATGATGTGATTTACTGAAGTGGAATGTTGGTCCAAGGAACAGAAGGTCAGGTCCTCTGGCAAAGTAACATTCTGATCTGTTACTTGGCAATTGTGCTGAGGTTTCATTGTTAAGCATATCCTCCATTTATGGTAATTATTAATTGACTGGAGTTTCCAATTGTTACCTGTTTTAGTTTTGGACACAATGGTTGATTGGTTGATTTAAAAAAAAATTCTGGCTGTACCTTTTAAAGAAGATGCTAGTAATATGTCCCAAACGTGTTAAAGTTAATTTTTACTTTTTTTGTAATTGTATATTTGTGTGTGAGCTTATGTGTTACCAGTTTATTTTTAGATAATGCATTTCAGATGTTTGTTGTTGATATTTTACCACCTTTTTAACATTTTCTCAACGTTTTTGATTTTTATATTTTTGTAGTGGATGTTGCTTTTCGAATAATACCTGTAAAGTCAGTATTTTTGTTGCAAAGATTTTTGCTGTTTTTTTACAGAAATGAAGAAGGCTACCATTTCGAATTTCTGGATTTTTACTAATATATTTTTGTATAACAGTACATTTGTAATTGATATTGTGACATACAGCCCACATGTAATGTGTTATCAAGTAGTCAACACCCAATTTGTAATTTTAGATCTGTAAGAAACAAATGGTGCATATTCTAGGAGACATTATTTGTCTCTTTGAATCCTATTCCTTGGAGCGTTTCGCTTCATCCCGCATACCTTGTGAAGAACATATGGGTGAGTTGCTCAGAAAAGACAGATTACTCAAGTTGACAAAACTGGAACAGTGACTGGTATGTGAAGAGGTGGCTGTGGGAACAATTCTACGAAATGGGAGCGTTATATCAGATATCTACCTGTCATGAAGGTTCTGGTGGAGGTCAGAGAAAACAGTCCTGCAGAAAACCAGTGGGAAGCTTGGGTGTTCCTCAAGTAAATGTCTGCCGAGGATATGCAGGGGTTTAAATTAAATCAGCTTGTATACATGGTAAACAAGTACTCCAAGTTAATAAGCAAAAAAGTGGCACATGATTACACAGTGCTATTTCTGACTTAGGGCTTTAGGTTCCCGGTTGAAATTCAATCAAAGAGAAATGCCGGCATTGATATCCACGATTTAGAGCATGTCATTATAGGAAGAGAAGAGTGCTGCATCAATCACACCTGCATTATTAGGTACTGGAAAAAACGGAATCACTTGCAGTAGTCCTGAAATACTATGTGAACATATATGAGCATTGTTTCTAAGGTTTTTTAAGTTCCATATTTAATACTCTTAAGGGAAAAGATAGGCAAGCAAACATTGAAAGGATAGGAAATTGAGAGTTGCACCTGAGAAGGGTGACATCTCCCATATTGATGATTGCCCTACGGATGAGGTCTTGGAAAAATGCCCTACGAAATTGCAGTAGTAGGATAGAGAAAAAGAAAGAAGTCTTTCTAAATGCACGTAGTCTGTTTGTTTACTGGAAATAATAAGTCAGTAAAGTATACAGTGACAAGACCACTTTTTGCCCATTGCACGTTTTGGAGAAAATTGACAAATATAGGTCAGGTTGCACTAGTTAAGATTTTGATGTTGTCCAGATGCTTGGAAGTGTTGCAATTTATCCCATGCTTATTTGTTCTGTGGAAATTTGTTTGCAAAATAGTTTATTAGCAACTCAGTATTTTGCAATTCCCACTGCAAGTCCCAATGGTGAGCACAATAGTACTGAAGCAGCCAGATGAATGGGGAGCTTTAGGGTTACATGACTATAAATAATTGTATTTAGCAGGAAAATTACAAAATACAGTCTTAATTTAAGTCCATGACTGAAACTGGTTTATTGAGTGGATCTAAAATAGGAACTGCTGAGGACCTATGGTATGATTTAGATATTGACGGACGGGTTACTCTGGAATACAGTGACAAATATCCTGTCTGATGAAATCTAAATCCCATTATCTCTTATGGGATTTAGATTTCAGCAGACAGGATATACATCTCTGCTGCGATGGGGTAACCCGTCCACCAATATGTAAATCAGACCCCTTGTATTTTGTAGTCCCCTGGGGGCCTGAGAAGGCCACTCCAGATCATATGCACAGTGTTAAAGAATATTTGGAACTGGATATCTCAGAAAATTCCAGTACAACATGATTTGTTCAACATCTGCTTTGGTGGAGTTGCATGCTACCTAAGTAAATAGAAATATGGAGGGTAAAAGGAGTTGGGTGACATTTAGATTAATGATAAATTCGTAAATACTTTTGAAGATGAGGAACTTTGAAGGTCGTCCATTGGTCAAATCCTAATGTATGTTTCATCTCACCTATCTAACCCTCACGATAAGGGGACATTTCAGAAGTAGGTCTCAAAAAATGTTCTGTAGTTCCTTGGTTCTGAACAGCTGATACTGCAATAATATCAATATTTGTTTTTAATTTTGCTACTTCTTATTTCCCTTTTGAGGAACACATAGTGGGTTCAATGTTTTAATGTTTAAAGTAATCTTGGTACGCTATGTACTGATGGTGTTTGAGACCATTGTTGAATAAAAAGACAGATAAAATAAAATATGTAATACCTAAGACTGATGACAGCACCTTTAATGTGTTCTGTAATCTGCACGTAAATCCAGGTTTGTTAAACTTGGTTGACTGGATTTGAATGTAATCATCATTCATCGAAGTCACATCCCTATTTGTACTTCCTAGACAAGAGCATTACCTAAAACTGATGCTCAGAAAGTTTTTTCCTTAAATGTATTCTTTCAAATTTGACCTATGAATTAAAAATCACACTTCTGAGCCTCCTTTACAGTTCTTGAATAATGCGCCCATCGTGATGTGTTGCCAACCATCAGATAAATTGGATTATGGCATGGCACAGTGACTGCTTTGGAATTTAAGCCTGGTTGTGACTAATGAAGATTCAACTGCTCTCATGTATTAAAAGTATACTTTTGCACCAGATAATAATTAGGTTGATTATATTAAACTCAGTGGCTCATTATTTAATTGCAAGGGCAGATTATAAACACTGCTTCAAAAATATATTTTAATGAAAAAAGCTATATCTTGACCTAATCGCATCAACCCTATGCTATCTAATTAGGGATGCACAAAATCATTAGAGTTACAAAATATTAGTCCCAGTTCTATCAGGCTGCTTGCTGCCCCTTCCTAATTATATTTTTTTGCTCAATGATAAATAGTTAATGAGGAAAAAATGACAAAAATTTGCATGTAGGCAAATTAGTTTAACAGAGCAATGTCTTTCCGTACTTCAGCGAGTGACCTTTGTCCAATAAAAAGAATGTCTTGCACGCTTCAAAATGATTGCAAGGTTGAGTTTCCACGAATGAAAAATGGGTTGTCGCAACAATGTAAGAATTATAAAATGCAATATCTGTAGATTCTCATCAAGCCGCAAATGCCTTCTTTGCCTTTACATTCATCAATTTAATAAAAGAAAATTAAACATATTATAAAACATGGATTTGTAGGCCAATTTGTAATCCGGATGGCAATCGTGGTGATCACGCTAAGAGCAAAGCAATACTTTCAGGCGCACATCAGGCAAAATCCAAAATGTGACAGAAAATTAGCCTGCTATGCTATCGATTAAAACTTTTGCTTTATTATTTTGCTTTTTACCTTCTATCGTTCATTAGACTATTTAGATTTAAAAATGATCATGTATTAAAATTAGTGCTCTCATGATTTCACTCTGAATCACTGTTTCCTATCAACTCAGATGAGTACCATGAACAATTATATTACACAAAATAAAAGGATGAAAGTAGCATGCATGCCCTCGAAAGGTAATGGAGGATTTCTGTTACATGTTATTTGTTTTAGTATAGTTCTACCACATCTAGACACATTTGCAAATCCAAACATTTTTCGTGAAAAATATTAAAATAGAATAGTTAGCATTGCGAAAGAGGTTAGAACGTTAGATTGTGTTTCTCTAGCACTTAAAGGCATGTCGGACAATGTTTGCTTTTCTGTGATTTGATAATCTGCTGTAGTGGGCAAGGGACTGCTGATCAGAATTCCTTAAAAAGCAGCATTGTAATTTGTTTTTTAGCAAATAATTTCTCAAACGACAACACAGTTCCATACAGTCAGAATACAAAAAAAAAACACTTTTAAAAACACGAAGGGGAGACTCAAAAATAAGCTTTGCCCTGTGCCTGTCATTGGAGTGTTCCATATTCTAAGGATGCTAGAGTATTTTTTAATTTCATATTTCAGGTCAGGAAGGAGCATATCATCTCCCTCCTGACCTGGTACGTACCCAGAAAGGCTAATCACTGGGCTGAACAGTCACCCTTACACATTTTAAAGTTATAGAGTCTTAATTTGTGGTGTGGTACAGACAAGATTTGGCTGAACAAGGAGTCCTTCTGGCATTCGTGGTTTAAGCTTTGATGCCAGGTCAGATGGAGTAATCTCAAATTGCCAGATTATTTAAAAAACATCCAATACCAATTTGGAAATGGTAAACAAATTGCTTGGGTGCGGATGTTTGAGGTTTTGATTCAATTCTGATACATCAAAAAGAAAAACGTAACTGGTTTGGAGGGTATTTGAAAAACAAACAAACAATATACCATAGAAAATAACCGCACACAAATAGTGGTATCCACATTCAGGCCTAGGGAAATCATGATAACATCTGATGAGGTACAATGCACCCTAGATTTTGGATAAATATTGACATCTATAGCTACGAACGTCGATTGGCTACAAACTAAGCAATGCAATTTCGTCAAACTGGATGGTTTTTCTGGCAACAGGGCTGATAACAACAAAAAAAATGGCAAAATAATCACGTCTCCCAGTTCTAAAAAAACCCACATATTGAGTAGGTCAACAAAAGAGTTCTTAATTACCACCAAGCAGGCTCCATAATTTACTGAAGAAATTAAGGGAATGATTTATGGCTTGGTGAATAGAGAACAGTCCTTCAGGGTGTCGGAGGACATTACCGCTGCCACCCTAACTCACTACCTCCCACTAAAGTTAGAGATGATGGGAGACCCAGCAGTCATCTCCGTACATTGAAAGGGACTGCCATCATACATACAAATAAATCGATTTTAGTAGTACCAAAAGTATAGTGTAAACTATGCAAAGTACATTTGCAAAGTACTAGACATCAAATATTATGACAGCGTGCTTTACTATATCCAGATGGACCCAACAATATTTAGTAACAGTGAAGTCCAGCAGTTGTCAATGCAGAATACAGCCAGAAGACAGCAACTCAAAAATAAATGAGGAAGGCATGACTGAACAATGGATAAGGTGTCCAGGAAATGGATAAGGGTCAGGATAAGGGTTTTCGAAGAGTACTATGGAATGTAGATGAGAAGAGGCATGATGATGGGGGTGCCTCCACACAAAGCGACACATAAGCAGACGCACAACATTTCTTCTATCTCTATAAGAAAAAAAAGGAATGGCAAATGACGGGACAGCTTCTGTTACTGCATACAGATGGGAGTCTTGATGCCACACTATGCAAAAGGAATGTCATGTCACGATCTGAGAACTCATAATTGAAAATGTTTTATGGAGTCATTCTAATAGACAGCTTGAGCAGCAGCATAAGCAGAATGAATCACTCATTCTACACCAGATCCAATGCCTCCAACATAGTGGAATCTAGCTTATCTGTCACAAAGAATGCAGTGTTTTCACACATACCACACAGGCACTCCTGCATGCAACACCAACATTCCCATTTACCTATGAGGCACTCCTGCATGCAGTACCAGCGTTCACATGTACATATCATGCAGGTGTTTGTGCACCCACTACTACAGGAGCAGAGGTAAATTTAGGGGTGGGTGGAACTCACAGCATTTTACTAACTGCGGAACTATGGTCCTTTGCACTGATAATAAAAAAAAAATCAGTAGCACCACCACACCTGCATGCCTTGCACTAAGTGAACAACTTTCAATTAAATATACCTGCATGCTTTTACAGTGCCACCAGGATGCACGTACCCTGTGACCTGTGCTGTAATATTCATGTGCGCTTTGGGAGTGCAGCACATGTGGTGCTACATAAAATAAACTACAACATAACATACACTCATATACTAAGTGATGCTATTTAAAGCACACAAAATATATACATTCACACGAGATCCAGATGTGTCTCCCATCAGAATACTATTACAGATTACAGATGGCCACTGTCAGTATACCCCCTGAATTCCCTTTGATCTCTCTCTGCCCACAACAAGCGTCCATCTGTGGGTGAGTATCCCTTTACTCATTCCCTATCCCAAACCCCTTCACTGCTCCTGCCCTTACTCACCACCGACTCCCGTGGCCTGGCACCACTCCTACCATGCACAGTACTGCTGTGCCAGCTGCTCTGCTCCAGCTCCTGCGGGACCCTTGGAGGTTCAAGTCAGAGAACAGCAGGAGTAGCCGCCTTCCTACTGGGTAGGCCGTGTCAGCCATGGAGCCTGAAGGTGGGGCAGTGGACGGCAGGTGCAAGACTGAGGCATGAAACAAGTGGGTCATAAACACTGAGACCCTCATGCTCAGCAGGACCCCCTCCAACCGCTTGACTCCAAAGTGAAACACTGCGAGGTGAGAGCTGCGACCATAGTGCATGGGGGCAAGAGAAAGCGACCATATCACGTAAGGGTAGAGGGCCCCCAGCGACCATAGAGGCTTTGGTGGGATAGAATGTCTTATTTGTTCCTTTTGGATAAGCTGCCCTTGCTTGACAGCACCACGGAAAGCTAGGACGTTACACTTTGGGAACTTGAATGCCACCGAAGCACTGAAGAGCATCTCTGCATTCCTCTAATTGCATAGTCTTTAGGCACAGAGGCACATTGTGGAAGACTGTATTAACCAGATCTTGGTAGTAAACTCCGCTCTGAACGTAGAGAGTGTGTCTTGGGCAGAACGCTGCCTCCAAGCATAGACAGCATGACATGAACTGAGCGTCACCTGAGAAGCACATACAGGCTGAGGGTCCTCAGCGACCATTGAGGCATTTGCTAGGACATAGAACATCTTATGTGTTCCTTGTTTTGGATAGTCTATACATTAAACTCCGCTTTGGCAGTGGTTGGTGGAGTTCATGCTGAGCAGAGACGAGTTTACTGCCCGCCCTTAGGTAAATTCATTGCACCAGAGATGTGTGAGAGACAAGAGAGAAGATGAGAACGGACGAGAGAGAGACTGAGAGAACTGAAAAGCAAATACTGCAATGCTGTGCCTTGGTACTGATTATGTGCTACTTCTGTACTGATGTCTATAAATAGATTTGTTTTATTATACAAATACTTTCCAAACTGAGAGATTAAGTATGTTGGTCAACGTCTCACACCAAAAGTATTACTTTCATTATGGCTACTGTTTAGGACGTTTTGATATATCCTTAATGTACAAATCCTTTGTGTTTGCTTAGTGTAACTTTCATAGAGTTGCAATAGTGTCTGTTAAAATGGTTTATCATTTTTTTTTTTTAAAGTATGGCCCTTGATTAAAACCCAAATATTCGCTATCATCACAGATCCCATTCATCATATGTAATAATCTCTATTTCGGGCCAGATCGTTCGACCCTCGGAGCAAATTAAAGTATTCCATATTCTGTACTCTTGATCAATACTGCAATCTTAGTAATTGCCTCTAATTCTCGAAGCTCGGCATAATAATATTCCTGAAATGCTAAGAAATGTCATAGTCAAATACAGACCAAAATCAAACTTAAAACACCCATGAACACCTTGGGAAGAGCTGTATTTTTATAAATCCAGGCATAAAACTAAATATGACAATGGCTTTTTGACTACCATTGGTCTGAATCTCAGACGGCAAACCTAATAGCCTTGGATAATATCACATTGAATGCCCTAAACATTATTTTTGAAGGCAATCATGTAACACTGATTATCACTGGCATATTATTATTATTCAGCATAAAACACAGTTCACCATGATTTCGATTGGTTGGGTGATTGGACTCGAATCTCAGCAACTTCCCAAGAGAGGTTCAAATCTTTGCTGTTAAAAAGAGCCAACAAACGGGAATCGGGTCATCTGAGTGTCCCATTCGAAATTGCTCCTTCATCACTACATAGACTTCTTCCTTCTAACCTATTGTGTTAATCCTCTGTAAAATATATACGTATCCCGATTGAGCATCCCAGCTCATAATTCTAGATGCATTGAGAAGACACCTGTACCTCCATTTGTCTGGAGAACTATTCAGATCAAAGCATTTCTAGAATATGCAAACTTCTAATTGAATAAAATTACTTCACTTACGCCGATCCAAAATAGAGGTCCTCTTATTGGACAAAGCTCTCACTTTCAAATGGCACTGATAACCGGACAATTCACAGCACCAACACAAAAGGTGAAGCAACTAGGTATCACCTTTGTAAATAACCATGTATACACATGGCAAATAAAATAAATACTTACAAAAACCTAAAGTCTAGAACTCCCATTGCTGATGACAATTCTTCTGCTTTGACAATCGACTCACTAATTCAATCTAAGGAGACAACTAGTAATGGTGACACTTTACTCTTGAACTTTCTGAAATATACACCAACGTCCTAAAAGGTTAATAACTAGATTACTGGACCCAACTGGTCTAGAATCAAAAAGGACACACTGCACTCTAAACATATGTGAACACATTCAGGTGAAAGCATCAGCCTTAAAAATCATAAGTATTTCCTTCTATTTCAGGACAAGATCAAATTCAAAGTCAGGCGTGCCCAACACCCAGCTGTGATACTTACAGAAATTAGGGCCATATGTATGAACACATTTTCCCATAGACACAGAATGAGTAAAACCCTTTGCTACATGTGGCCCTTAGTACCTACCAGAGTCTTGTCATCAGCATTCTTAGATCGAACAGGAATGCAGATAACAAAAGCATTGAGGAATATTGTTCACAATTTCTGATTTTGAATGAGCGCCACCTTTACCACAGCACAGAGTACAAAACTGAACCTGGAGTACTTCAAGAGCTCCCGAACAGAAAACTTTGCAAACAAGCTCTCATCCTTGCCCACTCTGCACAGTAGTGGTCAATGCTGTGAATAATAGGAATGACTTAGTCCGTCAGCAATTCTTATCCTGCACTTGTCAAGGGCAGCACACCAGAGAAGCAGACTATGTATATCCAAACCAGAGTTTGGACACTCAGGGCCAGATGTAGCAAGCCGTTTGCATGTCGCAAACTGCAAAAATCGCAGTTTGCACCATGCAAACGGCCTCACGTGATGCTCATTCCCAAATTGCGAGTCGGTACCGACTCGCAATTTGGGAATGCGACTCACAAATAGGAAGGGATGTTCCCTTCCTATTTGCGACTCGCATCGCAATTCAGAGTTGCTTTGTGACCGCAAATGCGGTCGCAAAGCAACTCGCAGTTACCACCAGTGTCACACTGGTGGTAACTCATTCGCAAAAGGGAAGGGGTCCCCATGGGACCCCTTCCCCTTTGTGAATGTCGACAAAAATATTTTTTCAGAGCAGGCAGTGGTCCTATGGACCACTGCCTACTCTGAAAAAAACGAAACCAAATGGTTTCGGTATTTTTTTCATTTTGCAACTCGTTTTCCTTTAAGGAAAACGGGCTGCAAAATGAAAAAAAAAAAACTGCTTTATTTAAAAAGCAGTCACAGACATGGAGGTCTGCTGACTACAGCAGGCCACCATCCCTGTGGTGCAGGGACTCGCTATGGGGTCGCAAAATGCGACCCACCTCATGAATATTGATGAGGTGGGTCTTTGCGACCCCATAGCGAGTCGCAGAAGGTGTCTGAGACACCATTCTGCATCCGATTTTGCGACTTGCAAATTGCGAGTCGCTCAGACTCGCAATTTGCAAGTCGCCAAATCGGATTTTGCTACATCTGGCCCTCAATCACATACTAGAGTATTTTGTACTACATCATGTGATCCCATAACGATCCAAGAAGATTTAAAAAAGAAACTATCTCATATTCATATTAGACTCCTAGGGCTTCCTTACAAGTCAGGTGGATTTTGGCCTGGTGTTAAATCCTCACCACCACCCCACCACCACCACCACAGGACATGCTAATAGGAGTTTCACAAGGCGATGTTGGCTGCTTTCGATTGCAGAAGTCCTTGGGTGAAACCTTGAAACTCTAAATGAAGGCTCTACTGCTCAGGATATATTACCACAGCTTTACATATCACATCCCTTCACATGACGTACTAAGTTATGCACATTGTGCACCTATTCTAGAGGTTTCAAGCTACTAGCCAATAGTTAACACCCTGCTTGCCTTACTAGCTTAGTCTGAAAATGTCATAGAATGTCATAGAATGTCATAGAATGTCATAGAATGTAGAATATTTTGCCAACCATCAGATAAATTGGATTACGGCACGGCACAGTGACTGCTTGGGAATATAAGTTTGGTGTTACTAATGAGATCCATCTGCTCACATGTGCTAAAATCATACTTTTGTACCGATAACAATTAGCTTGATTACAATATTCTCATGGGCTCATTATTTAACTGCAAGGTCAGATTATAAACATAGCTTCAAAACATATTCGAACGAAAAACAATAGATCTTGACCTAGGTCTTTCAACTCTTTTTTCACTTTACATATTGGATATAGTGTATTGGAATAATAATTATTAAGCACATGTATAAATTAATGTTCATACATTATTTTAGATCCTGAGCCACCGGTAGATCCTGAGATTCTCTGCATTTCACTTTTCCTTTCCAGTTCTAGAATTTGCAGGGACAAATTGTGAGTCAAATGTGTTGGTTACATCTCATTCTCTTAAATTCTAACCTTCTGGAAGATGCAAGCTGCCAGCACCATCACAAAAGACGGGCACATAATGTTGAACAATATGTCATATGGTCCAGTCTACTTTAAGGTTTCAGAGATCGACCAATCAGTGAGATAAAAGCTGCATATTAAATTATTTCACAGAATGCATGTGTGAAACTTCACATATGAGGGAAAGTATTTGTCTTGATGTTTTGTCACAAGGGTAGTAAGAAAAGATGGATCTTTGTGCAAACGCTAGGTACATATGAAGAAGTCTATGAACATTTTGAACAAAGCAAAACCAAGAGACCAAAGGCACCATATCAAAATCTTAACATCACTTACCCCCAGCGACAAACAGATGTCAGATAAAAGTCATACGAAGGCCTCTATGCATTGCTTTTGGGTAGCTTGCTTGAGCTAAGTGCTTTACTGTATGAAAGGTGCTGATTTATGCAGAAAGCCAAAAGCACAATGCAAAACAAAGCAATATCCACACAAAGGGTATTTTAAAAAGTGACAATTGGTCTGCCAAGTAGACACAGGGGAGAGATAAGGATTGGACAGCATTGCTCTTGGATTAAAGTACTTTTACAAAAAAGAACTCATCACAGGTCCACTTTTTATGGTGAATACACATAAATGTGTATTGCAGAGAGAGAGAGAAAGAGAGAGGGAGTGGGGGAATAGTTCTATTTAGTTTTTCTACTTCAGATCCTCATTCTGCCTGTGACATACATCTCACCCCTTACCCAGTTTCATGTATTCTTTTGAAGCACAAAGGCAGGAATTTTGAGTGATGTGGTAGAATCTGGACTTTCACTCCTTATTCTTCGAATTTCGATTGGCTTCAGTGGAACATTCCAGAATGGTTCTCGTACTTGTTCACCATATCTGGGGGAGAAAGCCTCTAGATCCTCTACTCATGTATTCTCCAGTGCGTGGGCCAATGTGCAGTCCTATCTTCTGTGCTCTTTAATATTGAAATACACCTGTTTGATTCACTTCTGGTTCAAAAGAACTTTGATATGCCACATTTGAGAGAGGGGTCAAATTTGAGTAGTATATTAGTGGCATAGCAGTTAGCGTATGGTGACTAATTAACTTACATTTAAAAGGCCTAACAGAGAAAATAACACGAAAAATTAAAATGTGCATGTTAGAAATATGGTGGACCATAAGGCTGCCATTCATATTAGATATTACTTTTTAACATTAAAGATATTTTTGCTTTTATACTAAATAAAGTATTCATATGAACTAACGTTAAGGGTGTTTTATTACGATGAATATTAGAATTGAAGTATTAAATGAACATGAATTAATAATACTAATAATGATTTAAATGGATTTTGTTAATGTGATTTACATCTATGCAGAAAAATAAATGCACATTTAAAACTGTTCTAACATGTTGTAAATAATATTGATTTGCTTTTCATATTTGAATTGAATTTTAAGGTATGCAATAGGTTTTATTACTGTATCAATTGTATTAACATATATTAAGGTTTTCATTGCTTGACTAGTCCTGAAAGATTAATTTTGTATCAGTAGAGGAAAATGATTTGCTTTTTCTGTCCCCTTTGCCCTGAATTATTTTCCTAGGTTGCTGACACAATATTGAATGTCCTATTATATTGAAGACGAAAAACATGTTTTAGTATTAACTATGCAACAATATATTTGTTCTAGCCGTAGAACAAGAGAGGAAACTTTTGATTCTCATGAGAAATTGCTTAGTTCATTTTGAGTATGATGAAAAAGAATCCTGATGTTGCAAATAATTAGAAAATGTAATATTTTGCCAGACTGTGTGAAGTCATTGAAACTGCAATGCACTTTTGCTGAGAAAATCCTCAATAGTTGCAAACTTGATGGTGCCACCAGCAGCCACTGGACGCTGAATCTTGCACATATGAATGTGTCCACCTGAAGGACCAATCAACAGATCATGGAGATTTCTAATTGGTGAGAGACTTTGGAAACTTTGGCCCAGACTTACAACAAAGTGGCTTAGTGTTTCCCCCTGCGCCAGCGCTGACTAAAGCTGCCTGCCCCAATGCAGGCATCCTTACACCTTCCTTGCACATAAACCTTGTTTACCACATAGAAGTACCAAAGTGTCATTTTGTAATTAAGGTATCCCTTATTGGACATACACAATAATTCCTGTCCTTTTGCTCTTTCTATGTGTGCTGCAGAATGCACACATAGAAAGAGCAAAAAACGAAGAGAAAAAAAGTATTCCTCCTTGTCACGCCATGCTACTGCCACACCTGAGATGGCATTAGTCTTTGGTGCTGCCTCAGATTTACGCCTTCTTGTAAATCTGGGGCAGCCTCAAAAGCAATGGGTGTTGTGATGGAACACCCACAGCAACACCCATTGCATGCCCCTCTGACACATAAAACTGCATCAGAGGGGCACATATTTACAAGGAGCTGTTAAGCCACAAAAAGTGGCTTAACCCTCCCTGTAAATATGGTGCGAGAAAAGCGCCAATTGAGCGTCACTGAAAGTGACACTCCTGTGCTGCTAAGGCCTTGTAAATCTGACCCTTAGTATTAAGTTTGTGCGAGTCTACTCCTGCCTACAGTCAGTCCAGATCTCCGCCACAATCCATCTATCCCCATCTTAAGTCTGCTGCTGTTACCTTCTATTTTCTTAAAGTCACCTGATGAGTTTTCTTTTAGTCTTAATTGCCCCATTAGTTTATGCTGTTCAGTACTGGTATGCCCAACTAATTCTGAAATGGTAACTTGTCGTATGTGTGGCCCATGTTCTGCACTGTCCTAATGCTTCTGTCAACTGACGTCGGGAGAAACTGACCGTTCTAGCTGATGAAGTATTACTGTCTGCTATCCCATGAGGAGAGGTATCAATAAATGTGAATTCATGTTTTCCTTTTCAGCTTAGATAATTACACTAGCATATTTTTATAGAGAGTAACCCTAGTTAGATGATTTTTCCAAATTATTTTTGTCTTGTTCCTTTTTACTTTTGCCCACATGTGTTAGTCTCTTCCACACATAGAAGTCTTAATTTGTGCTAGAGTAAGGACGGCACAGCTCTGAAACTGATTGAGAAAAATTGTATTTCGATGATTTACTAATGTCACCATCATCTGCTTTGAAATCTGAAGCTAATGTGCATAATGTGGTTTTGCTAATTTATGCTATTCTTTTGGAATGTTTAATAGTAGTGATGTTTAGTAGGTTAAACCTCTTCAGCCATTTCGGTCAGCCTATGGGTTTCATATATGTTCATAATTTAGTTTTGCGCACCATACACGTGACATTGATTATGGGATTGCAATAAAGCTTTTAATACTTTATTCAGTGTATAATTTGAATTAATGTTAAATTGTTCATGGTGTTCAGAATTGTTTATGGTTTTAGGTCATCGATTTATGATTGAATGTATCTGACTACTACAGTTCAAAGATCTGTTCAACCTCTAGTGGTGAGGTGAAGGTGTGTTGACTCATCAGAGCGCTTGTGGTTTCTGATCCTGAGGTGGGAAGAAGACCTCCAGTGTGCACCAGCAGTTTTGGTAGCAGAGTTATGAATTTGTCTCGCTAGGAGGAGAGTCTGAATTTGACCATACTGAAAGTTGTTTTTTGGTGTAGTGTAGGGGTTGATGAAATTCCAGTTTTGAGATACAAGCGTACGGTAGAAGTTTGAATAGGGTTTGGGCTTGGGCTTGCAATGCTTTGGCTAATTTATGGTGAAGTGTGATGTATGGAGTGAGTAGGGAGTTTGCAAACTCCAGGTTATTGAGTAGGGAGTTTGCGTACTCCAACTAAGAGAGTGGGGAACTGGCGTACTCAAAATGAATGTTGCGCTTACAGGGGAAACACTTGGTTAGTTTATTGTCTGCAGTGAGGTGTTGGCCGATTGAGAGCTGTCGACAACATCAGTAGAATTCCCTTGAGTGTGTGAGTTGGTTGATATTAAGTGAATACAGAGTGCACAGGGAGAATCCATATCAATTGGAGTGAGATTTGCGGGTCAAATCTTACTTGGGTTTGTAAGAAGGCCATAGCCGGAATAGCAGCTGTCTTTGCGAAAGCCCACAATTGAAAGTTCTACATAGCTTTCAAAGCATTTGAGTCCTACCCGTGTGAGCAGAAAGGTATTTGGTTTTGTGCTCACAATATTTGCATTTAGGTTCAAGTGAAAAGGTGATTGAGACGGCTCTGAAGTGAGTCGTAGCTCCTGAGTGAAGTGAGTGTTACGTCATTTGGTCCACGCTAGGATAGGTTGGCTGGTGAGAAAAGCTTCGTGCGGGTTAGTGGACAAGACTGAGATGCTATGGGTGGAGAACAGCTTGTGAAAGGGATCTTGGGATTCAAAATTACTTCTTGGTTTTGTAGAATTTGTGTTTGTGAATGAAATTTGTGTAAAAATGAAATTTTTAAAGCTTTAAGGATTGTGTTGAGAGGAGATGTTTTTTTTCAGTAAGAGAGGGTGAACCTACTCCACTTGAAGGTACACCAGCATTCGAAGTAGTGGAGGATAGAGGAGTTTCAGCATGTCTTTGGGTAAATCAATGGTGCAAAATACCTGAGAAGGAAGGTACTTTAGCATTTCCCCATTATGGATCTTTTATTTTAAGAATATTGGAGAATTTAAGGAGGGTGATGTATCAAATAAGATTATTCCAAATGCACCTACTGCTAATGTTGAACAGGTGCCAGAGGTTTATCCGACAGTCCCAATTATTGATACCACCCAGAATGTCACAGTTCCAGTTATGCGACAGCCAATTCAGAATGCAGGAATGACTCAGCTTGAGCCCACACCTAATGCACAGACATCTGCACAAGACATAAACCAGAGACTACTGTGCCAACCATGACCCCTATGAATTCATTTGGTACGAATCAAATGTATGATGGAGTAGGTCCAATGATTGCTGTGACATGTCCTCCATGCTCAATGGGATCATCTGGAATGACTCAGGAACAGGCTAAGAGAACGTCCTGTACATATCCACAGCCCCTATCTCGAGGTAACAACATTAGTTTACAAGTATTTACAGCCCAACAATTGACTGAATGGTTAGACAATCTGAGTGGAGCATCAGTTCCAGAAAACACACCTGAAAGAGAAAAGACACTAAACATGGCTAGATTAAAATTGGAGTTAAATGAAATGATTGAGGGGACACTTGAATTGAACATATGAGATTGTTACAATGTAAACAAGTTGTGTTTCATGTGCAAGGAAGTTACTCTTTGAGCAAGATAGGCTTATGAGAAATTAACTAATTTGGCTGAAAATATGAAATTGAGATGAATAAATTAAAACAGTTGAAGAAGAGTTACAGATTAGAATTTGATTTGAGAGACATTGTGAACAGGAGATCACCTGGAATGAAACTTCACATTAAGCACTCAAACATGGGGAGCATTAGATAAATGGGAAGGTACATGGGCAAAGAAAAGAGATCAGGAGAAAAAGCTGACTACACCTTCAAATGATGTACAGTAGGCTGAGGGAGTTGTGAAAATTATGCCAATGAGAGAAATTCCGGAAGGAAATGTTATTCATGTCCCATGGAGCAGGAGTGACATACTGTCATTCACAAATGATTTCCAAAGTTAAGGAAAAAAACAGTAGAATGATAACAGCAAACAGAAAGTGTTAGATACTGGAATGTGGTGACATGTTTGTTGCCTAGTGATGTGGGGAAGAAGCTGGAATGTTAAGGCTGCTTGTCGGCAGTTGGGACGAAGGACCTGCCAGGGTTGGTTGTATTATTGAAGCTGAAATAAACTAAGACAATGTTTACCTAGAAAACGATGTTGGAGTATCTTTTCAGAAAGGGTTGTCAAGCTTGTGAAGTGCCTGTGGGAAGATATGAACACTTTATTTGAGACTGTAGTTCTAGCAGACTTATGGGTTGAGTGTAAGCGAAGTGTCACTTGGCCAACGCGTGAGCTGCCAAGAGATACAGTAGCAAGTGCACCGTCTGAAGTAGTAATGAAAAGTTATTACAAGGTGATTGAGTTTTTGAAAACTAGAGTTTTCCCTAAATATATTGATAAGCAAAGAATTGACAGGACATCTCAGGAGACAAGAGTCTGTTCATGCTTATTACTAGAGATAGTTGCATGCATTCAAGAAATACAACAGCACAGAAATTAATAAACCAAGAAAGATGATTCATTTTGAATTCAGATTTGTTCAAGGGTTGAAGCCTGAAATTAGATATGATTTGGAATCACTTGATTTGCTGGCAAGGAAAGCCAACTGATGAAGTTTTACATTACACAAAATACCGTAGTCACAAAATTAAATTGAAGCAGAAAAGGATAAGGGAAAAGGTAATGGTGATGCAAATCAAGTCCGCCCAAGCAGCAGGTCTGCAGGGATCACAAGGAATGATGAGTGCAGAAGGAATGCAGGGTACACAGCAGCAAGGACATATGGTGCCTCAGTTCTGAGGTAGAGGTTGTGGAATTCAAATAGATCCGAATACGAATGTGGCTGATGCTCAGAATATGAAGAAAAGGCTTCCTTGTCATGTGTGAGGCAACGTCGGACATGGGGGTGTCCATATAATAATGTAAATATTCTGGTGCAAGGTGGTGGTGTTGTGCAGATGGTTGACAACAGTCAATTTCAGAATCAAAGAGTTCAAAGGCCCTGAAATCAAAACATGAATGTCCCTACAGGAGCAGTCCAAATTCAGGCTCCCCAGCAAACAAGTACCATATCCCAACATCAAATCCAAGCACCGCAGCAAATGCAGATTCCACAAGCTCCGATGGCACAGCAACAGGTAATGATTCCTCTGCATAACACCAACCAAAGAACACATGCAAATGTAAATCAGTTAATCACACAATACCCATTGATTGATTTCAGTGATAATGAGATGAATGAAGAATATATGAATGAGAGTTCAGAAGAGGAAGAATGTGTGTTGGTTGCCTCACTGGGGGTAGATCAGCGTGGACCCTATGTGAACGTGTGTGTTGGGGGTATTGATGTTTCATTTCTGGTAGCCACTGGAGCAACTTGTTCCACTGTCAAATCTGCAGGAATCCATAATGTGCCCCTTTCAAGAAGGACAGTTCAGATTGAAGGAGTAGCCAACCAGCATTTGGTAAACCTCATTACTGAGCCAGTTCCCGTTAAAATAGGAACATTTGAGGATTTGCATCGATTCGTAGTCTACAATTCCAGTCCTGTGAGTCTGTCAGGAAGAGACTTGCTAGTGATGATGAACCTTCAAGTCAAACTGATGACATGTATACTTTCATTACATTGTGTCCTGCCATGACAGTCAAAGACTTGCCTGATGAATTACAAGAAAAAGTAGTGCTGAAAGTTTTGGATCTCTCTGGAAAATATATTGGGCTTATAAAGGATGTTGAACCAGTCAAAGTAACTGGTAAGCCAAATGCTGTTTTCCCCAGAACACCACAATATAACATGACTCCTGAAGTAACTGAAGGCATTATCCCAGTAATTAAAGACTTTGTTGAGCAGGGTGTTTTGAAGGAAGTTATGGGCAGCCAATGTAATTCTCCAATTATTGGACTGCGAAAGACAAGCGGGAAATATCACATAGTTCAGGATTTGAGAAAGGTGAACTAAATTGTGGTATCCTGTTTGTGCCATGGTGCCAAAACCAGCAGTGATCTTATTTCAGATTCCATGTGAAGCAGAACGGTTTTCGGTTATTGATTTGTCACAGACATTCTTCTCAATGCCTTTACATGTGGACAGTCAATTCCTTTTCTCATTCCGGTTTAGCAAACGTGTGCATTCATGGTGCCGAACGCCACAAGGGTTTTCAAAATCTCTGTCCATTTTCAATCATACTTTGAAGAAGAATTTGGAGTCCTTGGACATGCCATTTCAGTCTGCCCCACTGCAGTACATTGATGATCTTATGGTTGCGTCCAATACATGTGAAGCTTGCAGACAAGATACCATAGCGCTATTGAATCATTTGGGTGAAAAATGAAATAAGGTGTCTCCTACCATGTTACAGTATTGGAGAAAGAAGTAAAGTATTTGGGTTACCAAATTGAGAAAGGTGCACGGAAAATGTCCCAAGAGAGAGTTGCAGCAATTATGCAAATGAATCCCCCAGTTACACATAGAGATGTCAAAATGTTTTTGAGCATGATGAGCTACTGTCGACAATAGATCCCAAATTTTTCAGTGATTTCCAAATCACTGCAGAAGTTAACACACAAAGAAGTTGCAGAACCAGTGCTCTTCAATGAAGAATGCATGAAAGCTTTCACTGAGTTGAGAGAGACTTTGTGCAGAGCTCCGGCCTTGGGAATGCCTGATTATATGAAGATTTTTGCACTGTTTTGTCATGAATGTGGTGGATGTGCTCTTTCTGTTTTGACACAGTCGCATGGAGGAACAAACAGACCTGTGGCCTACTTTTCTGCCACATTGGATCCTGTTGCTGCTGTGTCGCCTAGCTGTTTAAAAGCTGTGACCACTACTGCTGTAAGCATAAGTCAATGCGAAGGCATTATGATGGGACATCCTTTAATTGATTATGTCCCACATTCAGTTGAAGTACTTTTGACCAGGTCCAAAACCCAATACTTTACAAGTGCCCATCTCACCGTTCTGAGTTATTGATCGTTGGATCAGCCAATGTGATTGTCAAGAGATGTGCAGTATTTAACCCTGCCACATTATTGCCGGTAAATGTTAATAATTGAAATGATGTAAATGAAATGAAACATGACTACCTTGATGTCACTGAACTGTGCACCAAACCCCAACCTGATATTCAGGACACTCCTTGAAATGAGAATGATTAAGTTGTATTTGTTAATGGCTCCTATTTAAGAAACAGCAAAGGTACTCTAAGAGCTGGTTACGTAGTCTGCACCCTCTCAGGAGTAGTGGAAGCTTCATGGCTTCAAGGAGTTGTTTCTGCCCAAGTAACCAAGATGGTTGCTCTTACAAGAGAATGCTGCATTTCTGAGCAGCTCAAAGTGACAATATTCACTGATAGTCAATATGAATGTGATGTTGTGTATGGTTTCGGGCAGTTATGGCACCAGCAAGGTTTCATGACCTCATCAGGATCACCCATTCGGAATGGTGAAATCATTTATAGTCTGTTAAATGCTTGGCAGTTGCCTGAGAGGAATGAGGTTGCAAAGTGCACCACCCACCAGAAGTCAAATGATTATGTATCTTTGGGAAATGCCTCTGCTGACCAAATTGCCAGGTATTATGCACTCCATTGCATCACCTTCAATGAAGAGAGGAGTGGTGGAAGTGACACCAGTGAGACAAATCAAAATTTCTTTTTGTAAGTGGTTGATACCTTGGAGGAAATCAAGAGGTTGCAGGAAGAGGCAATAGAGGAAGAAACACAGAGGTTGGACAAAAGCAGGTAGTGTTCAAAGGGAGGAAGAAGATGTCTGGATTTCAAATGAAGGAAAAGTTGTTTTGCCAGAATATTTGTTGAACTTGATGACTAGATATTACCATGGAAAGGTGCATCCCGGCAGAGATACAATGATTCGCACATTCAAACAGACATGTTACAACCCCAGATTTAGATTGCTTGCATAAGCAGTTTGTTACAGATGTGTTACTTGGCAACAGATGAATGTAGGGAAACGCACAGTGGTTAATTCATGCCACATTGGCAGATCGGGAGGTCCATTTAACAGAATGCACTTAATATCATTGAGATGCCTGCGTGCAATGGATTGATGTATGTGTTGGTTGTTGCATGCATGTTTTTCCACTAGATCGAGGCTTATACAACATGAAGGAATGATAGTCTCACTGTAGCTAAACTGCTGCTCAGGGAACTGATACCCCGTTTTGGGTTCTCTGCTTCTTTGGAATCAGATTGAGGAACTCACTATGGTAATGATTTCATAAAGTTTTTGTGTGCAGCAATGAACATTGAGCAAAAATTGCACTACAATTATAGACCAGAGACATCTGTATTGGTGAAACAGATGAATGGGACACTGAAAGCTCGATTAGCAAAGGTTTGTGCCTCTATAGCATTGAAGTGGTCTGATGCAACACCACTTGTCCTGATGAGCATGCTTAGCACTCCTGACAGGAAGACAGGTCTATTTCCCCATGAGATTCTTATGGGTCATGCAATGAGGCTACCAGCACTACCTGCAAATGCACTTGTGAACATAACAGAAGACTTAGAGCTGGATTATTTCAAAGGTCTGCCTGATGTAGTTCACTCTTTGTTTCATCGGGTTGAGGCAGCAACAGTTCAAACGGCTCAAGAACAGTGTCACAGCTTGAAAGCTGGAGATTGGATTTTAGCCAAGAAACATGTCAGGAAGACTTGCAGAGAGCCAAAGTGGAAAGGACCGTTTCAAGTTATCTTGGTGACAGCTGCAAAGTGTGCTGTTCTTCTGAACTTGGTCCACACAAGCCACACACCTAAAGTTCAGTTTCCTCTTGAAAACACAGAGTCTGATCCCGTAAGATCAAATGCAGAAAAAAAGGGTTCAGTTCAACCAAGGTGTGAGGACTGAACAAGTGTCTGAAGCAGAAACTGTGCAAAATGGTGAAGGTGCAAGCAATCCGAATGCAGACAAAGGTGCAGGAGAGCAAAGTCAAAGCCAACTAACTCCTGCTGGCACAACAAACGTTGTGAACACAGTTGCACCTGAAAAGAGAACAAATGGCCCATAACTGCACATGAACTGGTTGCTGATAAACTCCTAGCCATAACCGAAGCAGTCAAAGAGTAAAATCAAAGTGAAGATGAATATGGTGCTGTTGGGAGAATGAAAAGGAAAAGAGTGCCAAGTTGCAGATACTCTTCACCTGAATGGATCTATCTTGTCACAAATGAATGGGAGAACAAGTTTATGGCCTTTTGTTTTGAACGTGAGATTTCAGTTAAACATTCTGGAACTTTAAATTGCAGTTGAACTCAGTTTTGAAATAACCTTGTCAATTGATCAACAAAGACATTACACTCTTTAAGTGACCATAAGTGATCATCAGACTGTGCTCTATTGAAAACAAACATTTGAACTACTTTTGAGAACCTTTTTGTTGAATTTTGAAGCCCTTCCCCTTCCACCCCCGACCCCCCCACCCACTCTGTGACGTCAGCGTGCGAGCGCGCGCTGATTTGTCACAGGGCTTCCCCATCGCACTGGAAGCTGAAGTTCCAGTGCGATCGAAAGAGAAATGCTCAGCAGTTCTCTTTCGATCACGTGGGGGAGGCCCGGAGAGGCTTCAAAGGGAAGGAAATGTATTTCCTTCCCTTTGAAGTCTCTCCCAGCGTTTCAAAAGCCAGATTGCTTGCAATCCGGCTTTTGAAACGCCCACTAGACACCAGGGATTTTTTTTTGGTTTCAAACTGGCATAAGGGAGAGACCACTTGGGCATGGGTCGCTCCCGGGGGCGGGGGGCATTTTTTAGGAAGGCCTTTTCTGCCCCCCCTGGGGTCAGATCGGCATATTATTAGGCCGATCTGCCCCCAGGGGGGCAGAAACCTCTAAGGCACCAGGGATCTTTTTTTTTTTTTTCTTTTTTTTAGGTGGGGAGCGACCCCTTAGGCAAGGGTCGCTCCCCTAGGGGGCAAATTATATTTAGGCCATTTCTGCCCCCTTTGGGGCAGATTGGCCTATTTTGATGAGGGGCAGAAACCACTAGACACCGGGGATTTTTTTTTTTGTTTTTTTTTTACAGATGGGCAAGGGTCGCTCCCCTGGAGGGGAAAATTGTATTTAGGCCATTTCTGCCCCCTTTTGGGGCAGATCGGCCGATTTTTGCTACGCCAATCTGCCCCCAAGGGGGGCAGAAACCACTAGGCACCGGGATTTTTTTTTTGGTGCCAATGTCACGCAGGGGGAGCGACCCCGTAGGCAAGGGAAGCTACGGGGGGAGGGGTTGGGGGGGCAAATTTATTTTAGGACATTTCTGCCCCCCTGGGGGCAGATCGGCCTATTGTTATTAGGGGGGCAGAAACCTCTAGGCGCCAGGGCAAATTTTTTTCGTGTGTTTTTTTTTGTTTGTTTATTTTTTTAGAGATGGGGAGCGACCCATTAGGCAAGGGTCGCTCCCCTGGGGGGCAAATTGTATTTAGACCATTTCTGCCCCCCTTGGGGGCAGATTGGCCGATTTTAGGTCAATCTGCCCCCAAGGGGGCAGAAACCACTAGGCACCAGGATTTGTTTTTTTGGCGCCAATGTCACGCGGGGGAGCGAACCCGTAGGTAAGGGTCGCTCCAGGGCGGCGGTTGGGGGGCAAATTTATTTTAGGCCATTTCTGCCCCCCCGGGGGCAGATCAGCCTATTGTTATTAGGCCGATCTGCCCCCAGGGGGGGCAGAAGCCTCTAGGTACCAGGGCAAAAAAAAAATTTGTGTTTTCTTTTTTTTGTTGGTTTGTTTTTTTAGAGATGGGGAGCGACCCATTCGGCAAGGGTCGCTCCCCTGGGGGGCAAATTGTATTTAGACCATTTCTGCCCCCCTTGGGGGCAGATTGGCCGATTTTAGGTCAATCTGCCCCCAAGGGGGCAGAAACCACTAGGCACCAGGATTTGTTTTTTTGGCGCCAATGTCACGCGGGGGAGCGAACCCGTAGGTAAGGGTCGCTCCAGGGCGGCGGTTGGGGGGCAAATTTATTTTAGGCCATTTCTGCCCCCCCGGGGGCAGATCAGCCTATTGTTATTAGGCCGATCTGCCCCCAGGGGGGGCAGAAGCCTCTAGGTACCAGGGCAAAAAAAAAATTTGTGTTTTCTTTTTTTTGTTGGTTTGTTTTTTTAGAGATGGGGAGCGACCCATTCGGCAAGGGTCGCTCCCCTGGGGGGCAAATTGTATTTAGACCATTTCTGCCCCCCTTAGGGGCAGATTGGCCGATTTTAGGTCAATCTGCCCCCAAGGGGGCAGAAACCACTAGGCACCGGGAATTTTGTTTTTGGTGCCAATGTCACGCGGGAGAGCGATCCCGTGGGCAAGGGTCGCTCCGGGGGGGGTTGGGGGGGCAAATTTATTTTAGGCCATTTCTGTCCCCCCTGGGGCCGGCTGAGCTAGAGGTCAAAATCCACAGGTAGGAACTTTGCAAAAAACACCTCTGTTGTGAAAAAATGTGATGTGTCCATGTTGTGTTTTGGGCCATTTCCTTTCGTGGGCGCTAGGCCTACCCATACAAGTGAAGTACAATTTTTATCGAAAGACTTAGGGGAACGCTGGGTGGAGGGAAATTTGTGGCTCCTCTCAGATTCCAGAACTTTCTGTCACCGAAATTAGAGGAAAAAGTGTTTTTTTGGCCAAATTGTGATGTTTGCAAAGGATTCTGGGTAACAGAACCTGGTCAGAGACCCACAAGTCACCCCATCTTGGATTACCGGGGTTTCTAGTTTTCAAAAATGCGCTGGTTTGCTAGGTTTCCCCAGGTGCCGGCTGAGCTAGAGGCCAAAATCCACAGGTAGGCACTGTTTTCTATGAAAAAATTTGATGTTTCGACGTTGTGTTTTGGGCCATTTCCTTTCGTGGGCGCTAGGCCTACCCACACAAGTGAGGTACCATTTTTATCGGGACACTTGGGGGAACGATGGGGTGGAAGGAAATTTGTGGCTCCTCTCTTATTCCAGAACTTTCTGTCACCAAAATGTGAGGAAAATTTGTTTTTTTAGCCAAATGTTGAGGTTTGCAAAGGATTCTGGCTAACAGAACCTGGTCAGAGTCCCACAAGTCACCCCATCTTGGATTCCCCTATGTCTCTAGTTTTCAAAAATGCACAGGTTTGGTAGGTTTCCCTAGGTGCCGGCTGAGCTAGAGGCCAAAACCCACAGGTAGGCACTTTGCAAAAAACACCTCTGTTTTCTTTCAAAAAATGTGATGTGTCCACGTTGCGTTTTGGGGCATTTCCTGTAGCGGGCGCTCGGCCTACCCACACAAGTGAGGTATCATTTTTATTGGGAGACTTGGGGGAACGCTGGGTGGAAGGAAATTTGTGGCTCCTCTCTGATTCCAGAACTTTCTGTCACCAAAATGTGAGGAAAATGTGTTTATTTGGCCAAATGTTGAGGTTTGCAAAGGATTCTGGGTAACAGAACCTGGTCGGAGCCCCACAAGTCACCCCATCTTGGATTCCCCTACGTCTCTAGTTTTCAAAAATGCACAGGTTTGGTAGGTTTCCCTAGGTGCCAGCTGAGCTAGAGGCCAAAATCTACAGGTAGGCACTTTGCAAAAAACACCTCTGTTTTCTTTAAAAAAATGTGATGTGTCCACGTTGCGTTTTGGGGCATTTCCTGTCGCGGGCGCTAGGCTTACCCACACAAGTGAGGTATCATTTTTATTGGGAGACTTGGGGGAACGCTGGGTGGAAGGAAATTTGTGGCTCCTCTCTGATTCCAGAACTTTTTGTCACCAAAATGTGAAGAAAATGTGTTTTTTTAGCCACATTTTGAGGTTTGCAAAGGATTCTGGGTAACAGAACCTGGTCAGAGCCCCACAAGTCACCCCATCTTGGATTCCCCTAGGTCTCTAGTTTTCAAAAATGCACAGGTTTGGTAGGTTTCCCTAGGTGCCGGCTGAGCTAGAGGCCAAAATCTACAGGTAGGCACTTTGCAAAAAACACCTCTGTTTTCTTTCAAAAAATGTGATTTGTCCACGTTGCGTTTTGGGGCGTTTTCTGTCGCGGGCGCTAGGCCTACCCACACAAGTGAGGTATCATTTTTATCGGGAGACTTGGGGGAACGCTGGGTGGAAGGAAATTGGTGGCTCCTCTCTGATTCCAGAACTTTCTGTCACCAAAATGTGAAGAAAATGTGTTTTTTTAGCCACATTTTGAGGTTTGCAAAGGATTCTCGGTAACAGAACCTGGTCAGAGCCCCACAAGTCACCCCATCTTGGATTCCCCTAGGTCTCTAGTTTTCAAAAATGCACAGGTTTGGTAGGTTTCCCTAGGTGCCGGCTGAGCTAGAGGTCAAAATCTACAGGTAGGCACTTTGCAAAAAACACCTCTGTTTTCTTTCAAAAAATGTGATGTGCCCACGTTGCGTTTTGGGGCATTTGCTGTCCCGGGCGCTAGGCCTACCCACACAAGTGAGGTATCATTTTTATTGGGAGACTTGGGGGGACGCTGGGTGGAAGAAAATTTGTGGCTCCTCTCTGATTCCAGAACTTTCTGTCACCAAAATGTGAGGAAAATGTGTTTTTTTAGCCACATTTTGAGGTTTGCAAAGGATTCTGGGTAACAGAACCGGGTTAGAGCCCCACAAGTCACCCCATCTTGGATTCCCCTAGGTCTCTAGTTTTCAAAAATGCACAGGTTTGGTAGGTTTCCGTAGGTGCCGGCTGAGCTAGAGGCCAAAATCGACAGGTAGGCACTTTGCAAAAAACACCTTTGTTTTCTTTAATAAAATGTGATGTGTCCACGTTGCGTTTTGGGGCGTTTTCTGTCGCGGGCGCTAGGCCTACCCACACAAGTGAGGTATCATTTTTATCGGGAGACTTGGGGGAACATAGAATAGCAAAACAAGTGTTATTTCCCCTTGTCTTTCTCTACATTTTTTCCTTCCAAATATAAGAGAGTGTGTAAAAAAGACATCTATTTGAGAAATGCCCTGTAATTCACATGCTAGTAAGGTCACCCCTGAATTCAGAGATGTGCAAATAACCACTGCTCCTCAACACCTTATCTTGTGCCCATTTTGGAAATACAAAGGTTTTCTTGATAGCTACTTTTCACTCTTTATATTTCTGCAAATGAATTGCTGTATACCCATTATAGAATGAAAACGCACTGTAGGGTGCAGCTCATTTATTGCCTCTGGGTACCTCGGGTTCGTGATGAAGCTACAAGCCCTATATATCCCCACAACCAGAGGAGTCCAGCAGACGTAACGGCATATTGCTTTCGAAAATCTGACATTGCAGGAAAAAGTTACAGTGTAAAACGCAGAGAGAATTTGCAGTTTTTTTACCTCAATTTCAATATTTTTGGCGCCATGTTTAGGTTTCTGGGATCCAGCATTGGTTTCACGCCCATTTCTGTGACTGACTGGAAGGAGGCTGAAAGCACAAAAAATTGTAAAAATGGGGTATGTCCCAGTAAAATGCCAAATTTGTGTTAATAAATTGGGTTTTCTGATTCAAGTCTGCCTGTTCCTGAAAGCTAGGAAGCTGGTGATTTTAGCACCGCAAACCCTTTGTTGATGCCATTTTCAGGGGAAAAACCACAAGCCTTCTTCTGCAGCCACTTTTTCCCATTTATTTGAAAAAAAGGAAATTTTCACTGTATTTTGGCTAATTTCTTGGCCTCCTTCAGGGGAACCCACAAAGTCTGGGTACCACTAGAATCCCTAGGATGTTGGAAAAAAAGGACTCAAATTTGGCTTGGCTAGTTTATGTGGACAAAAAGTTATGAGGGCCTAAGCACGAACTGCCCCAAATAGCCAAAAAAAGGCCTGGCACAGGAGGGGGAAAAGGCCTGGCAGCGAAGGGGTTAATTATCAAATGTATGACTGTGTGCATTTTATTGATTGTGGGAATGAGTGTTTCAATGAAAGGAGAGATGCCATGCACAGCAACTCCAGAGCAGAGAATGGCAACATCTAAGCAGGATAAGTTTTACAAAGATGAGGGATTGCTTAATTTAGATGACACTAAGGGAGATTTGTCTTCCAATGTTTATTAAAGTTTGCTGCATGAGTACGTGCACACAATGAATGTGCGTGATTGTTACGTGTGTACACAAATTCCTTCATCATTACAAGAAGGAATCACTTATCACAGCTTAACATTGACATATGGAATTAGTTGCAGTTTAATCTTAGCACATTTTTACAATCAAGTGTACATTCAGTATTTCTATTCTAATTTCGATTTAGTTTTCTCTTTTGCTCCTTCAGAATTTCAGCAGTGTCGTAAAAATTAAGGATATTGATTTAGTAGGTGGGTTCTTTGAACCTACGCTGACTTTTGGCACAGAATTTGCACACCGGAATAATTTAACATGTCTTCTTACACAGGTAGAAAAGGAGTTCATTAATCAAGTTGATGACAGAAGAAAAGCAACAAAAGAAAAGATAGACAAGGGTATAGTTTCCAGAAAGAAAACAGTTCAGAACACACCTGATACACAAGGACGCTTAGCTTTAGATTGGCAGCATGTAGGGGAGCTTTGTTCATATATGACATAATCGAAAACTGACAAGTTTGTTGGAACGAGTGAATGCATACATTGTTTAAGAATGTATGTGAATTTATGCTAAATGGACAAGACCCCGCTGTGCTTGGTGCATATTACATCTATGGTAAGAGTGTTTGTTCCGAAAATCTATCAAGTGGACAACGTCGGCAATACAGCAGTGATTGACAGACTTAGAATGAGATTTAGAAGAGGAGCAAGTAGTTCAGAGATTACTGGAGATGTTTTTGGAGCTTTTATTCCATCAGTGGCTGTGGTCTTGAATGACATAGAGCTAAGGAAGTTATCAATGATTGTAGATAAGATGTCAACTGAATTATCAGGTGCAATGCTCCTAATGGACACAGAAATGGTTGTGGAAAGGTCTATGATTTTAGCAAAGGAAGGTGGAGTCTGTTGAGTTTTAAAGTCACAGCACTGCTGCACTTACTTTCCAGACAACAGTAAAGAGATAAGAAGATACCTGTCTAACTTGACAAATCTAAAAAATGACTTGAGTGATCTGAAGCAGACAAGTGTTTGGGAAACAATAGGTGAAGGATTCTCGAAGATAGGATCTTGGTTTAAAGATCTAGGAAACTGATTTGTGAGAATGATCCTGAAACCATTATTGATTATGACAGTGTGTATAACTTATGCACTTGGATTTTACAAGGCCCACAATTTCTGGAAAAGACAAAGAGTATATAATAGACAGAGGAGGGAAGAAATGGAAATGGAGAATATGCGAAACATGTATTACCAGACAATGAAGAGATTGGACAATTATCGCAGTCCTAGATCTACGCGCTATCAAGCTACAAGGTTTTGATTTGTCTCATTGTTAATGAGAAAAATTATTTTGTGATGGCATAGATTGCCGTCAGAGGAATGACTGAGAGGAATTAAATTTTATTAGTATATTAGTAGCATAGAAGTTAGCATATGGTGTCTAATTAACTTACATTAAAAGGCCTAACAGAGAAATTAACACGAAAAATGAAAATGTGGACGTTACAAATATGGTGGACCATGTGGCCGGCATTTGTATTAGATATTACAATTTAACATGAAAGATTTATTTGCTTTTATATTAAATTAAGTATTAATATGAATTACTAAGAAGAGTGTTTTATTAAGATGAATATTAGGAGTATTAAATTAACATGAATAAATCGTACTTATATTAAGTTAAATGGATTTGGTTAATGTGGGTTACATGTGTGCAGAAAAATAAATGCACGTTTGAAATTGTTCTAACATGCTGTAAGTATTGTTTGCAATGAAATTATTTGCTTTGCATATTTGAATTAAATTATAAGGTGCACAATAAGTTTTATTTATGTATTATATTGTATTGATGTGCATTAAGGTTTTCTTAGCTTTCCTAGGTCTGAAAGATTCATTTTGCAGCAGTAGAGGAAAATTATTTGCTTATTCTGTTCTCTTTAACCTGAATTATTTCCATAGGTTGCTGACACGATATTGGATGACCTATTGTATTGAAGACAAAAAACATGTTTTAGTATTAACTATGTAAAAATATTTGTTCTAGCTGTTGAACAAGACAGGAAACTTATGATTCTCATGGGAAATTGCTTAGTTCATTTTGTGTACGGTGAGAGAGAATCCTAGTGTTGCAAATAATTAGAAAATGTATTATTTTGTTGGTACTGCGTGAAATCATTGAAATGGCAACGCACTTTTGCTGAGAAAATCTGGAATAGTTGCAAACTTGATGGTGCCACCGACAGCCATTGGACGTGGAATCTAGTACATAATGATGTGCCTACCTGAAGGACGAATCAACGGATCATGAAGATTTTTAATTAACGAGAGACTTTAAGAACTTAATTTTTAGTTCATACAAGTTTTCTCCTGCCTAGAGTCTGTCCAGATGTTTGCCAGAATCCGTCTATTCCCATCTTAAGTCTGCTGCTGTCACCTTCTATTTTCTCCAAGTCACCTGATGAGTTTTCTTTTAGTCTTAATTGCCCCATTGGTTTATGCGGTTCAGAACTAATATGCCCAACTAATTCTTAACTTCTGACGTATCCTATGTGCAGCCCATGTTCTGCACTTTCCAGATGATGCTTCTCAACTGACATGAGAAGAAAGTGACTGTTCTAGCTGATGAAGTATTGCTGTCTGCTGTCCCATGAGGAGAGGTATCATTAAATGTGGTTTCTTGTTTTCCTTTTCAGCTGAGATAATTACACCAGCATATTTTTATAGAAAGTAACCCTAGTTAGATGAACATTTCCAAATTATTTTTGTCTTGTTCCTTTTTACTCTTGCCTGCATGTATTAGTCCGTACCCACACATTCAAGTCTGAAATTTTGTTAGAGTAAGGATGGCCCAGCTCTGAAATTGACAGAAAAAATTGTAGTTTGATGATTTATTGATGTCACCATCATCTGCTTTGAAATCTGATACTAATGTGCATTATGTGGTTTTTCTAATTTATGTTCTTCTTTTGGAATGTTTAATAGTATTGATGTTTAATAGGTTAAATCTCTTCATACATTTTGGACAGCCTATGAGATTCAAGTATGTTTATAATTTAGTTTTGTGCACTATATACGTGATACTGATGATCGGATTGTAATAAAGCTTTGAAACTTTATTCAGTTGAATTAGTGTTAAGTTGTTCATGGTGTTCAGAATTCTTTATGTTTTTAGGTCATTGATTTATGATTGAACAAATCTTACTACTACTCTCTTCGCCATGTCTAAAGATCTAGTCGACCTTTAGTGGTAAGGTTAAGGTATGTTCACTCACCAGCAGACTTGTGGTTTCTGATCCCGAGGTGGGAAGAAGATCTTCCCTGACACGCCAGCACAATATATAAATGGTGTCTATCTGTATGTTATATTTTCATTGTGTGGCTTTACTTTAGAAACATAGGCATTCCTTGACAACTTGCAGGTGTTAAATATTTTTTCTGTTATGCTTTAAATTAGGTCAATACATCTTTTCACTCAGTATGAAGGAGTGGAGAATAGTTCAATCAAATTCTCTTCAAGAACAACAATTTTAATTAAACAGTATGACCCATGTGGCCACACAAGAAAACTCCAGTCTGAAATAAAGGTAAGGGGTCTTATTACAAACTCAGACTCCACGTTAGGTAGACAATTTTCAAAACAAAGTTAAGATACAGAATCACCATGGGTTGTCTAAGACGCTGAAAAAGATTCAAGTGGAGTAACATCAAAAGGATTAAATATTCAACAATGGGAATACATAATATCAAAAGGATAATTTAATGGGTAGAAAACAAGTACTGTTCAGTTCTTTTAATCTTTAAGGCAGTTTAAGAGTCAGCTAAGCTTAGCTCACTAGGGTAAGGGAAAATCCCCACAGATTGGCAAATGCACATGTGTTGGGCTAAATAACACGAGGGCAAAAAGTAAAAAGGAAAGGGACAAAAAGAATTTGGAAAAATTACATCTGAAGCAAGAGGTGACTAAGCAAGGTTGGCAAAAGATAGGTAAAAAGGGAGGACATCAGCATGTCAGTAGCTGAGTCAAGAGTTTTCTTCTGAAGTCAGGGAATTTTTTAAAGCCTTATCAAAGCATTGTAAAATGAAAGGGTAAGAGTAGAGAGGTCTGTATCTCACAAAGTCCTGGCAGAAGCCAAGCGAAGAGTGCTGCTAAAGCCACTGGGGAACAGTATATTGAAACCCCAAGTGTAAGATGATTCACTCGTCTATCACTATACATGACTCAAAGGGTGTAATTGTCCAATGAAAGTCCATCGTACGACATGGAACTGAAACATTAGGAAAGATTCCCATTACCAACATTGGATTGGCATCCTTCTTAGCTCATCCGTATGATTTGAAACAAATGTTTACAGTTCACTTCCACAGTTCTTCAGTGTACTGGACTCAAGGTTACTTTCTCAGGCTTGCTATGTGTAAAATAATAGGACATCTATTTCCAAGCTAACATTTCATGGGAACGAAGTCTGAAAAAAAAAGTCTTGATAGCAAGAATGACTAAACATTTTTCTGCATGTTTTATGAACAGGGCCTTGCAAGCCTCACTCAGCTAAGCACAACGAATTAAAATAGTACATTCATTTTAACAAAATAAGACACATATAACCTTCAAAATAATAAATTCAACATTAATTATCTTTGTCAATGCTCATTGTGCTGTAGTTTTAAAACAAAATAACTATATTAACATATTCTGTAAGTATAACATGGAACTGCCTTTCAACATCGGCAGGCAACCTTTAAAACATTACTCTTCAGAAATTAATGTCATTATTGTTTTAGTGAAGACTATTGATTAACATCATGAAGAATCACATTGAATTTTATTAATTGGTTAAACATTAAGTTTTAGGGATGCCACATCAGTCAAAATCAGTTCTCTTCAGTGAATGCACATTAAAATAGGCTTTTGGTGTACCACTTCACAATTAATCGATTAGTACTTCAAATAACAAAATGCAAATATTGTCACGTATAGGTGATTACTCTGACATCAAAGGTAGCAATAGCATTTCTGTTACATCAGAAGCCTACATGGAACATTTGATTGAAATTGAATCTTTGTGAGATCTGGGTTCCCTTTTTGTACCCAGCCGCTGTAGCCCACCTCATGCTGGACTGTCTTGACCCAATTAAGCCTCTTTAAATGACATCCAAAATGTTACCATCTGACTGATACTAAATTATCACCATAAAACGTACCACCATGTGCAAAGAAGCTTAAGTCTGGTGTTTACTAGCTACACATCCTATGCAAGAAAAAGCCCTTCTTTGATCACAGGACTTTAAACCATCAGGCCAGTACATATGTAATATCATGCTGCTGGAGGACATTCAATACTACTACCAAAGTCATTACTAGCTCAAATCAAATGTATAATTCATGTAGCAACACATCTAGTTGTTGAGGCCTACTCTGATAGGCATGGACCGTCACAGGTTCCCACTCTCCTAGGTATAAAGAGAAGTCAAGGTCATGTGAATCATATTCAAAGCCTTTGATTTCAAACAACACTCTTATCTTCACAGCAATATCAATAATGAAGGCGGGTCTCGCATCCCAAGAAATATATCAAGGTTCGACCTCAATGTATCTTTCTTGAAAAGAAGAAAGCTCACAATTAGTGACCCAGTTGGTCCTCTGATTGTTTGTTTTAAGGTATTACGTTTTTATTGCTGGCAAACTGGTTTCTTATACACTTTGATTATGAGTTGGTCGGAATTAGGGGCCAAATTTACTTAGGCCTAGCATTGCCATTGCTTTACGCAAGATGAAGTGAGGCAACGCAAGGGCACAAGTCAGCTTGATTAAGGTAACGAGCCCCCTTACATGGCTCTGCATGGCTTATTAATTCCACAGTAACACAAGGTAGTGCAAATAACTCCTTTGTGTTACTCTGCTTTGGGAAGGCATTCCATGATTGTAATATGGGCATTCCCATGGATTTAGATGAAATCCCAATTGTACTAAGGGTATTAAACCTGAGAACCGGGGATTGCATCAAAATTGTACACCTTCTCAACAGAGGCACGACAAGGAGAAATATTTTAATTTCTCCTCTTATTAACTCTTTTTCCATATGCTGCATTCCACAGAAAACATACAAAGATGAAAATGCCTTTAAGGTTTTCCTTGTGCCAGAAAGCGTCCCTTTCAGCACAAATACAATGCTGCCTGTATTACAGGCACCCTTGTACCTTAACACAAGGGTGCCTGGATTGGCACTAGGAAGCACTCAGTGTGCCAGGGCAGGGAGAGAGCAGGAATACATCTACTAAGATATGATGCATTCCTGCTCTCTCCCTGTCACACAGCACAGCAAGTTTTCTTGCTGCATTACATTGTCTGACATTTTGATAAATCCGGCCCCTGGTGTTTTGGTATGGAGGCCAGGAATCTCCGATTCCAGATGATATACCTTCACCAAATTTGGGCTACTCTAGGTTCACTTCCTGTAATGTGGAATAACTTCACACAGTCAGAAATACAGGGTCTCTTACCGTACATTTTATCCCATTGCAGAGAGAAAACCACTGACATTTTTCACTTCCAAGGGTCATGTGGGAGCCAGAATGTTCTGCTGCTTTTGTCTCACAGGCTCTGCAGCAGGATAGTAAAATAGGAACCCATATTTCCATACATGGAATTAATGGGTTTGGAGTTTGCGAAGCCCATAATTCTGATTCTGGTGTAATTCAATGAAGTGATCACTCCCGGTGAAAAAGCACCACTCATAATGAGGTCCATACTGTGATGTGACCTATTTAAATAAAAGTAATGGATACAACCGTCTTATAAATTATGCACAGTGCCACACTCATATGGGATAATACATTGTACACTAAGGACCTCATTATGAGTGTCGCGGTGCGAGGACTGCCACAATCATGGTTACGGTCCAAGCACTGCACTCCAGGTGGTCTGATCAGCACATTACAACCATTGCAGGTGGACCGCCAGAGAACCACCATCCTGCCAGCAACATTGTTCCTGGTGGGCTGACAGAGGTCTGAGCTGTACTCAGCCACAGTGGTGATTACAACTCAGCTTTCCACCAGCCTTTCCATGGCGGGGAACTCACCATAAAAAGGCTGGTGGAAAGCCAGTGCCGGGGGCCACAGGGGACCCCTGCACTGCCCATGCCCATGGCATTTGCAGTGGAGGGCCCTCCCTAATCAGCACCATTGGAAAGCATTCTGATGGTGCTGGTGTGCTACGTTATTGGCCCCGGCTCCCTTAAAGCAGCCAGGGACAATATCATAGCACTGTTCCTGCCGGTTAGGCCGACGGGAACACATGATACAATGTTCCTGCTGGTCAGCCTGGCAGAAACATTGTAATACGCTTGTGGGGGGGGTGCCAGTGGTATGACGGTGGCATCCTCCCCACAAGCTTGGCTGGCCGCTCATCCAACCGCCAGACTCCTAATAAGGCTCTAAGTCCCTGAAAAGACTTCTACCATATTTTAATGATTACAAACTACTCATCAACTATTACATTTTATAACTATGCAGTTTTACTAATTCTCTAAAAAAAATGTTTTTGACATTTTAATCGCAAAATGACTGCAACCACTCCACTAGCCTTATTCCATTTGGAAAACATTGTGATATGGAGAGTCGAAATATGGCATAAACCAGGGAATTATAAATGGAAATAAGGTTTCTTAAAAGCAATAAAGGGGTACGCAAATGTTCCAGTTTAACCTAATAGCTCTCTGTTGTTGTATTTAAAGTTTTAATGTAGGTAAAAGTGAAGATAAAAATACACAAAAAGCACAATGCTGAGATGCTGTTTGAAGCAAGTGCACAAAATCAATACAGTTCCTTAAGACCGAAACAAAAAACATTTGTGTCTCTCTTTTAGTCTTATAAGGAATAAAAAATGAAAATATAAATAATGAAAATGAACATTCCTAAGGACAAGCATCTGCAAATTAATTTTTCAGTAATCAGCTTTACTCTTTTATATTTAACTATACACTGCTCAATGTTTTTGTTATACAGCATTTTTATTCTCTTTCAAGATGTATTTTTGATTAGTGCATATCACAGTGGAAGTGGACACTGAGAAAGGGTAAGTCAAAGGACGCGTGCAACAAACTACCCACCTCCTATAGCTGTGCTGGACTCTAGAATAGGTGAAACAGATCCGACTTCAGCTTGTTGCTGGCTTTAACTTTTGTCAGGAGTGGTAAGAAGGTTCAATTTTGATTGTCCACACGGCATAGAGTCTCTCTGACACGGGCCCCTCAGATCTTGAGAGGAGGAAGTGATAGGGATCTTTCTGTTGGCAGTACTTGTACCTCATCTGCCTGGTTGTTAGATATGCCTCAGTCACTACAGATCAATGTATCCTGGTTTGAAGGCACTGATTGATGTTCATGTGTAATTAATATCATGAACCAAAGAACAGAAACCAACATTTCAGGTGTTTGCTGATGTGAGTTGCTTCGTCTTTACACTTGCCATTGTTTGTGATTAGAATCTATAACCCATTACAGCCTCGTCTGAAAATATTAAAAAACAAGCATTTGCAATGTAATGGGTCTCACTTTTGCTCGAGTTAAAGCTATTAGCGTTTTAAACTCCTAGCCTGACTTTTCTTGCCACATAAACTGAAACGTAAAACAGTTTCACATAAGCGAGCCTACGGCTGACATGAGCGTCAAGCAGACACACAAAAGGAAACAGAAGTTCGCTTGCAGTGAAACATGTCGGCACAAGTGCAATTATCCATGTAATCAGCAAAAGAGCAATTATCTATGTAAAAGGGTTGATGTCATGCAAAGTGCTCAACCACTGCCCAGCGAGATCGCGCTGACTATGAAATAAAAATAAAAAGAAGTCCAGAAACCATAAGGAAAACATGGAGGCTCTTATGTTTTCAGAAGTTGGCAGGTGCGCTCGAGGAGGGCTAACCACTGGAAAAGGCATGACGTGTGCATGCCTTTCACTAATGAAATCCAGCAGATTTTAAAAGGCACACCCACAAACCAACCAAACTGATGGGCATGACATGGGTGTGGTTAGAAGCCCATAGAGAGATTACACCAGGGACAGAGCACTTTGTACGCTCAACCATAATGACAATGATTCCAATGCGAACATGTTTTGTCATGTAGTTGCATATGCTTCAGAAAAAGAAGGAGATTGATGTATAATACATATAAAATGTGTATCCAGTGCTTAATGTGTTAAACTGTCAGGCCCAAGGTTTAGTTCTGTAGTGCTGGTCTGGCGCTATCAAAAGGCAGCATGCCAAATGTAAACACTGCAAAGTCTTGATTTCACCTTATGCCTTAATTATCCACCACCAGACACTCCCTGACAGTTTTGGATGTTTTTTTTTTATCTCTGCTTTCCCTTCTGTCACTGTTATTCCATCTTTCTCATCCTCCTTCTTTCCCACTTTTGGGTTTTTCATTCTTGCTCTGGAACAAAGTCTGTTAAGAAAAATAAAGTGCTGGTCTTCAAAAATTTGTGCCAGAGGCTGCACCTTCAACCACTTGCTCAAATGAAGCACCGTAAGCCTCACATATTTAAGCTGAGCTGTGACAAGGAGTTGTGCTGAAATTATGCTGAAGTAGTGTAAGGCTTTTCTTCAAAAAAGGACTCACACAGATTGTTATTCCAATACTGCAGTCTAGCAGAAAGGTGTATTTCAAATGATGTTCTATGTTTGGTTTTCAGTGCACATCTTACATTTAATTTATATGCATTTGTGCAGAGCACAATATGCTAATTAGTACTATTTTTATTGTGGGGAGGGGTCAATATTCATGGGAGGCAGAGCCTTGCGTGGGTCATATTGTCATATTGCCTCACCCCTCTCTCCACAATGGCAATAAGTGGCATATTACACACAGCACATCCACATACATTTTTGTTTCATTGTTTTTCATCATTTATAGTGGTTATAAAGAAAGATAATTATCAGAACCAGATGAAACAAAGTTAAATGTGTGCAGTGAGATGGGGGAATGGGGCCAGCATCCGTACAAGATGGTGGCTCCCTTCTGAGCTCCAGAGAGCCGATTGCAACGATTTGTTTACCTTGCGGCCATCAGTGATAATCCAGGTGCCAGGAATCGTGGATCTTCACAAAACTTCCCTGCAATGTCTGTAAACAGCAAAAATGGGCAGCATGCACCCTGTGAGCCCAAATGCCAACCTTTGCCACACCACAAGAGAGGCAAGATGGTAGCACCCGCGAGTCAAGCATGAGTCAAGTGCAAGTCAAGTGCAAGTCAAGTGCTCTGAGGGCCTGATCCTTTTCCTGCCTGCTGACATCCTATTGAAACTACCAAAATACCAATCTATACTCCCTATCCAGTGTTCCATGTCCAGGTACCTTTTTTTTAATGGCAGCCCCAAGCACAACTCTGCCACATTGCGAGAGGAGCCACGGGGAAAAACAAGATGGTCCTGTCCTGCGAGTTGAGTGCAAGTCATACATGCAAGTCATACATGTTGAGGGCCTGTCTCTGCCCTTGTTGATGTACTGCCAACACAACACCCTCTGCAGCTCACAACCTACAGGTACCTTTTTTTTCTAATAATCTATTTTCTGAGCCACCCTGCCACCAATTTGGGGCTCCTTCCTCACCTCCAATGAAACTCTTTGACTCTGGTCTTCAAACACTTACTTTAAAAAAATGACTCCATGCTGACATCCCATAGATGTGAAATCACCAAACTAGGGGACCACAACAGGAAAGGAAGCCTCAATTTAATATTTGTGCTGCCAGAGGGGCTAGAGGACAAGGCCCCATCTGTGATCACCTTCCTGGAATCTCCTTCCACAAGGATTTTGAGCTTGAACAGGCACATCGGGTCCCCCCTTTCAAACCGAAAAACACCACATCACCTGCTTTGAACTACAAACCTCTATGTTATCCATATTCTGAGCTCATTCTGGTGCATAGAAGAAAAATCAAATCACCATCCTGGCAAGTCACTAGAATTTCCATTTCCAAAGACTTCACCAGGAACACTGTTTCAAGCACTGTTTCTGGCACTGAGGAAAACACTGTCAAAAGGAGCGATACAACACTCTTCAATTGACCCATCTAAATCTAAAAAGGAAAAAGTCACATTTTCCTGAAACCTTCTTACTTGGTGAGTTTCTTGTACAAAACTTTTGATTCACATATAGATGACTCGTAAAGTGTTCTCAGATGACCATCTTCATATTTCTGGTTTACCAAGTGAGGTCTGTTTACATCTTTTAGGAACCCCCTACCTTTGAGGTTTGCAGCCACAACTTACAGTGCTCCTTCCTCTGTTTCTGCTGTTTTCAGCTATCATCTATGTCCTACACAAAGGTCTTCCACTGTTCTCCATTTATCTCAACCTCTGTACTACTATTAACACAATTCAATTGTCTGCTCCTTGCACTAATTTCCAAACTGTTTGACTCTAGTTAGTTTTCATTGGACTGTCGGATTTATGGATCTCCTATCTGGTTGATACAATAACCATATACTCTCTGATGACTTAACCATTGCCTTGAGGCCATGCAAGCTCCATTTGCCAAATTGTTTCTCCTGTCATTCCTGCTACTTCTTCTGTTTGATGATAATGTTGCTAACCTTGCTCCATCTTATCAGTAAGTATTTCATGCATTATCAATGTAGCACCTTGATTGACCGTGCTTGTGCTTTGTTTCCCTCTCCTACATTTTTACCTTTTACTGTTTACTGTTTTGCAATGTTCTCTCACAGCTCCAATAGAATTATCTCTGTGCCATTTAATATTTTTTACCTGAGCATGTACTTCTGACAGTGATATCTGTCATGCTTGGTGTCAATGTTGCTCAATAATCCTTTAGCTAACCACCTGGTTTCCACCCTTAGCATGGCCGCGTAACTGTGAAGCCCCATGATCATAAGTATAGCATGTTCATTCTTATCATTCCTGTTGATACAACATGTTCTTCTCACCTTGTAATTGTGTTGAATGTTTGAACTACATAGTTTATGATTACGCTGTGTATTTATTTATCCCTTCTGGTAATCTCTGGTGTGGTGGGCTGAAGCTCTCCCCCTTTTTATGCATGATAACCATTGCCCTGTATTTCAGTTATGATTCTATAATTTTCACCCCGCCCCTCCACTCCATCACTTTCTCTCCCTCTGAGCCATGAATTCTGGACAACATAGCCCTTGACTTGCCACATACAGGCCCATATTTATACTTTTTGACGCTAAACTGCGCTAACGCAGTTTAGCGTCAAAAACTTTTGCGCCGTCTAACGCCATTCTGAAGCGCCATGCGGGCGCCGTATTTATGGAATGGCGTTAGACGGCGCAATCAGACCGGCGCTGCCTGGTTTGCGTGGGAAAAAACCACGTAGACCAGACAGCGCCGGCGTAGGGGGAAAATGGCGTATGGGCGTCTTAAAATGGGGCAAGTCAGGTTACGTCGAAAAAATCGTCGTAACCCGACTTGCGCCATTTTTTTTCGACGCCCATCCCCCATCAACATGACTCCTATCATTGTAAAGATAGGAGTCATGCCCCCTTGCCCAATGGCCATGCCCAGGGGACTTCTGTCCCCTGGGCATGGTCATTGGGCATAGTGGCATGTAGGGGGGCACAAATCAGGCCCCCCTATGCCACAAAAAAAAAAAAAAAAAATACTTACCTGAACTTACCTTAATGTCCATGGGATGGGTCCCTCCGTCCTTGGGTGTCCTCCTGGGGTGGCCAAGGGTGGCAGGGGGGGCCCCTGGGGGCAGGGGAGGGCACTCTGGGCTCATTTTGAGCCCACTTGTCCCTTAACGCCATGCCTGACCCAGGCGTTAAAAAGCGGCGCAAATGCGCCGTTTTTAGCCACGCCCACTCCCGGGCGTCTCTTTTGCCCGGGAGTATAAATACCACGTAAAGGCCTGGGAGTCATTTTTAAGACGGGAACGCCTCCCTTGCATATCATTAACGCAAGGAAGGGGTTCACGCTAAAAAATGACGCACATTCCGGGAACTTTGGCGCTAGACGCCTCTAACGCCATAGTATAAATATGGCGTTAGTTGGCGTTAGTTTAGCGTCGAATTTGCGTCGAAAAAAACGACGCAAATTCGGCGCAAACGGAGTATAAATACGGGCCACAGTGCCCCCGCCTCACAGCAGACAGGCACGTATCACCTCCCAACCCAGATGACTTCTCAATACACCCTTATGCTCAAGGTTGTTTCCCTTAACATTAAAGGCCTCACCCACCCAGTGAAATGAAGGGAGTTTACCAACTACTGCTACTCTTTTCCTCCAGACAAACCAGAATTGGCTACAAAGAGGCACTCTCCATACAATCAGACAGAGTTTTTGACCTACACTGCTCTGCCGCAAACTCTAGGAAGAATGGTGTAATCACCTTGATCTCTCAGTTTTAAGATCTGAAGAAGACGATAATGGCAGACAGCTGATCATGCAGCTTTATGTGGTAATAGAAATACATGCCGTAAACATTTATGCCCCTACTTAGGACGACCTACAATTCTGGGACAATTTTTCTGCAAAACTTTCACTTCTCCATCCTAAAGCCTGAATTGTCCTGTGTGGCAGCTTCAACATCCCGAGGGACATCACACTGGCCAGGCACTCTATCTTCAGGTACAGAGTACCCAAGGCTCATAAAGCAATGCACTCTCTCTATACAACGTATCACCTAACCGACGTCTGGAGACTGCATAGCCCTACAGGAAATGTCTTCACATTTTTCTCTCCATCACATAATGCCACTACTACATTTTAGTTGACTCCTCCCTCCTTCATGATCACTTACAATTTCAGACTGCGCCACAATCTCGATCACTCTACAGATACTACTCATCCAACTTAAAGGTCACACTTGGTGTATAAACACAAAGGTTCTAGATGATGACAGAACTATGGTTGATTTGCATAAAGAACTGTCTTTTTTCATGCAAGAGAACAAAGCTTCTGCCTCCTTCATGATCACACTCTGGGACACACTGAAGTGCTTCTTCAGTAACCCACATGTCTAGAAAAAAACACTGGACAAACTAACTGCAGGGATTGAAGCTAAAGAATTGCTCTATAGACACTCAAATGACCCTCTAGACATGGTGGCACTCAAAAGTCTCAAATATGAATATAACCATAATTAGTAAACTTGCTAACTTATGGGTTCACACCCAGAACAGAGGGAATTGTTTAACTTGAACAAGGTTGGCAGATCCCTAGCTCTATATGTGAAATTCAAAAGCAACTCCACTCTACTCCAGAGTATCAAAAACTACCAAGGTAGATTTCAGACAAGAACCAAGGACATCCTCAAGGCCAAAGTCTATACTGAATTATATACCTGAATCTCTATACTGAATTATATACCCGGACCATAAGCACACCAAATAGGCTTGCTTAGACTTCCTCTGAAACCAATAAAATTGATCTCTTCTAATAATCAACTCATTTTAAACAGACTGCTCGATAGAGATGAGATCACACTAGCAAGCAAATCTAATTCTACTGGTAAAACCCAAGGTCTGATTGGTCTTCCCATCAATTTCTATTTAAAAAAAAACCTTTATACCTGTGAATATAGACCCGTTTAGTGCCCTGAACCTTTTCACCACCTCTGGTAAAGTGTTCGGCACAGTTTTCAAGGCTAATATTGTGGTCATTCCCAAGGATAGGAAAGACCATTCTGACCCTAGAGATTTTAGAACATCTCACTATGGAAGCAAAAATGAATACAAATAACCCGGCCATGCAGCTTACTCCCCTGATAACTAAAATGGCCCATCTCACTCATACAGCTTTATCAAAGGCAGATTAGCCTGTGACAACATCCACTTAATTCAGAATCTTCTGACCCGCTCTCTCCTTCAGCAGCTGCTATAGCTCTTGATGCAGAGAAAGTCTTCAAGAAGGTTTCCTGGCCATATCTAGAAGCCACCCTATCCAGATATAACTTAGGTGACTCCTTCTTCAGAATGACCACAGCATTGTACTTTAATCCCTCAACTAAACTTAAAATCACTGTTGCCCTGTCAGAACCCTTTGTCTCACAACAGAGTACTTATCAAGTCTGCCCACTATCCCCCTTAGTATTCCTTTTGGCAATCAATCCTCTCCTATTAATGTTAAATGAATCCACAGAAATTGCAGGCATACAATTCGGAAAAGTAACCTATAAAACAGTGGCCTATGCAGATGACAAGTTAATATTCACAGAATCTCTTTACAGAGGAATGCCAGAAATCCTGAATATTATCAGCCAGTTCTCCTGCTTCTCTGGATATTATTTAAAAAAAAGAAAAACAGTGATGTTCATTGTCACCCCTCCGGTGTCGTCAACTTCAACTTCACATGAAAATCTAATTTCATTGATGTCTAGGCATCTGGTTTTGTAATGATCTCTCACAATCAGTAAATCACAATGAATAAAAAAAAAAAAGAGATTTACTGACCATAAGGACCCCTAAACATATCTCTTGGTGGGGCAGGATAGAAACTGTTGAAAGAATGGTGTCTCTACTGTTCAACTTCTCGACTAGTATGTTCCCCGTCTAACTGTTCCAATTTTTTTTAAATAAAATTGATAAACTTCTCTCTGGTGTCCTCTGGAAGAACAACAGAACAATCTTCAAAGTGGGTAGATGCAACATCCTGGTCTAGGTAAATTACCAAACAGCATACCTGCCCACACAATAGTGTGTTGGTTCGTAGTTCAGCCCATCAAAAAACATGTAGGGCCAGTAATTTTTTCCCTTTCAAAGCAAATTTAGCTTCACCTACCACTCCTATCTACGCTTTAGCAGGACCCTCAGAGATATAACCTCAGCCCTATTATCTGTAGGCAAAGCCCTCCCATCCACAATGCAGAAATCCTCCTCCATCTTATTATAGAAGAATAAGAAACTGTAGATTGCTAAATCATCAACCATCAGCCAGATATGAGCTGCCAAAGGTATCTATCTAGTACATAACTGCATATGGATTCCGAACCATTATCCAGTCTACTGTAGCTAGGAAGCATTGGCTTTCTAACCTGGATTTCTATGATTTCCTAAAAATTAAAGCAAAAGTGTCCAAGTTAGGCCTACTTCAGAAACTGAATTCTTATTCCCACTGTTCAGCTCTTTCAAGCCTAACAAAGCTACACCCCAGCAAATTCCTACCTTGCTGAGCAAATGGTCTTCTCACTTCTCCTCTGAAGCCTCACCACCCCTTGCTGTGGAAAACTGGTCACAAATCTGCCCTCAGCTGCTTTGAAAAAACAAATTAATCCCCTCACTGATACAAATGGGGTTCTTTGCAGCTCACTTCCTCTGTTGGACCACCACTAAACTTTTTAAATGAAAACTTAGAGTCTGACACTTGCTCGGCCTGTGAATCATCAACTGCTGATGTTGAACATATGTTCTTCTCATGTCCCAGCCTCTCTTTTTCAGTGAGCATCTCTTCATGATTGAATAACATTTTCAAAACTTCCATCTCTCTGAACTTCCCAATGTTAACGCTCTCAGCCATGCCTCCTATCGATCACCCAGATTCAGATCTCAGTCTACTTGGTCTGTTACTCACTATTGCCCTTAAAAGCATACTTATTGACTGGAAATCCTTCAACAATATATTTTTCCATACATGGTGGGCTTGGGTTACTTACCTTAGACACATTCATTTTTAGAAGCATACACATATCCCAATCACATGACAAAAGCAACCCAACTACTGTACAATACATATGGGAAACACTAGAACATTTGTGCACAATCTGTAACATTTGCAAGGAATCCCCTTGATCCCACTGCACTGTCTTAGCACTGACATTATATTGACTTAGACAGACGACCAATGGCTCTCATGGCTCCCTTCTCTCCCTGCCCTCCCCTTCCCTCTCCTCTCCTCTGCTTTCCTCTTTTCTTTTCTCCTCTCCTCTTTCTTTTAGTGATCTCTGCCTTATTTAGGGCCTGATTCTAATGTTGGCGGGCGGTGGGAGCCGCCCGCCAAGCGGGAACCGCCAGAAGACCGTACCGCGGTCGAAAGACCGCGGCGGTCATTCTGGGTTTCCCACTGGGCTGGCGGGCGACCGCCAAAAGGCCGCCCGCCAGCCCAGTGGGAAACAGCCTTCCCACGAGGACGCCGGCTCCGAATGGAGCCGGCGGAGTGGGAAGGTGCGACGGGTGCAGTGGCACCCGTCGCGTATTTCAGTGTCTGCATAGCAGACACTGAAATACATAGTGGGGCCCTCTTACGGGGGCCCCTGCGGCACCCCCTACCGCCATCCTGTTCCTGGCGGGAGACCCGCCAGGAACAGGATGGCGGTAGGGGGTGTCAGAATCCCCATGGCGGCGGAGCGCGCTCCGCCGCCATGGAGGATTCTCAAGGGCAGCGGAAAGTCGGCGGTACACCGCCGACTTTCCGTTTCTGGCCACGGCTGAACCGCCGCGGTCAGAATGCCCAGCGGTGCACCGCCAGCCTGTTGGCGGTGCTACCGCGGTCATTCGACCTGGCGGTTTTTACCGCCAGGGTTAGAATGACCACCTTAGTGTTGTTCATCCTTCAGATAAAGAGTACACCAACTGACCAACTGTTGTACTGTTTGTTTTCAGAATTATGTTAATCTCAACTGTTCTTCACAACATCCAAACTTATAGCAAAGCTTCAGCTCAACCTCCTTGCTCATCAATTCCCGTAAGCGGTACTTTGAGATCATTTCCATTATCATTGTTGCTGTATTGCTATGGCTGTACTCCTCGAGTTCTCCACAGCTACATGTATCCACACATTGTGTTGCTATGCTTTTATATTTTACTAAAAACGCCAGTAAAATATTTAGAACAAAATATGTGCAGTGAGCTAAAACCACAAATCTTTTGGGTATGGACCTAGTGGTGTTCTCTTGCAAGGTGATTCTAGAATATTATCGATAAGGCACTGTTGTCTCAAGTCAATAATGCTGCTGTACAGTGGTAATACATGAAGTGTGACGACTCTAATGTAGTAATGAATGTGTTAACTTGTGTTTGTTAGTACACTTATTCAAAGTAAAGTGTTTTTGGGCCATATTTGTTTTCACCTGTATGCATACACATCTATATTATATGATAAAGTTACACTAAAAACACAGCACAATACAAATCCATTTTCATTTGATATACCTATAAAATAGCAGAGATGAAGCTGTGTTATAAAGGTTACTTCATAATACATTTTTTTCTACTTAAGACAGAAACAGTTAGGTTCCCCTTACAAATTCCACTCTCTTTTTTTCAGCACTGGCATACTGAACACGATTTTATACTAAGGCCCATATTTATACTTTTTGACGCTAAACTGCGCTAACGCAGTTTAGCGTCAAAAAATTTTGCGCCGTCTAACGCCATTCTGAAGCGCCATGCGGGCGCCGTATTTATGGAATGGCGTTAGCCGGCGCAAGCGGACCGGCGCTGCCTGGTGTGCGTGGAAAAAAACCACGTACACCAGACAGCGCCGGCGTAGGGGGAAAATGGCGTATGGGCGTCTTAAAATGGGGCAAGTCAGGTTACGTCGAAAAAATCGTCGTAACCCGACTTGCGCCATTTTTTTTCGACGCCCATCCCCCATCAACATGACTCCTATCATTGTAAAGATAGGAGTCATGCCCCCTTGCCCAATGGCCATGCCCAGGGGACTTATGTCCCCTGGGCATGGTCATTGGGCATAGTGGCATGTAGGGGGGCACAAATCAGGCCCCCCTATGCCACCCAAAAAAAAAAAATATATATAAAAAATAATACTTACCTGAACTTACCGGAATGTCCCTGGGGTGGGTCCCTCCATCCTTGGGTGTCCTCCTGGGGTGGGCAGGGGTGGCAGGGGGGGTCCCTGGGGGCAGGGGAGGGCACTGTGGGCTCATTTTGAGCCCACTTGTCCCTTAACGCCATCCCTGACCCAGGCGTTAAAAAGCGGCGCAAATGCGCCGTTTTTGGCCACGCCCACTCCCGGGCGTCATTTTTGCCCGGGAGTATAAATACCACGTAAAGGCCTGGGAGTCATTTTTTAAGACGGGAACGCCTCCCTTGCATCTCATTAACGCAAGGAAGGGGTTCACGCTAAAAAATGACGCACACTCCGGGCACTTTGGCGCCCGAAGCGTCTAACGCCATAGTATAAATATGGCGTTAGTTGGCGTTGGTTTTGCGTCGAATTTGCGTCGAAAAAAACGACGCAAATTCGGCGCAAACGGAGTATAAATACGGGCCTAAATAACTCTAATCTTGGGTTTCCGAAGTAACATACTACTCTCCGCAAAGGGCTTCAACGCCTTGTTGGGGCAGTGGGAGCTGTATAAATTCAATCTATAGTTACAAAAATTGCATCTGAAGGAACATAATAGTGACAACTAAAGACTTTCAGTGCTACAATTTGTAACGGAATGATGGATACTAACACATCAAGATAACAGGTTAACATGTCAGAAAATACTTTAATTTTGGCTTTTTTCTTCATGAACATCTTGGGCAGTGTGCAATTGCAAATCCTGCCTTACTTACTTTTCTTCTTTCGCCGTTAAGGCCTCTCCATTGTTCAGCTTTTTTCACCACAAAGCTCAACTCTTGATTCGAAATCTCCATGTCAAGTGGGATGCAGAACTCATTTTCGTTGCCACTGATCCGTTGAAGGGCATCTAGCAGCCAACTTTCCTTGTGTAATCTAGCAAAGAATTCCATTGTTACACTCACAATTAACATTCTAAAACAGAATGTCCTCCTACTACAGGTTATCAACAGTATTTGTTCAGCACATACATTTGATGACCAAGTGAATATATTTAATACATAGCATTAAATATAGCAGGAAATAGTTCCACAGGTCATGAATCTAACCGTACATGAGTCAAATCAAACCAACTCATCATTTATATACTGATATGACTTGATCGCCAAAAAATTATGACAATATCACCAGGAGAGACGCTTTACCTCTGCTCCCATTTTGGTAGCCAGAGATGCATTTTGATTGGGCAGAAGTTGTGTGCTTTCATAATAAAAAGTGCTTGTCCTCCCCACAGCTGTAAAAATTGTTTAAATATGCAGCTGCCTGAGTTTGCACTTTTAGTGCCTCACACATACAATTGCAATGTTATTAAAGTGTCTTAGATGATTCGATTATTTATGGCATTTTCTCTGGCAGCCTGGCAGCAGCACAGATGGGAGAAGAGCATTTTCAATGCATGTTTAATTTTTTAAGTAGATATTCCACAAGTCATCTAGTTCGTTCAGTCGTTTCTTAAGAATGTTCTCCAATAGATTAAAAAAAATACAATTAAAACACAAATTAAAATTACAACAGATTTTTGCTCTTGACATCTCACGTCAATAGTCTTTTTTTGTACATGAATTGGGATCCCCTTAGCAGACTTGCTGGTCTTTTTTAATTTCAAACGTGTCAAGTATTCACATGGGGGCGGCGTGCATTTGAACAGTCTATTTTTCCAAAACGATACAATCTGGTGTTTTGAGACAGCATGCTTGATTTGGTATTACGGTGCATAGAAATGGTGTAACATTCCTTATGTGGATAAATTGTTGAGGCAAATGCGCTCAGCCTCCAGCTTTGCCCTTTGTGTATACTCTCCTATAAAAATTAGAAAGCATTTTTGAGTCCCACCGGTACAATTTATGACCTTTGTGGCCAGCTGAAATGTTGCATAAATATTTGTCTTTTCTCCCAAAATGTAAATTGACAGTTTGATGAAGTTTGGTCACAAAGAACCAAATGTACATGCTTTCAAAATTGTTTATTTGTAACTACAGTCCTGATTTGTGCAGCAGAAAGACGAGAAATTGCACTCATTTTCATATTTGGACTAAGCAGGATATTTACTAAGGTTTATGGTAGAGCTTGTTCAGCACATGCACAGCGCTTGGGGGCTTTTATAATACATTATAAATTGACAGTATGTTTTGTGTTGTGTTGAGCCATATTGTATTTTCTTTTGTATCATGTGTGGTAAGGCTCTTGAGGTCCTGGTTGGACTTTAGAATGGAATTAAGTAACTGAATGGGAGGTGTTAAGGTGTGTTCATAAATGTTTTGAAGTAATGCGAGCAGAGCGCAATCGTATGTTGAAGAATAAAGACATCTGTTACAGAAGTCCATGTGGGGTGTGTTCATTTACATGTTGTGGGCTAGGGAGGATGTTACAACTGGCGATAAGTAGGGGATATGTGCCCTGAAGAAACAAAGTTGCTCTCCCTGAGATTTTGCAAAAATACAGGAAACTGCTTGTGTGTGCCAAGTGTGCCCCAAAATCGATTGCAAAGTGGTCTACCATTGGTGTATGTGTAGTTGAAGACCCACTTCAGCCCATACATGGCCATCAAAGAAGTTGACAGCCTGCAGAAGAGCACATTCAAAAAGCCCACCAAATCCCATTGGTAAAGCTAAAAGAAGAAATTCCACGTTGGCCTGTAACACAGAGCCATCATCAATGCAAAGCAAGCACTAAATGCAGTGGCAACCAGGTATGGAAAAAAAGAAATAAATATACTTATCGGCACAAACGAGTAAGGTGCCATATGACCTTGAAAATCGGGCCTGACAACCAGGCCCAAGCAACTAGGGTTACATGGAGAGGTTGCCAGTCATACTTTACAAGACAAACACTGCCTGAACAACACATTGCTCTCAATGGTGACCAAAGGAATTGCAAAGTACAATGTGGCTAAATTCCTGAAGCCACTAACTTTGTCTGAGACCACAAAGAAACAGAACATTGGTGCCAGGTGGACTGCATGGATCCAAATGTTCAATGACTTCATAGATGTGCTAGGAGAAGATAACAATAAGAAAATCATTGAATATTTGAAAAATCTTGCTGATGATGGAGTGAAAGAAGTGCTAAAAAAAAGTCTCACAAGCTGATGCAACATCATACCAAAAGATAAAAGAAGCATTGGATGCCAAGTTCAATCCAATGCCGAATGTCGACTATGAGAGGTACATCTTCAATGATGCACATCAACAAGCTGGTGACAAAAATGGATGAATTTGTTGAGAGACTTGATGCACTTCTCAAGCACTGTAAGTTGTGCAACTTTAATGATGAGGAAGCCATGCACCTCAGAGTCATCAACTGCCTTTCTGATTCCATTAGAAGATGCATGTTGAGAAAGCCACTCAGTTTGGAAATAATAAAATTGGCTGCAAGGGCAGAACAACGACCAGATCAACAAGCTGCTGATATGGAAGCAGGAGCAGTTAGTAATGAATAAGCGTTGATCATGAAAAAAGAGTAAGAGCACAAAACAGATGCATAAAAGTCGACGTCACCTAAGAACAAAAAGTTAAGCTTCCGATGTGTCCTTTCATTTCTCCCTAAAGGTAAATGTCAGGCCTTAGGACTGCAAATGATGTGGGAAAGAAAACCACATCATAATGGTCTGCAAAGCGAAAAAGAAACCAAGGTGCATATTTATACTTGGCTTGCACCGCTTTAGCATCAAAAATGTTGACTCTAAAACCGGGCATAGCTAACTCCATATTTATATTTTGACACTAGACCCATCTAGCGTCAAAATATATGGGTTAGCATCATATTGTGGATGCAGCAAATTACCTTGACCTAATTAGATGCAAGGTAGGCATGCCCATCCACAATATCATGTTAACCCCCTACTGCCTTATTTATACTCCGGCGCAAAAATGACACGCACAGATTAGGTGGACCAAAATAATGGGTCTGGACAGGCATTAGGGGACCTGTGGACTCATTTCCATGGCTAAACACCATGGAGTGGGCCCACAGATTCCCACCCCAAGCCCCAGGAACACCCCCACCCACACCAGAGGAACGCCATAGGATGGGGGACCCCATCCCATCCTGGGTAAGTACAGGTACATTTTTTTTTTCTGTGCCAATGGGGGCCCCTTATATAGGGCCCCCTGCCTGGCACTGGGTACTATGGCCTTGCCCAGGGTACACTGGTCCCCAGGGCTGGCCATTAGGGTGGTGGGTAGGACTCCTATCTTTACTGAGACAGGAGTCATGTTTTGGTGGTAGTGCTTCCGAAAATGATGCTAGACTGGTTAGCAGCATATTTATTGCCGCCAACTAGCCTAGCATTGTTTCTGGCCCACTAGCACATTTTCCTCTTCTACCACCCCACTAGCGTCTTTTCTTTAGAAGCTAGCCTGTTCTTTCCGCCACTGTGCTCCATTCCATAAATATGGTGCCTAGCTAGCGCTATGGAATGGCGTTAGCAGGCGCTATGAGTTTGACGCAAAACTGCGCTAGTGCAGTTTTGTTGCAAAATCCATAAGTATGGGCCTAAGTGCATCAGAGTTAGAAAAGAAAAAGGCTGTCAGAAGGTTCCAGAAGCATTAGCGCCACGTCCACAAGACCAAAAGGCAACATCAGTTACAGGAAGTACAAACCAAGCACAGTGATCATCTTCAAGTTCATCATGCAAAGGCTGTTCAAAATCATTAACAAGCACTAGTGAACAAGACATATGTACACTGATGAGCTCAACTAAGGAATGATATGCACATGTAGGGTTAGCTGCTTGCAAAGAAGATCAAAAGTCAAAAGAAAGTCAAAAAACAAAGCAACAAAATCAATTAGAACATTGTGCTAAACAAAATGTCTCCTATGTTGTGCCTTACTCTGTCAAACACGAAGGTATACATGTGGGTTGCTTCACAACCGTTACAGAGTTGAGGGTCATTAACAGCAACTTTGCGACACAAAATGACATCAATGCAAGCACTAATCCATGTCCTTCAAGAAACTTCATCTAGTGAATGCTTGCTTAGCTTTGGCACTGCTGCTGACATTGGACTAATATCTCTCCACTACAACATCCATGCTCAGGCTGAAATTGCAAGTCAGTTCCCATTCTTGTTTCATGGCCTAGGAGTCTTAAAAATATGAAAGTGCAACTTCACATTAGTGAGAACATTCACCCTTTTGCTCAACCATACCGCACAGTTGCTTTTCACTTACAAGAGTTCTTGAGAAATAACTAGAAATACTGTTGAAACATGACATCATTGAGTGCTTCACCGGTCCTCTTCCATGGCTTTCGCCCATAGTTGTGGTGCTAAAAAAGGACAGTGCTCAGTTGTGTTGATATGCACCACGCCAACAAAGCAATCAATAGAGAAAGACATCCTGGTGCTCACATAACAGACATGATTCATGCAGCTGAAAGGAGCCAAAGTCTTCTCCCTTCTTGACCTAACAACGGGTCTCATCAACACAAACTGGAAGACAACTATAGGTACATTACTACTTCTTTGACTCATGTTGGTTTGTTCAGATTCAAAAGACTGAGTTGTTTGGCTGCATTGATATTTTAGGATGTTATTTAACAAATTAATCACTTTGTTTTGAATTATTTCAATTACAGTAATGACATACTGGTATTTGGGGCAGCACAAAAGCAGCATGATAAGGTTTTTATGCATGTGTGTAAATAACTTGCTGATGCAGCTCTCACTCTGAATGCAGAAAAGTGAGTTTCACAAAACCAAACTTAACTTCTTCGGACACATATTCTCGGAAGGGGGAAAGACTCCTGACCTGGATAAGGTGCAAGCACTGTTATCTTTCTGACCCCCCTCAAAGACAATGTAATCATGCTACAAGCCTTGTCAGGCATGGCCAATTACTGCTCAAGATACATGTGTGACTTTGCTACAAATCATAATGGCTAATAGTGCTTGCATTACAACTCATAAAGACTATTATGAATCACAGTGTACTTCTGGGTAGTGCAAATTGAGACTTTGCATTCAATTCTTTTATGCAAAGACTACCGGAAGGGTCATCGATCAGTTTTCCACAATGGGAACAAAAAATCGACCACCTATCCCTAAATCATTGTCCAAAATGTTTCCAGCAAACCCCGTCAAATGTGGGCGAAAGGTGGATTTGTATCCGATACTCTCAAGTAATCAGCATACACATCTATGTTTTCTGGGGCATAGATTGGTCACTAAGATTGGGGGAACAAGTTTCAGATTTCCTAACAACCACTCTGGCATAGCATGTTAAAATACATTCTAGACAAGGAGGGAGCATGAGAGGCAATATAGGGGCAGTGGAAAGGCATAAAAATACTGATTGCTAGGGGTACTAAGTGAGAGGAAATACACTATTTGGTAAAACAACCAACATTTATGAAGACTTTCAAAGCAGGAGAGGGTTAGAGTGTGTGTGTAAGCTTTTGCCTGTGTGTATGGAAAAATGCCTTGTGATATCCGACAGACACTTCACCATACACAACTAAAAGCACCTGTACCCAACTATTTATCAGAAAACATATTTATTAGGGGGGCTGTAACACCCCAAGCAGCCCCTTCAGGCTACGCCTCTTTATATATTCTTTCCTTCTTTCAGGGATTTCTACAAAAAAGCGGAACAGAATTGTACCACTCCAAACAAAAACTCACAATGGAATTTCATTTGAATTGTGCCAACCTAGTGATATGAATGAAATTGCATTCGTTTTTGCGTTGTTGTTGTACAATTGTATTTACTTCAACCAACCTTTAACTAATATTCCATAAGAAATCTTGGTTGGCCAACGTGTGTTTTTTCTGTAGTCTTCGTTGGAAGTTGGTCAACTACAGCCAGAGTTTTACCCTGCCAAAATTGGACATTTAGGGCTAGATATATCAACAAACGCTATTTCTGAATCACGAAATGGTACGTATCATATTTGTAATTCGGTAATAGTGATTTCTTAAAAATCGCAAATGCTATACCGAATCGCAAATTGTGATACCGGCCCCATTCGCACCTATGGGCCTGTAGGCCATATTTGCGAATTTTTTGCATTTCCCAAATTGCAAATTCCTAACTGGAATTCGCAATTTGGGAAATGCAAAACCCAGGGTGCTGGGGGCCTAAGGCCCCCTCTGCTGCACCCCAAGAAATTTTTTTAAGGACATGTAAGGCGCACACATGCCAAAGGGGCATGTATGCGATACATGTCAATTTTAAAAATGCATTTTTCATGCATTTTTAAAATTTGCACATGCTAACCACCAAGTTCAACTTGGTGGTAATAGCGATTCCTTAATGCACAATTCGCATTAAGGAAAAGCTTGATACATGTGATTTAGAAATCTCAAATAAGGATTCCTTATTTGTGATTTCTTATTTAGAGAATCGCAATTTGCGATTCTCTAAATGGGGTCGCAATTTTAAGGAATCGCTATTTTAGCGATTCCTTAAAATTGCACAGCAAATGCCTTTCATACACACTGAAAGGCATTTTTGCATTCGCAAACGGCCATTCGCACCGTTTGCGAATGCAAAAACGCTTGATACGTCTAGCCCTTAGAGTAGATGGCAGTGAACGTTGTGCAAAAAACAGAAAATGGTAATTTCTCCTTCTTAAATAAACATTTGGTAAGCCCGTTTCATAGGTAGGGCACATGCGTTCTACATAACATCTACTATATCTAGAAAATGAATATGAGATATTTATAATGTGTTTAAAAGAAGAAAGTCCTGAGTTTATTTGGCTTAGAAACACACTTTAAAATTAGACATCCTGTTTACAGTAGCAACTCCCTCAATTTCAACATTGTGATGTTGAACAAGAGATATTCTACTTATGCCTGTAGTGTTACAGTATTTGAGTAATTGTGTCATAAGTGAGCCTTTGTGGATGCAGGGCTGCAAAACTGCACATATTGTAGGGTAACAAAAGTTCCTAAATAAAGAAAATCTGATAACTTTGATTCACTATTTGTCCACAATTGTCAAATTCTAACAGACCCCATTACCTTTTGTATTTAGAAATGTGAAAATGAATTTCGAAACACATTTACAGCCCCAAGAAAGGAGCACATATTTTGTTTCTTACTCATAGAATATCGTTCTTGCCATTGAAACATGCGATTGCCTTCTAATGACCAGCAAAGCCCTGGCTGACAACCGATTCTTTTACAAATATTTCCTTTTCAACTTGATCCCGGCAATATATGAAAGTGAATTAGAAAGGGAAATTCAGCACAGGTAGTGCAGTAAAAAATACCCAAATAGAAGCAGACATAAAAAGCACATGGCGAAAATCCCATTCCTACCTCCATTTCCCTTGCAGCAATGTATCAAAGTCATATTATGTGACAAATCGGTTTAAATACATAGAAGGGTCACTGTTACGTTTTATGTTTCAGTATTATTTAACTTAAGGCGGAACATTATCAAAGCAATACACTATTCTTTTTAAAAGAAAATGAATCTCCAAAAATGCTCCAAAATGTAATTAAAAGAACCATTTTTGAGCTTGCTGATTGCCGCAAGCTCTTGCTTTTTTTTTTTTTTTTGAAATAGGTCATATGCACTTTGTCATAAGTTCCGATGACAGCCAATGGGAACGTACAATTCACAAAGCCCTCAGCTCTCCAGTCTTGTGCCCTACATTTCAAGCAACTCACTGCATCATGACTGGCAGAAGCTATTATTCTCAGCTCTGAGACCCTGCGTGGAGATCTGGCATCTGTTTTCTTGTTTTTCTTCCAAAACTAGAAGGTGAAAAGGACAAGTGTAAAAACGAAAGGTCTGTTATTATGTATGGCCACTTTACTATAGGTGTGGGTCAAATAAATGGAGTAGGGAATATCGCCGTTTCTCAAAATCATAGCTAAAATATTGGGGCCAAAAATATCGACAGGTAAATAAGTACAGTTTTTTCTATAGCTAACTCCACATATATATACAACGACATTATATATCTTCAAGGTACAGATGTGAAGTTATGAATAGCAAATCTGTGTGTCACTATATGCTATATGTTCAATATATTTGTTCTCGATATTATGGCTACTGTATTCAGGTATAACACTATTCCTTACTCCATATTTCCGATTACAACCTATACTGTAGAACAGCATCAAAATGTGCCATAATAAACTACAATAAACATTGTTTGTCTTGCCTGTGGGGATGGGGTAAGACTGCCTTCAAAATCCGTATACTCACAGATTTAAATATAAGAATAATAACGCTTATTTCACCTATAGTTTGCAAGCCTTAGAAATAGAGCTTCCTGTAGCAGCGCCTGCAGGATCATTAGTGCCAAACATATCTCGGTTTTTACGTCCCTGTTCTAGGGGGGGCTCCACTTTGAAAAGGTATCAAAGAATATGCATAGCTCTAGTGAAATCACCCCTCACCCTCCTTCCTGATCAGAAGAAGGCATTCTTGGCACTCAGTCCACATGTTGCTGGGCACCAGACCCCTTACGGAAGGAAGGTTAGAGGGAATGACTTAACAAATATGAAAAGTGACTGGGAAAAGGGGGCTGGAGAAGAAAGGATGTAAGTGTAAGTGACTTGTAAAGAGTGACGGTGAGAGATGAGTTTCAAGAAAACAGAGCATCTATGAGGAAGGGAGAAGAACTGTAATGATGGTGTGGATGATTCAAATAGGGTATAGTACAATTCAGGTGAGTTTGAAATTCTTTAACAGTTATTTTGACCAACAAACATTTAGTGCATCACATATACTTAAGAAATGGAGCAGAGCAAAACAACATAAATACAGTGGTGTAGCAGTAGGGATCTAGCTAAAAAACAGCGTGGAAATTATACATTACATTGGAAACTAAAATGCATATAATATGGGTCACAAAATACTGAAGGTAAAAATAGCAATACCAATCTATTTCCATTGGTCAGTCAAAATTATTTAAAGATTATGTTTAGCAAGAAAAGGTCCAGACGCAGACAGAGAGGCACACAATTGAAATAATCCACTAACCTATGAGTGAATTGCTTCACAAACAGTGAGCAGGAGTCTTTAGAAGAGGAGTTTGAGAACAGGAGAATATATGTTATATGGTAACATTGGGGAATTCTGAGATGGATATAAAAGCAAGAGTATCATGGGACCAGATTTTGGCTTTGGTGGCACCGCAACGCGGGTGTCATCAGAGCCAAGTAGTGAAACTGCTAGAATATCTTGTGCATCCAAAGGAACAATTTGAAGAAATGCAGAAAGCTACTAACAAAGCCCTCAAAAAAGGAAACTAAACTACAAATAAAATAGCTCAGTAATGCAGAAGCATAACCTGTGGACAACCTGAGCTCTGCAGTAGCCTGAGTCCAGTGAAAGAACTGTGAAATGCCCAGATACCCAGTGCATAATCTTGGGACATCCTTTCCCTCTTACATTTGGTGACCAATCTCCATAATGCTGCAGGACAGGGCTGCACATCGCTTGTGGTGAAATAAAGCTAACGATTAACAGTCTAGATGACCACGATGGGGGAGATAGTGTTTCCCCTTAGGGGACATGCTACATAAATAGCAATATCCTCCTGTGCAGCTAGCAACAAGAATTGTGTCAGAAATTGGATTATGAAATTGAGAGGGGTATTTCCCCTACCAACATAATAAGGAAAATCTGATTAGTTTGAAACAGCATTCTTAAAGAACCTCTGCAAGCCATGGTAGCTTTGGTGTGAGCTGCAAGCAAGCCGTTCCCTGAAAAAGTGCTGATAAGCTCAAGCAGTACCAGAAGATATAAAGTCAAGAAAACAAAACTGCAAAATAATTTTAGAAAAATGTAAGAAACAAAAAGATAACAAACTAAATAAAGTTGGATATAGGGAACCATTTAAAAAACTTTAAAATGCGGATGGCAAAAAGTACATAAAAAACTAAGCACCAAAGTAAAGTATAAGTTTACTGTTCACTGTGTTAAGCATGCATTTTCATACCATCCATCATACAGCAGAGGTCAGAAACCTCAAGCAGATTGGCCTGGTCGAAGTTTTTACCTTGGGGTTTACTCTGATTCTAAAGATCAATGGTGCAAGGCTGAAACAAAAAAGGGTCTCTTAAAGATGGATATATCATTGTTGGGTTCCGGCTGAAGCCATTTATTTTTACACCAAAAGTTCTGAGCAGAACGAAGCTGGATTTCATAGCCAGTGATGTGATTTTGCTGCTAGGATGGAGTTGCCTCCAAGTTCTGGTTCAAGAGTTTACACCTTTGAATACATCATGTTTTGGCTGTCAAAATTCACCAGCATTGCAAATCTGGAAAATGGTGCTGGACAGCACTCCACATGATTTACAATGATGTTCCAATTAATCCTTCTTCAGTGAGTAAGGATTCCAGCAAGACAAACTTGGTTTTCTTGCATGCCAAAGGTGCTTCCTCACTGGGAAAGCCTCAGTTTCTTATCACAGTTCCCTGGTGGGGAAAAAATTACAAATGGCCTGATTTAGGGCCTCATTATGAGATTGGCATTCGTACCGCCAGACCGCCATAATGGCGGCCACCAAAAGACCCCCATGTATTACAAGTGGAGGATCGACAATAGGCAGTCAAAAAAGAAAACCTGCAAGTACGTTGGATGTACGGAAATAGGTGGCCCGACCACCATCGCCAATAGCCCGACAACCAACCACCGAACCTATTACAAGTACTAAATAGCATTGGCAGTCATGCCGTGGCGGTCCTCCAATAGCAGTCCGCACCTTGGTGGTTAGCAGCCACCACAGAAATACACAGCACTACATTGGACGATTTAAAAAACAACACAGCTGACACACATTCACACACCTTACACACCTACAAACCACACCATAAAACACACCCATTCACACACCACAATCCTTTGCAACTCCCACGCAAAATACTCCATCCAGAATGCCCACAAAAAGAAATCTTCCAACTTAATTGACGCCCCTCCATCTCTCACTGATCAAATATTCCACACCCTCTACACACCCACATCACACCCATTTGCAACCTTCCAATCCATTTTATCACTCATCACGTTCTCATTTGCCATCACCTACCTTTATCATTGATTATTTCATTTCACCACCATGTCACCCAAGAAAAATCCCTGTTTTACCGAAGACGAGTTAAGAGGCATGGTGGATGAAATCATTAGAGTAGAGCCACATCTATTTGGAGCCCAAGTCCAGCACAATACTATTGCAAGGAAAATGGAAATATGGCAAAGGATAGTCAACAGAGGGGAATCTGTAGGCCCCACCCTGTGCGCAAGAAACGACATCAGGAAGAGGTGGAACAAACTTAAGGGAAAGGCACATTCCATGGCATTCAGGCACCAGCTGTACGTCTAGTAGACTGGCAGTGGGCTCCCACCTCCTCCCTTACAACTCACATCATGGGAGGAGAAGGTCTTGGCAATCCTGGATCCGGAGGACTTGACAGGAACACCCGGGGGAGTTGAGTTTAGGTAAATGACAAAAATAAAAATGTCACCAAAATGTTTTGGTAGGCATGCTCACAGCTCAGCTTTTGTGACCCTCACTGTCACACAACTCAACAGTCCAGTGTCCACCTGTCCGCAGACCCCTGTCTGGCCACCAACATGAGAATTAGATCCACCTGGGGGACCTACATCTCTGTATAGTGGGTGTAACACTGGGATTGACAGCATTACAAATCCTAACAGGCACTGTCCCAACATTACTAAATCCAGAACAGAGTAGCATACTCAAAACTGACATTTATTACGAACTCCACATTGGAGTGTACTCACCTGAGAGGATTGCATCTGTTTAGTCTGTAGGTAGGACAGGCACTGACAGCAATGCTAAGACCAGCAGGACCTGCTGCCATCACTCCACTCAGCCACAACACTGTCCGCTGCCACACTGACCCTTCTCCCTCTACTCAACCAGTAAACTGTACTTAGCTGAGGGAAATACCCAAGTATATTGTGTGGATATCTTGAAGGAAAATGACTGCATATCGAAGGAGGGCCTGTCCATTTAACTCCAAGAACCAGCCTGGTGTCCATATGATAATGTGCATCTGCCTGTGAACTCGCAGATGTGTGGTTTACCCATCTGGGAGGCATCAAGATACAGGTCATGATATACTCTGTGATGTGGCTAACCACCTAGATCCATCTTGCACAGCTATGCCTAGCTGCAAAAATTGTGGAAAGGAAGGACAGCTCAAAATGTGTGCCAAAAACATCAAAACCAGTAACATTCTGTTTCTCACATCAACGGGTCTACCTGCCACTTGGACCACTCAAAAGACTGCCACTACCAAGATAGATGAAGCCCTCTGTGAGGACAACACTCCTGGATGTGTGGACATTGAGGATAGTTCTGGCCCCTCCCGACAACCTGGTCAGATGACACCTCTCAGCCTCACTGTGACCACATCGACTCCTCTGAGCCCTGTTGTGTCAACGTCTCAGCCAATCATTCGCCCCAAAACCTGTGTCCCAAGGATAGTGACAATAATCTTGTGCTCCTCAATCCAGGATCCTGAGTCCCAGCAAAACACCTCTGACAATGATGGTCCTGGAACCAGTAGCAGGGTCAAGCTGCGCCAAGGGCACAGGCACGTGGTGGTAGGGTGCTTAGGAAGGATGGTGTGGGCCAGTGGCATGTGGCTTCCGGGGTTGGTTCTGGACAGGACACCATCAGCCAAGTCTTGGGAGCATACCAACAATCCCAAAGTGTGATGGGCCAGGTACTTGCTGAACTCAGGGAGATCAAGGAACTACAGAGGGACTTCCATCGGGGAATCTATGAACAGTGGGAGGCACACAATACCAACATGGTCTCCCTAATGGGGTACTGAGAGAAATCAACACTGCACTGAGTAGGGATTGTCAACAACACCAGATCCCTTCCATTGGCCAGTCAATTCCAGCCCCTTCTACATCTGTTGCAGCCACTGGAAGGGAGGTCCTGCCAAGGGAAGGACCTGCTTCAGACACACCAGCCTCCATAGCTGAAGACCCCCCCCCCACAAGAGAGGACGCCCACCCAAGCATCCAGGAGGTGCAGATGGAAAGAGACAACCCACTGCCAGCAAGTATGTCTTTCCTGATGAAACTCCTTTGTGTGCCACTGATTCACTCTGTTGACTGTCCTCCAGCCACTTACCTTGCTAGTAGAACATTGGACTTTGGATTCTACTCTAATGATTACATCCACCATGACTGATTCATTCACTGTCAATATCTATTTTGGAGGGTAATCATAATTTCCTGTGCGTATGTAAATAAATACACCTAATAATAAAACAATGCCTAACACTGACTTTTCTTTATTTAAATATGTTGAATGTGAAATCCATGTGATGCAAATAAGGAATACATACTATGGGAGTGAGTGGAGGCAAATGCCATACATAGTGACATGCAGAGGATTACTACCAACACAATGACACAAGTGACTAGTCACACTATACATTTCATTGCACTGTACAGCACATAGGCTGCCAAAATGACTGGACTGTCATGGCCACGAATGGCAGAACTATGTTGACTCAGCCTAGATATCTCAAGATACCGCCCCAGACCACAAAAGAAAGGGCTATGTCAGACCTTATCCTGTAGAATAGGCAAACAGATTAGTAGATGTTGTCACCAGCTTCAGACTTATCACATACCAAAACCTGGTCTACCAACTTGACATACACCATGACAGAGAGAGAGGGCAGTACGATAGTCCCTAATCATAGGTCAGTCCTATTACAATGAACAAGCATCTGGTGATATAATACAAACCTATGTCAGTGTTGTGCCACATGCATTGTGGCCTGGAATGAGGTAACACTTTGACAGCTACACACAGGTAATATAGGATCATTGTCAACATAATGTGAAGGGAGAATGTATGGATTTGACTAGATGACAACATGTATCAAGGCCATATGATCACACACGAGACAACTGGATCAACACACCACATAAAACAAGTGTATTGTGCACTTCAGAATTCCTCCCACCAACTGTCCCAGCTGCTTTTGTCAAAGGACATATACACCAAAGTCTGTAACCAACATTACCTGGAGCAATCCATGTCTACTTTATATGTCAGGACAGCAACAGGTACATGCCAATGTTTATTTATTTATTTATTTGCATGATTAATTAAAATCTTAGCAAAATAGTCAACTAATTACACGATTAATACAACTGGATATTTAAAAAGCTGCCCTTATGTTGCCAGCTAACAACATATGGGGATAGTGATATTTAATAAAACTAAACACAATTAAGATTCAATATCCACTATAAAATTCTTGAATTTATGCTAAAACAATAATAAGAGTAACTAAACAATTATTAAAAGTGCAAACCTTTCCATGTGCCTGGTTCTGCATGTTTCCCGAACATAATCTACATCTTTATGGTGTATTAACAGACCCAGGCCCCAAGTTAAAGCATTTGGTCTGTGCAGAATTTTTTTTAACAAGTCTACAGTTTGTCTGCGGATCAGTTGAATAAAACATTTTCATCATTGCTGGCTGACAAGAACGTATCCTGTTTCTCATAAAAACTGGTTTCAGCAGTTGGCGACATGCTTCTCTTAGGGCCGGGCAGATACAGATGAAATGGACCATATCCTCCATGCCAATGTCACAACTCTGAAATCCTCACATGAGGTTGGCATGGTGAAGAGCCCTGAATAAAACACAATGCAAGGAGTTGAGGCAGGGTAAACACATACATATGACCAAAACCATACATCAGAGTTCAGCAGATCCATACACATTTCATTGAGACTGACATAGACAAGGAAGATAATGAAGGTATTAGGGCCCGTATTTATACCTTTTGACGCTAAACTGCGCTAACGCAGTTTAGCGTCAAAAAATTTTGCGCCGGCTAACGTCATTCTGAAGCGCCATGCGGGCGCCGTATTTATTGAATGGCGTTAGCCGGCGCAAGCAGACCGGCGCTGCCTGGTGTGCGTGGAAAAAAACCACGTACACCAGGCAGCGCCGGCGTTGGGAAAAGTGGCGCTAGGGCGTCTTAAAAATGGTGCAAGTCAGGTTGACGCAAAAAAAACGTCTTAACCCGATTTGCGCCATTTTAAACGACGCCCAGACGCCATTTACATGACTCCTGTTTTTACGAAGTAGAATGGGGAGGTTTTATTGCTAACCATGTGTTGAAATGTGCAACAGTTTTCGATGTACACGCTGAAAGCAGGAATTGCCAAAGCCAATAGATTTGGCCTAAAGCTTAGTATTTTTCAATGACTTTTAGGCCGTGATTTATACTTTTTGACGCAAACCTGCATTAGTGCAGGTTTGTGTCAAAAAGTATAGAGCGGGCTTGCGTCATTCCAGTACGCCAGCCAGGTGCCATATTTAAGGAATGGGGCAAGCCGGTGCTAAGGCCCGGTTAGAGTCAAAATACATGATGCTAACCGGGTGGGGGAGGCGTAAAGAAAACTGGAGGTTGAGCGTGAAAGAATGGCACTAGTCAGGTTTGAGTCAAAATAATGACTCTAACCTGACTAGCGCCATTGTAAGGCGCACAAACCCCATGGACATGACTCTTGTCTAAATAAAGACAGGAGTCATGCCCCCTTGCCCAATGGCCATGCCCAGGGGACTTCTGTCCCCTGGGCATGGTCATTGGGCATAGTGGCATGTAGGGGGGCACAAATAAGGCCCCCCTATGCCACCCAAAAAAAAAAAAAAAAAAAAATGTATACTTACCTGAACTTACCTGAATGTCCCTGGGATGGGTCCCTCCATCCTTGGGTGTCCTCCTGGGGTGGGCAAGGGTGGCAGGGGGGGTCCCTGGGGGCAGGGGAGGGCACCTGTGGGCTCATTTTGAGCCCACAGGCCCCTTAACGCCTACCCTGACCCAGGCGTTAAAAAGTGGCGCAAATGCGGGGTTTTTTGACCCGACCACTCCCGGGCGTGATTTTTGCCCGGGAGTATAAATACGACGCATTTGCGTCGGCGTCATTTTTTTAGACGGGAACGCCTTCCTTGCATCTCATTAACGCAAGGAAGGCGTTCACGCAAAAAAATGACGCTATTTGCCCATACTTTGGCGCTAGACACGTCTAACGCCAAAGTATAAATATGGCGTTAGTTTTGCGCCGAATTTGCGTCGAAAAAAACTACGCTAATTCGGCGCAAACGGAGTATAAATATGCCCCTAGATTTCTTCAGTCAGAATTTGCTTACATGCCTTGGATGTACACTGCATAGTGTGAGATCCCCTGTCTTTTGTGAAACACATGCCCTACTCAACACATCCTGTCAACTGCAGTTTCCCATACAATCACATGAATCATATGTTATCACACACTTACACTCAAGTAAAGTATTGATTGATGAGATCTGCACGCAAGCCTTCACCTTCCTCCTCATCACTCTTATCCTCACTTGACATTTCAGGTTTCTTACCCAGTGGCACTGCTAGCTCCCCCTCATCTGTTATATACATGTGATGTTCCTCCTCAGGGCAATGTTGTGGAGCATGCAGCAGGCCAAAATGATCAGACGTACATTTTTGGGTGAGTGGAGGAGGGCTCCACCTGTCTTGTCTTTGATCTTAAATCTGGCTTTCAGGAGCCCAAAAGCACACTCGACGACATGGCGTGTTCATCCATGGGCATCGTTGAAGTGGACCTCCCCTGGTGTTGTTGGGTTCCTCACCGTTGTCAACAACCACGGGCGGTTTGGTTATGCAGAGTCACCTGAAATGGAACTGGACATCTGTCCAACAATCAGTCCCTCTCATTATTTCTTCTGCAGCACACATTTGATCCAAACACACATGACATATGTGACTTACCAACCCTGCCCGGGCCTTCTGTGGGTACAGTTGTGACATCAGCTGTGGAATTGCGCTGTTCCACATGATGAAGACATCATGGACTGAGCCCGGGTAATAGGCACAGACCTGTGAAATGTAGAGGTCCACCAAACAAACAACTTGGGCATTGATGGAATGGAAGTTCTTCCTATTCTGATAGACTTGTTTTTTGCCATGTGATAGAACCAAGTCAACATGTGTACCATCAATGGCTACTACAACATGTGGGATTTGTGCCAAACCATTGAAGTCAGCCTTCACATGTGCGAAATTCTCACATTGAGGAAACATTGAGGAAACAGGATATAGCTGTCCAGGTGTTTCAATAATGCTGAGAGTACATCCTTTCACACAAGACTGAACATAGGCTGGGACATCCCAGCAGATGGGGCCACTATATTTTGGAAGGCCCCTGTGGCCAGGAAGTGCAACATTGTCACGACTTGCACAATGTATGGTATGCTAGTTGGATGAGAAATGGAAGTCAGTAGATCTGGCTCCAGCTGACAACAGAGATCCACAATTGCTTACCTATTCGGATGGTACATCTGGATGAGCTGTCTGTCTTTCGTGACCTGAAGGTCTGGCAGTGGACGGTAGACAGGAGGATGTCTTTCTGTATAAGTCTGGTGAACATTTCTATATTAGTCTAGTGCTCATTTAGTTTTGTTTATTCGCTACATAATCTTCGGATTTCATGTATATTGTAACCCAGAAGGAGTGTGCAATGTTATTACTTGTATGTGTTTTTTTCACATCTTCGAAATGTGCTATGTATGATTCATCTCCTTGCACATTGACTGCTCCTAGCACATGAGGGAGAATCATGACTTATTCCCCCAGGTCCCCATGTAAAGCCATGTGAGAGGCTTCCTATTTAAACCACACCTGGTCACTCACAATCGGTCTGCAGTCTTCTGACTCCACTCTTGGTTCCTGGCAGCTTTCCTTTGGACCAAGTACTCTTGCACTGGAATTCCTGCAAAAGAAAAAGAGAAAGAGGAAATGAAGCATGCTACAGTAAGAATATTACCACACCCTACACCCCTGGGATTTAAAGGTTAGTGATTATTACACTACTGAGAAAACTGAGTGAAAGACAGGCTGGACTCTATGCAAGCTTTTTCGTTTCATGAAGAATGGCTCAACAGAGATACTAACCTAAATGTTTTGTTAGTTTTGTAGGGGCAATTCGAAAAAGATCAACAATGCCAAACTTTGGGAACTAATTTTGTAAAGCGGTGTGGTGAAAACTGCTAACAATGCTGGGTATTGTTTCTTACTGAGGGACTTTGTTTACCAAAAATTGATAGCAATCCAGAATATTATCTTGTCTGAAACACTGTGACATTTTTACTCCCAAGAAACATTGATGCTGAAATAGGTGTTTAAGAACATTTCTAAATAATGATACTTAACCTGTTAAGGAACTTTGAAACCTTTTAGTATTCTGCATATTGTGGTATTGGAACTTTGGGATATTGTGCAACAAGAACATTGCATAAGAGGTTTTGTGTGACTTGAACACTGTGGCTTCGTGAGTGGTCCAGGCCTGTCAGACAAGTTACATGTGTAGCCATCATCCAATTCATTTCTTGCAACATAAATACTGCTTGTTATTGACATACTGTGACAAGGCATGCCATGATTTGATGACATGATATTCAGTACACGTTACAACTGTCAATTACACAGAAGTATCGTGTTTCCCCATTGCTTCACCATAAATGTGTACACATCATCTCTCAGGACAGAAATGATCTTTAACATGAAACATGCTACTCATAATGTGAGAAAATTCTCAAATTTAAAATGACCGGGGGAGGGGTGTCTGTACCCAAAATAAACCTGTGATATCTGCCTAGCAATGTACAATAATGCTGTCAAAGTAGAACAAACATGACAGGACAAGACCGGTACTTATCAGTTGCTGAGACCATTTTTCTGAGTTCTGATGAATTTCTTATTTGCAATATACAACTGAAAACGCTCTTAAGATGGTGGGTACCTAACCTACTCCACTGGACTCTAGGCACCACCTATGTCTCTTGGCTGAAGTTGTCATGGTGGTATTTGGTTGTTCCGCCAAGGACACAGCCATTGGCTAACGTTGTTGTCAGTGACGATCTTGGTCAAATAGCTGTGCCTCGCTGCAGTCTGTGCTGTATTGTTGCCCATCATATATGTGGCATGGCTTATCTGGATAATTGTTTGCTGATGTAGCAAACCACTTTCACTTTGTAAGTGGGGAATGTCTATTGACATGAATCGTGTCCTATGACTGTTGCCAACAATCATTGTGCCTACATGTCAGCATGTGTCCATTTACCTTCAGGAAATGTACATTATATGAAATTTCAGGTGTCCCAACCATGTTGATGGTATGATGCCTGTATCCCCTCACGAATATGTGCTAGGCAAACTGTTAGTGGAATGATACATTTACAATGGTGGTACGTTCCATGTTGTGTCACATACAGGAGTGTGTTGGCTTTGTGTATGGTCTGACAGATACCTTCATGTCTCATGGTATGTCATTTGGCATGCAGAACTGCTGTAGCAATGAGGTATGTGACAGGTGTCCCAAGATTGTGGGTCTAATATGTGTTTATCTATGCCCTTGATGTGGTTTCACGTGGAAGGGTTTACTGCACATGTGTATTGATTGAGGCAGGTTTCCTGACTGTTGTCATGCATCATGGTGTGTCTTGCTTTGATGTTGAAATCACATGTGTTTGGGTTCATGCCTTCATCCACAGATGGCTACCATGTTTGACATGTCCAAGATGTGGGCAGTGATGTTGCATCTCATTGGACAACAGGTTGTGGTGCTCCTTTTTGTGAACATGAGTTCTGTGTCTCTATAAAATTCAAGGGACAGATGTGTACTACTGACACATCCATATGTTGTCATTGTCATGGGTGTCAGACATTAGTGGTGACTATCCTAGGGCTTACTGATTCTTTGTTGTGTGCATTCTTGAGACATAAGTCCCTGACATATTAAACCTTATGTCAATGGTGACCCTTTCATTGGCACATGTAAGGCCTTTCTGTGTGAAACTAATAATACCTCCTAGACTCTGTTGTGACAGGTGTCACTTGTTGATCTGTACATTGTTGACATGTGTCCATCATGACACGGGTATTCCATTTCAAATACTCTAGGATATTGCACTTTTGTATCAGAGTCAGATGGATGTCATTGGCTCATGAAAGTGCAAAATGGATATGTGAAAAGACTTGTGTGTGAAAAATAGGTTTGTACTTTACAATAAGATACTTTTGTTGACTACAAGCTAACTGGAGTCTGCTGCATATGGTACAGCATTGGGGATAGAGCGGTCACCTAGTTGTAGTAAGGTTGTGGGGTTTGCCAGACTTCATCCATACAATTGTAGTAGTCTGACATCCTGTATTTCTTTTTTGTAACTTTTGGAAATCCAGATGGCATGCAAGCATATGTCACAGCACATGTATGTGCCACTTAGGTGTAACTTTTTGCTGAGGCCTACTTGACCTGATGGTATTCTTTGTCACTCAGTGATTTGGTTCATGTGTTATCGGGTACATGTTGTGACCGCATTTCTCTTTCTTTTTCCAGCATCAGCACCAGCAGGCAAAAGAGATGGGGCTCAGCAGAGTGGGGAAGCATCTGGTCACGGGACCGCGGGCCAAGATACAACCAACACAGAGAGACACAGTAGTCTAGAGGGTGAGGGGAGTGCCACAGAGGAGACCAAACATTCATCATCCTCATTTGATTCCTCATTCAGTGACCACTCCCTAGTGGTGGAGGACCCAGCGGGGACCCCCCAGTACCATCCTTGTTGCCACCCTGCTCTATCACCACCCTCACTATTGCTGCCCACCAAGGTGGCAGTACCCATTCACCCAAGAGGGTGGGAGTCTCCTTTGCCGCAGGCATCTCCGACCTGAGCCCCCGTTAGCCTAGCTGCCCTTAGTGACGAGGCTATCGGCCTCCTGATAATGATCTCTGTGGGTCAGTCCACCATTATGAATGCAATTCAGGGACTGGCAGGTCAACTCCAGCAGACCAATATATACCTGGAAGGCATTCATGGGCAATGGCTGCCCCAAAGAGATCTTTTCAGGCTCTGGCCTCCACACTGATGGCAGCCAGTCACCCCTACCTTCCATCCCCCCTCCACCTCCCTCTTCCCAGTCCAAATCCCCCTTTCCCCTAACTACCCAAAGCACACAAACAGATTCTCAGGCATCCACCTGAACAGACAAAGGTAGGGCACACAAACACAAGCATCACAAGACACACTACTGGCACACACACAAACAACATCCACTGCAGACAGAGCAACACTCACTACCCTCCGTGACACCCCCAGCCACCCCAGCATGACACACACCACATCATGCCTGCCTACAGACAATCCACAACAGTCACAGAAACAGCCACCACACCCATTCTACCCACAGACACCACCCCAGCAGACTTGCAGACATCCACCCAAACACCACACCAGCAGACACTGTTGCTACTGACATAACCGCCACATCCAGCATATCTGCAGACACCACCCAACAGCCACCCACCCACCACAGCATCCCCTAGCACCTAAGCCCCCCATGCTCAAGACACATAAATGCCCTCACTCACCCACCCAACAGACACCCACAAAACACAAGCAAACCTCCCATGCGCATGCACCCAAGACATCCACACCTACACATCAGACAACCACTCCCTCAACCTCCAAATCCCAACCCCCTTCTGATGACCATCCCCATGTGTCCAAAAAACTTTTCCTTTGTGACCTAGGCCTTATCCCTGTCCTCCACTCCATGTACCACACCACAAAAAGTCTGCATCCAACCATCTCTTCCACCTCCAAAGCCTCCTCTGTCCCCCTGCAAAGATCCATACCCCTCCTCAAAAGAAGAAGCCCACCCCTCTCAAAAAGGATCCCCCTACAAAGCCCAAACCCAAACCACCCTTTCCCAAATCTGATACCCCCACCCCTGGATGATCCCTTAGGTGCCTGCCTGCCCCCTTGATGCTCCTTACTGTGGAGGTTACATGGCAGTCAGGGGTCAAGAAGGGCACAGCACTGTCCCATGGGTTCTTATTTAATTGGACTGGCCAATGGCCTTTGTATATGATTCATGCCATATTTGTTGCTGGCATTTATGTTAAAGAGTTTATTTTGTTGGCTATACTTCTGTCCTGCAATTCCTTTCCTAGGTTGATGTTGTTCCTGAGTGACTTTGGTTCTGTGTGTCCAGTTGTGTGTGTTTGTGTCTGCTTGCTGCTCCATGTGCTGTTGTCTGCGGTATGTGAGCATGTGTGCATTGCTGTTGCCCCCCGAAGGAAGGGTATATGTTGTGTGTTGTGTCTGTGTGTTTATGCAATGTTGGTTTTGCTCTGGTGGTAAGTATTTCTTTTTGCATTGTGCAATGTGGGCATGTATGGTGTTGGACTTGTTCCCCTGATATGGCTATTGTACACATGTGATATGTGTATTCTTGAGTTTTGTTAATGCAGGCATGCAGTGTGTTCAGTTGTGCTTGGTTGCTTAGTATTTCGGTGTGGATGTGTCCATTTAGGCTTGTGTCCCTTGCAGCTAGTTTGTGTGGAAGTATGTCCCATGGTGTTAGAGTTGTATGCACCTTGTTGAATAGCCCTTATCCATTGTGTGACTGTGCATGACATTAGGTTTTGGTATTGTTTGTCCCTGAGATCCCTGTGGGGCCATTTCCTGTGTGCATGTTGAATGATGGGCCTGTTCAACATGACATGTGTCCCAGTGCAGCCTCCATCGATGTTTGCTCTTTATGGTCGCATCTCATCTGTACAGGTATTTCACTTTGTCTATTTTATCTATTTGTGTCTCTGTCTATTGTTTATGTCATTGTGCTTCCATTGTGGTGTAATGTGTGTGTCCATTGCAGGGTTGTTTCATATTGGTGGTGTTTGTGTTGCATGTCACACCTTTAGGTATGTGGGTTGTGTGTTTGGGCAGTCCCTGGCCAGTGTAGAATATGTGTGTGTGTGTGCTGTGATCGTATATATGTGCTGTAGGTGTGTTGTTGTTGCTGTGTGTTATAATGTTGTGTAGCCTTCACTGTCCCTTTGTTTTGAACTGTGTGGCCGTGTGTATTTGTGTGGTGTTGCTGTGCAGTGTGAGTGTGCTGGCCAAAGGGTGTGCACTGTGAGTGTGTGTGTGGGTCTGCGTTGCTGTGTGTCAGTGAGTGTGTATAGTATGAAACGTGTTGCTGCTACCGGTAGCGTCCCCCATGATGTGTTTGCCAGTGCTACATGTAATTGTTAAGGGATAATGATACAGGTAGGTGTTTGTACTTACTGTTGCTGTCATCCACAGCAGCATTGATTTTGTTGTCTGCGCGCAAGCATGAGCAGCAGCGTGACTTTTTCAAAGGGCTCTGTGGCAGCTCCAGACGTGTGTAGCTGCCTGCAGGTGAGTGTCTCCCTTTATATTGTCCATTTCCGTCTTCTGATACATGGTGGTTGGACCGCCACTGTCACATTGGTCGTATGCAACCTCGTAATGGGCCCAGTGGAAAGACAGACTCTGCCAGCCTGTTTATGCTTCTTGGTGACTGTGGCAGTCTATACTACCTGGCGGTGGTGGCGGACCACTGGAGATTTTCTGTGGGTACAACCACCAAACTTAAAGTACGGCGGTCCGCTCCACCAGATCATTGGCAGTTAGACCACCACTGCCAACATGGTTGTCATGGGACCGCCAAACTCATAATGAGGCCCTTAGACTTTGACTGACAAAGTACTGCAATAGTAGAGTCCGTAGGGATGGAGGAGGATATTAACTCCACCAACCTGATGGTACTTCATTGGCTCATCGGTCAACTCTGTACATTGAAAGCAACCATCCTCATGGTCGATCTACCAATGCACTAAACGTTTTGTGGACAGCCGCCATGGTTTTGATGACCAATCACTAAGGGGGTTATTCTAACTTTGGAGGAGTGTTAATCCGTCCCAAAAGTGACGGTAAAGTGACGGATATACCACCAGCCGTATTATGAGTTCCATAGGATATAATGGACTCGTAATACGGCTGGTGGTAAATCCGTCACTTTTCCGTCACTTTTGGGACGGATTAACACCTCCTCCAAAGTTAGAATAACCCCCTAAATCTTTAAAAAGTATTTGTTTTCAGAAACAAACTCCTACAGTGGGAGATTTTTCCTTTAAAACTAAAAATTACCCCCACACAGTGGGAGTTTTTCCAACTGGTAATGAACAGGAAAAAAACAGACATTATATTACCCACCTAAATAATACTAGCAGTGTAATGTCCTTCCACCTATGATCCCCTATTCCATAAGGCCTTCGGAGGATGTATTCCCTTAATGGATCCATTTGGGGGTCCATCCACAGAATACCCATGGCCTGCCTGTCTCTTAGTGAGGCATGGGTACTGAGGGTTTGGTTGGCAGGGTACTCCATTACGTTTAAGACAAAGTACCACGTGCACCAAACTGTAAATTGGGCCCTAAGTCACATTTTCCTCCAACTGCTAGGAAAGTTCATCCTGGTCAGTGTGACAGCCCTCATGTCTTTAGAGCAGGTTTCCAGGCACAAGGCCTAATTCTATCTACGCCTCCTGCAGAGTCCTGTACTCAGTGGTCAGTTAGGGCTTGTTGATGTAAAGAGTCCTTCTGCTTTTTGTGTCTCTAGAGAAGGTAATCAAGAGACCATCCTCTTAACCCATGGGCAGCAAATCAAATTCCTGGATGCCTTGAGTCATTTCTACAAAACGTATTCTTTCTTCATAAGTAGTCTTCCTAGATCGAGGAGGCAATGGTGAGTTCCCAGTCATATTCTATGCACTAACCAGAGATCAGTGAATTCCCATGACCTGATCTTAATTATTTTATATCTACCTTCCCAACTTCTTTTTCAATACTTCCTCTATGATTTACTGCACAAATTCCTGAGAACTCTAAATCCAGGATGGCTAAGCCCTTCTTTGATCTTGAAGAGCCCTGGCACTCTCCTAGTCATTCCTCTATTCAGGTGAAGTCCCTCCCACCGTCAGTGTCCAAAATTGGTTTCTGTCCTCTAGGGGTTGTAGTTAGAAAGCCTAGTATGCTCCTGGGAATGCCAGCTCAACGACTGTCCTTTATTGATCTATTGTTCCTGCCCCCTCCTAAGGAGCTGATCTATGTTAAGTGGAAGTTGATGACCGAACCCCAGCCTTCTTTCTCCCCCAAGGCCAAGCCTTTGTCCTCTCGGAGCAGGGTTACTAACTCTCAGCAATGAATGTGCATTTAATGAGGTTGAGAGACAAAAAATTTCTGAACCTCCTTTTTTTCTTGCAGCACAAAGTTCACCTTTAAAACATATTTGTCCACTGAAGTTCTCAAAAATTACTGTCTTCATTAAATGAAAAATAATATTTCATCCTTTTCCTAGTCCCTTTTCAAACAAATATATAAAAAAGGATGTTATTTACATCAAGGGTTGTTCATATAGAACGTAGCCTTTCCTACCTAGAGAAAACAGCTTTTTGGTAATTTAATGTGGAGGGCATACTATTCTTACTATGCAGTGTACCACATTTATATATGATAATTTCCTAATCTGGCTAACAAGGCATTATTTATGGGTGAGCTATCTAAAAATAGATGTTCCCACATGGCAAAGGCATTTTCCCTACCATAAGTCACTAAAGTACTTTTAAACCACAGCAGAGCCCAAATTCAGTAGCGCTCCTGGCAACCCTATATTGTCATATATTTTGGTGGTTTGAATTCACAATATTGCTCTCATATGATATTTAATATTTATGTCATTTGTGTGGTTTTGTGCCATCTTTCATAACACTCCAGAACTTTTTTTAAAAGCCAAATAAGTGAAACTAACTTTGACAGAACCACTTGAGGGACAGGACTTGTCAATGGATACAATGTATAACAGTATTATGGTGCACTGAGTCCAGCAAACATAGGAGTAAAAAAAGAGAAGAAATCTAGTGTAATCATTCAGATAAAAACAGATTTCCTGCACCACACTACTGGTGATTGAGAGTAGATAATCCATCCTTATGAATATACTGCTGTGGCCACAACCTCTGTTCTTCCCCCATCACACAGGACACAATTCAGAAATGAAGAGTAGAATAAGCCAATGGAGGGAAAGGGATATGTTTATAAAACAGAGCATGTGTACATTGGGAATTATTTGAAGTGGGAGGTGATGTGAAGTTGAATCTGGTATTATGCATATGTGCATGTACCTACCACATTTAACTAAGTCTACTTAAATTAATCTTAGCCTTTCAGGGCACTGATCAAATTTCTGTCTATGCATCAAAACTCTTGACAGAATAACTTACTTTATTGCTCAGCTGATGTTTTCAACAGCCTTCATCTGGAGCACATCAATCAGATTCAGAAACATGAAGCAGAATAAGGCAGTATATCTACTCATAGAAATCTACTTTTTAAGCTGTCTGAAGCCTTAAAATGTGCCAGAATGAACCATGTGATAAAAGGTGTGTTGTGTATTGAAGTCACCTAAAAGAGAAGGAGAGAAAGTGAGAAAAGGAGATTAAGAAAGAAGTTGTGTATGTGTGTGTGAGAGAGAGAGAGACAGAGAGAAAGAGAGGGAGAAAACTGTGTGTATGTGTGTGCACACACGTTCACAGTAAGGCAATAAACTAGTTTAAACACTTCTTTATACTCTAATACTCCACACTGTCACTAACAATATTCTTCAAACAATAGCTTAAACACAGTATATCTAGTCTTTTGCAGGACAGATGATAACATTTTGGCAGTGAATATCCACAAATATAAAGATGATTGGCCAAACAAATGGTTTCAAGAAAGGTTTGGAGAAAAGAAGTGTCTGGTGTTGGTGCGGGTTTAGCTCAATTAATATGGTCATAATTTATCATAAAGAAATCATTTACAATTACAGCAAATTAAATTAATTCTGAAGAGTAATAAACGTCAGCAGCTTACACTTACAAAGCAATTCGGAAGAAAGCACCAGCCATTAACAGACATTAATATCTTTAATACCAATTTTTGAGAATACAATAACGTTAGAGATGTACTCAGCGGCACAGTCTGTAGGCCAGTGAAGGAATTATATTTGGCACTGGAATTCACTGACATTCATAATGGAATCCCATTTACTTAATTACTAAAGGCGTTCTTCTTTGAGGGAAATAATACACATTTCAAATCAATATTAGCTGCTACTTAACAGAGCCAGACATAAAAGTGAGGCTACCACCCGCATTGACACTATCACTCATCTGTAAGTACACATGTCTGTTTTTCTATCACATTTGCAGGGACAACCTGTTGTTAGAGATCTTACTTGAATTACAGCTACCGCTAGGTGGGTCATCAGACTGCTATAAAAGGGGTCCTTAAGAGAAATCTATTGTTGGCGGTGCTTATCAGCTACCAAGTTAAAGCGGGGGGTTGTTGTGGATGCTGGGATTCACCCCAAAACCACAGGGGATGAATTTCTAACCCATGAGTGCAATGAGTTGATTCAACGCACTGCGATAAGGAACAAATACCATTTGAACTGTAGCTCCAGACAACCACCAAGCAATCCTCCTGCTAGGTTAGCATATTGTTTGTTACTAACAGACCCTTATAGTTTCAAGGACACAGTGGTAAACCAAATAATCTTTCAATAATGAGTTACACACTTAAGGATCACTAGAAATCGGATATGCATTTTGATATATTTATTTTAAAATAATTCCTGATTCTAATGCACACACAATTGTATGGTAACATCACAGAAGATAACAATTAGAAGCAGTTAAGCATTTTGTGCACAGTGAAAACAACAGGGAAAAATTGTAACATCATTATCACAATTTGTAGCCCTAACCCCCTTACTGTGCTCTTTGTAGGCACTATGCTAATTCTAGCAGATCAATAAATAATCAGCCTTTTCCTTGACTTTCAGAGATGGAGCACATACCTGTGATGACACGATTTCTTATCTGTCTGAAATAGCTTACCAGCTGTTTCAAGAGCAAAGGCATCATGTTTTTACAGTGACAACCATCAACCTGGTATTTTAGTGAATCCTGTCTTGTTTTAATGGGAAACAGGAGTCAGCTTAGCCTTCTGGTTTGTAGACGTGTGCCCTCATCACCTAATGACTTTTACCATACTTAGCTTGCTCTGTTTTAGCACAATTATTTAATTATATGTTTCAAAGATGACTGCATAGTTTCTAGTTAGGTCAATGTTTTAGTTTCATGTTATCAGTGCCACCACGCTAAGGTGTCAATATCAAGTCACAAAGATAAACAACCTGGAGATAGGTTAGGTACTTTCCCTCTGCATGCTTTAGAGGGAATTTTTTACATAAATTGCCGTCCCAAGCATGTCTTGTCATTTATTGTTTGGGAACAGACATGTCAGGGGTTCGAGCAGATCTGTTTAAATGCACCTCACTTAGACAGATAGTCAGAGAGATTCCGACCAGATGCCATCACCTCTATTAATGCTGCACATCACTTTGGCACCTACCCAGTCTTCGTGTCCCTACGGAGTCTGAGCTAGAGACCTCATTCCAAGGTAACAAGGGGTGGGGGGCTCTTCTCATGGACATGGCATTGGCTGATTAGGTTTAACATACCTAGCACTCTTTAGGTTAGAGATTAGGTTCACATTATTAGTGTAGTAGGATGTATTTCACATCTCATGTCATTTCATGTTACTGCAAGATGGTGGGGGTCTTTGTAGTAATGACTCTCGTCTTTACAGTTCAGTTTCTTGCATTGTTCATTATCCTTATAATTGCAGCCCATGAAACTTATCGTAGATTGCAGTTTTATTAATAAACCCCATTGAAAACTTTACTGCATCTCCTTCACTGCCTGTTTTTGATTGAGACATGTTGTTCGTATGAGGAAGGGGAAATCTCCGTTTTACCACGGCACTCCCTGAGATGTCATACTCATGAGTCCATGCGTAAAGGCTGCCACAAATCACTTTTTTTACTGTTTGGGTTTTTGGTGAGGTGCTGCTTGTGAGCCGGGAGGGTTGGGACGCCAGTTGCGACTTGTTGTAGGATTGACATAGTTGCCTACAAACATAAGTACTGTCATCCTTAAACCAGCAGTCTTGCCTTGAGCAAGAGTCAAACTATGACAGTAACATTCAGTGCAGCCTGAATCTCAGAAGTGTCTTGCTGCAACCTTCTTCAGTTCAAGTGGAATCTGGTGCCACACCATCTAGACTTGCGCTTTGGGTGAAGTTTTTCTCTCCCTCAATGGTCAATTTCCAGGGTTTGTATAAGGAACTGACAGCTGATTCTTATCTTACTTTTCAGAATCAAATTGGGATTTTACAACACTAGATATAACTGGACTAATGTAGCGGGACACAAAAAACATCAGCTATGCAAAAAGCCCCTAAGCATTTGCTTCACCTTTGTCATATGTTTACTTTAAGTGTCTGCTTCTAAAAACTTCAGATGTAGATAAAGAAATTATGTACTAGACTTGTGGCACCTGATAGTATACAAATTTAGACTAAAGAGTGGACATGAATATGAATTTCACAAGTTCTGATAAAGATAAAAATGCTTACTGTAAACTAAATTGAAGACATGCTAACAAAAATGAAAAGTGTAGCCAAAATGTAATGTATCCTGCGTGTGTTTAAGAACCTCAAGCTTTCTAACAAAATGAAAATAAAGAAGCCTGAAATCAGGTGATTAATATATATTCTTGCCTGTGATCAGCTGCACTTTACAAATCCACATAACAAAATAAATAAAATCATGGAACTATGCAGGAGTTGGCCAACGTGTTTATGATAACCCTGGAATGTCTTCTACACTAATCAATCACTGAATGTGCTTTTGCATAGAATTAATTACTATAATGTCAATGGCACAGCTACAGAACAGAAGGATATGCTAGAAATGTGCATTTAAAAGAATTATATTGGAAACCACAGGATCACAACAGGTTTCCACTCCAAGAGAAAATCTGTGTGGCTGAAATCTTTCCTTGTTGGTATATGACCCTGATGAGGTTGGCAACATACAATCAATGACCAGTCCTAACCTAACAGAGGAAAGAGGTGACCCTGAAACTTAATTTATATCCACTAACAACCTTCAACTTTGAATGAGACTCTGCTACCAGATACTGGAATAGAAATTAGAAGCCCAGCTAGTGCAGCACCACTTTTTCTGTGCCCCTTAGCGCCACCCTAACACAACCACGTGTGTGCCATATTTAAAATACAGCACACCATGGTGGTAGTCAGGGGGACTAGCATCATAATTTTTTACGCTAGTCCGGCGCTTTGCATCACTAGCGTCAACATTTTTTCACGCTACTCCTAAAAAAGGACCCAGTGGCCCGTTGAACATAATGGAAGCCTCTTTTTAACACCTACACTTAGCAGTCATTCAAAAATGCCGATAAAAATGATGCAAAGGAATCTTGTAGATTCCTTTGCGCCATTTTTACGGCCCTCCTAGTGCCAGAATGCTCCCCTTGCATACATTATGCCTGGTGCAGGCATAATGTGGCGCAAGGGGTTACTAAGTGGCGCAATGCAAACATTGCACCACCTTCTAAAAATGGTGCTGCTTTTTTGCCCTTTCAATGCCACATTAGTGTAAAAAAATGATGCTGATGTGGTGTTGGAATGGTGCTAGGCCACCATAAACCTGAGCAAGAACAAGAGAAGGCAGGAGCAGATTAACCAGTAAAATGTGACAGGAGGATGCCTATTCCACATCAATAAATCAGCCACATGATAGTATTAGTTGTATGCCTAGTACCCACAACTACCTAAATGAGAGTTATGACATTAGACTAAATTCTAAACCTACTTTTAGCATCAATTGCAGCCAATCTAAGTCCACCTTCAATGTGGACAGGCCAGGACAACTCACAGGTTTCTAGAATCCACTGACAGTATAGCTCTAAGGAAATAAATACAAAATACTCCCAGACTTCCCTACTGCTAATGCATAAAACAGTTGTCATCTCAGGCCTTGAGATAGATTATGACCTGAGGCCCCTGATGCGATCATGCCTGTTTTGCTGAGAGGTCTTCTAAGAATAACTTGTTACATCTTGCCATCTTCCTTAAGCTGGTAGCCCAAACATCAGTTCTGATAAGTCAGATTGGGTGACATTTAGAAGGCTGCAAAATAGCCAATGTGTGCCAATGGCCCACCTTAAGATTAAACTGTAAGATAAGTGCTATCCCACTTTGTACCCGCAGACATTCCATGTTCAGTCACAGGCTGAGTTACCAAGCGAGCACTCATGAACCCACTATAGCACCATTTTAAGCCATGCTAAGGCACCATTTCCTGACTGAGGGAATTCTATGGTCCTGGTACTAGCTGTAGGACAAAATATAAGTTAGCAGTACTTCTCATACTGGTAATTTAAACAACCAAGGCCAATATTTACAAGTGTCCTGTGCCACCAGTGCATCACTTTTTATGATGCACCGGTGGCGCAGTGTGCTGACCCACATCTACAAGGTCATGCAAAGCAAAGTGTGTGGCTTTTCATGGCCTTGTAGATATGGAGTAAGGCAACACAGGGCTTCGCCTCACTTTGCGTTATGGAGTTATTTCCATGGGTGTTGCACGGGTGTTCCCACGCAACATCCATGGATTTTGATGCATTCCCAGATTTACAAGGTTGTGTAAACCTAGAAATGCATCAAAAGCCTACGCCACCCCAGAGGTGGTGTAAGAGTGATGCAACGGGGGGAAATATCTTTATTTCTTCCCGTTTGTTCCTCTTCCTTTGTGTGCTCATAAAAGGAGGGAATCGCCGACATTGATTTTTTTTGTGGAGGAAGGTGTCCCTTCTTGCACCAAAACAATCATCCCCACAATGCAGGCACCCTTGCACCATGATGCAAGGGTGCCTGCATTGGGCATGGCAGCAATTTGTGTACAAGCACAGGGGAGAGAACAGAAATGCTCATTTCTGCCCTTTCTTGGTGGTGAAGGGTGGCTCAGCAATGAACTTGCTGCTCCGCCTTGCACCACGGGCCTTGTAAATGAGGCCCCAAGTCTCTATGCCCTGAATAGGAAATATGTGCAAATGCAGGATTTTGCTCAAACAAATTTTATGACATTGCATAAACATCACACATGTCCATAAAATGTGTACAAATATTTCAAAACATTTGAAAAACGTTTCAAAAATAGTTTTGTTCTTTTGAAGCAAAATAACACACCTTTTTTAGAAATGTTATCACATTTTGTGCTAAAAAGCATTCCACAGACTTCTTTTTTTGTTTGAGAATGGTATTCCACAATTGGAAGAATTATGAATGTCACTTTTTTACCACTATAATTATAATTTTGCACACCTCCATCATAAACCTCATTTAAATTAATATATAGCGGACATTATAGAAACAATACAAATGTTTGGAGATTTTATTGTCTTGTATCATTAATTATTTAGGGTCTACAATACCCCTACAAAAGCTTAAATAAGATTCTGAGTTGCCCACATGTGTTATTTAAATAGACCTTCATACCTCTGGTGAGGTCAGGATAGATCGGGAAAGGGTGAACTACTTTGAATCCAAAATCACAAATAAATTGTGAGTTTCTCCATCTTTCACAAATGTCTTATAAATGTGACTAAAATTTCTACTATACTCACTGTTAGAAATGGGGTCTTTGGTGGGCAGTCAGGTTACCCCCTGTACAAGCAAGGACACTCACTGTACTCAGGGTAAAAGAGAATCACCCTCAGCTAACCCCTACTTACTCCCTTGGTAGCTTGACACGAGCACTAGGCTTAACTTCAGAGTGCTAGGTGTAAAGCATTTGTACCAACACACACAGTAACTTAATGAAAACACTACAAATTGATAAAACACAGGTTTAGAAAAATAGAGAATATATGACAAAAATCCACAACACACAAGACACATTAACACTAAAAATGCAAAAAGAGTCTTCATGTAATTTTAAACACAACGCTAACGCTGTGAAAATGTGCCTTGGGTGCATCAAAAATAACCCAGCACGGGCGAACGTGCATCAAAAAGGGCATGCGATGCGTCAATATTACTCACGAGCGAGACCTTGCATCATTTCTCCTTTAGTCGGGTCGGCGTGCATTGTTTCTTCTCTCCGCAGGAGAGCAGTGCATCGATCCGGTCAGCACTCTCAGGTCCGGGCAGGCCTTGCGTTCTTTTTACATGCCCAGTGGTGTTTGCGTCAGAAATTCAGACGCACGATGGTCCAAAAAACACGCAGCCCGGATTGCTCTCTCACCAGCCTCCGTCAGCGATGCTGTGCGTCGTTTCCCCAGCTCTGGGCATCGATCTTCCAGTCGCGTTGCAGGCAATTGTCAGTTCTCAGCCGCGAAGCTGGCAGCGTGTTGATTTTTCAGCTGCATATCGGAGTTGCGTCGATCTTTTCCCTGCACGGCGGTCTGTGCGTGGATTTCTCACTCTTGGGCTGCCAGCTTCTCCTTTCAGAGTCCAAGGAACTGGATGGGCACCACTTGGCAGAGTAAGAGTCTCTCCAGAGACTCCAGGTGCTGGCAGAGAGAAGTCTTTGCTTTTCCTGAGACTTCAAACAACAGGAGGCAAGCTCTAAATCAAGCCCTTGGAGAGTTCTTCACAAGGAGGAAGGCAACACAAAGTCCAGTCTTTGTCCTCTAGCACAGGCAGAAGCAGCAACTGCAGAATAGCTCCACAAACACAGTCACAGGCAGGGCAGCTCTTCTTCCTCAGCTCTTCAGCTCTTCTCCAGGCAGAGGATCCTCTTGGTTTACGGAAGTGTTCTAAAGTCTGTGGCTTTGGGTACCCTTCTTATACCCATTTTGCCCTTTGAAGTAGGCCTACTTCAAAGGAAAGTCTCTCTTGATTGTGAAATCCTGCCTTGCCCAGGCCAGGCTCCAGACACACACCAGGGGGTTGGAGACTGCATTGTGTGAGGGCAGGAACAACCCTTTCAGGGGGGAGTGGCCACTCCTCCCCTCCCTCCTAGCACAGATGGCTCATCAGGAAATGCAGACTACACCCCAGCTCCCTTTGTGTTACTGTCTAGTGAGAGGTGCAACCAGCCCAACAGTCAAACTGACCCATACAGGGAATCCACAAATAGGCAGTCACAGAAATGGTTTAAGCAAGAAAATGCTCACTTTCTAAGAGTGGCATTTTCAAACGCACAATCTTAAAATCAACGTAGTATTCTTAAATTGTGAGCTTAGAGACCCCAAACTCCATGTGTCTATCCGCTCCCAAAGGGAATCTACACATTAATAATATTTAAAGGTAGCCCCCATGTTAACCTATGAGAGGGACGGGCCTTGCAACAGTGAAAAATGAATTTAGCAATATTTCAACGTTAGGACATATAAAACACATTACTATATGTCCTACCTTAACCATAAACTGCACCCTGCCCTTGGGGCTAACTAGGGCCTACCTTAGGGGTGCCCTACATGTAAGAAAAGGGAAGGTTTAAGCCTGGCAAGTTGGTACACTTGGCAAGTCGAATGAACAGTTTAAAACTGCACACACAGACATTGCAGTGGCAGGTCTGAGACATGATTACAGAGCTACTTATGTGGGTGGCACAACCAGTGCTGCAGGCCCACTAGTAGCAATTGATTTACAGGCCCTAGGCACCTCTAGTGCACTGTACTAGGGACTTACTAATAAATCAAAGATGCCAATCATGGATAAACCAATTACATACACATTTTGATTAGGAACACTTGCACTTTAGCACTGGTTAGGAGTGGTAAAGTGCCCAGAGTAACAAAAACAGCAAAAGCAGAGTTCAGCACACATCAACAACCTGGGAAACAGAGGCAAAAAGTTAAGGGAGACCACGCCAATGATGAAAAGTCTAACACTCACAAAATAATTATTCCGACAAGGATGGCGGAAATGATGGTTATAAAAGTTTGCCTGGGATTCCATCATACAGCATTCTTACTTTTTATGGTCAATATTATTTCTTCATTATGTGTCAAAGGGTCTGATATGTTAAGTCGCTGTAACATGGCAATAATCTTTATTGAGGTGCAAACAGGAGATGACCCACATATAAAGATTACCTGTCATATTGCAATTTATCCCTGCTCGGATTTCGGCAGATACAATCCGGTGTATTTTGTATAGGGATAATGTAGCACAATGGGACTTTTACATCTTACAAACTTGGAAACACACAGTACTACTGGTGTTTCCGTTTACGAACCTCTGAATGGGGAGGTCATCCCACTCCTGGTAAATAACACAGACACCCTGGTGTATTGGTCCTTAGAAGGCACGTTTTTTCTTCCTCAAAAACGTAACTCTTAATGAGGCATTATGTTCTATTACCTGTTCCATTTAAATTGTTGTTCCTGCATTTTGGCTGAGCATGTCACTTATCGAATACATTTAAGATATAAACAGCATAATGAATTTGCCGGACACCTATATTTTCCAAAAAAAAGAAAAACTGTGAGTTATGAAGGGGTGCTCTTACCTGAGCAAATAAAAATATAGCACTGAAAATGAAATGATGAATATGAGCGTATAAAGCAGCGCTGTGATCACTACACCAGGAAGTCCAGTTTGCTCAGTTCTGAAAAACAGCCAATATAGTTTTGCGGCATCAGCAACTGGATTCTCCTCACTGTAGGCAAGCCTCTAAAATACGAAAAGCAAACATAAGGTATGCATCAATATAATAAACGTTTATTCTTTCCAAATAATGCATATGTGTTAAGGCATGCAGCATGCATATTGTACATGTAGCTACCACATTATAACATCTTGAAGTGCCAGCATCCAATAGCAAGACAAAAATGGTACTGCGGTCATAAGACCCTGTGATTTTCAAGGGTAATTCGGTAACATCAACAAAATCAATAAACCAATACAGCAAAGTCATAAATATATATACTAAATCATCTCCTAGCCTCAAACCTAAATCAACTATTAGCCAGATTTTATTTTAAACATAATTGTTTTGCTAGACTTTCGTTCACCCAAGCCGAGACAAGTATTAACCCTGCAGAAAGAATATGGGAACAGTTTCGACGCATAAAGGCCCATATTTATACTTTTTGACGCTAAACTGCGCTAACGCAGTTTAGCGTCAAAAAGTTTTGCGCCGGCTAACGCCATTCTGAAGCGCCATGCGGGCGCCGTATTTATTGAATGGCGTTAGCCGGCGCAAGCAGACCGGCGCTGCCTGGTGTGCGCGAGAAAAACCACGTACACCAGGCAGCGCCGGCGTAGGGGGAAAATGGCGCATGGGCGTCTTAAAATGGGGCAAGTCAGGTTACGTCGAAAAAATCGTCGTAACCCGACTTGCGCCATTTATTTTCGACGCCCATCCCCCATCAACATGACTCCTATCATTGTAAAGATAGGAGTCATGCCCCCTTGCCCAATGGCCATGCCCAGGGGACTTCTGTCCCCTGGGCATGGTCATTGGGCATAGTGGCATGTAGGGGGGCACAAATCAGGCCCCCCTATGCCAAAAAAAATTATTAAAAAAAAATAAAAAAAAACTTACCTGAACTTACCTGAATGTCCCTGGGGTGGGTCCCTCCAGCCTTGGGTGTCCTCCTGGGGTGGGCAAGGGTGGCAGGGGGGGTCCCTGGGGGCAGGGGAGGGCACTCTGGGCTCATTTTGAGCCCACTTGTCCCTTAACGCCATGCCTGACCCAGGCGTTAAAAAGCGGCGCAAATGCGCCGTTTTTAGCCACGCCCACTCCCGGGCGTCTCTTTTGCCCGGGAGTATAAATACCACGTAAAGGCCTGGGAGTCATTTTTTAGACGGGAACGCCTCCCTTGCATATCATTAACGCAAGGAAGGGGTTCACGCTAAAAAATGACGCACATTCCGGGAACTTTGGCGCTATTCGCCTCTAACGCCATAGTATAAATATGGCGTTAGTTGGCGTTAGTTTAGCGTCGAATTTGCGTCGAAAAAAACGACGCAAATTCGGCGCAAACGGAGTATAAATACGGCCCAAAGTCCACTTCGAACTCTGAGGCTCCAGTCTCCTCTTTTACCTTGGCTCAAAGAAGGCCCATTTATCATTCAATACTAGATGGCTATCCACGAATACATTTTGGAGTACATAAACTGGTACTACCGAGTATTCCTTTACGTACTCTTCCATGTCATTGTGATTTTACCCTAAAACATATAAAATGTTAATCAAATGGGAATAATCAGAGAATAAAAATAGAAATGCGTGTTCTCTGTTTGTACCTTCAGTAGCAGGAAGTTTAATTTTTAGGGGTCTAGCCACTAAGGCTTGTAAGAGTAGGTAAAAGTACTACTTTCCCACTTACGAATGTTTTTTGTAAAGTGGCGTCTATGTGCTGTTTCCCCAAATAATGAAAGAAAGGTAACACTGTGGCCTTCAGATCTACTCAAGAACTGAGACACAGGAAAATCCTGTTTCTCAGTTGCCGTCCTGCAGATAAAAGACAAACTCAAAGCTATCGTGAGACGGTATAAATTAGCGGAAAATCGTGCCGTGAAGTAGACACGTAGAAGTTCCCAGATTAACAGGCATTCAAACCAAGATACAGAAAACTGCGCGAGAAATCGGCACCATGCTCGATTGAAAACGTATAATTCCTCTCAAGTTGTCATAAATGGAAGTAAAAGTAAAGTTTCAGTTACATCACAGCCTATACGAAGTGCCAGATGTCCTCAATATACCAAAGGTGTCACTTGTCAAGTCAATGTTATCACACCAATATTGTAGCTATTAAAGCGACATGACTTCTAGGTTTAGTAGGATAAACGACAATGACGTTTACAGTAATTGCTAGATTTTTTGCCAATTCACAAAAGCATTTATGCTTTTGTGAATGAAGTAGTACTACTAATGTATTCCTAAATGCTTTTGAGAATTGGTCCTAAAACACATACATTGGGACTATTTATATACAACTGACAAAAAAATAAAGAGCCTTACTCTCTTTGTAATTTTACTATTACAGAGTCAGAAATTCGTGGCCAATTCATAAAGGCATTTTTGAGTACATGAAGTCGTAATCATGCAGTACTGCATTCTCATTCATTCCCCAAAGTCATCAGTCAGAATAGTGCAACCATTCCCAGAAGAAGTGCACAATGTAGATGTTCTATAGAAATATCCAAAGCGATGCAGAAAAAAGAGAGAAAATAACGTTTTCATATTCGTTAAAACAGAAGACTTTGAAAGGATTCAACAAACAGAAAATAAGTAGATTGTCAATTTCACATTTTTTATGGTACAGATATAGGTGGGAGAAGGTAAATATTGGACCTAAGGTTTCTAAATGAGTTTGGCAAAAACATTTTTGAATAGTGAGTCATCATTGAATTATGCCTGGGCGAAATTTAAAGTGCTCAGCTGTAACTTGTGCACTTTTAGGTATTTTGTGTTACATTTATTACATAAAATTCCCCAAATTATACCATTTTGCACATTTGCCTAATTACTCACCATTCAAAGAAAAAAGTTTTTATAAGTTGGTCATCCTCAGTAAAAATGCATTTATTCATCTAGCTAAGAGCTCCCCTCTTTCTTGTGTAGGGTTGTAGCCCACACTACTGTCTATGAGCAGCAGTGGCAAAAAGAACAAATGATGGACAGAATAGTGAGCAATGCAAACATTCACCCCCAGTCACAAAGATCTGGGTTTAATCCATCACTTTTTGTCCACCACACCATTCCAGTTTCGACCCAGCCATGTGCAAATCAGTCTTGACCCTGCTTCCCATGGCAACAGTCCAGTTTGAACTGCCAGGACAGGTCCTCTATGGACTGTAAAAAAAAAACATACTACAACAGATTTCAGGATACCAACCCTCATCAGGCAGGCTAGCTATAATCTAGTGGTTCATTGAGCACGGGTTCCACGCCTGGGCATACCCTTCCCACTTAAGGTGACAAAGGCAAAAAGAAACAAGGGTGGACAGAATGCTGAGCAATGCAATCATTCACCCAAGTAACAAACATCTGCATTTAATCCATTGTTTTTTTGCCCACCATGCCACCCTAGTTGGACCCAGCCATATACAAATCACTCTTGACCCTGCTCCCCATGGGAACAATCCATTCCGAACTGCCAGGGATGGTCCTCTCGGGACTGGCAAAAAAGCATTTTAGGACTGGTTTTGGGGTATCACCCCTCATCAGCCCTGCTAGCTTTAATCCAGTGGGGCAGTGAGCATGGACCCACGTCTGGCCATACCCTTTCCATATAGAGTGACAAAGATAAAAAGAACAGATGATGGACCGAAGGCTGAGCAATGCAAACATTCACCCTCAGTCAAAAAGATCTGGGTTTAATCCATTGTATTTTTGCCCACCATGCCACCCCAGTTTGGACACAGCCATATGCAAATCAGTCTTAACCATGCACCCCATGGGAACAATCCAGCACGAACTGCGAGGCCAGGTCCTCCCTTGACCCGAAAAAAGCATTCTGGGACCGGTTTCGGGGTACCACCCCTTATCAGCCAGGCTAGCTTGAATCCAGTTCTGCAGTGAGCATGGAGCCCACATCTGGGCATCACCTTCCCACTTAGGGCAACAAAGGCAAAAAGAACAAAAGATGGACGAAATGCTAAGGAATGCAAACATTCACCCTCAGTCACAAAGATCTGGATCTTTGCCCACCTCGCCACCCCAGTTTTGACCCAGCCATATGCAAATCAGTCTTGAATCTGCTCTCCATGGGAACAGTCCATCCTGAACTGCCAGGCCAGGTCCTCCCTGGACCGGAAGAAAGCATTCTAGGATCAGTTTCAGGGTTTCACCCTTCATCAGCCAGGCTGGCTTGAATCCGGTGTATGGATCCCCCCTATGATGAAGGGTGAGAGAGATTGCTCTATAACCGCACAGTATGGTAATCAAAACATTATCATTAACCCCAGTACTCTTCTAGACATCCCTACATCATTCTGAATTAACAATCATTCACTACATTTTGCAAGATTTCCTGACAAATTCGAGTTTGAAACTGTTCTTACTAATACACAGTTTCTCCTTCAAATCTTTGCCTATACAGAATTGTCCAGTATATGTATTTAAAAAGTATTTTTTATAGAATGAAATTAACAACTCAAGAACATTTCATTAACAATGGTCGATGATTCATGTTTGTATATAAATACCATTAGCTCATGACCCCCTTAACAACGTTGGTGTACACTACTCATTAGTTCCCTTCTTTATTAGCTGTATTTTGACCAGTTTCTACCCTACTGACAGCAATCCTCTATGTTTCTGCAATGTCTCCCAAATTTGTGTCCATTTCCAAGGATAGCCCTTGCCTTCATATATTTGATGGTCAGCCAACATACACAGTCCATATCATCTTTCCAAGTAATTAGGCCGGAGTCACACCGGCAACCCAGAGGTTTGTGATGCTTCTCTTTGCTACCCCTACACCAGAGTCATCCATATTTTAGTACAGTTTGAGAGCCTTTTTTCCTCCCAGATATTCAATATGCATATATTAGCAGAGAGTTGCACCTGGGGTCCAATTACCCAGTCATGCATTCTCCTACCTCTTCCTAATATCTTTGCATGCTGAGCTAGGACTACAGTATATGGAAGAAGAAACACACCATGGCACAACCTCTGAGACAGTGTTGCCAGTCCATTCACCATAATTTCTTTTGTACAATCCTGGAGCAGTACGATGTTTGCAACTGAACCAGTCTAACACTCAATCTTATTGCCACTTCATGTGGTTCTCTCAGCACACCTACCATTGCTCTTCAAGGCCCCCAGATCTGCCTCACAGTTTTCCTTTAATTTCTGAAGGATATTAGGGAGGTTATTAAATATTTTTTATAGATCAACAAAACCGCTTTTTTCCTGAGAGCTCATTCAGAGCTCTATTCTCCAATGGGGGAGAATTACTGTGGTCTTTTTATGTGGATTATTAGGGCATGTTGGAGCTGGATGCACAACAAGTTTTGAATTCTGGTATCTGATATTCTTTCTGAAGGTCACTGAATTGGACCAATTCATCATTTAACCTTATGTTACCTAATTTGCTAATTCCAATACAATCCCAACCACTAAAACCTGAATTATTACCCTCCTCAGCTAGCAGATCTCTGTCCCTTGGAGGAGTATTACCCGTCATCACTGTTTCCCACCCATATATCTTGTTGCCTCTTGAAAGACAAGTACCAGTGCCTGAGAGTGCATCATTAAGACTACAGTTGTTCTATGTCTATATAGCACTGCTGGATAACTACTGTCTTCCATTGCATGCCTGACAATCCTGACTGCAGGCTTATACTGTTTTGTAAAACCAATTCATTGACCATTGCCAAATGTGTTGGCCTATAGTACATTAGCATAGTCAACATACTATACCACAATCGCATATCCCCCCATAAGCTTGCTCATACCTATCCTTGATGCCATCCGTTCCACAGTGGTAATGGCATATCAGCCTCCAGTTTCTGGAAGAAATTGTTCAGGACTGTATGCTGAGGGGTGTTCTGGAGGACAGTTCTGGAGGACACTTAAGCACTTCAGTAGATAAATCATTTTTAACATGACAGTCCTGCCAAACAGCAACAGCAGCAAAGTACGCCAATGTCCGACATCACCCCTGAATTTATTCAATATTGTACAAATATGCACAGAGGTGTTATCTGTATTGGGTAACCTTTCAGAATGTTTGGAGTTTCCCCACTCAATGGATTCAGGAATTACTTCTCCAGTTTATTCTGTAGCCACAACATTTGCCAGGGTTTCCAAATATTTGCGACAGTCTGTCAATTGCCAACTAAGGCTGCTCTACATATAACAGTATGTGATCTGCATAAAGAGATATTCTTTCATCCCATGTATTCTCTCCACACAATTCCTTCTTCTCTAATCCATGTGGCTATTGTTTTCAAAGCTAGTGCAAACATCATGAACGACAGGGGGGCAACCCTGCCTAACTCCCCTGCTCAAGTGGACCGGACCGACCATCACCCCATTGACCCATACTCTAGCCAAAGGTTGCACGTAGAGAGGCTCAATTCACCATCTCTGCCCATATTTTTTCATACTTCAAACATAAATGGTCATTCACTTGTGGCAAAAGCCATGGTTGCATCTAAGGACATAACTAGTATAGGTTACTGCATTCCCTTATTATATTGTAGACATCTGAATAGCCCCTGGAGATTTAGTTTTCCTTGCCTGTTTGACATAAACCCTGATTGGTGCAAATGGATCAAGGTCGGTGTGACATGTTGCTATTTGGATTGCAAGACTTTTAGGAGAATCTTAGCCTCTACATTTATTAGTGAGAGAGACCCATATAAGGTGAATTGGTATGTGGATTGCTTTCCCTTCTAAATTAAAAGGCATCACGCTTTGGCTCTTACCTGCAAATTGAACTACAAAAAATACTAATTGTACAGTCTAGTGAAGGGTAGCAGGAACCATAGCCTTTCATGCAAGGTCGCTAAGCAAGACATTTACAAGGCAGCAATGGATTGAATTCTAGTGAAATGTTCAAAAGAGAAACAAAAAATAGGGCATGTGATGTATTTAAAAAATGTGAATACTTGAAATGTACTGATAAAGAGAAATGTTGTCTATGATCCGGTTTTGATATGTTTCCTAAGTTCACACAATTAGATATCTGCAACACTAAACTAACATTTACACACTTCTCCCTTAGAATCTGAAATCTTCCTGCATGTAGTTTATGAATCATCCATTTCATTGGTTGGAGTTTATAAATGGCTAGCAGTTAAAATGCAGTGAAAACATCACGGGCAACAGGAGGCAACCCTGCCTAGTTCCCCTGTCCGAGTGGACCGGACATCACTGTATTTCCCGTACCCTAGCCAAAGGTTGTGGGTAGATGAGTTTAGCCATATACCTAGTGTTAGAAATGGGTCTTTGGTTGGCAGTCAGGTTACCCCCTGTCAAAGCAAGGACCCTCACTCTAGTCAGGGTATTCACACACAATCCAAATTGTCCTGTGCCCACCCTCTGGAAGCTTGGCACTGAGCAGTCAAGCTTAACTTAGGAGGCAATGTGTAAAGTATTTGTGCAATAAATCATACAATAACACCATATACCTCCATAAAAATACACCACACTCTGTTCACAAAAATATATAATATTTATCTAATAAAATGCAGGTCATAAATATTAAAATGCAATAAGTATATGTTAAGACATCACTGTAAAAGTGATATAAAGTGTCGTCTTTTTCAAGCACAACGTATCTGTTTCGCGTGAAAAATCTCTGCAAAGAACCGCAGAGGAGTAGATGTGAAACAAAGGGGTGTGTGTCGATTTCTCTGGCCGCACAGGTTCTGGTTCAGGTTTCTTCTCCAGGAAGTGTCTGAGTTGGTAGGGGCAGAGGCCCTGTTTAAATACCCAAATGTGCCTTTGAAGTGGGGGAGACTTCAAAGAGTGGCTTAGAAGTGCACAAGGTCCCATTTCAGTTCAATCCTGTCTGCCAGGGTCTGAGTAGGCGGTGTGGCAGTCCTTTGTGTGAGGGCAGGCTACTGTCCTTTGACATGCAAGTGTCAGGCCCTCTACCCTCCCAGCCCAGGAAGACCCATTCAAAATGCAGATGTATGCAAGTGAGGCTGAGTAACCTGTGTTTGGGGTGTGTCTGAGTGAATGCACAAGGAGCTGTCAACTAAACCCAGCCAGACATGTATTGTAAGGCACACAAAGATTTAAGTGCAGAGAAATGCACACTTTCTAAAAGTGGATTTCCAAAATAGTAATATTAAATCCAACGAAACCAGTCAGCAGGTTTTTTTATCACCATTCTGGCCATACTAAATATGACCTTCCTGCTCCTTTCAGATCAGCAGCTACCACTCAAACAATGTATGTGGTTAGATCCAATGTTAGCCTATGAAGGGAGTAGGCCTCACAGCAGTGTAAAAACGAATTTAGGAGTTTACACTACCAGGACATGTAAACTACACAGGTACATGTCCTGCCTTTTGCCTACACAGAACCCTGCCCTCTGGGTCACCTAGGGCATACCCTAGGGGTGTCTTATATGTAGATAAATTGGAGTTTTAGGCTTGGCAAGTACTTTTAAATGCCAAGTTGAATTGGCAGTGAAACTGTACACACAGGCCTTGCAATGGCAGGCCTGAGACAAGGTTAATGAGCTACTTAAGTGGGTGGCAAAATCAGTGCTGCAGGCCCACTTGTAGTATTTAATCTATGGCCCTGGGCACAAATAGTGCACTTTAATAGGGACTTATAAGTAAATTAAATAATCCAATTGGGTATGATCCAATGTTACCATGTTTAAAGGGAGAGAGCATATGCACTTTAGCACTGGTTAGCAGTGGTAAAGTGTGCAGAGCCTTAAAACCAGCAAAAACAGTATCTAAAAAGTGGAGGGAGCCAGGCAAAAAGTCAGGGGTGACCACCCTAAGGCTGTCAGGTCTAACACCTGGTGGCCAAAGCCCACCTTTTTTAATACTTCAAACATATATGGTCATTCAGCTATCTCAAAAGCAAAACTTGTTTCTAAAGACGTAATCAGTGTAGGTTCCTGCACTCCCTTATTGTGTGACACCCAAATGGCCTCTTGAGTATGAGTTTTGCATGCGTGTTTGGCATAAAGCCTGATTGGTCCAGAGGGACCAAGGTTGACATGAAATGCAATCTGGATTGTAAGACCTTTAGAAGGCTCTTACCCTCCACATTCAAGAGTGAGAGAGGCCTGTATAAAGCGAGTTGTCATGTGGCTTGCTTTCCCTTCAAAATTAACATGATTGCAGTTAGTCGTTGGTCATATGGGAGCTCTCTCCTGCTCTGCACCTCCTCAAACCTATGTAACATGTGAGTTGTCAGCTTACTAAAAGCCATGCTTTTAAATAACTCATAGGTGGGCCATTCAGCTCTACCATTTTGACTGATTACAATCCTATAACGTCTGTGTCAGTGGCTGATAAAGAGACTTCTAGTGTTTACTGATCTTTGGATGAGAGCTTTATTACTTTTGGATTATCCATCCTTGGCCCAAGAAAGGTGAAGGCTGTTAGATTTTTAGCATGGCCACTTGAAATAACTTTACCTATAATAATATCTAAAAGGGAATTCCCATTTTAGTGTTTATTTTAAAGATAAGGCATATTTTGGCCCTATGGCCTATTGTTGGATAATTGTTCCCCTCTTCTTTAGGAACAATTACTCTCCATACTTAAACTTGAAATGTAATGTCTACACTTGTTTAGATAGAATTTAATTGCAATAAGCTAATCAATTATTTGTGAAGCATGAAACTCACTCCAAAGACCAAGGACTGACAAAACTAGAAATACGGCTTGTTTCCATCTGTATCACTCTTTGGCACTTACCTGCAAATAGAACTACAAAAAAGGCTAATTGTACAGCCTTGTGAAGAGTAGCAGCAACCACAGCCTTTCATGCAAGACATTTGCAAGACAACAATGTATCAGACTCTAGGGAAATGTTCAAAAGAGAAACATAAGGAACAAGTAGCATTGGACTACCTGTTTCAGTAAATTGCGGTTTTCGCTTTCTGTTGAAGATACACTGCTTGGTGATCCATTAAAAGAATATGAATATTTGAGAAATACTGATGAAGATAAATTGTATCTGTAATCCTGTATTGATATTCTTCATATATCCATGCAATTTGTTATCTGCAACAACAAACTAACATTTACACAATTCTATTTTAGAATCTGAATTCTACCTGAGTGTGGTATATCAATAAATCAATCAATCAAAAAAATGTGTAGAGCGTGCTACTCACCCGTGAGGGTCTCAAGGCGCTGGGGGAGGACCGGGGGGGCAGGGAGGGTTACTGATCAAACAACCATGTCCTGAGGTTCTTTCTGAAAACCAGGAGGTCTTTGGTTTTGCGAAGACCTGCCTCCTGTGGTGGTGCGTTGGATGTGGGGGACTGTGGCTAGGGCGAGGTCGGCTGATCGGAGGTTGCGTGTGGGAGTGTGGAAGTTAACTCTTTCGTTGAGGTAGGTTGGGCTGGTGTTGTGGAGGGATTTGTGTGCGTGGATGAGGATCTTGAATGTGATTCTCTTGTCTATGGGGAGCCAGTGCAGGGATTTAAGGTGTGGTGAGATAACGTTTGCGGCGGGGGAGGCCCAGGACGAGGCGTGCAGCTGTGTTATGGATTCTCTGGAGTTTGCGTTTGAGTTTGGGTGTGGTGCCGGCATAGAGGGAGTTACCGTAGTCCAGTCTGCTGCTGATGAGTGCATGGGTGACTGTCTTTCTGGTTTACGGGGGAATCCATCTGAAGGTTTTTTTTAGAGTGTGGAGTGTGTGGAAGCAGGAGGAGGTTAGAGCATTGATTTGCTGTGTCATGGAGAGGGAGGTGTCAAGGATGATGCCGAGGTTGCGTGCGTGGTTTGCGGGGGTGGGGCCTAGGGCGGTGGGCCACCAGGAATCATCCCATGTGGTTTTGTTGGGGCCAAAGATGATGATCTCGGTTTTGTTTGAGTTGAGCTCGAGGTGGTTAGTGGTCATCCAGTTGGCGGTGTCGAGGAGAGCGGCGTGTAGGTTGGTTTTGGCAGTGGTGGGGTTGCGGGTGAGGGAGAGGATGAGTTGGGTTTCATCTGCATAGGAGAGGATAGTGATTCCGTGTGCTCGGAGGATGTTGGCTAGGGGGATCATGTAGATGTTGAAGAGTGTGGGGCTGAGGGAGGACCCGTGGGGGACTCCGCGGGTGATCTTGGTAGTGTTGGAGTGGAAGGGTGGAAGGCGGACTCTCTGGGTCCAGTCGGTGAGGAAGGAGGTGAGCCAGTCTAAGGCTTTGTGGCGGATTCCTATGTTGTGGAGGCGTGTGCGGAGTGTGTGGTGGCAGATGGTGTCAAAGGCTGGGAGAGGTCTAGGAGGATGAGTGCGATGGTCTCTCCTTTTTATCGACTTTGGTCCTGATGTCGTCAGTGCATGCTATGAGGGCGGTTTCCGTGCTGTGGTTTTGCGGAACCCGGATTGTGAGGGGTCAACCATCCTTTTCATTGGCTGAAGCTTTTAAATGGCACAGATTAGCCTAGAAGTCTGCTGCATTCACAGTGTTTTCTTAGATAATTGTGTGCACTTCTAAGATTCACAAATTAAAAAGAGCCAGAAGACCCTGCCGAGTTGTTTTTTACAAACGAACATTGAGTAAGGAAATTAGCAAAGAGTTTGGTGAAGAGACACATTTCAGTCTTTTGTGAAAGGTGAGTTAGTTTCATAAATCCTTCAGTTGTTGCAACAGGGGTGTTCCAGAGAGTGTCATCATGGAGTGTGAAATTTGGTACAAAGAAGCATATTCCAACTAATTAAACTTTGAATATTTTTTTATGGTGGAAGTCAAAGGCTGAAATTTGCTATACATTCACATGTGACTTTCTGTGCATGATTGCAGTAAGAATTAACTTTAGCAAACATGTTTTAGAATCTGAAGCATTCTTCAATGGGTGTGGCTTATGATCAATCCATTTCATTGGCTGGATCATAACTGTTATTATGAGGCCGATATTCTATTGCATCAACAGTGATCACTTTATTACATAAACCCCTACCAAGGTGGTTATCACAAAAGACAAGAAGCAAGGAGATTGGTAAAGGCTTCTGCGAAGACATTTGTGAAAGGGGAGTTAGTTTTGGAAATTTACTACTTGTACTGTTTGACTGTCAGGTACAGCGCCCTCATACGCTGTGAACTTTACTTCAAAGTAGTAGACCTTAATGAATGAAACATTGATCAGGATCTCACGGGCTAGTAAGCAAAGAGATCAGAAAGGTTGTTCTGGACTTTCTAATGGAGGGGAAGGTTATCTGGAACAAGATTCATGTTGGTGGGTCATTGAAAGATAGAGATTATTTTCAAAGGCATATTTTGGAGAACTGTTGTATTGCTGCCTTCTAGAATAGCACTGTAATAGTCCATAAGTAAGCAGGGTATGGGTGGCCATTATGAGCTCAATATTGGAATGCAAAGAGTTAACTTTTTCCTATTGGGTTGTATGATCCTGATCCTGCCGATACCTAAGTATTGGTGTGTGGTTCAAAGGAGGGCTGTGGATCAAGAAAAACTTCCACACTTTTTAGAAGATTGTAAAATCTAAGATGTCAGGAGTAGTATAAAATGATTGAAAGAAGGAAACTGGGAATTTATGTCACTCCAGTATGGCCTAGACAATCCTTAGAGGTCTCTCCTAGTTCTGTAAGGATGCGTTTTCATGGACTTTCCTAGCCAGAAATAAGGACGACCCCTGCCACTAGCCATAGTTCTACAGAACCAAGAAAGCATGTAGCAGTTGGTGCCTTCTGGAAAAGCCCCAAGGAAGGAAGAGCCAGCAAGGCAAAAAAGCCTTGTGAATTTTTGATGTTGGGATTGCAAGGTTGAGCACCCAGATGACGGGCACCGAGAGTGGACTGGGCCAGCCAGTGTAGAGAGCTTCTGACTGGAGATAGAGGCTCTAAAAGCACAGGTGCAGGCACAGGAATATTTGTGAACCAAGAGAAAGACTGAAGAACTGCTAACACAGGAAAACCAGGAGTGAGGAAACACTACAAAAGCTACTAAAAAAAAATTAATGTAAGAGCGGTCAAATGTTCTCCCCTTAAGTAGCTGGAAGAACGGGAAGTGCAGCAGTGTAAAGTGGTAGGAACTTACAGGATCAGAAATGGTGGTAGCCATCTTGGTTTGGAGAGTTATATCATCCCTAAAAACTCCTTAGAAATTCTGAGGAAAAGAACTTCGGAGTAGTGATGGCCAGCATGGAGACCCCCTGTCCCAGGGAGAAGAATGCTGCATGAAAGAGCTGCACTGATGGGCTAGTCACTGAGAGGTAAGTAGAGGCAGAAGATGAGGCTACCACCCGTGCTGCAGAGAGATTCCCTGCATTCTGTGTGCAGAGGGACAAGTGTATCCTGACCACCAATGGGCTGGTTAGAACAGAGCTATGGGTCAGCCAGTGGCCCTAGGAGCAGCGCAGCAATTCAAGGATGGATTTATGAAGCCTTTTGAGCACATAATTCCTGTTTAGGTATGTAGTAACCTCATGTTATGAGTGTAAATTCCTATTTTGAATTTCAGAAGGACGTTTCACTCACTATATGATTTACACCAAGGGGCTGATTTAGATTTAAGAGGACAGGTTACTCCATCACAACAGTGATGAATATCCCGTCCACAAAAATATAAATCTCATTATTTCTATGGGATTTATAATTGGGAGATAGGTTATCTGTTACAGTTGTGACAGAGTAACCCGTCCACTGATGTGTAAATCAGGCCCTAAGCCTGGGCATAATTTCGTAATTTCCACGTATATAAATATGTAAATGGTAATACAAGTGGGTAAACTGGAATAAATAAAAAGAATTCCACACTTTTGAAGGTAGTTATTTATTCCAAACATAAAAGGAAACCTGTGTGAGAACATTTTTTAAATACTGTACTTGTCTGAGAAACCTCACCCAATACTTTAAACAGTGCATACATAGAAGAAATACTGTAGATAGAGTGGGCTTTATGCCAGTCCCCTCCAGCAATTTGCGCTCTTGTAGTTTCAAGCTTTGCCAGTGATTTAATTAACTTTCCATTAAGTCCATGGTATTTCATCAAAGGTTACATTTTCCAATTACTGTTCCCACTTGGTGTTGATGAAATAACATGTCAGGTGGTCCACAATCCCTGTGCATGCTTTTTGCTTAGTTCTCCCATTCATTTTGATTTCCATCCACTATCTGTCAGTCTCTGGCATCACCCATGACCCCACCCACTCTTCTCTCCCCGAGTGCCTCATCCCCATCATCATCGTTATCTTTTCTTCCTCATCATCGTCAGCCCTGCTCCCCCTCCATTCCCTGTCTCCCTGTGCCTGCCCCTTCACCTGCTTCTCATTTGCACATCATTCTGCATTCTCTGTCTCCCATATTCAGTAGATTGTGACTACCAAAGGCTGGTACTAGCTATGAATGTTAAGGTAACTTCATGAAAATAGGAATGCACTCTGAACATCTGTTGAACCACACATCCGTCCATGGGTTGGAGAAGGGGGAATTCGTACCTTCTGGCAAGGCACTCTTGGAAAACTGCCACTTGAAGAAATGTTGGTACACAAAGGTCAGGACACAGGGTCGCCAAACAGACACGGATCGCTGGAAGAAAATACAGGTCATGAAGACTGAGGCACACAGAGCTTGGATGGGGTTCAGTAGCTTATAGAGAAGATGTTGCTAGGAAATGTCCCAGTATATGATCAGCTTATAATCAAAGGGTTCTGGTACAGATGAAGTGATGCAGGGTACAGGGTACAGGCACATCGGTCTTTCGTGATCATCAGGCACTGACCGAGATATGGTCATGAAGGGGGCCAGCACACAGTCTCTCACAGTCATTAGGTACATGGCAGTTCTTGATCAAGTCACATAATGAAGCATGCCTAATTCAGGGTCTACAACAAAACATGTCTAGTTCAGGAACTATGCACATGATAGGTTGGGCTGAGCCAGGACACAGCTGCTAGCTTCTATATGTTTGCCGTTTCTGACCTCATCATGGTACAGCACTCATGCTGAACCTAATTTCAGACTCAAAAGGGCAAGTTCTTTCAACCCTGCTCAGCATACCATCTTGGTCTTTCAGCAACAGTGGGATTTATTTTCAGCAGCAAGTATATTTCATATGGTCTTTGCCTCTGAAACTAAAACAGCCCAGTATTTGTCCCTCTTCTACTCAGCTTCCACCACGAAGTGGGGCAGGTTTCCTAGAAGTAAAAGGTGAACAGTGGATATATGGACAAATAACGCTTACATTTAGGGCCTGATTTATACTCTTCACTTTGTAGTACATTTTGTAGTACTAAAACACATACAACAAAGTGCTATTCACACACCATGTGTGGCTGTTATGTCTCTACATACCCTATACTTAGGTGTGTGGAGTTCTTCGCCCCAACTGTGCAGTCTCTGCACACGTAAATACATGTTAGTAGTAAATATTGGAGGGACTGGAGAGAGTGAATTGAAAAAAGGGAAGCTGTACTACAAATGGGGATGGGATTAGGGAACAGCTGGAAGGGATTAGAGAGGGTCAGTGAGGGCATGTCACCCAGCCACACAAGAGAAAAGCCAATTGCTTTACACAAGGGCTGGAGACATTCAACTTACACTTTTTCTGAGATATTTACACTTGGAATTCATGAATGCTGAAAAGTAGTAAACTTACTGCAGAATGTAGATTACTCAAAAGTATAAGTTACCTTAGTGAATCAGGCCCTTAAATCAGGGGCAGTATGTTAAGTTCAGGTTGTTCAATCAAGCATAAAGCTTGCCCAGAGCCCTGAGTTGGAACAAATCTCAGTGAAATGCATTTCCATTTTGACTGGAAACAGCTCAATGGCAATAATTAGCATGCTAAATTGCCACATTGTTTTTTGGATTCCAGGTAGGCAGTGTCTCCTGTGCCAACAAAGTGCATTACATAATGATGGTCAAGGAACTGAAGTCTAACTATAAGCAAAGTGTCTCTGGGCAACTTTTCACGCCACAGTTATACTCCAAGTTTGATCTCTGAGGAGGTCAGATATCCACCTTTTGGATCTAGTTCTGTCTCATTCACATGTAATAAAATGTCTTTACTCTTGATTATGATTCAGGCCAGATAGTGCACTTGACTTCTTGGTTTTAGAACAAATTCCAAAGGGAGGGGAGAATCAAATGAGCACCACAAGGGGACATGCATAAAGAGAGGAGACAGCTAAATCTGGATAAACTAAGCCCTAAAAGCTTAAGGACTACGGACTCAGAAAGGGTTCTCAGCATACATATCTTACCTCATATGTCCACCAAGCACATGCAGGCATGCCTTACATACACTCAAATGGAATGAGGGGACACAGCCAAGGTGTGCTACATGGATTTTTAAGGGGTACACAGAGGGCAGCCACCCCACTGAGGTTAAGAGATGCACCTTGACAGTATAATTATCTGTCAAGAGTAGTCTCATGACTAGTAATAGAGAGAGCAGTTACTCTCTCATGTGAAACAAAGGAGCAGCATATGGGTGGACATCTGCACCCCATAAGAGTACAGCACTCGGTTTGTTAGCAATACACCATAGTCATGTGGAACATGTCTTCAGGAGGCCTGTGACTGTGGTTTCTAGGATACCAGATGCACACTCATGTGTATAATGAGATTCTGGAATGGTAACTGGAGGGTTGAGTTGTACAGACGTGTACTCCTGTTCTCCAAATAGACATATAACTTACCAATTCCTGCGTATGGACTCTCTATCTGCAATTTGACTATGACTTGGGAAAACCTTGCTGCTCTCGGGGAACAGGAAAATTTGGATGCTGAACAGGAGGATTTAAATGCTGATCCACTAGGGCTGGTAAATGGTCTTAGAAGATGTCTTGACTTGGTTGAAGAACCCATGTGTTCCGACTAGTCAGCGGAATCGTTTTGCTGCTGTGGAAGATATTTTCTTGAGACGCAGAGAGGCACAGTTTGGGAGATGGTGTGCACAAGCGTCCTTGAGCTGTAGCGCAAAACTTGAGGTAAGTCAGCACACGACTGAAGGCATTCCTGTGGCGTGATGATACAACGTTGATGCACCTATCGACATGCCACCATATGTTCTCAAATAAGAAAAGATCTAACTCAGTGCGCGCCTAAACACATCCCTGCAGTGTGATGGTGTGACATTGACACACACATTGACCTGCTGCCATATTTCCTCAAATAAATAAACAATCTGGCAAATATTTTTAGCGTATTGGTGATAGGCACACCTGTCATGTTCAAAATACGCATGCATCACTTGTGCACATAGAAGCGGTGATGTGCGCACCTTGCATGGGATGAAATACATCAGTATTTGTCAATAAGTGTTTTGGTGATACGCACATGCACACCCTACAATATTCAAAAGGTGTGTGCATCATTTATATACATACAGTATAAACAGAAGTATCGCTGATGTGCACACCTCAAATTAGATCAATTAATTGAACTTTTGAACTGCACATCAGTGATGCGCACACCTTTATTATATTAATTAATCCTAATTGGGTATATTACCAAGACTATTATTCTATGCTTCAAAAGTTTTAATTAGAGTATTTATATACTAGAATTTACACTAGTAGGAATATTAGATAGTATAATAAATCTTAGGAACTCGTAATGGCTGCTGCTAACGCCTTCTGTACCATTTCTTCCAAGTGCAGGTGAACCAATGATGAAATGGGTAGATGGGAAAGACTACTTCCTCAATCACATCTCAGCAGTTGAGGAGTAAAATTATCAGGAATTTTCAGCAAAAAGGAAGAAAATTATACTAATTCATACTTTAGGGCCAGAAAGTCAAAGAGTTTACAATCCTATAAAAAAGAAAAGAAGACCTGATGGTGGAACTAATTAATTTAAAGAAGCTCTTGAGGATTTAGATGCCTACTACAAGCCCACAGTTTGTGTAGCTATCGATAGATTTAAATTCTTGCAACAGAAACAACTTAAAAATGAATCTATAGAGGACTATGTGGGCAAATTAAAAAATAGCAATTACATGTAAAATGGAAAATGTCCATGATGATTTAATAAGAGACCAAGGTGGTCATTCTGACCCTGGCGGTCTTTGACCGCCAGGGCGGAGGACCGCGGGAGCACCGCCGACAGGCCGGCGGTGCTCCAATGTGGATTCCGACCGCGGCGGTAAAGCCGCGGTCGGACCGGCACCACTGGCGGGGTCCCGCCAGTGTACTGCGGCCCCATTGAATCCTCCGCGGCGGCGCAGCTTGCTGCACCGCCGCGGGGATTCCGACCCCCCCTACCGCCATCCAGATCCCGGCGGTCGGACCGCCGAGATCCGGATGGCGGTAGGGGGGGTCGCGGGGCCCCTGGGGGCCCCTGCAGTGCCCATGCCACTGGCATGGGCATTGCAGGGGCCCCCGTAAGAGGGCCCCTACATGTATTTCACTGTCTGCTGCGCAGACAGTGAAATACGCGACGGGTGCAACTGCACCCGTCGCACAGCTTCCACTCCGCCGGCTCGATTCCGAGCCGGCTTCATCGTGGAAGCCTCTTTCCCGCTGGGCTGGCTGGCGGTCTGAAGGCGACCGCCCGCCAGCCCAGCGGGAAAGTCAGAATTACCGCCGCGGTCTTTCGACCGCGGAACGGTAACCTGACGGCGGGACTTTGGCGGGCGGCCTCCGCCGCCCGCCAAGGTCAGAATGAGGGCCCAAATTCTTATGCATTGTAATAATAGCAGCATTCAAGAAAAACTAACGGTGTGTGGAGAATGAAATAGTTGCAATAATAAAGAAAGGAGAATTATCAAAAAGATGTGCCACAGCTGTATTCAAGGGTGCAAGAGAACTGGAATCAGTTTGCAATGTGACAAACAGTAAGAAAATTAAAAGGAAAAATGGAGAAGAGGGTGAAAAAAACAAGATGGCAGAGAGAAGGAATTTGAGGACAATTATCCCATTTGTTTCAGTTGTGGTAATAAGGGCCATATAGCAAGAAATAAGAATTGTCCCCCCATCCGAATTAAATGCTCATTTTCTGGTATTATGGGTCATTTTGTTAAGTGTGTAGAAAGAAGAAAAATAATGGGATTTCTGTTAAATATCTAATGGAAAATGAGAATGAAGAACTTGAGAAGGAAAGTGGGTTACATAGTGGTGACAATGTCTTAAGTATAGACAGTGCAGTACTTGGAGTGGGGTGTTCCATGAGGAAAAAAACAATTTGAAACATGACCATTGGTGGAATTGATTTACAAATTATAGCGGACTCAGGTTTACCTTATATGATTATTCCATATTCTATGTGGGAAAACACATTTGTGATAGTACTTGGTGAAGAATTGGTGCCCACAGATGTACATCCTGTTACATTCACGGGAGAACTAATCCCTATGGCATGATATAAAGAAGTCACATTCAAATTTAAAGGCAGCAAAACACAAGGAAAGTTATACGTAGCTGAGAAAGGTCCGTCAGTATTGAATGGGTTGACCAAGGTAATCTGGGAATCACACTTGATCCTAACATTAAGGATCAAGTAATGATGTTAGGTGAACCTGTGATCAGCATGGAAGAAGAAATAAAAATAGGTTATCCTAATGTGTTCTCTGGTAAGATGGGAAAGTTAGGAGGATTCTGTCATAACATTTTACTCAAACAGGGAGTGAAACCCATTAGTCATAAGGCAAGGAATATATCATTAACCATAAGGGATAGTGTCATGGAACGTTTAGATGATTTAGAGAGCAAAGGGATAGTTGAGCCAGTGGAGAGTGCAGAATGGTTGGCTCCAGTGGTGGTAGCTCGCAAACCTAATGAAAAGATAAGGTTATTATTGACCTTAGAGATTTGAATAAGAACATTGGTGTAGAAAGTTTTCCTCTCCTTGGAACTTAAAAGCTTCTTTCTCAGTCTAAACGTTGTAAATGGCTCTCTACCATCAATTTAACATTGGCTTATCACCAAAATAGGCTGCATCCCTCCAGTAGAAATTTGACATTGTTCATTACCCCTTTTGGTTGCTATAGATTTGTACGAATGCCATTTGGTCTAGCGTCAGATAATGCAGTTTTTCAAAGAATCATACACAGGACATCAAAGGGGTGATACATTTTCAAGATTACATATTGATGATGGGTCGAGTTAAGAAAGAGAATGATCAGAGATTAGATATTGTGTTAAAGAAACTACCTTACAAAGGACTGAGTAAAATGAGTAAATGCAAATTTGCATTAAAGTCTGTATCATACTTGGGACATGAAGCAAGAGAAGATGGTATATCACCTAAGAAGAATATAATAGAAGGCATCAGAAATGTTCCTTCTCCTACTTCAATGTATTACATTAGATCATTCCTTGGCCTACTTAAGTTTTATTCTAAGTTTGTAAAGTATTTTACACTGAGAACTCATGGGCTACAGCAACTGCTGAAAGCCAAACAAGTGTTTGAATGAAATGCAAAGCGTTAGGAGGAATTTGAGAACAATAAAATTGACATTTGCACAGAAATTGGAGCACGTAATATAGTAACCAATGATGCCAGTGACAAGAGGTTAGGGGCAGACTTGACATAGGATTCAGAGACAGTTAAGGAACATACACTTGCATATGCTTCTAGGTCTTTATCTCCTGCAGAAGAGACATTTTCAGTGATTGAGAGAAATGCTGGCTGCTGTGTGGGCTTTAGAGAAATTTAGATTATGCTTGTGAAGGACCGGATTTGTGATACGAACGTATCATAAACCTCTAATTAAAATCATCACATCTAGTGGGATAATAAAAGCCATGCCACACATAGCTAGGATGAGACTTAGGCAATTTATATTTTGTCTATGATGTAGTATATTTACCAGGAAACAGAAACTAAGTGGCTGACTATTTGAGTCATTCCCCTTCACCATTAAATGAGCAGTTTAAGAATATTTGGGATAAATACGATGTAGCATTTGTTAATGAAGGAGGCAGATATCAAAAGAAGATTGGGAGACCAAGTATATGGAGGATGAAGATTTACTTGTGACAAAATAGTACATTGTTAAAGTGTGGTTGGTGAAAGGCAAATTAAGAGAAGAGTGCAGGAAATTATGGGAGATCAGTGAGCAACTATCTATCAGTGATACAGGTCATATTCTTAGAGATGAAAGGGTACTACCATCCCAAGGGTTAGGAGAGAGGATTATGCAAAATAATCATGAAGGACACTTAAATATTGTGAAACTCAAGAAAAGGTTGAAAGTGTTATATTGGTGGCCAAGTATTGAGAAAGATATAGAAGAATTTGTAAGGAATTGTAAAATGTATTCAAGTTCAGATACAGCACAATCTGTGTTTCACCCCCCGCCCCCATTAGGTGAAAGGAAGTTTCTGGAAAATCCTTGGGAGGACCCCAGTGTGGACATATTGGGACCCATTCTAGACTCATGGTTTGTATCTAAATATGTGCTGCGTTATTGACAATCATTCTAAATGGCAAGAGTATGACATTTCTGAGAGTCCTGAAGCAAACTTCTTGGTTTCTTTTTTATATCAAATATTTTAGCATGAGGGTATACCTAAAGCAATCCTAAACTATAATAATAATGGACCACAGTTCACAGCAGAGAAAGTTCAGTATTTTCTATCTAGGAATGGAATTGAAAGTAAGCACAAACCCAACTATCATTGAGCCAGTAATGGAGTTGTAGAATGGTTCAACAGTGTGTTGATGGGAAGTGTGCAAGCCGCCATTAATGCAGGCAAGGATTGGGAGAAAGAATTAGCTAAAACTATATGGGTTTATGGACTAACACCAACTGTTACAGGGTATAATCCCTTCCACTTCATGAGAGGGAGAGAACCTTTTACAAAAGATAAAAACATGTTGATAAACTTACAGTTATGAGGCAAATGGTCTTCTGCTGTTGTGAGGAGGAACCTACAGAAAATGCAAGAAGTATATAAAGAATATTATACCAAAAAACATGGTGTAAAAGTGGTGTACTTAGAACCTTGTGATTGGGTCGGGGTGAACGTCGGGTATAAAGTAAAACAAGCATTTGCAATGCAACGGATTTCGAGTGAGAGCTATTAACGTTGTGAACTCTTAACCATAGTTTTCTTGCCACATAAACTAATAATGAAAAGTAAAACAGTTTCACATGTGAGCCAATGGTCGCCATGACATGCAAAGCACTCGACTTCTGCCCAGCGAGATCAAGCTGCACAGGAAATGAAAAGATAAAGTAGTCCAGAAACCAGCTGAAAACATGGAGCTGTGTTTGTTTTCAGTAGTTTACCGGTGCGCTCGAAGAGGGCTAAACACCAGAAAAAGCATGACATATGCATGCCTTTCACAAATGGAATCAATCATTTTTTAAAAGGCAAGCCCCTGAACTAATGAAAGTGAAGGGCGTGACATGGGCGTGGGTGTAAGCCCACATAGAGATTACAACATGGTCTAGAGTGCTTGCACGCGCACGGCACTAAAAAGGGTGACAGCAAGTTTTCCAAGGCATTACAAGTGAAGCAAGTTAATGCAAGATCAGCTTTGTTGAGTGACAAGAAGGTATGTTGCTTCCGCAGAATGTCAAGATGTAACAATATTGTGACTTGGGAACAAGATAGTAAGAAGGACAAGCTTTCCTTGATCCATGATTCGATGTGGGAGTAGTGTGTGAATACTTCAAATACCTCCAATACATGTAATTTACAGTCTGTGAAGGAACATTAAGTGATGGACAGTGGTGGATGGATGGATGGATAGATATGGACTAGTGGATGGTGGTGTTGATGGCGGTGTTTCTGAATCTGAAGTTAATGTTCCGAGAGGTGATATGGGTTGCAAAAATACAGTGATTATATAACACATGGAAAAGTGGTTTGAATAAATTAATTTTTCTCATCTTTATGAATTAGAAATTTAGAATTGTCAAGTCATCATAATCATATTGTATTATAATATTTAATAATTAATTTACCTATGCATTGTAATTTATTTTTAAAGAGAGGAGATGTGGTATCTAGGATACCAGATGCGTGCTCATGTGTATTATGAGATTCTGGAATGGTTACTGGAGGGTTGACAGTTGGAAGAACTTCGTGAGTTGTACGGACGTGTACTCCTGTTCCCTGAATAAACATATAACTTACCAGTTCCTCTGCACGGGTTATTTCTCTACAGTGACCACCTTTTCTGCACCAGAATGCCTACTGGGTCTGTTGCATTTAGTAAAAGTACAAATGGAATTTCTAAAAAGTTTAATTGTGCACTACATTAGTTAACTGTGTTATTTTTATACAACAGGAATGGAAACAGCATGCCTTTTACAATTTGTTTACGAGCTATGGGACATATTTACAAGCCTTGTGGTGCAGACAGTGCAGCAAGTGACCTTGCTGCGCCGCATAGAAAGGGGAGAAATGCACCGCATTTACAAGATACAGTGCACATTGGTGCAAGGGCGTCTGCATTTTCAGCAGGATTGTTTTTGTGCAGGGAGGCACACTTTCCTGCACAAAAACAATCCAGAGAGACATTTTCCTTTTTCTATGTGTGCTGCAGAATGCAGCACACATAGAAAGGTGAAATAACTAGGAGAAATAAAAATATTTTTCTTTGTTGCGCCTGCCCTCGTGAGGTATACAGTTTTGATGCATTTCCAGGTTTACTGATTGTTGTACACATGGGAAAGCTTCATAACTCAGGGGTGTTGTCTGGGAACACCCACCACAACACCCATAGTATGCCTCCCTGACACAGTGTAAGGCAAGGCAGCAACTTGTGCTGTGTTGCTTTACACCATATCTACAAGGCAATGAAAACCACGCAAGGAGGCTTTGCATGGTCTTGTAGATATGGGCCTGCACAATGCACCACCAGTGCATCACCAAATGTGTTGCAACCAGCGGCGCACGTGGCTTGTAAATATGACCCTATTTGTTTTTTGGTATGTAAGTGTGTAACAAGCCTCTATACGTTTGAAAAGTGGTCTGAAGGCAAATATTCTACTGCTAAACAGCAATTGCGGTGTTACGAAACAGGTGAACAAAATAATACTAGTCATCCATTTACAGCAAGGAAGGCTATTAGCAGCACTTGGGCTCTGAGTATGGGCAAGTCGTTGTTTACTGACCTGTATGTTAAGCTCTACTTGCACAAGAGTCAGAATTATGAGTTGGCTGAAATTTAACGCATCAGGAAATTGTCTACTGCATATATATATCATACTTCATTCAATTTTGGCAGTTTAAACACGCTGGAATGTAACAGGTGAAAAGTGTACAATATTTACCATACCATACTGTAAGGATCAAAGAACCTACTATTATCCCAAAGAAACTAATTGTAGGTACTATTTACCAAATCCGATAATTAAAGTGCCCCATTTTATTGTTATTTACCCTTTACGATAAAAAAAGCACAAGGGGTCAGATGTACGAAGCATGTCTCCGGTCACAAACGGCCTGATGGGCAACTGGAAAAATGTTGTGCCAAAGAAAATGCAACTCAGTAACTTGTTCCCCGAATTGCATTTTGCTTTTACGATTCAGTATTGGGAAGGGCACCGGCATTTAGGAATGTTTTGCGATCATGAATGCAGCCACAAATCTTTCACAGTTACCACCAACTACAAGTTGGTGGTAACCCATTCGCAAATGGGAAGGGGTCCCAAGGGAATGGGATGGAAGTGTAAATATTTTTTCACAGCAGGTATTGGTCCCACGACCACTGCCTACTCTGAAAAGAATGATAAGAAAACTTTTCATTTTTGGGGTTTGAAATAAATCCTGTTTTCCTTTAGGGAAAACAAGGCGCATTTAAAAAAAAAAAAAAAACGCTTTATATAAAAGCAGTCACAGACATGGTGCTCTGCTGTCCCTAGGAGGCCACCATCCCTCTGAGTGCAGCAATTCCCAATGGGATGGCAAATTGTGACCTACCTCATGAATATTGATGAGGTAGGTCTTTGCGACCCCATTGAGAATCGCGAAATGTGTCTGAGACACATTTGTACATTTCATTTTGCGAGTCTCTAATTGTGACTCACAAAAAGTTGCATTTAGAGACTCGCAAAATGAAATGGATATACATCTGGTCTCAGGAGTCCAACAAACTTGCAATCAGGGTCATGGTGCTTGTTTTGTGATCCGGACCCTGATCCCCATGTGTCCCCATATACATATTGCCCAGATCAGAGGATTTTATTTGAAGTGATGGGTTTCATGACTTGAAACATGAGGAATTTGGGACCCTATTGGTGTGATTTACATATGTTTTCCAGGTTCAGGGCATTCTTAAGGTAAAGAAAATACCTTTTTAATACTGTTTGAAACCAAGCCAAACAAGTTGAAGGCCTCTCTATGGCAGCTTAAGCCAGGACACAATATATTCAAAGCAGGGCCTTTTTACATAGTTAAAGACTTTACTCAGGTAAAGCCTGCATTATATTCAAACCAATGAGCTGAGTCACAATAATGAATCTTGCTCACTGACCCTAAAAGGCATGAAAAGCATGGCTTTCCTTCAAATGCTTAACTTTTCTTTCTAACACGTGTGCCCATCACTATGGTGAGATATGTTTTTTAATTCTTCAAAAGCAATCTAAAGATATGCCAATGTAGGGTACTCATCAAAAGACCATCAAATTACACTGTATTAGTGTGAATTTTCTTGACCATTAATGTATACATAGCACTCTGCTTAGTCCACCATGTAAATAATTGTGGAAGTATAGTGTGAGAACCAATTATCACCTGAACGCCCTGCTAAAACAATTCTTTTGTTAAATTTTTCCTTATAATTAAAGGAACTAGTATTAAGCAGGTGTTTTGTGCGTTGCTCAATTATTTCCTTATTCATTGTGTTTCAGTGAGGCAGAGTTATATATAGGAATTGTATAGTATGCCCATCCATGTATCCATTGAAATATCTACACCGCACTATTGTTCAATAGATTTTATTCAGTCCAATAGTATAATAACTTCCCTCGAAAACATTTTAGAGGGAATCTTTGAAGAATCATGGTGTTATTGTTACTCAGCTATCCTTTCATAAATGTAGCACATTTTTACGAAGTAGAATGGGGAGGTTTTATTGCTAACCATGTGTTGAAATGTGCAACAGTTTTCGATGTACACGCTGAAAGCAGGAATTGCCAAAGCCAATAGATCTGGCCTAAAGCTTAGTATTTTTCAATGACTTTTAGGCCGTGATTTATACTTTTTGACGCAAACCTGCATTAGTGCAGGTTTGTGTCAAAAAGTATAGAGCGGGCTTGCGTCATTCCAGTACGCCAGCCAGGTGCCATATTTAAGGAATGGGGCAAGCCGGTGCTAAGGCCCGGTTAGCGTCAAAATACATGATGCTAACCGGGTGGGGGAGGCGTAAAGAAAACTGGAGGTTGAGCGTGAAAGAATGGCACTAGTCAGGTTTGAGTCAAAATAATGACTCTAACCTGACTAGCGCCATTGTTAGGCGCACAAACCCCATGGACATGACTCTTGTCTAAATATAGACAGGAGTCATGCCCACAGCCCAATGGCCATGCCCAGGGGACTTAAGTCCCCTGGGCATGGCGACTGGGCACAGTGCCATGTAGGGGGGCCCAAGTTAGGTCCGCCATGGCACTTTAATAAGAAATAACAAATATTTACCTCTACTTAATTGTACTTACCTGGGATGGGGTCCTCCATCCTCCGCTGTCCCTTCGGTGTGGGTGGGGGTGTCCCTGGGGCCTGGGGAGGGCACCTGTGGGCTTATTCCATGATGTTCCACCATGGAAATGGGCCCACAGGTCCCCTAACGCCTGCTCTGACCCAGGCGTTAAATAATGGCACTAAGAAAGTTTAGCCCCATTATTTAGGCCCGCCACTCTCCCGTGCACCATTTTTGCACGGGAGAAAAAATAAGGTGCTAGGGCCTTTGAGTCATTTTTTGGCCTGGAACGCCTACCTTGCATCTCATTGACGCAAGGTAGTTTTCCACAGGCAAAAAATGACTTTAACTCCAATATTTTGGTGCTAGACGTGTCTAGCACCAATATATAAATATGGAGTTAAGTTTGAGCTGAATTAGCGTAAAAATATGACGCTAATTCAGCGCTAACGGAGTATAAATATGCCCTGAGAGTTTTGCGTGCTTTTATAGATGGGTGAATCTATGAATAAGAGAAGGAATGAACAGTTGGTAGACTCGGAAGAGAGGATGTATTAGTCAATGCACATATGACTAGATACATAGGTTGTAAGTAGAATAAATTGTTATATAAATTAATGTTCCAGACAGATATGCTACCTAAAGCTAACAGGTTTAAGGCAGATGATATCCTGCCAACAAGAGTAGTAGACTAACCTCCCAAAGGACTGCTGCTGGTAGTTCTGAAAAAGGAATGCTTCCCTGTTCACAGAAGGACCCGCCAAAAAAGAAAGTGTTCCCCTTTGTCTCCTTGACAGAAACATCATTCAGCTCCCTGTATGTCCACTAGAAGAAACCAGGCTCCACATTAGGACTCTCCCTTGAGCACATACGTTCTGGTTCATCTTGCAAACTGCCTTGGCTGCAATGTTCATGGACGTGCCCTGGCCCACTCAGCCACTAAAGGTGGGGAGCAACATCCAGGGGGCTCTAGTCACTCTTAGTAATAAGAAAGAAAAGAAAATGGAAGAAAAGTGAAAGGAAATAGGAAAGAAAGAAGGAAAGAAAGAAAGAAAGAAAGAAAGAAAGAAAGAAAGAAAGAAAGAAAGAAAGAAAGAAAGAAAGAAAGAAAGAAAGAAGAAAAAAACGAAGGCATGAAAGAAAGGAAGAAGGAAATAACAAAAGAAAAAAGGAAGAAGGGAGGAAAGAGAGGAACAAGCACACAAACAAACAAACAAACAAAGAAGTGAGGAAGGAAAGACTGAAGGCATAAAAAAGGAAGAATGAAAGAAAAACTAAAAACAGGAGGAAATAAAAAAGAAAGCTCAAAAGGCAGATAGGCAGGAAGAAAGAAAGAAAGAAAGAAAGAAAGAAAGAAAGAAAGAAAGAAAGAAAGAAAGAAAGAAAGAAAGAGAGAAAGAAAGAATAAAATGAACAGAAGGGAAAAGAAAGAAGGCAAGAGAGAAAGAAAGCAATGAAGAAGGCAAGACATAAAGAAAAAGGGAAAGAAAGAAGGAAAGCATGAAAAGAAAGAAAGAACGTAAGAAAGCAAGGAAGGAAAAAAGGAAGAATCAAGAAAGAAAGACAGAAACAATAAAAAGTGTTACAGCTGCTGCCAAGTAAACACAACAAAGTTGGGTTTTCTTCCTGGGCAAAGTTTATTAAAAACCATTGCTGAAAGTGAGTCCAGAATAAAATTGTTCTGATTGGTGTACTGCATAGTAAAAAGGATAACAATACAGAACAGTTTCCAATTAACACAATCTAGTTTGTTATGAAAAAGCAGCAGTCACTCCAAAAGCAATTTACAACAGCATTTGCTAGAGACAGGAACTGATAAAGGTGTAATGTGCTTTGTGCTTGAAGAGCTTATAGTCCTGCTATCACATCAGGCTCTAAACACACAGCCAACCTTAAAGTAATGAAGTGAAAACCAAAACACTGGAACTGGAGATAACATCCTGGTGGGCGGATGTGCTCATTGTGAGACAGCAAAATTCAGTCCCCCAAATGAAGCTAGCCAGTGGCTTAAGTAGGCTCACCTATTGTCCTATGCTGTTTGCTGTAGTGAGGGGAAGCAAAATGTGAATGACAAAACGACTGACCAATGGATTAGGAGAGGTGGCTGAAAGCCCCTTTAAGTAAATATAATTGTACTTATAATAATTAAGTACATAATTGTATGAGATACTTATATATTATTCTAGTAAAATCAAAAGGTAACATCAGACCAAAAAAGCCCCGGGTTCACATACTACTAGGGCAAGAATCAGGCTTTGAGTAATAAACTTTAAGCCAAACATCACGACCATTGCGTCCCATTTCCACATTAGCACTTCACATTATTCTGGTAACTTTGAGGCTCTGCTCACTCTATAATGCATAGGAAGGCAAGTAAACTGGAAACGCACACTGATCCACCTCATACTTGCTAGAGTTAATAAATTGAGAGGTAAATAGATAGATAGATAGATAGATAGATAGATAGATAGATAGATAGATAGATAGATAGATAACCCACTGCACTTCTTGTGTTTTTTTTGCTGATATCTCCTCCTAATGTTTGTGAATATTGAGACCTCATAAGAGTAAGGTGTAAATGTGCCTAAACTATGTATTTTGTAGTGTCATGAATTTCCTTTTTTCATCACTGATTATTTGTTTTAACAAAAATGTACAGACATACACTGCACTGGTGCAGTCACCCTGGGCATCTCTTTACTCTTCAACAACTGAAAAACACCTGAAAGAAAATACACAAAACCATACCAAGACATGCATTGGCAATGCCAATAGGTCAGGAATACACATGAAAGTGCCTCTTATGTCACTGATGTTGTGTCACTGATGGCTTTAGGCACTCAATAGATCATCATACATGTATTCTGTCATTCATATTTGCACTCATGCACCCATTCATGCATCCATTGACTCATTCTTGCGTTCATCCTCTTCCATAATTGCAGTAAAACGTACACAGTTTCAACAACATATGTACAATAAAATAATTAGAAAAAATGAATCTCCTGCAGTCCAAACATGATGGGCACATGCTTGCAACAAAAAAACTTAGCAACGGGTGTCCGTCTTGTAGAGGTATTGTAAAGAGTCTATCATTCTTTTAAAGTTCCAGTGTGGCCCCCACATTTAGAACCAATATCTTGGCCATCCTGAAATGGCAAATCAATGATACACTATAGGCAACAGCATTCCATCATGGTCTCCAGGTTTAGAGGAAATGGCCATGTAAGACTGGCACACTGAAGATGAAATGAGTGGCATACAGGTGACCTATTAGCACTGCTTGAAGAGAGTCAGTATTGTCTTAAGACATATTAAAATAAATAGAGAAGTAAAGATATGAAAAGGGAACTCTGAAAAGAGAACATTGAATGACTGATGGACCAGACCTGATTGTGAAACATGCTCCTTTTCAGATGGATGTACACAAATGATCAAAAAAATCCATCATACACAAATGCAATGGAGCCAATGACTGATGTGGACTGAACCATTACCCCAAGCACTACACTATCAGGCATGAAAGCAGAGTGTATATGATATGTACACAGACCAATGGTAGAACAGAGCTAACCTAAACGCTCTCCATTTGTAAATATTCATTTATATGGAAGTATTTATTATTTAATGATTTTCTTTGATACAAGAGCTTGGTAACAGAGCTAACCTATATGCCCTCCATTTGTAAATATTCATTTATATCGATGTATTTAATATTTAATGATTTTCTTTGATACAAAAGCCTAGAAGAAGCAACAAAGAGATTCTAGAAAGAATTATCATAGTTCAAATCTTCTACACCTACAGTTTGTCAAAATGGAGAACCAAAACTGAAACCCTTCCCTAAAAAGGTAATTTGTAACATTTCATTTAACAAAATACCTATCTGTACGTTTTCATACAGGAAACTAACAATCCACCTTTTAATACCTATTGACTTTACCATATACATTTCACAATCAATATGTCAGGCCCACCGCATTTGTTATAACTTTCCATATTAAATACATCATATCTATGGCATTGGAAACATTTTTTCCTAGCACACCAATCGGGCCTCTAGCTTCTATCATTAGCTTGTCACCATAGCCACCTTAGACCTACTATGTTGGTTTTAAGCATCCCCATAAGACAACCATCAGCTATAATATAATAAAATTACAAAGATGCACAAAATGCAGTTGCCAAAACAATATAAAATCCCTACAAATAGAGCCTAATGAGGATTACTATAGTACAAATAGGTCAGGTGGGCCACAAACACCAAAACCCTTGCTAACTAACATAATCTGCAATATTCCATATAAAAAAGTGCCTGACACAAGGCTTTAGTACAGTGTAATAACAATTTGCCCTGAAAGCCTTCTGCCTTTTAACGTATGAAGTTCTAAATAAGCAAGTAAGGACAATTTGCTTTGTCATAATATTCCCTTATAAAAATATCATACCCTAGGAATCTGACATTACATTTCTCATTGAAACCATAAGGCCTATGGCCTTTACAAATAATTTGACACCATATATACTACAGGCTTATAGATGTGTGCATAAGCTGGCACCCATCATGCATACAGGTGTAAAATCACCAATATGTACAAAGTAACAGTTAACAAAACAATCTACAACCCCTCTCAAAAGGGCATAACAAGAATCAGCACTGTGAAATGTTGCTCCCTGGGTTTGTCAGAGTGGGTGGCCATCACCAAAACACTTGCCTACCATGGCAATCTGTGAAAGTACATGTAACCATATATCTTTCTATGGATTGTAACATAATGTGAAAAGAATCTACTTTTAGAGGCCTATTTGATTTACCATATGCTTTTCACAATAAATAGCCTAGGCCTACTGCTTTTGTAATAACTTTTCAATTAGAATATGGCGAGACCTATAGCATTGGGCATAATGTTTCCCTGTACACAAATTAAGGCCCTCATTATGACATTGGCGGTAAGTGCTGCTTACCGCCATGCTGACTGCCGCCAACATACCACGACCACGGCATACCGCTACAGGTATTATGACCCACACATAGAAATCCACCACTATACAGACACACACACAAGTCCCCCAGCCCAAAGGTCAGTGATAAAGTGGCAGTAGCAAAACCCACACCGTTACGCCAACAGAAATATGCCCACAGCATCATGACCCACAAATCACTGCGGCGGTCATTCAACCGCGGTAAACCATTGGCGGTAGAGACCGCCGTGCTCAAAATACACACACACATACAAAACAACACCACATTCGACATTTCAAACTACACACACCTGACACACATGCACACACCACACCCACACACCTACACCACTATAAAACACACACCCACACTCCCCACAACCCTTTACGACCCAAAGAATTTGAAAACTGGGAGAGAGACAAGCCAGGAGCACCCACTGAATCTGAGCCACAGAACACCATCACCCATACACCATCCAAGCACCTCACAGCACACACCCCAACACATCACGCCACACACACCACTCACACTACACCCATGGCACCACAACGACACCCCAGATTCTCTGAGAAGGATCTAAGGGTCATGGTGGAGGAAATCATCCAGGTAGAGCCACAGCTCTTCGGATCACAGGTGCAGCAGACATCCATTGTTAGGAAGATGGAGCTATGGCGGTGAGTCGTGGACAGGGTCAGCGCCGTGGGACAGCACCCAAGAGCCAGGGATGACTTCAGGAAGAGGTGGAACGACCTATGGGGGAAGGTACGTTCCGTGGTTGCAAGACACCTAATAGCAGTACAGAGGACTGGCAGTGGACCCCCACCTCCTCCCCCACAACTAAAAACATGAGAGGAGCAAGTCTTGGCAATCATGCATCCTGAGGGCCTCGCATGACTAGCAGGAGGACTGGACTCTGGCAAGTCAACTCTTTACTACTTTCACAACCCTACCTGCATGCCATCACATATCCCCATCCCTACCCTCACCCCCATCACCCCACCACCTCACGTATACCCCACCATCACAACCCCCCCTCCCAGTGCCCAGCACTGCATGCAACAACAATGCATGGAAACCACTCACAGCCCTGCATGGACACCCATCACCAAAGCATGCACAGTAGTGGCAATCACTTAGCCAACCAAATTACAATTCACACAAGCCAAAGCTGCCTTGGTAATAACAACCATAGAGGGAAACACACCCATGCACAAGATGTCACACGCAGTAACAATAACACTGCATTTACATACCCACAGGACCCCCACACAATGTCACAGGAGAGGAGGTGCCAGCAACATCCAGTCCACTCCCAGAAAAGGCCCACAGTGATGACAGCAGCTCTGCACGCCTGGATAAGGATGACCAACCTGGCTCATCAGGGACCTCTGGACAGTCAGTGACCCAGCCACATTCCCAAACCACCACAGAGCCTCCCCCTCAGGAAACACAGGCACAGCACCCACCCAGCAGACCCATTCCTCTGTCCCCAGGACATGTCAATCAGCAGTGTGTCCACCCTACAAACACAGGACGATCAGGGACATGGGGTCAGTGGCAGTGGGCATACGGTTCAGGGGACAGAGGCACAGGACAACAGGACAACAGGGAAGCTGGGAGGACTGTTCTGCGCCGGGGGGGCAGGCCCAGGCAACCGACTTTCCACAAAGCACTCACCAACATCCTGGGAGCATACTACCATTTCCAGGAGACCATCAGCCAGAATACTGGCAAAGCTGCAGGAGACCCAGCGGCTGCAGGAGGGACAGTACCTGGGGATCATGGAGGACCTGAGGGACATCCACACCACCCTGTTCACCAGGGCAGGGGTGCTGACAGACATGGCCAACACCATGAGTGAGGCAGAGGCACACAAACGGACCCCTGACACTTGCCACACCGAAGAACAGCCCTCCGCCGACGCAACTGGACCGGAGGCCCCGCCACAGGAACAACAGGCCACCAGCACCCCACCCCCTGCAAAAGGAGAACCACCACGCAAAAGGTCCCTGCGATCCAGGCAGAAGCTAGAGAACACTGCCAAGACCCATGCCAGGAAATAGGACTCCCCTGATTGTCACCCTTGTGTCCCACACTGTCACCCTGTCCACCTTTAACTGACATTGCTCCACTTCCTATGCCCCCTTGGATAATGCACCTGTAATGCCAATAGGCCGGACTCTATCCTGGACATTTCTCCACCATCAACCCAGCCCATTGCAATACCCCCTACACATATTATCACAGAAATAACTCCCCTTGGAGCAAATACAAATATGGAGTCTGTCAATTGATTAAAATATGTATTAGTTTAACAAGCTGTAAAATTGCAATTCAAATGTACAGTTATATTTACATAGGTATGACCTGTAGTGGGCAGAAGTAAACACACCAGGAGCCAGAGTGGGGCACAGATATCTGAAAATAGAGATTCCAAAGGGTACAGTAAGGGGCCATAGAAATAGGGAAATCAGTCTGCCATGTACAATGTCCAACAACAAAACTGCAATGGAAGGTGAAGTTATAGTGTCTTACCTGTGTGTCACAGGAAGTACTGTTACATTATTGTAGTTCTGTTGTCCACATCCTCTCCCTCTGCCTCCTTTTTGTCACTGTTCACAGGCTCCACCGTTGCCACACGACCATCCCCAGGTTCATCCTCCTGCAGAAAAGGCACCTGGCGTCTCAAGGCCAGGTTGTGCAACATGCAACACACAACGATGATCTGGCACATCTTCTTGGGTGAGTAGTGCAGGGATCCACCTGTTAGATGGAGGCACCTGAATCTGGCCTTCAGGAGGCCAAAGGTGCTGCACTCAATGATCCTCCTTGTTCGCTCATGTGCCTAATTGTAACGTTCCTCTGCCCTTGTCCTGGCATTCCTCACTGGGGTCAGTAGCCATGAGAGTTTGGGGTAACCAGAGTCACATGTAAATATCAAGGGATACCTATTAGCCACACACGGTGCCTCTGGAGTTGAGGCATCACATATGGGATGCTGCTATTCCTCAAGATAAAGGCATCATGCACAGAGCCAGGATACTTTGCATTGACATGTTAGATGTACTGCTCCGCCAAACACACCATCTGCACATTCAGAGAGTGAAAGCTCTTTCGATTTCTGAACACCTGTTCATGTCTCCGGGGGGGGGGGGGACAAAGGCAATATGTGTACCATCAATGGCACCAATGATGTTGGGGATATGGCCCAGGGCATAGAAGTCAGCCTTCACTGTGGCCAAATCCTCACCCTGGGAGAATATGATGTAGCTGCGCATGTGTTTCATCAGGGCAGTCAGCACTCTGGTCAGCACGTTTGAGAACATAGGCTGTGACATCCCTGATGCCATGGCCACTGTTGCTTGGAAGGAACAACTTACCAAGAAATGGAGCACTGACAGGACCTACACTAGAGGGAGGGATACCTGTGGGGGGGCGGATAGCTGAAATCAGGTCTGGCTCCAATTGGGCACACAGCTCTTGGATTGTGGCCCTATCAAGTCTGTAGGTTAGGATAATGTGCCTGTCCTCCATTGTCGCCAGGTCCACCAGGGGTCTGTACATGTCTCCATCTCCTATTCATCCTCAGTGGTTGAACTCTAGGGTGAAATCCGGTGAGCAGAAGGTCATATTTAAACATATACTCAGATTAATATGCAATTTTTGTTTTACATAAACTATATGTGAACTTGTAAGTCAGTTGATGTGCTTATGTCTCTGACACAGTTAGGTACCATGGCCTGTGCCCCCCTGAAATGGCGGCTGTCTGACCTGTGAGGAGGGACAAGTGGAAATGAGGTAATTCCTCTGGCGTTGTGCACCGTTGCGGTATGCGGTCGAAGACTGCTGTTCAACACTGCATTGGTTATCATTGAGGCCTACGGGTTCCAGGAACCAACGGCAATGTACGCCGGCAGTGGCGGTACCCACCGCAGCGGACATGACTGCAATTTTCTATCTGTTCACTCACTTGCTACCTGACCTTCAACAGGAGAGGACCTACACTGCAAGTGTTGCTGTGACCTGTGTCTGGAAGCGACCATGGCTCGAGTGTCTGGGGAAAGTGCCCCTGTCTTCACTTCCGAGGAGTTGAAGAGACTGGTGGATGGAGTTCTACCCCAGTACCGTTTACTTTATGGTCCTCCAGACCAACAGGTCAGTACACTGTGAGCATGAATGTATGAAGTGCTGTGTGTGTAAGCCTCGTGTGGGGGGGGGGGCTGAGGGGTCCTGGGCCGAGTGCTGCATGTATGGTGGTCAATGTCTCTGAGTAAGGGGATGGGAGGGATATGATGGGTCATGAGTATGACGGTCCAGATGGTATGAGTAATACCTTTTCTGCTGTATTTTTTCTGCAGGTCAGCGCCCATCAGAAAAAGGGTATTTGGTGTGCCATCGCCAAGGAGGTGCGGACCCTGGGGGTCTTTAGCAGGTGGAGAACCCACTGCCGCAAACGGTGGGAGGACCTGAGCCGCTGGGCAAGGAAGACGGCGGAGGCCCAGCTGGGGCTGGCCTCCCAAAGAGGTAGGGGTGCCCATCGTACCCTGACCCCCCTGATGTTCTGCATCCTGGCGGTGGCCTATCGGGAGTTGGATGGGCACTCAAAGGCATCACAGGAGCTTCAAGGGTTTGAGTACAGATTCAGATTCTTGACTTTGCGCGTGATAAGGTGTTACCTGGGTGGGGGATGTGGGCTGTGGGTGCCCCTAGGCCAGGGCGAACAGGCAGGGTAGGTTCCAAGGTGGGCAAGCTCTGATGAACTCCAACCCCAATAATGTTGGTGGGCATCTACTACTGGGTAGGGTCCTGTGGGTTTCAGGTGTGCAGCTAATGGCGTTAGGCATTGTACCCCATAGGCTGGTGACTAGCATTGTAACTGGTAGTGCATGGCCTACTGCATAGAGCTGTTCCATGTGAGTTGTGCATGTCAACAGTAGTGTTGTTGCTGGCATTGACCAAGTGTATCCTCTGTCTCTCCCCTCCCTTTTTGTTTTGTCACCTTATCCTTGTGTGCATTAGCATCATCTGGCGGAATAGCAGAGGCACCGGCGAAGGAGGGAGCTGCATCCCACATGGGCCTGGAGGCCGAATCCACCGACGGTAAGAGCACCAGTGGGACAGAGGGCGAGGGGAGCACCATGACGGAGACAGGAGGGGACAGTACCAACAGTGACTCCTCCTCCCATGGAAGCTCCCTGACAGTGGCGGACACCTATGTGGCCACCCCAACTACAGGTACAGCCGCCACCCCTATACCAGCACCGCCCTCCAAGCAGCCCCTCAGCATGTTTCTCGTGCCCGCTCACCCAGAGGGTGGGCATCTCCTTCGCCCCAGGCACCTCAGGCCCTGCCCCAGTCAGCCCTGCTGCCCTCAGTGAGGAGGCTATTGACCTCCTGAGATCCCTCTCCGTTGGGCAGTCAACCATACTGAATGCCATCCAGGGTCTAGCAGGGCATTTGCAACAAACAAATGCATACCTGGAGGGCATTCACTCTGGCGTGGCTGCCCATCAGAGAACATTCCACGCTCTGGCCAATTCACTGATGGCAGCCATTGTCCCTGTCTCCATCCTCCCCCCTCCAACTTCCTCTACCCAGTCCCAATCCCCTCAACCCCAGCCTATCCCAGGCACACCTTCAGACCTGAATTCACCCAAATGAACACACAGAAGTGGCTCAGGCAAACACAAACACAACACTTCATCCCACAGGCACTCACACAAGAACCATCCAGATGCAGATACACCAACATCCACTGCCTCTACTGTGTCCCCCTCCTCCTCCTCTTCCACCTCCCTCCCAGTAGCGTCTCCACTCACACCTGCATGCAATACATACTCATCCACTACCTCCATCACCAGCACGCCTATCACTACACACCCCTGACTGGCAGTCATCACCCCCACATCCATGCACATGTTCCCTGTGTCCTCTCCCACTGTGTCTGTGACCCCTCCTCCCAAAGTACACAAACGCAAGCACTCAGACACCCAATAGCTCCCAGCCCATGCACCTGTGCCCAAACACAGCAGTCTGACACCTCCTACATCCACTCCCTCTTCCTCCACTCCCAAACCTTCACCTTCTTCCCACCCCAGTATCCCTACAAAGCTTTTCCTCGCCACCATTGACCTATTCTCTACCCCCCGTCCTTCACTTCGGGCCGGGGTGGCCAGAACCCAGCCCAGCACCTCAGCCACCCAGTCCACGGACACTGTGGTTTCTGCAGCTACTGCAGGTGTGAGAGGCTCCAAGGAGGCACCCGTCAGCACAGCCAGTGTGCCAGCACCGCCTGCCAAGGCCAAGAAGGGGCCGACACCTAGCAAGGGCAAGAAGGGGACACCAGCCAGCAAGGGGAAGGAGGCACCACCAGCCAGCAAGGGGAAGGAAGCACCACCAGCCAGCAAGGGCAGGAAAAGAACACCAGCTGGCATAAGCAAGGAGGCACCACCATCTGCCAAGGGCAGGAAGGGGCACACAACACCAGCCATGGCACTTCAGCCGTCCGAAGCTGCAGGGGAAGGGCTGGAGCCACCCCCCACCACTGACAGCACCGCCACCTGCACCGGGGCCAGCACCGACACCTGCACCGCCAGCAGCACCACTGCCAGCAGCAGCAGCCCCAATGGGCAGCCGTCCGAGGCTGCCAGGGAAGGGCTGTAGCCTCCCTCCGCCACTGACAGCACCGCCACCCGCACCACGGCCAGCACTGCCACCTGCCCCACCGCCAGCACCGCTACCTACACCGACAGCAGCGCCTCTGCCAGCAGCAGCAGCCCCAGTGGGCAGCCGTTCAAGGCTGCAGGGGAAGGGCTGGAGCCTCCCACCACTACTGACAGCAGCGCCACCTGCAGCGCAACTGCCATCCACTGAGCAGCTGTCACCGTTGGTGAGCAGTGTGTAGTAGTGACTATACAGGCTGCAGTGAATCCTCTTCCCTGCAACACCTGTCGGTGTGACACCCAGGGGAGAGACTGTGACCTTGCACCATCCAGGATGAAGCACACTGGGCACAAAGCCCCCTCCAGAACCAGTAGAAGAAGGCATCCACTCACCCACTCCTTGACAGGATGAAGCACACTGGGCACAAAGCCCTCTCCAGAACCAGTGGAAGAAGGCATCCACTCACCCCCTCCTTGGCAGGATGAAGCACACTGGGCACAAAGCCCCCTCCAGAACCAGTGGAGAAGCCATCCACTTGAGAGACTGTGGCTTTGCACTCCCTAGGACCAAGCAGTGGGCAAACCACCCACTTGAGAGACTGTGGCTTTGCACTCCCCAGGACCAATTAATCAGCCATGGGAGGAGGTGGCGGATCGGTTCAGCAATTGTATGCTGGCAGTGAGTAAATGGATGAATACCAACTGGCTTAAAATGAACGCCACCAAAACCGAAATTTTATGTTTTGGACTTGGGAAGGAGCTATGGAACTCACGGTGGTGGCCCTCTGAATGTGGCACTTGCCCTGTGCCCTCTACTGTAAGTAGGAATTTGGGCAATCTGTTTGATGATCAGTTATCCTTCAAAAAGCAGTTTAACCACACGGTAAAGATCAGTCTATGGTCCATCAAAATGCTCAGAATTTTTTATCCTTATTTGTCATATGAATGGAGAGTATCCTCCATCTTACCATTGGTGATGTCCAAGGTGGAATATTGCAATGCCCTATTTCTCAATCTGGACAAGGTGCTGATTAACAGGCTTCAATTGGTTCAGAATCCTGCCGAAGGAGCGGTTCTTAATCTCCCTCGGCGGACATCAGTTAGAGAGAGTCTCAAGCAATTACATTGGCTGCCGGTGGCTCAGCGTATACAGTTTAAATCGCTCTGTTTAACATTTAAGGCAGCTCATGGGATTTGACCACGGTATTTGACTTCCAGACTTCACTAGTATGTACCTAAGAGAAATATGAGGTCTTCTCAAGCTTATCAGATTCAGGTCCCCCGAACCTATAAAGCTAAATGGGGGGATAAAGCCTTTACTGTGGCCGCTGCCAGAAGGTGGAATTTGCTCCCTTTGAAAATCAGGCAAGAATCCTGTTATTTGAAATTCAGGAAATTGGTAAAAACTTGGATCTTACCTCGTTAAAATCTTTCCCTGGTGTCTTATGACCTGTGTTTGTTTTTTCTTTTTCTTCTTTCCTTTTCTTTTGTCTATTTTATAATTCTTTCTTTCTCTGGGTAGTGCTGTTTATTGCGTCTTCTCTTTTACGCTCTCTCCTCCCAGTGCTTCGATGCTCTATTGAGTAGGAATGCGCTTTATAAATCTTGGAATACATACATACATACAAGCACTGGGCAAACCACCCACTTGAGCCCACTCCAGGCCAGTGGCGTTGTACCATCTTCCGGCTGAGGTGCCCCCCATTCCCTGTCCCGCTGAGGTGCCTGTGTTTTTTCAACTTTAACAACACAATGTCCATCAAGTTACGCTATCCCACAGCGTTTGTATTTTGCTTTGCTTTTGCCGCCCTAAGTGCGCCGGGTATGCCCAGACGTGGGTCCCGGGCTCACTGTGCCACTGGATTCAAGCTAGCCTGGCTGAGGAGGGGTGAAACCCCGAAACCGGTCCCAGGATGCTTGTTTCCGGTCCAGGGTGAACCTGGCCTGGCAGTTCGGGCTGGACTGTTCCCATGTGGAACAGGGTCAAGACTGATTTGCATATGGCTGGGTTCAAACTGGGGTGGCATGGTGAGCAAAATAATGGATGGATTAAACCCAGATCTGTGACTGGGGGTGAATGTTTGATTGGTTCCGCATTCCGTCCATCAAGTTACGCTATCCCACAGCGTTTGTATTTTGCTTTGCTTTTGCCGCCCTAAGTGCGCCGGGTATGCCCAGACGTGGGTCCCGGGCTCACTGTGCCACTGGATTCAAGCTAGCCTGGCTGAGGAGGGGTGAAACCCCGAAACCGGTCCCAGGATGCTTGTTTCCGGTCCAGGGTGAACCTGGCCTGGCAGTTCGGGCTGGACTGTTCCCATGTGGAACAGGGTCAAGACTGATTTGCATATGGCTGGGTTCAAACTGGGGTGGCATGGTGAGCAAAATAATGGATGGATTAAACCCAGATCTGTGACTGGGGGTGAATGTTTGATTGGTTCCGCATTCCGTCCATCAAGTTACGCTATCCCACAGCGTTTGTATTTTGCTTTGCCTGTGTTTTTTCAACCTGATGCCCCTGGAGTGTTCTCTCCGTATTGAGGCAGGAGTCAAAGGTGGCCTTGGCCTGTGTGTTATGGCCCCGTGGGCCACGGACATTTTGGAGTGGGCATTGTCCTTCCTTTTGTATATATTGTACATACTGTTTATTGATTTAAGGACGTATTTATCTAAAATTGTACTCTTACACTCATTTTAATCCATTCCTTTTGTCCTTGCGTTATTCCTGAGGGTTACGGGGTGTATATGTAATGTTGTTGCATCAGTTTGTGTGTATGGTATTGGGGGTGGGGGTGGGGGTGTTGTGTTTTGCGTGTGTGTGTCACTCTCTTTTCCTTCCCCCCCTCCATTGTGTGCTAGGTGCAGTACTCACTGCGGTCGTCTTCGCCGGCATTCGTGTTCCTGGTGTATAAGGAGGTACACCAGCATTGGAAAAATGTGCAGCTCGGGCTCCATGGCATCGTGGTTCTTCCTTGAGTGTCGAGAGGTGAGTAGTTTCCCTTCAGTGTACTGTTTCCGCCGTGCTTTTGATGGCGTTGGTACCGCCCCGGAAAAGCTGGCGGATAGGCCTGTTGTAATGCTGTGGGCGGTACATTGTCTTCCGCCTGCCTGTTGGCGGTTACCACCGTAGTGTTTGTTGCTACTGCCATGGCGATCGGAGTGTTAAAGTGTCTGTCTGTGTTGGCGGTTTCCGCCATGGTCAGTAATGGGCAGTATTACTGCCTCTTTATCACCGACCGGCAGGGTTGTCATGAGGGCCTAAGTGTATTGCTATTAACATTGGCTTATCACCATATTCAACTAAGGCCTGCTGTACTAAGCCTAATCCTTCCCCACAAAGCAACCATCAGGCACATAGTCATAAGGTTGCAAATGTATACATAATAAGCTGGCAAATCAAAATACCATCTCTCTTAACAGTGCTAAACAAGGACTCTAAAAGTGTAAGTTTTCTGTATCTATGGTTTGTCAGAGGAAGTAACAAACACCAAATAACATGCCTACCGATGTAATCAGTGAGATTCAATGAAGCAAAAAAACAATCTGTAGTCTTTAATTCAGAGGAATAACAATGAACCCCTAGATGCCTATCAACTTTCACATATGTGTTTCATAATCAATATGCCGGGACTACTGCCTTAATTGTCATAAACAAACAGGCTTTTTCCCAGTGTAATAAAATCCATCCCTAATATCTCACTTCAATATAGAGTAATAACATCCAACACTGAAATGCCTATTGACTTTAACATACATTTTGTTCACAATACATATGTCAGATCTATTGCCTTTATCATAAAAGTTCATACAGATGCACCCTAACCCCCTCTTCCAGTAATACACTGAAAGTTATTTTTTTAACTTTATTTTCATTTTATATATTAGTTACCTAACATTGCCAGAGCGATACAATCAGCAGCACTTGAAGAACAGTGGCAGGACACGTTTCCCACAGTCCAGTGTGGGAATGTTTTGATATACATGTAGTTCAATCTATTCAAAATTTGGGGCTCCCATCTAAAATCAGTTGGAAAATGTACTGCCCTATGCCCACCTAGTTACTTGAGAGCATGTACATTTTATGAGTTTACACTAAAAGTTATTTTTTGTTGATCACATAAGACCAGGCCACAGTGCTCTTTCAAGCCAGATCTAAAAGTCCATGTAGATTAGTGTAGCCCTGTGTACCCCATACTGCTCTCAAACAGTTATCTGAAGTCTGCAGTTAATTATAGAAGGAGTGGGAACTGGGGCTGCAATGCATTCTGCATGGGTGCCCTACTCACATCTGAGCTACTGCCAGAGAAAGATAAGCATCATAAATTATCTAGCTACCTAAGACTCTTTTATAGTATTGCAATGTAATGTGTGCCCACCTGTCAGTTCAAGCTCAGGCAGCTGGCTAAACAAAGTGATCACAACTGTGTGGAAGGTAAGTACTTTGTTAGAAGGACACACACCTTTCTTTTTGCTCATGTACCCCTGGTTCCCAAAATGTGGGCAGAGCCAAAGCTCCTATCTGCTGATGTCATATAATTGCCTGGTGATAGCTGAGTTATCAAGCTAGAACGTAAAAATGCACCACATGGAACTAAGCAACCCGTCCCTTCAAAAGCTGGTGTACTTCTTGCTATTGTTGAGCTCTTTAGACAGCTGCCACTGATGTATATTTCCAAGTTATTTGCAAAAGTAACATGGCATGTGGTCCTTAAAATATTGGGCTCCTTTGACCAATGTTTACTATATTGGACACACATAATGATTGCATTCCAGAGGACGCTCCCCCCAAGAGTTGTTGTGGTAAAGTTGATAAAGGGTAAAATTATGAATAGCGCAAAATGCCTCCCGTATGGTATAAGGTAGCACCCTTAACTATAAAACTTAAATGTGCCTCTCTCAAAAGCTCACAAGCACACACACACACACATACACACACCAATGTTAAAACTCCCTAATGTATTTAAAAAGTGAGTTCTATTTCTTCGTACAGCGTGTTTTGATAAGGGGCAGAAATCCCGAATGAAGCAGACACAAATGCACCAATCTGCAAAATATATCATGTGGTACTACTACTAATAATCTCACTTTGGACTCCACTGTCAAACCATTCAATCTCTTACTAAACTGAGTACCCAGCCAAAAGATTCCACACATCTGGCCACATAAACACCTGGTTCATTGTCTAAACCTCAAGTACCAGGCTGGATCCATGTTCAATGTCACCACTCCAAGTGGCAAATTAGATTAAGCTGACAGTCCATATGCATCCCTGTCATACAGAAGTCAGAGTATCCTAGAACCAAATGGTCCTGAGACTCATAATAAGCAAGAAACAAGGGAATATGGGAAGACGAAAGAGAAACACCAGACCTCTATACTTCAAGATGGACTGCAGCCCATAATGTAAGAGGGTAGCAATATGTATTTAGATACCTCTTACACACTTACACATGCACAGGCTACAGCACACACACACACACAGAATATCAAATGCCTTACATAAGGTAGATGATTTGACTCATTACTTTCAGACATTAATGTGTTCACATCCTAGGCTGGCACCGAAAGTTGCAGTGTGGCTCTCAAGACAGGAGCCACACTAAGTCAACAGATAGCATGGTCAGCAGGCAGGAGCTGGAGGGCAAATAGGAAAAGCAGAACATTCCACATGGAAAAAGGACTGAAGAAGCAAAAACCTGAAGAATTACAAAGGTGCCACGCTTAGTAGAGGGCTGAATAAAAACTGGAAAGGCAGACAAAAAGACCAACAAGCTCAGTTCCCCAAAATATTCTCCTCAATTTGTTTCCGCATTGTACCAATGCTGTCACTGATAAACCAGAATTCGAAGTGCAGAGGCCCTGTCATCCATCTTGATTGAGGACCACTCATTGAAGAACACCATGTTGGCTGCAATTCTGGGAAAGGACAGAGTATCTCTGACACAGAGCCACCATCGGACCCTGTCCAACCACCCCAACCCAACCATGATTGCCTCAGTGGCCAAGAATCCCCCACCTGCTTGCTGAAGTATATACCAACCTCTCCCACAGAGGAACCTAAAACAAACAAGGAATAACTCTGTCTCTTCCTGGGACCCCTGTGACTGTAGGTGCTCAACATACAACATTTGTGAAAGTCAAGCCAAGGAGTTACTCCTTCTACCGCTATGACAATAGACATGTACACAACATCCCTGTGAAGTGTAAACTGGTTATCTCCCTAAAACAATTTAGCAAAGACAATAATAGATATCCCAAATCATATCTTTAGTTCAAGCAGTAAGACACATGTGCAGTCTGCACAGAACTTAAACATCAATGTTTGGAAAATATTTGACACAAATACAACCTTCATATATGTGACCCAAGAACAAACTTTGTAAACACCTTGAACCATATACACAACTTTCCAATGCTTGTGTGGATTGAGAGAAAGGTAATCTTTCTCCGAAATGCACCTACTTTTTTCAGCAGCAACTGGGTAACTCTTTATCTACCACACCTGGGAGGTGGGGGATACACTCATGGGTACCAAACATGTATTTGCAGTCTGGTGGCTTTGATCTGAATGTGCAAGAGTATTTTGAATCTGTGGATCGGCACCCCTAGGGAAAATCCATTAGCATAATTGAAGAAGCAGAGGACTAAAGTGATTATGGTCTGAACATAGGGAATAACCTAAGGTGTGAGAAATTCGATTTGAACACCAGGTTTATCTGATGCTGAAGAGAAATTTTGAATTTCATAATTACTTACAGGTTTCTGACATTGTTGGTGTCAGTTGCGAAGATTCTTTTGAAACAGTTGAGCTCCAGGTGATGTATGCCGTGCACTGCAAGTGGCAGTGACCCAAGTGTGCAGTTTCAAGAAAGTTTCCAAGTTCACGATGACCGTGTCATTTCAGCATTATTTTAGCAGGTAAGGTTGAAGGAACTGACTATGTGCAGGAGGGAGGTATGTTAAGCTTTGAATTTTTCCGACTCGGTCATCCCATCTCTAGGGGGCGCTGTACAGGGACTGTCGGAAGCCTGGGAATCACCTTGAACAGTTATCTAGAGTTCCTTGCTGACTCTGGTTTGTTTCTCTTTTGACCATGGTATGCTTGTGTAGTACTACATTTGCTTCCTGGTACTGTAAATCCCATAATGCACAGCCTGGTAGTCAGGAAAGCCCGGATTCTGTTTCCCATTGTATTCTATGGGAGAAGTCCAGTTGCTCCTTTTCACCGGATCCTCTCCTCCAGGACTTGCAAGTATCTGAAACTACACACACCTGAGACCTCTCCTGTGCAGCCCAGCTTGGAACTGCTTATAAGCAGCTATTTCCTCAAGATCCCCGTCGTGCATTGGAGTTCAATTCCTTTGTGTTACAGACCCCTTATCGGATGGTGTTCCAGTTTTGTTCCTGTTCTGTTCCAGCTTGATCCTGTTTCCTGATTCTCTGCCCTGCTCCTGATTGTTCCAGCCAGTGTCTGCTCCCTATCTCTTAGCCTTGTACCTGTTTGTTTTTTCCAGAGCCTGCTCCCTGTTTCTCTGTCCTGCTTCTGCCTTGTTTCAGCCTGAACCTGCTCTCTGTTTCCCAGTCCTGTTTTCTGCTTATTCCTACACCCTGTATTCCAGCCCTGTCCTTGCCTGTTCCAGCCAGAGCCTGCTCTCTGTTTCCTAGTCCTATCAGTGTTTGTTCCAGCCAGAAGTTTGTGCCCTGTTTTCAAGTCCCAGTCCTGCCTTTGCTTCAGCCTGAGCCTGTTCCCAGTTCTTGCCTCTGTCTCTTAGTTTGTTCCCTTCTGTTTCCGTTTCTTCTTGGTTATTTGTGTCTGGTAAGTGTTATATCAGTCTTCACCAGTGTATACGTGTCCTCCTTTGTACTGGGGTTGGCTCCTGGTTTCCAGGAGGCAATTCCAGCCCCCCATCCTTGTCTAGTGTTATACATTGTCTTTCATGCCTAACAGTGACAGTGTGCTATTGCTGTTTTCTCAGGAATCGCCACTGTGTTTCCAGCTGGACCCACAAGAGTGTGTCTTGTGTATGTAAGTACTATCCTTGTTTATGCTCTAGGGTCCAGAGACAGAATCACTTCTGCTTCCTCCTTTCTATGGGGCTGGCAGGGTGACTATCTGTAAGAGCAAACAGCACAGAGACATTGACGTTCCCTGTCACTGTGAGAAGTTCTGCGCCTTACTCTGTGTGCAACCCCAGCGTGTTTGTCCATTAGTAATCTGTTTCCTGTTTGTTCACACAAGGGTTGCTCTGCTTTTACTTCCCTGTGCCTGCCCATAGCTGTCCTTTCCGTGTATGCCTTTATCTGCTCTTCTGTCCCAGTACACTTCCTCTTTAGGATATTCGGTGACCTTAAGGGGTGTCCCAACCAGAGTCCTGATCAGACCCGCCCGAAACCGTGACATGAATAACCATTGTGTGATGATGGATCCTTAAATAACACTGCATCAAAGAAGAAAGGAGAAAATATGGATGGAAATTATGTGACATCTTTGGGTGAGGTAAGACCTCATCTACTTTTTGCCAATACTCTACACTCAGAATTCACTCACTCTCTGCTGTATGGTGGGATGGTGCCAAAGGCCAATCAGAGGTACAATGTTAAAATTGCAGCTACTCTCTTTTGCTCTACCAAGGAATTGCATTAATTTGAGGTGTATATGAGGGAGGACATTATGCTTCAGCCAGATTGGAATCCAACTGGACAATCTGGGAATGATTGCTTTGCAAAAAGAAGTCAGATTAATGAATGAATGTTGATATTTCAAAGAGTTTGCCATTGAACATTCCTTAGGAGGACAAGCTGAGGTCAACTGGATCTGCAGTGTAAAGTCCGTATTTCTTTTAGGCGAGTGTGACGTGTTGCAGTCATGGGGAAGTCACCAAATGAGATACATATGTTACATCAAATAGGCTGTTGTGGTGGAGACAAAATACCCTTGAAGACTTGTGACAGGGTTTCAGTGGGGACCTGCTGTGCTCCTTGATTTTTTAAACTTTTAGAGATTATTTGTGATGAGTGGGTTGAAGGAGAGGAATCTAGTTACCCATCTATTGTGCTGCTTTTGAGTGACAGAGAATGTAATAACTGTTCTTTGAGGGATTTTGTCAAGCAATCTCTAACCAGGGCTTTGGTAATACAATGAGTTAAAACTGTACGACAGATAACCTGTGAGTATTTGATACAAGAATGGAAGCCCAATGGGCTGCTTGCTTTGATAGGTTTTATGGGATCATTGGTAAATGACTGAGTTAGAAGAAGGAAATCAGAGTTGCTGTCTAGAATGTGGCTTTGTTAGCAGTGGGGCTGTAATTTTAATTCTTTGCTATTTATGCCAATTTATCAGGGTGAAAAAATGGATTTTTAGTTGGGCTGAATAGTAGTCCACCATAAGTAGTAATCTCACTAGACTTGTTAGGTAAAGTAAATGTTTCAGTAATTTAAACCTGAGCTCAAGCCCTGGTAGCTACAGTACAGAGCAGACAGACATAATTTAAGAAAATGTGAAAAACATTTAGAAATGTTAAACAGTTAAAAAGATGAAAATGGAACACAAAGAAATTCTTTCTCCAAATGATAAAAATAGCTAATAATTCCATGGACAAAAAGACTCCAAAACAAAAAAAACCTGTAAAAATAGTGCTAAAAGGTGTAAACGCCGACCACGGTCATCTGGTTGAGGTTGATTGGGTTAAGGATACGTTTTCAGACCAACCATGATGGAGCACGGGTTTGAATACAAGGATCAGTTACATGTTGGTACAAAAATTACCTCCCAGCATCAAAATCAGCAAGTGACAGCAAGCAGTGGGCTAGCATTGGGAGAAGATGTTCAACGTCAACGGATTCTGGTGCTGGGACGGAACCTCGGCAGAAAAAGCTCTGGTGAAAGAAGTTTAAGCTTTTGTGCATCAAAGGTCTAAGCATCAACTGGTTCTACTTCATTGGCAGATATGAGGCACCTGAGGTTTGAAACTGAAGAGGGCTCAGCATTTACGGATTCTGGTTTCAAGAGAAGAATGTAGTGGGCACTTCTACAAAATCAGGCCCAGCTGCAATAAAACTCATTGGATCGACTGGGCATGCTCGTCCTGGTATCCCAATGGTTCTCCAGGTAAATAGATTATAGAAAGTTTCTAAGCCCAAGGTTTTCCCAGGCCATTAAGAGGAGTACACTTTGACATAGCACAGCCTACCTTTCCCTGTGCAGAGCTCCTGTGCCCATCCTAGAGGTGTGACCAGAGAAATAAGCATCCCTTCTTCTGTGGTCATTCAAAACTAGTTCTAAGGGCAGCACCTCTCCCACTGGGATTGGTGCCTGTCTGGCTAGAGAAACAGAGCAGGGGACATTCCCAGGTGTTAGCTACATCTGCCTATGATGCTCCTTGATTCTCCCCCACCTACGTCTATTAACCTCTTAGCTGCAGGGCCTTCCCCCCCCCCCAGTGCTGAGCCCTTTTTTGGCTATTTGGGGTAGTTCGCGCTTAGGCTTTCATAACTTTTTGTCCACATAAGCTATCCACGCCAAATTTACGTCCTTTTTTTCCAACATCCTAGGGATTCTAATGGTACCCAATATTTGGCTAAAAAACACATTTTCCCCACATTTCGGTGACAGAAAGTTCTGGAATCTGAGAGGGGCCACAAATCTCCTTCTACCCAGCGATCCCCCAAGTCTCCCGATAAAAATGGTACCTCACTTGTGTGGGTAGGCCTGGTGCCCCCGACAGGAATAGATCACACAACGGTCAATGTTGGTCCTTACATGAGGCAGCTGTTGACCCTGGGGTGATCCATTCCTGACGCAGGCAGTAGGTGTAGGCACTCAAGTGGGGTAGTGTTTTTATCAGGACAGGTGATGAATCACTGGGTGGTAGGAATTTTGTGGATCCCAGCATATTCCTGTAGTTTGTGTGACAGAAATGCGAGAAAAATAGAGTTTTTATTCAACATTTCAGCTTTGCAGGGTTTTCTGGGTAAGAAAACTTGGGGGAATCCACACAAGTCACACCTCTGTGGACTCCCCCGAATGTCTAGTTTCCAGAAATGTTTGGGTTTAGTGTGTTTCTCTATATGGCCGCCGAACCCAGGACCAAAAACACAGGTGCCTGCCTTACAAAATTAGTTTGTTTTTCGATAGATAATTTTGATGTCTCCACAATACGATTTGGGTGGTGGAATTTGGGGCTGCACTAAATTGGGGAGCTCCCAAGAGAGCACTCCCTGTCTCTGCTTGCCGCGCATTCACCTGCTCTCTAGGTTGGGTTAACCCACTATTACCTCGTTGCACAGACTGCTTGAGAAGGGACAGCAGGACTGTCCTCATCACCTCCCTCATAATTTACTGGAAGAGGAGTTATCGAATGGGACTCCTCCGACTGAAAAATCACTCCCAGAGTCTGCACCATTGTCCTATTCCTCAGATGCTGTCTCAGTATCTGATGTCTCAGTCTTTGATCCTATGTCAGAGCTGTCCTCTACAGTATAACCCGAGTGACGGCAGCAGTCATCCATCAAGATGCCATCTCTGCTATTGGCTAAACTGTTGCTCTAAAACACTAGCCTACGTAGACAGTCACAAAATGGATGGTGTGTGTGAGATACGTGCAACAGTAGAGGCCACCTTACCTGCGCTTCTTCCCTCAATCAGCACGTTCTTTCAAGACACTCAAAAAACACCTTGTCACATACCATTCGTCACAGTCTTTAGCACCTCCTGCGCCCAGTCCAACAATCATTATTGGTGCTCCCACTCCCTCCTCCTCGGATTCCCTCATTATCACCCAGCAGAAGTGCCCTTCATCTCTCCATAGCCGCCCTCCACCCTCACATACATTTAATTTGTATTATAGCGCAGGTAATGGCTGACTTTACTAATGTACTCAGCTATTTACATAAAATACAGATTTGCTCTTTGCAGTAGGCATATAAACCTTCTGCGCTTCTTTATGGCACTAAAACTGCGCCACTAGACAAGTCTGACCCTTTTGTAGCAGAAACATAATCACAATACTTACTTGACTTTTTTATTGCTGCCTAAAAGCTACAGTTGAAAAGCGTCAGTTGAAGTATGTGCATTGCTTTGAAGACGCAAGCTGCAACTGCAAGACAACTGGTGGCAAATCTATATATATATATATATATATATATATATATATATATATATATCACTTTTATATGTGGGTCTGGTTTTTCTGGGGGCCGATCGCAGACCCCAGGGAAACCACACACGTATTGACAAAAGTGATATATATATGTATATATATATATATATATATATATATATATATATATATATATATATATAGATCTATCTATAGATATATCCATGTAGATAGATATATCTACATAGATATATCTATATATATAGATCTATCTATCTATATATATATATATATATATATATAGATGGATCTATATTTTTTTTAGTTGTTGTATGGTTTCCTTGGGGGCCAAAATGGCCCCCAGGGAAACCCAACAACAACTAAAAAAAATATTGCCCCCACAGGGGGTCGCCCTTCCCACGGGCGACCCCCCTGTCCATTTTTTTTTATTTTTTTTTTTTTTTAAATAAAATTTAGCCCCTGCGCCCCCCCCAGGGGGCACCTACCTTTAAAAAAAAATATATATATGCCCCTGGGGGGTGGGGCGGCCCGTTTTCCGAGGGGGCCGACCACCCCAAGTGAAATCCCTGGTGTCTAGTGGTGTTTCCTGGCCCCCGATCGCAGCTATGCTGCAATCGGGGGCCAGGAAACACTTTCAGGAAGGCCTCGTAAGAAAGGGGAGCGTCTCCCCTTTCTTACGAGGCCTTCCCGAACGCGGGGAAGGCCGTTTGTGGCCGTTTTCCCCATTGGAGCAGGAAGCGGCCGCAAGGCCGCTTCCTGCTCCGATGGGGAAATCCACAAAGTGACGTCAGCACGCCTCGCAGCGTGCTGATGTCACAAAAGGGCGGGTGGGGAGCAGGGGAGCGACGCACCCGAGGATTCATTAACCCCCTCCCTGGTGTCGGCCACTGGTCGTGACCCGCACCAGGGAGGTAGTGCGGGCGTCGGCCAGTGGCCGACGCCCACATTCAAGTGGTTAAAGAGGGGCTGTAGACGTTTGGAAAGAAGATGGAGAAAAACTTATGAGACATCACTGAAAGCTGAATACAGGAAGGCCATTAGATTGTTTCATGCGGAAATTAAATCAGCACAAAGCATTTATTATGTTACCAAAATAGAACAGAGCTCTAACTCTCCTAAAGAGACATTTCAGCTACTAAGAGAAATTGCCCATCCACACTCATATAGATTCTGGGGAAGATTCTCATAAACATAGTAACAATCTGGGATCATTTTTTCAGCCTTCCTGAGTGGCACTAACAGTTCCCATACTCTTAAGGAGGAGGGTATAAACTGCACCGCAGTGCTCTCTCAGTTTCTGCCTCTCTCTTCAGAACTAGTCGCAACATTACTGGATTCCCTCAAATCTGGTTTCCCTTGGACCCAGCACCTCCCACTATTTTAGTGCTGGGTTCATCGGTTATAGTCCCTATTTTGACTGATATGTTGAATCTGTCATTGTCCAGCAGTATTATTCCCCATCAGTGGAAACATGCTATAGTAAAACCTTTGCTCAAGAAACCTAACCTAGATACATCCGTGCTTAATAATTACAGGCCCATTTCCTTGCTGCCAGCTCTCTCCAAGATATTTGAAAAATATGTGAACACGCATCTCTCCAATTTTCTTGAGGACAATGATATTCATCATCCTTCCCAGACTGGCTACAGACCTCTACACAGCACGGAATCAGTGCTGATTGGAGTCACTGAGGAGATCAGGAAGCGTCTTGATCAGGGCCTGGTGTCAGCGATTATTCTTCTAGATGTCAGTGCCGTTTTTGACTCTGTGGATCACAGCATTCTACTTAAAAGAATGAGGGAGACTGGAGTGACAGGCAAGGCTCTGAGCTGGTTATCCTCTTTTTTAGAGGCAAGATCATTTCAGGTACTAGACTGTTAGTTTCTCTCCAGCTGCTTCAATAGCAGCCGGGGGGTGCCTCAAGGCTCGTCACTTAGCCCTACTTTATTTAACATCTATATGTCACCATTGGCAAAGATAGTGGAGCCATATTGTCTTTTACTAGTTTCATACGTGGTTGGTACCCAGCCGGTAGTCTCCTTCTCAACTGAGCAGAATTAATCGGAGACAGCTCTTGCCCCATCCCTAAGGGCAGTGTCCAAATTGATGTCTGAATGTAAACTCAAGTTAAATGGGGATAAGACAGAGGTCATGATCCCAGGCCAACTTTCTAAGACAAATTATATCTCTACTATGCTTCACTCCTTAGGTGAACTGCCCCCTCCAAAGGAATATATCAAGTGCTTAGGAGTATGGCTCGACCCATGGCTAACCATGGACAGTCAGGCTAAGAAAATCTCTTCCACCTGCTTATGTATACTAAGACTCCTCAGAAAGGTGTTTAAAATACTTCCATCCATTGCAAAGAGGCTCATCATTCAGGCACTCATCATTTGTCGCCTGGATTATAGTAATGCCTTGTACCTCGGTGCGCGAAATATGTTAAAAGGAAACTACAGGTGGTGCAAAACACTGCCGCCCACCTTTTTTTTAATATACCTAGACACGAATCGACCAAATCAGCTCTCTCTACTTTGCAGTGGCTCCCAGTTGAGCAATGGATAAAATTTAAAATGCTGGGTTGCATTCACAGAGCCCTCTATAAAAAAGATCCCCTGCTTTAGCGAACTCTTGCCTCCTTTCAAAATCGTGCTAGACATCTCAGGTCCTCTTTGGCGGCTCGAACCGTAATCCCTTTAATAAAAAAGTCTAAATGGGTCAGAAGCTCCATGGCCTATCTTGTTGCTAAGTTGTAGAACTCTCTGCCCATAGGCCTACGACTAACCAGCCACGAATTGTCGTTTCGTCGTCTGCTTAAAACTTGGTTATTTTGATCTTCACCCCCAGTTTGCATTCTGAAGATTTCCGTATATCGCTGGGAGGCATTTGGGTACCCATTCACTCCATAAATCCTCATAACATAACATAACATATGATAAGGTAGACGTCTTTGAAATAATTAGAATTCTGGACAGTACCAAGATGGTCATCTTGTTGGAGGAACAGAACACCTTCCCTTACCTAAGGCCTTTGTCTAAGCTCAGGGAGCAAGTTCACACTTCACAAAAGTGGCTATTCAGCTCCTGAGTAAAGTTGGAAGCCAATGCAAAATGGCCTCTAGAGGCTTTAGGCAGGTAAATTGTGACTAATTAAAGTACTTCTGTAAAATATTCAGTAAAATCCCTTCTTTACCAGTGAATTGGGCTAGCAGTATATATTTAAAAGAATTCAAGATTGAACTTTGAGCTGGTTCCTTCATTGACGACGATAACATTATTAATCTTAGTATTGTATCCCAATACTTTCCTACAGAGTAAATACCCCTGCTACAGTGAACATATATTTTAGGGCCATATTACTGTATGGACATGCTTAACATTAATCTTTTCCATGCCTTACTTTTAAATACCATGCACACTGCCTTATCGGCATTGAAGGCCTAGTTCAGGGTGACATTAATATTTAAAAGGAGTGTTTAAGCCTGTCAAAAATGGATTTTTGACAGGTTATTTTTGTCACGAATAAGCACTGTCTGTATCAACATGGATACCTAAGTTCAGGACAGCTTTGGCAGGAGGCGAAGTATGGCTCATGACCTCTGGCCAAGATGAAGGATTCCTTTTATCTATAGAATTATTAGTAATGAGAAGCTCTGTTTTTGAGAGATTCAGTTTCAAAAAGATAGAGGCAATCTCACAATACTTGGTTGTTAGCACCTCTGTGAGTGTATTTTGAACCAAAGATCAATGAGACTAAATTAACTAGTTGGTGGAAAGCATTAACATTAGTTGCTTGTCACTGACATACATGTAAAAGTCTTGCATAGTTTTGCTGTAGTTTTACATATTTATGCAACAGCAAATCACATGGCATATGGCTACCCCCATAGAGCATAGTCCTCACTGCCAATTTACTTCAGTTGTGACAGATGGAGAGCATAATCAATGGTCTTGAAGGTGGTGTGCAGGTCTAGGAGGATAAGGGATGCAACACCATTTCTACCAGCAAGAGAAGGTCTTCTAATACAAAGATGACAAATAGTTCATGCTATGCTTGCTCTAAAGGCTGTCTGGATATGACATTGAAGGTTTTTGTTTTCAGTAAATATGTGTATCTTGGACGAAAACAGAATTTTCAAAAGATTGAGCCCATTAGATCAGGCAGAAATTACTGGAATCATCTGGGGACACATGCATTTTAACAATGGTTTAGACATTGATGTTTTCCATTAGGGGTATTCCTCGCCTTGGTTTAGGATGCAGTCAAACAGAGAGACATCCTCCTGAACCTGAAAAGGCCTGAACTGTAGGATTATTTTGGCTGTTCAGATGTCAGAAGGAGGTCCTGAATTCCTGGAAATGAGATTTTCTTAATTACATCTGTTGTGGTAATCCCTCAAGCTAAGTCAGTTTACAGTATCCTCTGTTGGGTTGGAGATTTAGGTCCGGCTTGATTTGCTTCCTGGTCATGCTTATCGTACAGTATAGAAAACACAGGAAATTTGTAAAAAAAATATTGTAAAGAATCGAACAGACCATGAAAACATAAGGACTCTAAAGTGGTATTGAGGGACTGGGAGTAGTATTTGTTCCCAGTTGGGAGATTGAGCAATATGTACTGATTACTTCAGAGTAGTAAGCCCCTTAGAAAACTATGGGTTAGTTCTAGCATCAGGCATGTTATGTAGAAATAGCTACACAGGATTTTGATAAAGAAGTGGGGTGAGATTGCTGAAGGTGCTGATTCTTGTCCTATAGCTAGACCATGATATCATCAGCAAACATGAATAGTTTGTGTCCCATCTTCAAAACATAAAAAAATGATGTCTTCTTTATAATAAATCTTTATGTGTTTACATGTTTAATTTAAAAAAGCATGGCGAAGGGACATATCTGCCCCTTCTTCAAGGGTCATTTCTTTAGATTTGTGCTAAGTAAAGAAAATCCTTTTGGATAGTGCATCAAAGCTTGCCATTTGCAATTTTACGTATCTGTGTCATATGTCCGTACTGAGTAACAGTTTTTTTTAAATGAAGGAACAGCTTGTTTTGTTGAATGTTCTCTTTAGTCGAGAAAATTTGCTAAAGGGCTTCTTGCTTTTCCCATTTTTTCAACAAGGTGAGTTCCCTTATAATTTTGTCAAACCCTTATCTTCCTTTTATAAAGCCTGATTGATCTGATCTTTTTAAGGAAGAGTGAGTCCCTTGTAGCTGGTTAACCAGTATTTTCGCAAACATGTTGCACCAATTATTGTTAAAGCTTTTGGTCTATATCAGGTATACCTGCTTTTGCCCTTACTGTTGCATGTGACCCTGTGATCTTATATGTCACCATCCCTTGCTTTATAAAAAAGTAAAATATATTTCTTAGAGGTTTGATCAAGGCAGTATTGAAGGTTTCATAAACGTTCTAAAATAATTCCATTTGATTTTGGTATCACTGTGATCTTTAGACCCTAAAAGGCTTCCTAGGTTTTAAATGATGTATAGATGTGCATGTCTCTGCAGGTATGTTTCTGCTGTCTAAATGTCTGTTTGCCTTCTTATTTACCATTGGCTGTAACCTTTGTGATAGAAGATGTGAACTTTTCTAACTTCAAGTTTTTATACAATTGATTACCTACAACATTTTAGATTGTGGAATCTGTTCAATGCCAGTACGTTGTTTTCCAAATCTTCTTTTTCATGACATTATTAAGTCACAAGGATATTATTTTTCTTTGTAGGTGGTGAGTGTTCTTAATTGTTTCTTAATCTGGATTTATTACCTTTCTGTAAAATGGTCTGTCAGTATTTAGCTGAGGTTCCGTCGTATATTTTTTGTCATTTGATACATTTGTGGATGCCCTAGACCGATTTGGATTATCACTGTCTCTGTTCATGACCACACAAAACCCCCTCCCACAAGCATAGCTCCTTCTGCACAATCCATCAGTGTGCAGAGAACATCTTTAATTAGTTCCTACCTTATAATGGGTCCGTAGATGGATACCAATTCAATTTTGAACAGTGCTACAGAGTATTAGGTATCTACCTTTTTAACTTTAAAGTGATTTATATTAATAGTGAGGAACAGCTATGTACAAATATACTCTTAAATAATTTTTAGCCTAATTTTCTGTAGCAGGATGCATCATGCTTCTCATTTCCATTGCCAATCATCTTCTTGCAGAGACACTATTTCCGCCCCTATTTCGATCAGCAAAGCGCTCATACCTTGTCTTTTCTATACAGAGTTTAAATCGTGCATTTTCATTAACAAAACTGTACACATTTTCTAAACAGGAAAAGGCTTCTGCACAGCTTGTCATCTTCAGATCACTCTCATGCCTCCTTAAAACCACCTCTCCCCCATGCCATCTTATTTTAGGGTTTTATTCTTTCCCTGCCCACTTTACAACACAGTTTCACCTTAAGGATGACCTGTATTTTCGATTAACACGTAGAATGGATCAAGCACATGTGGGCTCGTGTACTGGTTACTCCCACAAACTCTCTGTCTACAGAATATTAACTTTTTGCTGAACTGGGACAATGTTGATCTTTTTCCCCATCGACCCATGAAATATATTCACCAACAATGCATCTTTCGTATATTCAGCTCATCTACTTTAAGCAAGTGTTGAGTGTAAGACATCCTGTAATGAGACTCTTTCTCTGCCTTAGTGCTTTAGCAGTGATTGACCCCTGGCTTCCTCAATGCAAATGTTATGGAATGAGGACATTTTGGTTAGCACATCTCTTGGCCTTTTCCTGATCTTTTGGGTATGAGTCTGTCCCGTTATTCTGGGTCTATTTTTATATTGTCATTTGACCAAAATTAATTGGAATGGAGATTTGAGCTAGCCTATGATACTAGGCACTTCATCACCCTCTTACAATTTGCAAATGCAGCTGTTTATTCTGCACCTTGTGTAACATATTCTCATGTTTTTCCTATACCCCCTGTAGCTGGTCCCCCACCTGATGAATTTTAATGTAATTTTCTATTCTACCTCAGTGATGCGCTTCATTGCAATTTTGGTTTCAGCTACATTGGCACACAGTGCTTCAATTTCTTGATGCTGTTCAAGAGTTCTCTCTTAATAAATTACAATTAATTTCTGGTTTGTTTTTCTTTGCTTCTGATATGCAGTAAGGGCATCTCATACATTAAGTTATTGTGCTTACAGTATTCATTTCTCCTTCAACTTCTATATTTGTCTTTTTCTTTTGTGCTTGCATATAACTGCTCACAGATCTACAACTGTGTTTTTTCAATATTTTTTTTCTCAGATTATGGCTGGGTTATTGTGAAACCTTCATGCAATCCTTTAAAGGCCCCTCACTTCAGTCAGATAAGCGGTGAAAAATTGGGACAGTTGCCAATAACCACAACTCGATTTTACTTATTTATTCAGTGATCAGCCCACTGTAGACCTGTATTTTTTTTTAGATTGCTTCTTTCCATCTGCTTTCGTGCCTAAAAAGGAAAATACCCTTTGTTCCTTTTAACCTTCCAATATTTGTCATTAATTGTTCTAAACGACTGTTACAGTGCTCGCTAATAAGCTGCTTCGATGCATTCTCTATTGAGTTAACTTAATTTACAAGGTTGCTATCGTGTTTTTGGCTAATGTGCAGCTTCTAAGCCATTATTTTTGTTTCTAAGGGCAAGATGTAAAAAGCTTTTTTTTAAATCGCGTAATCGGGATGTTTGCAACAAGAAAAAAGCAGTTTGCGATGCACGGACCCAATTTTGCGATTCGGTAATCTATTAACTGAATTGCAAAAAGGGTTTGCGAGTCGCAATTAGGAAGAGGCTTTCCCTTCCTAACTGCGAGTCGCAGTGCAATGTATGATTGTTTTGTGACCGTGAATGAAACAATGAATGAAACAATTGTAGTTAGCACCAGTTTTGAATTGGTGCTAACCTGTTCGCAAATAGGAAGGGGCCTCCACGTGAATGGATGCGAAAATATTTTTTCAGAGCAGGCAGTGGTCCCACGGACGACTGCCTGCTCTTAAAAAATGAAAAAAAACACCTTTTCTTGTTTTCAAAAAAATGGGTTGCATTTAAAAAAAATAAAAAAAATAAAAACACTGCTTTATTTAAAAGCAGTCAAAGACATGTTGGTCTACAGTCCCCAGCAGGCCACCATCGCTGTGAGTGCACTATTCCCAATGGAATCGCAAATTGCGACTTAACTCATGAATATTTATTAGGTAGATCATTTGCGACCCCATTGGGAATCACAAACAGTGTCATTGACACTGTTGTACAGCAGGTTTTGAGTCACTTAGACTTGCAACTTGAGAGTTGCAAAACCTGATATTTGTACACGTTTCCCTAAGTGAGTTCCCCAAACCTTCACTATGGGCATCGACCAGTAGGGTTGGCCAACACTGGAGAGATAAGCTCTCATTTTCCATTGTATGGTAATCCCATCGCTTCATGCTTTCTGTCTTTCCCAGATGTGGTTTAATATGATGAGAACATATTTGCTGAAATTAAACAAGTCTTCAGGGACATTTTCTCCACAGATATTTGCCCACAGGGTTCCTACGGTTCTTCCCATATGATGTAAGAGAAAAGAATAATCTTTTGAAGTCAAAATAATTGCTCCTCTGTCACACAACTTCCCAGCTTCTTGTTATCACCACGCCCCCAAAAACCTGTTTTGTGAACACTGCTTCTGAGTCATGTAATTTTCATTTATATTTATTTGTGTGAAAGAAAATATATTAAGAGGAAGCAAAGAAATTTGGGCTTATTGATACCCTGAACTAGTGGAACATTGCTGTCAGTATATTTAAATGCATTTTCTGATTGAGAGGAGAAGATGCAGTTCATGGGTATGCTAAAAGATCGATGGCTTGAAATTAAAAATTAGTATCTTTGAGATTTTTTTTCAATTATTGGAAAGACATCAAAACCATGTATCTATCTCCTTTGGAAAGCAAACTAAATACGCATTAAACATGCAGAACCTTACCTTTTGTTTATTTTTGAAAATATATATATCATGTAGTGGAATCATTTTATTAACATTTCAAATCGTTATTACCACGTTGAAAAAATAAATTATAACCACTTGATAGCAAAACAGAATTCAAAAATGGTTCTGTTGGAAAACTTCACATTGTAGCTGATGATATGAGCTTGATTCTGTATCTTTCATAATGCATTCAATCAAAAAACTAAGTTAGAAATAGCTCAATGTTGACATAAAAAAAAACCTTGATATCAAGGGCTCGAGTCCCTGTTGTTTTAAGTGACTTACCCCAAGGAGAACATCCACTAAAAACACTGCCAGAGGGTCAAGCACTGTCCAGACTCCCATGGCGATGATCATTTTTGACATGAAGGACAGAGATGAAACATATACCAGCTGACAGCACCATCTGATCAGGACAAGAAGAAGCATGACTGCATTCAGGCTTAAAGGCCCCACCACCACCATGCCCAACTCTTCTCGAGTGTAGAGGAGGGAGGCCTGGTAGCGCAGCTCAACGGTATGAGCGTGAAGCTGGAATCTGCAACGAGAACAAAAGCCATTCACTCGTGGTGACACAAAAGAGGGTATGTGTTTTCATAAACACTAATGAAAATAAAAGTCTCTTTGTTGCCTTTTGCATTTAAAAGAAGTTAAATTTATAAGTCATAGGTAGATGATAACAGTACCCTAGTTTCATATTTTTACAATTCACAAGAGGGTAAATATAGAGGTCAGAAGCTTACATTGATAACTCACATTAACTCATTTTGTAGAATTTACAAAATCTGAAGTTGCACACTATTAAATTCTATCGATGTCATGTGTATATACATAAACCCCAAACTGACACATTTTCCAACTATGCTGTACCCACTGAGAGCTAGAGTGAAGGGATGAATATTTAAATATTACTTTCCTTTTTTCTTTTTCTGATCTTTCCCTACTTTCCTGAAATATTGTGAATTTGTGAAGTACTTTTAATATATTTATTTTTTATTGAGAAAGAAGTATCAAAGATATCAGTTCATTACAGCACAGAAGTGAATTAGCCCGTGGAAGCATCAACTAATTACTTCGTTAGACACATAACATTAAGGGGCATATTTATACTCCGTTTGCGCCAAATTTGCGTCGTTTTTTTCGACGCAAATTCGTCGCAAAACTAACGCCATATTTATACTTTGGCGTTAGGCGCGTCTAGCGCCAAAGTATGAGGAAAGAGCGTAATTTTTTTGCGTGAACGCCTTCCTTGCGTTAATGAGATGCAAGGTAGGCGTTCCCGTCCCAAAAAATGACTGCGACACAAATGCGTCGTATTTATACTCCCGGGCAAAAATCACGCCCGGGAGTGGGCGGGGCAAAAAACCCCGCATTTGCGCCTCTTTTTAACGCCTGGGTCAGGGCAGGCGTTAAGGGACCTGTGGGCTCAAAATGAGCCCACAGCTGCCCTCCCATGCCCCCAGGGACCCCCCTGCCACCCTTGCCCACCCCAGGAGGACACCCAAGGATGGAGGGACCCATCCCAGGGACATTCAGGTATGTTCAGGTAAGTATAATTTTTTATTTTTTTTATATATTTTTTTGGCATAGGGGGGCCTGATTTGTGCCCCCCTACATGCCTCAATGCCCAATGACCATGCCCAGGGGACATAAGTCCCCTGGGCATGGCCATTGGGCAAGGGGGCATGACTCCTGTCTTTACTAAGACAGGAGTCATGTAAATGGCGTCTGGGCGTCGTTAAAAATGGCGCAAATCGGGTGGAGGCGATTTTTTTGCGTCAACCTGACTTGCACCATTTTAAGACGCCCTAACGCCATTTTCCCCAACGCCGGCGCTGCCTGGTGTACGTGGTTTTTTTCCGCCCACACCAGGCAGCGCCGGTCTGCTAGCGCCGGCTAACGCCATTCAATAAATACGGCGCCGGCATGGCGCTTCAGAATGGCGTTAGCCGGCGCTAAACTTTTTGACGCTAAACTGCGTTAGCGCAGTTTAGCGTCAAAAAGTATAAATACAGGCCTAAATATTAGAGAGTCACATAAAAAGAAAATGTAGTTTAAAGTGTGAGAGGGTAAGGAGCAATAATTTCATGTTGCAAGTGTCTGTTTAAAGAAAATTATAGGGTGGACCGTTGCCCTCATATTAGACCTGTCCATTACGGTTTTGTATAACTGACATCTGTAGTCCACATAAACCAATAAATTCATTCCCCCAGACCGTACTTGTTGGTGGCATTTGCTCCAGCCACAGCTGAGCAACCTGTAGTCAATCTAAGGTGAGTGCTGCAGATATAATTCCGCAATCTATACTTAGATAAATATAAAAGTATCAATTTAGATGAACGGGTTAATAAACGTACCTAGAAGCTTGCTTAGTTCGAAGACTTGTTGCAAGTACCTCGGCAATGAAAAAAGATATGTGTAGTTTCTACATCAGTTTGAGACAACAAAAGCAAATAGAATCATTCCAACATCCCCATGAGTGCAACTCATTAATTAATTAATTTGGAATGATGAATTTTAAGTTGAAGTACATTCAATCTTTTGTGACTCCTTGGTACATTTGCTCTATTTTCTTTATTTTAGAGAAGTTGGTAAAGGCAGTTAGAAATTGGGTCTCTAGTTGACAGAGTTGTTCACCCTTGTCTAGGTAGTGACCACAATCCTAGTCAGGGTAAGTCACAACACAAGCCACTTTATCCTGTGCTCACCCTCTGGTAGCTTGGCACAGAGCAGGCAGGCTTAGTTTAGAAGGAAACGTGTAAAGTATTTGTGCAATAACTCATACAGTAACACAGTGAAAACACCACAAAATACACCACACAGGTTTAGAAAAAAAGATAATATTTATCTGAATAAAATAAAGTCAAAACAATGAAAATCCAATGTACACAGCAAAAGTCATTCATTTTATAGATTAAATCCCACTAAAGTGCTTAAAAACTCAATAGCTCGAACTGGGAATATCACAGTGTCATAGACGGAGTTGTTCCCAATAATCCAATGCCACACGCACCAGTCACAGAGTCTCATGGACCCCCCCAAGCACAGTACCTTTGAAAACGAAGAAACAAAGACGTTGCCAGTTGTGGAGGTCGGGGTGGCATCAATCCCTTACAGTGTCCGGGGAGGAGAGACATCGGTTCCGTACTGTGAGGCACAGGAGGCGAGGCTTCGGGTCCATCCAGTTGCAGGGGGAGCTAGTGCAGTGTCGGTGGTGAAGAGTTAGTTCCTTTGGAACTGGCGGGGTCGATTAATTCAGTCGGTCAAGATTTGATGAGTCAACTTCGCAGTGTTACGATCACACTATGTGACTTCAGCAGCATTGTGGCAACGGCGGACTTGCATTGCATGCTTGGTCGTTGCTTGCAGCGAGGTCCACAGGGCGGGATCATCTGCAGCATTGGTGCTGGCATCTCTGAAGTCATTCCTGGTGTTGCTGGGGTCAGAAAACTAGCTGAAAGCTAGCTGGTGAATTCTTTGTTGGCCCTGAGACTTTAGAACAGGAGGCAAGCTCAATCCAAGCCCTTCAAGAGCACTTTTGGGGAAGGCAGTGTCCTTTCAGCAGTCAGAGGCCAGCAGGCAACAGTGCAACAGCAGGGCAGCAGTCCTTCTCAGCAATGCAGTCCAGATGAGTGCTTTAGGCAGCCAGGCAGTACATCTGACAGAGTTCTGGTTTAGGTCCAGAAGTGTCTGATTTGCTGGGGTCAGAGACCCAGAGTTCTGGTTTAGGTCCAGAAGTGTCTGATTTGCTGGGGTCAGAGACCCAGTTTACATACCCAAAATGCCTTTGAAGTGAGGGAGACTTCAAAGAGTGGTTTTGAAATGCACTAGTTCCCCTTTCAGCCCAGTCCTGTCTGCCAGGACCCCTGTAGGAGGTTATCAGTCCTATGTGTGAGGGCAGGCCACTGGCCTTTGAAGTGTAAGAGAGAGCCCCTCCACCCTTCCTGCCCAGGGAGACCCATTCCGAATTTAGATGAATGCAGATGTGACTGAGTGTCCGTGTTTATAGTTGTCTCAGTGGACTGCATAAGGAGAGCTGTCAACTAGCACAGACCAGATGTGGATTGGAGACAGTGCTGTCAGGCACAGATGGCAGTATGTGCAGAGAAATGGCCACTGTCTAAAAGTGGCATTTCTAAAATAGTAATATTAAATCCAACTTCACCAGTAAGCAGGATTTTCTATTACCATTCTGGCCACACTAAACATTGCAGGGGTACGCCTTCCAGATCAGAATCTACCACTTAAAAGTATATGAGGACAGTTCTAATGCTAGTCTATGAGAGGAACAGGCTTCACAGTAATGCAAAATGTAATTGTGAGTTTTTCACTACCAGGACATGTAAAAAACATAGGTACATGCCCTGCCTTTTACTTACAGATCACCCTGCCCTATGGGTTACCTAGGGCCAACCTTAGGGTGACGTATATGTAGAAAAAGGGGAGTTTAAGGTTTGGCATGACGTTTTAAATGCCAAGCCGAAGTGGCAGTCAAACTGCACACACAGGCCTTGGAATGGCAGGCCTAAGAAGGGTTAAGGGGCTACTTATGAGGGAGGCACAATCAGTGCTGCAGGCCCACTAGTAGAATTTCATTTTTAGGCCCTGGGCACACGTAGTGCACTTTACTAGGGACTTACATGTAAATTACATATGCCAAATGGGTATGAGACAATGTTACCAAGTTTTTGGGAGAGAGCTCATGCACTTTAGCACTAGTTGGCAGTGGTAAAGTGCTCAGAGTCCTAAAGGCAACAAAAAATAGTTCAGAAAAAGAAGAGGAGGAAGGCAAAAGGTTTGAGGTCACCCTCTAGAGAGGGCCATTTTCCAACTAAGGCTTTTTGAGGCTCTCAGACCATCTGTCAGCTACAATTTGTAGACTATTGGTCTCTTGCTTTTGTAATAAATGATAGGTCAGAACTTTTATCCATTTGAGTATAGCAGAGGCTTAAGATTCTATGTATTTTATTTGATTCAACTGTAATTTGGAAATTTAAATCTTCGTAACGTAACCATATCTGTAAATGCCTAAAACAGTCTGGATTTAAGTATATCAAGCGAAGCGGAAGGTGCAGTTGAGAGGATCTCTAACTTTTTGTGAAGAAAATACATTAATATTGGTTTCTCTCCATGAAAAGGGGAATTTGCAGTTACTATCAAAAGAATTATAAAAGAGTTCATAAGCATGAAGATAGAATATCAAGGTAAATTTTGTAGGATTCAATTGGAAAAGAATCAGGGTCAGAGGCTTTGCCCAAGGAAATATTCTTAATCACTTTTTCTACCTCCTGTTTAATTATGGATGTTTCTAATTCGGAAAAGTTTATCGGCGTAACTCGAAATAGCTTAAATTCTTATATGTAGTTATGGATCAGGGCTTGAGCCGGCGTCTTTTCTGTCTAATATAAATGCATGTAGTATTCTTGTAATACAGAGATTATATTGTTGTGTACCTGGACTATTTTAGCCATCCCTAACAATTGGTGTATAGTTGTTGACATTTTCTTTATTGTCAGTGTTAAGATTCTTCCCATATTTTCATTTAGTCGGCTGCAGCTGACTCCACAAACTGCCTTGTCAAATGTTTGTTCTTTCGTAAGCACTATATTAGTGACAGAAAGGTTTAATATTCTTTCTGGGTTTAATATTGTTTTCTGAGATAGCTGAAGCCTGTTGATTTGCAAGGAAGAGTGCTTATTCTGCTTCTAGCCTTTGTAATGGCGCTCTCAATTCAAAGTTCCATCGACTTAAAATCTGCCTGAAATTTGTCATGGACTGGATGAATGTCATTTAAAAAAGTTTTTTTAATTCAGATAAGATGGAGGTAGTTTTCTTTGGCACCAAATCCATCCCAGAGTCCGTCTGTGCCTGCCTCTTGAGTTAGGACCTCCTCCCAGCCCTGCGCGTATAGTTAGAAATCTGGGTATCACATTTGAATCTGAGCTTACTTTTGAGCCTCAGATTAATGCATTGTTGAGTTTCAATTTTTTGACTCTGAGAGTGCTTAGACGCATGCTTCACCTTATTCCGATCATAAAACAATTGTCCATGCATTAATTACCTCCAAGCTAGACTATTGTAACAGTCTTTATCTTGGTCTTCCGGATTATCTGATTTCACGCTTGAAAACTTATACAAAAAGCAGCTGCCCACCTGATTATTAAGATTCCCCCTTGGATTTCAGTATCCAGCCATCTGTGTCAACTTCACTGGCTCCCAGTTAAAAGCAAGACAGAATTTAAGGCCCCTACTCAAATTTTTAATTCTTATGGACCCTGGAACCTTTGGAAGCATTTAAGTGGGGCAAGTATGCTTCCTGCACTCCAATCATCTCAAAATAGTTTCAATTCCCAGGATAAATAAGTCTAGGTGTGGCGGTCATTCCTTTTACTTCTTAGTGGCCTGTCTGTGGAATACTCTGCCTTTGTCTTCGAAATGCTGCACTTTAGAGCGGTTCTTGAGGAAAGGTTTAAAAACTCACCAGTTTGATTCTGCATCATCTTGACATCTAGGTTAATCTCTGCCGCTAGCGCTGGGATACCTTTTTTGGTAGCAGTACCCTCTATAAATATATCTTATTGTATTCTATATGCCAAACTTCTTATGTCCCTGTCTCTAGAGATATAGTATGTAAGCATTTCATCCCGAATGATCACCTTCAGACAGTCCCAGTTAATAAGAAGAGGGGCCGTATTTATATTTCCATTAATATATTACTTTAATGCCTTAGAAATTGTGGCTGTGGCCCTCTCTGTAGGGTCGCCCCTCATACCTTTTGCCTTTGCCCCATACGTTTTCTAAGTTCATTTTGGTTGGCATATAGCCTCTGTCCACTTTACCACTGCTAACCAGTGCTAAAATACTTATGCCCTCACTCTCTAAAATATGGTAAAATTGGCCTGCACATTTACTTTACTCTAAGCCCCTAGTATATGGTACTACATGCACCCAGATGCTATAAATTAAATGCTACTAGTGGGCCTGCAACGTTTATTGTGCCACACATTAAAGTAGCACATTAAAACATGTCTCAGGCCTGCATCTGCAGCCTGTGGTGTAGTTCAAACTGCCACTTTGACGAGGCAAAATAAACCTACTGTCAGGCCTAAACCTTCATTTTTAATACATATAAGTCACATGGAAGGTAGGTCCTGAATAGCTCATAGGGTAGAGTGCACTTACTTAAAAGTGGAACATATGTTCTTAGATTTTACATTTCCTGGTAGTGAAAAACTCCTAAGTTAATTTTGCACAACTGTTATCCTACCTCTTCCTTAGGACAACAATGGGTTGCCTCATTACATTTAATAAGTGCAAACCTTTGATTGGGAACATGTGTGAATGCCATGTTTGGACTCAAATGATTTGTAATTTAAAATCCTCATTAATGGTAAAGCCAGAATTTAGATTACAATTTTGAAAACTCTTTTGCCACTTTTAGAAAGTTGTCATTTCCCTGCCCAAAAAGCATCTATGGCCTTCTAGAAGCTTACATGTGTTTGTGCCTGTTAGTGGCCCACTATCATAAAAAATGCATGTTAGGCCCAGATAGTGCACAATAGGGGATGTGTGGGCAAGATGGGCCCTTCTGTTAAGATGGTTGGGGGCATTTCTGCCCCACTTACATTTCAAAGGGCTTGCCTCAAGCACACACAAAGGAACTAGACACTTGTTGTTTGCTGCCCCACACTACTTGAGGCATTGGCAGGGGAAGGGAAGAACTTTCCAAAACCAGATGTGGGTGTAACCTAGAAAAATCCTCTACTTCAAAGGATGGTACTTGGTATACATATTGGACCTCCTAAGCCACTCTTCAGTACACTCCTGAACCTGAGGACATTACAAATGAAGGAGTGGCTTCTTCCCCAGAGGACTGCCCTGCTACTTGCTGCTAATTGAGGGCTAACTTGCTGCGTGAGGCCTACCTTGTTCTTCAGAAAGTTTTAATGAGATGCCTCCCCCAATCCTGGAACCTTGGCTAGCATCAGAGTGCATTCCTCTGCAAAGAAATGTGAAACCATGGCGTTTTGGTTTCTTTGCGACCATGAATGGGCCCGTTCAATCTGAGACTCTGTCACCTGCAATGACCATCAACTGCTTGAGCTACAGTGCACCTATGTGACAAGTGGCAAGACTAAATCTACACTTTCTGCTACAGCAAAAACAGCCAATGGTTATCGCCAGTTTGAAGCTCCAGCAATGACCGTCTGTAATCTCTTACCGGATCTTTGCACTACAGCAATGACCATCTGAGATGCAAGGGCTTCTCTTCATAATACAGTGACAACCATGCATGATGCTCTCCCACCTCATTGCAGCCTCTTCTAAAATGAACTGAACTCTTCATGCTGAACTTATGGAAGGCAACTTTTTTTAGCTGGGCTAACCTGATCCCAGTCTCTGGCCCGTGTTCCATTATGTTTGGCGTGAACATGTGACTTTACCCAGGTCTAGCATAATCAGATGACCGTGAGTACCGCTTTGGCTTTTAGTCGCTATACTTAGCTACTGATTGGATTTAAATCACTTTGGTGTCATTTTATTAATTAAAATTTACTCTAGTTTTCTAAATTAGTTTGGAATTTTTCTTGTGTTACGTTTTCATGTTATAGTTTGTGTGCTGCATAAATACGTAACACAGTGCCTCTAAATTAAGCCTGACTGCTTATGTGCAAAGCTATCAGGGGGTTAAGCGAAAGGTTGTGGTTGTTGCTTCAGTGGGGTATCTTTCCCCCTCAACCATTAACACGATTTCTCACAGACATGTAGACCTGATAGGCCACATCACGATGAAGATTCCTACCAAACCTCCAGGCATGTGGGATTTTTTTGACCCTTCCACTTGAGATATTCAATATAAGATGATTATGATTAAAAAACTTTGGATGGGTAAATCTCAATATCTGCATAAAGGATCCCATATTTATATACCAGAACACATCTGTTCTGGAACATGTCTTATAAGGAGCAGAAAAAAAGTAAAACCTGGCTTTTGCAAAAAGATGGCTGTCCATTATGAACTTGGCGGTCTGGGCCGCCATGCTAGCGGTGGAGGGAAATCTCGCCATCCAGCATGGTGGCCCAGGCCACCACATAATGAAGACAGGGAGGGCCGCCATAGGTGGCCCTCCTCCACCGCCAGGCTGCCTCCGACAGGCAGCCTGACGGTGGATGGAATCATTATCCAACAGGGCAGCGCTGCTGCCCCTCGGATAATGATCCCATTTCCCCCAGCCTTTCCTGGTGGGATTCCCTGCCAGGGAAAGGGTGGCGAAAGGGGTGCTCTGGGGCCCCCCTGGGGGCCCCATTCACTGTCCATGCACTTGACATGGGCAGCACAGGGGCCCCTGTGCAGTGACCCATTGCGCAGGTCACTGCCCGATTTACAGGCAGTGATCTGCACGACAGGTGCAGCTGCACCCACCACACAGAGGCATTGATGGTGGCTACTGGTGGAGCCACTGGCAATGTCCCGGCCCAGCAGAATGTATATTATACAGCCGGCAGGGTCCCAGGGGGGCTAGCAGTCTATAGAAAGACCGCCAGCATGAACACGGCAGTGTTAACTGCCACATTCATAATTAGGGCCAAAGATTTTTAAAAAGCTCATAACATGTAATATTGTAGCCCTAACAAGCGGCACATGCTGGACAGCATTAGGTCTAGTTGAATCTACAGCAGGGTCAGGGATGAGATTATTATCTCCACATACAATTAGTGGGCTTGACCAGCTATTAAATTCAAGCAATAACTGCAGAAATGTTACTGGATCATCTATTTTTAGCACATAGACAGCACAAACAGTTGTATCTGTAGAGCATTTAGGAATGTGTTCAATCAACAAGTTGTCATATGCATCTCTTTTAAACCTATGCAGTTCCCATGTGTGCTTTGTAGCAAACAAAACTGTCCCACATGCTGGGGTGCTGATTTGTAGTTGCTAAAACTCTAAAGCTAATTGACTTCGCCATACCAATTATTGCCCCAGTAGGTGTCTAACTTGTAAACACAGCTTCGCAGGTACGAGAAAAGTGAACTCATCCCTGATATATAATGCTTAGTAGCATACTGGACCTCCTTAACATTCCATGTGACAATCCATATGCCCTTCTGTGGGCTTTGTTTATTTTGATCTATTTGTGTTGGGTCATTATTTAGAATATTTGTTCATGCTTGCAATGTAGATCATTCTGCCTTCTTTTGTTTTTTTTCACATAACCTCTCCTCTTAAACATCCTGAAAGTCCCCCCTTTGAGATAGTCTCCCATAACATCTTCTTTGTGTGCCATATTAATCGCCACAAGTCATGGTGGCCGTGGGGATAGAGAGATACAGTGCCTAAAAATATATAACAAACAACTGTTCAAGGTTGTGGGGAATCAGTTTTGTAGAGAAATTCTCGAGAAACCCCTCAGCCTGCAAGTGATGACAACTTCTAAATATCATAATGTGAATTTGGAAGGAAATGCCCACAATAAGCACAATAAAGGGTCTGATTTAGAGTTCGGTGGAATTGGGGGTGGAGTCAGATTTTGGGCATGTGAAGTATCACCACATAGGAACATGTGAAAAGCCACATGTATAGTCACTAGCATGAAACTACATTGCATGCAGTTGACCTGATGTGTGGGGTGAGAGCACACAGGTGTTCCTTGCCATGGTAGAGAACACCCTAACTCCTGTTATGTAAAAATGCATACAGGAGTAGGGGGAATGCAAGTGACCCACACCAGAGGACCATGTGTGTTTGTTCAAATAAAAGATGGTGTGTGAGCCCGGTAGGCCCCTGGGAGTGCAGTGCGATGCAGGTGTGGCTGAGCACATTGAACTGGCACTGTGTCTAAATGGGGAGACACTGTATAGCAAGGAGGTGAGAAGTGACATGTATACTGCAAGGTCGCCTGAGCAATACATGCACACTGCTGTGTCTGATAGTATCACACTTGTGTTGCAGCTGGGAAGGGATGACATAGGAGAAGACATAGGTGTACCACATGTGATGTGGACCTCGGCGAAGATGTAGGAAGACAGAAGAAGAAATGTATTACCAGGTCACACAGCAGGAGGATGACAAACAGGGAAGTTAAAACGACAGGATGAGCTAGGTTGCCATGTCCATGGGTGGGATTCAGGGATGGTTGGAGGGTGAGATGTGTGGGCCTAGTTGTGCGACGAAGCAGGGTAAATACATATCACTGGTTATCATAACTAATAGCATGTGGGGTACAGCTTTACCCATAGCCCTCAAATACATGCAGCCATATTGGGCAATTAGAAGTGTGACTCATATTGCAGGGCTTGATGTCACATGAGAGTCAATGTATGATCTGGTTTTCATCAGTGTGTGACAGTAAGTGAAGTCCCTGGCCCTAAATGGGAATTGCCAGAGGAGTCATGTACATGTACAAGTGAGCGGGGCTGAGTCAATTGATGGATGGGTGCTAGTCTGCAGATAACCAATTCTTGCAATGCTGAAATGGGGTGAGCGTCAGTGCTAGCAATCAACCTAGTTTGACTGGGCCTAGCCCCTCAGAGTTAGCACACGCTGGCCATAGTTTTGAACTATGGAGTCAACTGTGTGTAATGAAATCCCAATAGTATATATAGATATCACAACCATGGCAAGTACATGCCCTTACACATTCCTGCAGTATAGCAAAGTTGCTAGCGGTGTAGAGTAGTGTGGATGCGTGATCAATATGAGACATTGGCCGGCTGAAAGAAGAATGTGCATGCAAGACACCACAACACAGCAGGCTGCTGTGATGTACTGTGTGAAAGGCGGACTTCAGGGTCAAATTAACTACATGACCAAACCCACATCACTTTCCCAAGAGCTATGGCCTGAGTAGTGGCCAGAGGGAATGCATGGCATCCTAGTGGCTTGGTGCAATGTGCACAGTAGTGCTATCAATACCAGAAAACACATTCAGTCTAGCCATTATGAAAAAGAAAGCCAATCTCCAAGCAGATGTTAACCTTACCTCTACTTACCCACACTGGCAGGGAAGGCCAGCAATTGAGTAACTGTGTTGTAATATGTAGTACGACACAAACAGTCACCCTTGTCACATAGTTGTGTGTGAACAATGCACAGATACTACCATCTGAAAGGCAACTACAGTGCCACTTGGCCTCAATAGCTACAAGGCACATAAGTCTTACACATCAATGTTGAACTGAAAGTGAATGAAGATAAATACTGTATGTCAGCCAGATTACTCTGGTCATCATCTAGCATAGATCACCACTGACATATCTCCATTTTATTGCAGAGGGAGAAACTACTCCTCCTGACCAACTGCCTGTCCTGGATGACCAACCTGCTGGCAATGGCATCCTGCCCCCCATCGATGATGACACTTGCCAGCAAATTCTGGACTACTTTGTAACACCTTTGGCAGTTGTGGGAGGGCTGATAGCATCAATGGTTGTCCAGAGGAGCCACCTACCATGGGACGTACTCCATCTGCCAACCCAAGCCCATTCCTCGACTCCGAGGGCCCCGAAGTTGGCTTCCAACAGCAGGCAGTAGGAGTTCAGCATTAGCTGGTAGATGAGGTTTGAGTAGGGATGGAGACCATCGTGGGCACCCTAGAGGAAGGAAGTAGGTGCCTTTGTCCCAATAAGGACATGTCTAAGCCAATAAGAGGCACATACCCTCAGCTCCAGAGATTGGAACAGGCCCTTGCTGATATTGCTGGTGTCATGAGGCAGTGGCAAGAAAAAAAGTCCTGCCAATGTGACACCAGTGAGGTTGCCACCCAGTTGGGTGCTATACACATCATCATTGAATCTATGGAGTGGAGGCAGGACTCCTATATTGTAACAGTGAGTGTCTTACACTGTGGCTTTGTTGCTGTGCTGACAAGCCAGCAGGCCCTTCTCATCTCTGTTCTGCCTTAATTATTGATACAGACAAATGCTGCTGATGACAGGGGACTCATATCTTCATCCCCTGATGTGTGTGTGCCTCAGATACCTCCTGCACAAACACCTCCCCCCATCTGGGGAGGTACAACACACATCAGAGGGGGAAGAAGTAGACTTTATCAATTTCCAGCAGAGAACTAGCATGCAACATGTGTCTGTGGCTCTTGGCCAGTTTCCCATTGGACCTTTGTTAATTATCATGCCATACACTTGTCACTTGGTACTGTCTTCTTTTTGACACCCACCTGTTTAACTGATCCATTTGTGGATTGACAATGAGGCCTATCTTCCCAAATGGCAATTTGGACTTCCTTCTTACAGGTCTATTGCTCTCCTCCACATGTCACATGATATGTTTCCCCCATGAACTCTGTCTAGATATCATTTAGCTCTCAAACAATGTTGGGGTTGTTGCTGCAAAGACTGCTTCTATGAATCAGCCTATGAAGACACCTGTAAATAAACACATCACCCTGAAGCTGTGTGTTGTATGTCTGTTGCTGATCAGACCAACTAGGCCATGGTGGATATGCTGACCCAAAAGGCATTTCCTACAATCTAAAGGGAATTGTGCAACAGTCCCTATCTCATTATTTTGTTGGACAAGGTCAAGCGTCTTGGAACTCCACTTTGATGGTATCAAGTGGAAAGTCTCTTAGAACTATTGAACTTTATAGTGTTACAAAAAGCATCAGTAACTAGAGTGGCACACAGTGAATAATCCCAAACAATCACACATTTGCATACATGCAAAACCTTTGTCATGTGATGCATGTGAGCCAGTAACATATTCTCATACATCCACAGATATCCCACTCAGTAATCACGTCAATGTCATCATGCACACGTCAGCCTCAATGCTTACATAGCAGATATCACATAAGTACAATATTAATGCATGCACTGAGAACACACAGACACCAATGGACAGACTCTTCCATAAGTTGTATCATACCTATGCCACTGAAGGATATAGAGGCTCAGCGCTGCACCTTAGATGTCAGTAAGCATAAACTGCAGCTACTAAGCAATTTGGTTTCTGTGTCAATGATAGGTGGTGTAGTAAGGCACACTGGCATATGTAGGCTCAATGTGTTTCTCTGCTCCTGAGAGACCTTGCATGAATTGTGTGTGAGTATAACCACACATGACAACAGCCTCCTGGACTGTGTTGACTTTTGGCTGCTGGGGGAGCAAGTGATGCAACACTTGTGGTTGGCTATGACTGGCTTGGCCCTGGTCTGGGCTGGTTTGGTCCTGTTCTGTCCTGACCGGTGAGTGAGGTTGGCACTGCCAGTGTGCTCAGTCTGGCCATGTTCCAGCTCATCAACGCTTTAGCCCACACGTACGATTTCTGCATTTTCTTGAATGCTTTAGCAATATTATGATAATGTTGGTTACGTTCCCTGCACAACGCAAAGATGTGGGTCTCACCAGCAGTCATGTTGGCTAGGGTGAAAATAATTATTACATGTTAACACAGTCAATACGTACATTACACCCAAGATAAATAGTCTAGTATTGTAACACAATCAGATGTACCTGATCATAACAATTCCAGCAATAGTGATAATGAGCTATGGACAATATCTTGTCACTGTTGGAAAATGGGTTACTGGTAGGGCAGGTAGGTACCTACACCTAGCAACAAGCCACAAACCTCCACAAAAGTACAGTTAGGTCTCAGTAAATTAATCCCAGCTCTACCCTTGGTAGCTTGGCATCGAGCGTCAAGGCTTAACTTAGGAGACAAAGTGTAAAGCATTCAAATATCACAAAACAGTAATTAAATAAAACACAGGAAACAGTTTAAAAATCCAAAACCAATTTATAAAAATAGCTTATATTTTTATCTTTAAAATGACACAAAAACGATTAAAATCGGTTCAGGGGAACCGGAGATATGAATTTTTAAAGTATTATTATTTTCTAGCGCTTAGAAACAAAAAGCGCCAATCGGGTCATCTGGTTGCACCAGGACCGGGGCAAAGTCAAACTTTCAGGCCGACCGCGATGGAGCCCTGCTCGGCTACAAGTCGCGGGAGGCCTCGGTTAAAAAGTTACCTTCTGACTTAGTCTCTTTTTTGATGTTTTTCTTCCCCGGGACGAACCTGCCAGTTGGATCCGACCTCCTGGAGCCCTTGTCCGGATACGCGAAGTCGGTTTCCTCGGTGGTGATTTTTACCTTCGGACTTAGTCGTTTTTTCGAGATGAAAATCCTTCGACCGGGGTAAACCTGGATCTTGATCCGACGTCCGTGGAGCCCTTCTCGGATACGATGGCTGGAAGGTCCCGGTCAACTTTTTACGTTCGGACTTAGTCTCTTTTTCGGATGTTTTTCTTTACCGGGACGAACCACGAAGTCAGGCCGGGTCGCGGTTGAGGCAAGCCTGCTAGAATTTCTGCGTCGGGTCGGTCACTTTGTGGAGCTTTTTTCCAAAAATTCTCCAATCTTTTCCAAACTTCTGGGGCTTCACCCAGATGTTCTTTTAAGGTTCTTTTGGGGTCCACAGCTCACCCCAAGGGTCCAGAAGTTCTGTGATGGTCCTTGGGAAGTGCGGACTTCAACTCCCAGAATGCACCTGGCGCAAACTCCTTTTTGGCCACTGGACAGTGGTCAGCTGGTCACTTTTTCAGGAGTTGGTGCAGGGGACTCTGGTTAGCAATTTTTCACCTGTAGCAAACAGGGAGTCCCTCCTTGAACCAGTGGAAGCCAGGCAAAGTCCTTCTTGTGGTGAAGCCCAAGTGTGCAGCTGGTGCAGTCTTTCTGAGTGCAGGGTCCAGGTGCAGGCCAGGGGTCCAGCAGGGCAGTCCTTCTTCTTCTTTAGTTCCTTTCTTGTTGAATTCTGGAGGGGATCTGAGGCGTGGGTGCAGGTCTGCCAGTTTTATCCTTGCTCCTGGGTGAAAAGCAGGGGGGCCCTGGTCCTCCAATCAGGGACAGGGTCGTCCCCCTGTGATGACCACTTCCTGGGAAGTGTGGCAAAAATCCATCCCAGAAGGCAACAGTCTCTAAAAATCCAAAATGGATGAATCTGATTTTTGGAGGAGAGATCTGGCTGAGCCCACCCACTGGTGTGGCTAAAAATCATAAACACACCCCTCTCCTGCCCTCTCCTAATCTAATCAAGGGGGCACCTAGCTGTCTGGGGTTGCAGGATGTGGGGGTGTTGCTGGGTGCTCCAGATGTCCTTCTCTGCCTTTGAAGACCAGTTTGGCAGCCCTCCCCCTTCCTGCCTCACCATCTGCTGAGGGGAGATTCTCTCCCCCAAGCACATTCCTTTGTGTGAAGTCAGGCCACTTCACACCTCATTAAAGTAGCCTGGCAGAAGCTGCTGCAGGCTGGCCAATCAGAGCACAGCAGCAAAAACAATGCAGAGCTGAAATTGGCAACTTTTTAGGTAAAGTCTAAACTTTTTACCTGCACTAGTTATATTAAATCCAACAACTGGAAGTTGTGGGATTTATTATAACAATCAATTTGATACCAAATTCTTGGTATGTAACATTTAAGGAGACTTTAAAATTTAAAATAAAGTCTGCCCATTCTAGCCTATGAAGGCCATTTACTTCAATGAGGGAAAAACGAATTTGGCTGTTTTTACCTCACCAGGGCTTATAAATCTATTTTTATAAAGTCCCTGCTTATAGTTACATGGCACCCAGCCCTAGGGGCACATAGGGCACACCTTAGGGGTGACTTATATGTAAAAATAAGGTAGTTTAAGACTTTGGAAGTACCTTTAATTCCAAAGTCGAATTTGCATATAACTTTAATTTAAAAGCAGCCAGCAAGGCAGGCTTGCTTTTAAAATGACACTGGGCACCTCAGCAATGCACCTAGGTGTGCACCACCTATGCTGTGGTCCCTAAACCTACATGCCCTACCATATACTAGGGACTTATAGGTAGGTTAACTTAGCCAATTATAATTAGCCTAATTTGCATATCCATTTTACACAGAGCACAGGCCCTGGGACTGGTTAGCAGTACCCAGGGCACCATCAGAGTCAGGAAAACACCAGCATAAAGTGGAAAATGGGGGCAAAAAGTTAGGGGGCCTCTGCAATCAGCCCCAGTTTCTCACAGTCACTACATAGGCATCCCCTACTAAAACCAGTAAAATTTAATCAAGTGCCATATTTGAGCTTGCAAAAACTGTAACAGCTCACAATAAGATAGATCCCATATCGGACATACCAAATATTCACATGGCCCTAGTTACCCTAAATTGGGAGTTGCGTCCTGCAAAGGTTCACATCATTAATCATGAACATAAGTGTAAATGGATGAGGTGATATAGTACAGGCAGTGTGGCTTGCCTTGGTATACCTCATATACACTTTCAAAAGGCTGCAGCCCTTTTGTATCCCTCACTCACTCTGGGGCATATTAGTGAGAGCTGTGCAGCACTTCTGCGCCACGTAAAGTGGTGGATGTGTGACCCAGGGCTCTGAATTGAATTTATGAATCCATGCAAAACCACCCTGTGTGGTTTTCAGTGGGTTCATAAATATTAAGCATTGAGTTAGGCACAGGAGGCTAAATAGCTTTGTTGCCTCACTCAGCGCTCTGGAGGCCTTCCATTGGTGTTGTGGCTGTTTTTCCATGCAACTCCCATGCAGTTTGGAATGCACCATATTTCATAAATATGGTGCATTCCTGCTCTTTCACATTAGTGTAGGGCAGCACAGCAAAAACCCCTGCTGCACTGGCCTACACCAATTCCCCATAAATATGGGCCAATGTGCTGCCTACCACAGACACTCTTGCACCACTGTACCTGGGTGCCTGCATTGCATGTAGGATTGTCTTTGTGCAGCTTCCTGCATATGATGCACCCTCAGATCTATGATCATCAATGTATGTTTGCCCCTGGCTGCCCACACGCATAGGAAGTGTTAGTGACTTGGCTGACTTCAGTTTAGTTTCCTTGTTACACATCACCTGAGGGACCCAATTGATTTCTCACATTTCAAAGCTAACTTGACGTGGGATACATGACATGTCTCATGAACCATGGGAGCCTAATGGAGACAACCCCAGAACTCACCTGGAACCCCTGCCTTTGCACACAGTGATGCTACATTGGATTTTGGCTAGCGTTGAATTGCTCTGTGCCTTTATGCCAATCAAAAGCACAGAAAATGGCTTTGCATGTCTTAACGTGTGACTTGAGGTTTGCATTACATGTGTACCATGATGCATGCATGAGGCACCCCCATCAGACATATGTTCCAATTTTTTTCAACAGACACAGCAATGGCTATTATGATATACATTTGTTAATGTTAGGAGGTTTGTAATTTACTTCAGTTTTGCTTACCAACAAGTAGGCCATTCCCATATCTCCCATTCTGGAATGGGTCATTGATGATAGAGTGTCTGAAGATGCACGCATCATGCACACTGCCTGGGCATCTTGAAAGCAGATTTGTGGGAGGCCATTGTCCACAGGTCCACAATGGCCTCCATGTTGAATGAGTATGTGTGCTTCCGGTTCCTGTACAGATGTGATGTTGCAGCAGGGGGAACCAGTTGCACATGTGTGCAGTCCATAGCCCCCAAGACATTTCGAAACCCAACAATGGAATAGAAGCCTTGCTTGATAGCCAGTTGTTGTTGTTGTGTCTTGGGGACAGGATGTACTGGAGTGTGAGGTCTATGATTGCATGCAGGACAGTGGGGAAGACTGCAGAGAAATATGGCTGTGATATTCCTCTAGCTGTTGTGGTCTGGAACGAACAAGATGGCAGCATGTCAGTTGGTGGCTGAAGCCTTGGCACAATCTGGTTCAGCTGCTGTTTGATTAACTCCCTCCTGAGTCTATAATATGGGATGCCCAGTCTTCCCTGAAGTCAATGAGGCAAATCCCCTGGCAGTAGACATGCTCCCTTCTGCTGTGCTGTCTACATCGTGGTGATGGTGGATCCCTTGCTACTCTGAGCTGAAGAATTAGAACTTCCATGGAGTAGTTGAGCTTGCCAAACTGTCTTGCATGTGTTGTCGTTATATATCAGAACACTGCATCATTTCTTATGCCTGGATTGCCGATGCATAGAAATGTGGACCTATTTCATGATCTGCATGCCACTTGCAGATGATGCGTAATTTTTTCCAAAACCAGTAAATATAATAGTGTCCGTTTTATGTTACAATTTATGTGGGAACAACTACCTTGCACATTTTAAGATCTTCATGGCACAGCTGTTTCTGGCACAAGTATCTTCCAATACAGGCATACAAAAACTGATGCACTGACTTAAGTGCATCACCTTGTAAAAATAGAGTAAAGCTTGCACCACCGGAGCGTCAAAAAATTACGATGCAATTAGAGTGCAAGCCGCTTGTAATTATGCCCCTTAGTGACTGGAATCTTAATACAATTGTTGTAACTACCAACGTTTGGGCTGGGCAGCTTAATACAGTAATTGCCAAAATACAAAGCTGCCTGTGAATGAGAGTTGCTTTGGGGTATGAGTTATTTTGCTTGCCTGTAGGATTTATGAGAAGAAAACAATGTTGCCACTGTATCTAACAGCCGGTATCCCATTCTTGTAAATCTGGGAAGTCATGATGAAATAGCTGCAGATAAATATCTGCATTGAACATCCTGCTCAGCCCTTTCTTCATATGATGTGTGAGCCTCTACTTCTTTCATTCCTGTCCCATGGTAGTAATGTGTTTCAATGGTTTCTGTACAACAGCTTGGTTTTTTAGATTTCATACTCGTAGGGCTGCAGTATCCTTCTTATGTACATCGCAGTGGGTAGAAGGCAGGTCATACATTTCTGTCAGGGCTCTGAGTATTTACGTGACAGAATGATGGATGGAGGTTTAGAACTTACTTGGACTAGATCCTTTTTAGAGCATGATTCTGTAAGATTCTCACTATAGCACTTGCATTTAAATGATAAGCGGTGTTGTCTCACCAAAGGGGCTCTTCATTGCTATCACTGATGCTATCACCATTACTTTTCACAACTGTCATCCTTTGGCCTGCCCTTTCCTGCTGACAGTTTCTCAATGGGATCTCCCTATGGCAATGGTGACTCCTTAGACTAAGCTGTGGGAGTGATGATCTTCGTGCTCAGAGTCTGCTTCTGACCCAAGTTGCAGAATTCAGACATAGATATTTTGACCGCATGCTGCATTTATACTTTTTTGCTGCCCACCGTCCCCTGTGAAAAAAACAACTTTGGTTCGTTAATCGGAGGGTGCCCATCACTACGTTCAGCCTAAGGGACGAAGGACATAGTTTTTCCTGAGATCAAACTTCTGTTGGAAATCTCTGTACTAATTGGTGAACACAAGCTTGTGACTGCTTCTAGGAAGGGAGAATGTATGTTGTTATGTTACAAGGTTTTGTAGAATGCACGTACACCAATTGGTTTCATGGCACTAGGAAACAGGACCAGAGTCCACCTCAGAACAGTTAGTCATAGAGTGTGTTGCGAGCACCGTGCAAGATGGCCAATGGAACTTGAGCCTCGGCTTTCTTTATATTAGCCGATGCACAGACTCCAGATAGCTATCTCTCGAGGTAAAAGTCTCCTCATAGCAGCAGTGGAATGGATGCACTTAATCTTCTGACACATCTTTATTGCCTGACAGGAATTCCTGAGGTGACAGGGTCACGGAATGGATGACTCTTGTGTTTTACTTAATGGAAACTTAATGTTCTGGCTGTGAATTCTGTGTTGGAAAGTAATGACCTTTATTTGACTTATTTTCATTGCTTTCTGTGGATGATTTATCTTACAGAATGTAAAGAGATTTCCTGTCAGATTTTCTGAGGGGAAATACAGTTTTTTTACTGGCCTTCCAATTTTTATATGTGCAGAATTCTTGTAAAGCATTTACTTACAGTTGCTTTACGTTGCTATTGCTCCTATCTATAGTAACTGTGCAAACCACTAAAGTCAAAAGATAAAGGCTCTTCTTTTTACCTCTCGTGTAAGAGTATCACCTGTTCCAAGGCTCAAAAGTTAAATTTACCTTCTAAATCTTTGTTGTTTATAATGGGAGGAGCAACGGATATTGGAACAGGTTGCTTACCCTCATCTTCTGGTGCAAATCCCAAGAAGCTTTCTGCCACAGTCTCATGTCATAAAAAAGTCACAGTGTCACCTCCAAAGTCACCATCATCTTGGATGATGTTATGGGTGAGCTTAGAACCTTAAAGCCCTTTGTGGTAGAAACCAATGCCTTCCTTCTAAGGATTGAAGATAAACTTTCTTCTCATGGCCAGCGTATTACTGCAACAGAACAAAGGATCACTGAGCTTGAGCAATCCATTCCAAATGTGAACTCACTTACTAAAGACATTGAAACTCTCAAGCGGGTCACTGAGGATTTAGAAAATAGAAATGGAAAGAATAACCTCCAATTATATGGTATCCCAGAGCACTCAAAAGGACCAACCATGATCGCATTTTTACACCAGATACTATTTTCTATTGTTCAGCTGCAAGACCATGGTCCGCTCAATATACAAAGGGGACATGGTCTGGGTCCGAAGTCACCTGCAAATGAGAAAAATGTGAAGCCAAGGGGAATCATTACTCTTTTTCTTCAACATACTGGTTTAATGCGGATTCTTGTAGCAGCTAAAACCACAAAAAATCTTCAATGGTCTGGCCATAAGGTCTTCCTTTCTCAAGACGTTTCTAATGCAACAGCTGCCAGATGTTAAAGGCTTTTTGGAGTTTCGTCTACAACTTAAATCTTTGAATATAAGATACAGCTTACTTCATCCTTGTATCTTTAAGATAACATACACGGAAACATCTTATTCATTTGAAGATCCTGCTAAACTTCGGGACTTCCTTCATCAGGATTGCCATGAGGACATGGAAAATGGAGCTACAGCGAAATTACATTTCATATTTTTTTTCTTTGCATTTACTATACTGAGCCTACTTTACACTTCCTTCATAGTCCTTGCTTCTTGCTGTTATATATTTTCCCATGTATTTAAGTATTTTCTCTTTTTTGTATTATTCTCTAGTGCCAGCAATTCCGGACTGTTTGTCTCCAGTGTCATTCATGTGTAGTTGTCATCTGTTGATTATCATGTATCCCTACCTCTGTTAACTCCAGTAAGTCCTCTAATATGGTTTTAGTTCTAAGGCCCATATTTATACTTTTTGACGCAAAAATGCGCTAACGCAGTTTTGCGTCAAAAAAATTAGCGCCGGCTAACGCCATTCTGAAGCGCCATGCAGGCGCCGTATTTATTGAATGACGTTAGCCGGCGTTAGCCGCCGGCGCCGTCTGGTGTACGTTAAAAAAAACGACGTACACCAGGCAGCGCCGGCGCAGGGGAAAATGGAGCTTGGGCGTCAAGAAATGGGGCAAGTCAGGTTGAGGCAATTTTTGCGCCTCAACCCGATTTGCGCCATTTTTTTTTCACTCCCAACCCCCATAGAAATGGCTCCTGTCTTAGCAAAGACAGGAGTCATGCCCCCTTGCCCAATGGCCATGCCCAGGGGACTTCTGTCCCCTGGGCATGGTCATTGGGCATAGTGGCATGTAGGGGGGCACAAATCAGGCCCCCCATGCCACAAAACAAAATTAAAAAAATACTTACCTGAACTTACCTTAATGTCCCTGGGATGGGTCCCTCCAGCCTTGGGTGTCCTCCTGGGGTGGGCAAGGGTGACAGGGGGGGGTCCCTGGGGGCATGGGAGGGCACCTCTGGGCTCCTTCAGAGCCCACAGGTCCCTTAACGCCTGCCTTTTGCAGGCGCTAAAAAACGGCGCAAAAGCAGCCGTACGTCATTTTTTTTGACCCGCCCACTCCCGGGCGTGATTTTTGCCCGGGAGTATAAATCCGACGCACATGCCTCGGAGTCGATTTTTTAGACGGGAACGCCTACCTTGCATCTCATTAACGCAAAGTAGGTGTCCACGCTAAAAAATTACGCTAACTCCATGGACTTTGGCGCTAGAAGCGTCTAACGCCAAAGTATAAATATGGAGTTAGTTTTGCGTCGAAATTGCGTAAAAAAAAACGACGCAATTCCGGTGCAAACGGAGTATAAATATGCCCCTAAGTGTCTTAAACCCCTGTTTTTTACTATTGCTTATATAATGTGGTTTCTTTTTAATTGTCACTATTACCTCTAAGATTTTCTTTAGCCGGGGTCGAGTTAGGTCCCATCTCTTGTGGCTCTCCACTCTCTCTGTATTCTCTGGGACATACTCATTAAGGTTTTTTCTGCAACCCAGGTTTCTTTTCCCTGAGTTGCCTTCTCTTCTAACATGCTTTTGATTGTTTTTTTTTACCCTTTGTCCTCTCTTCTCTTTCTTTCTATTCTTCGTTCAGGACTTTTTCTTCATTTCCAAAACTTCTGATGTCTATATTCAAGGAACTGAGTAATACTCCTAATGCATATAGATGACTTTGCATGACAAGCTACTCAGAATTACTTACTGGAATGTTAAAGGTTTGAAGATCCCAGTTAAACGCCAATGTGTGCTTTCTCCCCTTTCACGTTTACATTGTCATTTACTACTTATTCAAGAAACTCACATGACAAATGCACATTCACATAAGCTTAAGAAACAATGGGTGGGGGAAATACGCCTTTCCCATTTAGTTCAAGATAAAAATGGGGTAGCAATCCTTTTTCATTAAAGACTAAACATTAACTTCGTCAAGCAAGAGACTGACAATGATGGTCGCTGCGTCATTATACAATTTAAAATACATAGGCGGTCATTCCAACCGCGGCGGGCGGCGGTAGCCGCCCGCCTGGCAGGAACCGCCGAATGACCGCACCGCGGTCAAAAGACAGCGGCGGCCATTCTGGCTTTCCCGCTGGGCCGGCGGGCGACCGCCAAAAGGCCGCCCGCCGGCCCAGCGGGAAAGACCCAGCAACGATGAAGCCGGCTCCAAATGGAGCCGGCGGAGTTGCTGGGGTGCGACGGGTGCAGTGGCACCCGTCGCGATTTTCAGTGTCTGCAAAGCAGACACTGAAAATCATTATGGGGCCCTGTTAGGGGGCCCCTGCACTGCCCAGGGGCCCCACGACACCCGTTCCCGCCATCCTGTTCCTGGCGGTAACAACCGCCAGGAATGGGATGGCGGGAAGGGGGTCGGAATCCCCATGGCGGCGCTGCAAGCAGCGCCACCATGGCGGATTCCCTGGGCCAGGGGAAAACCGGCGGGAAACCGCTGGCTCCCCTTTTCTGACCGCGGCTTTACCGCCGCGGTCAGAATGGCCCAGGAAGCACCGCCAGCCTGTTGGCGGTGCTTCCGCGGTCGTTGGCCCTGGCGGTCGGTGACCGCCAGGGTCAGAATGACCCCCATAATATTCTATATACTGTTTTGAATATTCACGGGCCCACAACTCCAGACCATAGTTTTTGGAAAATGATTTCCCAAAGGTTTCAGAGTACTGTACTGACAACCTTATCGCAGAAGGTGATTTTAATACTATATTTGATCCTTTTTTAGTCCACAACCAAATTCAGTCCAAACAATGCACATAAAGCCTTCATTCTTACAATTAAACGTAATGCTCATTCTGATTCTTGGTGACTAGCCCAATCTTCTCTTCAGGAATACACTATCTATTCTAATTCCCACGGGTTCCCAACTGGAATAGATTACATTTTTCTTAGTAAACGTTTTACACAATATATTCTACATCCAGAAATAGGCTTTATCTTAATTTCAGAGCAAGCACCAGTCTCTACTGTTATAGCCATTACCCAGAACTCTTCTTTCACATCTAGATGGAGGTTCAATAATTCTTTGCTTTTGGATCCATCTTTCCTATCTGCATTTAAAGACTGTATCCCTGAATATTTTGATAATATTGACACAGGTGACACTTCCTTTTTATTAGTTTGAGGTGCTTTTAAGGCTGCTTCCAGAGGCTTTATTATCAATTACATTTGTAATAAGTGGATACATATGGAGAAACAATCAGCTTCCATTTTAAGTAATATTAAAGCACTGGAACATAAATGTTATACTTCCAAACAAATCAAACAGAATCTCCAAGAATTACTTGCTGCTTAGATTTAATTCAACAAAGTCACAACAGAAAAGGCATGTGGGACGCTTTTAAAGATTAATGCACAATACTATAGAGGCAAGAATAAATCAGGTGCTCTTTTAGCTACCTATCTTAAAGGGAAAAAGGAAAAGAGTTTTGTTAAATCTATTGTCAATTCATCTCAAAATACTCTTTTTAATGCTGCAGATATTGTGAAAACATTTGCAGAATTTTATAATGGCCTCTACACCCAAGAATCTGTGCCTTCCAATGATCTAATTAGTAAATATTTTTCTCTTCCTTAAATGCGTAAACACTCTCAAATTGATTTGTCTCTTTTAGATGCTCCATTAAAATTGGATGAATTATATTCAGCAGCCAGACATCTTCCATCTGGTAAGGCACCAGGTCCTGATGTATTTACTGTAGAATCTCACCTTCAATTCTCTAATCAAATTTTTCCTAAATTATTCAAATTAATTAATTATTTAATCACAAATAACAATTCATCTGGTACCTTCAGATAAGCAATGAATGCGTTATCCCTAAAAAAGAAAGAGATCTCTCTGAATGTAGCAATTATCGCCATATTTCCCTTATAAATACGGATTGAAAAATGTTTGCAAAGGCACTTGCCATTAGATTAAATACGTTTATTCCTGATGTAATTGAGGGCGAACAGTCGGGTTTTGTTAAAGGCAGGAATACAGTAAATAACTCTTGTGTATTTCTTAACATTCTCAGCAAAGCCCCCAAACTTGAATATTCTTTAACTGCTATTGCTCTGGATGCTGAAAAATCATTTGACAGAATCAACTGGAAATGTATGATTCAGGCACTATGGTGGTATGGTTTTGGTGCAGGATTCATTAACTTAATATCATTTTTATACTCTTCACCACTCTCCTCTGTATTAGTAAATGGAATTCAATCTTCATACTTTTCTTTAGAAAGAGGTACACAACAGGGATGCCCATTAGCCCCATTGTTTTTCATATCAGCATTAGCACCTTTTTACATAGACTCAAAAATTCACACAATTATTCTGGTTTTCATTGTAGAGATGTCTATATTAAATTTACAGCTTATGCTGATGACATTTTGTTACACATTTCCAAACCTGACTCCTCCCTTCCCAATTTTTTTGACCGATTACATCATTATTCAATCGTCTCAGGGTATAAGCTTAACATAAATAAATCTGAAATAATGCCTTTAAATAAATTTTGTCTCTGAACTGAACTTGCAGGTACAGGTCTGGCATGGAAACCTTACAAGGTTAAATGCTGAGGAATATTAAAACTTAATACTCTTAAATACACTATTAAAATCAATATGGATTGATTACCAAACTGTCCCCAAATTGGTCTCCTCTTTTTCTTTCATGGTAGGGAAGACTTGATGCCATTAAAATGATGTTTCTCCCGATTAGCATCTTCTTTTTAATGATGTGGCCTCTTAAAATACCTGAGAAATATTTTAAATCAATTGATAAGATTTGAATACATTTCTTATGGAATGGGAAACCACCTCATGTTTCTTTAAATCATTTAAAGTTACCTAAGAACTCAGGGGGAGGTAAATTTCCTAATTTTTGTCAATAAAATGAAGCGTTTAGTATTAAGCAATGTCAAGGATGCTTTCTAAATGATTTCCTGTCTCAAACTAAGATATGGTATCAATTAGAACAAGCTTTAATTTCTCCATTCCTTCATGAACATGTCTTATCTATGTCGCAGCCCCCTAAATATTGGATACCATCATTGCTTTCATTCTCATGCTCCCTATTTTGACCATATATCATCACTAACTCTTCTTCTAGAGAAAACTTTTTACTTAGCCCTATTTGGTATAATTAACATCTTTTACATAATGGCAAACCACTATTATGGTGTAAATGGCTGCACAAAGGTACTGTTATAGTCTCCCAAATCTTTCTTCCTGTTTGTGTAATAAATCCCTGTAGTTCCCTTTCCTCCACTTATAACCTACCTCCCAGATGTATTCAGCAATACCAGATTCTGAAGCTACTTCTTTTACATGCCATTACATTTATTTCCTCCTCTTCTTTACACCAAACTAATTTACAGTCATTCTCAGATCCCATCACAACCTACTTCAAAGCAGCACTCATATACAAAACACTCATAACGCCTTAAATAGATAGGCCTAAATTTAAAATAGGAAAGCTACGGGAACAAGACCCACTTTCTGGCCTATCTCCTTATGGCAACAAATATGGGATAAAATACACTCCACTGCACACCCAGCAAATCTCACTCAGACTTTATATTATTTTTACAATAGAATGTTTTATACACCAGCTCATCTATTTAAAAAAAAAATCTGAAAACTGACACTTGTTGGTGTTATACCTCTAGTTCTGGAACATATATTCATATGTTTTTCCTTGCTCCAAGGTCACCCAATTTTGGGAAAATGTTTGGTCTACCATTGAAAAAATTACTCGTTCTCAGGGTCCCTGTTCCATCAAAGCACTTTTCTTAGGAAGTCTGAGTAATATCTGGTTCCATAATAAAAGATGCCACAAATTAATAGATCTGCTTGTTGCCATTGCTTATTAGGTGATTGCTTCCAACTAGACATCTTCTGAAAATGTTTCCTCTCTGCAGTGGTGGAATTTGGTGTGCAATAATCACCATTTAGATCGCTACAATTTACCTTCAACTTTACTAGCGAACAAGAGAGACAAACTATGGGAACCATTAACAAAATTTTTATCAAATACTGCTAAGACTCTTCATTAGAATTTTTTTTAGTCTAATATTCCTTTTTTATATACAAAAAGCTTTGTGTTTTTATAGTGTCATACTTTGCTATGTTATTCTTTTATCACCTTGAAGTTTTGGTTACTTATCTTCATAAACTAATATTCTATAAATCATGTTACTTATCATATATAGTTTTAACTTTTCTTTCTATTTTTGTTTCTTTTCTTTTTTATGGCTCTTTTCTCCTTTTATTAAAATTCCTTTCTATTTTTACATTGTTATAATTTAATATACAGTTCATATATTAATGAGCACCTTTTTGTTGTACACGTTATATTGGAGTTGCCATGAACAGTTTTATCAATATTACTTTATTTATTATTGAACTGTTATTCTTGAATATTTGTACTTTATTAATCTTCCTCCAAATAAAATATATTAAACTAAAAAAAAGAAGTTAGTCATAGACTTGTTTAAATAGCCTAATCCATAGGAGTTGGCTGATTTTCGGTACTGTCAATAGTTGGGGCCTAATTTAGATGTTGGTGTAAATGGCCCTACTGTTCACTTTCTGCCTGAAAACCTGTCCGCCACTGTGATGGTCCGACTGCTGTATTTAGATGTTGGCAGTCCCATAGCCAAAAGCCCACATTCAACCCGCCACCTCCACTTCCGCCAAGAAGCACCATCCACGTCGACAGCTTGAGAGGGAAAAGTGGATGACGGCGACCCCAGCCACCCTTCCCACCAAGCAAAAATGTGGTCCAACCTCCACTTCTGACTTGGGGAGAAAAAGGATGAAAACTCACCTTTTATGCCCATTCCACCTCAGTCTCAGACTGGGCACAACGGGACACCTGCCATCACTACTGCCACCTTCTCATGGAGAAAAAATACCCCCCCCATAGGCTGACTCAAATGTAAGGAGGGTATGTTAGATGAGCACTGAATTGGAAGTCAGGACCTCTGCAGTCATATACATGTCACAGTCATTTTTTTAAATCCTGTGACATGCATATTTGTGGGAGACAATTGTGTCAGACATGCCTGGGGACACACTTGAAAACATGCATATCACACACACACAGAACTGTCATTGTGGTGTCAGCATTTATTGCCAAATGAATGCTGGCACTGCAATGATGGTACACTTACACTTGACAGTGGTGTCCATGTGTGCACATTGCAAGGGGACCTGTACTGGTAGGTTTGTGCTATCTGTTGTGTATGTGAGTCAGTGTGTGTGTGGAATTGCTGTTGAGGAGTAGGGAGCTGGAGTGAGAGATGTGGTTGTGTCTGTATGTTTGTCACTTGCATGTGAGATCGATGCTGTTGTGTATGTTGTGTTGCAGTGTGACACATTCAAGTGTGTGTTGCTGTTGATGTGGGGGTATTCTTGTGTTGTGCTGTGCTTTTGTGTGAGTGTGTTTGTGTAGCTGTGTTGGTTGTTGTGGTTGTGTTGTGTGTGGGTGCAGTGTCAATGGTGTGTGTATATTGTGTCATGGATGTATGTCAATGTGTGGTTTTGGCATGTACGGGTTGTGTTGTGTTGAAATTGTAGTGGATGATGGTGTGTATGTAGTGTGTTGTGTAGTGTGTAGTGCAGGGGAACACATATTGCTAAGGTACAGTTTGAGTGACTTTCCTCTATTCCATAGCCTTTGCCATTGTACAAAGTCCATTGCGTTCCACCGTCATCCCCCTCTGTCAGCAACCCGCCGTCAGTACTCCGAATCCAGAGCTGTAACATCTAAATACGGGGGGGGGGTAGAACACTGTACACTTGACGGTCTTCTTGGGTCTGCCACTGACAAGCCACACCACCAAGATCTAAATCAGGCCCTTGGTATTGCTGATCCCCAAAAAAGATGGAGTGAAAGTGGTACTCTCAGAATTTCAAAGGGGGTCACACAAGGCAAAATTATTTGTCATGATATATCCAAAGTAATGCAAGCAGAATGGTCAAGATTATGAGTGACGATCATTGACTTAATATATGATTACCATGCCTTTCCTCACAGCTCTGTCATTTTGTTCCTGAACACATAGGAGATTTCTGGCTGTCTGTGTAAGGGATACATGATCCTTCTCACTGTCATTGAAAGTTCAGCAAAGCCCTCTATAGTGTAGGGGTCTAAAACAGCCTGTGGGACCTCTGTGTGTGTTTGGGCAATAGTCCCCTCCCAGCATCAGATACCTTATTTGACTTTTGCTTGCCGTGCACAAGAGAAAAACCAGTAGCAGTTACTTTGCATGTCTAGTTATTCTTGATAGTGCTGTGTCAATTTCTCTGGATACATTCCAAAGAAAGTGCTGACCCTGCTTTCTTGGGCATGGAAATGAGTGATATTGTTGCAATAGTTGAAGAGCGGGTGCGAAATGCATGCTTAGACTCCACAGTACATTCAGGTACCTGCTGCTTTTGACTTTTTGTAGCCCCATACCTGTGCTGACTACTTTGGCATCTTGTTTTACTACAGCAGGCTTGTGGTGGAAAAACAGAGAGAACAATGAGGTGAGCACAACATGGGTTTGTGATCACATGATGTTAGGTCAAGCCTCCAGACTCAGTGTGTCCTCCTCAACTGCAAGGGAAAGTATATGCCAGCATGGGCAACAGCACCTCCTTGTCTCACTAGATGGCTATGAGGGAGCAACTCCTTTATACAGTGTTTGGTGCTAAACCTCCAATTAGAGATAAGCTGTGATAGCAGTCTTTATTCTCCTCCTTGCAACCTTGTATCTCTCACATGGGCTGCACTCAACTACTGTGCTGCTGCCATCTTTTCCCTGAACTGTTTGATGATGAACTTTCACACTGTATTTGCTCAATTACTCCAACCTTTTTGGACTATAGCTAAGTCAAATACAGTTGAGTAGGACATTTGGAAGCCTTGTGGATATCCACAATTTCTACAACTTTGTGAGGTTCATAATACATTCACTAGTGTTTCGAAGTAAATTCTGCACCACAGAAGTGAACATGATTAGGGGCCTTGTTACTTCAGCAAGTGAATAATTATTACCCAATGCATACTGGAGAATTACCAGGAGCATGAGCTCCTGGTCCAGGTCCAGTTCTAGGAGTGGAACTCTTCACAAGAATCCTTAAATGTAAACAATGTTTTTGATGCACCACAAAACGTTTTTGAACATGAAGATTTGCTGAAATTTCCACACTGGTTTTATTCATTTATAGAAGCTTGTTTATAGCACAAAGAGGATGCATCAGTTACAAGCTTTCAATTAATGCATATGAGCATTATTCATGGTTCACAAATGAAATGATTACGTATGGGTGTGAGATGTGCATAGTGCAATTCATACATATTTCAGCACATTAAAATTCTGGCTTACGTTACAATAGTGTGCTTTCCTCAGGAACACCTCTTTAACTAATCACCATGAAACTTTACATCATCAGCCAATGTAGCCAATGTAGAAAAAGGAACAGGTCTGCAAAAGTCAATGGATATTCATCAAACAGTGGTAAAATCATTACCAATCAAAAAGCAGAGGAACTGCTATCTCTCAGAATCCTAACTATAATGGCTACCGCCAATCTGTTATGTATACTCAAGGGGGCAGAGAAAAAAGAATAGGTCACAAAACATGTTTCTCTGCCAATGCACATTCCATAGACATTTTAGGCAGACATAGTGGAAAAATAACTGAAAGCATTTTTATTAACTTTTGCAGAAATATAGATTGTGCTGTGGAAAGAGTCCTTTTTCTTATTTGATCAAAATTGTTTCAATAGATTTTTAATGATAATGGACAACAACTTTGTGACATATCAGACCACAGTAAACTGTTGTACTTCTGTGGTAGACCACGGTACATAGTGGTGACAAACACAATATTACTAGTTAACCCTGCTGCTTCGTGTTTCTCCCTCCACCTCCCCACCCCTTTGCTAAGCCATTTTTTGGCTATTTGGGGTAGTTTGCGTTTAGGTCCCCATAACGTTTTGTCCACATAAGGTGTTCATGCAAAATTTGTGTCCTTTTTTACAACATCCTGGGGATCCTAACAGGCAGACTTGATTTTAAAAAACACATTTTTCAACACAATGTTGGCATTTTACTGGGACATAGCCCATTTTTCATATTTTTTGTGCTTTTAGCCTTCAAGTTAGTGGTACAAATGGGCGTGAAACCAATGGTGGATCTCAAGAGGCTATATATTTTTGAAACCAGCAAGGGATCATTTATGGAGATCTTTCTATGTTTTCCTATGGAAAGTAACAGTTGAAATAATAATAAAAACAGTGGAAAAAAACAACTATTTGTGTCTACCTTTTCATCTGTAACTTCTTCTAACTATGGTAGATTTTCAAAAGCCATATTCAGTTACATCTGCTGGACCCTTCTGGTTGGGAAGATATATAGAGTTTGTAGGTTTACCTAGAACCCTACATCCCTAGTGCCAATAACCGAGCTGCACCTTCCAATATTTTATTTTTATCGATTACTGTATACACAGTCATTCATCTGGTAAAAAATGAAAAGTGAAAAATAGGTATCAAGGAATCCTATGTATTTCCAAAATAGGCACAAGATATGAAGTTAGTGGGTATTTGCACATTTCTGAAGTTGGGGGTGTATGTGTATTAGAGGCTATTTCTCAAAATTACTTATTTCTTACACACCATCTTACATTTGAAAAGTCACAAATGCAAGAGAAAGACAATGGATAATAACACTTGTTCTATTGTTCTGTAGTCCCCTAAGTCTCCTGATAAAAATGGTACCTTACTTGTGTGGGTAGGCCTATTGCCCGCAAGAGGAAATTGCCCAAAAGGCAATGTGGACGCAGCACATTTTTCTACCCAAAAATAAAAAAAATTGCAATGTTCCTTAGCTGTGTATTTTCGGTCCTAGCTCAGTCGGCACCTAAGGAATCCTAGCAAACCTGTACATTTTTGAAGACTAGACACCCAGGGGAATCTAGGATGGGTTGACTCGTGTGGCTCTCACCAGGTTCCGTTACCCAGAAACCCTTACAAATCTCAAAATGTGTCTAAGAAAACAGATTTTCCTCACATTTCAGTGATGGAAATTTCTTGAATTGCAGGGGAGCCACATACTTCCTCCCAACCAGCATTCCCCCATGTCTCCCAATAAAAATGGTATATCACTTGTATGGGTAGGCCTACTGTCCATGACAGCAAACTGCCCAAAACACAATGTAGACACAGAACATTGTTCTATCCAAAACTGATCCTTTATTTGCTATGTGCCTACCTTTGGATTTTGGGTCCTGCCTCAGCCGACACCTAGGGAAACTACATTTTTTAAAACCATACACCCAGGGGATTCCAGGATGGGGTGATTTGTGTGGGTCTCACCAGGTGGTCGCAAACCCCAAATCCAAAAAACACATTTTCCTCACATTTCTGTGATGGAAAGTTCTGGAATCTGAGCAGAGCCGCAAATTTCCTACCACACAGCATTCCCCTTCGTCTCTCGATAGGGAAGGACAAAAAACATGTAGAAATTGAGGGGGAATCAAAGCAGGTCTAACAGGGCAGTTTTTACCATATGTTTTTAGGCTGACTCTGCTTTGGGCAGCACACAAGTGTGGCATAGTCTTTTCAGTACAGATGGAGCACTGCTGGTTTGTAGGAATTTTGTGCATTCTGCAGACTCTGGAAGTTTCCATTGCTGAAATGTAGGAAAAATTCAGGATTTCAGGCAAAGTTGGAGGGTTGCAGGGCATTGTGGGTAAGAAAATGATGTGAGATGTACGTGAAGAACACCACCCTGGAGTCCCCCAGATGTTTAGTTTTCAGAAGAGTCTATGTCTGGTAGGTTTTTCCAGGTGGCAGTGTACCAAAGTCCAAAATGAGCAGAAGCTAACCATTTCAAGGGGGATGATATTGGGAGTTAGCCAAGCTCTACAGGGCATATGTGAAATGAACACCCAAAAGAGTCAAATGTGTTCTTGTTTGTTTTTGGGATGAGATTCCTTGTCCCCAGAGGAGAGGAGGTAGAAAGACTGTTGCCCCCTTCAGGAAGGGTGGGGGCATAACCATGCACATGGCGGTGGGCAGGTCCCACTGCTCTCTTTTTTTGTTCTATTCCCTGGTGTCTAGAGGGCTGTTTGCCCTCTCCGGGGAGCTGTTTGGGGGTAATTGCCTCTATCTGTCCGAGGCCGAAAGATGGTATCCCTATTTATTTGGGGTGGGGGAATTGCCATGCCCATGGTGGGCAGCCCCCAACCCTCTTTTATAAAAAAACAAAAAACTATGCGGCTATCGGATCCCTCTCTGAGGAATAAAAATTTGAGAGTGAGGGTGGGTTGTAGCCCTATTTACTCTTCCTTCACCCAATGTGCTATAATTCAGGATTTCAATGGTCTTTGCCCTATTAATGTAAAATGTTCATTGTTACACATTCTTATGGATTGTGCCTTTTTTATTTTTAGCTAGATCAAGTTTTTAAGACCTCTTTTTTAAAATATAGAACAGTAGAAGGGATGGAAGCAATAGATCTGCTGTCTGAAATGCGTTATTTAGATGTGGCAGTAGGAATTGGTCATTTTATAGGCACAGCCAAACAGAGGGGGTCATTCCTACATTGGCGGGCGGCGCGGGAACCGCTGAATGACCGCACCGCGGTCAAAAGACTGCGGCGGCCATTCTGGCTTTTCTGCGGGGCCGGCGGGCGACCGCCAGAAGGCCGCCTGCCGGCCCAGCGGGAAACCCCCTTCTACGGGGATGCCGGCTCCGAATGGAGCCGGCGGAGTCGAAGGGGTGCGACGGGTGCAGTGGCACCCGTCGCGATTTTCAATGTCTGCTTTGCAGACACTGAAAATCTTAGTGGGGCCCTGTTAGGGGGCCCCTGCAGTGCCCATGCCAGTGGCATGGGCACTGCAGGGGCCCCCAGGGGCCCCACGACACCCGTTACCACAATCCTGTTCCTGGCAGTGAAAACCGCCAGGAACAGGATGGCGGTAAGGCGGTCGGAATCCCCATGGCGGCGCTGCAAGCAGCGCCGCCATGGAGGATTCCCTGGGCCAGGGGTAAACCGGCGGGAAACCGCCCGTTGCCCTTTTCTGACCGCGGCTTTACCGCAGCGGTCAGAATGGCCAAGGAAGCACCGCCAGCCTGTTGGCGGTGCTTCCGTCATTTTGCCAGGGTTAGAATGACCCCCAGAGTCTTAAGGATGGGTTACAGTAGAGCAGGTGGTCCAAGAGTGGGTCTGGTGGGTTTTAAGTTAATTTTTGTTGTACAATAACTTTTTTTGTTTTAGAATGTTTTATTGATAATGGTCTCAATAAACTTGTTAGCTACCTTCCTACCAGGTCTCTTGTGGGCTATAACCTGTGCCCTATAATAACCATAACTCTTACCCCCGCCATGCACATTTTATTCATCAAAAATTTGAGTCCAAGTATGACATTGAAATTATCAATGGTGTTATCAAAGATGTTATGAGTGACGTAATCAATGGGGTAATTAGCAGAGCAAGGGTGTGAATTATAATTACCTTAGGGCACAAGATATAGGGGGTTATTACAACTTTGGAGGAGGTGTTAATCCGTCCAAAAAGTGACGGTAAAGTGACGGATATACCACCAGCCGTATTACGAGTCCAGTATATCCTATGGAACTCGTAATACGGCTGGTGGTATATCCGTCACTTTACCGTCACTTTTGGGACGGATTAACACCTCCTCCAAAGTTGTAATAACCCCCATAGTTACTTGAGATAACTCTAACAGGTGATTTTCTGTCGTTTGAAGGTTTAAAATGTGAGCCTAAATATAACATTCCTTTTTAAAAAAAATCTATTTCCTAACTATAATGTCACTGTAACCTTTGGTTTGTAAGTGAATTTCTATGTTTTTTTTTATGTAGAGCAATTTCTATTGTGGACAACACCCCTAACCACCCAACCCCATGCTGCAAACAGCCTTTGGCCGTGAATGGCGGGAGTTGGCCACAGCCTGTCTCTCTTGGTGTGAGAATATGTGTGAGAGGGTGTATCTGGTTGTGAGAGTGGATGTGAGAGAGTGTGTCTGGGTGTGAGAGTGAGTGCATCAGTGTCTTAGTGGGACTGTGAGTGAGTGTGTCAGTGTCTGTGTTGATATGTGAGTGGGTGTGTGAGGGTTTCAGTGAGTCTGTGAGTGGGTGTGTTAGAGTACGTGTGGGTCTGTGAGGGGGTGCATAAGGGCCTAAGTGGGGCTGAGAGTGGGTGCACAAGAGTCTGAGTGGGTCTGTGAGTGGGTTCGTGAGTGTCTGAGTGGGACTGTGAGTGGGTTAGTAAGGGTCTGACTGGTTTTGTGAGAGAAAGAGATTGAAAAAATAAATTGAGAGATAGAGAAAGAGAGTGAGAGGGAGAGAGATAGATAGTTTTTTTTAGGCTTTGATGAATGATATGCTTAGAATGAGATAATTCTGAACAAATTGAAAAGAAAAATGTATTAGTCAATTAAAAAGAGCAAGATCACCTTTCAGAATTAATCTTAAACTCTCAAAATTTAAAAGAAATTAAAGCAGGAAAATGACCACGGCCAAACCTGGAGTAGAAACCTCAACTTTCTGTGCGAGGGTCTGTGACCTTTACTTTTAGGCTATAGGTGACTCCTTACTATGATGCTTCCAGGCATACCTATGACAGTCAACCCACACATGTGATTGGAAACAAATGTAAATGTTCCATCACTAGGAAGGTGTAACAGTCAAAACACTAGTAAATAAATAAACACACTGTCAAGCCATATTAGGATTTGAACCTTTAGCCTACTAAGTGACAGCACAAGACCTTGACCATTAACCCATAAGTGACTCTGTTCCACTCTGCATCCAAACTAACTATAATATTTGTACCAAACATCTTGCTAGTCTTACTCTTTGAAGTCATAGTATGACAATCTTCCCATAAACGGTTGGAAGAGAAAGAGAGTGACAGGACCATGGGGGAGCCTCAAGGCCCCTGTGAATCTAGCTGGCTCCCCACATCCTGTGAGAGTCAGCATTGCTCCCCCATGCAGGGAGCAGCTTTAAATAGTAGCTCCCTGCTTCTGAAAGCATTGTTTTAATCTGTTTCTCTACACCCATTTTTGCTTGCAGGGAAACAGATGAAAACTCTGCTTTCTGCCAGCAGCAAATGTTTGACAAAAACTCTGCTTTCTGTCAGCGGCAACTATTTGACAACTCCCACTGTCAGAAAGCAAACAGCTATGTCCTGGGGGTGGTGGTTCCCAGAGCCATCATTGGCCCCTCCAACAACTATTGTCCCGGGGAGGTGGTGGTACTCAGAGTTGGGGGTCTGAAACGGACCCCCCTCATAATTGTATTTTAGCCCCGGGGAGGTGATGGTCCTGGATCTGTGTGTGGGGGGGGTTCGGCCCCACACAGAACTAAATATTTGCCTTGAGGAAGTGGTGGTCCCGGTGCTGCAGGGGGGCTGCACTGCCCCCCCCCACATTTACTGCTATCTCTTCCCTGGGGACGTGGTGATCCCCGAGGCTGCAGTGGGGGCACCAGGTCCCCACTCAAGCCTCAACATTTTCGTCCTGGGAAGGTGGTGATCCCCAGGGCTGCAGGGGTCCAGGCAGCCCCCCCATTAATGGATTTAAACTTCTGCCCCGGGGAGGTGGTGGTACCCGGGGCTGTGGAGGGGGCTGAGTGGCCCCTCTTTCAAAACTGAAATGCCCATGGGACCTGGCCTATGCAGGGGCTTTAATGAAACAAGGCTGTGCCTGTTTTTTTTTTTTTATTTGCTGCAATTCCCACCAAAACATTTACAAAAAATGCTTTTTTGCTGGAGGAGTCCTTCTGGGACACCAGCACCAGAGCTAAGGGGTCAGGGTATCCCCACCCTCTCCTCTTTTCTTATTTAATACAATTTTGTCTGGGACACTGCTGAAGTTGAGTCCCAAGATGGCTGCCAACACTTCATTGTTAAAGTGTTGGCAGACAATCAGATCTCAGCACGAGATGGTGAGTGTTCTGGGAGTCTTTGAGTCCCTATGTATACAAATTTGGACTTTCTATAATTTCTTAAAACCTATTGAATGGATTTACACCAAATAACAAATAGGGCACATCTGAACCAAGAGCTACTTTTCTGCCAAATTTTGTGTCATTCTGTCCAGTGGTTCAGGTGCTATTCCTGTTCAAAATCCCTATAGAAAAATGCCTTGGAAACTAGGTACTAACTATAACTACCTACTGGCAACATCCATGTGTATACACACACACACACACACACATACATTGTCCTACTGGCATTCGCCAGTAGGTAGTTATACTTAGAACCTAAATTTCATTAAAAAGGCAGTTTTTGACTTGCCTATATCTTTTGCACCGCTTGAGGAATCTTCATGAAATTATCTAAAAATCTTGTCATGCATGGAAACTTTCGGGGTGATCCATTAAGTGGGAGCTGACTAAAGGGGGGGCAGAAAAGTGTGTTTCCCATTTTTATTCCCATAGGGATTTTGTACACGACTACAGCACAAACAGCTGGATGGAATTGCACCAAATTTGGCAGAAAGGTAGCTTTTGGTCCAGAATGAAGCCATTTTGTTATTTAGTTTGAATCCATTCAGTGTTTTTTGAAATATCAAAAGTGTTCGAAATGGGGTCTTTAGTTGGCAGTCAGGTTACCCCCTGTCCAAGCAAGGACCCTCACTCTAGTCAGGGTAAATCACACACAATCCAAATTATCCTGTGCCCACCCTCTGGTAGCTTGGCACTGAGCCGTCAGGCTTAACTTAGAAGGCAATGTGTAAAGTATTTGTGAAATAACTCATGCAATAAAACAGTATACCACAACAAAAAATATACCACAAAGTGTTTAGAAAAATATATCACATTTATCTGGTAAGAACCAGGTCAAAACAATCAAGCTTCAAAAAGTACACGTTGAAATATCACTTAGAAAATGATATAAAGAGTCTTTGGTTCTTAAAAAGCAACAAATGTCTCTTGCAAGATCAAAGTACCTGGTTTGCGTTCAAATTCTCCTCAAGGGACCGCAGAAGAGGAGTTGCGTGGAAAACGGGCAGGTGTGCATCGATTTTTCCGGTGCACACAGATGATGCGTCGTTGAGTTTTCACGCAAGGCAGGCTTTACGTTGATTTCTAGCGTGTAGACTGGGATACTCTTCAGGTTGCGGGGTTTTTGGACGCCCGGGGACGATGCGTTCAAATCCTGGGCGTGCAGGACGAAGTCACAGGGGTTGCATCGATCCGGTGGGCGTTGCATGGAAATTTCATCCGCACGGCAGGCACTGCATCGATTCCTCTCAGGAAGTCGAGTTGTGTCGTTCCAGTTCGGCTTTGCGTTGATCCAGTGGGCCATGTGTCAAATTTCCGGTTGCAATGCTGTCATTGCGTTGATCTCCTTGTCAGGAAGTCGGGTTGAGTCATTCCGGTTCGGCGTGCCATGATTTTCTCACCGGGAGGCAGGCTGTGTGTCGTTTCTTGCAGGCTATGCGTCGATTTTCGCAGCACAAGGAGTTCTTTTGCAGAGATGAAGTATTTTTGGTTCTGAGACTTCAGTGAACAGGAGGCAAGCTCTATCCAAGCCCTTGGAGAGCACTTCTCAGGAGGGCCAGAGGACCCCAAGGCAGCAGGGCAACAGCAGGGCAGCAGTCCTTTGCAGAAAAGCAGACAGGTGAGTCCTTTGGGCAGCCAGGCAGTTCCTCTTGGTAGGTTGCAGGTTCTGGTTCAGCTTTTCTTCTCCAGTGGTATCTTGTCCAGAAGTGTCTGAGTTGGTAGGGTCAGAGACCCTGCTTAAATACCCAAATGTGCCTTTGAAGTGGGGGAGACTTCAAAGAGTGGCTTAGAAGTGCACAAGGTCCCCTTTCAGTTCCATCCTGCCTGCCAGGGTCCCAGTAGGGGGTGTGGCACTCCTTTGTGTGATGGCAGGCTACTGTCCTTTGACATGTAAGTGTCAGGCCCTCCACCCTCCCAGCCCAGGAAGACCCATACAACATGCAGATATGAGCAACTGTGACTGAGCATCCTGTGTTTGGGATTTGTCTGACTGGAATGCACAAGGAAGCCGTGAACTAACCCAGCTAGACGTGGATTGTAAGGCACAGAAAGATTTAAGTGAAGAGAAATGCTCACTTTCTAAAAGTGGCATTTCTAAAATAGTAATATTAAATCCAACTTCACCAGTCAGCAGGATTTTGTATTACCACTCTGACCATACTAAATATGATGTTGTTACTCCATTCAGATCAGAATCTACCACTTAAACAGTATGTGAAGGTAGCCCTAATATTAGCCTATGAAAGGAGCAGGCCTCACAGCAGTGTAAAAATGAATTTAGGAGTTTTACACTACCAGGGCATAAACTGCAGAGGTACATGTCCTACCTTTTCTCCATATAGCACCCTGCCGTATGGGTTATCTAGGGCCATCCTTAGGGGTGACTTATATGTAGAAAAAGGGGAGTTTAAGGCTTGGCAAGTACTTTTAAATGCCAAGTCGAAGTGGCAGTGAAACTGCACACACAGGCCTTGCAATGGAAGGCCTGAGGCATGGTTAAGAGGCTACAAATGTGGGTGGCACAATCAGTGCTGCAGGCCCACTGTTAGCATTTAGTCTACAGGCCCTGGGCACATGTAGTGCACTTTACTGGGGTCTTACAAGTAGATTAAATAAGCCAGTTGGGTATGAGCCAATGTCACCATGTTTCTAGGGAGAGAGCACATGCCCTTCAACATTGATTAGCAGTGGTAAAGTGTGCAGAGTCCTAAAGCCAACAAAAATGAGGTCAGAAAAAGAGAAGGAGGAAGGAAAAAATGTTTGGGGGTGACCCTGCAGGAAGGTCACTTCCAACAAAAAGCAAACAAAATTGGTATATCTAGAAGCACAACCACTTCTCAAAACCTTCCGATTTTGTGCAGATGTCTGATTGGCTGAGAACACTTCAACCAGGAAGTATTGGCAGCCCTTTTGAGACACGGATTCAGCCACATCTGAAAAGAAAATGAAAACAAAAAGAATGGGGCAAGGTACATTTCCCCTTGCACCCTAGCTTAGGGACACAGGTCCCCGCTAGGGCAAAAAATCATTTTTTTAAGTTCACAGAAAAATTCATGAATATTCACACATTTTGCTGTGTATTTCTTTTTTTAAATAGCACATGTGGTCCACCACACTTGCTTGTAATTTAGCCCTCAGGTGGGCCAAGTCCAAGGAGAATGCTACATTATAATGTTGAGGAGGGGTAGCACATAGGGCCCCTCTCCTAAAGCCTTCAAAAGCTCCAGGGACCACTATCTCCCTGTGTGACATGCAAACAAAATGTAGGGGGGCTGTGTGACCTCCCCAGGCTCGGACCACCACCTTCCTGGGGCAAGGGCAAACAGAAATTCGGGGAGGGACCACAACCTCCCTGTGGCTAGAAAATAAAATTATCACAGGGGTCCTGGGGACCGCTAAAGGGCCCCAGGGACCAGAATCTCCCTGGGGCTACAATTTATAAAAGTTAAGGGGTGGCCATAAGGCCTCCCAGGCCCCAGGGATCACCACCTCTGTGAGGCTGCAATTCTTAGAACTACAGGGGGGCTGCACTGCTTCCCCCAGACCCCAGGGATAGCCACCTCCCTGGGGCTGCAATAAGATTAAACCCCCTGCCCGGGAACTACCACATCCCTGATACTAAATAGAAAGGAGTGGGAAAGCACAGCTTCCCTCCTGGATCCAAATATGGCCCTGGGGACCACCACCCTCAAGGTTCAGCCCTGCTACCTCCCGAGGTGCCTACCCTCTAGAGGTAGCTGTTTGCTTTTGCTTGCTGGGATCTGTGACAGCTCCAGCCATGCAAAATCGAACACTCCGCTTTTAGCAAGCAGAAGCTTTAAAAATGCTCACACTGTGCTGAAAGTGAAGATTTCATCACTTTCCCTGCCTGCAAACGTGGGCAGGGAAAGAGATTAAATTATTGCTCCTGCACGCAGGGAGCAGCATTTACAGCACGCCCCTACATGTGGGAGCAATACTGCTCCTCAGGAGATGGGAACAGGTCAGACCGCAGGGGCCTTGATGCTCCTCTCATGGTCCCTTCCGTCAAAGAACCTGAAGCAATTACTTCTGTAAAGTACAAATCATCCAAGTGTGTTTTCAATGCCTTTCCACCCTGTAAAGTTATCTGATGAAGAAACTCAAAGAAGAATCACAATATCAATGTTACAGACACACAACTTCACTGGAGACATTACCTCAGAGCCTTTTAAGCAGCTGTTGTTTAGGAGCTGCATTATACATATACCCAATAAGGTAGCACTTACTAATTAGGCAGTAGAAAGTACTCCAGTTGTGTAGACATTCTGCAGAAAACTGTGCCTTCTTCTTGGATAAATACACTGGGCAGGATTTATTCTGGCACAATGCTCATTTCACAGAAATAAAACCTCATCGGGAATCATTTACCAATATAAACAAAGCAGGTGGTCAAATTGAAGCTCCACTTCTATAAAGTACTAATTATCCAATTTCTTATGCATGGTGAAGGCAAAGCAAGTGTTTTATCTCTCCATTTCAACCTTGAAAAGGTATCTGTGAACCTCGATGGAGCTGTTTGCAAGCCCGCCATGCATGGCAGAAGGCCATGTGTGGCACTCGGGTTAGGTGCTTATAGTGGGTTGCAGACAGCACCTGCCGCACACAGTCGAAGGCCATGTATGGCACGAGGTTGAATAGTTATAGGGGGTTGACCGCACTGCCGCTAACCTCTGCCACGTAAGGCTGTGCTCTGCGGTGGTTAGATTAATGTACAGTCATTAAAATTACTTTACATTAAAAAAAAAACATAGCAATTCATTGGAAAAACAAAGGTTACAGGGACTTTATGTTAGGAAATAGAAAAAACATAGAAATTCACTCAAAAATCCAAAGGTTACAGGAACTTTATAGTTAGGCTCACAGTTTAAACAAAAACAATCATAGAAATGCACCTGTTAGAGTTATCTCAAATAACTATAACTCATGCCCTATGGTAACTATTACTCACTCCTCCACCATGCCGAGTTTTTTGGCAAAAATGTTACTGCAAATATTACATTGATATTATCAATTATGTTATCAAAGATGTCATGAGCGACATAACTTATGGGGTAATTAGCAGTGCATGGCAAGAGCACGATTTATAGTTACCATAGGGCACGAGTTATAGTTACTTATAATAACTCTAAGTATATTGTCTACATTTATACGGTTATGTGCGTGTAAAATTTGAACCGAACTATAATGTCCATGTAACCTTAGTTTTTTTTGTGAATTTCAAAGGATTTTTTAAATTCTATTTCATAACTATATGGTCCCTGTAACCTTTGTTTTTTTTTTGTGTGAATTTCTATGTTTTTTTTTTATGTTAAGTAAAATGCCCACCGCAATGCATGGTGGAAGGTGAGTTGGAAGCAGGGCCTGGCCTGGCAATATGCTGTCCCCACCCAAGCTTGCTGCTCGTACCCTCCTCCTTGCCATCCATTGTCCAGGTCCATGCCCCAGCTCCCTCATTACAGCCCTGTGGGCCATTGTTCTGCCCTTGCCCTTCCCGCCTGCCCTGAAAAGATAGCTTGCTATGCCATCCACTTCCTCCCTACCCTCTGTTTTCTGAGTCCATGCACTAGATCCCCCCTCCTGCTCTGCATTGTCCGATGTGCTGTCACTGCTATCAAATTTAGCTTGGTAATCCTGCCCACTCCTCCTGCCCTTCTTTGTCCAATTCTATAACCCATGATTGCCCTCCTGCTTAGTCTCTGTGCAAAGCTTACTGCCCCTACCCCCATTTCCTCTGCCCTCTGATGTCTGTGTGCATGCAATTGCACCTTCCTTTTTGCCCTCCCATGTCCCATGGACCTGCCACTACCCCTCATATTTACTCTGAGTGTTCTGTTGAGCTGCCACTGCCCCACCCATCTACCAAACATGGTTAGATGACTTCCACCTGTCGCTGCCACCTCCATCCTGCCTGTCTGAGTCCCATGCCCCTAGTCCCTCTCTCCTGTCCTCCATGGTCTATTTTGCTGCAATTCCCTTCTGCCTTCCATGCTCTGTTGTGCAGCAACTGCTCCTCCTGCCTACCTTAAGTAGTCAGTTGTGACGGCCCTTCCTCTTTCCTCTTTTTCTCTTTCCTCACTTGCCTGTGTCCAGCATTTGACCTCCATGGTCCTTTCTGCAGGACCCTGCCCAAGCCCTCTGACCCACCATGGCTGCTGTGCTGCCACTAACCCTCCCACTTGCTATGCATGGCCTTCCGTGCTGCCACAGCCCCTCCCACCTGCCCTGTGTGGTCAGCTTGCTGCCCCTGACCCCTTTTCACCTTCCCTCTGTTGTCTGTGTGTATGCCATTATAGTCTTGCTGTTGCCATCCATTGTGTGTTTTGCTTCCAGTGCCCATCTTGCCTGCCTTCCATGGTGAGCTTTCTGCTCCAGCCTTGCCCCCTGCCCTCCATTTTCCAAGTGTAGCCCCCTATCTCCTCCGTCCTGCCTTGTCTGGTTCATTCTTGTGGCCCTGCGCCCTTCCTCTGCCATTCATGGTCCATTATGCTGCAATTGTACCTCCAATCTGTCTGGTATGTCAGCTTGTTACCCTGGCCTCGCCCCCTCTGCTCATGTTACCCATGTGCATGTCCAAGTCTCTAACCCATTCCTCCTACCCTCAGTGATCCAATGTGCTATACTTGTCAACATTTTTAACTTGGTAAGAGGGAGATAAAAAAAAAACATAGGGAATTGATTTTTCCCATTGACTTACATTGAAAAAGAAGAGATTTTAGTCAGGAGACTGATACAAATAAAGGCCTTTGATCTTACAAACATTGTGAGTCTCTTGCCTGAATCGGGTCTTTTGGCATGTATGGTTGTACTGCCGCTGCCTCTTCTTTCTGCTCTCGATAGTCGATTATATTGCCACAGCCTCTGTTGACTGTTCTGCATAGCTGGTTTGTTGCCTCTGCTCTCCTTTCCCCTGCCCTCCATGGTCTGTGTTGCTGCCATTGGTCCCTCCCACCTGGCCAGCATGGTCAACTTGTTGCCTCTGCCCCCTCCTCCTTGCCCTTAATTATCCATCTGTGCCCCTGACATCCGCCTCCCTACAGTGTTCTAATGAACAATTAAATTGCTAATGTGCCTGATGTCATCTTGATGTAATCAAAACTGTAATACATAAAGCATTTCCTTAAATAATTATAACAATGAAATGAAATTAATTATTCCCATAGAAATTATGGATAGTGCTCTAAAAAAATAAAATGAGTACATATTTTCGGAGTTCTCAAATAGGGACAAGGCACTTTTAAATTATTTGCTACCTTGATGTTTCTTTCATCCAGTTGATCATTGGATTACATGTTTCACTTAGGAAAGAGAACGTGGGGTTATGGCCAGAGCTGCAGATTTTGCAACTGGGGAACCAGACTCGAGTTTTGGCGTCAGCTCAACATCCTGTGATTCTGGGCAAATCACTTAATCTCCCCATACCTAAAGCCCAAAAGGAGTGTCCCCTTGTGCAATGTAACTGATGCACATGTAAAGCACTCCAATACCTTCGGGTTAAGTCTGTGCTTTATAAAACTACAAAATAATTAAATAAATAAATAAGTGTTTTGCCCACATCTGTCATTTGGCTATACTTGGGCTACATTTGGGTGATATTTGTGCTACATTTGGACTCTTTTAATCCCTGGTGGTCATCTTGGGAGTCTTATTAGTTATATAGGTCCCTAATCTGCTGATTTCCTGCAGTATCCTCAGTAAAACATGTTTTCGGTTTTCTACTTTGATTCCATCAAGATGGCGGTCAGATTTGCCACACATTTGCCATAAATTCAGAATGCTAGCACTCAAGCTGCTCATTAGAACACAGTAGTAAACTGCTGATCACCAGGGAGTTAACTGGCAGTCTGCTCCTGGTGCTGAAAATGCATGTTTCTGTCTGCATGTTAGAATGTTTTAATGAAATAGAACAGGAAGATATTTGAGAACTTACTTAAAACGTTTCCTACTTTTTCTTTCTATAGCACTTTTCATAATTTCTATGACAAAAAGAACCCCCTCATTTTGCTTTTTTCTAAATTAAATATTTTACGTTTAACTAGTTTGATTCAATCAAGATGGCTTTAGGTGTGCCACCCTTTTGTCATAAGTAAGTCTGTTAGTGCTCCAGTTGTGCTTTAGAACACTCTGGAAGGCTGCAGTAGAATGCAAGGGAATTAACTGACAGGCTGCTCCTGTTGTAAGTACACCATTATGATATTTGAGAACTCATTTAAGACATGTCCTAATTTTTCTTTCTATTTCACTAACCATAATTTCTTTGACAAAATCAACCCCCTCATGTTGCTCCTGTTTAAGTGAAATGTTTTAGGTTTTACCAGTTTGATTAAATCAAGATGGCTTGAGGCGTACCACACAGTTGTCATAAGTAAGACTGTTAGACCTCTAGTTGTTCTGTAGAACACTCAGGCAGGCTGCAGTAGAACACAAGGGAATCAACTGGTAGTCTGTTCCTATTGGAAGTACATGTTTTACTGAGAATGTCAGACTTCATTCTTATATGGCTGAGATAAATAATGTGAATTGACAGACACTATGTTCTCATTTTACCTTTTGGAGTACCTTCCGTAACCTCTATGGGAAAATCATGAGAGAACAGTTTCCTCTCAAACATGATTAATGAAATCCCAGAAGAAGGCTTTTTCACAGGGTAAAATCATCTTAGCAACAAATGATTTATATTGTAACTAAAATCTGTTATCACCATTTCTAGGTTCTCCTTTCTGCAACTCTCAAAACCTGTCATTCCCTACAATGCATTTCAACAGAGTGCATTTGTATATATTGGTCCCAAGATGGCTGCCATCACTTTCTGGTTCAAGTGTTGACAGCCAATCAGATCTCACCATGAGATCTGTGCATGGGCTTTTACCAGATATACACATTTCTTTTCCCTTTAGTATCTCAAAAAATACTGAATGGAATTATACCAAATACCAAAAAAGTGTACTTTCTGGACCAAGAGCTACCTTTTTGGTGCAATTCTGTTCAGCAGTGAAATTTCTATGGAAATTAGCAAGGGAAAACACACTATTTTTGACCCTCTCTTTTTTCCGGGTCCTGCTTGGGAAATCAACCCCCGAAACGTTCCATGCACGACAAGGCCCTAGTGGACACCTTTTTTAGGAAAATTTCATTAAGATTCATCAAACGGCACCAAAGATATAGCCACATAATATATTCACTTAAAAAAAAACGAAAGTTAGAGGGACATTATAGTTAGGCTCTGAATTTACTTGCACAGAACCAACGAAATTCAACAGTTATAGTTATGGTTAGCTGAAGTAACTATAACTAGTTCCCCAAGCACTCTGTGCGACAGTGTTTGTGGCCTCTCTCCTAAACATGGTAATATTGGCTCATACCCAATTAGCAGTTTTAACTTACTTATAATTATAAAGCAAAGTGCACTAAATGTACCTAGGTCCTCTAAGTAAATGCTACTAGTGGGCCTGCAAAAAAGAACTGATGATGGACGCAATGCTGAGCATTGCCAACATTCCCCGAGTCCCAAGGATCCGGGTTTAATCCATCATTTTTTTTGTGCCCACCATGCCTCCCCAGTTTGGATCAAGCCATATGAAGATCAGTCTTGACCCTGTTCCCCATGGAAACAGTCCAGCCAAACTGCCAAGCAAGGTCCCCCATGGACCACAAAAAAGCTTCCTGATCCTGGCTTATGGGTATTAATGCTGATTTGCCAATCAACGAATTACCTCCGTACACGATTCAGGAACCACAAATCAGCAATAATAATTAACAGAAACTTAACCAGCCTGTAGGCAATCATTTTAACCTTGTGGACCATTTACTATCAGATTTGAAGATTTTCCCTGTTGAACATGTTTTAAAGGAAGAACTACTGGACATCAGAGAAACGTTCTGGATGTACCGTTTAAAATCACTGCATCCAGATGGACTGAACATCAATGGTTAGCAGTGGTAACGTGCGCAAAGTCTTAAAACCAGCAAAAACAGAGTCAGAAAAGTGGAGGGAGCCGGACAAAAAGCTGGGGGATGACCACCCCACGGATGTCAGGTCTAACAGTAATGGATGTATGTATATATATATATAGATATAGATATGGATACAGATGTAGATATGAGTATAGAGAGATATGTATATATATATATATTTTTATATCTATATCTATATAAATACCTTTATTTATATAGATATAGATATATAGATAGATGTATATTTCCCAGTGATGGTCACCACTATAGATAGTTAGTGGTTAGGGCCTGGTTGCAATAGGAAAATAATTTATTGTTTTCCTAATAACTTTGATGCTATTCGACGAATCTTCACGAAACTTTCTACAAACATGTTCTTCCACCTCATCTCCTCCTGGAATATTTTGAGGTACTCCATCAAGCAGGGAGGTAGAAAAAAGTAGAGGGGCCCAAAATGCATTTTCCCCATTCATTTTTCCATAGGAAAATAAACACACTTACAGACCAAAAGGCTGAACTGATTTAACCCAAATTTGACCGAAAGCTAGATCATGGTCCAGAAAGCATAATTGTTTTGATTTAGTGCAAATCCATTCAGTAGTTTAAAAAAAATGAAGCCTCAAAGCCTCAAGTCTTTGGAAATATCAAATCATGTGGATCTGCAGAGCTCACAGATTTCAAGATGAGATCTGATTGGATGCCACCACATCAACACCGATGCGACGGTCAGCATCTTAGGACTTGGGAAGCATTCCTGAGTCCTAGAAAAAAGTGTAAAAAAATAAGAAGGGGCATGGTAGGGATACCCTGTCATCATAGGCCTGGTGGGGTTGTCACCGTGGGCCCAAAAACATAGGGGCAGATTTAAGAAAAGTAATGCCGCACCTAGTTCAGCACTACTTTCCTTGCACCCCTTGGTGCTCCCCTATCGCCATCATGTATGCATCATATTCAAATTACGGTGGACCATGGCTCAGGGTAGGGGGCAATAGCATAATTTTTTTATGCTATTGATGTACTCCTGCAGAGTACATAGTGGCCCATTATAAATAACCAAAGCCCCCTTTTAATGCCTGCTCTGAGCAGGCGTTAAAAGTGCTGAATAAATGCCGCAAGGGAATCTCTAAGATTTCCTTGCACCATTTTTTGCACCCCCTAATGGGGGGAATGCGCCCCTATGCATACATTATGCTTGGCGCAGGCATAATGTGGCACAAGGATTTATAAAGTGGCACAATGCATGCATATGACACAGGGGAAATGCCACTTTAGCACTGCCTTAGCGTAAAGAAAATGACACTATGGCGGCACTAAGGTGTTTCTAGGGGCTCTTAAATCTGCCCTATATTCCTTTGCATTGTGCAGCAAAACTGAAGTGTATTTGAGAATCCATGGCAAAATTTAAAAAAGCACAGTCTATAAAAAACAATACCATGAGGTGGGCCAGGGCCCGACTTATGGAGCATTTGTATAGTTAGCGGAGGGGGTTCACCATGCACAGCTAAAATGTCGTGCAGAACCCCTAGGTAAAAAAAAATCCTGTAACTCACAGTTGCCCATCATCTTCCACTGGATGCAACTATTAGTCTTAGGCAAAGGAGTAATGGGGAGCAATACAGTCCATGGCCTCTTGTTCCTGTTCCAAATGTGAAAAAATACCTTACCTGCCATACTTAGCTGACCCCCCCCCCACTACCTTCCCTGCCTTCCTTCCCCGTCCTGCAACTGTGCATTCTGCCTTCAGTCGAAGCTGAAACTAGCACTGAGCTGACAGGTTCCCAGGGAGCGTTGTCAGACTGGCCTGAAAGGTCTTCATGATATAGCAACGGTTGGGAGCGAGTTTTGTCATCACTGTTACTAGGAAATATCAGTGAATTACCAGATTTAAAAAGTGGTGTAAACAATAGAGGCTTGCTGCTGAATAAATGTATAGGAAACCGTTTATTCAGTTGTGGTGGATGTATGTTTGTAATCAACCTGTCAACATTATGTTGAAGTATACAAAATGCTCTTTCACATTTTTTTGAGAATTTGATTGTGAAAATTCAACAAGTTCTGAAACATAACCTGTTGAAATTTGAAAAGAGGGTCTAAATATCTTCACTACATGCACGAGGTTAGCTGAGAAAACCCCAACAAAAAATAATTTGTCTGGGTATATTCTTTAGAATGTTTTTTCCAGAAAAATCACCTGTAATCCATTTTACGCAAGTAGCTTCTCAAGAAGTTGTCAGCGTCACACAACTTTGCCAACTGAGGTTTTCTTCTGCAACCCTAGTCACTGATCCAAATAAAATGGCGGACAACATAAAATATCCCTATTTGGAGGTCAAATAAATTAGTATTAAATAAGTACTTCTGCAAATTTATGACTGAATTGCACTTCTGGGAGTCACACACCAAGCTCGAATGATGCAGCCATTACTTCTTGTTAGAATGATACAATAAGTACTACTGAAGTTTACAATAGTGGAAAGTTCTGGTCACGCTAACTTCACTGGAAGACATATCAGAGCCTTGTCATGTATGACATATATTTACCCATTCTGGCATTTCTCCTACAGCACAATTAGTGCTCTGAGTAATAAACTCAAGTTATTAGTGAAAACATTCATGTTCTAGAATAAAATGCACTATCGTCGTAAATGTCAGAACTGTGTGAAGGGCTCCCAAATCACTTGGGACCACTTGACAGCTGTTAATGGCCTGTACAAATAGATCTTTGCCATGGATACTGTGTCAGAGGATAGATTGTTTCCCAGAAGAAAGCACATTTTTTTATTTTTTTATTTTTTTTATTTCTGAGATAAACTGATTCCGCACCTGAAACAATAAACTGTGTGAATGCAATATTTTTCCAGTGAGTAGTGAAATACAAGAAGTGGCTGGACATTTTAACCCTACTGTGTATTGTTACATCTGACAGGCTGCAACTGTGACACACTGCTGGAACCTTTCCTCTTTACACTTTAAGGGCCTGATTTATAGTTTGGCAGATAGCCTATGATCTGTCAGGGTGGCGGACTGCCGCCCTGCCGGACTACCTGCCCCCATACGCCTACCCAGCGGTGATCTCTAAAGACGCCGCAAGTTTGGCGTGTGGCTCCTGTCTTTCATGAAGCAGCACACAAAAGGTTTTTAATTTTTCAAAAAAAAATTCCAACTCAGTTTTCCTGCTAGATTATGCTTTCCAACAGCAGAGCCATTATGGGCATTGCTATTGGAAATATGATGGTTCTCCAGTGGTGTTACAAAGGCCCCGGCAGTCCCTGCAGTGGGAGGAGCCCCTGAGCTCCAGGGGCCCCCTCAGCACAGTACCCTGGGCTGAGAACTTCTGAGTAAGCTCAGAGAGGGGTCACTCCATGTATTTTGCAAGGGTTCTCCCCCCCACAAGTTTTTTTATGCCACTGTGGTTCTCCAGACTCTAAATAAAATGGGTGGCCCAAGGGTTTGGCAGACAGTGTACACTCATAGGCTGGTATTTCATTAGAATAATTTGTAGTCATCAAATTCAAACTAGGCAGCCATCTCTGACCGACACACATCTAACATATATCCACAGCCATTGGAATTATGCAATTACTGCCTAATTATAAAAGACCTTAGGTTGGAACATAATCCACCATTTGCCACATCATTTGCAGATTTCATTAAACATATCTTGGCTCAATGGGATACAAGTTACAAAACAAAAAGCCTCACTTGTCAAATTAGATCATTAGCATGAAGAGTGCTTCCCAACAATGAGCGTATTCTGAAAAAAAAGGAAGCAATTATACTCGTGCTATTATCAACTACTGGAGCTTTTCCACATAAGGGTTCCACGGATCAAAGCTTAAGTTGTGTGTTGTTTGCACTCGAAGCACTGGGGTGCAAATATACTGTTTTTAATATGTACCCATGTCCATGTTTCTTTTTTGTATAGCTAATTCACCCACACCACACAACCCTTCTCAAGTAATCCTGATGAACAAGTAGAGCAAACAATGAGAAATTATGCTTTAGCAGTGCAATTGGCAGTTCGGAAGGTGTGGTAGTGAGCTTGTGATTTTTCACTTTTTCAAAACTTCAGTGGCTAAATTTTAATTTTGCACACACCGGTGAATTTTATGGCTGAATTTGTAAACTTAAATAAAATAAGTTTTTGTGTCCCCAACATATATGTTAATATGGTGCTCAGACATCCAGAGACAACAGGGAAACATTAATTCCAACAGTTACATCAAAGAAAAATCTGTAGAGCTAACAACTACCCTCATGAATAGTGTCATGTTGTTTCAGGTGAACCGAACCGGAGGAGAAATGGTGTACTCAATAAAAAAGCAAAACATGTGGTTAAACCAACAGAGCAATGCAGCTCTCTACAAGAAGGCCTATTGAAACCAAGCCCTTTACTTGTTCTGATCATAGCCTCAAAAGAGGCAAAGAAAATATCCCTTTTTTTCCTTCAGCTTGTGCAAGTAAATTCTGATAACTGTTAGGTGAACTTACTTTGTAACGGGCACTGAGATGCTCTGCAGGAAGAGCCACTGGCTGCAGTAGTGCAAGTAAAGCCTGACAAACCACATTATGGCCAGCAACATCATGATAATCCAGAAATCCTTGGAGCGATATTCTGCCAGTCCCAGCTCGGAAAACACTGCCCAGGTTACAAACTGGGTATGTTTGATGATTCTTCTGTATGTTTTCAGTTCAATTTTTGACTGGCGGCTGAAAACAAAATGCGACACATTAAGCATATGGTGAAAATTGAAGATGTGTTCTTGTTTAGAGCAAATGGGTCAGACTTCCAAAGTGCAAAACAAGTGCAGTGCTGATTTCAGCGTAACAATTGCAATGAACGACTAGCACAAAAGGAACCTTATTTCACAGGTTGGTTGTTGCCGATGTTGGTTTTGCCCCAGTTCCAGATTGAATTTGCTGTGGCAAATTGCTCTGTATCAGCTATATAATTTGATGATTGATGTGCAGTGAAAACCATTGTGGGTGTGCCATAGCCTTATTTTCTTTTGATAATTTATTTACAAGGTGACATGTATAGGCTAACTATCAATTACCCTTAGAGGTCGACATGGATCTTTGGACTCATATAGGGGTGAGATGATTAACAACAATGAAATCAAATCAATAAATATCACTTTTCATATTGGAGTCAGTAATTTATATGCGGCGTGACCCATGCAGCTATGAATTACCACACCAGTTTACTAAAGCTCAACACATTTATTGACCTCTAGATTAACAATGCTAAAATCACTTAAACCAAATGCAAGACCAAATGATTAAAGTACATGAATAACACAGGTTGACCAAATCTTCTAAAGAATCTCATTCTAGGCAGAATATTAATCATTAAGCATTCAAGAACTACCATACAAAGTAACAACAATAGCAAATGAATGATAGAGACAGAATACATTTAGTTATCAAAGATAAATTGTTTACAAGCAATTTATACAGAACAGTCAAATTTAGAATGTGACATCCTTATCTATTACTCTACTGCAATAAGTATTTTTGGGCGTCATGCAAGACGAAAATTAATTTGAAAAACATCTGATTATGGCACTAACCAAAAATAGTAGTTGGATTTCTAAAAGAGAAAACAAAAATCTGCAAGAAAGACAAATGCACATTTTGGTTATACCTCTCCTAAATGGATCAGGAGGCAGGCAGAAATGTCTTCATCAGTGGAGCATCTTCTGGTCATCTTCATTGGGCAATGACAATATGGGAACAGTTCAGTAATGTTTGGCCTTAATGCATCTGAACTATCAGTGGCAGAAAACTAAAGACACAGCACATACTTAAACTAGCAAAATAAAGAAATCTGTAATCAGATGGGAGCTGCATGGCACAAGGAACAGGAGAAACTGCTCTTACATCACCTAATTCTTTTATATTAAACTCCTAGAAAGCAACTAGCCAAAACTCTATTGGTAAGTCTGTGGGGTGGTTTAGATCAGAGCCAATTAAATTCACTCCACATGCTCAGCTGTATCCTTTCTTCATTTTCTTCATTCACAATTGGCTCATCATCTCCCGCTGCCATCACCACTTTCCACAGTAGAGTACAAATGTTGCATTTTACACATAAGCCTGTTCAGAAAGTCAGTAAACTATTGTTCTAGGGTTTATGCTATCTCGCAGGAAAATTAACAAATGTTGCAATATACGAATATAACTTTTCAACAGTGAGCAAGTCAGATAGGATGCTTAGAAAGTCATTTTCTGCAAAGTTAGCAATTTAAACATTGTTGTTTAATTTTTTCTAACAGGAGGCCTTTTTAAACCAAATGCTAAAAGGTGTAGCATAAAACATTTAATAATATTTAAACTATTAATCCTTTTAGTACATATTGATATTCATTTTTCAGTACATTTAAATATACACCAGCAAAATACATTTCATTAGGCAGTTATTTATTATTAATGTCAAAGTAGATCATGGCTGCCACTATAGTGGTCATGTTTTCCAAAACACTTGTTTTCAGTATTTCACATTTTAAATCCATGTTATTTCGTTTTAGTAGCACACTTTTATTAATGATATATACGCTCCAGCAATCCTTCCTCTGACGACTATGTGTATTGTCACAAAATATACCTATTAATACTTGTATTAATACGTGTGTTAGTTCAAAGTTTAGTTTGTCTACAATATCTATAGTTTTTCATTTTTCTCCAGGTTTCAGTTTGTCTCAAAACATGAAAATATCTGCTTCTCATTTTCTCTAGTTTAATTTTTTCCCCTTTTGTCTTTTAATCATTAAGTACAATTTGTAAAATCTGAATTATGCAGCTAACACATACAACCACAATTAATAATGATTTCATTATTTTTCCCACAATAGCCTTTCCAAGATTACCCAGCCAGTTTTTTCACTTTTGTAACACTTTTGCCAACATTTTCCCATACCCCTAGCTCTTTCAGATCTTTGAAGTCTGAATTTGAATCTGCCAGGTCCTAATAACATTTCTAATTACTTTACTATTGTCAGGTATATATGTACAACAATGTTTCATTTTCAGCATCTGGCAGAGTCCGCCCTCCTTTGCTAAAAGGAAGCCTAACACAAGGCGATTCTAAAGGACCATTGATCTGACCGAAGCCAAATCAGTATCCATTAAAATTACAGCTCCACAAAAATCAGTTAACATGTTCTCCACAATAGTAGACAACTTTCTAATTTTCAGATCATTCAGAATGACTCCTACAGAAGGAATAATTGCTCCAGATCTTGGTTTCTGCAATTCATTCAAATTATGTGTGCCATCTAAATTGTCAAATTGATCAATCTTCCGGAATACAAATCCCAAATCACAAGTCCCATACCATTCCATTTGGAGACTATATTAAGCATTCCTTCCACAGATGGAATAAATCCCAGGAATGACAGGGTCCTGTCCATGTAGCATAAAGTTCCATGTATTCCTAAAAAGAACTACATGTCTGCACTCACTCATTCCCACAAAATTAGCATCAGTTCTGGATTGAGGTCTATAAATACACAGTTTCCTTACATGCTGGTAATCTAAAGCAAGATTCCCTTGGGTTTTAGTTTCACTAAATGCATAATCATTTCTAAATATCCTCTTCACTAACCCTTTCTCTATTTTCTCCTCCAATACTTTTCTCCTTTCATCACTTTGATCGAGAAAATATTTTTCTACTGACGAAAGCAAGCATGTTAAGTTATTGTGGTGAGCATAAGCAGTGTCAAATGTTAGTGTAGGCTCAAAGAAGCCACCTACAATATCAATGTTTTCTCTTTAGCTATTTACTTAAATGCTGATTACTTGGAACAAATCAAGATTTGAGTAGAAATAGTGCATGTACTCTTGGTTACAAAGCCTTGTTAGTAAAAGACTACAACTAATTTCATATGTTAATGGCAAGCTATGGTAAGTAACTCCTTCCTACACTGATGTAGGAATCTGCATACAAACATAATATTTTCCCACATTAATCGTCTCAAAATATCCATACAAAAAGCAATAGAAAACTTTAGAAGAAAGTCATTCCTGTTAAACTTTTCTAACTTCGAAAGCATAGTAGTCTCTAAAGAACTAACGTAACTATTTTCAGGTGTATGATGAACTTTCATACTCACTATCAACATCAAACATACTAGCACACATATAAGTCACAAAGCAATACACTTTGCAACACCTAATCCTTTTGACATGATTATGATTGTTATCCATGACCTGTAAAGAATCAGAAAGTAGAAGAGTAAGAAAATAGTTAACTATGCAGACAAATATTTAAAAATCTTTAGTCTTCTTTTGCAGTTATTTACTGCTTTCAGACTTTTCTCCAGAACTTTGTCAAAACTGGTTTAGCAGCTTGTCTAAAATCAGTTCCCAAAGTCTCTTTCAGCAGAACATAGTCTATTGGACAGTGATTATTACTTTAAGCATGCAACGTCTCTCTTGTTCAGCTGGCAATGTATTTTTAAAATTCAATTCAAAAGCAATTTCAAGTTCCAAAATATTGATCTGGACATTCGCAATCAAAACAAAAAGACAGAAATTCACGTTGCCACTCATCTGTTGGAAAATATGCCCATTTAGTACTTGAGTATCTTCGACTTGCATCTCTTCTTCTTTTGGATCTCCGATTTACTCTTATTTCTTCTTCACTCAGGCGTTCATCTGTATCTTCTCTTTTTGTTGAGTCTGGTTCTTCATTTATAGTCAATAACACATCTGGAACCCTCCCACGTGTCTGCAATTTAGGCCACTTGTCTTCTTTCACAGTTTTCTTTGACAGCGTAATTTGCATTACTGGACTTACAACTCTTCTTGATTCGGCAGGATTTTGACCTTGACTTGATGTACCTGCACCGTTAGCTAATTCAGGAGGAGTCAAATCTGCATGACTTTGATTCAGCTCATCTCCATCCCCACCTGCTTCAGGAAAAGTGATTTGTTTCAACTGATATTCCTAAATGTCTGTTTCTGGGAGATTCCTCCTCTGACTTAAGTCTCCTGCTATATTTGCTGATGCTTGAGCAATTTCAGGTACCTCTATTTTATCTCTTAGAGGAGTGTTCATCTTGTCTCTTAGAGGAGTACCTGGATCTTCACCAGTTTGCACTGTCTCTGTTTCTGTCTCTACAGTCTCTCTTGTTGTTCCTTGAGACTGTTCAATAGTTGTAGGTACTCTCAACAACTTTTGATCACCTTCCAGTGGATAGGGCACCTTTTGAGGATGGCTGGTGTGAATCCAGTTCTGAATCCCAGCACACTTCACAGCAGTGATGGTAACCAGTGCGACCTGGTGCCGACCCTTCTACCTGGGTTCCAGACAAGTGTTCCTCACATGCATCTTGACGACCACCCAATCACCAGCATGCAGACTATGATACTGGTCTTGGGAAGGCAGCATGGTTATAGCTTCCACTTGGTGAGAGAAAGAGCGAACTACATCAGCCAGACTCTTGCAGTAATCCAGCACCATGGGGCCATTTCAACCTCGTTGGTCTTTTCACAACTATGACTGCTGGCAACCCTCCGTCCTTTTCTGGGCAGAGAGCCGCCAGCAGCCATACGGGCGGTCAGCGGGGAAGTGGAGGTTGCTCCACCTCCACCGCCCCATCAACAGAACACCGCCCACCGAATCACGTTACGTGATGCGGAGTGGCAGTGCTCTGTTGACGGGGTGCTGGCGGCGGAGCAGCCCCCATGGATCCCGCCCCCTCCCGGAGGATCAACGGACCAGGTAAGTTGATCATCCGTTAGGGGAGGGGGAAGGGGGTGTTGTGTGTTGTGTGTGCATGGGGGTGTGCGTGTGAGTATGAAGAGGGGGTGTGTGAGTGCGTGTATGCATGCGGGGGTGTAGTGTGTTTGGAAATGTGTGCGTGTCTGCCTGTATGTATGTCTGTATGGATGTGTGCGTGTATGCCTGAATGTGGGTGTGTGTGTATGACTGTGTGTGTGTTTGTTGCCATGTTTGTTCGTGTTTGTGCGGGTATGTGTGTTGGTGGTGTCTGCATGCGTGTCGGGTGTGTGTCTGTGTAGTGATGTCGGGGGTAGGGGTGGGGAGGGTGGTCCTGCCACCTTTGGGGTGCGGCAGGGGGGTGGGTTGTGTCAGGGAAGGACTCGGGTGGGGGGGTGGCAGACCCCTATCAGTGCCAGGGAAGGGATTCCCTGGCACTGAAAGTGCTTACCGCCATGGATTTCATGGTGGTGCCCAACCCCATGAAATCCATGGTGGTCAGCCGGGTCATGATACTGCCGGCGGTCTTGTGACGGCTGCCGGGCTGGAGACCCAAGTCTCCAGCCCAACGGTCGTCTCCGCCCTGGCGGTCGGTTCGGAGAAGTGGCAGATGACCATGGCGGTAACCGCCATGGTCATAATTCAAATTTTTCTACTGCCAGCCTGATGGTTTAGAGTAGTCAAGCATTCCCAAAGCTGGTGCTCTGTACAAACTCTCTCTCAGCTCAATAAAAGCTTTCATAGAAGCTTCATCGAATGGTGCGTGGTCAGACATTTCTTTGTGGGTCAGTCTTTGAAATGGCTTTGAAATAACAAAAAAATTGGTAATCCAATTGGCAACTGTATCTCACCTTTCCCAGAAACATTCTGGCATCTCTTTATGTAACCAGAGGGTTAATTTGCAAAATAGCTGTTACTCTCTCTTTGCAAACTTTCCTTGTACCCTACTCTATTTGGTGTCCCAAATATTTCAGTTCTTTCAGACAGTACTGTAATTTTGCTGGGTACACTTTGGCCCTCATTACAACATTGGTGGTAAATGCCGCCTACTGCCCTGCTGATGGCCGCCAACATATCATGAACGCTTCGGTATACCGCTACATCCCTGGTACAACATCAAAACCAGCCAGGGGCGCCGCAGACAGTTTGGGAACCACTGACTGTGGAAATAGCTAAGTGGTTCCCAAACTGTGTGTGGCGCCCCTGGCTAGTTTTGATGGCGCACCAGGGAGCCGTGGCCCCCAGTTTGTGAACCACTGCGCTACCGGTATTATGACCCACTCAGAGAAATCTGCCACTATATAGACACCCACACAAGTCCGCCAGCCAAAGGTCTATGATAAATTGGCTGTACCAAAACCCACACGGTTACGCGAACAGAAATACGCCCACAGTATCAGGACCCACGAGTCACTGCAGCAGTCTTTCAACCGTGGTAAACCATTGGCGGTATACATTGCTTCACTCAAATACACACACACTAACAAAACTACAACACATTGGACAATTCAAAATACACACACCTGACACACATACACACAACACACCCACACACTCAGACCACTATAAAACACACACCCACATTACCCACAAACCTTTCAATGAACATAAAAGATTGATAACTGAGAGAGAGACAAGCCAGGGGCACCCATTCAATTTGTGGGACAGCACCACAGAACAAGGGATGACATCAGGAAGAGGTGGAATGACCTACGGGGTAAGGTGCTTTCCGTGGTTGCAAGACACCAGGTAGCCATAGAGAGGACTGGCAGTGGATCCCCACCTCCTCGCCCACAACTGACAACATGGGAGGAGCAAGTCTTGTCAATTATGCATCCTGAGGGCCTCACAGGAGTAGCAGTGGGACTGGACTCTGGTAAGTCAAATCTATACTATTATATCCCCCACCCTACCTGCATGCCATCACAAACTCCTATCCCTACCCTCACATCTATCACTCCAACACCTGACATATACCCCACTATCACAATCCTCCCATCACAAAACCAAGCCCTGCATGCCACACCAATGCATGGACACCCATCACAGACCTGCATGGACACCCATCACTAAAGCATGCACATTAGAGAGAATCACCTAGCCCACAAAATCACCACTTACACAAGGCAAAGCTGACAGGGCAATCACAACCATACAGGGAAACACACCCATGCACAAGATGGCACACGCAGATACAATACCACCGCATTTCAATCCCCACAAGACCCCCACTCAACGTCACCGGAGAGGAGGTGCCACCAACATCCAGCCTCTTGCCCCCAGAAGAGGGCCACAGTGATGACAGCAGCTTGCACTCTTGGATCACGATGACCAACCTGGACCATCAGGGACCTCTGGACAGTCAGTTGCCCTGCCACAGTCCCATACCACCACAGAGCCTCCCCCTTCGGAAAGACCAGCACAGCACACACCCAGCGGGTCCATACCTCTGTCCCCAGGACACATCAATCAGCAGTGTGTCCACCACTACAGGGCCCCAGGTAACCCCACAAACACAGCACGATCAGGGCCCTTGGGTCAGTGGCAGTGGGCACACGGTTCAGGGGACAGAGGCACAGGACAACAGGGAAGCTAGGAGGACTGCTGTGCAACAGAGGGAGGATAGGTCCAGGAACCCACTCTCCACGGGGCACTTGCAGGGATCCTGGGAGCATACCAACATTCCCAGGAGACCTTTGGGCCAGATACTGTACAAGTTGCAGGAGACCCAGCGGATGGAGGAAGGACAGTACCTGGGGATCAGGAGGACCTCAAACACATCCACACCATCCTAGTCACCATTGCAGGGGTGCTGGCTGACATGGACAACACCATAAGGGAGGCAGTGGCACACCAACGGGCCCCTGACACTAGCTACAACGATGAACAGCCCTCCACCTCCGCCGGTGCTAGTGGATAGAGGCCCCACCACAGGACCAACCGGCCCCCAGCACCCCACCCCCTGCAGAAGGAGAACCACCCCGCAAATGGTCGCTGCGATTCAGGCAGAAGCCAGAGAACATTGCCAAGACCCCAGCCAGGAAATAAACTGATTGTCAGCCTTCAGTTCCACTCTGTCACCCTGTCCACCTTGAACTGCTATTGCTCCCCTACCTATGCCCCATTGGACAGTGCACCTGTGATACCAATAGACTGGACACTACCCTGGACTTTCCTCCATCAGCAACCCAGCCCATTTCAATACCACCTCCACTTACTTGCACAAAAATAAACACCCTTGGAACTAATACAAGTATTGAGTTTGTCAACTGTATGCATTAGTTCAACAAGCTGTAAACATTGCAATTCAACTGTACAGTCATGTATACATAGGTATGACCTGTAGTGGGGAGCAGGGAAGACACCAGGAGCCAGAGTGGAGCACATAGATCTGAAAATAGAGATGCCAAAGGGTACAGTAAGTGGGCATACAATATGGAAATTCAGGCTGTACAATGTCCAACACAAAACTGCAATGGAAAGTGAAGTTACAGTGTCTTACCTGTGTGTCACTGGAAGTACTGTTGTATGAGTGATTCTCTGTTGTCCACATCTTCTTCCTCTGCCTCCTCTTCCTCACTGTCCACAGGCTCCACCGCTACCACAAGACCATCTCCAGGCTCATCTTCCTGCAGAAAAGGCACCTGGCGTCTCAAGGCCAGGTTGTGCAACATGCAACGATGATCTGGCATACCTTCTTGGGTGACTAGTACAGGGATCCACCTGTCAGATGGAGGCACTGGAACCTGGCCTTCAGGACCCCACAGGTTCTTTCAATTATCCTCCTTGTTTGCTCCCATGTGCCTCATTGTAACGTTCCCCTGCCCTTGTCCTGGCATTCCCCACTGGGGTCAGTAGCCATGAGAGGTTGGGGTAACCAGAGTCACCTGTAAATATTCGATGGATACCTGTTAGAAATACACTCACCCTTAGGGACAACCCCACACCCATATACCTACATCAACTGGGTGAGGACCATGGGCTCACCTATTAGCCACACCCTGTGCCTCTGGAGTTGAGACATCACATATGGAATGCTGCTATTCCTCAAGATGAAGGCATCATGCACAGAGCCAGGATACTTGGGGCCGTATTTATACTCCGTTTGCGCCGAATTTGCGTCGTTTTTTTCGACGCAAATTCGACGCTAAACTAACGCCAACTAACGCCATATTTATACTATGGCGTTAGAGGCGAATAGCGCCAAAGTTCCCGGAATGTGCGTCATTTTTTAGCGTGAACCCCTTCCTTGCGTTAATGATATGCAAGGGAGGCGTTCCCGTCTAAAAAATGACTCCCAGGCCTTTACGTGGTATTTATACTCCCGGGCAAAAGAGACGCCCGGGAGTGGGCGTGGCTAAAAACGGCGCATTTGCGCCGCTTTTTAACGCCTGGGTCAGGCATGGCGTTAAGGGACAAGTGGGCTCAAAATGAGCCCAGAGTGCCCTCCCCTGCCCCCAGGGACCCCCCCTGCCACCCTTGCCCACCCCAGGAGGACACCCAAGGCTGGAGGGACCCACCCCAGGGACATTCAGGTAAGTATTTTTTTATTTTTTTTTAATAATTTTTTTTGGCATAGGGGGGCCTGATTTGTGCCCCCCTACATGCCACTATGCCCAATGACCATGCCCAGGGGACAGAAGTCACCTGGGCATGGCCATTGGGCAAGGGGGCATGACTCCTATCTTTACAATGATAGGAGTCATGTTGATGGGGGATGGGCGTCGAAAATAAATGGCGCAAGTCGGGTTACGACGATTTTTTCGACGTAACCTGACTTGCCCCATTTTAAGACGCCCATGCGCCATTTTCCCCCTACGCCGGCGCTGCCTGGTGTACGTGGTTTTTCTCGCGCACACCAGGCAGCGCCGGTCTGCTTGCGCCGGCTAACGCCATTCAATAAATACGGCGCCCGCATGGCGCTTCAGAATGGCGTTAGCCGGCGCAAAACTTTTTGACGCTAAACTGCGTTAGCGCAGTTTAGCGTCAAAAAGTATAAATATGGGCCTTGGCATTCACATGGGAGATGCACTGGTCCATCAAACACACCATCGGCACATTCAGAGAGTGATAGCTTTTTCTATTCCTGAACACTTGTTCATTCCTCCTGGAGTGGGGGGGGGGGGGGGGACAAACACTACATGTGTACCATCAATGGCACCAATGATGTTGGGGATATGTCCCAGGGCATAGAAGTCAGCTTTCACTGTGGCCGGATCCTCCACCTGCGGGAAATTAGATGTAGCTGCGCATGTGTTTCAGCAGGGCAGACAACACTCTGTTCAACACGTTGGAGAACACAGGCTGTGACATCCCTGATGCCATGGCCCCTGTTGCTTGGAAGGAACCACTTGCCAGGAAATGGAGCACTGACAGTACCTGCACTAGAGGGGGTATACCTGTAGGCTGGCGGATAGCTGAAATGAGGTCTGGCTCCAATTGGGCACACAGTTCTTGGATTGTGGCCCTATCAAGTCTGTAGGTTAGGATATTGTGTCTGTTCTCCATTGTCGCCAGGTCCACAAGGGGTCTGTACACGGGGGATGTCTCCATCTCATATTCATCCTCAGCGGTTGGAGTCTAGAGAAAAAAACGGTGAGCAGAGGGTCATATTCACACATATGTTGAAATAATGATGCATCTCTTCCTTTACAGAAACAGTATGTGATAGCAAGAGTCAGTTGATGTGCCAATGTCTGCTGTGACACAGTTAGGCGCCATGGCCTGTGCCCCCCTGAAAAGGCGGATGCCTGACCTGTGAGGAGAGACAAGTGGAAATGAGGTAATTCCACTGGTGTTGTGTGTCATAGCGATCGGCGGTCGATGACCGCGGCGCAGCTGAGCATTGGTTAACAGTAGGCCCTGTGGGTTCCAGGAGCCAATGGCGATGTACGTCGGCGGTGACGATACGCACTGCCGTGGACATGACTGCCATTTTCTAACTGTTCACTCACTTGCTACCTGACCTTCAACAGTAGAGGACCTACACTGCAAGTGCTGCTGTGACCTGTGTCTGGAAGCGACAATGGTTCATGTTTCTGGGGAAAGGGCCCCTACCTTCACTTCGGAGGAGTTGGAGAGACTGGTGGATGGGGTCCTACCCCAGTACACTTTACTCTATGGTCCTCCAGATAAACAGGTGAGTACACCGTGAGCATGATGCGTGGTCAATGTATGTGCGTAAGGGGATGGGAGGGCCATGAGTATGACAGTCCAGACGGTATGACTAATCCCTTTTCTGCTGTCTTTTTCCTGCAGGTCAGCGCCCATCAGATAAAGGGTATTTGGGGCCATATTTATACTCCGTTTGCGCCGAAATTGCGTCGTTTTTTTTGACGCAATTTCGACGCAAAACTAACGCCAACTAACGCCATATTTATACTATGGCGTTAGAGGCGAATAGCGCCAAAGTTCCCGGAATGTGCGTCATTTTTTAGCGTGAACCCCTTCCTTGCGTTAATGATATGCAAGGGAGGCGTTCCCGTCTAAAAAATGACTCCCAGGCCTTTACGTGGTATTTATACTCCCGGGCAAAAGAGACGCCCGGGAGTTGGCGTGGCAAAAAACGGCGCATTTGCGCCACTTTTTAACGCCTGCTCAGGGCAGGCGTTAAGGGGCCTGTGGGCTCAAAATGAGCCCACAGGTGCCCTCCCATGCCCCCAGGGACCCCCCCTGCCACCCTTGCCCACCCCAGGAGGACACCCAAGGATGGAGGGACCCACCCCAGGGACATTCAGGTAAGTTCAGGTAAGTTTTATTTTTTATTTTTTATATTTTATTTTGGTGGCATAGGGGGGCCTTATTTGTGCCCCCCTACATGCCACTATGCCCAATGACCATGCCCAGGGGACAGAAGTCCCCTGGGCATGGCCATTGGGCAAGGGGGCATGACTCCTATCTTTACAATGATAGGAGTCATGTTGATGGGGGATGGGCGTCGTTAAAAAATGGCGCAAGTCGGGTTAAGACGATTTTTTCGACGTAACCTGACTTGCCCCATTTTAAGACGCCCATGCGCCATTTTCCCCCTACGCCGGCGCTGTCTGGTCTACGTGGTTTCTTCCCACGCAAACCAGGCAGCGCCGGTCTGATTGCGCCGTCTAACGCCATTCCATAAATACGGCGCCCGCATGGCGCTTCAGAATGGCGTTAGACGGCGCAAAACTTTTTGACGCTAAACTGCGTTAGCGCAGTTTAGCGTCAAAAAGTATAAATATGGGCCTTGGTGTTCCATCACCAAGGAGGTGCAGACCCTGGGGGTCTTTGACAGGCAGATTACCCACTGCCACAAACGGTAGGAGGACCTGCGCCGCTGGGCAAGGAAGATGGCAGAGGCCCAGCTGGGGCTGGCCTCCCAACAAGGAAGGGGTGCCCTTCGTACCCTGAACTCCCTGATGTTCCCCATCCTGACGGCAACGGTAGTGTTGTTGCTGGCATTGACCAAGTGTATCCTCTGTCTCTCCCCCTCTTTTTGTTTTGTCACCCTGTCCTTGTGTGCATTAGCAACATCTGGCAGAGGAGCAGAGGCACTGGCGATGGAGGGAGATGCATCCCACATGGGCCTGGAGGCCGAATTCACCGAGGGTGAGGGCACCAGTGGGACAGAGGGCGAGGGGAGCACCATGACAGAGACAGGAAAGGACACTACAGACAGCGAGTACTCCTCCGATGGAAGCTCCCTGGCGGTGGCGGACACCTCTGTGCCCACCCCAACAACAGGTACAGCTGCCACCCCCCTACCAGCAACGCCTTCCCAGCAGCCCCTCAGTGTGTTTCCTGTGCTCTCTCACCCAGGAGGGTGGGCATCTGGTTCACCCCAGGCACCTCAGGCCCTGCCCCAGTCAGCCCTGCAGCCCTCAGTGAGGAGGCTATTGACCTCCTGAGATCCCTCACTGTTGGGCAGTCAATCATACTGAATGCCATCCAGGGTGTCAAGAGGCATTTGCAACAAACAAATGCATACCTTGGTGTGGTGGCCCAACAGAGAGCATATCAGGCTCTGGCCTCCGCACTGATGGCAGCCATTGTCCCTGTCTCCAGCCTCCCCCCTCCAACTTTCTCTACCCAGTCCCAATCCCCTCAGCCCCAGCCTACCCCAAGCACACCTTCAGACAAGCATTCACCCAAATCAACACACAGAAGTGGCTCAGGCAAACACAAGCACCACACGTCATCTCACAGGCACTGACACAAGCACCATCCCCATGCAGACACACCAACATCCACTGCCTCCACTGTGTCCCCCTCCTCCTCGTCGTCCACCTCCCTCCTAGTAGCATCTCCACTCACACCTGCATGCACTACATCCTCATCCACTACCTCCATCACAAGCACGCCCATTACTACACACCCCTCACTGGCAGTCACCACCCCCACATCCATGCACATGTCCCCTGTATCCCCCCCACTGTGTCTGTGACCCCTCCTCCCAAAGAACATAAACGCAAGCACACACCCACCCAACAGCCATCCACCTCACAACAGCATCCAGCTCATGCACCTGCACCCAAACACAGCAGACTGACACTACCTACAACCACTTCCTCTTCCTCCACTCCCAAACCTTCACCCTCTTTCCACCAAAAATGTCCCTAAGAAGCTTTTCCGAGCCAACATTGACCTCTTCCCTACCCCCCGTCCTTCACCTCTGGCCAGGGTGGCCAGAACCCAGCCCAGCACCTCAGCCACCAAGTCCACGTCCGCTGAGGTTTCTGAAGCTGTCAGAGGCTCTAATGGGGCACCTGTCAGCCCAGCCAGTGTGCCACCAACCCCTGCCAAGGCCAAGAAGATTCCGCCACCTGGCAAGGTCAAGAAAGGGACAGCATGCAGCAAGGAGAAGGAGCTACAACCTCCCAGCAAGGCTGCGTCAAAGACTCCAGCTGCCAGACCCAAGGTGACACCACCATCTGCCAAGGGCAGGAAGGGTCACAGAACAGCAGCCAAGGCACTTCTGCCATCCGAGCCTGCAGGTGAAGGCCTGGTGGCTACCAGCACAACCGCCAGCACCACCGCCAGCACCTCCACATGCACCGCAGCCAGCACCGCCGCAAGCACCGCCACCTGCACCGCCACCTGCACCGCCACCTGCACTGCTGCAAGCACCACTACTGTCAGCAGCAGAAGACCCAGTGGGCAGCCGTCTGAGGGTGCAGAAGAAGGGCTGGAGCCTCCCCCCACCGCTGGCAGCACCAGCACCTGCACTGTGGCCAGAACCGCCACCTGCACCCCCGCAAGTTCCCCCGCAAGCACCACCACCTGCACCACTGCTAGCCCCGCCGCAAGCACCGCCACCTGCACTGCTGAAAGTGGCACCACTGCCAGTAGCAGCACCAGTGGACAGCCGTCCGAGGCTGCAGGGGAAGGGCTGGAGCCTCCCCCCACCACTGGCAGCACCCCCACAAGCACCACCACTACCACCACTGTGCAGCCATAGCCGCCGGCGGATGGACTGTAGCCCTGCCTCCATGGAGTATCATGAATCCTGGCCACTGCAAATCTCGTGGCTCTGACACCCAGGTGAGGGACTGTGACCTGGCACCCCCCAAGTGCTGCATCACAGGGCACAAAGCCCCCTCCAGAACCAGTGAAAGAATGCATCCATTCACCCTATCCTTGGCAGGATAAAGCTCAATGGCCACAAACCCCCCTCCAGAACCAAAGAAGGAGCCAACCACTTGAGAGACTGTGTCTTTGCACTCCCCAGGACCAAGCAGTGGGCAAACCACCCACTTGAGAGACTGTGGCTTTGCACTCCTCAGGACCAAGCAGTGAGCAATCCACCCACTAGAGAGACTGTGGATTTGCACTCCCCAGGACCAAGCAGAGGGCAAACCACCCACTTGAGAGACTGTGGCTTTGCACTCCCCAGACCAAGCAGTGGGCAAACCACCCACTTGAGAGACTGTGGCTTTGCACTCCCCAGGACCAAGCAGTGGGCATGTAGCCGCCTCCAGGAGCAGTGGCGTTGTACCATCTTCTGGCTGAGGTGCTCCCCTTCCCCACCCCCTGAGGTGCCTGTGTGGTTTCGACCTGATGCCCCTGCAGTGTTCTCTCCATTTTGAGGCAGGAGCCAAGTGTGGGCTTGGTCTATGTGTTTTGGCCCAGTGGACCACGGACTATTTTTGTGTGGACATTGTACCTCATATTGTATATATTGTATATATTGTACATACTGTTAATTTATTTATGTATGTATTTCTACCTATTTCTAATATTACACTAATTTGACTCCATTCCTTTTGTCCTTGCGTTATTCCTGAGGGTTACGGGGTGTATATGTAAAGTTGCTTCATCTGTTTGTGTGTATAGTGTTGGGGGTGAGCATGGGGGTGGGGGTGGGGGTGTTGCGTGTTGCATGTGTGTTACTCTCTTTTTCCTCCCACCCTTCCCTATGTGCTAGGTGCAGTACTCACCATGGTCATCGTTGCCGCCATTGGTACTCCTGGTATATGAGCAGATACAACAGCATAGGGAAGACATGCAGCTGAGGCTCCATGGCGTCCTGGTTCTTCCTTGAGTGTCGAGAGGTGAGTTGTTTCCCTTCAAAGTACTGTTTCCGCTGTGCTTTTGATGGCATTGGTAAAGCCCTGGAAAAGCTGGCACATAGGCAGGTTGTAATGAGGTGGGTGGTACATTGTCTTCCACCTGGCTGTTGGTGGTTACCGCTGCAGTGTTTGTTGCTACCACCGTGGCGGTCGGAATGTTAAAGTGGCTGTATCTGTTGGCGGTTTCCACCGTGGTCATGATTAAATTTTTGGTACCGCCGGCCTGTTGGCGGTATTACCGCCACTTTAACACCCACCGCCAGGGTTGTAATGAGGGCCTTTGTGTCAATTCTCTCAAAAATGATTCAATAATGCCACCTGATTGAATATTCACGGTGACTCTGAAAAAGCTTGTGGGATTCTGCACCAACACTATAACCGATTGCAGAATTTAAAACAGAAGAGAAACTGACCATCCTCATGAAGAGGCACAGATAAAAATGGTTGGCTCGGTTCACCACCGTGAACCATTCTGCATCACACGGGATCTGAAACAAAATCACTGCTGAATTTGGTACCACTGGACAACATTTAACCACTATATCATTAATTTTCCTCAAATCTTGGTTTTCACAAACCCATAATAGGAGAATTGCATGGGCTGCTCAGCATTTCTTTCAGGACTCTGCTTCACAAAATTTGCAATCACAGGAGTAACACCTTCAATTACATCTAGTGCCATTTGATATTGTGGAATTTGCAGAAAAACTACATTAGGCTTGACTGTGACTTTAATTGCTTCAACTCCTTTGATCAGACCAATGTCTTTCCCAGAAAGGTCCCAAACTTTTAATGCAACTGTACTCTGTAAGTCAGTAGGCAGGTCTTGCACTGTAAATGAAGGATAAAAACTAATCAGTGTAAATGCTTCATTAACGGAATCACATTAAGACATCTAAAAAGAAAAAGGGAGCACACTGCCTTGCATTCAAGCGGAAAATACCCCCAAGGCATCATGGTAAATTTAGTCATTTAAATATAAATAGCGAGAATTTTCCAAAAAATTATTCACGCTAAGTAGGTGCAGCGAGTGCCGAATCTCTGGACACGTGTACCTGAGTGGTACAAAAACATGTGAAGACGTTTGGTGGCATTTCAAGCGACCCCTCCAGTTACATATGCTCTCTTCTGATGACGGCCGAAAGCCAGAAACACGTGTCCAGAGATATGGCACTCGCTGCACCTACCTTAGGTGAAAGACTTTCCACAGCGATACGGCACTTGCTGCACCTACTTAGGGTGAATAATGTTTTGAAAAATTCTCGCTATTATATTTAAATGACTGCATTTACCATGATGCCTTGGGGCTATTTTCCACTTGAATGCAAGGCAGTGTGCTCCCTTTTTCTTTTTGGATGTCTAAATGACGACTCCCGTGAGCCTCTTGCTGACGAGCACTGGCGATGCACCTGTGCGCCTACTGAGTGGTACAAAAACCTGTGGAGACGTTTGGCGGCATTTCAAGCGACCCCTTCAGTTACATATGCTCTCTGCTGATGACGGGCGAAAGCCAGAAACACGTGTCCAGAGATACAGCACTCGCTGCACCTACCTTAGATGAAAGACTTTCTACAGCGATACGGCACTTGCTGCACCTACTTAGGGTAAATCATTTTTTGAAAAATTCTCGCTATTATATTTAAATGACTGCATTTACCATGATGCCTTGGGGCTATTTTCCACTTGAATGCAAGGCAGTGTGCTCCCTTTTTATTTTTGGAATCACATTAAATTTGCATAGATGAATCATCATCATTATCACTATTCGTCTAAAGAGCAATTCCATTATTTGTACAGGTAATTGAACATTTTGTTTTGCATAATAAATGTCTTCGTAGCAAGGAAACTGGACTTGAGTCACAGACTACAAATTTGTGCAAATCTTCAAAATTGCCAATTCTAACAGGAACTGGTTCAGTAATCAGGTTTGTCAAGAATTGATTTGCAATGCCTACAATCTGCACTGTTTTCTCAGAAAGTGGCCTTTTAGGAACTTCTACAGTTCCTACTGTAGAGCGCGTAGCTCTTGTATCAACTTGGAATGAAACATCATGACGCATTACTTTTCCATTTACATAAGGATCCTTTTGGTCTACTTCTAATAAAGCTACTAACACACATTCTTCTTCATCCAAACACTCATTCATCACTTAATCATTCATCACTTCTTCATTCGATTCATCTTTACTGGGAAGAATGAACTGCTGCACTATGTGATTAATTTGATTTAACTTTTGACCTGTGTTCTGCTGAGGAAGCATCATCTACTGCTGTACCATTGGAGCTTGAGGTATCTGCATTTGTTGCTTTGGTAAAATCTGTGTTTGGGGCTACATTTGCTGTGACTGTGGCACCTGCAAACTTGGCACCTGTATCTTTGCATCAGTTGAGGACTTTGCATTTGCTGAGGAATCTGCATTTGATTACCATTATTCTGTACATTTAAATTAGGACCTCTCATTCTCTTTCCTCTCAAATTTGGGAAAAGATTGTTTTCATTCATCTGGGTAACAACGCCCTCTTGTACCATCATTGGACACTCCTGTTTCCAATGCCCTACGTTTCTGCAAGTGTGACAAGGTAACATCTGTTCCATTGTCTGCATATTACCTGTGTTAACAACTCTATTCAAATCAATACCATGATTTCCATTTCCACTACCACCACGACCTCTACCTCTAGCCTGTCCCTGATTTTGAAATACTTGCATATTTCCCTGCTGCTGTGGAAATATTCCCTGCATTCCTGATTGTGCCGCTTTAATCCGCATCACCATTGCCTTTTCCTTCAATTTCTTCTGCTCCGTGTCAATCTCATCACTACAGTATTTAGCAAATTGTAATACTTCATCAACTGGTTTTGCTTGCCAGCAAATCAAATGACTCTTAAGCATCTGGCTAATTTCAAGTCTCGACCTTTCAACAAATCTAAACACAATATGAATCATTTATTTGCGCTCAATTGTTTCTATACCATGGTAATTTATAAATGCTTGCAGCAATCTCTAACAGTATGCATGTATTATATCTTTTGCTTCCTGTGCTGTCCTATCGATTCTCTGCCAATCAATACTTTTAGGTAAGATTTGTGTTTTCAGGAATTCAATCACTTTGTAATAATATTTCATTACAGCAGGAGATAGTGCGCCTGTAACTGGATCTCATGGAAGCTCTCTTGTTGGTCAATCAACACTCCTTTTTCATTCAACCCAAAAATCAGCTGGAACCACTATTTCTAACAGGGTATTAAAATCTTCCCACAGGCATTTTGCAAGCTTTACAAACCTATCTGTCTGTTACTACCATTCCACTGGTTTCTCTCTTAATCTTGGGTAGTCATTTGTAAATGACAGAATATCACTTCTGCTTTAAGGGACACGTACATAATTCCCTCCAGGAATTTCTCTCATTGGTAATATCTTCACTGGATTGTCAGTCTGCTGAGCATTAGCATTTCAATTCACAGACTCATTTTTCTTCTGATCTCTTTTCTTTACCCATCTGCCTTCCCATTTATCACCTAATGTTCCCCATGTTTGAATATTCTGAATTAATTCTTTTATATGAATTTTAATTCCCAGTATTCTCATGTTCTAAATATCGTTTGAATCAAATTCTGATCTCTAGCTTCTTCTCAATGGCTTTGATTTCTCAATTTCTATTTCACATTTCTCTGCAAGATCTGCTATTTCTGATGCACCAATCCTGCTCTGTTCATAACATTTTTATATATGAAGCATAACTCGTCTTCATTATGAGTCATATCTATTTAACTCAAGTGTTCGCTCAATCATTTCTTTTAATTCTAATTTAAGCCTTGCCAGATTCAATGAATTTCCCCCCTCAGCATTTGCTTTTGCTCCATAAAAAACAAAGTTGAATTCATATCTTACTTTCCCAAATTCTGTGAAGTTCTGGAATAACTGAAATCAATCAGTGGACCTGTTTTGTCAAACGTCTGGTTCACTGGAGATATGCCTCCTGAATTAACATTGAGGGGGTCATTCTGACCCTGGCGGCCGGTGACCGCCAGGGTCACCGACCACGGGAGCACCGCCAACAGGCTGGCGGTGCTCCCTCGAGCATTCTGACCGCGGCGGTTCAGCCGCGGTCAGAAACGGAAAGTCGGTGGTCTCCCGCCGACTTTCTGCTGCTCGGGTGAATCCTCCATGGCTGCGGAGCACGCTCCGCAGCCATGGGGATTCTGACACCCCCTACCGCCATCCTGTTCCTGGCGGGTCTCCCGCCAGGAACAGGATGGCGGTAGGGGGTGCCGCGGGGCCCCTGGGGGCCCCTGCAGTGCCCATGCCAATGGCATGGGCACTGCAGGGGCCCCCGTAAGAGGGCCCCACAAAGTATTTCAGTGTCTGCAAAGCAGACACTGAAATACGCGACGGGTGCAACAGCACCCGTCGCACCTTCCCACTACGCCGGCTCCATTCGGAGCCGGCGTCCTCGTGGGAAGGTAGATTTGCCCTGGGCTGGCGGGCGGCCTTTTGGCGGCCGCCCGCCAGCCCAGGGCAAATCTCAAAATACCCTCCGCGGTCTTGCGACCGCGGAGCGGTATTTTGTCGGGGGTAGACTGGCGGGCGGCCTCCGCCGCCCGCCGGTCTCGGAATCAACCCCTGAGTGTCTCCATCTCTGCATTTGAATAAAATATATTCTGTACATTATTCTCATTATTTCCCTGGGTAAACAATGGTATAACAGGACCAATAGTACCAGGTAGTGTTAATGCTTCTGGACTTGATTGAACATTCTGATTTCTTGAGTATATTACCCCAGAATTCTGACCTGACAGAATTGAAGAATTCAACTGTGATATTGTTACAGGTGTATACCTAGGCACAGTGTGAACCTGCACTGGAGCCATTGAATTAGGTGTAGGCTCCACCTGAACCATTATTGGTTTCTGAAAAATCTGAAATATCTGTGATGATTGCACCACTGGTATTGTCATGTTCGATGCAGAACTTACAATAGGAATTGTAGGATAGACTACAGGTAGCTCAACCTGAGTCATAGGTGTCTGAGTAACTGTGATAGCAGGAACACTAGTTGCAACTTGACTCTGTGTTACCACAACTGGTACTGGAGCACTTGGACCAGGACTTGTCTGTTGAGCTACTTATGGTGGAGGACATCTTCTCAGTAACGGCATTATAAATTCATCATCATCTGAGTTATCATCAGAAGTCAACAATTTCCTAGCCTCATCTGACTTTGACTCATCTTCTTCAGAAGAGTAAGGACTCTTCTTCTTGGACGTTAGTCTAACACTGCTCTCCTTCTCTTGTGTAATTGCAGGAAACATTCCAATCCCCTGTAAAGTTTCAGTTCTCCAAGGGCCAGATGTATCAAAGATTCGTTTTGCATTTCTTAAATAGCAAATTTTAAGAAATCACTATTTAAGAAATGCAAAATGGATGTATGAAATTTGCGATTCGGTAATATCAATTTCTTAAAATTCGCAATCGCTATTACCGAATCGCAATTCGAGAATGGGACTCTGTTCATCTCTATGAGCCTGTCGGCGCATAGGTGTGAATGATTTTGCATTTCCCAATTTGTGAATTTCGGTTAGGAATTTGCAAATTAGGTAATGCAAACCCCAGGGTGCTGGGAGCCTAAGGTCCCCTCTGATGTACCCCCAAAAAATATTTGCGGAAATGTGAAGCACAGCTACATGTCATTTTTAAAAATGCATTAATAATGCATTTTAAAAAATTGCACATGCTTACCACCAAATTGGATTTGGTGGTAATTGCATTTCCTAAATGCCCAGTTCGCATTTAGGAAATGCTTGATACATGTGCTTTGGAAATCGCAAATAGGAATTCCCTATTTGCGATTTTCTATTTAGAGAATTGCAATTTGTGATTCTTTAAATGGGGTCGCAATTTTTAGGAATCGCTATTTGAGCGATTCCTTAAAATTGTACAGCGAATGCCTTTCAAACATCTTGAAAGGCATTTTTGCATTCGCAAATGCCCGAACTTTGTGATCCGCACCATTTGTGAATGCAAAACAGCTTGATACATCTGGCCCAAAATTTTCTGCTCATTGTCCCATCTTGCATCGAATAACGTCTCATCAACTTTTCTCATTCTCCTCTCAAATTTCAATTTCTCTTCTTGTCTGGCCACTAACTCCTAAATGGCTAAAGCTTAAAATTGTGCTGGTCAAATTCTTAAAAATTCTCATGTTAATAGTTCCATGGGCAGGAAATGCTACGCTCCCTTCCTTCTGTGTAATTTTGCACCATTGTTTTAACCAAATTCATGCTGCGGTAGCTTTCTCTTCAATTACAGTATCTGCAGGTGTACCTTCTGGTGGGGAAATTTCTCCTACTCTAACTGGAATAAAGGTATCTCCCTTGAGCACATGCTTTAACACTTTGAAAAAAATCATTTTTACTTCGATCTGGTTTAATACTAAAAGTTAACTTCAAAACAGGAAGTAATTCAATCACAAATCACACTAGGAACGCTGGGAACATCGCCAAACAAGCATTGGCAAAACCAAATTTCATTCAACCAAGCATTGGCAAAAACAAATCTCCTAATTTGTCTAAATAACATATACTCCTACTGGGACAAAGCCAAACCACCTATTGTGATGTAAACATCCTTTTTTGCTACCAAAATCTGCGGGCGTGTCATAGCCTTATTTCTTTTGATAATGTATTTATAAGCTGACACTTATGGGGTAACCATCAATTACCCTTAAGGGTTGACACAGATCTTTGGACTCAAATAGAAGTGAGATGATTAACAACAATGAAATCAAATCAATAAACATCACTTTTCATATTGGAGTCAGTAATTTATATGCACCATGCCCATGCAGCCATGAATCACCACACCAGTTTAGTAAAGTTCAAAACATTTATTGACCTTTAGATTAACAATGCTAAGATCATGTAAACCAAACGCAAGACCAAATGATAAAAGTGCATGAATAACACAGGCTGACCAAATCTTCTAAAGAATCTCAGTCTAAGCAGAATATTTATCAGTATGCATTCAAGAACCACCATACAGAGTAAAAACAATAGCAAATGAATGGTAGAGATGGAATACATTTAGTTACCACATATGAATTGTTTACAAACTATTTATATGGAACAGTTAAATTTAGAATTTTATATCCTTATCTCTAACTCTAATTCGATAAGCATGTTTGGGCTTCATGCAAAAAAAAAGAAGACGGAAATTAATTTGAAAAACATCTGACTGTGGCACTAACCAGAAATAATGGTTGGCTTTCTAAAAGAGAAAAAATAAAAATCTGCAAGAAAGACAAGTGCATATTTTGGTTATACCTCTCCTATATGGATCAGCAGGCAGTGATGTCTTCATCATTGGAGCATCTTCTAGTCATCCTCATTGTGAAATGACAATATAGGAAACAGTTCAGTAATGTTTGGACTTAATGCATCTGAATTATCAGTGGCAGAAAACTAAAGACACAGCATATCATTATACTAGCAAAATAAAGAAATCTGTAATAAGCTGAGAGCTGCATGGCACACGGGAACAGAAGAGACTGCCCTTGTATCTCCTAATTCTGTTATGTTAAACCTCTAGAAAGCAACTAGCCAAAACTCCATTGGTCAGTCTAAGGGGTGGTTTAGGTCAGAGCCAGTTGAATTTACTCCACGTTCTCAGCTGTAACCTTTCTTTATTTTGTTCATTCACAATTGGTTCATCATCTCCCGCTGCCATCACCAGTTTCCGCAGTAGAATACAAATGTTGCATTTTACACATAGGCCTATTCAGAAAGTCAGTAAGCTATTGTTCTAGGGTGTACACTATCTCGCAGGAAAATGAACAAATGTTGCAATATAAGAACATAACTTTTCTACAGTGAGCAAGTCACACATGATGCTTATATATACATTTTCTGTAAAGTTAACAAATTAACTGTTGCTGCTTTATTTTTTCTAACACTAGGCCTTTTTAAAACCAATGCTAAAATGTGCAGCATAAAATATTTCATAGTATTTAAACTATTAATCCTTTTAGTACCTATTAATATTCCTTTTTCAGTTAATTTATTTATAAACCAACAAAACACATTTCAGTAGGCACTTATTTATATTTATCGTCGAACTAGATCATGGGTGCCACCAGAGTAGTCATGTTTCCCAAAACACACGTTTCTTCAAAACACTTGTCAGTATTTCAGATTTTAAACATGTTATTTCATTTTGTTTTAATAACACACTTTTCTTAATGATGTTTACACTCCAGAACCTTCTAAATATTTGCCAATAATTGTCTAGTAATTTTCGTTTCTCCAAGTCCTGTTCTACCTCTTTATAGTCATTGCTTAATAAGGTGAGTCAGCACACTGAGAAAAACAATGTGTGTGTGGTAATCAAAAGAGTACATGGGATAAAGAGGGACAAGAAAAGAACATTCCAAGCAGCAGCAAGGAAAAGGTAGGCTTAAATTAGGGTAGATTACCAGTAAAAAAATAAATAGGGAAATTGCGCTCCTACCCCTATTATTCATCTAAGTTGTTTCTTACTGAAGATATACCAAAGCAGATCCAAGTGATTTAAATATCAAAACAGAGTTTACCAGAACCCACTATATAAAACAATGCTAGTATGTCCTGAGTAGATTATAGTGTCGATGCTCAACTCTGAACTCTATAATAAACAAGTAAATAATAATGAGTGCTTCACCAGTGAGCTCAACAGGAGCTCAACAGCACCTCAGACATTTAGGGTAACCTAATTCACTAAGCTAGAGAATGGGGCAAAAGCTCAAATCTAAATAACTTGACCTAAAATAAATTGCATGTTAGATGTGTTAGAGAGCAATACCTATGCTACATGGTGAGGTTTAGGCTTCCAAACAGTTGCATGACCTGCCCAAGATAATCTTAACCTCAGATTGCAGCCACTGACTGACCAGTAGGAGATGTTTTCTACACTACAACTTTAGGGTGCCCTTAGCCCAACATTGCACCTTGATAATGCTGGAATAGCCACACACCATCCTCTCCAGGACTACTGACAGCCCTGCCATAATGGATAGGACTTTCTATAGGAGGGCAATGGTTGATGTGTGTCAGTGCAAGGCCGCAATGTGGTGGTGGCCATCTCTCTGTCGTGCAGAGCAACAGGAATATTTTGTCTATGTTGAGCAGAGCTCTATTTTATCTGGATTTGAAAAACTGTTGGTTTTGCACTACACAAAGCTGTCAAAGTTTAGAAAGTCGGGCGGGATTGTGAAGCCTTTCAGTTTGCAGCATCACACCCCTACTTTCTTTATGTACAAAACGTGTTAAATATTTTGAAATCTTTTTTTTTTTAAATTATCACTCTCACTGACTAAATGTGAATGGTATTTTGTTCTGATTAATGTGTTCTGTACTTGGACCTATGCCATCTATCTGAGCAACCTAACAATGGAGAGTCAAGTGTAGAAAGTGGGTCTTTAATAACCTTTTCCAGTATGACGCAGTGGCATAACATAACCCTGGCAGCCGCGGCAGTGCAAGGGATGGCCCATATGATCCAGGGGCCCTATTTGCAGCATGCAGTCACGCCCCATGCAGGGACTGGCATTGTACACGCACCTCAGACTGTGTCAGAGGGGCTGGGGGCTTCCATGTGCTTCGAAGGAGGGTCCCCTCAAGTTTCATTACGTCACTGGTATGACGGTGTCCTTCTTCCTGGTGCACCGTGCCAATAAAGGTTAATGCCCTGTAATCACGTCCGCTACCACCTTAGCATATACTGTATTGACCCTAATTAAAATAACTTATTTTCACCAAGAATGTCATTTCTACTACTTGTAATTCAGCGAAGATAAGTCACTGTCCCACCTCTCCTTCACTGTCAGAGTGCAGTATGTGCCTGGGAATCTGAAAATTGCAGATAAGGTTCCAGAGTCGTACCAGACTCAATAGACTATTGAAGGGACTGCTACCAGACAAAAGACCTTAGAAGCTAGCATTGTGACCGATATGACCATGGTACAAACATCTCAGGGTACACCCTCCACTTAGGACAACCTACAATTCAAATTATTGAGGCCACCTGAAAAATAATGCCATTGGCTACTCTATCCGAGCTAGCCAATCATTTTGGGCTGCTGGCATCTGTATGGTAATCTCTTTCAGTAAGGGACATGGCAGAACAGACCGAAGCACTAAAAACAGATGAAATTATCCAAGTCAATGAAAGCTGTTTTAAGAGAGTGCCAAATCTGTCACTACAGAAAAGTACTTTCCTAAAATTAGCCATAATCATGTTCTTTCTGTGGCATGGTACATCGACAGCTACATGACCAGAAAAGGACCACGGGGTACTTAGTGATACTCCTTGAAGACATTTACCATGTAGATGCATTTTTATCATTCTCTTCATTTGGTGCAACTCTCTATGAGTTGGAACCCAACAGCATACAGCATTGATTAGTTACTGGAACCCATACACAAACACCAGCAGAACCTGAAAGGCATCTACAAAAAACACCTACAGTTCTAGCAAAGGTGATCATGCGATTTATTGATGGTACTCCCTTTTGAGCATCCCATGGGGTAAGTGCAGGCCTTTGCAGAAACCATCCTTGTGGCAGACACCCTGTTTGCTTTGTGATGCCTAAGTATACATCAAAACCAGAAGTCACCAATACCATACACCTGTTATTCAACGTATTTTAGTCTTTTAGGGTATTGAAAGGTCGACCTTCAATACTCTCCAGACACTTGCACATGTATGCACAATTAAATCCCCCAAACCAAAACAGAAATAGAAGAGAAATAAGCACATGAATCTTGGCCAATAGCCCAGAAGGGAGCCTCAAGTCAACAACCTGCCTCTGCCAATGTGGACAGGGCAGAGTTAAAGAGTGTAAGTGACCATATGAGGGGCAGAAACAATACAAGTTATTTTTGGGAATTCACCTACCATTAGTACATACTAGAAATGTACCAGTCATGGTAAAATAAAATGCATTTTAGTAGTAGGGAGCAAGTTACCAGACACCAGCGCCTGACAGCATCTCATTAAGCAAGTCCTGTGAGAAGGCAAAGGACATGAAGGTGATATTTTATTTTTAATGAATGTATGTACTATTAGAATACGTAAATGATAAACTGTTTCGATACGCAACATTGTAAGCAAATGAACGTGTTTACCCCTACTGGGTGTCGGACAGCCAGGAGCCGTCCGACGACATTGTGGGCACTTATGACGTACAGCTTCAAGCTGTCCAGGCACACATCCAAGGAGAAGCGCTGGCACTCCCCCTATGGGCAGCCATTTAACCCCTCCCCCCCACCAGGGAAGGCAGTGGAAGCACTTCTGCTGCCACACCTAATGCCCCCCATGGCAATCTGGTGAGGTTGGCATGCACCCAGTGTGCCAACATCATCAGAGCAGGTCGAGGATGCGCTGGAAGCAATTTGCTTCCAGCACGTTGGGAGAAGGGAACTCCCAAAAGTGAGTTCTTCTCTGGGGTGGTATGTTTTTAACAAAAAGCAGACACAAGGGGAAAGGAAAAATTTTTGGAGTAGATTCCTGCTCTGCAGTGGATTCCTGCTCATGCAAGGACTACCGTTGACCCTCGTGTGATCCATTCCTGTCATGGGCACTAGGCCCAGGCACAATTTGGTTTTCTGATTATAGGCTGCTTATTCCTGAAAGCTGGAAAGATGCTGGTTTTAGCACCACAAACCCTTGCTGATGCCATTTGCGGTGAATAATTTCTTCTGCAGCACTTTTTTCCCATTTTTCCCAAAAAGCCCAACATTTAGCTGTATTTGGCTAATGTCTCAGTTGCCTCCAGTGAAATCCACAATTCCTGGGTACCTTTAGAATTCCCAGGGTGTTAGAAAAAAGGACACAAGCTTGGCATGGGTAGCTTTTGTGGACAAAAATGTATGGGGGCCTAGGCGGAAACTACCCAAATTGCTAAAAAAAGGTTTTAGCACATTGGAAGGGGGGTGCTTAACAGCAAAGGAATTAAAACAAGTGTATCATACCAGGCATTACCGTTATCCCATTGCATTAATATGGACTGAATCCAAGAATCCATTACAACAATATGAAAACAACACAATCTAAACACATCCTTCTGGGCCTTGTCAAGTTGGGAACCATTTATGTTTGTTTTTCTGATTGCAATTGCTGTTCCTTATTCGGTGGTCGTGAACAGGCAAAAAGAAAACGTTTGGATGGCCCGCCGCTTCAGAATGGGCCTTCTGAAGCTGTACGGCAGCAGCAATGTCGGAGATAAGCCAACTGAAACGAGTTTCCATTGGTGGATCCCGCTAAGGCTCTGCCTCGAGAAACTCAGGCCCATATTTATATTTTTTGACGCAAAACTGCGCCAACGCAGTTTTGAGTCAAAAAAATTAGCGCCGGCTAACGCCATTCTGAAGCGCCATGCGGGCGCCGTATTTATTGAATGACGTTAGCCGGCGGCGCTGTCTGGTGTGCGTTAAAAAAAACGACGTACACCAGGCAGCGCCGGCGTAGGGGGAAAATGGCGTATGGGTGTCCACAAATGGTGCAAGTCAGGCTGAGGCAAAAAAATCGCCACAACCCGAAAAAAAAAAAAAAAATACCTACCTGGACTTACCTTAATGTCCCTGGGGGGGGTCCCTCCATCCTTGGGTGTCCTCCTGGGGTGGGCAAGGGTGGCAGGGGGTGTCCCTGGGGGCAGGGGAGGGCACCTCTGGGCTCATTCTGAGCCCACAGGTCCCTTAACGCCTGCCCTGACCCAGGCGCTAAAATCCGGCGCTAATGCGGGTTTTTTAGACCCGCCCACTCCCGGGCGTCATTTTTGCCCGGGAGTATAAATCCGACGCATATGCATCGGAGTCATTTTTTAAGACGGGAACGGCTACCTTGCATATCATTAACGCAAGGAAGGTGTTCACGCAAAAAAATGACGCTAACTCCATGAACTTTGGCGCTAGACGCGTCTAACGCCAAAGTATAAATATGGAATTAGTTTTGCGTCAAATTTGCGTCGAAAAAAACGACGCAAATTCGGCGCAAACGGAGTATAAATATGCCCCTCGGTGCTTCCTCCACTGCTAAATGAGGTGAATGAAATATGAAGTGTAAAAAACGAGGCATCTGATGATTTACGGTGGCTATCCTTTTACTGTTTGCCTCTAAAGGACCCTGCTACATGTTCTTTATCTGCAGAAACATAACAGCCAAGACCTCTCTCACCAAGTCATCCCACGAAAACAGATGAGATTCTCAAAGAATCTACTAAAAAAGTGTGTGGGGGGGGAGGTCTGCCTGGCTCAGCATTAAAATTAATGAATATCCTAAATGGTTACAGTGAGAGAAAAAAAAAACTTTGGTATTCATACAACAAATAAAATACTCTTCCTGCAGTCCTTCAATGTCGATCAGTTGTTAACCTGATCAGGAAAAATATCCATTGGACACATGAAGAACGTGACATATTTTGTTTCATTGCTCCGTAATGTAAGTAATGCAGTTGCCTTTCAGAAAGAACAAGCTGAGGTAAGCGCCCGGCTGACGTATTTTAGTTTATATGAAATGTAATGCTATCTAGCAAGAACATATAGGAGAGACAGACGACTAACCTCAGTGGCATGCCCCCCTATAACGCTGTATCTCTTTTAGCCTCATAAAATGTGCACAGAGACATGGCTATACGTTTAACCCTGAAAAATGATCTGCAAATACCCTTCTGAATTATTAAAAAAGAAAATGCTGGACACCGGCAGAAGTGCAGAATGTATACTATGTCGACTGTTGGAGCGAGCACTGGCCTGTGCTCCCAGAGTTGGTGTTTGATTGGCACTTCCATTAGAAATCCTATTGTCGCTTGGCCATAAGTCAGCCAAGCGGCCATCAGTAGGTATGAAATTATACACTTCTTATACTGTCAGTCTCAACAATTGTGATATGTTTAAGGAACATTTTTGTGTCACTTTACAGAAATGTTGAACCTGACGACAAAACATTCCCATAGTATGCTTACTAATTGTGAAACCACTCCAAGGAAAATAATGTTTATTATATGTAAACATATTTTTTCATAGAAAATAAGGAATGGTGTTAGAAATCAATTCTTTATCGAAATAAAAACTGGTTCCATCTTAAAAAGTAAAGCTCTCTTTTAGCAAGAATAGCTAATGGGTTCTCTTGAGGCAATGTTGGCTGTATGTCACGATAACGAGGTTAACAAGCATTTTCAATGCAACGGGTCTCACATTTGTTCGAGTTAGAGTTATTAGCGTTGTACAGAAAAAAAAACAATAAATTGATAAAGTAGTCCGGACACCATGCGGAAAACATCGAGGCTCGTATGTTTTTAGTAGTTTACCGGTACTGTGTAGGAGGGCTAAACACCGGAAAAGGCATGACATATACATGCCTTTCATAAATGAAAGCAAGCGGATTTTAAAAGGCATGGTCACAAACCAATGAAAGTGACTGACGTGACATGGGCGTAGTTAGAAGCCCAAAGAGAGATTACAGCATGGGACAAAGCTCTTTGCGCTTGACCCTAAAAAACTTGACTGTACTAGTAACTGTGGCTCACAGCAGTCTCCGTGGCTTCTCTGTCCACCCTCCTCCGATCCATGGTGCAGTGCAAACATCTCTGCTCCCTTTCTTAAATATAAAGGCCCATATTTATACTTTTTGACGCTAAACTGCGCTAACGCAGTTTAGCGTCAAAAAGTTTTGCGCCGTCTAACGCCATTCTGAAGCGCCATGCGGGCGCCGTATTTATGGAATGGCGTTAGACGGCGCAATCAGACCGGCGCTGCCTGGTTTGCGTGGGAAAAAACCACGTAGACCAGACAGCGCCGGCGTAGGGGGAAAATGGCGCATGGGCGTCTTAAAATGGGGCAAGTCAGGTTACGTCGAAAAAATCGTCTTAACCCGACTTGCGCCATTTTTTAACGACGCCCATCCCCCATCAACATGACTCCTATCATTGTAAAGATAGGAGTCATGCCCCCTTGCCCAATGGCCATGCCCAGGGGACTTCTGTCCCCTGGGCATGGTCATTGGGCATAGTGGCATGTAGGGGGGCACAAATAAGGCCCCCCTATGCCACCAAAAAAAAATATAAAAAATAAAAAATTATACTTACCTGAACTTACCTGAATGTCCCTGGGGTGGGTCCCTCCATCCTTGGGGGTCCTCCTGGGGTGGGCAAGGGTGGCAGGGGGGGTCCCTGGGGGCATGGGAGGGCACCTGTGGGCTCATTTTGAGCCCACAGGCCCCTTAACGCCTGCCCTGAGCAGGCGTTAAAAAGTGGCGCAAATGCGCCGTTTTTAGCCACGCCAACTCCCGGGCGTCTCTTTTGCCCGGGAGTATAAATACCACGTAAAGGCCTGGGAGTCATTTTTTAGACGGGAACGCCTCCCTTGCATATCATTAACGCAAGGAAGGGGTTCACGCTAAAAAATGACGCACATTCCGGGAACTTTGGCGCTATTCGCCTCTAACGCCATAGTATAAATATGGCGTTAGTTGGCGTTAGTTTTGCGTCGAAATTGCGTCAAAAAAAACGACGCAATTTCGGCGCAAACGGAGTATAAATATGGCCCAAAGTGCACAGCTGTCAGCACTGTGATATTAGGAATTGCACCTGTATGGTTGTGTGGTGATTTGTGTTTATTCATTCTTGTTACACCAGTTACCCTATCCTTTTCATATGCTTTTGCTTTGTGACCATCCAACAACTTTACATTTGGGTTTCCCTGACTTATTTTTCTTCAATGTGCGTGCGTGTCATCTGTCTTGCAAACAGCTGTTGTTGTTTGCCCTGGCTCCCATTCCCCCCTTCTCTTAGGCCCCATTCAACTCCCAGGTATCCCTTCCCACCCACGAAACCACATTGCTTCTATTGGGACGCTTTTCTAGTGTATGGGTGCTTCCATTATGCTACTAATATAATGTCCTTTTCTATATACTGTTTGTTTTGAGGGTTATATTCTTTTTTTTTGCTGTGGTATTGATTCCTGGTTTGTTTTTATCTATTCTTTAACTCCATGTTCATGTCTTTAACAATGACAGCAATAAATGCCTACAGACAAGTGATTTGTCGTTATTAGCGTGTGAAGTTGGTGTGACAAAATAAAACCTAGGAAGAAAGACAGAGGCAGTGAGAGGGAAAGAGAGTGCAAGACAAAACGACAGGGTGAGAGAGAGAGATAAGGTAGGAGAGAGAGACAGACACAGAGAGAAACACGAGAAGTGCGAGGGGAGGGGAGAGAGACACAGCGAGAGAGGTGAAGAGCGAGTGGGGTGACAAAGAGGAGAACAGAGGGAAAGGGTTGGGGGGAGAGAGAGGAAGGCCTGAGAGAGAGGAGACATACAGAGGGTGAGAGAGAGGGGGGGAGAACGAGAGATAAATGGCTGAGAGAGAGATGAGAGACATACAGAGAGTGAATGAGAGAGAGGGGGAGAGACGGAGAGAGAGGGGAGATGGAGAAAGAGAAATGGCTGAGAGAGAGATGAGACATACAGAGAGTGAATGAGAGAGAGAGGGAGAGACAGAGAGAGAGAGAGGGGAGATAAGAAAGAGAACGGGCAGAGAGAGAGAAAGAGTCAGCGGGGTGACAAACAGGGGAACAAAGAGAGCATGAGAGAGACAGAGTGTGACCTACTTACACACACATTGTTACTAAAAATGGTGGCAGTGGCTTCTAAACACCTGCACATGAATGTGTGAAATAAGAATAGCATTTTCAATTTGAAAAGCGTTTGTGGTTGCTGCTGAGGCAATCTTCTATTGTTCTTATTATGGAATAAAAAAAAACCTCCAAGCATGGTCACCACATAGTAGTGAGTAAATGAGACCAGCCGAGGGTGCACGTGTGAACTGACTGCTGGAGTATTTGCGGACAAAAGTTTGAATTATACAAAATGAATGTTTTTGGCTTTTAAAGAAGCTGTTTTGAAACGTTTAGAAAAAGTTTGGGTGCACGCCGCACACATATCTTCACATCTAAAGGCTAATTAGCAGGCCAGAGCGCAGGGGCACTTGTGTACATCAGGGAAAATATTCTTGTCGCTGCTGGTGGGAGCGTAGAGGTGCCAGGTAGCTGAGAAGTGTGAATTCGATGTCAGGCTGAGACTCAACTCCACGGCGGTCTGACTCCAGCCACAAGGGCTTGCTGCCACTCTCCTGTGAGCCAATTCCGATCAATGAGGGAGGGCAGGCATTAATGCCAGAGATGGTCTGCATGCGTAAAAAAAAAAAACAGCGCGATCGCGCTGCTACAGTTCACACTAATAAAAGTATCAGCAAAAGTGAAAATAACTGAGTAACAAGGTCGATAGTATGTGAAGCGCTGGACTTCTGCCCAGCGAGATCGCGCTGCGAAAACAGAGAAAAAGTCATCCACAAACCCAGCGAGCCTCGCATGTTTTTTGTACTTGGTCGCTGCGCTCGAGGAGGGCTAAACACCAGAAAAGGCATGACGTATGCGTGCCTTCCACTAATCAAAAGAAGCGGATTCTAACAGGCAAGCCAACTTGCCAATGAAAGACACCGACATGACGTCGACAGGGCTCCGAGCCCTTTTCTAATCCCTAAAGCGTCTCGCTAGCTAAACGCATGCGCGAGCGCATGCGACGCAGGCTCAACCCTAAAAATGTAGTTATACACACAGGTAACCTGTACTGGGAAGTATACGTTTACTTTTAAAGCTCCAGTGCTGTGGCAGAATATTTCAATATCCGTATTCTTCCAAACCCAGCTGTTCAAGTTTGATGCATAAACCTTACTCAGGTAGCATGAGTAGTTAGCATCAATGTGTTACACTTTAATATAGGTGAGTGACCGCTGCATACGGAGGCAGGGTGATAATCCTATTAATTGAATCACTTTAACACCTATATGAGATCTATAGCATATAGTTGCTTAAAAGAGATATATAGAATATAGTTGCTTAAAAAGAGCCAAGGGATAGCCACACATACAGACTCGAGAAGATGTAAGGGCTGATTCCACAAGAGTAAATCGGTAATACTTAATATTAATCAACTGTGTGAAATAAGTAACATGAAACAACTGTGGCCAAAATACACCTCTCACGAATTACATGTGTTGCTCTGTTTCAGTAATTGAGGTATAGTGGCTGAAGTATAGCTCTGAGGCCTTTGGACGTCTCTACCTTTAACAAAATTTATATTTTCAAGTGGATCCATGATTAATTGAGCTCAATGGGATGAGTCCCATACCGGATTCCGAACCAACCACAGCACGGAAACCGCCCTCATCTCAGTCACAGACGACATCAGAACCCTGATGGACAACGGTGAAACAGTCGCCCTCATCCTCCTCGACCTCTCGGCGGCCTTCGACACCGTCTGTCACCGTACCCTCCGCTCCACCGGGATCCAAGGCCAGGCCCTGGACTGGATCGCCTCCTTCCTCTCAAACCGTTCCCAAAGAGTTTACCTCCCACCGTTTCGCTCAGACCCCACTGAGATCATCTGCGGCGTACCTCAAGGCTCATCGCTCAGCCCGACACTCTTCAATGTCTACATGAGCCCCCTCGCCAACATCGTACGCAAGCATGACATCATCATCACCTCCTACGCCGACGACACCCAACTTATACTCTCCCTCACCAAGGACCCCGCCAGCGCCAAGACCAACCTACAAGAGGGTATGAAGGACGTCGCAGATTGGATGAGGCTCAGCCGCCTAAAGCTGAACTCTGACAAAACGGAAGTCCTCATCCTCGGCAACACCCCGTCCGCCTGGGACGACTCCTGGTGGCCCTCGGCACCGCACCGACCCCCACAGACCACGCCCGCAACCTCGGCTTCATCTTGGACCCCCTTCTCACCATGACCAAGCAAGTCAACGCTGTGTCCTCCGCCTGCTTCCTCACCCTCCGCATGCTCCGCAAGATCTTCCGCTGGATCCCCGCCGACACTAGAAAAACCGTGACCCACGCCCTCGTCATGAGCTGCCTGGACTACGGCAACACCCTCTACGCTGGGACCAACACCAAACTCCAAAATCGCCTGCAACGCATTCAAAACACCTCGGCCCGCCTCATCCTCGACGTACCCCGCAACAGCCACATCTCCGCACACCTGAGACACCTGCATTGGCTCCCAGTCAGCAAAAGGATCACCTTTCGACTTCTCACCCACGCACACAAAGCCCTCCACAACAAGGGACCGGAATACCTCAACCGACGCCTCAGCTTCTATGTCCCCACCCGCCTCCTCCGTTCCTCTGGCCTTGCGCTCGCTGCCGTCCCTTGCATCCGCCGCTCCACGGCGGGTGGGAGGTCTTTCTCCTTCCTGGCAGCCAAGACCTGGAACTCCTTCCCCACCAGCCTCAGGACCACCCAGGACCACTCCGCATTCCGGAGACTCCTAAAAACCTGGCTTTTCGAGCAGCAGTAACCCCCCCTTTCCACTAGCGCCTTGAGACCCGCACGGGTGAGTAGCGCGCTTTATAAATGTTAATGATTTGATTTGATTTGATAAATTATGCGATTCACCATAAAATTATTACCACTGAAACTGACTATTTTATCGAATATTTGGAAGCAGACAGCGAGTACACTGATTCAAAAGGTTGCATCATATTTACATGAAGATTTATTTTTTACATTTCTCTGGACTCTGTTCTTTCACAGAACCCGCAGCACAACTAACTCATGTCTGTTCTGACCTATCCTCCTCTCTGCATACCCTCTATTTGGACTCATCCGTCTCCCCTCTGTGGCTTTCTTTCGGCAACGGCTCAATTTACAGCATAAACATGCATTGGCATTGCCAATAGGTCCGGCTTTAAAGGAATGTATGTAATGTGGAACATTACAAGTTGATAGCATGGGAATAGCTTTGTATTTATGTGGAATAAAAGAACTGTGGAATAATATTGGTATAGGTTGAAAGGTCAAGTGACAGCTTCACTGTCAATTCAGCCTTAAAAATCCATGTAGGTTAAGTTAAAGACGTGACCTCCTCCCGTCTGTGCTGGCACCACAGAAAAACAACAAATTATCTAGCTATATAAGACACTATGGGCCTTATTACAACATTGGCAGTATTATGACAAGACCGCTAATGGCAGCCGCCTAAATACCTCCAGTGATGGCGGTCTCCTTACCGCAGTATTACGAGGCACACACAGGAGACTGCCGAAATACAGCCACATCACACCCACCACCAGGCCGACCGACGGTGAGAGAGAGGTGGTCCCACCACCTGCACTGCCACCATATTACATGCCACATTTCAGCACGTCGGTCACTGCACTTGGTGAACCCTTGGCTGTTTGCACTGCCGTGCAGCATCCAATGGGAAATCGTTGCTGTCAATGGGAGACTGGGGCCTATGATGATCATTGCTGGCGGTGACGGTCAGGTATGCAGACGCCGTCACCACTAAAATCTCCCCCCTCCCAGGCGACCTCCTCAATGTGAGCTGCCATGTGGCCCTGTCAGGTAGGTGGGTCGACTATAATGGGGAGGTAGGTGTGTGCCTGACATGCATGTGTGTGGGGTGTGCATGTGTGTGTGCGTGCATGTGTGTGTGTTTGTATGGGTGTATGGAGGTGTGGAGTGCATGTAGGGGTGACTGGAATTATTATTCCTGTCTCCAGGTGCGTTACCACCAGGGTTTTTGTGGTGGGGTGACTGCCTTGTAATACGGCCAGCGGTGTAAGGCATGCCGCTGGCACGGAGGAGGCCCCCGCTGGCCACAGCACTCCACCGGCATTGCCAGGTCTGGCTGTGATGTGGCTGTTTGCCATTGGCCACACCGCCTTGCTCCTGATGTGGCGCGGTCTGCACCACCGGGTCCACGGTGGTGGCACCGCCACCTCCATCGTGGCAGTCCTCGGACTGCCGCAGTTGTAATTAGGGCCTCTGATTCCAATGTCTTGTGTGTGCCCCGACAGTTCAAGCTTATCTAGCTGGGCAAAGAAACAAAATGATCATAGCTGTGGAAAGCAAGCATTTTTGTTTTGGAAGCACACAACTTCTGCCCAATGAAAACATGTACTTCTGGCTCCCAGCATGTGGACGGAGCCAAAGTCACTCTATAGTGTTGCTCACATAATTGTCTGGCGACAGCTGCCCTGCTAGCCCATGCCATAAAACGTAGCAGAGCAGCACCCCATACTTTCTAAAGGCAGAAGCTGAAAGCCTGCTAACGGTTGATATATTCTCCCTGTCTATTTTATAGTAAGTTAACAATACTGTGTTAATTGCTGATTAATTTACATTGGCTTGCCCTTGTAACTGGAATCTCAGTACCTTGAGTCTAGTCAGCTCAGTTGTGACTTTATCTTAAGTTAGTCAAAAGATTGTTTTGTTATCTCTGTAAGAATGTGTCCTGCACCCAAATTTTTATAGGCAACTTTTGTTTGAAGCTCTTTGAATTTATTGATCAGTTTTCAATTGTTTACCTGTGCTGGCCTTAAAAAGTCTGAGAGAAATAAGAATTTATCTTCGTCACAGGGGTATTTGTGGAAGACTTGATGTAAAGTTGATCTTGCACCATAAAATCCACAATTTGATCAAATAAAGGGGTGGTTTACTAATATCCTTCATTGGTCATAGAGGAAGTCAGTGGATCCTCAGAATGTCTTTGCTGAAGTTGCAATCTTTCATTTCCATAATCTGTGTTGAGAGGTTCCATATAAAATGTTTGTGACTTGGCCCCCTTACTCCATTTTTATAAAAAAACAAAAACTCCCAGGTAAATATGCATGGTTGTTTCCCAAAGTTCTCAATTTTAGTTATAATTTTTAATCTTTAATTCAGTTCACTGAAAAGAACGATGTGAAGTGTAGTGCTTTATACAACTTCTAAATAAATAAAATAACTATATACAAAGCAAGCAAGGTAGTGGTGGCAAGTAAGATGCACTTCCCAAATGTGGTGACAGTACGAGTGTGGCATTTTAGATAGAAAACTGTAGGTGCAATGTGGTTGAGAACACTCCACTACCCTACAGCGTATTTTGGTGTTCAGAAAAAACACTTCAACAAAGTTAATAACAGACACCGCAACACTCAGAAAGTCCATATAAAAATCAGTCTTTCAGTTAAAAACAGTTGCAAAATGATCCTTTATTAGAAGGCATCAGCATAGGTCCATCGAGTGATCAACGTTCCTTAACCACAGCCATCGTACTCAGTTGGATGAACATTTTTGCATAAGCAAGCCAAAATGTGTTTCGTCACAACAAGTGGCTTTTTCAAGGCTGCAAGGTATACACAAATAGTTATGGTAATAAATACCCTATCAAAGAAGGTTCGAGAATGATAGCATGATAAAATGGAGTGTGAGAGTACAAATGGTGAATCATGCGTCAACTGAAGAGAAAAGGTGGTTAGTTGCCCGTATGCCAATAAGAAAGGGAAGTAGTGAGAGAGATGATCGTAAAAACACACCTATTATATAAGTAAGAAAGTCAAATAACTCAGTGGCAGCATTCCCTGAGTGACATAACACAGTAGTTATGGTGTAGGAAAAGTGTTACAAATAAAATATTGTATTAAAACCCCATCACCAACATCAGGGAATTACCTAGAAATGCTGATAGTGTATCATAGCTGAGAACTGAAGAAAAGCATACCTCAAAGCAAAGACGCGGTCCAAAAAATGCCAAATGTATGTAGAAAGAAGAGAGAATATGTTTCAGAAATATGGTGATGAGTAACTCTTTCATTGTAGTCACAAGAAAGAAAAGTGGCAGTTATGTGAGACCATAATAAGTCTCACATCTGTGAGGGAACAAAATTCCAGGTAAGATTTGAGACCGTAAAATATCTATAAAGTATACAAAGATTATAAAAGATTTGCAGGAGTGGCGGGGACTAAATGTGAACTAATTACTATATATAGATGGCAAGTGTTATATAACTAGTAAGCACAAGTATCTTGAAGTGCAAAAAATAGGGTTAAATGTACATGGAAAAGGTTTTAAAAATGATTAGCACAAGTATCTAGGAGTGCAAAAAATAATAGTGAACCTAGTAACTGATCGACAAATGACGTGAGGGCTATTGGTGCAATCCAGTATTGTAGGAAACAAACCGAGGGCAAAAGTGGGCGCATTATGGAATAAACAGATATGGGGCTTTCCATTAAAAATAACTGAAAGCACGAGCCAGGAAGCTGTGCCTCAAAACTGCTTTAATGCCGGTATGAAATCAGAGCGGCAGTAATAAAGATAAAACGGTCTGTCTTAGAACGAAAAAGTTCACGGAGAAACCAAACAGGAAATGTGTGGAAGTTAGCTAACCTTAGAGTACATGCCGAGGAAGATACAACAGTCTGTCTTAAAGCAAAAGTCCACAGAGAAAACACAAATACTATATGGTAATAGGTTACCTTACCTCGGAGTTCATGCAGAGGAAAGTGCCGGCGTGGAGACGAGTAATAGAACGTCAGCCATGTTGATGAGCCATTTTTAAAGGCTCCGTGAGCATGGACATAGAAGGGGGGGGGGCAGAATGAGGCAAGTCATAAATGGCAGCCATTTTGGAGTGTAGTGAAAGTAAATTGAAAAGAAACAAACAAACAAAGGAAAAAAGGTAATTATTGATTTATGCCAAATACTTAGCATGGCCCTTTACTACATGTGGCTGAGCGTGCAAGTGTGAAGATATATATTAAAATATCAGCCATATCGGTGAATCACAAAGGAGCTCCATGAGTAAAGAAAAAAGGCGGAAAATGGTGTAAGAGAGAAACAAATAACTTAATCATATATAAAGTAGAGTTAAGCATGTGTTCTAACTGGTGATATTATTGAGGTGTATAATGAAGGGAAAGTCAAGGGGAAGATGGGAAGTGAAGTGAAGTGAAACACAATAGTAATACCAACAAGAAGAAAATTGCGTAGTGTGAATACCATAACAACTTAAGTCATCTGCAATTTTTAAAGCACTATACAGGGTAAACATAGTAACAGCAATGTTGACGCAGGCTTAACAAAGGTAAGGGGAAAAGTATAAAAATGAACATGTATAGACAGACATGTATATTCCCACAATTATATGCCTGAGTATAAGCAAGAAATATGGCCTAAAGTATTGTATAAAATGCAACAGAGAGCTATAAGTAACATGACTAAATACAAGTACCAAAAGAGAACAAAATGGCTTGAATATGATGACAAAGTAACAACCTCCAATATGATTAATAAAGAGTTAGTGGAGGAATGAGGAACTTGTGATACAATCGGATAGTATTCCAAAAAGAAGTTCTGAAAAGCATGTCTATATATATATACAAATCAACACAAATCAACATTAATTGAAATATGTACTAGAGATAAACATGTAGTTCTCTGTCCACGTTAAGGCCCAGATCTACCGCACGAAGTTTGATGATCCATGGGGCTTCACATTTTCTAAGCTTGGCGACCAAATTACCCCCTCTAACCTCACTGGTGATGCGTGTGATGCCATGGACTCTTATCCCTAGAACCTCAGATTTAATATGTGCTGAATTATAATGGACAGCCAAAGGGTAGTTAGGGTGATTATTCCTAATGGCTCTAATGTGTTCTTGAATTCGTTCTTTAAGAGGACGAATAGTACTTCCCACATAGATAAGTCCACATAAGCAAATGACACAGTACACCGTGAATTTACTGTTACAATTAATAAACTGTCATATCTCATACATGTGTGTAGAGTTATAAGAAAACGTAACCAGTTTGCCCATGGCAAATTGACAGACATTGCAACACGAGCATCTAAAAAAAACACAGGGTTGTGGCGGTAGCCAATCGGAAGATTGATTATATGTGTTAATCTCAATGTAACTGGGGCATAACTTATTCCTAAGTGTCTGACCATGGCTGTAGGTGATCTGGGGTCTCTTATTAATGTATTTATGTAGTGTCTTATCTAGTAGCAAAAGATGTCAATGGCGTTTGAAAACGCGATATACTGCATGACTATATTGGTTAAATGCAGTAATCATATTTATGTATCTATCATTAGGCTTTGGACCTGCTCCCTGTACCAAAAGGAATGCATGTGAGGTATCAAGAATTTTAGTTTTGGCTTTTGATGTGATTTTTCTGGAGTAGACTCTCTACAGGAACTGTAATTCGACCAATTCCAATTCCTGCATAAAGACGTTTTCATCACTACAATTACGTCGTATTCTGGTCATTTCACCTAGTGGAATGGCATTGACGTGTGGAGACAGGTGAGCACTAAGAGCATGAAGTATTGAATTACAAGCAATAGATTTCATAAACAGTTTGAACATCATTTTATTGTTTTTATGATATAATCTAAGATCAAGAAACTAATTGGAACACCCTAGTAATAATGACTATAACCTGTGCTTTACACAACACATAAATAGAAATAGTATTGAGATTCTTGATGTAAACAGTGTTGACCAGTTGGTAACTGCCGACAATCAGCCACATGAGGCACACAAATATTGTATGGGATTGTCCATGTAGTCCATCTCATTGACATTGATATTAAGAGAGAAAAGAATCAAGTTTAACTGGATGGCTATTGTTGGCCTGGAAGTATACATACAAGTTCAGGCTTGCCAATGAGATGGTCTGAGCTGCGTACAGTTAAGAAAGGTGAATATTGTGGTCTACGGCGTCAAAGGCAGTAGGATGTGGAACAAGATCAGAGTGGATGTGAGGGATTGATCTGTGAGGATGAGTCCATCTTTGTTGTTGTTATGAGTTCTTCCCGTTACACACCATCAGTGGAAATCATCCTGGTATAGTCTTGGAGAGGTCAATGAGCTAAGGATCGGAGGAGTGGTGTTCCTTAAGCTCTGATTCAAGATCCTTGAGTATGTACAGACCCCTGAGCAGTTTCTGGAATTTGGGGGCTTTTAAAGATTGGTCACATTTGTTTCTGACTGTGATTACCAATAGCATGCTTTAGCTTCTAGGTGACAGCTTTGTGTCTAAAAATAAGTCCTTATTGTCATTATGATGTGACAACGATGCAGAGTCCAAATTTAGCTGTGGTCAAACTGCAAATGTGCCAAGAAAGGAATGAAGCTATTAAGAAATGTAATGTCTTCGTGGATTCATACTTTGAGACTGGAGTGAACTAGATGGGTGCCCTAGGCAGGATTCAAAAATTAAACTAAGAAAGCAGCAATAAACAATTGGGTACATTTATACCGATCACAACCCACAGGGTAATCAACTAAACATCTCACAGGGCACTGTTCAATACTTACTGACTCTTATATAAAAATAGGGGCATATTTGTAATAGTTTTGCCGCAGCCTTGCACCTTATAAAGGGGCACAAGGGTGACACACAATCTAAGTCAGATGTATTTGATTTACGTGGCTTGAGAAATCTGGAATAATGCAAGGTAGCACAAATCACTGCATTACATTACTCTGCCGCAGGGAGACATTCCATGGGTGGAGCACAGGTGTTCCAATGCATCCACCCATGGATTTTGGTGCATACCCAGATTTACCAACACTTGCAAACCTGGGAATGCATCAAAATGCTATGCCTTCCCAGAATTCTGCAGCACACTGAGAAAGAGGAAAATGCCTCTGAGGATTGTTTTTGTGCAGGAAGATGCCCATTCCTGCACAAAAACAATCCTGGCTGTAACATAGGCACCGTTGCACCATGGTGCAAAGGTGTATGCATTGACGCAAGGCAGCACATTGTGTGCCAGTGCAATAAAAGGACAGGAATGTGCTGTATCATGTTAAATGTGGCACATCCCTCTCCTTTCTGTTTCATTCAGTGCAACAAGGTGAAATAATGATAAATCTGCTGCAGGTAAATTAAACTTGGGTGCTGACGTGGGAATGTATTTTGGGTTGTTCAATATCCAAATGCTCAAATAATCTATTCACTGGCAAATATAAACAATCCTGCAGTACACCCAGAAGAGCCATATTAAATGACCATATGTGTCACCGAGGTTCACAATTAGTTTATTGACACAGGGTCACAGCTTCTTTCTCCATTTTTCTTTTGATTTCAAAATGTAATTCCGTTGAAAAAATGTTCATGCAAAAAACTTTACAAAAGCACTTCCTGCCAATATGTGTTCCGTTCCTGCAATAACTTTCATTAAATCTTCAAGGGTTCAATGAAATAATCTACCACCACCTCAATTTAAAAGAGCTCACAATCTGACAAAGTTGCCCTAATTCTTTTAATCTATATTATATTTACTAAGCAATCTTAAAGTAACGCATGTCATAATGAAATAATTCTGGCATGGGTGGTTTCTCCATTGGAGCCAAAAGGCCGGCGACCCCACAGTACTGTCTCAGTTTTCTCATATTTCTCCAATATTATGGGTTTTATGTGTAATGAAATTATCTCACCGATCATTTGTTTCCATGTAAAGGCTGCAATACCACCTTGCACCAGAAGAGGGTTCCCTGGGCAGTATTGCGCATATGTCAGGTGCGGGCTTTTACAGCCCGTCCTTTCACAGATGCAATACATAGCTGACATGCTGCACTAGGTGGGGCAGTGCAGCATGTCAGAAAATTGTGAAATGGGGCCTGTCAGTCATGCGCCCTAATGCCCCATCAGAAGCCATGATAAAGGAAAAAGGACAGCCTTCTTTCTTATATCAGCTTCTGACTGGGCATAAGGATGTGAGACTCGCTCTTACTTCTTGTGTGTTCGATCTAAAAGTTGTGAATCAACTTGCAAATGAAAATTCACTGATGACTACCCCAGGTAAGTTTCCAAACTGCGTGTATGAGTGAGAGGATGCTTATGTTGTTTGTGTGCCTATCTGCAAGTGTGCATCAGTGTCTGTGTCTGTAAGCATGTGTTTATATGTGTTCTGACTGCCGTTTTATAAAAACTATTGTTAAAAATGTTACAAATGTATTTTAGCAAAACGACCTTGCATTTGCTAGCCCCACCATTGTATAAACTGACCAGCCTCCACTGAATTCTGGTCCTTTAGAAATCGGTGGCTTATCTATATAAACAGACAGGAGAGCTGACCCAGCCTCCAACCTAGTGTAAACAACGTTCAGGTTGAGGCTGGGGCTCTTATCCTACTTATGTAGCAGTGGTTCTGTGATTTATGAATCAATGACTTGCTTTAGAGGTGATGAAAACCCATAGAACCGCCTAATGGAAAGTCAAATAACATGCTGTGGTGAGGGAGGGCAGATTGCCAAAACTGATCACCTTAGGCCATGTTCTGTCCTAATGATGACTTGAGTATTTAATCTGTAACTGTCCTCCCAAATATTGCATGATCCTCTTCTTGTCTTGCCTCTAGCAGAAATACTGTTAGAGGAGCCAATCAACTTGTGTCAGAATGCACGTCTTTTAGTCCGGATCCAATAGGAGCAATGTTTACTTCTACACTTGTTCGAATGCACTGCTAACTGTACACGCAATTATGTGTGGGTTAGAAGCAGACGTGTGAAGGTAAATGGGACAATAGAACTAATGTTGATACTGGAGAACTCCCTTGTCTGGCGAAGAGTTTGGACAAACAAGAGGACGTTTTCATCGATGTGCTCTACCTTGCTAAAGCCCCTAATTCTAAAGATAATATTTGACATACTTTTAAATAATTTTCGTATCTGCAACACTGAAGATTGATGAGATCTGTGTCTTCCTAGCACAGAAACACAATTACATGTATGAAACTAACGTGAAGAGCATAGAGGCCTATTACATTGTTCTTAAAATATTTCGAATTTTCAGCACATATTGCATTATCCCTCTGCAGGAAACTGAGCCGTACATTTTAATGTCATCACTGTCATGCGTCGTTTTAAGTGCAAAAAGAGTTTACAGCTTTAATTGGGCAATCCTGCTTTTTTATCCTGAAACATTTAGTGAAAGTCTTCCTATGTTTTCACCAAATTCGCTTTTTTATTCATGCCTATCTGTTTAACAGAAGCAATAATGTAGCTTTTCATTATTTTCAGACAATATTCTGTTTATACATGGAGTAGGTCAACTGTAAAAATGTGAGGGTTGCAATAAGAAATGTATTACAGAGCTAATAGCTAATGATGAGCTGGTGTAACATTTCATATTTAAGATGCAGTGACTTGGTCATCTAAATATTCAAACGTACCTTCACTGACTGACCTTTAGAACTTATTTTTCAAAAAAATGCCAGTTTTTGTTTAATACAATCTTACTGTGCGAAAACATCATTTTTCCGTATTAGAACACAGCATGATGACACCTTCCTTTCCATCCAAAATAGAATGTGCGTTGGCTACTATAGTTTCTGATGTGCCTTTGTTTTTTCCCTTATTTATTGTGCATGTGATCAAACCATCCGAACATTTCCGTCTTACTGACGTGGATGGAATTTCTTATTTCTTTTTTATTTTTTTACATAGCTTACTTATTTCTCAAATGTCATTTAACCCACGTTACCCATAAACCTTACAAATAACATATTTTATTTGAGATTTCTAAAAAAATATGTCTTTAATATGGAATTTGGTACTAATATACTTTTACTGTAATGCTGTTTAAACACTTCCGTGAGTCTTTAACAGTATGTTACTTCCTAAATGTAGTTTCTATACAGATAAATGCAGGCTTGTCACAAATGTACATATTTTTGTCCTCCCATATCGACATGTGGCTGAGAAAGATGTCCTTGGCAGGGACAATGCGTGAGTCCATCATTTACTCGAGGACTCTGGCCTACTATTCCCAGGACGGTGTGGGTCTTGTCGAAACCCCCTTCACTCACACCCTTCATTAGTTGGCTTCTTAAATGCTCTGAATTAAGTGAGGAGGATTTCAGCAGAGACGTTTGCCCTGCCACTACGGAATTTGGCGAGTATAACGAGGACACAGTCAATGAGGTTGCCACCCCGTGGGAGGCCTTTAAGGCATACATCAGAGCGATGTGTATATCCAAAATGGCCAGCATCCCCTGCTCTCTGTGTGGCACGCTTGACTGCCTCGAGGGTGAGATCAAGTCACTGGAATACTTTCTTGCTCCCTGTATTTCAGGCAAAGATGCAGGAGTTTTGAGACACCACTGGCTGTGATATTCCCTACCCCCGAAAGCCCACCAGGCCCTGTGTGCTCAGGGGAGCTGGATAGACCAGGGAGGGGCCTATCATGGGTGATGAGTTCCGATGGTAGTCACAATCATGTTACCAGTATTACGCAGGAGTATAGTAATGTCACTTCTCTCCGTGCTGATCTTCTCGAGAAGTCCCAGGGTTATTATGTGATCTTTACACCTCTATGGCCCCGGCGGATTCCCAAGCACTGTTGGCCTACCTGGAACATACTACCCTGGGTTGGATTGAGGGTGCTGCAAGAGAACTCCTGAACTCCTCTATCATGGTGGAAGATGTTAAACGAGCTATATGTGCTCTACCCAGTGGCAAGGGTCCAGGCCTATCGACCTGGTGGCTTCACAAATGCAGGAGATATACCCAGATGTGACTGCTAAAGGTTACCTCCTCTGTCACTGTGAAAGGCTATTAATACGGTGCTCCCCAAACCTTGTAGAGACCCCGCTAAAGGCTCCTCATACAGGCTGCTCTCTTTGCTAAACTGCAACAATAAAATCTTGGCCAAATTGGTTTGCTGTGCCTTCATCTGTTTGTGCAGATTTTGGTGCTTCCTGAGCATTAATCCCACAGAGATTTGCAGCATTTAATTTGTGCAATTTGATGGTGTTCCTGCATCAGCTCGATCCTGACCTGCCAGTAGAGGTAGTACTCTTGGACGTAGAAAAAGCATTTGACACCCTGGAATGGTCCTACATGTTTGAGGTGCTTCATTGTTTGGGATGTGGCACTTGAGTTTTGGCAGTATAACTGGTTGTTGTATAGTGCACCCTGTGTTAAGCTCTGGATTAACAGCCAGTATTCCCAGATCTTCAGCATTGCCAGGGGCACATGTCATTGATGCACCCTGCCTCCACTCATCTTTGCTCTGGTGATCGAGCCCCTTGCATGCTTCCACTGGGACTTCCACTCTGAGCATGGAATACGGTTAAGGGTCCAGTAACTGAATGTCTATATATACAGATGATGTAGTACTGTATAACCAAAGGCTGGGAGTCAACATTGCTCCAGTCGTTAGGTAGGTTATTCAGTTTCACATTCATTTGGGGCTCCATATTAACTGTAATAAGTCAGAAGTCTTTCCCGTGATGCCCGCTATGACCCACGTACGCCTAGCATTAAGTACCTATTGGGAGACATATCTGGGCTTATACATGACACATGATGTTACAGAATTACTTTGCTAACATTTTGGTGTAGCGCACGAAACAATCAAAATGCATGTCCAATGTTGGAAAAGCCTGACACTATCCCTACTGGGCTGCATTGTGATTATTAAGATGATGGTGATCCTGAAAGTCCTGTATCTCTTTGATAATACCCCAGTAAGGAACCCAGTCGTCTCGTTTGAGCAACTGTGGTAAATGTTTAGCAGCCTTGTCTAGGGAGGTAAACAACCGCCCTAAGTGTCAGGAAAACTATTGCCAGTGTTATTAAGTTTTTCCCTCAGCAAAAATGATTCCCCTTTTCCTTTTACCCACGTTGGTTGCAGCGGCATCCTCACTCCCGGTGGCTCTTGTGGAGGCTGTTCTTAGAACTAGCTTGTTCAGGTTTAACTGCCACTCAAGATGGTGGCTGCAAATCTTTGTAAGGTCAGCGCTTTACTGTTTGTACCTTTAGCTCGTGCTGAAGCTTCTCTCCAGCTGTTTCTCTCTAGGAGCTCTTCACTTCAACTGTCATCCTGAGGAGAATGACCAGTGTTCCTGAGGCGCTTAGTTTCATAGAGAATTCTTCCAGTTTTGAGTAATTAATTCTTTTCCTTGTTACGGTGTGCACACCAGCTACTTTTTCCCTTCTGGAGAAGCTGAATTTCTTCCTTCTTCCAACAACTGGCTATTGGCTTTCTGAGGAGAATTAGTTTTGGCTTAACAGAACTTCAAGCAACTGCAGTAAGGAATCCTTTTCTATGATTTCCAGACTTGCCAATATATATGTAAATATATATTCCAAAAACTTGCAGTCTTGCCAGTCTTAGAGACAAACCTTAGTGCTCAGACTAATTCCTAGAGACCGTGATTGAGAACACTGAACCTTGAGAAGGAGTTTTCATTTCCTGTAAAATACATTAGTAGATTGCATATTTGTGAACCTTTGAACTGTTCTCCAGAGGACCTTGGATACCTCTGACTCCTGGAGAAAAGAATAGATTAAGTTAACATTGTTCTCTTAAAGAGAGCCTAGTCTCTAAATATCCAGGTTAGGAGAAGGATGGATTTGGGTGAATGTGAATGGCTGAACAGTTGAATACACAGTAGGAATGTTCTTATCTATGCTCTTATCACCCGACTGCAGGTCCTTCCTTTATAGAAATCCCAATAAGAAGAAAGGTGCAGGTTACAGAAGCACACACTGAATATCATATCTTCAAGTGGGAAACACTGGCTGGAACTGAATCTGGAGGCGGTCTCTCTTTTTCTATTACCACTCCCTTTTCCCCCTAGCGGATGCAGGGTTCAGATAATCATTAAAGTCTGAGAATGCATCTGTTGGAGGGAATTGGGTAAAAGGCATCTGCTCCTGTGGAAGTTTGATTTAATGGGTAATCTCGTGACACTAACCCCTCGCTAACCACACCTTGTAAACAACCCTATGTACATTTGGACAATGTTGACATTGTTGGTATGACAAGTATGGACTGGTGGGCCCTATTTCATACATGAATCAACCAATGCCATATACTCCATTCTTGCCGGCTTGGTACAGCGACCTCCCACCTCAGAAAAATTAATAAACTACGCCTTAATGTAGGCGGACATCGACAGACTGATTGATTTTTTTCCCTCAAGGGGAATGCATTAGCGAGTTTGAGCACCTAGAGATGTTTATCCAGACTTTCTTCCACCCAAACTTGAAGCACTTACACATTATATGCAACATGGGGAAATGAACAAATTCATTTCAATTTTCTACACGGAAATCATTTCCCATGCCCCGGTCCCAACCTATTCCAGCAGGTCACATTGGAGGTGCAAAACCCTGGAAAATGTTGAACTCAGTTCTATGCACAAGTATTAGGCGTCCCCCTCATGTATTATCATAAGTGTAAACACTTTAAATTCCTGCACCCTCTCTACATTACACCCAAGTGTGTGGCCAAATGTGTTTACAGTGCCCCGTGCCCTGTAAGAAATACAACTCTATTAAGATGGGGTTTCTACATGTTGTATGGAGCTGCCCTAAGATGTACAAGTACTAGTCCAGGGTGTTCAGTCTACTGAACGAAATGGTGGGCTGTGGTATACTCATTTCCCCATCCACTTCTCCCATCGTTACTTTTCTGGATGCTCCTATTAACACTCTCAATGACACACAGGGATCTGCAGCAATGGCTCTACTACTTGCTAAAGGATGAGTGACCATACACTGGATGTAAAAAGTGTTCCCCAAACATGGCTGTTGGTTGTACGATATACTATATTGTGAAGATCAGGCTGCAACATATACTCAGGAATTGCCCCCTGCATCCCACTTTAAAGGTGTTTGGGATCTAAAGCTGACATATTTGCTGCAGCAGACTGAGTCTGATACCTCCTCAACTAACAGTGTGGTGGCACTGGCCTCCCAGACACCATAGCTCCAATTGTCAAGACACTAACCTGAACTTCGATTTTACGACATTTCATGCCACCATCCGGTATTTACCACTCGTCACAAATGAATGAATCATTTATGACTGTACACCCTATTTCACCATCACCTCTGCCACCACTGTGCCTTAGGAACCCACTTTTTTGATCCATACTGTTTTGTCATAAATCTTAATATAAATAATTTTAGAAAAATGTGCATATACTCAACTTAAGAAGGTCCAACGTTTGAGTTCAGTGCATTTGTAGAGATGATGTAGTTTTTTAGACTATTAGATGATAACAATACCAGTGAACAACGAATAATTTCATAGTGCTATTCCCCTAAAGCAAATTATTAGGTTGCACGTTATCATAGGACTTTGTAAAGTGAGTGCCCCGTATTATTAAAAAAGCAATACTCCATAAACACACGTCATTCTCCCTTTTTGGTCTCTCTTACGCATTTAAATCCCTCGTAGAATTCTTTGTGACATTTAATCATCTCATCAGAGATGCTGTGGCAGTGGGTGCCAAACAGTGTGCTATTCCCACTGCCAGAGAAGGGATTACCATTTCCTGCCTTGTTCCTTCATCGAGCTAAGAAAATAGCTAGTAGGCCTCTGTAAATATGAATTCCCAACGCCTTCTTTTCATAGTAATGGCGATCTAGCCATAATTACACACTGAGAAGAATTTAATACTTTTATACCTGCATAGCACTGTTTCTTTTACTCTCTATGTCTCAGATATATCATCGCACGTTCCAGGGATCAAATCTACAGTCCTATATTGCCAAAACGAAGTGTAGCTTTGCATGTTTCTGGCAATCAGGTTGTCATATCTTACCATTACTAGACCTAAAGCTTAATGAGAGTTGCACACTTTCCCATTTCATGCAGACATCTGTTGCATAGTAGGTGCGTAGCTGTAAGGGCCCTGCGAAGTGCAAACATATATACATTTGTAAGCCCTCTTGTGGATATATCGGCTCAAAAGTCAAACAGTAATTATCTCTCACGTTCCACAATAACAAAGGTTATTTACACCACCACCTACACCACCTTCATCAGAGCTCTCCAGTTTCCCAGGTCCATGCATGACTAACTCGACCAGTCTAAATTATACCTTGCATTCTGGGACTTGTAGTCCTGCTTTTATAATGAGCTAAAAAGGACTACAAGTCACAGAGTGCCAATAACAAAAATGAACTGTCTGAGCTTCTTACCCTTGGATTTTGAAGAACTTAGGGCTCCGCTTCACACATATCTAAGAACAATTTATTACAGAATCTCTGTTAATTTTAAGCCAAATAAACAGGCATGATGGAGAGTCATAAGGACATCAAGAGGACAACCGTGTTGCCACTTCCTAGCTGCAATTTTAATTAGGCAAATCGTATTATCATAGGGTCTGCTGTTTTCATTGACCTATTGCAGAAGTAATGCATCGTTTGCATATTTCTATACCTATGAGTATTAGCTTGGTTTAAATATTTCCAAACACAGAAAATGACAGACTGACGAAATCAGGCTGACAAAACTCCACCTGAAATGCCAAAGTAAGAAATACCCAATTATACGAAAAACTCAAGCTTTTCATGGATAGGAAAATAAAATGGATCTATAGCTGCCACGTTTCCCAGGTCCATGTGTGACTAGTCAGTACTGTCGCATTTTTTTTTCTTAGAATTCTGGGGCTTGTTTATATAATGTGTTAAATTACACTACTAGTCCCGAAATTCGAAGACTGGCCTAACTCGTCACGCATGGACATCATTTCAGGGTCTAAAAAGATCTCAGCTGTGGTTCCCTAGCTTACTCCCTGCGACCCCTCGCACTGTTCTTGCGATTCCTGGCCTCAGAGGTGGCAAAATCAGACCCAAGAAGATAGGGGTAGCTTCGCCCGCCTTGTTTTCAGCTTATGTTTTTATTACACAGTGAATAATGCATTTTCTTCAGTATGGAGTGTAATGAAAATTGGAGCATCAGGTAAGAAACGCTTTAAATGTATGATGTGTGCATGAGTGCGGGTTAGAGTCTTTTTGTGTGAGAGAGAGAGTGTTTATGAATAAGGATGCGAGATTGTGAGCATGTGTGTGTGTGAGTGAAAGTGGCAGTCAATGTTAAGAATGGCAAAAAATGAGATTAAATGGCCTTCTTCAAACCTCTCCAGTTATCTGTTTTCAGTGTTAGATACTAGACCAGAGCACTAGAGTGACAAGACACAATTCAGATCAAACACGGATCGTTGCAAATGGCCAGCTCATTACGTTTCCCCACTAAGGACATTTGTGGAGTTTGGTGGATAGAATACCCTCCACGGTATCATCATAAGGATTTTGGGGGTCACATGCTAGATATATTTTGGGAGCCCCAGACCACAATACATCAGATTTCTTCTACCCATTGAATGCTAATGTAAGTCCTCATGTTGCCAAACAATTCCAAATAAAATGTTAAACTTTAACAAGGTCACACAAATAAGGCTTAGATAAGTGTTTACTGGGACACTAAAAACCCTGAAGATGATCCTGGTAAAAAGACAAGACAAGGGAAGTGGTAAGCAGAGAGGGAGAGGCGTTCAGATAAAGGAATAGAATAGAGTGTAGTCAGAGAGAGAGAGAGCAAATTTTCTTGCAGTCCCCTTTGAAGGTGGGGGCCCTGGACACCTACCTACTTCGCCACCCATGCCTTAAAACATTCTCTGACCCTGCACATTTAAGTCAATATTTAATGACTAGATTGAAGAAACATTTTGTGATATGAATATTGTTAACGCTGAATTTGATTAATGAATATTCATGTATTCTGAGTATTCGATTTGCGTAGAAAATGAATTTATGTAGAGACAAACAATACACGCCTTTGGAGTTGTGCCCACCCGAGTGGCCATCAATGTTCAGGAAGTGTACTTATTAATGGCTTAGTAACGTACAATGTTGAGCTTATGTTTGATTAATGTAGTAATATGTCATATTAAGGGTTATGCATTATGTATTAGTTTATTAATCGTAGGCCTTAACTTAGCGGGGTCTTGGGCCTAGTTGCACGGCCTCAAGTCAAGCTGCATTTCTTAGACGACTGACAAAATGGCTGCTTAGAGAATTAAATTGTGATTTTTCACTGTACTGACCATGCGCTCGTAGCTGAAGTTCGTTCTCATGAGAACTACTTGCTAGAAGATGTTGTACTAGCTAGGGATACAATGTATAACCTAGTAGGTGTAAGAGTGCCCTTCCAAGGAGAAGACAATTGATGCACCAACTGGAGTATAAGCTGCAACAATATTGATGCCTGACGATCGCAATGATGAGAATAGGAGAAGAGGAGGCAATCATCGACAATTATTTTATTTTCATTGGACTAAATGCAAACATGCAATTCTTTGACCAATAAGGATGTGGGAAGTAGTTTTAGGAAATCTAACTTAGCCAGACTGCACAGGGAGGAGAGAGGCCATTCTGAGATATTCTCCTTAACTGTCTTAAGTGTTTAGTTATTATTCTTTTCTGAACTGCATAAAGAGACTTTGCTTTTCCTGAACTTTAATGCTGAAATCCGATGTCCTGCTGACTGAACTTATATCCAGTTGACAAAGACTGTCACGGCTTGCTGACCCATACTGAGGCAAGGTATCAGACGATGTTACTGATTGGTATGTCCATTAGCTTTTGTCCTTGGTTACCAACCGCTATTTAGATAGAGCCATAGTTAGTTGTTTTCCAAATTTTTGTGACTAAATTGGTTTGCATGAAGTCAAAACATGCTGTTCTTATCTGATGTTAGTCAGTGTTCTCACTGATGAAGTTTGCCACAGGTAACTACAGTTGATGTCTTTTCTTTGCTGAATCTAAATGTATGTCATTTCTTTTGTGCAGTTATTCATGCTATTGATCTGTACTGCAACCTTAGAATGTGTAGTGGCCCAAGCTTTGATTAGATTGCAAGTCTTTCGTTGCTTTGGTCAGCCAGCCATTGTTTTTGTGTGTTTATCACTTGATTTTGAAACTAAGTTACGTGACATTAGCATTGTTAATATAGGGAAATAAACATTCTAACTTTTACATAAAGGTGTGGTTATTCATGGCCGAGAGGTCATGGTGTGTGGAAATTACTGACTCCTCTTGATGATTGATGCCATTGATTGTTATTGTGATTGATCTGTATTGGTACGGGTTATATGGTGGGAACTACTCGAAGCACAGTCAAAAGGTCCATCGGCCTATACGTGTCTCCTTGTAAGTTTACTTAATAAGGTCTGACCCCCTAACAATATGAATTAAGGCAAGGCAGAGTAAATCACTGAATTGCCTTACTCTGCACAGGAAAGGCATTCCATGGTGTTGTGGTGGGTGTTTCCATGCAACGCAAATGGATTTTGATGCATCCCCAGATTTACAAAAGCTTGTAAACCCGGGGATGCACCAAAACCTTATGCCCCTTGAGGGGAGGCGCAACAAGGAGAAATATCTTTATTTGTCCTTGCTTCTTCCTCTTTCTATGCATGTTGCATTCTGCAGCACACATAGAAAGAGGAAAAAGCCTCCCAATATTGTTTTTATGCTGCAAGGTGGTCCTTGTTGCACAAAAACAATCCTGCCTACAACGTAGACACCCATACACCATGGTGCCTGCATTCGCGCTAGGCTGCTGAAACAGCACCAACACAGTGGGAAAGGACATGAATGACCTGTATTGCTTGAACATGGCACATTCCTGCCCTTTTGGTTTGACCTAGGACAGCACAGCAAGTCACCATGCGCCAAAAGCCCATAAATATGCGCCTTGGTTTTTAGGTCAAGCATGCAAGCGATTTGACCTTTTGTAAGTATTGTGGGCTTTTAACCACGCCCATCTCATGTCCATCACTTTCATTTGTGCGTGAGCCTGCCTTTCAAAAATCACTTGATGCCATTGGTAAATGCTTAACGTTTGTCCTGCCTTGGGGTGGTTTGGTTACCAGCATGGACACTGACCCTGTTACAGAGATATTTGCATGAATGCCGGTAGAGTTCAGCATGGGTGAACTACTTTTTTTCTTTTGTCTGCATGCATGGCTGCCATGGCCCTGAGGGCGCAAACTCGTTTTTATTTCTTTTCATTTTTTTATATAGTCTGCATGCGAGGCTGCCATAGTGCTCAGAGCGTGAATTTGTTTTTATTTCTTTCCATTTCCCTGTGGCAGGGTTTTTCTTTTTTCCAGGCATGTCTTTGGTCATGCATTAAGTCGCATTAAGGTGGGTGTCGGTTTTTGTACAGGGGTGGTTTTGGGTCCCAGTTTGTATCTTGCTCCTTGTACTTTTATGTATTGGCACTGAAAATATAATGTACTACTTTGCCATCATTTTATTTGCAAGCTTGGCTGCCGGAGCCAAATTAAGCATGCACTCCACTGCTTGAATTAGGGTTTAATTCCTGTCTCTTTGGTTACAAACATACATTTTTGCAGTGCCCCTCTGTAGCGCTGCCTGATTACCGAAGGGCTCAGTCGCTGCTTAGACCGGGCATGCCTGGGTCAGTTTACGCTCCGACCAAGTGCGCACTCCGTTGCTTGAATCACAATTTAATTCCTGCCTCTCAGGTTACAAACATATATTTTTGCAGAGATTTTATTAATACATGTTTATAAAGTATGATGCTTTGCTCTCTGGTTGAATCAAGCTCATACTCTACTGCTTGAATTAGTATTTAATTCCTGACTCTCTGGTTACAAACATACATTTTTGCAGTGCCCCTCTGCAGCGCTGCCCGATTACTGAAGGGCTCAGTCGCTGCTTAGACCGAGTGTGCCTGGGTCAGTTTTACTCTTGAGAGAGCGTATTTAATATTACATATTATAGACGTGAGATGCTTATGTCTAACAATGCTGTACTAAACAAAACATTCATTAAAGTGTACTCACAAATATGGAGAATCATTAAAATGTATAAACTAATGTCAACTGTAAGAAATAATCGTTTATAGTTTGCCTAACAGAATACATTAAAACGTATAGAACTGCATTCATTAGAACTCGTATATCTTAAGTTAGCATGAGCCAAGCAGAAGCTGTGTAGCTCTCATATTAAAAGCGTATTTTTTTCCTGTCTCTTCAGTGTGCGGACTTGCAAACGACCATGACCCAGCTATTGTTCTTTCTGTAGTAGTTTGAAACATGGGGACATTTTCCCATCCGCATGCTAGCATCTTTTAGTATAAAATGATATGCTTCGAAACATTTGTAGATACTTCCAAGGACAATGGGACGAGGGAAAGAGAACTTTTAACCTGAGACGTGTGCCAAGATGATGAAGTAACCCCGGATATGCCACCTACGGAAAGCCGATTATGAAGACCAATCAGAAGACCAAACAATATCGAGAGATGACAAATGCATTACTTAATGTATAATTTGATAGGTTAACAATGATGGGGTGTATTGACCAACCAATAGAATTTTGGGGGAATGAATTACTAGAAAGGGATAAAAACCCATGACACAGGAAATAATGTTCATTAGGTAGGGAATGATATTGATTGCATCCTGAAACTCTGTCACACTATTTTGTGACTCGAGGTTTAGACAAACCATCCTTGCCCATATTGCTGCCCTTCACACTTTACTCCTTATGAGGAGAGTGTCTTGCCTCTAACTTAGATAGACTGACGGCGATCTAACTGATGTCCTGAAGACGAAGACTGATCCTGAATGCTGACTTAATCAGAGGAGGGTAATTATAAAATTGCTAATGAAAATTCATTTTGCCTTTCTTTCTAGGTACCAACTGCTGTATGTTTTATTAGAGACCGTAGTTAGATGTTTTCCAAATTGGTGTTCAAAATTGTTTTGCATGACGCCCAACATGCTAATGCTAATTAGAGGGTAGACGAGGTATTCATTCTGACTGACAAACTGACGTGACTGACATGGTGCTATGCTGAACTAGTATCTTAGAAAGTTCGATGTGTTATAATCTGCTTATATCTATCTGATTGTCTATGCTACTGATCTTTGCATTATTGAAAGCTTATTGTGGTTGTCATCTTGTAATCGTGCTTATATGCTTATTGACTTTGAGATTAATGCCTTTGCTACTAGATTGTAATCAATAGTGAATAAAACTTATAAACTTCATTAAGGTGTGGTTATTCATGACTGAAAGGTCATGGTTGCGCCGAATGTTTATTAATGTCTAAAGTAAAATATATTTTGGTGTTAAATGTTGACAATGTTATTGACATATTGATTGATATTTTGATCAGTTATCTCGTCCTACGGTGTCTCACCACTGTGCCCAAAGATTCATTGGCCTAAAACGAGTCCTGATGTGTATAAATTGACATAGACGGACGCGTTAACAGTTCTGGTAGCAGAGTACGGTTTGGCCCTTGGGGGCCCTAGGACAGAGTTTTCACTGTTCAATTGTTTTCTTGTGATAATGCAAATTGGAAAGATGATGAGTTGCTAGATCTGCCATGGGCTTTCCCGGGATCTCGGAGCCTGCCTAAATGAGTTGGGAATGTTCTCGGCGCCATAGTATGTGTGGTTAGGGACTTTTTGCGCTTATTAAATCTTATGCACTTTTGCAGGTGGTTGTGAATATTTGAGTGTGATTAGGCCAAATTAAGTGTTGTTTAGAAGGAGTGGGCGTACTCCACAGCATGAGAGTAGGGAAGTCGGCGTACTTCATGTGAATGCAGCGCTTGTTGCTCAAAATTATCCACGTGGTTGGTTGTTGTATACGGGCCTATTGAGGTCTAAGACTCCGGAGTATGATGTTAAAATGGTTTATGTTGTAATCTGTGCGGTTTAATAGGTCAATCGGGCGTGGTTGACAGTTCGAGTTTCGAGTTATGATGCATGCGTGTAACCTTCGATGGAGATTTGACAAGTTCTAAAGTGCACTAGAAGGAGTCATTGACAAGTCGAGAGTAGGATTTGCAGGTCGAATTCTGCTTGCGTATGAGGGAACTGAGAAGGAGAGAGTAGCGGCCGAGGCTTCAAGTGAAATCTCTGTAAAGTTCTGAAGCGAATGTGTTACCCTTCCTGTAGTAAACCGGCAGATTTGTGTTGTCATTTAAGTGCTAGCAATAATTTGCATTAGTTTGTATGAGTTGTAAGGAGTTAGTGAGGTGTGGACAAGCCGCAAGACTTTGTCAGCTGCAGTGTGTGTGAGTGTGACGTCAGTGGTGCCGTGCTGGGATAGGTCAGATGTCGAGAGGGGTCGCGCACGGATTGGCTGCCGTCCGTGAGAGGCAATAGGTTGAGTAAAGGGTAGGTGAAGAGTGTCCTGGGAACTAAGCCGTTTTCCTGAGTAAAAATAAAATAAAATGAATTTTGTTAAGGCATTCAAAAGCGCTTTGAAAGGAGATGTATATATTGTTGCAACTGATGGGGAACCTACACCACCTGAGGTTACACCAGCTTACACGGTTATGGAGGAAAAGGGTGTTGCACCGTGTTTATGGATAAAACAATGGTGTAAACTAACAGAGAAAGAAGGGTGTCTAGCGTTTCCCGAACATGGAACGTTTAATCAAAAGGTGTTAGAAAATCTGAGGTGGATGTTAAGTACGCAGACACCACCTCCTCGACCAGCACAATATGAGGCTTTGGCAATTTGGGACTTGATGGCTCTTAAACATAGACAAGAAAGATTTCACAGGAGATTGACAAGAGCAGAAAAATCCCATGCAGAGGCTAGATGGGACAATGAGAACAAAATGTGGAGACGAGGAATAGTGGATGGGTTGAAGCTGTTTCCGGCAATAACCCAGGGAGAGGAAATACAGGGAAAGAAAGCTTCTTGCAAAACTGACAAAGAACCAGGCAAAAACAAAGAGAATAAAAGATCTTGGGAAGAAGAGGACGACTCAGATGATGAGGCGTTTATGGATAGATTGTTACATGATCGTCCGCCACCATACGCGGTGAACGACAGTGCTCCAAGAACTAGCTTGGATCCTGGGAACCAGACGAAAGAAAAGGGTGTTACTGATACAGTGCAGACTAGCGATACAGCTTTGATACAGAATGGTGTCAGTGTACCCACTGCTCCAGACCCGCCGATACAGTTACAGCCTCCACCACAGATAAAAATAATTTATCCCGATGTTCCAGTGCTTGAGACTACTACGAACTTGGTGGTGCAGCCAGACCCGATATATACGAAGCCAAGGTTAATGCAGATTGAGTCAACTCCGCAGTTAGTGTCACAACTGCCACAACTGATACTTGGGTATAACCCAGTAGCGGGTCCTTTAAAAGAACCTGCACCAGGATTATTAGATCAGACCTATGGTGTTGAAGCTCCAAGAAGCTTGGGAGCAGGCCAGACACCTGCCGCTATATCACTACCCATTACAGTTGGTCCCCCGTTGCCGTTGTATGCACAGGAGAAGACAAGGATGTGTGAACAGGGAGTCATAACTCATGAAATGATAAGAGGAGGGCCTATTATAACTCCCCAAATAATGGCACAGAGAGGACAGGCTTGTGAACAATCAAGACCCTTAATGGACCTTAGTCCAATAGGGGCACCTCTTGAGGCAATGCGACAAGCAGGATTGGGAGTCCTGACTCCCCAAACTATGAGTACAAATACCTCATATACTCCAATGATACATGCAGGGAACATTTCACTGCAGGGTTTTACAGTACAACAGTTAAATGAGTGGTTAGAGAAAACTTGCACATCACAAAAGGCTACAGCAACTGCAATCGAACCTGAGAAAGAGAAACACGATGAATACCTAAATCTAGTACGACTAGGAGCATAAGCTGCTGAATTGGTGGAAGGAACAATGGGAGTAAATAGGTTGGAGTCTTACACTGAGACAGAATTAAGGTACTTATGCCCTAAAATCACCAAAGAGGTAGGCAAAGTACACCAGAAATTAACGAATTTGGCAGACAAATACAATATCGACATTGGAAACACGAAACATCTGAAACGAAGTTACAGATTAGATTTTGACTCAAAAGATTTTGAACACATGAGATCTGCAGGCATGAAGACACATTTGAAAGAGCTACTGCAAAGCGCACAAATTTGGGGAGCATTAGAGAAATGGGAAGGCCGATGGATGAAGAAAAGAGACAAGGGGAAAAGAGATAGTCCAGTATCTAATGAAACAACAGTCACACCAAACCTAGAGACAGTGAAAATCCTACCTATGAGAGAAACAGCTGGTGGTGTTTTGGTGCATGTGCCTTGGTCCAGGGGAGACATTTTGTCCTTTACGAATGATTATCCCAGGTTAAGAGAAAAACCGATCGAGTGGTACCAACAGACAGATAGATTCGTGAAGCTTGCGATGTGTCTCTGGGAAGACTTAAATACCTTGTTTGAGATTATTGTTCCGCCAGACTTGTGGCTTGAGTGTAAAAGAGGGGTAGATTGGCCCACAAAGGAACCAGCAAGGGATAAAGAGACTGGAGCGCCTTCTGAAGAGGTGATGAAATATTATCATAAAGTAATTGAGTTTTTGAAACAAAAGGTGTCGCCGAAGGTGACTGATTGGCAGAAAATCGACCGGACCTCTCAAGAGGTTAAAGAGTCGATACATGCATATTATGAAAGATTGTTGAAGGCATTCAAACATTACAGTGGTACTGAAACAATTGAACCGAAGGACATGAATCATCTTGTGTTCAAATTTGTCGAAGGGCTGAGACCGGAGGTCAGCCAAATGATTAAAAATCATTTGATTTGTTGGCAAGCTAAACCGATTGATGAAGTATTACAGTACGCGAAATACTGTAGTGACGAAATTGAGTTAAAGCAGAAAAAGTTGAAGGAGAAGGTGTTGGTGATGCAGATAAGGGCTGCACAGGCTGGAATACAGGGAAATGGTGTTCAGCAAATGATACAGCAACAACCGCAATTGAATGGTGTGTTTCAGGCACAGCCAAGAGGTAGAGGTCGAGGGTTTGTGAACCGTGGTTCGGACATGAATAATGTTGTAGTTCAAGGTGATGGTCAAGGAGTGAAAAAGATGTCACCATGCCATGCGTGCGGGGGCGTGGGACATTGGAAACGGGATTGTCCAAATATAATGCAGGATGGTACAGTTCAGCAGAGTATCAATGCCGGTACATTGCAAAATTCACGAGGTTCAAGAATGAGACACCCGAATCAGAACTATCAAAATAATTTGGTGCAAATGTCAGGGGTGCAACCTATGCAGCAAATGCAAATGCCGCGTTTCCAAACAGTGTCAGTACAACCAATGCAACAGCAGATCCCTATGGTGCCTAGACAGCAAATGCAGTTACCACTAGCTCCGATGGGACAGCAACAGGTGATGCTTCCTCAACAGGTCACAGGTCAAGTAACAAATCAAAACCACACTGTACAACAATTCCCATTACGAGGTGAAAATGAGATGAATGAGGACTGGTCAGATGATAGCTCAGACAGTGAAGAGTGCAGACTCGCCGCATCCTTAGAGGTAGACCAGAGAGGCCCATATGTGGAGGGAAAAGTAATGGGCTACAAAGTCTCATTTTTAGTCAATACAGGAGCTACACGCTCTACTGTTCGCAGTGCAGAGGTACCAAGATTACCTCTCTCAGGGCGCACCATACGAGTAGTCGGTGTGGCTAATCAATACCTGACTAATCCAATCACTGACCCAGTGCAGGTTGAAATTGGAAATTTCCAGGGCCTGCATAGATTTGTTGTATGCGATTCAAGTCCAGTATCCTTGTTAGGAAGAGACTTATTGTGCAAAACCAAATGTTCAATTACCTGTTCCAATGGTGGAATAGAGGTTCAGACAAACAGTGATGATGAGGCAGATGAGGGTCAATTGATGGAAGAAGGAGGAGAGATAAATGAAGATTACCCTCTAATTACCCTTTTCCCAGTGTTCACCTTGATCGATCTACCTGCTGATCTGCAAGGATCGGTGATAGAGAAGGTGTGGGATTTGACTGGAAAGGAGGTTGGATTAATAAAGGGAGTGAAACCAGTTGAGGTGCAGATAAAACCGAACGCAGTGTTCCCACAAGTGTCACAATATCACATGACTCAGGATGTCCTTATTGAAGTAACACAGATAATTGCAGATTTTCTCAGACAGGGAGTTTTGAAAGAGGTCCTGAGCAGTCCGTGTAACTCTCCAATTATGGGTTTGAGGAAGCCCTGTGGGAAAGTTCAAATTGTGCAGGATTTGAGAAAAATAAACGAAATCGTGATAAAATGCTGCCCTGTGGTTCCCAACCCAGCAGTAATAATGTACCAGGTTCCTTGAGATGCTGAGTGGTTTACTGTAGTAGACCTATCACAAGCGTTTTTCTCGATTCCACTTCACGAAGACAGCCAGTTTTTGTTCAGTTTCAAATTCCTGGATAAGGTATACAGTTGGTGCAGAATTCCTCAGGGGTTTTCTGAGTCACCATCCATCTTCAATCAGATATTGAAGAAGGATTTGGAACCTCTTGTGCTACCTTATAATTCGACTCTTGTGCAGTACATTGATGATTTGTTGATTGCATCCAAAACCAAAGACAGCTGCAAATATGATTCCATTGCCTTATTGAATCATTTAGGGAAAAATGGACATAAGGTGTCACCTAAAAAGCTGCAGTACTGCCAAAAAGAAGTAAAATATTTGGGGCATCTGATTGAAAAGGGGTCTCGAAGAATATCAAAAGAGAGAATAACAGTTGTTTTACAAATGAATCCTCCAACAACAAAGAGAGATGTCAGAATGTTCTTGGGAATGGTGGGCTACTGTCGCCAGTGGATACCCAACTTCTCGATCATTTCAAAACCATTAACAAAACTGACAGGAAAGGAAGTTAAGGATGAACCATACACAATCACATTGACAAAAGAAGAGCTTGAGTCATTTCTAGAACTGAAAGAATGCATGTGCAGGGCTCCAGCATTAGGAATGCCCGATTATGAGAAACCATTTTTGTTGTTCTGTCATGAACGTGATGCTTGTTCTTTGTCTGTTTTAACACAGGTCCATGGAGATGCAAATCGCCCTGTAGCATATTTTTCAGCTACTTTGGACCCTGTCGCAGCAGCCTTACCGGGTTGTTTGCGAGCAGTCGCAGCAGTTGGTCAAAGCCTTTCACAATGTGAAGGCATAGTGATGGGATACCCCTTGACAGTATTGGTTCCACATTCTGTTGAAATTCTGCTGACACGAACTAAGACACAACACATGACAAATGCCCGACTTACCAAATATGAGACAATTATTCTGGGGTCACCAAATGTCACATTGAAAAGGTGCACTGTACTGAACCCGGCAACTCTACTTCCCATTGAAAATACAGAAATAAACGATGGGGAAGAGTTTGAGCATGATTGTCTGGAGGTAACTGAGCTCAGTACCAAACCTCGCTCAGATATAAAAGATACCCAGTTAAAGGAAAACGATTACATTATGTTCGTTGATGGGTCCTGTCTAAGAGATTCATCAGGAACCTTGAGAGCTGGTTATGCAGTATGTACCATATCCGGTATAGTCGAGGCCTCCTGGCTCGAGAAAGTGTTTTCTGCACAAGTGGCAGAATTGATAGCTCTCACAAAAGCCTGCCATGCTGCTGTAAATCTGAAAGTCACAATCTATACAGACAGCAGATACGGATTTGGAATTGTACATGATTTTGGTCAACTCTGGTCACAAAGAGGGTTCATGACATCCTCTGGTTCACCAGTGAAAAATGGAGAACAGATAAGAGATTTGTTACATGCGATTCAGTTGCCTCTCGAAATTGCTGTGGTGAAGTGCAGTGCTCACACCAGATCACAAGATTTTGTGTCAATGGGGAATGGTTATGCAGACCAAGTTGCCATATTTTGTGCATTGAACTGTATATCTTTTAAAGAGCAGTGGGAACTGTTACCACAACCTGAGAATGACACAGCCTTAAGTCTATCATTACGAGTGGTTGATACTTTAGACGAATTAAAGACATTACAAAGCCACGTTGGTAAGGAAGAAAAACTTTCCTGGCAGAAAATGCAGTGTGTACAGAGAGCAGACGATATTTGGGTATCAGGAGAGGGAAAACTAGTTTTGCCAAACAGTCTTCTGTCACAATTTGCCCGATTGTATCATGGGCAGGCACATTTGGGAAGAGATGCCATGATCAGATCATTTAAGATTGATTGGTTCAATCCAAAATTCAGACATGCCGCAGAGATTACTTGTCACAGATGCGTCATTTGTCAACAGATGAACGCTGGAAAAGGAACTGTGGTAACTTTGAGCCACATTGGGAGAGCTGGTGGCCCATTTAATAAGATACAAATGGATTTCATTGAAATGCCTGTTTGTGGAGGTCTGAGATACGTGCTGGTGATTGTGTGTGTTTTTAGCCATTGGATTGAGGCATATCCCACACGTAGGAATGACAGTCTTACAGTTGCAAAACTACTACTCAGAGAATTAATACCCAGGTTCGGGTTTCCGGTTTCTATAGAATCGGATAGGGGAAGACACTTCGACAATGAGGTGATTAAGCTTCTGTGTGCCGCACTCAACATTGAACAAAAGCTGCATTGTAGCTATCGCCCTGAAGCATCAGGACTAGTTGAGCAGATGAATGGTACTTTGAAATCAAGAATAGCAAAAATGTGTGCAGCAACAAACATGAAGTGGCCAGATGCATTGCCTCTAGTGCTGATGTCTATGAGAAACACGCCAGATAAGAAAACGGGATTGTCCCCACATGAAATCCTCATGGGCAGAGCAATGAGGTTACCGGCGGTACCTGCAAATGCACTAGTGAATATTACAGATGATATGGTGTTGGATTACTGCAAAAGTTTGGCTGACGTGATTCGCTCTTTCTCTCACCAGGTGGAAGCTAACACGTTACCACCAATCGGCGAACCAGGACACTCTCTGCAAGCTGGAGATTGGGTGGTTATCAAGAAGCACGTAAGGAAATCGTGTCTTGAGCTGCGTTGGAAAGGGCCATATCAAGTGATATTGACGACCACCACTGCTGTGAAGTGTGCCAGGGTTCCCAACTGGATACATGCCAGTCATACAAAAAGGGTAGCGTGTCCTGTTGAAGAGGAACTTGAAAATTCCGGTACAGCAACTTCAAGAGGAGAAGTCTCAGAGTCAGAGATCAGTCAAGAAGGATCTGAGACTACAGGAGAGCCCGCTGAGAACAGCCGTGTCCCTCAAACTATCAGTGAGTTCGAGAGAGGTGACGAAGTGCCAATCTCAGTGGAGGCAGCAGGAGAACAAAGTCAAGGAGAGGTTCTCCCAGAAGCAGACGAATACAATTCAGAATCTGAATACAGTGTCGAACAAGGAGAGAGAGACGAAGAAGTGGCAAATTTAGATCAGAACGAATCAAGATCTGCCGAACGAGTTCCAAGCCTATCAGGAGAAAACACCATATTACCAGAAGAGGGTGCTGTCCAAGGTACTGAAGGAAAACGCCGACAGTAAGACGAACAGAGGTGACAATTGGCCAGACAAATCACACTTTAGAATAAGAGAAATAGCAAATGAAACAATAATAGAGGAAAGCAATACCTCACGAGCAGACGATCTGAGTGAAGGAGAACAGCAAGGTGAACAAAGAATAAAAAGAAAAAGAATAGCAAACAGAAGATATACCGGTCCTGAATGGGCATACGCTACAACCTCTGAATGGCAACAAGAATTCTTAGCATTCTGTTTTGATCGAGAAATACCAGGCCAGTACTACGGTACCTGAAGAATATACAACAAGAAAACTGAAGATAAAAAGATCGAAATTGTGAAAGCTGAAAAATAATAAACAAGAATCTTCGAGAAGAAATAAAACTACCGGAAAGTGACATTAAACCTGGATTTGACTTATAGAAACCTGATTACAACAAGCTGCTAACCTGAATTGACGAAAAGGGTCCTGGAGTGAGCGAAGACGCTGTAAATTACGCAGAAAGAGTTTGCTACTCAGAGTCGATTGTTAATCTGCTATTTGATTCTATACAAACATGGCTTATAGTAACAAAGGAAGTAAAGTGTGTGGCTGGTTAGGACTTATGATAGGTGTTGTATGTGCAATAATGATTGTGGGAGTGATTGTGGGAATGCCATGGAGAGAGAGTGAAACTAATATTGCAACTTCAAAACCTGAGACTACTACTACAACTAATAAACTATCACCATGGGAGAAATTTGAGCAAGACACAAGACATCTGCATGAGGAAACTAATGCAAAAGGGGAGCTTTCTACTAATGTTTTCTATCGCCTATTAAATGAGTATGTGGAAACTATGAATGCGAAAGACTGTTATGTGTGTACTAAAATTCCTTCATCTGTGCAGGAGGGAGTTACTTATCATAGCCACCCTCTTACGTATGGGATTAGTTGTAGCTTGCTACTAACAAGATTTTATGATCAAGAGCATGTGCAATATTTTTATTCAAATTTAGACGTTGTGTTTTCTTTTGTGCCTGTTATTGAATTCTTAAATAAGTTAGCTAAAGAGCATGATATAAAATTAGTTAGAGGATTCTTTGAGCCAACACTAACATTTGGAACTGCTTATGCACATCGCAATAACTTAACATGCTTACTGTCTCCTGTAGAGAAAAGCTTTTTAGATCACACAGATGATAGACGAAAAGCATTAAAGGAAAGATTAGAAAAAGGCTTAGAAAAACGCACTTATGCAAATGATTATGCTTATACTGAAATTAAAACACAAGGCAAGTTAGCTATAGATGCATTACACGTAGGTAGACTCTGCATATATAGACCAAAATCTGATCAAGATAATTTGTTTGTGGGAACGAGTGAATGTAGGCATGTGTTTTTGTTTCAGAGCAAATGGACCTTTATGTTAAATGGACAAGACCCAGCGATTCCTGGAATCTATTACATCTGTGGGTTAAATGCATATTACCGTCTCCCTAAGGGATGGTATGGGACATGTTATTTGGGAATAATATTCCCAAAGATTTACCAGATTGATGACTTAAAACAACTACCTAAAACGTCTGAATTACATCATACCAGACAAAAACGAGAATCAGTGGCGGCTGTCATTGGTGACATATTTGGAGCTATAATCCCTTCAGTGGGGGTTATTCTAAACTCTATGAAAATTCAAAAGTTGTCTACTATTGTGGATAACATGCTGACAAACTTTACAGGAGCTATACTTCTGATGGATACTGAACTTGCTGCAGAAAGAGCTATGACTCTTCAAAACCGGCTTGCTTTAGACATTCTTTTAGCAAAGAGTGGAGGTGTGTGCAAAATGCTTAATGAACAACATTGCTGCTCGTATATACCTGACAATAGTAAGAAAATTAGAAACATGCTTACTAACCTGACTAGAGATAGTATAGATTTGAAGGATTTAAAAGAACTTGATGTTTGGGAGAAATTTGGAAAGGGAATTGCCCGAGTGGGAAACTGGTTTACCAACATTTGGAATGGGGTACTTGCAAAAATTATGATGGGATTAATAATTGTTCTAATTTGTTTATTGGGATTTTAGGGAATATGCAAAATTAATGAAAAGGTGAAAAGAAATTTGGCTAACAGAACAAAAAGAAACGAAGAAAGTGAAAGAGAGAAAATGTTTAATGAAATATGGGAAAGCTCTCATAAGGGAAAAGATGTTGAAATGCACATTATGCGTAAAGTAAAGAATTAAAACCTGGAAGATTTGTGATGACGAGCGTCATCAGAGGAGGGACTGAGAGAGCGTATTTAATATTACATATTATAGACATGAGATGCTTATGTCTAACAATGCTGTACTAAATAAAACATTCATTAAAGTGTACTCACAAATATGGAGAATCATTAAAATGTATAAACTAATGTCAACTGTAAGAAATAATCGTTTATAGTTTGCCTAACAGAATACATTAAAACGTATAGAACTGCATTCATTAGAACTCGTATATCTTAAGTTAGCATGAGCCAAGCAGAAGCTGTGTAGCTCTCATATTAAAAGCGTATTTTTTTCCTGTCTCTTCAGTGTGCGGACTTCAAACGACCATGACCCAGCTATTGTTCTTTCTGTAGTAGTTTGAAACATGGGGACATTTTCCCATCCGCATGCTAGCATCTTTTAGTATAAAATGATGTGCTTCGAAACATTTGTAGATACTTCTAAGGACAATGGGACGAGGGAAAGAGAACTTTTAACCTGAGACGTGTGCCAAGATGATGAAGTAACCCCGGATATGCCACCTACGGAAAGCCGATTATGAAGACCAATCAGAAGACCAAACAATATCGAGAGATGACAAATGCATTACTTAATGTATAATTTGATAGGTTAACAATGATGGGGTGTATTGACCAACCAATAGAATTTTGGGGGAATGAATTACTAGAAAGGGATAAAAACCCATGACACAGGAAATAATGTTCATTAGGTAGGGAATGATATTGATTGCATCCTGAAACTCTGTCACACTATTTTGTGACTCGAGGTTTAGACAAACCATCCTTGCCCATATTGCTGCCCTTCACACTTTACTCCTTATGAGGAGAGTGTCTTGCCTCTAACTTAGATAGACTGACGGCGATCTAACTGATGTCCTGAAGACGAAGACTGATCCTGAATGCTGACTTAATCAGAGGAGGGTAACTATAAAATTGCTAATGAAAATTCATTTTGCCTTTCTTTCTAGGTACCAACTGCTGTATGTTTTATTAGAGACCGTAGTTAGATGATTTCCAAATTGGTGTTCAAAATTGTTTTGCATGACGCCCAACATGCTAATGTGAATTAGAGGGTAGACGAGGTATTCATTCTGACTGACAAACTGACGTGACTGACATGGTGCTATGCTGAAGTAGTATCTTAGAAAGTTCGATGTGTTATAATCTGCTTATATCTATCTGATTGTCTATGCTACTGATCTTTGCATTATTGAAAGCTTATTGTGGTTGTCATCTTGTAATCGTGCTTATATGCTTATTGACTTTGAGATTAATGCCTTTGCTACTAGATTGTAATCAATAGTGAATAAAACTTATAAACTTCATTAAGGTGTGGTTATTCATGACTGAAAGGTCATGGTTGCGCCGAATGTTTATTAATGTCTAAAGTAAGATATATTTTGGTGTTAAATGTTGACAATGTTATTGACATATTGATTGATATTTTGATCAGTTATCTCGTCCTATGGTGTCTCACCACTGGGCCCAAAGATTAATTGGCCTAAAACGAGTCCTGATGTGTGTAAATTGACATAGACGGACGCTTTAACACTCTCAAGAGTGCACTCCACTGCTTGAATCAGCATTTCATTCCTGACTCTCTGGTTACAAGCATACATTTTTGCAGTGCTTTTATTAATACATGTTTATAAAGTACAATGCTTGGTTCTGGTTAAATCAAGCGTGCACTCCACTGCTTGAATTCAGATTTAATTTTGGCTCTCTGGTTACAAACACACATTTTTCCAGTGGCCTTCTGCAGTGCTACCAAACTACTGAAGGGGTCAGTTACTGCTTAGACGTCAGTTTTATGCTCCGATCGAGCAAGTACTCCACTGCTTGATTCACAATTTCTTTTCTGGCTTTCTGGTTACAAGTGCTTTCATTAATACATGTTTATAAAGTACGAAGCTTGGCTCTATGGTTAAATTGAGCGTACACTCCACTCCTTGAATTAGGATTTAATTCCTGGCTCTTCAGTTACAAACATACATTTTTTGCAGTGCCCCTCTGCAGCGCTGCCCGATTACCCAAGGGCTTAGTCGCTGCTTAGCCCTAGTGTGCCAGGGTCAGTTGTATGCTTAGATTCAGTGTGCACTCTATTGCTTGAATCTCAATTTAATTCCTGGCTCTCAGGCTACAAACATACATTTTTGCAGTGCTTTTATTAATGCATTTTTATAAAGCACAATGCTTGGCTCGCTGGTTAAATTGAAGCGCGCACTCCACTGCTTGAATTAGGATTTAATTCCTGGCTCTCTGGTTACAAATACATAATTTTACAGTGCCCCTCTGCAGCAATGCCGAATTACCGAAGGGCTCAGTCGCTGCTTATGCTGGGTGTGCCTAGATCCATTTTACACTCGATCGAGTGCGCACTCTACTGCTTGAATCACAATTTAATTCCTGGCTCTCTGGTTACAAACATATATTTTTGCAGTGCCCCTCTGCAGCACTGTCCAATTACCGAAGGGCTCCTTCGCTGCTTATGCTGGGTGTGCCTAGATCCATTTTACACTCGATCGAGTGCGCACTCCACTGCTTGACTCACAATCTAATTCCTGGCTCTCTGGTTACAAACATATATTTGTTTTGCAGCGCTTTTATTAATAACTGTTTATAAAGTAGATGCTTAACTCTCTGGTTAAATCAAGCACGCACTCCACTGCTTGAATTAGAATTTAATTCCTGGCTCTCTGGTTACAAACATACATTTTTGCAGTGCCCTGCTCCAGCGCTGCCTGATTACCGAAGTGCTCAGTGGCTGCTTAGGCCGGTGTTCCTGGGTCAGTGTTACGCTCTGCTGTTTGAAGACAATTCTGGCCGTGCACTACAGAAGTGCAGCACGGGTTTGGTGCATGTAAGTGGGTGGAAGTTTGACAGGTAACCACTGTTTTTCCACAATAAAAAGATATTTGTAATAACTGTAAATTATTACAGCGACTAATAGTGACTGAGTTCAGGCCATTTTCACATTGTCTTCAAATTAAATTTTTACTTAACTCATCACCTTTATTATATTAAACCATATGTTTGTTATTTAAATCTAACACAAACTCTTCTTCACACATGCACTTCCATCTTATATAAGTTTCAGTCAGTAAATTCCCACTTTACTACATGTTTATGTACAGTACTTCACCCTGTTCACAAGCCAGTCACTGAGGAGATATTTCTCGTGTTCATAAAACATGATAACATCTCTTCATAGGGAAGAAACAGCCATATTGCAACACACAAGCAAATGCTTTTGGTTCCCAAAGTGGCTGCTTGCCTAAAAGAAGTGGAAATGTGCGCAACAGGTTAATCTGCATATATAAAGGAAGCTCAGAAGGACCTTACTGCTTTCATTAATACAATCACTTCCTGAAAACAGCCATTTAACTTTTTGGATTTGTATTAGAAAAGAGTTACTCACTGAGCTGTGGAGTGTGTGCTTTTCAAACAGACTAAACACAGGCCCTAGCACTGAAGGACCTTCAGATGTCTCTGTGACCCACCTAAATAGTCTCCACTGCTTAAATCTACATTTAATTCCTGACTCTAGGCTTACAAACACAAATCTTTGCAGTGCTTAAACAAACATACATTTCATAAGGTGCGATGTTGCATTTCCTGATAAGTAACAATTTTTTTCTACTCTTGCTCCACAAAAGTCACCTACTGCAAGGGTACTAAACATTAAGCCATAATTAACATCCCAGGTCATGTCTCTCTGGTGTGGGCCAGAAAAAAAAACGCAGACATTTCTGCCAACGGTTTTTGGACCCTGCTATATTTTTCACAAAAATGCTTTAATGGACATAAAATGGCCAACACAGCTTCGGTAATAAAGTTGTTGGTGGCAAACAAATCCGTTTTCACATTCTTTTCCGTGTACATTTGGGATCCAATAACTGTTTGTTTTGCTTATCAATATACAATAACCAAAGAACACTTTTCAATATAACCTTCTAATTTTAGTTTTTTCGAATTTACATAAACAGTGATTACATGATTTTGCTTGGATTTCCATCCACCTTTTACACATTTTCCCCATAGCAGCACCAATTTCAAACTTAGATATCAGGTATGCATATTTTTATCATAGTACTAACACATTTAACTGACCTCCACACTTGCTAATAAAAACAGTAAAAACACATTATATTGTCAACATACACTTAAAAAAACTTACAATAACTTAAATTGCACAACTACTCACCAAACTACAGTTTACAACAAAAAAAGTATTAATCACATAGGAGAAACCTAATGCATTTATTAATGCTTGTTTTTTTTTGTCTGCTCATGTGGCTGCTGTGGCACTCAGAATGCAAAGTCTTTTTTATTTCTTTTCATTTCCCTGTGGCAGGGTTTTTCTTTTCCCAGGCATGTCGGTGGTCACAAAAATGTGGGTGTCGCTTTTCTTCGGGGGTGATGTTTGGGTCCCGGTTTGTACATTGCTCCTTTTACCTTTATGCATTGGCATTAAAATTATACTGTACTACCTTGCCCATCCTTTCTCAGAAAAACAAGAGTAAATGAGTGCATGGTGTTAGTCGGGACGGCTCCCAGGTATACCCATTGAACCTGCATGGGAAATCTGACTGGCAGGGATCGTCTTTGGGTATCTGGGTCCTCTTCTAAGGGCGGGAGGGTGCGCCATTTGACTATGGCAGGCAGAAAAGCACTGTTGGATGCCTATCCAGTGGTTCTAGAGGGTGACAAAATAATCCTAATCATTAGGTCGAGCATTAGCATATGACCTCTTCTATACTTTTAAGTATATTTCTTCAGTGGGCTTCCAGCTGTTTCATTTGTTAGTTTCAGTGTCATTTAAAAATTCTTGCTTGCTAGTGGTCAGTCATGCCTCTTTGTCCCTCCTTCTTCCGTGTGGGAGCAAGGACAAACTACTTTGTAATTACGCTTTGTCCTGTTTATCTTGTCTGCAGGGGATTTTTTTTTTTGCTTTGTTTCCTGCTCCTGACCAGGGAAGCTTCCCTTTTTCTTTGCAGATAATTCTTCCTCTAAGCGTAGCTGTACACACGACTATAAATCAGGCTTTTATCTTGGCCACATTTGGTCTTTGTGAGCTCTCTGCACCCTCTTTCAGCTGCATTGCTCCCGCCCTTCTTTGGCTTGGATTTTCTTTACCAAGTGTGCCTGTGTGCTCAGAACAAGGGCGGAGGATTGCTTGTAATTGCTTATAGCCTAGGCACCAAGCTCTACCAAAGCTCCACAATCCTTAAAGACAGTACTCACTTCTGCTCCATACTGGGATCCCACTTGCAGCTCCCTCAGTGCACCTCAGTTAACAAACTCCAAGCCCTCAGCTGTGCCAGTGCCATGAACCCCACAAACACTGTCTGCCAGAGCACCTTGGTTCTCACAGTCAGTGCACTCTGCTGCTCCACTACTGGGACCTCAGATGCAGCTCTATCAGTGCACCGCAGTTCCCGCAGTTCCCGCACTCCAAGCCCTCAACCGTGCCACTGCCAGGAACCCCACACACGTTGTCTGCCAGAGCACCTCAGTTCTCGCAGTCAGTACACTCTGCTGCTCCAGTATTGGGACCTCGGGCACAGCTCCATCAGTGCACCTCAGTTCACAGAAGCCAAACCCCTCAGCCATGCCTGTGCCAAGGACCCCACACACACTGTCTGTCTGAGCACCTCATTTCTCACAGCAGTACACTCTGCTGCTCCAGTAATGGGACCTCGGGTGCAACTCCACCAGTGCACTGCAGTTCTCATACTCCAAGCCCTCAGTGATGCCAGAGCCTGGAACCCCAAACACGCTGTGTGCCAGAGCACATCAGTTCTCACAGTCAGTACACTCTGCTGCTTCAGTACTGGGACCTCGGTGCAGCTCCATCAGTGCGCCACAGTTCACACAATCCAAGCCCTCAGTCCTGCCAGTGCCAGGAACCCCGCACACGCTGTCTGCCAGTGCAACCCAGTTCTTGCAGTCAGTAGACTCTGCTGCTCCAGTACTGGGACCTCGGGCACAGCTCCATCAGTGCATCTCAGTTGATACACACCAAACCCCTCAGCCATGCCAGAACCCCACACATGCTGTCTGCCAGAGCACCTCAGCTCCTACAGTCTGTAGACACAGCTGGTTCAGTACTGGAACCTCGGGCGCAGCTCCATCAATGCACGTCAGTTCACACACTTCAAGCCCCTAAGCCATGCCAGTGCCAGAACCCCACTCATGTTGTCTGCCAGAGCTCTTTAGTTCTTACAGTCAGTACACACAGCTGTTCCAGTACAGGTACCTTGGGTGCAGCTCCAACAGTGCACCTCAGTTCACACACTCCAAGCCCCTTAGCTGTGCCTGTGCCAAAACCCCACACACACCATCTGCCAGAGCACCTCAGTTCTTACAGTCAGTACACTCTGATGTTCCAGTACTGGGGCCTCAGGTGCAGCTCCATCAGTGCACCTCAATTCACACACTCCAATCCCTCAGCCATGCCTGTGTCAGAACCGCACACACACTGTCTGCCAGAGCACCTCAGTTCTAACAGTCAGTACACTCTCCTGTTCCAGTACTATGACTGTGGGTGCAGCTCCATCAAGGAACCTCAGTTCTACCCCTGCAAGGTCACTTCCTTTCCTATACTGGGACCCTCGCTCACATACAGTTCCATTACAGCAGCTCAATTCTAATATTCAGTCCCACTGCCAAGCCAATACTGGACCCAAAATAACAAAACACAGCTCAACCAGTGCACCTTAAGTCTAACATCCAACACCACTGTTGAAGGGAACCACCATGGTTCCGCCAGAATCCATAATTTCTAACATTCAGTGCACATTTCTTTTCAGTACTAAGGCTCACAAACACCCCCTTCAGGACTCCTCGCTTCTGTGGTTCATAGGCAATGCCACTCCCATACTGGGCCCCACTCACAGTTTCACCAGGGCACCTCCAGGCTGACACTCGGCGACACTGGCACGCCAATAGTAGGTTGTACACATAGCTCCATTAACATACCTCACTTCTGACCTTGTGTGCCTGTTACTATTCCAGTACTGCAGCCCACATACAACTCTGTCAGTGCACCTCAACCTTAATCTGCAGTGCCCCATTATCCAATGCCAGGAATAACACGGCACTCCATTTCTCATTCCTCACCCACTGACTTTCTGTTATTCCAGCACTGGGCCTGGACACTGCTCTGTCTATACCCCAAATCCTGATCTGAAGCACCCCAATATTGCTATATTGGGGTTCACATACAACTCTGCTAATGCACCTCCTGCTGCTCTGCAGTGCTCCCTGCTGTTCCAAACTCTGACTTCTGTTTGAGGGCATTGGGGAGCCAATTAAATCTATTCTTAGCTGCCTTCTTTATTTGGGAAGGTCTGTTTCACATATCTCACTCCGTTATTTCCTTTACTCTGTTTACTCTCACTGGTTTTTTTCTCACCCACTTTTCTCTTTCCAGCCCTTAAAATCCACATGTTAACCGTTTTGCTCTTTCTTTCAACTGTTTACTTCTATTTCTCTCCCTTTCTTTGGCGTTTCTCTTATCTTTATCTGTCAAATCACAGTTTACTATAAATCCTTCTTTTTCCTCTCTGTATGTGGAAGTCACAATTTACTTGTCGGGACCTGAAGTGACAAAATGGTTGTCCCAGTCTGTGTCTGTTGGAAATGTGTCAGTACATACATGCCCTGGTTCTTTCGCTGCTTATTTCTCTCACCACCTCTCTTTTTTCTCTAATGTTCATTTTGCTCTTTCTTTTTACACTTCATTCATTATTTTTCTCTTTATCTTTCATTCGCTACCTTCCTTCCCTTTTTCTTTTGTCTCAATGTTTGCTCTGTTTCTTCTCTTAGTTGTGTTTTAATTTTCTTGTTCTTTCTTTCCCTTCTTTCTTTTATTTCTTTGCAACCCCTTCTCTTTCTTCCTTTTGTCTGTTGTATTCCTTTGACTTCTCATTCTGCTCTCTCTCCCCTGAGGCCTACTTATCAATGGAGCAACAGGTGCAGTGGCCCCAGGGTCCAGAGACCTATGGACCTCACTCAACTCTAATGACTGCTGTATTTTCCTACCAAAATTGCTGTCAACCATTTTCCTTTCTTACTTCAGGGCCCATGACACCGTTACTACGCCACTTGTCCTCTCCATCTTTACTCCTGACTCCCTCTTTCCATTCACCATTTCATCCTCCAATCCATCCCAAATTATATTTTTGTTTTGGTGTTTTGAGCATTACACTCATATCCCAAAAGTTTATTTCTAATAAAGGTGTATATGATAATTGTATATGTTTTAAGATAGAGGAAGAAGGTACATGGAAATGCTTTAGTTATATCCAGGACCACTGGAATTATATGGCAGGTAAAGACAAAATTATGAGGCAGGGTTGGCCAATTTATGGGGCAAGAAAAAGTCAGTTATGAATTTTCAATACCAATAGCTCTAACTCAGGAAAATGCGAGACCTGTTGCATTGCAAATGCTTTTTTTTCCTAGCGGCAGTATAATGGAAGTCATATTTCAGAAGAGGTGTTAAGACCCTGCTAGCGTGCCAGGTCCTTAGTAAGTAAACTCACAAAGGGACGCGTATAGGCTGATTAACCTTTTGGATCACATGGAGTATCCTAGCTATGTAGTAATCGGCGAACATTAATTATCAATGTAATCAATCAATAACCACTAAGAGAATTATTAAGCATGAGACAATATATCAACATTTGTGAATAACTACAATTTAATTATATGTGTTATCAATTTTATTTCCCTATTGGTTACAGTACTAAGTCATCAGGTTAGATCAAACTTTATTCCATAGTCTCAAAGTCAGCTCATTAGTGACCAACAATAGCATAATCTAATCAGAATTTAAGAAAACAAATGCTCTAATGCTTCAGCATAAGCCAACAAAGATGAATTTGTCAACATTAATAGCAGAGTTCAGCAATCAGTTCGTCAATCATTTGTTACTGTCAACATCACCCAAGAATCCTACCATCAGGCTCTCAAGAGCATGAGCCCAATGACAGAATCTCGAATCGCGTCTCCTGACATCATCAATTTTCTCCTAGCATCTGAAGTTTTAGCTCCTTGTCATGACTTTTTATTAGAGTTTTTCAGTCCATCCCCCTAATTTTTAATTGGTCAATTAATCAGCAGTTATGACTCTATCCTATAATATTAATTTTGCATATCTATGAATTCTAATATTTCTCCGTTCTCAATTTGCTGACTGGTTCACTGGACGATGTCCTCGTCATCCTGCTCATCAGGTATCGAAAATGTTGCATCTTCTTCTCCAGTCAGTGTCTCAATTGTTTGAGTCCTGGTAAAGTACATTGAGTCTGCCTTACACCAAACTGTAACATTTTTAGTTTCATCATCTCCTGTCCATCGGTACATTGCAGAAAACTCTAGCAAAGCAAATTTTATTACACAGCAAACGGTCCACAGTCAGTTCAACGCACCAGCAACTTCTACATTGTGCGTTTATTAATTCAGCTCCTGCGTGAGGCTTGGAAAGACTAGGCCACAACTTCGGCTAAGTTAACTCTACAGTATAATGCTGAACATAGGTTATACATCTCAATATGACACATTACTACATTATTATTATACATTTTCATTATTCCACGCATTTTTAATAATTTTAGTGCAAGTTCGTATAAGTGGTGTCATTCCCCATAGGCAAATTTTCAAACGTGCTCATTAATTTTTCTACGTTTAGCTTTCTTGTTAATTAAAACATGTAAACATTCATTAATAATTTCTAATTAGCATATCTTCTTCAACAGTCCCTCCTATGATGACTAAATATGTTATCATACCATTATTTACCAACATTTCACAATTCAGTTTCTGCTGTATTTTGTCTCCTTCTCAAATCTTCTCTATAAATTATTTATCTGTTTTGTTCTTCCCTCCCTGATTATTTTTAAATCTTTTCAATTTTATCTTTTGACACAATTTACATGAACCCCATAATCCTAATATGCAAGCAATCACAGTTAATATTCCCTGTATGATTTTTAATAATACCCCATTCCAAATTTGACTAAGCCAATTTCCCACTGAAACAAATCCTTTTCCAACCTTTTCCCAAACACCTGGCTCCTTCAATTCTTTGAAATCCTTACTTGAGTTAATCAGATTAGTGAGTAAATCTCTTATCTCCATATCATTAGCTGAAATATACAAGCAACAATGCCTAGCATTAATCATTTTACAGACTCTGTTGTCTTTCGCTAAAAGAATGTCAAAGGCAAGCCTATTTTGAATCGTCAAAGCTCTATCCGCGGCTAATTCAGTATCGATCAAAAGTATTGCCCCTGTAAAATTCGTCAGCATGTTATCCACAATAATAGACAACTTTCGCTTCTTGATCGAATTTAGAATGACTCCCACTGAAGGAATCTCTGCACCAAAGATATCTCCTACAATTGCAGAAGAGGTTTCCCTCCTCTGTCGCTTATGATGTAATTCAGTCAATTTCGGAAACTTCTTTAAGCCATCTATCTGGTAAATTTTAGGGAAAACTATCCCCAAATAACATGTCTCATACCATCCTCTTGGAAGACGGTAATAAGCATTAAGTCCACAAATATAATAGATCCCAGGAATAGCAGGGTCCTGACCATTCATCATAAAAGTCCACTTACTCTGAAACAAAAACACATGCCTACATTCACTCGTAACCACAAGTAAAGTGTCAGTGCATGATTTTGGCCTATATATACAAAGCTTCCCTACATGTAGTGCATCTAGGACTAATTTCCATTGCATTTTAATAGCAGTGCAAGCATAATCATTCTTCTAAGTCTTCTTCTCTAAACCCTTCTCTAATTTCTCTTTTAGTGCTTTTCTCCTATCATCAGTATGACCTATGAAGCTTTTCTCTAAAGGTGTAAGCAAGCACGTTAAATTGTTACGATGCACATAGGCTGTCCCAAATGTTAATGTAGGCTCAATTAATCCTCTAACTAGCACTATATCATGCTCTCTAGCTATTTTACTCAGGTATCTAATAATAGGAACAAATGAAAGCACAACATTGTGGTTTGAATAAAAATACTGTATGTACTCATGGTTATGGAACCTTGTTAGTGGCAGGCTACAGCTTATTCCATAGGTTAAGGGTAAACTATGGTACATAACTCCTTCCTCTACTGACAAAGGAATTTGCATACACACAAGACAATTCTACGCCTCCATTGGTTCAACATACTCACTCAACAAGCAATAGAAAACATTGGAAGAAAGCTCTCCTTGAGCATTAGTATAATCATACAAGTACTTCTCATCTAACTTAAACCTCTCTAAAGCTGTTAGTGTAGTAGTTTCAGGATCAGAAGTAATAGTAGCTCTTTTCATATCATGAACAGACATTCCCACAATCATCACTATAAACAAGATTCCACACATAACTGCCAATCCTACACTCATGTATCTACAGCACCTAGCAATTCTATCTTGATTATTTAGCTCAGCCATGACCTACAAAGTATCAGAAAGCAGAAGTAACTCTTATATAAAGTGCAATAAAAATCAAGAATAAGGAAACATTTCTTCTTTCAAAGTTCAGTTTCGCATCCAGGAACCCTTTTCCTTTGTCAAATCGATTAGCAGCTTGTCACATCCGGTTTTCAGTGTCAAATCAGGTTATCAATGTCTCTTTCAGTTTTATTTTCAAATAGTCTCTTTCTTAGGTTTTTGTTCAGATTAGCTCAACAATTCAGCTTCCTCGATCACCTTCAGGTTACATCAAAGTACTGACTCGGAACTTCTCTATCAAAACAAAAAGACATAAACTTGTGTTGCCATTCGTTGGCCATTGCATACACCCATTCAGGACATGCGTAACGCTGACTTGCTATTTTCTTTCTTTTTAACCTTCGATCACCACTTAATTCTCCTTCACTCAATTCTTCTTTTCTCGTAGTATCCACTTCTTCCTTTATTGTTTTGTTTATGACTAGTTTCTTTTTCTTCCCAATCTGTGATTCAGGCCAATTATCTCCTTTTCTTGTTCCTTCTGTTAATATTCTTCTCAAGATTGGACTCTTCTCCTTCTCTTTCTCTATGGTGTTTTCTCTTGATGGACCTGCAACAGGCTCAGGAGGAGTCGGATCAGTTTAACTTTGATCCACCTCAACTCTTTGCCCCTCTTGGTCTGGCACTTTTTCTTCCTGGATTTCAGCACCATCTGCTTCTGAGAGAACCTCTGCTGACTTGGCTCTTCTGCTGTATCCGTTAAGATAGATTCTTCCGCACCCTCCTGTAATTCTTCACTTTCATCTCTTACAAGGGTGATAGAAACATCTTCCACGAGTTCTGGTTCAGCTGCAGGCTCTCTTGGCTCCTCTGGTGCCAGTGTGGTAACCAGTTTTGCTGTTGTTGGTACTCTCAACAACACTTCTTCATGATCCTGTCGACATACCACTCTCTAGTTATGGCTTGCGTGTATCCAGCTTGGAAGTCCTACACACTTCACAGCTGTCATGGTTGTTAACACCACCTGATAAGGCCCCCTTCAACGCAGTTCCAAACAGGTCTTGCGAACATGCTTTCTGACAACGACCTCGTCACTGGCTCTCAAGTTGTGCCCCTGATCTTGGATGGATGGCAGGGTGGTGGCCTGCACCTGCTGAGAGAAAGAGCGAACCACATGAGCCAGACCCTTGCAGTATTCCAACAACATATCATCTGTAATGTTTACAAGTGCATTGGCTGGAACTGCTGGTAATCTCATTGCTTTGCCCATGAGGATCCCATGGGGTGACAGCCCTGTCTTCCTGTCAGGTGTGTTTCACATCAACATAAATACCAAAGGCAATGCATTTGGCCATTTCAGATTCGTAGCTGCACACATGTTTGCAATTCTTGATTTCAAGGTACCATTCATCTGTTCCACCAGTCCTGATGCTGCAGGACAATAGCTACAATGCAACTTTTGCTCAATGTTTAGTGCTGCACATAAGTTTAATCACCTTGTTATTGAAGTGAATTCCCCTATCTGATTCTAAAGAGATACGGAAATCCGAAACGTGGTTTCAACTCCCTGAGTAACAGCTTTGCTACTGTGAGACTCTCATTCCTTTTTGTAGGGTATGATTCAATCCAGTGACGAAAGACACACACTATCACCAACACGTACTTCAAACCTCCACACACAGGCATCTCAATGAAATCCAATTGCATTCTGCTGAATGGACCTCCTGCTTTTCCAATATGGCTCAAGTTCACCACTGTCCCTTTTCCCACATTTAGCTGCTGACAAATTATATAGCAATGACACACTGCCTCTGCTGCCTGCCTAAATTTAGGATTAAACCAGTCGATCTTGAACAATCTAACCATGGCATCTCTCCCAATGTGTGCCTGGCCATGATAATACCTGGCCATTTGCGACAATAAATTATTGGGCAGGACCATCTGACCCTCCTCAGAAACTCAAATCTAATCATGATATGTAATCCTGTGCATTTGATGTGCGCTGCATTTCACCACAGCAATTTCCTCAGGTAACTGTATTGCATACAACAATTCTTTTATTTTGTCGCCATGTCTGACTGGTGTACCAGTAGAGGTCTGGAAACCTCTTTGCAACCACAATTGACCAAAATCCTGAACGATTCCAAATCCATATTGGCTGTCAGTATAGATTGTGACTCTCAGTCTCGCAGAAACATGGCACCCTCTAGTAAGAGCTACCAATTCTGCCACCTGTGCAGAATATACACCTCGAAGCCAAGAAGCTTCTTATGTACCTGTGATTGTGCATACAGCATATCCAGCTCTCAATGTCCCTGTACCATCTCCGAGACATGAGCCATCAACAAAGACAATCTGGTCATTTTCTTCCAATCAAGTATCTCTGATATCAGGTCTTGGTTTTGTACACAGCTCTGTTACCTCAAGACAACCATGCTCAATGTCTTCCTCTTTTTAATCTCAACAGTATCACTCAGAAGTAATGTTGCCGGGTTCAGCACTGTAAACTTTTCAATGTTACATTTGGAGCACCCAGAATGCTCGTCTCATACCTTGTCAATCTGGCACCAGTCAAATATTGTGTTTTCGTCTTTGTCAGTAAAATCTCAACAGAATGAGGAACCATTACCATCAAAGGGTATCCAATCACTACTCCCTCACATTGTGAAAGGCTTTGACCAACTGCGGCAACAGCACGCAGACAACCTGGTAAAGCTGCTGCGACTAGGTCCAAGGTAGCTGAAAAATATGCTACTGGGCGATAAGCACCTCCATGGACCTGTGTCAAAACAGACAAAGAAAAAGCATCACATTCATGACAAAACAATGTGAATGGCTTCGTATAATCAGGCATTACTAACGTTGGAGCTCTGCACAAACTCTCTCTCAGCTCTGTGAATGCTTTCATCTGATTCTCATCGAAAGTTATGGGGTCAGTAACCTCCTTATGTGTCATTTGCTGCAATGGTTTGGCAATCTCAGCAAAATTTAGAATCCATTGACGACAATAACTTACCATTCCCAGAAACATTCTGATATCTCTCTGTGAAGTCGGAGGACTTCTCTGCAATAGCATTGTAATCCTCCCTCTGGAGATTCTCCTTGACCCTTTTTCAATCTGGTGTCCCAAGTATTTTACTGATTTCTGACAGTACTGCAATTTTAAAGGTGACACTTTATGTCCAAACTTTCTCAAATGATTCAACAGGCCAATCGTGTCATACTTACACTCGCCCCTTGTCCTGGATGCAATCTGCAAGTCATCAATGTACTGCACTAGAGTTGATTGGTACGCTAACTCCAAGGACTCCAGATTCTTTTTCAAGATCTGATTGAACAAAGACGGTGACTCCGGGTCTGGTTAATTAATCGGAGGAATTCCCTAACTGTTTTTGACACATTTCAGTTTACTCTGGGCAGAACTTCCGTTTTACGAACATGTCTCTTTTACTGCCTGTCTACTTAGAAGATGTGTGCTGAACTGAAGTGAAGTTCTTTTCTAATGTATAAATAATCAGACACAACAACCCCGTATCCTCACTGGTCTTTAAGACCAGCTCTAGTAATACTACACGGGTGGGTCAAACATGTGTTCCCAGATCAATTTTTGCATACAATTATTGTACCAGTTAAGCACACTATATGGATTAAGTTTCAATCTGCACTGTAACAGATGTGTGTGTTTTGTTGCTTTTTTGTCTTCTTGACGATCAGAGTTTTTGCAAGCCTGGCTAATGGCCTATGTGGTCCCATGAAGCCCGGTCCAGATTTGGGAGGGTAAGCCCATCTTTATTCACTTTGCATGGGTTTACCACCTTCAACACCATCACTTTGTGGTGCACAGTTTGGCACGTGTTTCTAGTTTTAGTGACGACATTTTGTATTTATCGTGACAATGATTATTTTGAAAATAAGCTACATGTTGTTAACTGTTTTTATACATCCTCAGGGTGACTAATAGGAACAGCAAGTTCGGGTCAGATTGGACTCGTGTAAGTGACTGGAAACCTTTTTTTTTTTCTGACAGCTACAGATTGCAGGAGTCAATTTAGTTTATAGTAGGAGAAGTTTAAGATACATTAGGTCCTGAAGAAGCGTCATAGGATCCTTTTGGACCATAGAGATGCGAAACATGTCTACCTCATTTTGAGGAAGGTCTGGCAGTTCCTGGCCTCCTCTTTTCCTTAATAAATTGATATAGAGTGGTTGAGCATTATCTCTATTTTACTCCATTATATTTTTAATCTTGTCCATCACCCTATACAGAAAAATAAACGTAGTATTCAGTTAGGGTTTTGAGCTAATTTTACTTTTCCTGTTGTCCTCTCCTCTTGTTTTCCTTACCCACTCTTGGGGTTTGTGGCATCATCGAGAAAAGATCTCCGGCAAAGAGCCCCCCTATGGGGGGTGCCCGTCAGACATTGCAGTGCCGGTCTGACGAGGAGCACGTCCGATGATGAAGCATGACACCCAAACGGGTGTGTGAGGACTCTTGCTCCTAATAATTAGGACTCCTTAGTACTCACCCTGTCTTCCTTGTTCTTTTTGGAACAGTGTATTTCATTGCATAGTAGTATTCACAGAAGGGCATTCACTGGACCATTAATCCTCTGAATCCCCTTTCTTTCTTTAAGGTGACTCCGTAAACCCTTGAGGAAGTCTGCACCAGCTGTAGACTCTGTCTAGGAATTTGAAACTAAAAATAAACTGACTATCCTTATGAAGAGGCATAGAAAAGAAAGCTTGTGACAAATCAACCACTGTGAACCACTCTGCATCGCAAGGAATCTGAAACAGTATCACTGCTTGGTTCAGTACTACAGGACAACACTTGACCATCATGTCATTCACTTTTCGCAAGTCCTGCACAATGCACACTTTCCCACACGGCTTTTTTAAGCCCATTATCCATGAATTACATGGGCTGCTCAACACTTCTTTCAAAACCCCTTGTTTCAGAAAACCTCCAATTATTTGTGCCACTGTCATCAGAACATCTTGTGCCATGTTATACTGTGGAAGCTGTAGAAACACTACATTCGGCTTCAAAATAATCTTAATTGGCTCCACCACCTTGATTAAACCCACTTCTTTACCTGTCAGATCCCACACATTTTCCTGTACTGTACCCTGCAAGTCTGCATGTAATTCTTTCACAGTAAACATCGGAAAAAACTCAATCAACAGATACTCTTCATTAATGGTTTCATTCTCAGTTTCAGGAGTTTGTTCTTCCTCATCATCGCTATTAGTCTGAACCTCTATTCCAGCAGACGAACAACTAATCGAACATCTGGTCTTACACAGCAAATCCCTTCCCAATAGGGATACTGGACTCGAACCTCAAACTACAAATGTATGCAGTCCCTGGAAGCTGCCAATCTCAACCTGTACTGGATCTGTGATCAGATTTGTCAACTGTCTGTTTGCTACTCCCACAACCTGAACTGTTCAGCCCGAAAGAGGTAAATTCGGGACTTCTGAACTTCTCACTGTAGAGCGTGTAGCTCCTCTGTCCACTAAGAATGAGACTCTGTGACCCATCACCTTTCCCTTCACAAAAGGTCCTCTCTGATCTACCTCTAAGGATGCTGCAAGTATTCATGGCTCTTCATCCAAACTAATACTCATCCACATATCGTTAATTTCATTCTCATTATGCAATGGGAATTGGTGTACTGTGTCATTACTTCTGTCTTGTCTCTGACCTGTGACCTGCTGAGTAAGCATCATCTGTTGCTGTTCCATCGGGCTTGAGGTATCTGCATTTGCTGTCTAGGTACCATAGATACCTGCTGCTGCATTGGTTGCAACTGTGTCACTTGTGTATGAGGCATTTGCACCTACTGCATGGGTTGAAAATTCTGCAATTGATTCTGAAAATTCGGATTAAGTCCTCTCATTCTAGGGACTTTCACAGTTTGAAATGTATTGATATCACCACTTTGCTGAACAACACCATCCTGCACCATCAATTGACACTCCCGCTTCCAGTGTCCTACGTTTTTGCACAGATGACACGGTAACATCTTTTTCATCCCTTGTACATCATTTTGAACCACTACACCACTCAAATCTGGACCACGATTCATATTGACTCCACGACCCCTACCTCTCATCTCGGGTTGGAACATGACAGTTCCCTGCTGCTGCAGTATCTGTTGCACTAAAGCTCCTTGCACTCCTGTCTGAGCTGCCTTAATTTGCATCACCATCGCTTTTTCCTTCAACTTTTTCTACTTCAACTCAATCTCATCACTACACTAATTCTCATATTGCAATCCCTCATCAATCGGCTTCGCTTGTCAGCAAATCAAATGACTCTTAATCATCTGCCCTATTTCAGATGTCAATCCTTCCACAAACCTGAACACAAAATGCAACATGTCCTTTGGCTCAATTGCTTCTTTACCACCGTACACCAGACATGGTGCAACACCTAACTCCTCCATCACAATAAATGCCGGAGAATTTTCCAGTGGGGTAGGCTCCCCAACTGTTGCCTCAATGTAAGAATCACCCTTCATGGCACTTCTGAATGCTTGAAAAACTTCATCTTGCTATCTTTTGAGTATTCGAATCAATAAGGAAATTACTTTTACTCCCAAGATTCCTTTCACCAGCTTACTCAACTAATTGCCTCTTGTGGATGGCTGCCAACCAATCGTGACTATTCTCACTAACCAACCTATCCCAGTGCGGCTCACTCTGACATCACACTCACACACTGCGGCTGACAAAGTCTTGCAGCTTGTCCTCCTAATCTTCGATTCACACAGAACTATTGCAAATTAGTGCGAGCACTAACCAAAATCCAATAACAAAAAACAAACTTGCTGATTTACTAAGGGAAGGTACACAATCGCTTCAGAGACCTTATGGATTTTCACTAATGGCCCTTTCACTCATGTAGCTATTCCTCCTTCTCAATCTCCCACATTCGCAAGCAAAATTCGACCCGCAAATTTCACTCTCAACTGATCAATGGGTCTGTCCTGGTGCACATAGAACTCGACAAATCTCAGTAAAAAATTTCCTTTACTCATTTAACTCACACACCGACTTGTTGACCACACCCGATCAACCTACTAAACCAGATTACAACATATAACCAAGTGTCTCCTACACTTGTCAATATACTCCGGAGTCTTAGACCACGCAGGGTCTGTACATCACCAACAACCATGTGGACAATTTTTGAGCACAAAGAGCCACACATATATGAAGTTTGACGACTTCCCTACTCTCATACTACGGAAAACGCACACTCCTACTAAACGTCAACTGGAGTACGCAAACTCCCTACTTTACCTCTCATACATTACAAATCACCTGCAGTCTGCTTAAGCCTTTGCAAGCGCAACCTACCACTTTCATACTATCATAAATACGCTGAGAACATACCCAACTTTACTAGCGGGATCCAGGATCCTGGAAAGTCATTTCTGGCCTTAAGGGGACATCATCTTTGCTACAATTGCCATTTCAGAAAAACAAACTTCAAACCTCATAAAAATAAAATGAACAACTAACCCTAACTTAAACTACCACCATAATCACCAAGCACCACATAACTAGTTCTCCAAGGAAGCTAACCAACAAGCTGCTACCAAAAACTGCTATCGCGCCTGGTCCTTAGTAAGTAAACTTACAAGGGGACGTGTATAGGCCGATGACCTTTTGGATCACATGAAGTATCCTAGCTATGTAGTAATCGGAGAACATCAATTATCAATGTAATCAATCAATAACCACTAAGAGAATTATTAAGCATGAGACAATATATCAACATTCGTAAATAACTACAACTCATGTATACGTTTTATCAATTTAATTTCCCTATTGGTTACAGTACTAAGTCATCAGGTAATTTCAAACTTTATTCAATAGACTCAAAGTTAGCTCATTAGTGACCACCAATAGCATAATCTAATCAGAACTTAAGAAAACATATGCTCTAATGCTTCAGCAGAAGCCAACAAAGATGAATATGTCGACATTAATAGCAGAGTTCAGCAATCAGTTTGTCAATCATTTGTCACTGTCAACGTCACCCAAGACTCCTATCAAACCGAGATCAGCATTTAGCATGTGGGACTTCATGTGAAAACAATTTTAAAACGTGAATTTGGAACACATCTAGCTAAGAGAAAACTATTAAACAGTGCAGTTGGTACCTAGAAGAAAAGGCACAAAAGTTAATCAGCCATGTTGTCATAGCTACCTATCCACGAAATGGATAAGCAACAAAGTCAGTCTTTGTCTTCAGGTCATCAATCGATCAGCAATGCATCAGGCTCTCAAGAGCATGAGCTCAATGACAGAATCTCAAATCGCGTCTTCTGACATCATCAATTCTCTCCTCGCATCTGAAGTTTTAGCCCCTTGTCATGACTTTTTATTAGAGTTTTTCAGTCCATTTCCCTAATTTCTAATTGGTCACTTAATCAGCAATTATGACTCTATCCTATAATATTAATTTTGCATCTCTATGAATTCTAATATTGCTCAGTTCTCAATCCATTGATTGGTTCACTGTACGATGTCCTCATCATCCAGCTCATCAGGTATGCCTTACACCAAACTGTAACATTTTTAGTTTTATCATCTCCTGTCCATCGGTACATTGCAGAAAACTCTTGCAAAGCAAACTTTATTAAACAGCAAACGGTTCACGGTCAGTTCAATGCATCAGCAACTTCTACATTGTGCGTTTATTAATTTGGCTCCTGCGTGAGGCCTGGAAAGACTAGGCCACAACTTCGGCTAAGTTAACTCTACAATATAATGCAAAACATAGGTTATACATCTTAATATGACACATTACTACATTATTACTATACATTTTCATTATTCTATGCATTTTCAATCATTTTAGTGCAAGTTTGTATAAGTGGCTGCCATTGCCAGTGGGCACATTTTCAAACGTGCACATTAATTTTTCCACGTTTAGCTTTCTTGTTAATTAAAACACGTAAATGTTCATTAATAATTTCTAATTAGCATATTTGCTTCAACAACTCATACCTACTCGACAATGTTTGGATTATCATATTTTATTTGAGAACTTTTAAAGGGCTTAAAAAAAGCGAACACATTTAATAAACGTTTCCTTAAATCAGTATTTTTGTTGACTTAGGGGCATATTTATACTCTGTTTGCGCCGGAATTGCGTCATTTTTTTTCACGCAATTCCGACGCAAAACTAACTCCATATTTATACTTTGGCATTAGACGCGTCTAGCGCCAAAGTCCATGGAGTTTGCGTCATTTTTTAGCATGGACACCTACTTTGCGTTAATGAGATGCAAGGTAGGCGTTCCCGTCTAAAAAATTGACTCCGAGGCATGTGCGCCGTATTTACACTCCCGGGCAAAATTCAAGCCCGGGGGTGGGCGGGTCCAAAAAAATGACATACAGCCGCTTTTGCGCAGTTTTTTTGCGCCTGGAAAAGGCAGGCGTTAAGGGACCTGTGGGCTCTGAAGGAGCCCAGAGGTGCCCTCCCATGCCCCCAGGGACACCCCCTGTCACCCTTACCCACCCCAGGAGGACACCCAAGGCTGGAGGGACCCATCCCAGGGACATTAAGGTAAGTTCAGGTAGGTCGTTTTTTTTTATTTTTTTTTGTGGCATAGGGGGGCCTGATTTGTGCCCCCCTACATGCCACTATGCCCAATGACCATGCCCAGGGGACAGAAGTCCCCTGGGCATGGCCATTGGGCAAGGGGGCATGACTCCTGTCTTTGCTAAGACAGGAGTCATTTCTATGGGGTTTGAGAGTCGAAAAAAATGGCGCAAATCGGGTTTGAGGCGAAAAATTTGCCTCAGCCTGACTTGCCCCATTTTTTGATGCCCAAGCTCCATATCCCCCGACGCCGGCGCTGCCTGGTGTACGTCGTTTTTTTCCACGCACACCAGGCAGCGCCGGCGGCTAACGCCGGCTAACGTCATTGATTAAATCGGCGCCCGCATGGCGCTTCAGAATGGCGTTAGCCGGCGCTAATTTTTTTGACGCAAAACTGCATTAGCGCAGTTTTGCGCCAAAAAGTATAAATATGGCCCTTAGTATCTTAATCATTCTTCATATTTGTTGAAGCATTTTTACTTGGTTTATATCATTGGACTAAGTTCATAAGAACAAAAAAACTGCAGTGACACCATTTACAACTCAATATGATTAAAGCTTAACCCATCACAAATATTTTTGTAAACTGCTTTTGTAATGCATGGCCTGATGTGCCTTTGTGTTTTTATGAGCTGTCAAATGGTACACTGAGAATCCAGTGACAAAATACATGCTAGTTGATTATTGCCAGATATTTTCTTTCCCCAACCTTTACGTAGAAAGCCACCTGCTCGTACTGAATCTTGTTATGTGTTTGAAAGGCCAGTAACTATATTGCTTGGCAACATAATTTGCTCTATTACCACATATTCATATGTTTATTGCGTGGAAGTTTTACTACCAACAAACAGGTAGATCTGGATGCTTTGGTCGCACATCAGTTTGATTTTAGTTTTAAACAAACTGTTTTGTAAAATGGTGGACATAACTCCCGTGTATTCCAAAGATTACAAATCACTTCAGTGCATGCATTTGCGCATCATTTCGGTAACTGCGTGCATAATACTATAAATAAATAATGGTAATAGTTTCATTTTTTGCTGCAGAGGAAGAGAGTAAATGGAAGTGATTTGGTTATAGGCAGTGCCACTGAAATTATGTGGGAGACAGGACTGAATTATGCAGCAGTGTTGACCAATTTATGTGGCAAGAAAAGTCCAATTGAGTTATGCCTTTACAACGCCAACAGCTCTGACTCAAGCAAATGCGAGACCTATTGCATTGCAAATGCTTGTTATTTTTCCTGTTTTCTAATTGTACGATAGCGCCAAGATGATTGTTGGTGAACGAGCAGTTAATAAACTGATCTGAAAACATATAAGATCTTTTACATGAACGACATCTGAATGGGCTCTCCCTTTATTTTATTTTCCCTCTTTCCACAGTGTTCCATTGATAGGAGCTTTGAGTCTGTTGGAGTGTAGCTTTTATAATAAAATATTAACATGAACTGCTTGCAAAATAATGTGTAATGACGCTGCATAGAAAACGTGATAGACTAATATTAATATACGCGTTTGAAATGTGCCCACGGGGAGTGGCCATCAATGTATATGAGGATTAATGAAATTGACTAATAATGGATTATTAATGTACTAATGTATGATTTAATATTAGTATTAAGAGTTATATGTTGAGGTTTTGCTAAATTAATCACTAGGCCTTAGTTAGCAAGGGTCTGGGCCAAGCTGCCTGGTCTCGTATTTAAATGTGTTTTTCTAACGTGCAATGTGCTGTCTCCCTGAAGAACATGAAGCTGCACTTTTCAAAAGTTAGAGATGTGTGTGTAACTGTAGTAAATTCTTTCTCATGAGACCCGACTTGCTCAAGGAGACATTCTTGCTGAATGCAACAGTGTAATTCGCAACAGGTGCAAGGTCGCCTGAACTGGTAAAGACAATGGAACTACTGACTGGAGCCGCAAGCGTAACTTTTCCTTCCTGACATTCTCCCCGTTGTAGACGTCAATTACAGGAGCCAATAAACTATGTGAGAACTGTCTAGTAAGGTGATCGATGGATCATTGGACAGAGATAACAATGCACCAAATATTGCCCAATTAGAAATTAGAAGCTTGTTAGCCGGATTCGATGTAAAGACATGTCACAAGGAGGAATCAGCCATTATAGGGACTCTTTTGCTGTTACTCTGGCATTTTGCCTTAAGACTTTGCTGTTTGATTCTTCAAACCATCCTCACTTCTTGCCTTGCCCGATACTGACTCCTCCTCTTTATGAGGGAAAACCCTATTGCCCTACTTTGCTGAGACTTTGCTGCTTATCCTGGCTGATGGCGAATCGACTGATGTCCTGAGGACGAAGACTGACTCTGTATGCTGACCCATTATGGAGGGTAACTATGTGATAATGAAATTGTAATTGTCTGTTTGCCTTTCTCTCTAGGTACCAACTGCTCTTTTGATAGAGACCATAGTTAGATGTTTTCTAAATTTGTGTTACTAAATTGTTTTGCATGAAGCCCAACATGCTGATGCTAATTTGAGGTTAGTTAGGAGTTCACTAAAACGGATGCAAATAGACAAATGACTGAATCTTTGCTTTGTTGAATAAATGCGCTAATGATACTCTGCTAAACTTAATTCATGTTGACGTCGTGCTTTGTTCTAATGTTCATGATCTTTGCTTTGATAAAGTCTTACTCCAGTTGCCATATTGTGACATTGTTGATGTGTTTTCTGGTATTGAGACTAATAAACTTACTAGTAGAGTGTAACAAATAGGAAATAAATATCTTAAATCTTACTAAAGTGCGTGGTTATTCATGGCTGAAGGGTCATGGTGTGTTTCGATTCTTATTAATGTCATTAACTCATTTGATTGATCGTTATTGTGAGTATTGATGAGGTTATTAGTCTATTGTTTGAAATGCTGAATAGATATCTCCTCTTAAGGAGTCCCCAATCAGGGTCAAAAGGTTCATTGGCCTAAAACGAGTCCCCGTATAAGTTAAATTATTAGAGGTGGGATGCGTTACCAAGTCTTATCTATCGGTTCAGTCACTGTCTCCTCTCTAATGGTATTACCTCTTGTTTCACTTCATTATGTAAAAGGACAATGTTCTCCTGATAATCTCTGTATATTATTAATGGTGGGCTCCAGAGACTCACGACAGACAAAAGTTAACACATCTGTTGAATCCACGCCAGGGTGCATAAATCTGGCATGATTTGAAACGAGTGCCTCTCTTCTTGTGAAAGACATTAGTAAACTTATTTACTGGCTGTGAAATGTTTCCTGTTTATGTCCACTGTTGAACGTTCCCCAAATATGGGTACAAGATACCAGCTCAGGGTGGAGAATGAGTCCTCTCTTTACCATTGTGTGCGAGTTTACAAAAATGTGTTTTTCTTATGGACACAACGGCTTCTAATAATTGCGCAGTTTCCTGTCCTGTTGTTTAAAATCTCAAAGTACAGCAAAAAACGGATTGCTTTATAATAAATGCCACGAATGTACAGTGAGGCCTACCATTTGTCTGGCCTGCATGCACGGGAGTTAGGGCCAGATGTAGGAAAGGATTTGCGCCTCGCAAACGGCAAAAAACGACGTTTGCGAGGAGCAAAAGCCTCTCCGCGATGCAGAAATGCATTTTGCGAGTCGGATTCGACTCGCAAAATGCATTTCCGACTCGCAAATAGGAAGGGTTGTTCCCTTCCTATTTGCGACTCGCAACGCTATGCAATTTCATTTGCGACCGCTTTTCGCAGTTACCATCCACTTGAAGTGGATGGTAACCCAGTCGCAAACGGGAACGGGTGCCCATGGGACCCCTTCCCCTTTGTGAATGGAAACAAAAATATTTTTTCAGAGCAGGCAGTGGTCCAATGGACCAATGCCTGCTCTGAAAAAAAACGAAACTAAAGGTTTCGGTATTTTTTTCCAAGTGCAGCTCGTTTTCCTTTAAGGAAAACGTGCTGCAGATGGAAAAACAAATACTGCCTTATTAAAAAGCGGTCACGGACATGGTGGTCTGCTGTCTCCAGCAGGCCACCATCCCCGTGAGTGCCCATACTCGCAATGGGGTCGCAAACTGCGACCCACCTCATTAATATTAATGAGGTGGGTCTTTGCGACCCCATTGCGAGTTGCAGAAGGTGTCTGAGACACCTTTCTGCATAGCAAATTGAGACTTGCAATTTGCGAGTCGCACGGACTCGCAAATTGCAAGTCGCAATTTTCAACCTACCTACATCTGGCCCTTAATTCTTACCAGCTCAATGGCACCTATGTTGCTCATTTTGGAAAAGTAAAAGGCTAAATTGACCTCCTGGGACTCGAGCGTGGGACCCCCAGGTGACACACAGATGTATCCAACAGATGAATTGGTCATCCGCATTGAGTTATTTCTTTAGAGATCTGTTTTGATCCAAATCCATATTCTTTGCATATCTACAAATGAAGGGAGCAAAGGGTACACCAGAAGAACGGTCTTTTGTCATGAAACAACTTGCAATTCTGTCGCATTTGTAGTTACATTCGCACGTCTCCAATCCCTTAATATCGAGCTCCAGAGCCACTGCTGCACAGAAGAAACCAAACTCTAATTGTTCGTCATTGCAAACAAATAAAATGTAACTAAAGTATGTATTTATCTCTGTGGCGTGTAGTGTGCCACGTGCCAATCGCGAGTCGTTTTAAAGTAGCAAATTATTTTATTGAGTCAAACACTTGTTCCAGTGTTTACCCCTGGAGGTAGATTATCATTTCGCCACACTTTCAACCTTCCCTATGTATTTTCATTCTCTGTGTCTATTTATACCACCTCCAATGGTCATTTCTGTTGGCGACCTGGTACACAAAGTCACTGAAATGAAATACAGGTCAGACCAAGACTGACTGCTTGTTCAATAGAAGAGACAGTTGTCGTACTCTCGAAAGTCGATAGCAGTTCATAAAATCACAGCAGACAAAAGTACACGTCTCCTTGCATCACGTTATGTGTCAAGGCGCATCACGTCTCTCTGTGGCTCGGGGTATGAATAAGTCACGTGTGTCACAGTGCTTATGCTCTGAGAGTCTTTGATTGAGGTGTAGTTTGCTGCAGAGGTTGATCAGAAATAGATGTGAATATGCTTGTGTCACCATCGAACATGACCATACAGAACACAAACCACACCTCTTCTCCACATCAACTGGAAGTTATAGATTCTATAATGATACACATTCAATATTGGGCTGCAGTAATGCTTAATTTAAGCCGGTGGTTTCCGGTGGGGGATATGGCACTTATATTTTGTGGGCCGGCACTTATTTTTCTGCATCAGACATTTACTGCGAGCAAAAGACACATATGAGAAGGATGGAGGAAGAGACTGAAAAACGCACGGAAGCACAAAGCTGCAAGAGTGAGCTGAAGGGGCAGGGAATGACTGAAAGTAGATTAAAGAGGCCCGTGATGGCTTTAGGATTGAGCCGCCTCAGTATTCTGTGCTCGCACATTTAATTGCAGCAGCTGTGTGTTTCAGAGGAGAGCTTCCGGCATCGGCATGCTTGTATTTACAAATTAAAAACTGGGCAGCAATGGACTTATCAATTACTCTTCAGAGGACAGAAGGTCAATCAGGATTTTTCCCAAGTCCTGGAACACAAACTTGTTGTGGGGCCCAAGAAGCCTTACATCAGTCATAGCATCCCTGCTTAAGCAAACTGCATAACCCTATGCCATTGCTTTTGTTCATTATGTTTCATTTTCCATGATAATCACAATTGAGAGCACTTTGGAGTTTTTCAGTTCAGGCTGCACACTGTACAAGTAGATCTCTTATATATGGTTTAATAGACCATAATGTTGCTCGATCTATGACAACAGTAAAGGAATGATGTAGGAGACACATGCTAACTTTCTTGTCTCTTAGGTCACTTATAAAATAGCTGTAAGGGCAAAAGGAGGATAGATGGAGATACCTATTCAGTGGCTGAATTGCACAATGTATAATTAGTAAACCTGGCTTTAACCTGGGCTACCCACCTAGACTAAACTGTGTGATTCAACCAATTACTTTTTGCACTGTGCCTCCTTTTCCATGATCAACACATCTCAGAGCACCTTGAAATCTCAGTTCAGGATGTCACTGAAACCTCTCTCTACAAAGCGTAATAGGCCATAAGGTTGTTCCATCTATAAAAACAGTAAAGGCTTATATTCAAGGCTCAAAACATCTGACTTGCCTTTTTCATCACTAATAAAATGATTGTAAGGGCAGAAGAGAGTGGTTGACTATAATTTCGGATAAAAGCCGTTAAGTCTAGTGCAGTGATCTAATGTTCTAAAGGTAAAATTCCAAAATGTTAAAGAGCACACTTTCTTAATTAAAGGGTTCGAAGCTCAGGCTGAGTGGCAGTGAGCGACACTTGCATGGTGGGCGGCCCAACCTGAGCCAAGAGCAGGATCTCTTAGCTCCTCAGACACTGAGGAGCTGCTTTTGCAGGCAGCAATACTGTCACAGGATGGACCACAGACAGTGCCGCCCCTGAAAATGATGGAACCCTACACCACTGTCACTACTACTGCAACATAGGCATTGGTAACAGTGCTGTCTTAAGGATTTTAAGGACATTGGGGAAAATAGATTTTGGGGCCCTTGTTTTGAACAACCTTGAATTTTATGACCCAGTTTTAGCTCATTAAATCCCAAATGATACCAAACAAACTTTCAGAAATAAAGACAAATAAAAAAAAAACTTGAACTGTGCCTTATCATGGGCCTCAAAATCCTTTTGCTGACATTGGGTATAGAGAGACAGATGCAAAGGTAGGCAGAAAGGAGAGAAGTTGACATACATAAATTGATTGAGGTGTACGAGGAAGTTCACTTTCCTACTGGGCCACCTTGGAAGGTGAGGAACCTATGTAATTGCCCACTTTACTCATGCCTTAAAACATCTCTGATTGGTAGTGAGATGGAGGAACATTGGGTGTTGGGATTATGGGTGCAAGGGCTCTGCATGTCCACACTCAGTCACTAGCAAACATGGCTTGTCTGTCTGTTCTTCAGAGCATGGACGTGGAATGTTTCAAAGTCTGGGCTAAGTTTACAGTGACCCAGGCTAGAAACGTGCCATGCACCTGACTTGCCACCTGCTTCTAACGTCTCCCATATGAGTGCCTGAGGAACAATGTCCACCTGTCCCTCCTTCTGATGCTGGTGGAGGATAGGAAGGCAGTTTGAAAAGGAAAGCAAACAATAAAAGTTGTGGAAGTATTAACTGCATGTTATATATATATATATATATATATATATATATATATATATATATATATATATATATGTTTTGTCCCAATAGGAGTCTATGGAAATAATGGCACAAACTCCAACCTTGCCACATTGTTAAAAGGCCTCTGTTTGGGGCTGACGTAGAATACTCTAAGAATAGATCAGTGCATAAAAAACTCACTACTGAAGTGTCAGTGCAACATGCAGCCTATATGGGAAGGCTTGAATCTCTTCAAGGATGACTTAGCATTTTATCTTAACAAGGTCAAGTTACTGAGTAGGTTAGAATTGGTGAATAGTTAGACATATTTACTGCATCACCAAATGCTAAAATGGTGGTAGCAAACTCTCTGCAAAACAAGTTTTTATTGTTACAGTATTGGCAAGAGAAACCAATAACATGACCAAAGCGCACCCACTGTAAGAGAGTGCTGCTATACAGTGCTGTGAAGCGTCCACAAGGCATGAGAAGCAAAACGACGGTTGATAATTTGATCAAACTGTGTTAAAAGTTAAAAGCGGAGTATACTATTGTACTGTGACTATAAAGATGTGACACAGAAGCACAGAATGACGGCAAAACTCCCATTTAGGGATACGGCTAGAAAATACGTGGCCAGAAAGGGCATTAATGCAACTGCTGGATTCTGCCTGGGGCCCCTGAAGGGAATTTCTTCTCTCAGGTTCCAGGTTCAACAACCATCAGTGTGCAAATAAGACACCATCACTATTGAACCCTTATGAAGGTCAACTGAATCTTTGGACTTGGCGAACAGTTTAGTAGTCAGAATCATTCCATCACAAATCAATTACATTATACCATAAACAAAAATAAACACCATAAGCACACTCAATTAGACTCCAAAACCGAATAAAGTTTCAAAGCTTTATTACAATCCCAGAATCAATCTCACATAAATGTCACATAAATGTTGCCCAAAACTAAGTTACAAACATAGACGAAAACCATAGGCTCACCATAGGCTGACCAAAACGTCTGAAAATACTTAACCTACTAAACATCAATACTGTTAGCCACTCCAAAAGAATAATATTGATTAACAACAACACAATATGAAAATTATTGTTAGATTTATAAGCAGATGATAGTGACATCAGTAAATCTTACAAATACAGTTTAACATTCAATTTCAGATTTCAGGTTTCAGAGCTGGGCCATTCATATCACTGACACGAATTTAGACTTGCATGTGTGGGAGGGGGCTAACACATGCAAACACAAATAAAAACAAAAGAAGGGCACAAATAATTTGAAACAATTATCTAACTAGGGTAACGTACTACAAAAATATGCTGGTATAAGTACCTAACTGTAAAGGAAACAAGAAACCACATTTAGTTATACCTCTCCTCATGGGACAGCAGACAGTAGTAATTCATCAGGCAGGATGGTCACCTTCTTCCGGCGTCAGTGAACAGCATCATCAGGACAGTGCAGAACCCAGACTCCACATAGGACAGAGCAGTAGTTCAGAATTACTAGGCCTTATTAGGACTGAACCACATAACAGAATAGGGCAATTAAGACTAAATCTTATTCATCAGAAGACAGCTAAGGGTTAAAAGGGATTCAGAAGAAGCAGGGAGCAGCTGGGCACCTTCAGCATATCAGGATCAACTCAAACTCACACAAACACAAACTAACTCTCAGTTGCCAAAGTTCTTCACTAATTAGAAATATGCACAATCCATTCATAGGTCCTTCAAGTGAGCGTGTTTCGGACGTCAGTTTCAGCATCCAATCACTGCAGATGGCACCATTCATTTGCAACTATACCAAAACTTCTCAGCAAAAAGACATTGTCATCTAATTGCATTCTCTAGTTATTTGTTACTTGAGATCATTTCTCACACCACACAATAAACTAAACCAATACATTTCACATTAGAAATACACGTTTCATGTCCTGTTGGATAGCTATAACAGATAGTGTAACATTGTTGCCTCTAAAACACATCTCTTGCCTACAATACAATAGGACATTCATCATTCACATCAACAGCCTAGGGAAAGAATTCAGGTCAGATAGGACAGAATAAACAAGTGATATTCCATTATTGCTGCAAAATGTTTCCTTTCAGGCATAGTCAAGATTTAATACCTTAATAAACCTATTACAAACCTTACAATTCTTATATGCAAAGCAAATTATTTAATTGCAAATGTTATTTATAACATGTTAAAACTAATTTAAATGTGCATTTATGTTTCTGCACTCATATAACTCACAATAATAAAATGCATTTAATTCAATAGAATTACAATTAATTTATATTCCTTTAATACTTTAATTCCTTAAACTACATTTTAATAAACATTCCTAATATTAATTCATTTTAGTACCGCATTTAATAAAATACAAAACTTTCATGATAAAACGTGGTGCGCAATATGAATGGCGGCCACATGGTTCAACATAATTCAAACGTGTACATTTTACAACTCGTTATTTTTTCTGTAAGCCCTTTTAAATGTAGGTTAATTAGTCACCATATGACAACTTCTAGGACACTAATATTTTAATAAAGTTTGATCTCTCACAACACAAGAGTAAAAATTCACTGATTTGGTTGTGCCGAGTTGAATAGAGATTTGGTGACATTGTATAATAAGGTAAAAAACCAATGCAGTTTCCACTGATGGAAATCTAACCAGGTCAGCCCCTAGAAGTGCTGCTTTCTGCTGTTCCTTGGAACATGTGGACTGTCTTCTGAAGAGGCTAGTCGCTGTGGGAGATGCAATCTAGCAATGTAACATGGCTGGAACAAAATCGCATGATTCCCTATATGTACTTCAAAGGATACATCCACAGAGGCATGTGCAGAATGTTCTGCCTCTGTAAGTCATGTATTCGGAACATGTGCAGGCCAAATTAGGCTAAATTAGGGAACTGCCCCAAGAAATGCCTTTCACGCACCTATCCCGTCCCTGTGATATTACAGAAGAGTCTTTTCCATTTCAGAAACGTTAATGCTAATCTACCACTGATCCCCCACGCAAATGTTATCTAACAAAGGTTGCCTCTGAATATTAATTAAAAACAAGTTTAATAAATAACGAAAGTTAAAAAACACATAGGAAAAGGCTCTGGATTAATGCCAGGAGATATCCAATCCAAAAGAGTTGTAAAGCAAAAAGATGGTTACCGACTAATCAAAACTGTACCTTTTACTGTTTATATAATGCTCTCACCAGAGGGGTGTACTTAAAAGCATTAAACTGCTGTGTCATTTACTTTAATACAAAGGCACAGTGTCATCTGGCATTCTATTCTGGCATGTACAAATGTGGTAAGGAGCACCAGGGGTTTTATTACTAAAGGTGTTGCAGGGCGTCACATGCATGCTCTCTTTCTATGTGCTTTCTATGTGCTTTGGCACTACAGTGTTACAGGAGGGACCTCAGATAATTGCATGCCCTTTTCAGTAATACAGATTGTGCTAACACACATATAGCAGAGCCACAATTTTAAGGGGGTGTTCCCTCATTAGCGTGAGGATGTTACCCAGTACTAATGAAGGAAACACTTTGCTTCTGCTCTCATGCACGTAGGTGTAATGACAAAGAGACCATGAGGGGGTACACTGAATGTGCACCACATAGAGTTGGTGCACTGTCCCATTTACTGCTATATATGTTTGAAATTGGATAGCCAGACTATGGCCCTCATTATGACACTGGCAGTATATCCCACTTACCACCATGCTGACGGCTGCCAACTTACCACTGCGGTGGCAGATATCCATTCACCATATTATGACACACACACACCAATCTGACAGAATTCAGCCACATACACAAATCCGGCGGTCTCAAAACCTGTACCGTTACGCCAACAAAACAACGCCCATCACATTATGACCCAAGAGTCACCACAGCGGACATTCAATGGTGGTAAACCATTGGCGGTACATACCGCCGCGCTCAGAGTGGACACCCACAGACAAAAAAACACTCCATCGACCAATACAAAAAATACCCACCTGACAACCATACACACACTCACCCAGAGCACTATAAAACACACACCCACATTAACCACAACCCTTTACAAACAACAATTACTGCCAGGAGACTGAGAAGAAGAGCACAGAGACAACTAGACACACACACCACATACAGCCATACACCCCTCACACACTCCACATCACACATCCCACCACATTACTCAACACATCCTCACCAACACACATTACACAACACCCATGGCACCACTAAGGCAGCCCCGTTTCACTGAGAAGGAGTTGAGGGTCATGGTGGAGGAAATTGTCAGGGTAGAGCCACAGCTCTTTGGACCACAGGTACAGCAGATATCTATAGCAAGGAAGATGGAGCTATGGCGGTGAATCATGGACAGGGTCAATGGTGTGGGACAGCACCCAAGAACCAGGGACGACATCAGGAAGAGGTGGAACTACCTACGGGGAAAGGTACGTTCCATTGCACCAAGGCACCAGGTAGCCATACAGAGGACTGGCAGTGGACCAACCACCTCTTCCCCCACAGCTCACAGCATGGGAGAAGCAGGTACTGGCAATATTGCATCCTGAGGGACTCGCTGGAGTAGCTGGAGGACTGGACACTGTTAAGTCAACATTTAACACTTATCACCCCCATACCTGCATGCCATCACACCCCCTCACCCTCACTCCTATCACTCCACAACATCCCACACACTGCACCTATACATATGACTAACCACAATGCCCAGTCCTGCATGCCATACCAATGCAGGGACAGTCCTCCCAGCCCTGCATGGATACCCAGTACCAAAGCATGTACTGCCTAAGGAAACTAACATACCCACAATACATCACCATACACAAGCAAAAGCTGGCAGGGCAATATCAACCATACAGGGGAAGCTACCGTACAAATGTCATACACTTGAAGCATAACACATAATTTATATCCCCACAGATACCCCAGCCAATGCCAGTGGAGAGGAGGTGCCACCACTATCCAGTCCCCCGACAGAAGAGGCCCCCAGTGATGACAGTAACTTTGGACTTGGATCTGGAGGACCAACCTGGGACCACTGGACAGCCAGTCAACCAAGCCGACTCACAGACCACCACAGAGGCTCCCCCTTCAGTATCCCATCCCACAGTACCCACCCAGTGTACCCACACCTCTGTCCCCATGACATGTCAATCAGCAGTGTGCCCACCTGTACAGGGACCCCAGGCCACACCTAGCCCAAGAGACAATCAGGGACCTGGGGTCATTGGCAGTGGGCACACCGTTCAGAGGACAGGGGCAAAGGGCAACAGGGACGCTGGGAGGACTGCTGTGCACCAGGGGGAGGACAGGATCAGGGAACCGACTCTCCAGGAGGCACTCTCCGAGATTCTGGTAGGCTATCAACATTCCCAGGACATGATGGTCCAGATCCTTGACAACGTGCAGGAGAACAGGCGATTGCAGGAGGGACAGTATCAGGGGATCAGGGAGGACTTGCAGGCCATTAACAACACCCTGATCTCCATTTCAGGGGTGCTGGCAGACATGGCCAACATCATGAGGGAGGCAGTGTCACACCAGCGGGCCCCTACCACTAGCCAGTCAACTGAACAGCCCTCCACTTCTGCTGCCACTAGTTGCAAGGAGACCCCGCCACAGGACCACAGGCCACCAGCATCCCTCCCCCTGCAGAAGGTGAACCACCCCGCAAATGTTCCCTACGACCCAGACAGAAGCCAGAGACACTTGCCAAGACCACCGCCAGGAAATGAGACTCTCCTGATTGTCCCCCTTGTGTCCCACTCTGTCACCTTGTCCACCTTGAACTGCCATTGTTTCCCTTCCTATGTCCCCTTGGACACTGCACCTGTGCTACAAACAGACTGGAACAATACCCTGGACTTTCCTCCATCATCGCCCCGTTCCATTGCACTTTCCCCTCTATTTCTTAGCACTACAGTAAACACCCTTGGAAAAAACTCAACTACTAGTATTTCATGTATTGAAAACTTGTATTGATGGTAACAGCTACATCCATTGCAAATTAACTGTACATAGCGAGAGCATAGAAAGAATGACCTGTAGCTGGCTGTAGTGATCACATCAGGAGATTGTTGTCATATCACCAGCTTCTGTAAAATGATAATCCATAGGTGACAGTAAGTAGAGGGAACAGGTGGGTATTGTCAGAATGCCAATGCCACACAGAATACCACAATAGTCATAGAAATGTGAAGTTGCGCTGTCTCACGTGTGTATCATTGGAAGTACTGACAGATCACTAATGTTATGCTGTCCACATCCTCATCCTCTGCCTCCTCATCCTCTCTGTCCTCAGGGTCCACTGCTGCCACAGGGGAATCTCCAGGCTCCTCCTCCTGCAGAAAAAGTATATGCCGTCTGAGGGCCAGGTTGTGCAACATGCAGCATGCCACTATTATCTGGCAGACCTTCTCAGGTGAGTAGCACAGGGATCCACTGATCGATGGAGGCACCTGAACCTGGCCTTCAGGAGGCCAAAGGTCCTCTCAATTATCCTTCTGGTTTGCCCATGTGCCTCATTATAACATTCTTTACCCCTTGCCCTGGCATTCCTCACAGGGGTCAACAGCCACAATAGGTTTGGTTAGCCAGAGTCACCTGCAAGTATTGAGCGACAACATTTAGCCACACACGATCCTATTTCGCAATCAGCAGAGGCATACACCAACATACACTGGGTGGGGACCAAGGCTCACCTATAAGCCATACCCTGTGCCTCTGTAGTTGACATCACATTTGGGATGCTACTATTCCTCAGGACAAAGGCATCATGCACCAAACCTGGATATTTAGCACTAACGTGGGAGATGTACTGGTCAGGCAGGCACACCATCTGCACATTCATGGAGTGGAAACCCTTACGATTCCTGTACACCTGTTCATTCTGCTGGGGGGGGGGGCGCAAAATGTGTACCGTCAATCACCCCAATAATATTGGGGATATGCCCAATTGCATAAAATCCGGCCTTCACAGTTGCCAAATCTTCCACCTGGTGGAAAGAAATGTAGCTGCACATGTGTTTCACCAGGACAGACAACACTCTTGCCAGCACGATTGATAACATTGACTGTGACATTCCTGCTGCCAAGCCCACTGCCACTTGGAAAGAACCTGTTGCCAGGAAGTGGAGCACTGATAGAACCTGCACAAGAGGGGGGATCCCAGTGGGATCACAAATAGCTGAGATCAGGTCAGCGTCCAACTGAGCACACAGCTCTGTGATTGTGGCCCTGTCCAGTCTATAGGTGAGTATAATGTGCCTGTCCTCCAGTGTAGCTAAGTCCACCAGGGGTCTGTACACAGGAGTATGTCTCCATCTCCTATTCATCCGCAGTGGTAGGAATCTAAGGGACACAAGAGTGAGTAGGCTATCACAATTTGAACAGAAAAAACAACAACAGAAGTCCACATTGTGCACTCATGTTTTTTGGGACAGTGTAATTTAAAAGAGTGTGCCTATCTATCCTGTGATGCAGAAATTATCGATAAGCCTGTTCACACCCCTGAAATGGCGACCGCCTGTCCTGTGTGGAGGGATAGGTGGAGGTGAGGTAATTCCGCCAACGTTGTGCACCGTGGTGGTAGGCGGTTGTGAACCGCCATGCAATTCCTTATTGGATTATATTGGGCCCTATGGGGTACAGTGGCCAATGGGGATCTACGCCGGTGGTGACGGCGTACACTGCCATGGACGTGGCTGTCATTTTCTATCTCAATCCTCACTTGTTTCCTGACCTTCCACAGGAGAAGACCTACACTGCATGTGCTGCTGTGACCTGTGTCTGGAACCTACCATGGGCCGTGTGACCGGGGAAAGGGCCCAACATTCACTTTGGAGGCCCTGGAGTGACTGGTGGATGGGGTCCTAATCCAGTACGGACTGCTATATGGGCCTCCAGTCCAACAGGTGAGTACACTGTGGGCACGATGTAGGTGACAAGAATGCATTGAGATGTCTGTGAAGGTATTGTGTAAGGGTGGGTAGGGGTGGGGGAATGTCTGTTGGCAGTGTACATGTTGTGAGCTGGCCTATGTGTGTTGCAATGTTGATGGGATCGGGTATGGGGGGGCCATGTGTGTGACAGGCTGGATTGTTTGTTTAATGGAGTTCTCCTGTATGTATTACCTCTGCAGGTCAGAGCCCATCAAAAGAAAGGATTATGGCGGGCCATCGCCAAGGACATGAGGACCCTGGATGTCTAGGGAAGGCAGAGCACCCAATGTCGGAAACGGTGGGAGGACCTGAGACCCTGGGCAGGGAAGACCGCGGAGGCCCAGCTCGGGATGGCCTCCCAACGAGGAAGGGGTGCCCGTCGGACCCTGACCCCCTGATGGCCCACATACTGGCAGTGGCATGCCCTGAGCTGGATGGGCGCTTGAGGAAATCACAGCAGCCACAAGGCGGCGAGTACAGTGGGTATCATTACAAATTATGGCTGGTGGGGTGGTGTCCGGGTAGTGGTTGTGTGTTAGTGGTTGCCCTTAAGGCCAGGCCAGATATAGCAGCGTAGGACCTCAGCAGGATAATGGTTGCATGGCAAATACAGGTAACCTACCTTGTTAGTATTCACTTCTAGGCAGGGCTGCGTGGGTCCCAGGTGTGCTGCAGTTTGTGGTGTGTGCTCCTCCTCATGCCTTGGTGACTAGCCATTTCACTGGTAGTGCAATGCATAGTGCGTAGGCCTGTTCCCTGTGTGTGAGGGTGCTGTGTACGTCAACGGTGGTGTTGGTGCAGTCATTGACCCAGTGTATCCTTTGTCTCTCTCCCCCCTATCTTGTTTTGTCATCCTGTCCTTGTGTGCATTAGCATCATCTAGCAGAGAAGCAGAGGCACCGGCGACAGAGGGAGCTGCATCCCACAGGACCCTGGAGGCAGAGTCCACTGACGCCCAGGGAACATGTGGGACGGAGGGCGAGGGGAGCACCACAGTGGAGACTGGAGGGGAAAACACAGATTCTGATACCTCCTCCGATGGGAGCTCCATGGTTGTGGCGGACACCTCTGTGACCACCCTAGCTGAAGGTACAGCCGCCACACCTGTACCGGCACCGCCCTCCCAATAGCCCCTCGCCGAGTTGCCCGTGCCCGCTCACCCAGGAGGGTGGGCATCTCCTTCGCCCCAGGCACCTCAGGCCCTGCCCCAGTGATCCCCGCTGCCATGAGGGAGGAGGCTATTGACCTCCTGAGATCTAGCACTGTAGGGCAGTCAACCATTGTGAATGCCATCCAGGGGCTGACATCCCAGATGCAGAAATGCAATGCATTCATGGAGGGCATTCATGGTGGTTTGGCAACCGAACAGAGATCGATTTAGGCTCTGGCCTCCTCTCTGATGGCAGCCATAGTCCCTGTTTCTACCTCCAACTTCCACTTCCCAGTCCCATTCTCCTCAACCCCAACCCATTCCAAGCACACAGACAGCCGAACATGGACACAAGGCAACACCCAAGAGTGGCACAGGCAAACACAAGCACCACACTTCATCCCACAGGCACTCACACAAACAACATACTGTTGCAGACACAACATCCACAGCCTCCACTGTCTCCCGCTCCTCCTCTTCCTCTACCTCCCTCCCAGTTACATCCACACTCACACCTGCATGCACTACATCTACATCCACTATCAGCATCACGACGCCAAACAGAACACACACCACACTGGCAGACACCTCCACAACATCCATGCATGCGTCCCGTGTCCTCTCCCACCATGTCTTTCCCCACCTCCAAAAGGACACAAACGGAAGCACTCAGACACCCAACAGCCATCAACCTTACATCAGCATACAACCCATGCACCTGCACCCAAATCCAGCAGACATACACCTCCAACAACTACTCCCTCATCGTCCACTCCCACGACTTCTCCCTCCTCCCACCCCAACATCCCTAAAAAGCTTTTCCTTGCCCAACTTGACCTCTTCCCTACCCCTCACCCCCGGCCTGCATGTATGGGCAGGGTTCCAAGGACACAGCCCAGCACCTCAGCCTAACAGTCCACGGGGACAGTGGTAGCACCACCTATTTGTGCTGGTAAGGATCCCAGACCTACGACACTGAAGGGGAAGGAGCCAGCACCACCACGGATGAAAGGGAACAGTCCTGCACCAACTGTGAGGAAGGGGAAGGGGACTGCACCAGCTGTGAGGAAGGGGAATGAGCCAGCACCACCAGTCAGAGAGGGGAAGAGCCCATCCATCCCTGCCAGGAAGGTTAAGGGATCCCTGACCCATGAAAAGGAGGAGACGGGGCACTCTATGCCAGTGGAAGCTGTCAGGCAAACACCGCCACTACCACCAGCTGTCACGGGTCTCCCACCGCCGGCTGTGGATGTGCAGCCATCTGTGAGTGCAGGGGCTGCCCAGGGTCCTCCTCCAACAACCACCACCATGCAGCCATCAGTGAGTGCAGGGACTGCCCAGGAGCCTCCTCCAACCACCCCCACAGTGCAGCCTTCACTGCCGGTGGACTCCATGTAGGCCACCCTCCAGGGGCTGCTGTACGGGCTTCCCCCTACAGAACCAGTGGGCAATTCACCCAGACTGTTGCCTTGCACTCACCAGGACAAAGCAATGAGCATGTTGCTCCCTCCAGAACCAATGGGAAAGACACCCACTCCAGAGACTGTGGCCTTGCACTCCCCAGGACAAAGCAATGGGCATGTTGCCCCCTCGGGACCAGTGGGCTTGTTCCTGCATCCAGCTGAGTTGCCCCCCCGAGGTGCCTGCCTTTTTGCAAACTGATGCCCCTGCAGTGTACTATCTGAATGTGGTCAGGACTTGAGTTGGGCCTTAGACTGTGCCCTGTGGCCATGTGGGCCCTTTGAACATTGGACTGGGTAGTTTCCTTTTGTGTACATATCTATTTCATTGAGAAATCGAATTATTAATTTTGATGTTGATCTGATTACAATCACTTTCGTCAATTCCTATTGTCCTTGCACTATTGTGCCGTTTTTTAGGGACAAATTATTTTTCGTGTTCAGCTGGTTGTGTGTATGGTGTGTGTGTGTCAGGTGTGTGTTTTGTGTGTGTGTGTCACTCTCATTTTCCTCCCACCCTCCCTTGTGTGCTAGGTGGCTGTACTCACCATTATCGTCTTCATGGGCGTTGGTGTTCCAGGTGGAGCATAATGTAGAAGTTCATGGGGAAAACATGCAATTTAGGTTCCATGGCAGCGTGGTTCTTCCCTGTGTCTCCAATGGTGAATCCTTTCACTTCTGAGCTCTGTTTCAACCAGGCTTATGTTGGGGTTGGTACCACCCCGGAAAAGGTGGAGGTTTTGTGTGTCTTAATATGGTGGGCGGTACTTTGTCTCCTGCCTGGCTGTTGGCGGCTCCACTCTGGTGGCTGTTGTTTCCACCCTGGCGGTTGGTGTGGTACATTGGCTGTCTATGGGAGTTATCACCGCCATGGTCATAATTTGGCGGTACTTACCACCAGCCTGTTGACGGTATTACCGCCACTTTATCACCCACTGCCAGGATCGTAATGAGGACCTATATATCCATGATGTAAATACCAGTGTAAAATGATAGCCACTGTACACAAGTTGGGATTTATGCTCCGATTCCTGTATCAAAACCTCGTCATGCTGTGATTTGCCATCCAATTTAATTGCATCTCAATGCACATTTGCTACTGCTATATGTTCCACAATAAAAATCAATAAACAGATTTTTAGAAAAACAGAGGTGGTGCACTGTCAGTGAGCTCCAGAAGAGGATTCCTGCAAAGGGGAATGGGGGGAAGGGGTCCCATGAGCCCCCAGGCATTCCACTGTAAATAGGTGAAATCTGTCAAGGCATCTGTCAACCGAGGAATCGCTGCACTCCTTTCGAAACCAGGCTGGTGCCACCTTCACTGGTTAAAGACAGATCAGCTGCTTTAAAAAATTGGTCCACCTTTTGTTAATGGGATGCTTCCAGGGCAGGTGGAGCTCCCAGATTCCCTGAGAGCAGTGCATTATCTTTAGTGGAGCACACTGACCAAGTTTATGCCAAGTATATTTATCAGTGTGTCAGGGTGTCAAGGAGGCTGTGTGCCCTATATATAATATTCCCATGAACAAGTCCTGTGTCCTAAAACTGAGAGAAACAGAAGAAACCCCAAACATGCTCTAATAGCTAATAGTTGCACAATAATTTATCCTTTACCACAGAACACCATCATTCAATGGCAGTAGAGCAGAGGGTATGTCTATATGATCTTTCAAGTCATTATAGCCTTACGGCACTCTTTTAAAGACTATTTCTCTATTCATGTTGTAAACTTTAAGGAGATCCTCCTAAAAATAAAGCAAAATAAATTGCTCTGAGATACATTTGATTCACCAGCTTTAGATAAAGCTATTTTTTTATTGAAATTACCACTCTAAAGCGCTGTTATCTGTGAGCTCCATGAAAGATTTCATGTCACCTGAAATGATAAACATATGATGTACAAACAAACTGCACACCCGTTTGAATGGATACTATATTCAGTGCTCCCACAGTTGTAGCGTATTTGAGTCCACATGAGATGATAAGTGAAAATGAAAAAGCTGCAGCTCACTCATTGAATCACTTTTCCAAGGTCCTGCTTCTAGCGTTTGCTCCACCATGGTTGTGGCGGACACCTCTGTGACCACCCTAGCTGAAGGTACAGCCGCCACACCTGTACCGGCACCGCCCTCCCAATAGCCCCTCGCCGAGTTGCCCGTGCCCGCTCACCCAGGAGGGTGGGCATCTCCTTCGCCCCAGGCACCTCAGGCCCTGCCCCAGTGATCCCCGCTGCCATGAGGGAGGAGGCTATTGACCTCCTGAGATCTAGCACTGTAGGGCAGTCAACCATTGTGAATGCCATCCAGGGGCTGGCATCCCAGATGCAGAAATGCAATGCATTCATGGAGGGCATTCATGGTGGTTTGGCAGCCGAACAGAGATCGATTTAGGCTCTGGCCTCCTCTCTGATGGCAGCCATAGTCCCTGTTTCTACCTCCAACTTCCACTTCCCAGTCCCATTCTCCTCAACCCCAACCCATTCCAAGCACACAGACAGCCGAACATGGACACAAGGCAACACCCAAGAGTGGCACAGGCAAACACAAGCACCACACTTCATCCCACAGGCACTCACACAAACAACATACTGTTGCAGACACAACATCCACAGCCTCCACTGTCTCCCGCTCCTCCTCTTCCTCTACCTCCCTCCCAGTTACATCCACACTCACACCTGCATGCACTACATCTACATCCACTATCAGCATCACGACGCCAAACAGAACACACACCACACTGGCAGACACCTCCACAACATCCATGCATGCGTCCCGTGTCCTCTCCCACCATGTCTTTCCCCACCTCCAAAAGGACACAAACGGAAGCACTCAGACACCCAACAGCCATCAACCTTACATCAGCATACAACCCATGCACCTGCACCCAAATCCAGCAGACATACACCTCCAACAACTACTCCCTCATCGTCCACTCCCACGACTTCTCCCTCCTCCCACCCCAACATCCCTAAAAAGCTTTTCCTTGCCCAACTTGACCTCTTCCCTACCCCTCACCCCCGGCCTGCATGTATGGGCAGGGTTCCAAGGACACAGCCCAGCACCTCAGCCAAACAGTCCACGGGGACAGTGGTAGCACCACCTATTTGTGCTGGTAAGGATCCCAGACCTACGACACTGAAGGGGAAGGAGCCAGCACCACCACGGATGAAAGGGAACAGTCCTGCACCAACTGTGAGGAAGGGGAAGGGGACTGCACCAGCTGTGAGGAAGGGGAATGAGCCAGCACCACCAGTCAGAGAGGGGAAGAGCCCATCCATCCCTGCCAGGAAGGTTAAGGGATCCCTGACCCATGAAAAGGAGGAGACGGGGCACTCTATGCCAGTGGAAGCTGTCAGGCAAACACCGCCACTACCACCAGCTGTCACGGGTCTCCCACCGCCGGCTGTGGATGTGCAGCCATCTGTGAGTGCAGGGGCTGCCCAGGGTCCTCCTCCAACAACCACCACCATGCAGCCATCAGTGAGTGCAGGGACTGCCCAGGAGCCTCCTCCAACCACCCCCACAGTGCAGCCTTCACTGCCGGTGGACTCCATGTAGGCCACCCTCCAGGGGCTGCTGTACGGGCTTCCCCCTACAGAACCAGTGGGCAATTCACCCAGACTGTTGCCTTGCACTCACCAGGACAAAGCAATGAGCATGTTGCTCCCTCCAGAACCAATGGGAAAGACACCCACTCCAGAGACTGTGGCCTTGCACTCCCCAGGACAAAGCAATGGGCATGTTGCCCCCTCGGGACCAGTGGGCTTGTTCCTGCATCCAGCTGAGTTGCCCCCCCGAGGTGCCTGCCTTTTTGCAAACTGATGCCCCTGCAGTGTACTATCTGAATGTGGTCAGGACTTGAGTTGGGCCTTAGACTGTGCCCTGTGGCCATGTGGGCCCTTTGAACATTGGACTGGGTAGTTTCCTTTTGTGTACATATCTATTTCATTGAGAAATCGAATTATTAATTTTGATGTTGATCTGATTACAATCACTTTCGTCAATTCCTATTGTCCTTGCACTATTGTGCCGTTTTTTAGGGACAAATTATTTTTCGTGTTCAGCTGGTTGTGTGTATGGTGTGTGTGTGTCAGGTGTGTGTTTTGTGTGTGTGTGTCACTCTCATTTTCCTCCCACCCTCCCTTGTGTGCTAGGTGGCTGTACTCACCATCATCGTCTTCATGGGCGTTGGTGTTCCAGGTGGAGCATAATGTAGAAGTTCATGGGGAAAACATGCAGTTTAGGTTCCATGGCAGCGTGGTTCTTCCCTGTGTCTCCAATGGTGAATCCTTTCACTTCTGAGCTCTGTTTCAACCAGGCTTTTGTTGGGGTTGGAACCACCCCGGAAAAGGTGGAGGTTTTGTGTGTCTTAATATGGTGGGCGGTACTTTGTCTCCTGCCTGGCTGTTGGCGGCTCCACTCTGGTGGCTGTTGTTTCCACCCTGGCGGTTGGTGTGGTACATTGGCTGTCTATGGGAGTTATCACCGCCATGGTCATAATTTGGCGGTACTTACCACCAGCCTGTTGACGGTATTACCGCCACTTTATCACCCACTGCCAGGATCGTAATGAGGACCTATATATCCATGATGTAAATACCAGTGTAAAATGATAGCCACTGTACACAAGTTGGGATTTATGCTCCGATTCCTGTATCAAAACCTCGTCATGCTGTGATTTGCCATCCAATTTTATTGCATCTCAATGCACATTTGCTACTGCTATATGTTCCACAATAAAAATCAATAAACAGATTTTTAGAAAAACAGAGGTGGTGCACTGTCAGTAAGCTCCAGAAGAGGATTCCTGCAAAGGGGAATGGGGGGAAGGGGTCCCATGAGCCCCCAGGCATTCCACTGTAAATAGGTGAAATCTGTCAAGGCATCTGTCAACCGAGGAATCGCTGCACTCCTTTCGAAACCAGGCTGGTGCCACCTTCACTGGTTAAAGACAGATCAGCTGCTTTAAAAAATTGGTCCACCTTTTGTTAATGGGATGCTTCCAGGGCAGGTGGAGCTCCCAGATTCCCTGAGAGCAGTGCATTATCTTTAGTGGAGCACACTGACCAAGTTTATGCCAAGTATATTTATCAGTGTGTCAGGGTGTCAAGGAGGCTGTGTGCCCTATATATAATATTCCCATGAACAAGTCCTGTGTCCTAAAACTGAGAGAAACAGAAGAAACCCCAAACATGCTCTAATAGCTAATAGTTGCACAATAATTTATCCTTTACCACAGAACACCATCATTCATTGGCAGTAGAGCAGAGGGTATGTCTATATGATCTTTCAAGTCATTATAGCCTTACGGCACTCTTTTAAAGACTATTTCTCTATTCATGTTGTAAACTTTAAGGAGATCCTCCTAAAAATAAAGCAAAATAAATTGCTCTGAGATACATTTGATTCACCAGCTTTAGATAAAGCTATTTTTTTATTGAAATTACCACTCTAAAGCGCTGTTATCTGTGAGCTCCATGAAAGATTTCATGTCACCTGAAATGATAAACATATGATGTACAAACAAACTGCACACCCGTTTGAATGGATACTATATTCAGTGCTCCCACAGTTGTAGCGTATTTGAGTCCACATGAGATGATAAGTGAAAATGAAAAAGCTGCAGCTCACTCATTGAATCACTTTTCCAAGGTCCTGCTTCTAGCGTTTGCTCCACTAGCTCAGATTTCAACAATTCCAATCACATCCAGTCTCTGCTCTCACACTAACAGTTTCCAGGGTTGCATTCAGCTAAACAAGGCTAGTAGCTCACCCCAAGAGAGATGAAAGTGCCACATCTATTTCCTTTGACCAAATGGACCTCCTTAGCGTACATCTCACATATCTGAGTTTCCTGCAGGGAATGACTGCTGATCCAGAAGGACACTTTGCTTATCATTAGTTTTACCTTGACCGCGATGTAAGTGTTTCAATCTCAGAAAAGAAAGCCATTGCTTCGTTGGCTCAGCACACCAGATCTCCTCAAAGGGCAATGAGAATAATGGTAGACTTCACATCTTGTCATAGTAGAAACGGTGGCAAAGGTTTACTGGTGTTCACTAATGTGGCTTTACAGAATCACGAGCATTCCAGATACTCTAGTGGCTCTGTTTTGTCTCTATTTCAAATTCCAAGACCTTTATCTTTATATATGGTACAAAATGTAACTTTATAATTATATGCATGAGCTTTTTCTGTTTTTCTGCTGAGACAAACTCCCTTTCTTACAAGTACATAAAGACGCTTGTCATAAGAGTGAGAAAGCCTGGTACCCACGGCTGTCATTTTTTCTGTTCGTAGATTTTGTTAGCGTACATAAAATTAATATTCTTCAATATAAACTTTTCCATTGTAATTAGCATATGGCTGTGGCAATTTCATGAGAGGTGACAACCTTAATTAGGTAACAGCGTGCAAATAATAGTGTATAAAAGTACAGAGAGATTGATACTGCACGTTATTCCTAATGTATTTGCATGTGAACCCGGTGGTAAGACCATGCAGCAATACTGCTGGCACACCAGGGTTGTTACTCTCCAATTTGGTGTGGTACGGTAAACACATTTGTCAGAGGATATTTGTATTTAGTTATTTATTTTGTGATGAGACATGCTATTCACAGGATCACAGACAAGTACACGGTATAAACAGGTGGTAGATATCTCAATGGAGATGGATGGATCTATTAACCAGCAGTGAGAACGTGGATCATCAATGTGTGCTAAAATGACAGCAATGCTGAGAGTCGATGATACTCTGAATGTGCAGGAAGACTGGTGGGCTTTTATGGTCTCCGTTGATCACTTCATTGACCTATACGTTTCAATAAATATTGTTTGCTAGTGTTGTAGAGTTTAGTGGCAATTAATGTGTGGCATCTAGACTGCAGAAAGGTGTGAATTGAAATGTTTTGCAGTGGAGCATATGCATTCAGGATCTAGCCATAAAGAAGATCTTGACAGCAGATAAGAAGGCTCTTGCGGCAACAATGGAAGTGAATCATTTGGTCTTGACTGGATCGGGCCTGAGACTGTGTTAGACCAACCAGTAGACTATGCCAGGGATGCCATTAGTGATGTGAAATTGGATTGAGTTTGAGAAATGAGAAAGAGGTGACAGTATGTTGTCTGCAAATAAATGGTATGTGAAATCAAAGAAACAGGTGGTGCTTCCTGTCGAAGTATTAGACAGGGTAAAAAGTAGATGACTGAAGTTAATATCTTAAGGGATAGAAACAAAAATAAGGATGTAAACAGAAGGTGTTGGCTCCTCAATAATGCTGTTCCACAGACATGCAGAGATGTGCCATTCTTGCAAACAGATGAATAACTGGTTGTCATCTTGTGAATCTGCATGGCGGCCCTACTCATCCTATCAGAGTAATTCCATGTATGTGCTGTTTCTTCCTTCAAAGCTACAGTGGGAGTACTTGACATTTTAGGAGTGTTAAGGGACATAATACTAACTTCATTATTTTAATTCCATGCAATGTTATTTATTTCAGAATTGAAATAAGACACTGAAAGAAATTGGAGTATGCTCAATGGCAGCCCCTGTTTGAAGAGGATGGGACAGGCCCCAGGTTGCTGTGCTTCCTCAGACTCATGGTAAAAGGGGGCACTTGAATGCTGTGGAGGCCAAGCAATAATACTATCCTAGCGAAGGGATGGATTTGCAGGATAATGAATGTTCGTCTTAAGATCACTATGTGAGGGGTGCTGGTGGGGAATGTGTGGTCTCATTGTATGGGATAAAGGGAGGGTGGGGGGCTCTTTGTTCTTCATTACAAAAGTGCAAAACATCTAATTACATTGGTCCGTCCATTTGAAATTCAGGCTAATAGGTGAAGTTATGTGTACCGGACCTTGTTTTGTTTGCAATGACTCAAGATGTTTCAATAAATTACCATTGGAAAAAAGCAGAAATTGGTTTACTGGTTAGGGTGAAACCCTGCTTAAGAGGCAACCACAATTTTTGTCAAGGCAATGTCAGAAGCAAAACCCAAGTCAACCTGTGGTCAGCACTCTAATCGCTTGGCACAAAGCAGTCAGGCTTAACTTAGAGGCATGTGCAAAATAATTGTGCAACCCTTCAAACAGTAATAATGTGAAAACACACACTAGAGAAATCACACACCGATTTCGAATAAAAGAATAAACGTTATCAAATAAATCGAGACTAAAACAGCAAAAATCCAATGAGTTGAACCAGATATTTGCAATTTTAAAGATTTAGATGAAAATAGCAATAAACCGCCCAAAGCACCATCTGTGGTTATATGGTTGCAACAGACCAGGACAAAGTAACAGGCTCAGGTCGACCATGAAGGAGCGTGGCTATAGTGACACACTTAGGCCAATTGAACAAGATTATCTTAAATCTTTGTTACAGAGTTTTGCTAGGTCCTGAGTCAAGGATACATTGAGCAGCCATGGTGATACAAAGTTCGGTTCAGAGATGCGTTATGCAGCATCGGTTCCAGAAGAGATGCAAGGCTGTAATGCAAGGTCCTGCAGGGGGCCTTTGGTGTTCCATAGAAGCTGCAGCTCTTGCAATAAAGAGTTTTGCATTGATGTAGAGGATGCCATCAAGGAGGTGCTTGCGATGCAAGGGCCTGCAGGAGGGATGCTTTGCACAGTGGAAATTCTGATGAGGCTGTGGGCTGCGGCAACAGTACGAAATCCTTGCAAAGGGAAAGTCCACACAGGAGAGGCGATGTGTCGGTTCTGCTCCAGGTTGCACCCCGCAGCACAGAAGATGTGTCAGTTCTGCTGGGCTCACAGATCGGCTGGCAGTTCATCTTCAAGGCCACTTCCCAGGGTCCAGCACTGGAATGGCACCATTTGGCAGAGTAGGATGCACAGTTGCAGAATCCAGGTGCTAGTTACAAGAAACTAGCCCTTGGAGTCACTTTGGTGATTCCTGGGTACAGGTTGGAGATCCAGCCCTCACACAGGCAAGAGGATAGCAGGGCAGTATGTCAGTATAGCAGGGCAGCAGTCCTTAAGGTCAGCACTTCAGCGGAGTGGCAATCTTTTCTGCAGGACATCAGCCCTTCTTCCTGGCAGAGTCTTCCATGTGTCTAAAAGTCTACTGAGGTGTTGGGAGTCTGAGGCCTAATATTTATACCAGATGCCCACATTGAAGTAGAGGAATCCTCTAGAGCTTTTCAACCCCCTGAGGTGTCAGGCATTCCCTATCTCCCTGTCTCCCTGTCCTGGGCCCAGCTTGTCTGGGGTCACAAAAGACTAGTGGAAAACCCTTTGTGAGAGTGCCCAGGCAGAGCCAATGTGATGTGCAAGCGATATAGGTGATGGCTTCGCCCCTCGTTAACTCAAAGTGGCTCCTCCTGCCAACATCTAGCCTCCCTTTGTTTCACTGTCTAGGAGTAATACACAAAGACTAATTTCCAGCTACACCTAGTTATGTGACCTAGATCAGGCTGCAGGCACCAAATGGTTAGGACAAGGAAATGCCAACTTTCTAAAAGTGGCATTTTCAGAATTGTTACTAAAAATCTGACTTTGCCGTTAAAGTAGGCTGTTAGTTACCAGTCCTTAGACAACTCACCCTGTTTACCTGCTCCCAATTGTAAGTTACAGCTTATTAAATGTATTAGGTAACTCCAATGTTATCCTATGGGAGAGGAAGGCCTTGCAATAGTTAAAAACAAATTTAGTCGTTTTTAAATACCAGGACATGTAAAACCTAAAGGTACATGGTCAACTTTTCAAATACATTGCACTCTGCCCTCTGGGCTGTGTCGGGCCTACCCTAGGAGTGAAATATGTATTAAAAAATAAGGTTTTGGCTTGGCAAAAGGTTTATTTTGCCAGGTCAAAATGGCAGTTTAAAACTGCACACACAGGCTGCATTGGTAGGCTGAGCCATGTTCAAAGGGGTGCCTAAGTGGGTGGCACAATAAGTGCTGCAGGCCCACTGGTTGCATTTAATTTACAGGCCCTGGGTATGCACTGTAACACTTTACTATTGATGTACACGTAAATTAAATAGGCCAATGAGGTAAGCCAGAATTACTATGTTTAAAGGAGAGAGCACAAGCACTTTAGCACTGATTAGTAGTGGTAAAGTGAGCAAAGTCCTAAAATCCAAGAAAAGCGGGTTCTGAAAACAGGAGGTTGAAGGCAAACTGTTTGGGGATGACCCTGCAGAAAAGGCAATGTCTAACAGGCATGAGATCTATTAAACCTTACTCAATGGAGAAATAAAAAATTAGATGTAAAAATAACATATTGGGTTTCTTGATTGTTGTATTACTTAAACCAATTCTGATACTGTATAGATCACTTAATTTTTTTATGTTAATAACTGCAGGTTGTGTATATTATCCTAAGCTAAAATAGTACTCTGTCACTGAGTTGTTGCAGAAATGCCAAAAAATGGTAGGTTTTACTTAATTCTTCATTACATCTTGTGGCTGCATTGCAGCTATGTCAAGCAAATTTTCACTTCTTGACATGCAAGAGATTAGGCACAATAAGAGAATCATTTAATACTTGATACTTGAAAAGTCACTAGATTTACAGACTATAGATTTGTGCCTAAGACTTATGTACACAAAATTCACAAACAGCAGATTTTAATATGTATCTGATGCCCCCCTCATCATATTCTTACTAAATGTCCACAGACAACAAATCCACCACAAACTTAGGGTCCAGGGCATCTATGCATATAACCACTTTCTGTTAACATTGGGTCACATGTATCAAGCGTTTTTGTGGCCGCAAATGGGTTGATCGCAGGATCTGCCCATTTGCAACCGCAAAAAAGCATTTTTAGTATGTATCAAACCCAAACTGCGATTTGGTAGCATGTTACCAGATCAAAATTTGTTTGGTGACCAAATAGCGATTTGGCATTTTGAAGGTGCGAATTCCACACAACATTATTAACTTACAAACTACAAAAGTGTAGTGCCAATGCATTTCTATTTGTGAATGTAAAAAGAGGACCACAGCGTCTTCTTAAACAAACAAAATATAAAACAGAAATGTTTCTTTTTAAATGCATCCTCTTTTCCTTTAAGGAAAGCAGTTGCATTCTTTCTTTAAAAAAGATTGTTTTTTTGAAAAGCAATCACTGGCATGGTGATCCGCTGACCTCAGCAGGCCACCATCCCTGTGATGGCATTGATTCCTAATGGGTTGAAAATTGCGACCTACTTAATTGATATTCATGAGGTGGGTCGACTTGCAAAGCACTAGTTATTGCAAAGCACTAAGAATCGCTAAACGAAACGGTGTGAGTTTCATACACTAAAAATAAAGATTTCCTAAATGTGATTCACAGAAAATCTCCATTAGGTAATCACTATTCCTAATATGTATATATCTGGCGCTATGTTTTAATGTGAAGGGACGTTTGTTAGGGACATTTCCTATCCTAATTTGGCACTTGCTCCATCTTGCTTTACAACTAAAGTAGTTGTTCAATTAGGGCTGGAAATATATTAAGTATATTTATGAATACAACAAACAAAGGCCTGAGTTTAAAATGTGGTGTACAGTACTCCACCTGTCAGGTTGGCAGAGGGCATTTCGTACACCACCATCATGGGCTTCTATCTGTCAAATTTAAGTATCCACACAGGCTGTCATCAGTTTTTATGTTTTCGTTTGTTAAAAATATATTCCCGAAGTAGGAATGTATAACTGGGAAAACAGAAAAACACTAACCCCCCTACCCAAGCCACTGGAATACCCTTCCTAAAACAACCCCTACTCTTTGAGGCCATCGGAGGAAGTGTTCCCTTGACAGAACCAACAAGAGCTTTGTCGACGGAAAGGTAGTGCTGCTCCGGAGAGTAAGTTGGGCATGAGTATAGTTAGTTTGGTGGAGATGATTGCAAATGACATATTTAAATCACTCCTTAAAAGATTTTGGTTGTTCACAGCATTTCCAGTGGCCATCCCCACACTCTCCTCTGAAACTCCTATCACCCAATAACTAAACTGCCTAAACTCCAGGCACAAGGCAGATTTCCTACCATTTTAATTTCTATTAGTGTCCACAAATATCCTATTTTATGAGCCCATGAAACAGGATTGTCAATTATGGGTGCAGATAACAGCTTTTGAGCAATTTATTTAACTTATGTGTGCAAAAATTTCTCTGAACTTTTTTTCCTTTGGAACCTCAGTGCATCACATGCACAAGAATACAAAAATGTATTGGTATCACATCTTTCCTCCAACATCCCCCAAAAAAGCGTTATGAAACATTGTTCAGCTGGCACCAAAACAGAATGATTGTCACATTTTCACCAAACTGTATCATTTTTCAGAGTGTGTTAAGCTATTTTTGAAGGCCCTTGTGTAATATGAAAACCAGTAGTGCTCTTTAAGCGTTTGTCCATTGTGTTGTGAGAGGGCATTTCTCCTGCGAGTTAAGGAAGACTTGTTTGCCATGGGACATATTTTACTTGTGGAAGATATTACAATGGCAGCAGTGGTCAAACCTCCTAGAGCAGCCACATCCATACCTAAACCGAGCAATAGAATATCTGCTGATTCTTAAGAAATTAGTTCTAAGTCCAATGTACATCTATCCGCAAACGGTGTAAAGCTGTGTTGAGTGATGCAAAACATCCCATACCACAATACCAAGTTAATAAGTAATGACAGCCCAACACATTGATTATTTTTCACAAAATTGAAAAAGATTTGCAGTAAGGTAGTCACAAGGGCTCAAAGATTTAAAAAAATGATATTTGTTAATCTATGGTCACTGACTATAGAGCTAATTAGTCTTAAATTTGAATTTTAGCAGGCTGTGCATTGACTGGTTGCATAATCAATTCTGTAATGCATCTCTGGCAGACCACAGGTGTGTCATCCTCTCCTTTTGGACTTTCTCAAGGCAATCAATACTATAGGATGCATCATTTAGAATGATTGTTGAAAACAGCAAAGTCCCATTAAGTCTTTAATTAAAAAAAGCAGATTATAGAAGATGTATAATATTTGAATTTATTAATTGTTTCTTCAGTATTTGTCAGGATGGAAATTGGGAAAATGTGACCAGTTATGGTTTGGCTACAATTTAAAAGTTAATTCAATTATCTGTGATTCGTTTGGTCTGGATTGTGGACGTCGTTTGTGGTAGAAACATCTGATCTATTGTAGGATACAGCTGTACTAAGAAATATGTGCACCACACAGGGTGACAAAGAATAAGATTGTGCTTTGGGAGGAAGCTATCTGCATTACTCAGGCCTGCTATCATTACCCACTGGCATGCAGGGTGTACTGCAGTAACCAGGTATAGTAATCAGCATACCCTCACGGAGTGGCTTGCAAAACAGTGACTCCATCAGTGATTGTAGGGAACTATGCGGTAAATGTGGCAGTTGCAATAGTGCGCTATTCAACAGTCTCTTGGGCAGCTTAGTTAACCTGCCATGTGGCATGAGTTTGTGCAAGATCCTATGCATCTTTCATGTACATTTGCAACAACGGTAGAAATGTTCTCAGGGAAATACATTTTGACATTGCCATCTCATCCCTGGGAAAGTCCACCCTTATGATCAAATAAAAAATGCACCAAGGAATGAAATGTGGAAGTACCTTGATTGGAGCATATGTTTATATCCAGATCAAAATAGTGAATGTTATCATTATGCTTTAATTTCTAACTCATAATGAGCTAGTGAAAGATAGTGATGTTGGAAAGTACTGGAAAATAAAAAATTATCCCAAACTGCAGTGTGCAAGCTTTACTTTCTCTCCATTGGGTGGGGAGGGGATATTCTCCTAAAAAATAGTTTAGAAAAAAAACATTTCAAGGCACAATTTTCATAAGAACTTGCCGAAGAGGCTTGTGTTCTAAAAGAGCACTTCCACTCATAAAATGGAACTGATGGATTTTCTCCCATTATTCTCTAGAAAATGCTGGCAAAACTGTGTATTTTCAGCACAATTTCTCTAAAAATGACTTAAAAGCTACCAGAGTTACAGTAAGTTCAGAAAATGTCATTAAACATGGGCTAACTTTGTAAAGTCGGTCGCAGCTTCAGCTGTCCAGAAGCTTTCCATCAAAAACATCAAGGAGCATATTTAAGAGCCCCAGCACCTCCTTGCACCACTTTAGCATCATTTATTTTTACGCTAATGTGGCCCAATAAGGCCAAAATCCCTGTGCCATAGTTACAAAGTGGCGCAATGAATGCATTGTGCTACTTTGAAACCCTGTGCGCTACATTATGCCTGTGCCAGGCATAATGAATACAAAGGGGGTGTTCACCTGTTTGGGGGGGGCGAAGAAATGGCGCAAAGAAATCTAACAGATTTCTTTGAGTAATTTTTTCTGGGATTTTTAACTTCTGCTCAGAGCAGGTGTTAAAAGGAAGCTCCCATTGGTTTCAATGGGCCTCTGGAAGCTTTGCAGGATTAGCGTAAAACATTTTGGCATTAGGGGAGCACTAGGGAGTGCAAGAAACGTTTTCATAAATCTGCCCCTAACTGTTCAATACAAATGAATTCAAAACAAACTTTATTTCGGTTTTCAGACAAACCATAACAAGAGCAACTTAAAAACAATTATATTCAAATAGCAAAACCAAACCAACAAACAAAAATTACAATCCTTTAAATTTTAAAAGTTAAAAAGCGTAGCTAAAAATCAAGACCCATATAAAAGGACTAAAAATACAGACATATACTGAGTACAGTTGAGCAAAATTAAATCAGTGTGCAATGCATTTTTAAAAAATGACAGATTAAACTTCATAATTGTTCCCCAATCTCACGCCAGCTTTAAAAAAACTAGCTAAATTCGGAATTATTTCATCCAGGAGCATTTGTAAATACATGGGGGCTGGTCGGACTTAGACAAAATTTGACAGATTTAGTATTGCAATAATAAAGGCCTTTCTAGAGACCAGACAAACTGCAAAACATAGTAATATGTAAGGTGTCCTGTGGAGACACATTGTCACAGTTGCAGGGACCAAGTGTGTGACCCTAAAATCTGCCCAGGGGAAATGCTAATAAATAATGCAACAGGTCCATTCTAAACCTTATGAGTAAAAAACGATCATACCTACTGGGTAAAACAGATAAATAAGGCTCCATAGCATTGATATATTTAAGCCAAGCAATATGATGAGCATAGTCAAAGGACAGACAGTCCTTTATGATCTCTATGTTCAACTTTATCTCAGGCCTGGGCCAGATGTCTACCCATAGCGAGGGTGAAAAAACATAATATCTTCTATATAGTCAACTTCCAATTCTTCATGTACCAAAAAGGTAGGGGAATACTGGGGGTGTGGGGACACAGAAGACTTCGCAAAAAAGTATTTTTCACTGTCTGCAGTTAATATGTCACTTACCTAATCATGAGGCAAAATTAAAAACTGTCGCTTTAGCCCATACAAATTCCTCTTTTTTCCTACTCATCAAGTGACACCAAGTCAGAGAAGAATCAAACAATGCACCCAAGAATGAGAACACTCTGGTCTTTGGTAGGACACTATCACTTAGATAGAAAGTCTTAGTTTTGGAAGAGTGGGGACAAACCAACATAACAAAGGATTTTTTTAACATTAATTGATAGGTCCAAATCCTCCATGAAAGTAGAGAAGGAATTCAGAAGGGACAGACAGTAGGCCCAATGCCGTCTTTGCCATGATGATGGCATCGTCTGCGTACAAAAGCACCTGTTCTAGTGGATTCACGTACAGATTAAATAGAAAAGGGGCCAAGATACAGCGTTGTCGTACCCCCTACAAATGTTAAAACAGAACTGGCATTTTAGGTCATTAGTGTAACATATCAATGCCACCCTGTTAATATGTAAATCCCTTACAACGGGGACTATATCCCACTCAACCCCCATAGATAACATAGTGTTCCATGGCTCATCCCTGCTTACCAGATCAAAAGCTGAGGAAAGGTCCATAAATGCTAGATAAATAGAACCTGGGGTGGGCAATTGCATATTTACCGAGAATTGAATACAAAATTAGACACTGGTCCACTGTTGAACGGCCTGATAGAAAAACATACTGCACATCAGATAAGACCTTATGATCCTTGGCCCACGCCTCCAATCTGTCCAAAATGACATGTCCCACCACCTTCTCCACAGAATCAAGCAGAGAAAGGGGCCCATAACATTGAGGGTTGTCCCTGTCCCCCTTCCTGAATACGGGAACAATATTTGAAGTGGCGCACAACTGCGGAGGACCCTCAATAACTGCAGTGTTGATAACTGAGGTCAAGGTAGGAGCCCAGACCTCCATATCATTGATGTATAAATCCAGGGGAATTCCATCAGGGCCAGGGGCCTTGTTCTTAGATAACCCGTAAATTCCAGAAATAACTTCATTGAGGGAAAAAGACATCTTAGAATTCCCTGCCACCAGTAAATTCCTGCTGTGGTCTGGGCGAGATAACATATTACACACCTCAAAATGGGACACCCAACAATCCTCAGTGATTTGTGCCTCAATGAAGCTATAGGCGCTGGAGCTACAATTAAAAGTGCTCGCCTCCAATACATACTTAAAAGATGCGATGTGAGCTTTCACACTTCTCCAAGCCCACAGCCTACTTTACCTTAACGAAATGTAGGTAACAAGTAGACCAGAGGAAAGGCAAGTGAGACAAGAGACTGAATTAGAGACACACTGCCTGATCGCACTGCTGAGATTGATCTGCACTGCAGGAGTGCTGATCAACAAAGCCAAGGGAGGAACTTTAGTATGACTGTGAGGATGATATTACCAATAGACACCTTATATTAGATCTGAAGTATCTGTATTAGTCTCTCTTTTCCCTCTTTCTACACTGGGATGAACCTCAATATTTCTCATTAACTGGTACATAAACAACAGTGACTTAGTCAATGCAAACAACACTCTGAGCTATTATATATAGTTTGCTCAGACAACTACTTTTACTTTGGAACATTGGGTTCACAATCCTGGTGGCTGCCTTTTGTTAGAAATGAGTGCAAAGAAGTAGCTTATCATTATAGATGACTCCTTCCAGCACACATAGAAAGAGGGAAAAAACGAGGAGAAATAAAGGTATTTCTCCTCGTTACGCCTCACCTGGAGAGATGTAGGTTTTTGGCCCATTCCCAGATCTACCACTTCTGGTAAATATGGGAATGTGTCAAAATCCATGTATGTTGTGTGAAAGCACCCAAGCAACACCCATGGAATGCCTTCCTGGAGCTCCCCAAGCAGAGTAAAGCCACACAGCGATTTGCGCTGTGTTGCTTTACTCGGGATCTATGAAGCCACTCGGCCACGCAAGGTGGCCCTGCTGGGCTTCATAAATTAAATGATGGGCTTGCGCCACGGTGCGTGGTGCAAGAGCGACGCAGCGGGGCTCGCACATGTGCGCCGTTGTCTTGTTTTCTGCACCTACAGTTGCGGTGAACGTTTCGGAAAGCACTCAGCCTGAGGCTCCTACATAATCACCACAGATGAAAAGCCCTGGCTGTTACAATGCATTTACTATTAAATACACGTGAGATATCTCGGTCTCTGAGGTGCAGCAAGAACACTGTTTTCCTGATGCTCAAAGTGTGAAGCCCATGAAAAACAAATAGGGTCAAACATTTAAAAAAGTTTATCGCTATGTTTTATGATCGTGCGGCTCTGAATGCATATTCATTCTTTTCTTACTTTGTTAACTACTGCATGGTGTTGGTTCACTGCACTCAAGGCAAAACTGTCGTAGTATGGAGCTGGGCCTATAACGTTCTTTTTAATTGCCGTTCTTGCTCGAAGCACTGCATTGGAAATGAGACACTTCTGCTAGTTTAATTATTGTTGATTTTTCACATGGCGCCTATAAATAAATGCAGTGGGTAATTTCAGCAGCACGTCGGTGGCTTTGGCTGAAAGTCGGGCGTGCCAAATACCAAAGCCAATATTTTGGAGGCCATGGGCGCGTTTGTCTTGACATTCGGCATCTTTGTCCGGCAATTACAGAATGCGGGAAGCAACTTCCTGACTGGTCTGGGTTTGTCGGGAAAGAATGCCACCATCTGTGACATCAGCATTTACTGACATTGTCTGGTAAAGTGACAGGAAAAACAACAGTGTAAGAGTCCAAGTCCACCTCGGGCATTTGTCTTGTCATGAAAACGTTTCATAGAAAGGTTTACTCACTTTAGCTTGCGGATCCAGTACAAAAAAGAAAAGAACACCATAGAACAATAGTAAGTCGTGCACCTATCAAAGACTAGCACATAGACTCCCAACTCCAGACTGTAATGTGTTTATTACAGAAAAACCTACAATCCCACAAACATGCAAGAAACGATTGGAAGGCTCTTTTTAATTCTGATGGGGCTGGTAACAGGAGTTACTGTCCTAATGGAATTGCAGGGCCTGTGCAAAATCCATGAAGGCAGCTGCAGTCTCCCACTAAGACTTCAGAGAGCACTGAGGACTAAGCACGGTAATCAGGTCCGAAATTACAGATTCCCCACTTAGGCCCATTACAATCGCTGTTATTTTTCTGCCCCAGAATTACCTTTATTAGGTGTTCCTAGTATTTCCAATGATGGGGAAAACCTGGGTATAAAAAATTAGGTTGTTAGTTGAGAGGGATGGAGGCCTCACTCAAATAATAAAAACAATTCTTGTTAGGGTGAACCACAAAAGCCACTAAATTAACCTGTGCTTAATCCTGGGTAGATTGGCACAAAAGCTGTCAGGCGTAACTTAGAGGCAATGTGAAAAGTATTTATGCAGCACTCAAACAGCAATACAGTTAAAACAACACGAGAAAAGTCTCAAACCAAATTAGAAAAATAGTCATTTTGATAAATAAAATTACACTATATGAATGTAAAAAGTTTTAGGTGAGAATAGTGACAAAAATCATAAAGCACCACTCAGGTTATCTGATCCCACCGGACTGGGGGGAAGTCACAAGTTTGGTCAACTGTAATGATGTGTGGGTCGATATAGGGCCCAAGTTAGCCCCACTGAAGAGTTACATTTGCAAGTCCTGTGTGAAAAGTTTTGTTCGTGTTGGTGGTGGACTGAAAGGAGGAGGCTGTTAGCCCGAGGAGCAGGACGACGTCATCAATCTAGATTTGTGTCAGCAGTCATTGCATGCTGTAACTGTTAGTGTGAGAAGCAGGTCTCACTGGAGCTTCACATTGATGGTTGATGTGGTTTTCTCTATCGGCAAGACAACAGGTCTCGATGGAACTTTGCATTGGTGGTCATCCTGGATGGTCATTTCTCAGCACAAAGATGTCACTTTGTGGTCACCACAGAGGCCAAATGTTTGTAGCTTCACCTTCTCTCGTGTTCACTCTGATGCCAGCCAAAGGTCTAGAACCTGATGGGCACCTTTTGGGGATCAGGACTCACTCCAACAGAGGCCAGACACAGGGGTCAGGAAGATCCAGGCAGGTACAGTTGTTGCTGGTCAGCTGGGCAGATGCCAAGAGGCCTCTGGAAGCTTGTTGTATCCTTGTAGCTCAAACAGAAGGTCAGTCAACTGACACTTGGAGTCTCTCTGGAGAGCCTGAGTTCAAGACACGCAGGTCCAATCTACGTTCTTCAGACTGCATGGCAGTCCTTCTTCTGAATCTTCCACAGGTCCAGGAGTGTTTTGATGAGAGTTTCTGAGGATACCACGTTTATACCTGCTGCCATCCTTTGTATGAGGGAATTCCCTGACCTACAAAACTGGTTCTGGTCACTCACCCAAAAGAACCTGACACAATGCCTGCCCTTGCCTTGATCACCATTTAGAGATTAGAGCCAAAGAGTCACAATCAGACATACCTCATCAATATTTATGAGGAAAGATGTAAATTGTGACACTACAATTGGTGGCCATCACACTGATGGTGGCCTGCTGGAGTAAACTAACCAAACTTTCAGTGACTACTTTTAAAATATTGTTTTTAAATTAATTGTTTTACTTAAACGAAATAGGGCTGCATTTGGAAAAAAATAAACATTTTAAAAGTTTGTGTGAGGGTAGACAGTGCTTCCCCTTCACCACTGCCTCCTCCCCAATATTGTTTTAAACATTTGCAAAAAGGAAGCGGTCCTGTAGCAGCCTCTCCCCTTTTGCAAATGGGTTACACCTCGAGGACCAGTAATTTTTACAAAAATAGTTTACAATTGCTATTTTAGTCAAAACCATTTATACTTATTGGTACAAATTGCTTTATTAAGTGGATGCCTACAACACTCCTATTCCAAGTAGGGATTCTTAAACACTTGAAAACCCATTTTATGAGTGGGAAAATGACTCCTATTGTGCATAGTACATTGCAAAAAGCATTTATGTGGTCACCAAGTCTGAATGAGAGAGTCTGCAACCACAAAAATGCTTTGTACATTTGGCCCTATATATTGGTGCCCTCCACTGTGTCATTATTAAAACAGGCTTTGATGTGAAAATGAGAGGCACAGCATTTCAATTTCTTTATTTATTTAGTTCTTGATAGAGTGCCTTCAAAATCCTGTTAACCAGTTGAGTGTAAATACAGTGCCCCTCGTAATTGCCAATCAGGATAGCACACATCAGTGGATTTTGAATGCAATAGCAATAAAAAAACACAGAAAATCTACTGACACCTTAAAGGAAGTGATAACTGATTCACAATCTATTCCCTTTAGAAAGATGTAACGTTGGGAATCATATTAGATGGACAACATCTCCTAAACAGGAAACTTTTTTTGTAAAACAGCACATATTCCTTTAAAGAACACGTGGCGCTTTAAAACATGCCTTTTTATGCCAGGGTGATGGTGAGTGTCCTATGTCACTGCTTCTGTGGATGGCCATGCTAGCGACCTCCTCAGGTAGACAAGTCAAGTGCCAAAAGGACAATGATGGTGGCATTATAGAAACATTTTGTTTCCATTTGGAAATGTAAATGAAGAGATGGAGGTTTGCAGTACATTGACAGTAGCCAATCACAGATGGTCGCACATACCAGCCTGTTTAATTAATATTGATTAGGCAGATTGTTCTGTGTTTGCCCTGTGACCGGGCATTTTGCAATGCAACCTATTAGTCCAGTAGGTATCATAGCTAAATAACACACAAGTTGCCAGAAGTAGGCGCACAAATTGCACCCAATATTTCTAAACTGAGCATTTGTACATTTGTCCCTATGTTATCATTTTCAGTATTGAAGGCCAATAATAGGCCATCAAAGATGCATGCTGTGCTATCAGCAATCATAAAGAGGTATGTTTCAGTGTAATGACTAGTACAAAAACCTAAATGAAGTCTCCTAAGAAATTATCTGGCATATGCCACCAGATATCATGGAACACCTGACTCCGTGGATAATCTGCAACATCACTCCCTTATTTAGTCTATCACTCAAACAGGTAATGATCCTCCACTACTGGAACATTACTATGATTAATCCATCACTCAAAAGCCTCCTCTTGCTGCCAATTACCCTAACAATTACCAGCCTAACTCCCTACTATCCTTTTTAGGGAAAACTTTATAAAGTCTAATCTTCACTCAACTGCAAGTCTTTTATTGAACCCATTCACCTCTTACACCCTTACTGCCCGGATTTAGACCAGGTCACAGTACAGAACTTGTGGCTACATCAGCACAGAACTTGTGGCTACATCAGCTCTTGTGGCTACATCAGAGTTGCATAGAACGATCAACCAGGGAGATGTGGGTGCCCATGTCTTGTTGGACTTGTCAGCTGTCTTCAACACCATCAACCGATCCCTACTGCTAGATTGACTACATATCATCAACATAGACAACCTTCCCTTAAATTAAAGTGAATCCATTCAGTTTTGTCTGACTGCTTGCAAATCATACCTCTTCACGCATTCAAATCATTGCCCATCTAAGTTTTCTGTGGAGTTCCTCGAGATCCATCCTCTCACATTTACTTTTTAATGTATATTTGTTGCCGCTGGACCTGTTGCTCAATTCCTGGGGCATGATGTTCTATGTGTATGCCGATGACACACACAGTTTAGAATATCAAACCTGTCAAGCTTCCGTTGGCTCTCCCTACCATGCAACAGATACTCCAGGCAAAATTGTCACCGTAATCCACCACTGGATAGAGTCCAACCTTTCAAGTCTTAATCCCGACAAAAGGGAGCTCGATTTACCAACTTGCCATCTATCAAATGCAACACTTCCAGTTGACCAGAAATAATGGATCCTGCTCCTAACCACACCCAAGAGGTCAGAAGCCTGAGAATCTATATAGATTAAATTCGAACCCTGGAATTTCAAACTTTGAGACTGGTCAGGTCCATCTTCTGGAATTTTAAGGGGCTGAGAAAGCATCTTATTTCATTGCCCCAGCACATTCCTAACATTGTAGTCATGGCCTTCAATCAGTCTTACATTGACTACGGGAATTTAATTTACATGAAACTCCCTGACATAACAATCAGATGCTTTGAGCTGGCCAAAATGCAGCAGTGTGCCTTCTTTCCAGAAGCAAGCAAAGGGATCATATCAACCATGTCTTGAGAAACCTCCACAGGCTGCCTATTAAGAAGGGAGTGCTACATTGCTGTTTGTACACACGGTTCTCTATCCATCATTCCTAAACTAATCTTTTGGTCTCAAATATTTAGCTCCATTTCCCACAGCGATCCCTATTACCCTTGAGTCAGTAGTTGCTGCCAAAAAGTGAAAAAGCTCTCACTCAAGCTCTATTTTCTGATTCATAAAATGCAGAACACTTTTCTTTTTAATTTGTAACCCCCAGGGCAATATTTCCTATCTTCCTTCTATGATTCTTGTCATCCCCCTTTTGTATTGGTTTTGTGGTAGTACTCAACAGTGCCATTAAGGTCCTGAAATCAAAGTGAAGAAGGAGATGGCTGACAGACCTGTAATTATCCAGCTCTTTAAGGTAAGAATCATGTTTCTTGAGGAGGGGACTGATATGTCCAAGTTTAAAGAAGTAGGAGAATGAAACCTGAATTAAGGGTAGATTTATGATTGAGTGCTCCTTCTGTTCCTTGGCCAAAGAAGTGGATGGAGCAGTGCCTAATTTGTAAATAAAAAGGTGCTGGTGCCCAAAGCCCTCTGCAATTAAATGTGGGAACACGGAATACTGAGGCGAGGCAACCATGAAGCCATTTCGGACCTCTTTAACCCATATAAAGCCACCCCCTGCCCCTTCAGCTCACTCTGGCAGCTTTCTGCTTTCTACCTTTGTGACGCTTTTTCGTTTTTCCCTTCCTCCGTCTTTCCCATATGTGCCTTTTCCTCGCAGCAAATGCTTGATGCAGCAGAAGAAGCCCCGGCCCTCAAAAATAAGTGCCGGTGCTCAGCACCGGAAACAACAAGCACAAATTAAGCACTGGGATGGAGACTTTTATGTAATAAACACAAGAATAACAAGTAATAAGATGATGTAGTTATATTGCTTTTGATGGATTTGAAATTGTTCCATTGGCAGTGGTGCTGGAAGTCGGAGTGTGGGGTTGCTGCACTCCCAGATATCCTTGATAAAGCATTAGCAATATGAAAGTCAGTATTTATTTGTCTTGGACCATTTACTGACATTTTAAGTACAAACTGCCACTTCTTTGAGAAAGTCCTGCTAATTATTTTTGAATTGAAAGCTGTATTTACTGTTCCTTTATCTGACTGCAATTTTATTTTGTAATTTTAACCAGTGACATCCTTGACAGTGAAAAGAGAATACCAGGGTATTCCTGATTTTTTCTAACACATATACATAAAACATTTGCACTTACTTTACAGGGAAGATTACAAATATTTCAAATTATATATCAGCAGCATGTATAGTACAAACTAAGCATTTGAGTCGATGACCTGCACCCCGACTGGAAAAACGGTTCCAGCACCACTGTCCTTAGTTGAGTTTGGCACCCCCTTCTTAGCATTTATTTGACGAAGTAATACTTTGTATATGTTAGTATGATTTTCAGTTATTTTTGAGCTCGAGCAGAAAGGTGAAAGTGGGTGATTTTTTCTATCTCCGATCAGAGGTATCATATTTATACTTTTTGTTGGATAGGTTCTGGGTTGGTGGTGCTGATGTTGCTCATGGTACGTATGTTGATGTTTTGAATAGTACTGATTTAATTGGCATGATGGTTATTACTGCATATGATGTTTGTGTTAACCATGCCTATGGAAGAGTACTGCTGCAGTTGCCTGGTGCCATTCAGCGCTGGTCAGTGCTCAGTGTGCCGGTGGCATGTATGTGACAGGGTTAACTGTACATATTTCACACCAAGATCCAAAGGACAACCTATACCATTAATGATACCCTTTGCCCTTGAAAATCTAACATGACAGATAGTTCAAAGCTTTGCTGATTAGCTGGCTTCTTACTTTTCAGCCTATTTGTGAATGATGCGCTTGCTTCCACTATGGACAATCTGGCCCTTGCAAGAACGGTAATGGACAAGTTGACTATTGATGAAAAACAAACTTACTTTTGCTGGAAGAATCCTCAGAAAAGGCAGCATGTTACGTGTCTGCTTATGAGTCTAACATATAATTAAAAGCACATATGTAACATTGTTCCCTTAAATAATAATAGCTTTGGCCTCGTAAAGCGTTGGCAATCTAGCTAAAGCTATAAGAGATGCCTATAAAGTGCTATTGAAGGCAACAGAATGATCGGCAGAGCAATTAGTGATGAGCAAGTCGGGGGACTCAAGGGTGCTGACAGAGTAAAATGGACATGTTGAAATAAAGAGATAACTTGACAATGGCAAATACAGTGATGTATTGGCAGATGCAGCTAGAGGAAGAGATAGATTGATGCAACTGGAGAGAGACAAAGAGAGAGAGTAAAAATAAATAGAGAGGGCTGATTCACAAGCATTCTAAGAGTAAGCCTCGATGACTTCTGTTACTCCTGGAAACTAGGAATAAGAGAAGAGCACTATAAGAGTAAGTCACACCCTCTCACAGCAAAATCTGTTTGACTCGTGAACAGAACAGGAAGTGCAAGACAGAGTGAGACAGACAGAGAGGTGGATGGATGAATACACTGAATGGTAAAAGAAACCCAGATTTAGAACCATCATACACCATACGTTGTGAACACGAATCAATTAGTTGTTGGAGAGCAACAAAAAGGTTTGAAGCAGTCTGACCAATATTGTAATTCTATCTTACTTGTGAAGCAGAGGTTTTGAGGGCATGATAAACACGCATTTTATGTATTTGTTCTATCCAAGCATGAGAAACAGATGTTCTTTTCATTTTCTACGGGGCATTACACAGTTAAAATATTCGTGACCTTTTTTTGCCCGATTCACAAATGTTTCCCCTGCAAACCCCCCCATGCCCCATGGGAAACGATGCTGAAAAGACTTCGTGCTGTGGGAATCAGACGTTTTAACAGTGAGATACTGTTTGTCCATTCCATCGTCAAAATAATAGAAATCCTGACTTCTTAAAACTTTGCCTCCAAACCATTTTATTTGGATCGAAACTGGGCTGGCAGTGAGGAACTCCTTACAGCAAGCAACAAGCTGACCTTCAAGAGGGCTTCTATGTTCCCTAATTAGTTTTTGCAACGCTGAAAATCGAATGGAATCTGTACACAGTTGTGTCAGTACCATTAGTACACGATTTGAAGTTATGTTGATCACAAACGTATTTTAATAATTAAAGTAGATATTATTGTTTTATAATGGGCATCAAAAGCTCACGATTTTATCTTTGCTTTTACTAGTATTTCTTGATAGTATTCATAAATAAAGTATAACTTTTGAACAAAAGATTTGTCTGTTTACAGTAATAAGTAATATAAACATTGCCTTTTTCAAAATACATGACTTTAATTTATCACTTTCAAATGATTACACTTGGTGCAATTACAATGGTGATCGCACACAGAGAAAATTTGTGAATGTACTGACTTTTACTGTTTTCATTTGTCTGAAAGCATAAGCATGCGATAATGTATCCATTTATAAATTAAGCTACAGAGACTGATATACTAGAACAATAAGATTCAAGAACAATTCACTGAACTGCAAAAGTAAATCACAAGCAACCGAAAACTGACAGCAATCAAATTCATTATATCTGTACCATCCTTACAGCAATGTATTTTAAAAGTCAGTAATAAAAGCCTCAATGTGCAGCATTAAGAATGTAAACAGTAGACACATGCTAAAATGTCAATAGTAAAACAATATTCAGATTAGGGCACTGCAGGCGGAGAGGGGTATTTAGTATTATTTAGTGAGAGAATGAGCATCTCTCCTGCCCCACAAAGTTCGTGATCTTCCCTTCTCACTTAGGCCCTAATTATGAATCAAGGTAAATGGAATTTTATGTCAAGACCGGAGGCTCTATTATGCATTTTCTTACTTTATTTTAAACAGCAGCAGTCAAGAACTACAGCTCCCAGATGGACTTGCAACAGGCTAGCCAATGGGAGTTAAAAGGAGTCAAACGTAGGACCAATAAGGGAACACCATGAACCATAGAGTCTACCCTTGACTGCAAGCAGCCCTCTTTTCTTGCTGCTCACAGTCAAGATAAGTACTCTTTCATGGTCTCTCCTTTTCTGTGTTAATGAATATATTCGTACATTGCTTTGAGGTTTTAATCTTTAATGTTTTAAGGTGATGGTTCAATACTGTTCCGTTTTGCAGCACTTTGTGTTTTTCTTGACCCCACCTCCCTCCCTTTCCGGTCACCTTGCGCGCGCTTACTTTTTCTGTAACCGCCACGCGTTTCGAATTCTGTCTGCCGCGTTCTTTCTTGTCAGCGCGCAACCCTTTATTCGCGCGTCTGACTTCACGGGAGGTCCGCTCTTCTTCTCTTCAGGCCATGCTCCATATTGCCGGCCTGTCAACGTGCAACCCTTTATTCGCGCGTCTGACCCGGTGGGAGGTCTGTTCTCTTCTCAGCAGGCAACGCCCCTCATTGCCGGCTCCTCTCAGCTGCTCGGTTCACCGCGTGGTTTCCACTGCGGTCCGAGTACAAATTTGAGGGCGCGGCTTGCTATTGCTCCACTTCCTGCTTCTGCTCCGCCCTCGGGGAGCGTTTATTCACCGGAGAAACTACATTTCAGTCATTAACCCTTTCCAACCCAGGATTTTGTTAAAGAGTTTACATCTTTGTTCTCAGTTATTTATAGCACTCTGTCACACGCTGATTGACTTTTATAAGTGCTTATATTTTTCAATGGATTCTGATAATTCCCCAGTCATGCCGGATATTAACGAGGATGAGGAAGTTTTCAAACAGGATTTAAATATATTCATCCAATCCTCAGTGAAACATGCCTTACAGGCATCCATGGAGAAAATGTCTAAAAACATAGAAAACACAGTAAAGTCCATGGTGTCCAATTCTCTGGCCCATTCTGCGGGGGAAGGCAGAAAACATAAGCAGGCTTCGGTCAAACCTGCTAAAGGTGCTCAATTGGACAGTGAGGTTGCCTCACAACAGACTGAGGACTTGATTCCTCCCAGGCCTCCTGTGAAGGAGGGGAATATTACAAATAAGTTTTCTTCTTCAAGTTAAAAAGCAAATTTAAATCAAAACATATTGATGCGCCAAAAAAGATTATTGTTTCAAAAAGTTTGGACACTGATGATGAGGATATGGATGATTTGTCCCAATCTGACAATCCTGATGACATCTTTCCTTTATTCTCCCCTCCCTCTAAACGCCCTAAACTTTCTCTGAGTGATTCTTTGTCCAACATAGTTGATTCAGAGGGCGTCCAGATGTTTGACCCTGCTCTGATACAACATCCTAATACTACCGAGTGGCTCCCCTCTGACCACGTAGGAGATTACATTTCATCCCGGCTGCGTCTCCCTCTGGATAAACAAACACGGGTAAAATTGAAATCAGAATGCCCTAGGCCCTCCTTGGAATCCAATATAACCACCACTCCTACTATCGATCAGTCCCTCATTACCTTTATTACAAAATTTGGCAAGGACCCACGCAAGGGGGTCGATAAAGCCTGGACTACTTGCCAGGACAAACTCCTGGACGTGGTGGGTCCCCTGGCTCGCATTTTTGATTTAGCAGAAGCAGCTAGACTGGAGGATGCTCCAATTGATCCGTCGGATCTCTCTCTTTGGACCCAAAGAGCTTTCTGCCTATTAGGTAACGCCAATTCAGCGATTATCCACGAGAGATGTAAGGGCCACTTTGGATCCCGGCATCCAGGCAGACGGCAAGCTATTTGGAGACACTTTTATCAAAGATATCAGCCGCTATGTATCCACCTTTTCATCTTTAGATAAGGCCCAACAATCCATAAAAAAGGTTTTTAATCAGTGTGTTTTTGCACGGGCCGGTAGGGACAGGATCCGCTTTACCGGCCGTGCGTACCGAAACCAGGGCGCAAGAGGCTCCTTCAAATCCTACAATTACTATGCACAGGAGTTTAAGCCACAGTTCTATCCGCAACGATCAAGAGGCTTCCATAACCGTGGACAACGTTACGTCAAATCAGCCAATACACAAGGTAAGCCTAATTTCTGGCCTTCCCGTAGGCGGCCGGTTACGTTATTTCCTTCCAAAATGGAGGTCAATTTCATCAGACCCGTGGGTTTCAAGCACAGTGCAAGGTTATTACATCAAACTCTTCTCCCCCCCTTTTCAGTCCCATCTTCCCCCTCCTCCAATATTTTCTCTTGCATTGTCCTCTCTCATTTCTTCAGAGATTCAATTGCTCTTGGACAAAAACGCGATCCAGCCTTGCCTTCCCGATTCCTCCGGTTTCATCAGTTCCCTTTTTCTCATTCACAAGAAGAACAAAAAACTCAGACCGGTTATCAATCTCAAATCTTTCAATCAATATGTGGTGTACCGTCACTTCAAGATGGAAACTATTCTGCATCTCAGGGATATTTTTCTTCAATATGACTGGCTGGTCAGATTAGATCTCCAGGACGCTTACCTCACCATCCCTATTCATCCTGCTCACAGGAAATTCTTGCAGTTCCAATGGAGGTCAAAAACTTATCAGTTTTCCTCTATTCCTTTTGGCCTTTCTTCGGCACCTTGGTGTTTCACGAAACTGTTGAAAACCGTTGTTGCGTATCTCAAGTCCCTAGGTATCAGACTTATAATTTATCTCAACGACATTCTTATTATGCATCAGAATGCGTCTACCATTCTCTCTCACCTCCAAACAATGACTTCTCTCTTCGCCGACCTAGGTTTCCTTATAAACCAAGAAAAATCGATGGTCGTACCTTCCCAACAAATAGAATTTCTTGGGTTCCAAATAGACTCAGTCTCAGCCACCCTTCTCCTTCCTCCTGCCAAGGTTTCCACAATCAGAAGAGAACTTTCTCTCACGCTTCAAAAAGACCAAATCTCTCTCAGGTCTTTAGCAAGGGTCGTAGGTCTTCTCTCCTCTTCAATTCAGGCCATTTTTCCAGGCCCGCTCCATTACCGCACTCTACAACGACTGAAAATCCTTCATCTTCTCAGAGGTTTGGCATTTTCTGACCTTGTGTCGATAGACGACGAATCTCGGATGGAAATTCAGTGGTGAATATCCCATTTAGAGGCCTGGAACGGCAGGTCCATCTTCCCCTCTGTGCCCGATCTTGTATTAGAATCAGATGCAAGTCTCACGGGCTGGGGCGCCCATGTGGTTCGATCTCAACTGGCGGTATATGGTCCATAGAGGAGTCAAAATTACATATAAACTGTTTAGAGCTTCTTGCAGGCTCCTTTGCAATCAAAAGTTTTACAAAAAACAGGGCCCGGTGCTCCATCCTTCTCCGCATGGACAACATATCCGCAGTACGATACATCAACCATCTGGGGGCACCAGATCCAGACCCCTTGCTCTTCTAGAAAAGAGCCTTTGGGAATTTTGTCTGTCCCACAAATTCTCCCTTCTGACCGAATACCTCCCAGGCGCTTTGAATTCCACAGCAGATTGGCACCCTCGTCATTTCAAGGATACAAGCGTTTGGAAGCTGCATCCGTCAGTTTTCCAACAGCTCGTGGACAAATGGGTTCCCTTTCACATCGATCTCTTTGTGTCACGGCTCAATTCGCCACTTCCACTGTTCTTCAGCTGGCGCCCGATCCCTTGGCCACCGCTACAGATGCTTTCCTCCTAGATTGGTCTCAATCTCTCAATTACGCCTTCCCTCCTTTCATCTTAATCAACAGGGTGCTCGCCCAGGTCAGACGTCAAAAGGCATTTCTGGTCCTTGTAGTCCCCTTCTGGCAATCTCAGGTCTGGTTTCCTCCCCTCCTTGAACTAACTATGGACTTCCCCATTCTTCTCCCGGTGTTCCCCTCTCTCCTTCTAGACCCATTCGGATCTCCCCACAATCTAGACCTCAACGATTCATTAACCCTTTCAGCTTGGAAGATCTCCGGTTGCCCCAACATATCTTCCCTATTTCGGCAGAGGCTTCAGATCTCATTTGCAATGCCTGGGCTCCTGGCACAAGACGAGCCTACAGATCAGCATAGGCTCTTTGGTCAGGCTGGTGTGTGGGAAAATGTGACGATCCCTTTTCAGCGGATCTAAATGTAATTATAATTTTTTTTAGCCGCGCAGGCTAGTGCAGGTAAGTCTTATCGAACCATAAACCTCTATAGATCTGCCATTTCTATGCACCACTGTTATTTCAACGGTAGACCAGTTGGGGAACATCCTTTAATCTGTCGACTCTTAACGGGAGTCAAATTGTCCAAACCTCCGTCCTCCAAGTATTCCCATACTTGGGATGTTTCTTTAGTGTTGAATTTGTTCCTTAATTGGTCGGACAATTCAGTCCTTTCTCTGAAAATGCTTTCTGCCAAACTCACTATGTTGTTGTGCTTGATTTCCATAAAACGAGTTTCCGATGTTAAGTCTCTGGACGTGTCTTCCCGCCAGTTCATGCCTACAGGTGTGCTATTTCATATTTCCAAACGTACTAAAACCAGTCTTCATTCTGTTTTCTATCCCTTTTTCCCTGACAAACCAAAACTCTGTGTGGGTCTTTGTTTAAAGGAGTATGAAAAAAGAACCTATAACCTGAGAATGTCCTTGTCCAATCAATTGTTAATCTCCTTTCGTAAGCCCCATGAACCAGTTTCTTCAGCCACCTTGGCCCGTTGGGTTAAATGAGTTATGTCCCTGGCGGGTATTGATGTTTCCACTTTCGGAGCCCATTCTGCTAGGGGAGCCATGGCTTCCAAGGCCTTCTCACTGGGTTCCAGTTTGGAGGACATTCTCAGGTCGGCCGATTGGCCTAACGATACTGTTTTTTGGACTTTTTACTGTAAACCTGTTAGAACTGCAACTTCCTTGGTTATTGACATGCTTTAAACTTGCATAATAGAGCCTCCGGTCTTGACATAAAATGTAGATTTTCCTAGTAATTTATGACGGAAAGTCTTAATTTTATTAAAGACATGGAGGCGAAGATTATCCCACCGCTGTTTTCTACTAACATGTCTTTTTCTTTCCCTCCCAGCGGCTCCTGCATTACCTCCGTCATCGGGATAATTCCAGTTACTCCAATTCTACTCTTGTCAGAACAGGACTTCAGGATTCATCTATCTGGGATCTTCACAACCCCCATATTACTCCGTAATTTTCTTGGATGGTTGCCCGCGTTCAGGACTTCTTCTCTGTATCTCTCGCCTTGGCAATTTTAGGACTTATTTACCCTTTGTTTCATGACTCTGTTTAATCTGCTCGCTCAAGAAAAGAGGGCTGCTTGCAGCCAAGAGTAGACTCTATGGTTCATGGTGTTCCCTTATTGGTCCTACGTTTGACTCCTTTTAACTCCCATTGGCTAGCCTGTTGCTAGTCCATCTGGGAGCTGTAGTCCTTGACTGCTGCTGTTTAAAATAAAGTAAGAAAAGAATGCATAATATTCACCTCCGTGTCTTTACTAAAATTAAGACTTTTCGTCATAAATTACTAGGAAAATCTAAATTACCACCTCAAATTCCGGTCCACCTCATTCTTAGTGGGCCTGTATTGCAGGGCCCAGTCTGTCTGGGTCAAGGTAATTCTGCCCATACAGTTTGCATGCCTTTTTCGCTGTAGCAACGTCTAAGCCTCTTTCCCCATTTTTTATCTGGCAGGGACCACTTGCAACCTCTATTCGTCACAAGCTCTGCCCCACACAGGGGCAGCAGCATAAATTTACCACCGGCTATGTGCAGGTGGTAAATGTATGTGTTAAACTCTATGGAATTCGGAGTTCTGTGTGATTCTATGAATAGTAAAGCAGATCTCACACAGTTATTCCATTCCGTTGGTATTACGTTGTGATTGCACTTTATTCCCACAGTGACATAATTCTCTATTTTGGGGACTGCAAGCCCCAGAAAGCAATTTATCCAGCAAGAAGGGGATGGAGGAGGTTGGTGCCTCAATCTTGCGGTGTGCTATAAAGTGCTTACTTGATACCCACTTTTTGGGGCTTGAACACTATATTTAGGGGACTGCAACCTCCAGAAGGCACGATTGCAAACTCTCACAATCGGTAAATTTGAGAGTGTGTGACCGCTAAAACATTTCTTGTACTGTACTGGTCCCAGTTACTGATTCGGAAAACGTTTTCCGAATCAGTAAATGGGTTAAGTAAACAGTAGAGAAACGCAAATTGATGCTGCATTCCAAATACCTATTCCTTAAGTATGTATTAATATTTTGCAATCAGAATACAGTCTACAAAAAAGATTAATAATTTACCACCAATTCAAAATTGATGGTAAGCAATTCGCAAACCGGAAGGTTACCCAGGGGATACCCCCTGCTTTGAGCATGTTGACAAAACGTTTTTTAGGAGTAGGCAGTGGTACATGGGAGCACTTCCTACTTCTAAAAAAGTTTTACATTTTTTTTTTTTAAACGTGTCGCGTTTTCCTTTTAGGAAAATGTGCTGCATTCAAAAAATGACTGCTTTTTTAAAAAACAATCACAGACATGGTGGCCACCATGCTTGTGACTCTAGAAATCGTAGTGGATTGCATATTTGATTTTCAACACACTAAAATTTGGGATTTTGTAAACTGACCTACCACTACCAAAGTCAGTTCACAAAATTCCTTTCTATTCCCCAAAAAACTGGTTGGCAATTTGCAACCATTTTTTGTGAATTGAATACTCATACATCAGGTCCTTCAATCACTAAGGAGGAGAAGGAGGAGGTGGGCCCCTCCCACCTATGGTGTGCAATAGACGTTCATGCTCAGTGAACAGGACTTGAGCACTCGAAATGGGGCACTGCGAGCCCCAGAAAGCACTTCATCCAGTAAGGAGGTGGCAGAGAAGGTGGGCTCCTCCCATTTGTGAGACACTAAAAAGCTCTGACTTCATTCCCACTGCACAGGACTTGAACACTCTATTTGCGGAACTGCAAGCCCCAGAAGGCACTTCATCCAGTAAGTAACTCTAAGATAGATTACTTATACTTGCCTTTTGTACTCTATCTTTTTACTATGCTTTTAAGTTTATGATATCTAGCTTTTTCTATTTCCAGTGGGGGAATGTTTTAACTGTGATTAGCTATATTACAAGCAGGCTTTCAGTTGACTCACAAGATTTTAGTTACTGATTGATGTTACTTAGTTGCAAGTCAAATTAGCACATGAAATCTCAGTGCTTTTAAGTATGGGTAAGAAAAGGCAGTGGAAAGTTTTCAGGGAGCAGGTAAAACAAAAATGGTAAGTAGACATGCGTCTTCAAACTGCACCCTAAAAAATAATGGTGATGGTATAGAAGTGGTTGAGATCATTTTGAGCCTGGAGATGCAGAAATAAAGACCTATTCCACTCCTCAGAGATGCACATTATTATAAAAAATAAAGGCCAGAATGAGAACTAGGCCAAAGTACAATGAAAACCATAAACCAAATTCCTTCCCTAATTCAGATCTTAGCCATAAACAGTCTTATAAGCCAAGTACCCTTGTGTTAAATCAGACTCATACAGTACTCAATATCATTTGCAAAAAAAAAGATTTAACACAATGATGTGTAATGAAAGTGATGACCAAGAAGAGTTGACAGTAGGACTGACACAGGTATTTGACATGAGTAGCAAAGTTAACATTGTGTGTAGGGTAGAATCTCTGTGAAAACGAATCAGCAAAGCAAAAGGCATGTTTCTGTCCCTAGCTAGAAAATTAGAGGGAGTGTTAGGTAAGGGAAGCACTATGCACATATGTTCTAACAGAAATGAGCTATCCTCGAGTAATGGAGGAAATAAATTAGATGGATTAGGTCACGTACCCATTTACAGATTAGCACCAAAATGGGGTTGCTGCCAATGAGTGACAGAGATAAAACTGTAGACGGTGTGGCTAAAATGAAATGTTATATTAACAACATTGAATTACATATTTCAATTCAGACACCCAATTCACACCCACAGCCACAGAGCCTGGGCCCAACTGTGGAAAATCAGGGGTAAACAAATCCATCCTATAATGATGGACCATTACTTGCCCACAAAGTCTCAGAGTATATACTTTTATAGTGGAAGTAAAGGGGTGTAGTATACATGGCCAAGGTTCCCAAGCTTGGTTTGCATAAATGAGAGGACTCAGGATTGCTTAGTAACATGGCGATTCACTAGATAAAGGAATTACACCAAAGATATTTATTAATACTTAGTGATATAGTCACTGCTCAGCATGATCCCTCCCACAATAGTCCCATTTTACATAAAACTAACACTAACTAATGTTGAGCTTGCTCATGGTCTTGTAGCTTTGGATCTACTCTCTCAGTTAATTGCTCTGAAATTCAGTTAAAATTTAATCCCCCATCCACAGCCCTTTTGTTTATTAGAGGGGGTATCTTGAAAGTACATTGTTAGAAGTAACAGTATAGTTCATATATCCCTAATGCTATTTGCACCCTAAATGGGATTGATTGACTAAGAGTTAGTTCAGAACAAGACAGAGTACTGACTGATAAAAAGGACACAGTTGCAGTCTCTCCAACAGAACCAAGATTGGTAGCCCCTAGAACCACTGAAGGCCAATATTCTCCACTGTTGGATGAGAGACTCATTGATAAATTCCATACCAATTCTAGTACTGTATTAAATTGCATGAAAATGTTCTTGGCACAAGCAGGTCAAACAAGCCAGACTTAATTGCAAGCTAATTTATCTGCTTGGCAGGACATTATTGATTCCTACTATATTTCCACTTATAAAGAAACCTGACTAAACCTGAAAAAGTACAGGGCAGTGTACTTAACCTTTAGTGTTGAGGCCTCGCATTCGAATGCAGGCCAACAATCTAGTGGTCTACTGATTTGGGTTAAAAATCTCACCAAAATGTAAAATCTCAAAGTTAAATATTCCATTTCTGAATATTCTAATCATAAGTATGAAATCAGCAAATGGATTTTTGTGATCTTATTGAATGTTTGCAATTGCACTATTTTTAAAAAGACGGATTCACCCAAGTTATATATCCTTAAATGTCATCTAAACTATAATAATTAGAGGTTTATATTTTCATTGATGGGGACATTAACGTTATGAACTGACCCCTTGAATTTTTGAGTGCCCTCACCAATTCTGAGGATAAAATCATGGGCATTTCTGCCTTAGGGGCTAAACCACTTGCTAATTGGTCAGCTACAGATTTTCAATTGCCCCCCTTGAGTTTATTGTATGGCTTATGTTCATGAAACTGTAGAACATCATCAGGCAATAAGAAAGGATACACATTTAGATGTGGAAACTTCTGCATTAAAATTGACCTCATTGTTCTAGATGTTAAACGTTAGTCCATTCTTCATTTTATCAAAATATTTTGAAACAGTATAATGATCATAAAGACCTTGACCTAACCTTAAAAAACCTGCTGATGCACAATATTACTATACTCCTAGCCATAAGTTGGGAAGAATCAAAGGTCTGTTTAATGGCCAAATATTTCTTTGAGACTGAGGGTTTTGATCAGCATATTCAACATTTCTGCCACTGCTTTGAGCCCTTATGTCCATGTTGACCTGATTGATGGCAATTAGTGATATACATATGATTTTCTTTCAAATTGATGGATTCTTTTAGAAAGTATATAAGGTTACTCACTGATGCAAAAAAAAATTATAATAAAAAATAAGGAGAGAAATGACCAGGGATACACCTGGACTGGAACACTCAATGCTCAGTGTGAAGGTAGCTGACCTTCACATCGAGCTATTCGTTTTTTACCCCTTTTTAGCTATCTGGGACCACAGGGGGATGCTTCAAGGCCTCCACTGCGGGCCCTGATGATTTTTTAAATGTATTTTATCATATTCCCTTTATGTGCTATCTGGACCATGGACGGAGCCTCAAGGCCTCCCTCGTGGTCCCATTGTTCCTACAACCAAGCAGATGCCTTAAGTAGCAGATCTGTGGTTGCCATGCTTCATTATTTTAACAATGGAAAAATGAATGGGGAAAAAGTGTTTTGGGACCACCCCCTTTTTCTTGGCCCTCCCCCTGGACGGATCACCCTTTCAGGACAGCAGCTCAAGTGAACATCATTTTTCCTTGAAAATGTTTGTGAATATTCGTCAAGGGGCAGCAAAGTTATTAGCAAAACAAAAAATGCTCTTTCTATAGAAACTTGGTCCTAACTATAACTACCTAGTGACAATTGCCACTATACATATATATATATATATATATATATATATATATATATATACATATATATCAATAGATAGACTTAAATATAATAAGAAAATTAAAAAAAACATTTGTATTGCAAATTTACATTTATATGGCTTTCCAGTGTGTGAAAATACCATACCAGTTTTTACAGGTGGTAATTTACCTGGGAAAAAATGCATGAGGTTTTGGCTGAATAAGCCAAGCCTCTTTCTGTGTTTTTCTGGCAACTGGGAGCACTCAATGCTTCCCCTACCAGACCTTACTTCTCCATTTTTACCTGCAGTCCTCATTTCCACCTAACACCACCTCGCCCTTAGCCAGAAGCATAACCTTCAGCATAACCTTCACCACCTGCCTGGAGCAGGTGGTAAAGGTATTTGCTAAACCCCCAGGAACTGGGAACTATTTTTAGTTTTACAACTTGTAAATCCGGTGCCACATGCTAATTTCATATTCCACTGGGCTTCAGTTTTCTTTTAACAGTTCTGGCACGGATTTACAGAATGGCAACAGTAAGTTCCCCGACAAATTTACCCACCCCCCCTAGGTCCATGGGAGTCAGTGTCAGAGCTTCTGTAGCATAGAACAGATTGTGTTCAGTGCCCTTCAATGATACAAAGATTCACAGAAAAATCTTCAGCCTATCAACGCTGCCTAGCACCTCAAGAAGAATAGCACAGGAAATGTTATCAATAGAAAATTATAACTTATGGAATAGTAGCACTTAGAATCAGTATTCACCTGGTTTCCCCCAATAAGTGAATGGTAAATCAATCTTGAATATAAGTGGCACCATATGCTACATTTAGTGTATTGAACTAACATTTAAACAACATGTCACCCATTACACTCCTGCATATTATATTGTCCATGCTATCTCCCAAATCAAAGTCCTCTCAGAGATTTGTCTGTTCAGGCAGCTAGAGGCATACACAAAAGTAAATTAAACACACCACCAGCACAATTTAAAAATGTCAACAGAGGTTTTCCGGGAGGTGCTCAGCCTCATGGTTGCCAGTCTACTTTAAAAATACTTTATTGTGGATGCTGGAACCATGATACACACAGGCACACCCGGTTTTAGTGACCCTCAAATATCTTTGGAATATACCACTTGAATGTCATGATTTCAAGAAGGTGGCACCAAAAACAAATTGTCTGGACTATCAAAATATTGGCAAAATAAGTATATGGAAAGAAGTATAGATTCACTGTACATAACTTTTCATCTGTATATTTTGATGGTATGTAGGTTTTCAAGGTACATAGTTGTAGGGTTAGGAAGAGTGAACGTGTGCCTATCTATCAATACTTACTTTGAGAAAATCCCCTTTATTGCTTTTGTCACCTAATTTTATGCTGAATTGGAACATTGCTGTCCAGGCTCCAACTTATGTCCCCTGTCCCAGATAACATGATTACATTGCCTAAACCTATCTCATAATTGGTGTATTTCACCTCCTTATAAGCCCATAGAATATGGTACAGACAATTGCTTCAAAAGTTAAATATCACCTGCAGGCTGCAGCACCTATTATTTTGTCATCCATTAGTGTGGCAAGGAAAACATGGCTTCCGAACTACCATTGCAACATGACTGCTGTAGCTTAAATATGAAGACTGATCTGTCAAAATATACTTTTGATAGGGAAAAATCCTTTTAAATATCAATAGGTCACCCTTATGTACACAATGAAGGGTACTAGATATATAAAAATATGATGTGCATAAAACTTTCGTCGCCATGCCTTTGCAGTGATGAGCCCCCTGAAGCTAGTTTGGGACCGGCTAGAAAAATAATGTAACCACTCTTTTTAAACACTTTTAGAAAGCTATATTTTTCTTGCCTGAAGCTCCTGGAGGCTACTATTTATTAACCCTTTAGAAGCTGTCTAGCAAGTGTTTGACTTTAATGAGGACAGGACAAAGACATGGACTCCAACGGTCAGTTAGCTAACCTCCTGTGTGGCTATGGGGACACAACAAGCCACAAGAGCCATATTTCATGAAGTCTTCAAGTCACCTGACTACTGGTAATTGGCTTGGATTGGACCCTCCTGGGGACCTCTGCTGGAGTGAGCCTTGATTCTTAAGTACTGTTCTTGAGTTTCTTGGGCACTTGGCTTTGTCTAACGTTATTTATCCTCAGACCTCTAAAAAGTTTGGGACTTAGAAAGTGTTTGAACTTTCAGACTTTTGGAGAAACAGGACCAATCACCAAAGCCAATAGGCTCAAGGAGCAACTTCTCTGGGCTAAAGAAAGGTTTCTCCCTTTTAGACCTGTCAGCCCTTGGCGTGGGTTCCCCAGTCTTTTTGGCTTCTGACCTCCTGTTTTGATCCTGGATGGAACATTGTTTTTGCTGGCTTTATTGCAAGTGCTCTCTGTCCAAAATGGTTTTGTGATTGGTTTATCCATGATTGGCATATTTGATTTACTATTAAGTCCCTAGTAAAGTGCAACAGAGGCGCCAGGGCCTATAAATAAAATGCTACTAGTGGGCCTGCAACACTCATCGTGCCACCCTCGTGATAGCCCTGTAAACATGTCTCAGACCTGTCACTGCAGTGTCTTTGTGGGGAGCTTGGAACTGCTAGTTTTACCTGGCAAGTGCACCCATTTGATTCAAGCTAGTCTAGCTGATGAAATGCAAATCAGTCTTGACCCTCTTTCTCAAGGGAACAGTCAGGCCCGAACTGCCAGGCCAGGTCCTCCCTGGACCGGAAACAAGCATTCTTGAACCAGTTTCAGGGTATCACCCATCATCAGCCAGGCTAACTTGAATCGAAGGGAACAGTGAGCAAAGGACCCACATCTGGGCATACCCTTCCCACTTAGGGCACCTTTAGCAACACAAAAGGATGATGGATGGAGTGTTGAAATTTTTCAAACACTAACCCCCAGTCACAGATTTGGGTTTAATCTATTGTTCTTTTGCTCACCATGCCACCCCAGTTTGGACCCAGCCATATGCAAATCAATCTTGACCCTGTTCCCCATGGGAACAGTCCAGCCCAAACTGCCAGGCCAGGTCCTCCTTGCCTTGTGTGCCCTAAGGCCCATATTTGTACTCTGTTTCCGCTGGATTTGCATAATTTTTTTACGCAAATCCAGAGCAAACTTAACTCCATATTTATATTTTGATGTGAGACCCGTCTAGCGTCAAAAATATGGTGCTAACGTCTTTTTAAGGATGCGTGAAACCGCCTTGCACCAATGAGATGCAAGGTAGGCGTTCCCGTCCAAAAAATCACTGAAACACCTTAGCGCCATATTTATCGACCAGGGCAAAAATTACGCACGGGGAGGCAGACCTGAAAAATGACACTAAACCTGACTTGCGTCAAATTTTAATGCCTGGGTCAGGACAGGCGTCAAAATGAACCAAACATACCACTACTTAAGAAAAGCACACACAAGCAACATTACAGGCCAACAGGACAACATGGAGGTGCTACTGATGCAGGTTGCAAGACAACTGCGAACACAGGACCTACAGCAACAGCCACCACCACCCCAAAGTGACCCACAAATGCAACGCAGAAGGCAGGAGAGACTTTTCAGGAACAGGCCACCCCTCCACGGCCTCCGGGACCAGGACATCATCTAGAGGTATTGACTCAACTGGCAAGCCATACAGCAGCTGCTGCGCCATATTGAGCCACAACTAACAGCTAACCTGTAGACACCACACAACATACCACCAGTGACCAAGCTGCTAGCTGTCCTGCATATGTTGGCAAGTGGCTCCTTCCAGACAATGGGTGCCCTGGTTGCTGGAGTATCACAGCCCTCATTCTCGGCCTTCCTGCCCAAGGTGCTAGATGCCATAATCTCCCTCACACCCCGCCATATCGGCTTTCCCAACACCCAGCAGACGCAGCAGGAGATAAAACAGGGCTTCTTTCAAATCCATGGCTTCCTGCATGTGCTCGGTGCAATTGACTGCACTCATGTCCGGATCGTCCCACCTGCAGCAACAGAGCACCTATTCAGGAACAGAAAGCACACACATTCCAACAATGTGCAGGCCATAGTTGACCACCAGGGATTGTTCACAAGCATCTTGGCCAAATATCCTGGGAGTGTCCATGATTCATTCATATTCAGCCCACAGCAGGATCAATCAGCACTTCCAGTACGGACAATATGGCAATGGCCTTCTTTTTGGTAAGTCAATAAACCTAGCAATATACACAATGCACAATAACCCTGTAGGGCGCACAAACCATACACCAATACATTGACACATGGGCAGGCTGACACTGGGGTGTGACACTGATAGTCATGTTGTACACCCTGACACAATGGGATACACACCTCTGGAAAAATGACGGCTGCCACTCTAGAGCAACAAGGGACCAATTTCAAAGCCCACAGTGACAATGACATGGCCTGCACTGGAACTACAACTTTGAAGATGAGCCATTTACAATTACATTAGGCCACATAGTCAATCGGCCACCCTCCCAAACAGTATGTCGCGTGGAAAGGGTGTGCAATGTGTGTTGCAGCAGGTCTAACACCATGAGACATAATGCATGATGATGCTGACTCACATGTAGGTGACGCGGAAATACTGAAACAGTCCCAACATCATACATTACTCCTGGGGTGCCGTTTCCAGGTTACAATAAGGAAGTGGACTGTGCTGTGAACACATATTGATGTGGCACAAATGTAAACTGCACACTGCTGCGCACACTGAAAGAGTCAATTGTCCATCAAAATAGCACATGTACAGGGAGATGGCCCTTCCTGCACAGATACATCCACCTCCACAAGGCAGTTAGCCAGGTTCCCTGGAGCAAGTTCGGTAGTGTAGGCGCACAGTTGCACATGAGCTACTGGCAGAGTGAACAACAAAGACTTGCTAGAAACAAGTCACACATGGGACAATTGTGCATTGGCAATACCGAACACCTCTGTGCTGCCAACTTATGGAAATGTGTTGTGCATTGTCACCTAGCCAAATCAAAGGGCCTCGCTGTCGCATTTCATCTGCAATGACATATGTCCAAATGGATGGGATGTCCAGGCCATGTAGTGCAACCATGTTACCACCACATCTGAATCCATTGTGTGTGTGGAAGCATCATGTCCTCTCCAGTGAAAGCACACTAAAACATGTTGCACACTACACAACGCATGGTACATACATACTGACCATCAGTTCGGAAAAAAAAGCATAGATCCCAGGTCAGTGAGCCAATCACAAGCTGTCATGTCAAACAACCCACTGCAGAAAAAACCTCACAGAAGCCCAGGATCTCACACAATACCACAAACACAAGATATCAACTGCCATGCTACATGACATTCCTGTTGCAAGCACTAACAAAATACTCAATCCTATTATCTTTTGCAGCGGATCGGGGTTACGGGATCCAGCCATGGATCATGACCCCATTCCCCAACCCAAGCACAGCAGCAGATCGTGCCTATATTGAGGCACATCAAAGGACACGCATCATTATGGAAAGGAACTTTGGCATTCTGAAGTCCAGATTCAGGTGCCTGGACATAACTGGAAGCAGCCACCTGTATGCCCTACACATTGTGTGTAAAATTATACTCACCTGTGCTATCCTGCACAACATTTGTGTGAGGAGGAAGAACTGCCTGAGGAGGAGGAGGAAGAGGATGGTGGCAGGGAAAATGAGGGGGAACAGCAGAACACAGCAGCAGGAATGTGCCGCAGACAGCAAATTGTACAAAACGTTTTCACTTAATAGTCACTGTACACACCTTGCTAAGATATGTAAATAAACACCTTACTTGATCACACAATCCTGCTCTGATTTCTTCATTCCCCATCACATGTTCCTTAGGAATCTGAGTCTTACCTCAGGGAGCATGTTACAAAGACAAAGCTGACTGCTTCTGATGCAACATCACATGTGATGCGTATGATTGTACAGCATACATCACACACATATAAAAAATACTCATCTCTTGATTTTCACATATGAAGGACCAAATCAGTGGACCACAGCATATGACTCACATCCACGTTGCCTACATGGTATACTGTAGCACATGACACACAACTATGACATCTCCAATCATAAGGTAAATAAGTGCCCCATACATGAGGCAGTGGATTGAAATATCAGTGGAAACAGGAATGCATGAACAGCCCCTGATATTAATAAGTGTGACACTTGCAATCTCTGCAAGGAGCTTGTGTGACAAGGGGGGCATCATTTGTGAAAATGGATAGCATGAGTGTCCCAGGTATGACAAGCAATGTTCAGAACACATGCTGTGCGCAGTCCATCCCTGGAAATCAGTCCTGCCACTGCCATGTGTTACATATCTGCCCTCCCATCTCTAGGGGGCGCTGTAAACAGACTATCTGTAGCCTGGGAATCATCATTAACACTCACCCAGAGTCCCTTTCTGACTCCTGTTTGCTTCCCTTTTCCATATGGCATGCTATAGAGGAACTACATTAGCATCCATGGATTGCAGGTCCCATAATGCACTGCCTGGTAGTCTGTAAGACCTGTAATCTTCTGGCCATTGCTTCCTATGGGAAAAGTCTGGTTGTCCCTTCCTACAGGATTCTCTCCTCTAGTACTTGTGAGAGCCTGAAGCTGCACACACATGTGACCTCTCTTGTGCAGTTCACCTATGTGACTCTGCCCTGGCCTTCCTGCTGCCTGGAACTGCTTATGAGCTGCCATTCTCTGAAGCTCCTCGTCATGCATTGGAGTACAATTCCTTTATGTTCCAGACCCCTTGATGGATTGTGTTACAGTCCTGATTCTGCCTGAACCTCCTTTCTATTTTCCCAGTCCTGTTCCTGCTTGTTCCAGTCAGAGTCTGCTCCCTGTTTCTCAACCTTGTTCCTGTTTGTTTCAACCAGAGCCTGCTTTCTGTTTCCCAGACCTGTTCCTGTATATGCGTCAGCCCGAGCCTGTTCCCTGTTCCTGGCTTTGCCTCCTAGTTTGTTCCTTCGCTTTCTGTTTCCTCTTGGGTTATCATGTCTGGTAAGTGGCCTATCAGTCCTCACCTGTGTAGAAGTGTTTTCCTTTGTACTTGGGTTGGCACCTGGTTTCCAGGAGGCAAATCCAGCCCCCATCCTTTGCCTAGTGTTGCATGTAGTCTTTAGTGCCTAACAGTGACAGTGTGCTATGGCTGTTTTTCAGGAATTTCCACTGCCTCCAGCTGGACCCACAAGGGCTAGTCTTGTGTATGTAAGTACAATTCTTGTTTGTGCCCTAAGGGTCCAGAAACAGAATCACTTCTGCTGCCTCCTTTCTATGGGGCTTGCGTGGTGTAATATTAATCTGCACAGAGGCACTGAAGGTCCCTATTGCTGTGGAAAGTTCTTAGCCCTACACTATGTACAATCTTAGTGACAAGCCCTGTGTGTTTGTCCATTACTGACCTGTTCCATATTTGTTCACGCTAAGGTTGCTCTGCCTTCACTTTTCTGTTTTCTCTGCCTTACAATAGCTGGACTTTCTCCTTGTGTGCCTTTAGTTGCTCTTCTGTTTTGGTACACTACCTCCTTGTGAGATACTCTGTGAACTCAAGAGGAGCCCCTAACAGAGTCCTGACTAGACCCGCCCGAAACCGTGATAACATGGAGCCCAATCCTGACACAGGATACACATGGCCACACACTTTAACTGGACACGTCTGTGGAATGCACATCTGAAAATATGTGAAAAAATGCAGCCAAGGCAGCAGGTCCACCACAGCAACAAAAGTAACATAGGTAATTGTAATTAGTCGAACTGACGTGTACCAAACATTTAATAGGTGGAAGTAAGGCACAGTGTCTCAAACACAGTACATATCAAACATGTACTCATGTCAGACATTTGTGTAGTCCACACACAAGTCACCATGAAGTCGTAACCAACAATTAATGACATATGAGGGGTAATATATCCTACATAGCACTCATCAGCCATCTTCAATGATACCTGAGTTTTGTTTGTCGTGTGAAATGTAATGCCCCCTAAGTCAAACAACCACACATGTCAACACATGTTACAAACACATACCATGACTGTTGTAGATCACTGATTGCCATCAGATGTAGATACACATTTGGAACACAATCATACATTTGCATTGCGTCCAAAGTATTGCATGCCGTTCCTTCAGAAACACACACATTGTTGTTACAGATCATTCACACCCAAAACACAAAGTTGCATGCTATACCACATGTGGCCAAAAACTATATCACAAACTGCAGGCCTTACCATCCTATCTTCATGTTAATATAGGGTGCATGAATGTTAAATATTAGAAAATCACGCAATTACAGATAGAGTCAAAAAATTTGACGCAAATGCATCGAAAACTCCTGCAAATGCAAACTAACCATACATGGGCCATTAGCGTGAATTCCACCTGCGCACCACATGCATGCAGATATCCATTGAAATTGAAGTCTACAGGTAATGCTTGGTATTTTGCCGCACATGTATGTTATACGTCAAAAAATATTCACGCAAACATTGTATGCATCAAAAAAATACACGCCTGATGGAAAACGGTCCACAAAGGGGACAGGAAGTGATGTAATAGGAAATCCTGTTTACAGGCATGGTACAGTGGGTGTACTTTCACTTTCACTTTACAGTCTGTGCTATTTCTTGACTGTGTGGCTGTGTCTCTGTGTTGCTGGTGTCTCGATTGCATTTATTGTATCATGTAGTGTCTCTCTTGTTGTGTCTTTTGTGAAATTTGTTTGTTTCTTGTACCTGTGTATGTAATTTTGTGTATTTTTACTGTCTGGGGGTTAGATTAGTTGGGTTAGTGGGAGTTCCTAGGGTTGGGCTGTAAATTTCCTTTATTTTAATTTCTTTTTTTATACATTCTCTGTTTGGATTTGTTGTTCAGGGACATGTCAGGATGGGCGAGGCTGACATGCATGGGGGAAGAGGAGCTTGGGGCTTTGTGTGGCTGCAGTGCCACTTCCTACCCTTGGTGCTGGAAATGAGTGGGCAGGTGATACTGGGGTATCACGCAGAGGGGGGCAAGGTGCTCTACCACCTCAAGAAGATCTACCATGCAAGCAGGAATGAGCACCAGCTAAAGCATCGCTGGGCTGACCTGGTGGCCAGGGAGCAGGATCTGCTGGACTACCTGGGTGTGGTGATCGGTGGCCCTGTTGGTGAGTATCACATTGACAAATATGTACAGTAGAATGCTCTTGAGTGACAGTAGCATATGTGTTGATGTGCTGCATGCAATGTTTGTGGCCAGGTTGAATGCAAGCAGAACAAAGTGTTAGTGTCCCAGTACTGAGATGGAGTCCACATGTCTATACATGTTAACAATGCAGGCCTGAGGTTTGTTGAGTCATGTACGACTATCACTTAGGGCCACCTGTACGAAGCTATTTTTACTGTCACAAATGGACTAGTTTTCTGAATTTGTGGGTTTATATCAAGAAAAAATGTTTATTCCAATGCACATACCCAATTTTGCCTTTCTGCAATCACATTGCCAAATCACAAAACAGGGTTTGCTAGTGGAATTTAAGAAGGGGCTTTCCCAGGGGACCCCTTCCCCTTTGTTAATGTATGCATGCACGGACCACTGTCTGCTTTAAAACAATAAAAAATAAAAAAACAGTTATAATATTTGTTTTACATGCTTTACATGAATATTCATGAGGTAGGTCATTTGCTACCCCATTTGTGAATTGCAAACAGTGTCATTGACAGTGTTGTACATCACAGTATCCTACTCGCAAATTGCGAATTGCTAAGTCTCGCAATGTGCGACTCACAAAACCTGATCTTCGTACATGTGGCCCTTAGTCACACATTTCAGGTGCTATGGCGACACCTGTACCCATGCATTCTGTCAATGATGATCAGAGAAGACAATGTCAGCAGACCACATTTCACTGTATCGGGACAGGAAAGTTGGCAATCCATGTTTAGCGCTACATTGTCATTATTACTCACACATGGTCTCTGCCATTATGTTGGCAAAGGGGTCATACACGGTTTAGGGGACACTGCCATTGGAGCATTTGTTAACTGCATACAACTGTGCCACATCTGTCATGGACCACTGAACGTATGATAATTGCAGACTGAAAATTGAGCCACATGTCCATCACACAGTAACTCAGTGCCCCTTGATGCACAAGCCACAATACCTGAGTCACTTGTATTGCAGTGCACCTGGGAAGTGCCATTGAAATTGTCACCAAAATACAAATCATGCCATGGAGTACCATGTGAAATGGATTATTCACACATGGTTGTAGTAGGGTTGAGCACCACATGAATGTTAGGCTAAGTGCATGTGTGCAGATGTGTGGCTATCACTCACTGAAGTGTCAGTGTCAATGTGAGTTTGCAGTTGAATGTCTCTTGTACTGTCTACATGAAGGATCACCAGCTCACTCTTGTAAAATGTTACACTCTGTGATATGTTGTCCACAAGTATGTTCTGTGATCTGACATTCAGCATATATTTCTTTTCCATGTCTTACCGGTGGACCTGCAACCATCGGGGAAGTGGCTAGATTTCAGGACCCAGACGTATCCAGTAAGTGTGATAATGTCTGTCCTGTGTAGTGATGGTTGTGTGAGTGACTCTTGTGTGTTGCACTCATTGCAAGATATGATGAGCTGGCACGTGATCTGATATCTTACTAGGCTGGATGTTGACATAGTGTTCCATGCAGGGGTTACACATTCACAAGCAGAAAGTCTTATCTTGGGAGTCTTGTGCTGCACAATAGGCAGTAGCATGTGAACAAGGTGATTACTAGCCACATGTAGGCCCACATGTGACTTGGAAGTCCACCTGTGTCAGTATATTGGCACAGGGTCATACCCTCATTCTCACAACACAGTGATGCATCAGTTTTCCACACAAATTTGTGCATCCCTATATTTTAATGTACATGTAGAACTGTATGGGTAACTGTCCCCCAGCATCTAGCCCCATACATTGTATTCCATTTAGGTGACACTTTTGTGGCATGTAATAGGCATGCATGCAGGTCTTGGCCAGATGTGTGTTGGCATCAATGTGGGTGTTTTGGGAATTGTGTTGGCAGATCAGGTGTTGATGGTTGTCCACAACTGGACACATGAATGTAGATGTGAATGACCTATGGATACCTTATTCCTAGGTGGCAGCCCTCCTCACATGTGTTCCACTCACTAAATCCATGTATAAGTGGACACGCCTTTGTGGTTGTCCTCGACAGTTGTGATGATGTATTGCATGCCCATCACCCCTGAGGCACAGGGGTAGGTAACAACATATATGTAGGTAGATGTGATTGTCACAGTGTAGATGACAGTCATCTCATTCAAGCATGCATGTGTCCCAAACAACACTGATCCCTTATGATTAGCAACTGCATACCATCCTTCCAATTACATCTACAAGTCACTGGTCTTGTGTGCTTTGAAGTTGACTTTGAAGTTGACTCACATGATAAAGATTAGTCGCCTGGCCCATGTGAAGTAGTTGCTGCCTTTGCATTGTGGCACATTGAACTACATCAATGTACAGATCAATTAATTTGGTCCAACTCTTGTTGTGCTTTGCTGTGGTGTAAATTACATGATGGGTAGGCAGCATTGCCATTATATTTATCAGGGACATTGTATTATCTGGACTGTGATTCAGACTGCAAGTGCAAATCGAGGCAGAGTGTTAGATTATCATCTGTACATGCATCACACAATGATGACAATGATAGTTGCCTGTCTCATTTTTATAGCTGCCAACATGGATGTTGCAGAAATCAGGGCTTTCCAAAAGCAGGAAGTGCGATATCGCCACATCTTGGATGTTGAGTCTGGATACTGCAAGATGGCACAACGCTATCAAAGAGAGCGAGCCACAAGGAAATGGCGGGCTTTCAACCAAGGGGGACTGGCATTGGCCACAAACGTTTTAGCCACCACCACACCTACAAAGGGGACCACAGCCACTACCGTCACATCTGCCCCACCTGCTGCACCATCATCCTCAGCACCATAGCACAGCACACCTGCAACGATGGGCATGTCGGCAATAGGGGAGTTCCAAAGGGACATGAAAAAGGTCCTCAAAAAGATGGACAGCATTCAGAAGGATGTTGACAAAAACACAAGGAGACTGAAGGCCATCAAAAAGACAGTGAGGACGGCCAACCTATGAACTCTTGCCTCCCCTTACTCCTAGTTCAGTCCCCTCCCTCCCCATTCCTCATCCTGTTTTGTACTGGGTTTAAGGAGTTTAGTGAAAGGTTAGAGTAGAGTAGTTGTTTAGATAGGATAACTAGGTTTGGGGGTGGTTTTTCATATTATTATATGTTAGTTTGTGGGTGGGTGTTTAGGTGTTAATGTTGGGGCTTTTGTGTATTAAAAAAAAGAAACACATTGTTTTAATTTTTTTTAAATACATATTTATATTTGTTTAGTATTAGGTAGTATATGTTTAGGTTAGTGTATGTTGTCCTGCATGTGTCTCATCACATAAGGGAGGTGGGGGGCAAATGTTTAGAGAGTGTTGTTAAATGTGGTAAGTAAGCTTAACATAGGGTAGTTAGGGCCAGTTGTGGGTAATGAATAGTTAGGATAGATTAGGTTAGTATAGGTGTGTTACATAGTTTTAAGTTCAGTTCCATTCATTGATAATAAAAATGTAGGTACTCCCTTACTGCATGTGGCATATGTCAGGGTCTTTGCATGAGTGTACAGTGCCAATTGTCGGTTGGCCTGTGAATTCCACCTTGCATCCACATCCCTCTCTTGACGTGTTAATTCCCACTTCCAACTGAGCTGTCACATTGGCAGCTACAACAAATCTAAATCTCAATGCATCTGCCATCCATCTACCCACAACTCAACGTGACTATGGTTCACATGTATTTGACATGTAGGTGTGCTTTTTAAGCTGTAATTGTTTTGATCCTGTGTCGTGATGTTGGGCACTGTGGGAAGTCTGCCTGCAGCCTGAAGTCCATGTCAACACTGCTAAACTGAGTAGTGCCAATTTCAGTGAGGTCAAGTATACAAATTTCACACCAATGTGTTTTACTTGTACTCCCAGCTGACGTTATTGGCCAAGCACTTTTACACAGCAATTCCTGCTATATGTAGTGGGTGAGGCATCTATGTTTTAAAGCAAATGTCACATACACAGTGACTTGCTGTTAGGGGATGTGACCATCATTGACTTTCATCTTGTAGATACCTTGTGCGTAGATATCTGCCCACATTATTTCTGCACTCTTGTATTGACACTCTGTGACCATAGACATGTTACACGCATCACAAATCTCCGGTAACGTAGACAGAGTGGTTTTGTAGGTGCTGTTTATTTGAAAGTGCTGTAGTGCAATATTTAAATAGTCTAGGTCTGTGACCCCATTATTGTAAACCATTCTATTGTGACGCAACACAAGTGCAAGGTTGAAGGACATGTCACTAGACATGCTGAGGTGAAGTGTCGTTCAGTGCAGGGGAACATGAATTGCCAATGGAGTAGTAAGAGACAATTGCAGTCCATAGTGGAAAGGTTAACAGTGTGTTGGTGAAGAGTGCATGTCACCAACTGCAGCAACACTGGCATGTTGTCAAGCACAGGAAAAAGGGAAATCACTGCCCATGTGGCATGGGCTGGTGCTAATGGGTGCTCCTATGGGTGAAGATGATCTGTTCCACATCTTCGTCCACTGATGTGTGTGTCGTCTCCTTTGCTCTTGATGGGGGTGGGTTTAAGGGGGCCACACACACTTCAGTGGTTGGGGAAGTGGACACCAAATTCCTGGCAGCTGCCATCTGTGGAACTACATATGGCATCACTGCAGCAAGGAGGAGCTGCTGATTATTGAGTATGGCAGCAACATCCCTGTGGTAGACAGCCATGTCTTCCCTGAGGGGGGCCAGTTCCCAGTGCATGGATTCCTGCTTGTTGTCATGCATGAAGCAGCAAGATTGGGAGGTGTTGTGGCATCTCCCTCAAGGCAGTGGTTAGGTCCTTCACACACTGTTGGACTCCATGCAGTAGGGATTGTGTGACTTGTTTGGCTGCTGTCTGTCCTGTGGACGTTATCATGCACATCCCCTCAGGGCTGGCTGCCATAGTTTGTATCCCCACCCGCACCTCCTTGGCCAGCTCCCACTGGACTCCTACCACTGTCCTCTCAAAAGTGCTCCTTGTGTCATCAGAGTCCTCATCTGTGTTTGAGATGGCAGGTCGTACTATTGGGGTGGTAGGTGGGTCTTCTGGGAAGGCTGCTACATGTATGCTCCTCCTTGCGACTGGAGATGATGTCCGGAGGGTTCCCAGGACATCTTGGAGGGTTTCCTGGCTGATGGTAGTCAGCTGGTCATCCAGGTCATCAGGGTAGTCCAGGACATGCAGATCCACAGGAGAGCCATCGTCCTCTGCAATGAGATATTGTACAATTAGTGTGTCTGTGTTGTGCCAGTTGTAATGTGACATCACTGACATCCTATTGGTGGTACATTGTCATCTTGGTTCCCATGCATTGATCCTGTCATTCATGTTTGCAGTCTTTCAGCCCTATGCCCCACCTGCATGTCACATGTAGTGAAGGGCAGTTTGGGCAATTGTCTGCATCACATCTTCTAGATGTGGGTTTTGCCCAAATTGTGGCTTGCCACCTTCTTGTCCTCATCAACCCTCCCTCTGCTTCAATTTGCATGGTGAGGCCTTGCAATGATTGTTGGTGTGCTGGTGCCACAGCACCACACATGACAATATGGCCCTGTCCCAGTCTATCATTTTTCACATACACCTATGCGGTACTGAGACCTAGCACCACAACCTGCATGGCATTTCCATGAGACAATGCACGTGTTACCACTGGTAGTTTCTCATGTTGATGTTTGCATATGTGTGCTACATTGCATTGCACTGATGGACCTGGCAGAGTTCAGTTTCCTCTTGTGACTGTGCGAGTGTGTTTACTTTCCTACACACGTGTGTTCTCCCTCTCAATGCATGAGTCTTAGCACTATGATACCTGAGATGTTGCATGGTGGCATTGTAGCTATTGTGACACAGGCACAGGAGTAAACCCAGGGATGGACTGCATTGGTATGAGATTACTGCTGCATACATCATTATGTATGTGACAGTGCCTGATGGCGTAGTCATACTGAACCCTCATTTCGAGTGTGTTTGTTCCCTGGGCACCTAACTGGCATTTTCTAATTGACCAGCGCACACAGCACGGGAAGTTGTGGCAAATGTTGTCAATGGGGAATGCCGCGTGAGCCAATGGCACGAGACTGGGCATTGTCCTCTAGTTTACATTCTGATAATACCAGCTGCCCTGTGACACCAGACCAGTTTTAAGTTCTACCCTACCCTCCTGGTCTGCTTCAGCATTTCCAGCAGCTTTGGCATGGTGGTGTATCCCCATGCAAAGGTTGTTGGTCTTGTGTTGTGCTGTGCCCCTGGCTGCCCCTGCCAGCCCATGCACCTGGCATGGGCAGTGCAGGGAGTCCAATGTCATGCCTCTTTGCCCTTTCCACTGCCTGATTTGCAGGGCTGACATGCATTGTGTAGTAGGTATGTGCCTCCCCTTTCTTGCACTTGACATTTTGGCATTTTCGTACCCAATGCAACTTACCCTGCATATGTGTTGTTTCCTTTTAGTCTGCGCTGTCCTGCGATACCAGTGACGATTTCCTCCGGGATGGCAGCTGCAACCATCTCCTCCATCTCGTCCAGGTCCTCTTGCGTTGCTGGACTCCCACCTCCGGTCTGCAGTGCTGCCTTCCTGTTCCTTGACATTTTCTCCTCCGCTTGCAGTAATGCCAGCGTTTCTTGCACTCAGTGACAGTTCTCCTGACCTCTGCCACACTGTTAATCTTGTCCACAATCTGTTGCCAAATTGCCTCTCTCCTTCCAATGGGCAATTCAGAGGTGATGAAGAGTTGAGGCTGGTGCTCCTTCACCTCTCTCACCAGTATTTCATGCTCCTCTGCGCTGAAGACACACCTCCTCTTCTTCTTGTCTCTCCCCTGGGTCTTGTCTGTGTCCTCCTGGCTGGTTTCTGGTTGTCTGGGGTCTCCCTCGGGTCTCGTCTGGTTTCTGGGATCCATTTTGGGGCTCCTTTGCACTGTTTGCGTCTCTCTTTTTGATGCTATTGTGGGGGAAAATGGTACATTTCCATTTTGCGATGTGTTCCCATGTCTTAAACCGGATTAGAGTAATTTTTCCTGCGTTAACGTCATTTTGCCTTACAACAAGGCGCAATGGTTAGCGTCAGGAAAAATTACTCTAACCTCTTCTTAGTGCCACCCAGCGTCAAAGCATAAAAATGACACATGGGTGGTGTTAAGAAATGGCGCTAGACAGCGCTAAACTTTTTGACGCAAAAATGCATATAAATCTGTCCCTAAGTGGCTAGGGTATGCCCAGAAGTGGGTCCCTTGCTTGCTGCGCCACTGGATTCAAGCTAGCCTGGCTGATGAAGGGTGATACCCCGAAACTGGTCCCAGGATGCTTGAATCTTGTCCAGGGAGGAACTGGCTTGGCAGTTCAGGCTGGACTGCTCCCATAGGGAGCATGGTCAAGACTGATTTGCATATAGCTGGGTCCAAACTGGGGTGACGTAGCAAGCAAAATATAAATGGATTAAACTCAGATCTGTGACTGGGGGTGAGTGGTTGAAAGTTTCAACACTCTGTCCATCATTTTATTTCATTTTCCTTTGTGATATTGACTTTTCTTGCTTAACCATTCTGTGCCTCTGCCTGTCTGTGGAATACACGTCTGGGTCAGGATGACAGTTGGGCTGTTTGTGAATTCACTCTAGGCAGTGACACAGAGGGATCTGAGGTGTGTCCTGCATATCCTGATGGGCCTTCCTGGGCTATAGTGGTGGGATAAGCTGACACATGTGCCTGAATGGGGCTGTGCCTGTCCTTACAAAAAGCGGTCTACAACCCCCTGGAGTGTATCTTGGGCCAGGACAAAAAATGCAGGGTCTTGTGCACTACAAAGACTTTCCTTTCAAGTTTGCCTACTTCAAAGGCAGAAATGCGTATGAGTATTGGGCCTCTGAGACCACAATTTCAGAACACTTATGGACTAAGGACACTCTGCGAGCAAGAAGAGCTAGATGCCATAAGAGGGATTGCCAGTCTGCCTGTTGCGTTGCTGTGCTGGCCTGCTGCTTGTTGCTTCTGTCCTGGGAGTGAATGGACTGGACTTTGCTTTCTACATCCTGCTTTCCAAGGTTCTCCAAGGGCTTGAACTGAAATTGCCTCCTGTTAGAAGTCTCAGGGACATCAGAGACTCCATCTGACAGCACCTGGGCTTTCTTGCTGAGAGTCCTGACTTGCCATGTGGTGCCAAATCCAGCTTCTGTGGCCTTGGAAGTGAGTCCTAGTGAAACCAAGAAGAAACCAAGTGCATCGACTCCAGAGCGACTTTGGAACTGGTGCCACTGTCCAACTCTGTGCCGCTGCCTGCAGGAGGAGCTGTGGTCTCCACTGAGTGCAATGACCGTGACCGACGCCGCAGGCATGATGCCTCTGCAGCACCACTGAAGTCCTGCTACAGTATGAGTCCTAAGTGCTGTGTCCCTGACAGCCGGGACACCTAACTCCAACTCCACAGCAGCACCTGTAGCCCGTGGTGTGATCGCGACACCGCAAAGTTGACGCTGCACATCTTGACCTGCTGGATTCATCTACCCCGCCGCATTGTAAGGAACAGACACCTCACCATCGATGCCGCATCACCTCCCCTGCACCGGTAAGGAACCATCACCTCACCTCCACTGCCTCGCAGCAAGGAAGCAATGCCTTAACTCCCCAGTAGCAGCAAGGAACCGACGCAGCACCGACTCCAGTGACGCCTCACCTCCCCAACTACATGCAAAGTCCTTGTTTCATCGTTTTTAAAGGTACTGTACTTGCCGGTCTGTGCTACTCCATGACAGGCCCGCACTCACTTGCGAGTGGCATTGGACTGTTGGCAACAATTCCGTCAATGACATTGTGATAACCCCAGTTGGAGCTATTGTGTGTTTAAGTGCTATACTTAAGTTTAATCTTTAAAAATCTGTATCTTTGCTTGTGTGTGTCGGATTTTTGTTGTTTTGATCTTGTTTTATTCAGATGAATATTTACTATTTTTCTAAACTGGTGAGAAGTCCTTTGTGGTGTTTTCACTGCATTACTGTGTGTGTGTGTGCAAATACTTTATACATTGCCTCTGAGACAAGCCTAACTGCTCATGCAAGCTACCAAGGGGGTGAGGAGGGGTTATCTTAGGTGTGTGACTCCCTTATCCTGACTAGAGGTAGGTCCCGTCTTGGAAAGGGTGCAAACCACTGCCAACTAGAGACCCCATTTCTAACATTCCCTCATAGAGCTTCTACACAGCAAAAAATCTGTTTCAGTGTACACTCCACAAAAAGGTATCTAGACTTGTGAAATTAATTGTCAAAAGTAGCCAACAACCTTATCCTGTTGGAGGTTTCTGAGCTCCGAAGAAGAGACTCAGGCCTGAGTTAGAGCGCGATGGATGGGTTACTTCATCACTAACATGAAGGATATCCCATGTGCTGTATTATAAGTGCATTGTATCCAATGGTACTTATAATGTGGTGGATGGGCTATCCGTCACACTTGTGACAGAGTATATGCCCTGCAAAGATCTGAATAAGGCCCGAAGTGTAAATGTAGAAATCTAGACCAGGCAAAGGCACTAAAAGTTTCTAGGTGATGAAAGGACTTCTCAGGGTGCAAAATTTGAATTTTTGCACTCTGAAGTTTCCCCACCCAAACCAATGACTTCAGTTGGACCTCATCCAATGACTACCCAGCCTCATTGATTTCTTCTCAGGTGCAGTATTCAACCTTGCCCTACTGGAGGATTTTGACTTCCACTGTTGAGACTTAAGTCCAAAGGCAAAATCTCCGATGAAGACAAACCTAATTGGTATATCCGATCTACGCTCCATCGCAGTTGGCCTGAAATTGTACCTAAGTTCCACTTAACTGTGACCATAAACTCTTATTGGTGCTTTGCTTTTGCATATTTTATCTTTCCACTGTAGGATTTTTGTCATTTTTATGTCATTTTGCTTACTAAACCTTTCTCTATTGTTATAAACTTGAGTTAACTTTTATTGTGTGGTGTCTTTGACTTTTTAAATGTTTTGGTACATCTAAATGCATTACACGTTTTTTAAGTTACACCTGCGTGGTCTTTTCCATACCTACCAGGAGGTGAGATACTGAAACATTTGACTGGACCTAATAGGTTGGTGACTTTGCTGCTTGTGGTGGACTACCATTCACTCCAATTAATAATTCACTTTCTTACACTTACGTTCACACTAGTTTGGAGATCGATTTTTAAGCTGCCATTATTTGGGAGACTGATGTTGGTATTCTGACATACCACCATGTTGGGGACATAATTAGAACTCTGGTTATGATTAATTTATTTTGGGAGCTCATTCCCCCAGATCCGCTGTAATCATTCTCAGTTGATGGTAATTTTGCATTTTTGATTCCTAGCAATAATTATTATATGTTGATTTCTCCCTAAAAATACTACTGACACTATTCCCTGGCCTTTACCTCTAACCCTTGTCTACAGTCTCCCATTCCCCTACAATCCCTTTTTTATCTCTTTTGCACCACCTTTGCTTTCTTCCTCTTCTTTCCTTTTATAATTATGGATGGTCTGATTGTCCTGCATGACTAGTATATTTCACTGATATTAACACTTTCTGACCTCCTTGTCTCTAAATCCATGTTCCCTCTTTTCCCTATATATTCCCTCTCAGGTGATGTTTCTAAGGTTAATACCATTCTTTGTGCATTTGCTTTATCTATTTATATTTCAATTTTCTTGTGTTTCAACTACTGCTACATTTTAATTCTATACTTTTATCACATCGTAATTTTGCTTTATATGTTGTAATGTGTGCATTGTGTTTTCTGTTTATGTTTGTTAGTTTCCTTCTTAATTATGCATGTTCTTATTTTATTTTCAATGCAAGTAATTGTTTTATTTGGTTAAAAAACAGAAAAATATATCACAGCATACATACAGTACCCTTCAAATGCCGTTCTTCTTTTAAAATGACAAATTAGTCATGTTTTGTTATCTCATAATTTCATCCTAATTAACAAACAGCAGCACACCCTAGGATACTTGACTCCCAGAATATGACACTATTTGGCATCAAATACATTCAGGACACTGGAATTATGCGATACTGCAGCTGTGGCATTTTCCAGCTATGTATGGACTTGCCACATTTGCACAACAATCATTCATCTTCTTCATACTCTGTAGATTTTAACAAAAAAATGATTCTAGCTCAAATGGATCAAATGTTATTAAAATCATGGTGACATGTGCTCCTGTGTAGCAGAAGGACCTTCTTATAGTTTGACTAGTCATTGTTCAGTTGCATAGTGAAAGGACCTTCTCATAGTTTCAATGGTCATTGTTCAGTTGGTTATTCCAGTTGCTTATTCCCATGCAAAGTTTTCAAACTGTCTCTTTATTCTAAAGACTACCTAAGAGATTTGTCAAGTCTATTTAAAATATCCATGTCTGTTTACACCCAAAAAAGGACCTAGAAGATTCAAGATCATATAAACTCTATCTCCTGATTAGTTGAAAATATTATCTCTAGTTTTCCATCGCACGGGTAAAATAAAATAGATGAGGCTTATTCGTAGTTTCTTCTGTTCACATATACATTTAGGTCAAATTGTGCAAAAAGGTGGAAAAAGCACGGGGAGAGAGCTACACCTCTGTCTGGGAAAAATGTCCTATTTTTGAAATGCACGAACCTTCTCAGAATTCGACTTGGAAAGTTGTGGCAGATGGTGATGTCGAGGCGTACTCTGAAGAAGGTCAGATCACTTGTGTACTGGGGTCTTTTTCCTGTGGTTCAGAGTTCTCAAAGAGGATAAATCAACTCAGGGGAATAGGATCCTTGCTACAAATTCACATTTAAAAAAAATGTTTTTCTCCACATGGTAAACATTTTTACCATGGACAAAGCCCACTTATAATGTCCCCAGGAAAACTGGGGATGATCTGCACCCTTTTGGTCACTGGATTGCGATTAATGCTAGCCTTGTGCTGGAGTTACTACAACTCTTTTAAAGGTTCAAAGGGAAGGAAGAGAAGTTTGGGAATTCCCACAACCTAGCAGATGTGTAGGCATTCCTAAACTTTCAAGGCTAATCATGCCTTGGAACACCCACTTGCCACCTTTTGATTGTGATTTATGGCTGCAAAGATCTCCCCTACTCTTCGTCTCAATAAATGAGTTTGTGTCTCCCATTCACATCTTATTGTGAATTCCCACAAAGGGACCAGATACTGACCATTAGGTCTACAGCAGGCATGCATGATATATGACATGGCTTGGCAACAAACCTGCATAATATTAAAACACCACAAAGCACATTAAGAGTTTTAGACTCAGGGGCATATTTACAAACCCTGTGCTCGAGTGGTGTATCATTTTATTTGATGCACAGGCAGCGGATAGTGCAGACCCATATCTACAAGGCCACACAAAGCAACTTTGGATTGATTTTCATGGCCTTGAAGATATGGTGTAAGACAACGCAGCACAAGTTGCTATGTTGCCTTACACTGCATCAGGGAGGTGTTCCATGGGTGTTGCAGTGGGTTTTCCTTTGGCATGGACAGAGTTCCACTCTGCAGTTCTGTGGCATTGATTAAAAACTCCATGGAATTCCTCAGAGGTGGAGTTCCGTGACCCGTGGCGTCCTGAATGCGCCCGATCTTGGAAGCGCTAAGCAGGGGTTGGGCTTGGGGTAGTTCAGGTTTCAGTGGCGCGGTGGTGGGATTTGGGTGGTTTTAGGTTTTGGGGGCAGGGGTTGGGGATCATGGTAATTATAGGAGTGGGGTGGGGGGTTGGGGTGGTTTTCAGTTTTAGGGGCAGGGTGGGGGGTCACAGTAATTTTAGGGGCAAGTGTGGGGTCACAGTAATTTTAGGGGCAGGGATGGGGGTTGCAGTAATTTTAGGGGTGGGGTGGGGGGTTGAGGTGATTTTGGGGGCAGGGTTGGGGGTCGTGGTAATTTTAGGTGCAGGGGTGGGGGGTTGGGGTGGTTTTAGGTTTTAGGAGCAGGGTGGGGGTCACAGTAATTTTAGGGGCAGGGTGGGGTTGCAGTAATTTAAGGGTGGGGTGGGGTTGTTGAGGTGGTTTTAGGTTTTAAGGGCAGGATAGGGGTCACGGTAATTTTAGGGACAGGGTGGGGGTTAGAGTGGTTTTAGGTTTTGGGGCGTTAGGGGGGTCACATTCATTTTAGGGGCGGGGTGGAGAGTTGGGGTGGCTTTAGGGGCGGGGTGGGGGGTCCCTTTAATTTTAAGGGTGGGGTGTTTGGGGTGGTTTTAGGTTTTAGAGGCGAGATGGGGTAGTGGTAATTTTAGGGGCGGGGTGGGGGTGGGGTGGTTTTAGGTCTGTGGGTTGTGGGTCACAGTAGTTTTAGGGGCAGGGTGGAGGGTAGGGGTAGATTTGGTTTTAGGGACAGGGGTGGGGGATCGGTGTAGTTTTAGGTTTTAGGGGCAGGGGTTGGGGTTGGGGTAGTTTTAGGTTTTAGGGGCAGGGTGGGGGATCGCAGTGGTTTTAGGGGCAGGGTGGTGGAGTTGGGATAGTTTAGGTTTTAGGGTCAGGGTGCGGGTCAAGGTAGTTTTAGGGGGGATGAGGATTGGGGCAATTTACATTTTAGGGGTGGGGGGTCGGGGTAGTTTAGGTTTTAAGGGCGGGGTCGCAGTAGTTTTAGGGGTGGGGTGGGGGGTTGGGGTAGTTTAGGATTTAGGGGCAGGGTGGGGGGGTCGGGTAGTTTAGGTTCTAGGGGTGGGTTTTGGGGTAGTTTTAGGTTTTAGGGGCGGCTTGGGGGGGTCACTGTAGTTGTAGGGGCGGGGTGGGGGAATCAGGGGAGTCACATGCTGGAACCATGCATGCCTTGCCACAAATGCCTTTACCAGGAATGCCTTTACAATGAAAAATCATTGTTAAGGCATTCATGGTAAAGGCATTAGTAGTAACAACGCGGTCGTTGTTCCGACCGCGTTGTTCAGGCATGCGTGGTTCCAGCATGTGTTGTTCCAATATGTATTCATTTCTAATATCCCCTACAATCCTGTGAGTCTAGTCTAAAGGAAGGGATGAGATAAACATATCCACTCTTCTTTTCTTTGCAGTGGCTAATGCTATGTGTCTGGCTCTAGGAGCTTAAAGAAACCATTCGGGCATGACCTCCTCCAAATAAGTTGGTTCATGCCATTGAGGTGACAATTGATGTTTCATTTCCTAATCCTCGAAGTATACAAAAAAGTGATGGAAGGAATGTTTGGATTAACCTCGGCCACTAATAATTACTTGGGCCTCATCCTAGTCAATCCCTACTTTACAAATGGTACCTTAGTTTGGACCAAGCCATAGGTAAATCCAATTTGACTCTGCTCCAATGGGAACTACCAAGCCCAATCTGACAGGTGTGGTCTTCCCTGAAGTAGAACAGAAAGAACTCAAGACCATTTTCACGCCATTTTGCATTCATTCACTCTGATGCCCTACGTGGAATGGCATTGCCGAGATGTGGGTCCATTACACATTGTGCCACTGGAACCAAGGACTGATGTGCCCTAATTCAAGAATTCCATCCATCACCTTTTTGTATGCTTCATTTCATAGTCCTTGTTAATACTAATTAACTCACTACCATGAGAACCATAGTTTTCATGATAAACCCCTGGTTCACTTCCAAAGATAAGAAATGGAAAACGTCTTTCAGGCAGGCACAAGATATTGCAACAAGAATAAATCCAAGAGGGCAGCATCACTGCAAAGTAAAAATGTAAGGAGATTATATTGCGCTATTATCCGGGTGGAAAAATGAAAATATTATTAAGGTTGGTGGCGGATAATGTCTCGACTACTGGCATGAAGGGACCAGGATAAATTCTGCCACTTCATTAAAAGACTAGAAAATAGGAGAGACTCCAGAAGGAACAGGTGCCATTTGCAAAAAAGTGGAGCACAATAGATATCTCTATTTAACATCTGACCCATCACCAAAAGCAACCCTAGACCTGTGGAAAAAATATACCAAGACTCACAATGACTCATGTGTATTGATCTCCTAAATGGACACCAAACAGTGATAAAAATAATCAGAGAAAAAGGCACCCCTGGACCCAATGGTTTGCTAGGTTCTTTGTTTAGAACTGATAGTGACTTTTGGGGACACTAGTTAACTGTTCTATGTGAGCCAATAACCTGAATTCCAGGCATTTTGATGGGGCAATGAGAATTCCCCAAACTCTGTGAGGATTAACGTGACTGCGATGAAGAGTACATTGCTCTCTCACAAATGCTTAAGGGGAAGGGGGTTTTGGGAAGAGAAAAAGAGAAAATACCAGCTTCTGCTTTGTGGACTGCAGAATCGGACTGCTGGACCCTGGACTGTGTATCGTGTTGGGCGTCAGGACTTCTGATTTCTCAAATTACTGGGTTCTTGATTTTTAAGGATTCTGGGCAGCAAAATAATTACTTCATTAATACATTGAACTTGCATAAACTATTGTACATTGCATAATGTCAATTATTGACACATTGTGCATATGATTCCATAAGGCTGAATAAGTCTCTTCCGCGTTTTACAATACTTTCAGAGGCTCTCAAGCAATGTTAAAACTCAAAAACAATCAATTTGAATAAAGAGCTTCTTTGTGTTCTGGTATAATCTCTTGCCAATAATAGCTCTGATAAACTTGCTATGTTTCCAATCTCCTAATTCTTAGGGGTACTTGGATTCCTACCCAAACCATAAATCACACTAGTTCTCCTTGTCATAAATTATTTAAAAGGAAGATCTCTGTTTTGTTTAATTTAAGCCATTGATCTTTCTTTTAAATTGAACTGAAGTTAATTGTTTGAAAATTTCAGAAAACCCCAAACTGGGTTTTTTAACCTTTCTTATTTTCTTTCTTTTACAGGAAATATGGGATCATCAGCAGAAGATAGAAGAGGAGAGCCGGGACTCTGCAGGAAGCCGACCGGAGGGCGACGATCATCAGAACTCGACTGGTCGCTGTCCCGAGGGTGAGAAATGCTGGAACTTGACTCGAAGCTGGTCAGAGAATGAGGAACACTGGAAATAGACTGGAGGCAGACTGAAGAACAAGGAACTTGACTTGCACTGGAACTTGACTGGAGGTAGGCTAGAGGACAATTCGACTTGATTGGAACAGGTGAGCAGAGCAATAGGTACGAAGCCAAGCAAGGCCTCAGACTCACAAGCATCCTTAAATAATAAAATGTGCACATACGCCTTTTGGCAGTTGTTTGCCTGTTAAGGAAATTAGCAATATTCTCTTGATTGTGGCACATGTTCAATACAGATCACATTGTGAAGAACACATGTTTTAGCAGTTACAGTTACAGCAGGTGGAATACAATGTGCTTAATCAACAAGCATTGATTATAATAAATGAGACATTTAACAAGCATTGTTCATTGCAAACTTGAAATTCGAGGATAATGAATAAACCCAAATAAGTCTGAATGTTGCAAGCAACAGTATCTTACTGTAATCGAGCTCTTCGATGTGCTAGTGTACCCACAACATTAACTCCCTTGTATAGAGCCTCTCTTCAGAATGCCCAAGTCCCTAAGGCTTGGCACACCTTTATACTCCACCCCATATACAAGAAGGCAATCAGTCTAGACCCCTCCAACTACAGACCTGTTGCCCTTCTGGATGTCAAGGCCAAAGCCTACACAAGAATCCTTTAGGTGAATAAGACATATGGGTTGATAGCAACAAAACAATGTAATTATACAAGGCAGGATTTAGACAGAGATGTTCTACTATTCACAATGTTGTTGTCTCACTTTATATAGCCTATCAAGCCTATCAAGCCACGTTTCTCTTGGAGCTCATCTGTTCCTATGATTTGTCAGCTATTAAGCAGCTTTCAGGGGGTTGACCGTCAGATACTCTTGGTCAAACCTAATCACGAGGGCTGCCTGTCACTTTTGGTCAAAGCAATTTATTTTGAGACTGGGGCTAGGATGAAAGTTAGACATGAATGCAGAGTATTCAAATGCATTAGCATGAACAGAGGCCTCCACCATTGGGTCTATTATTCACCCTTTGCTATTCAATCGTTATACTGGAGATTTAGGTGAGGCCCTGTTCAGATCAAGTTCTTTCCACCCCAGGATAAGTTACAGAAGATTTCAGTTCTCCAAAATGCTTGTCATCTTTGATTGGAAACAGTGGCATACAGAGCACTCTGGACCAACTACACCCTTATAAACTGGCTGCAAACATCTATAACACCAAGGTGACGGTGCTTGGAAAATATAAGAAAAATCCCAAAACAAATGGCATTTTTAGGGCCAGTCAGATTGAGATACACACTGATATACAATTTCAGAGGGGCCTGGTTTTAAGACACGTGTAAACTACAGTTACACACAACTCAACTAGAAAACAACCACTTTAGCTCTAGTCCTGTGGAGGCCGATCACAACATGCCACAGTTAAACAGTGGAATCAATGTTTAGGGTCATACATGCACAATTTCTACCTGCAATATCTATGAACATCAGGACTTTTTTCACTTTTAGATTTTCTAATGACTTTAGGCAAATAGCTGTGTAGGGCATACAGAAGAATCATTCATATGCCTCAATTTACTTGTCCTTCCCAGATATCTCTGAAATGTGCACTCCAATACATCTTCTAGGCAAACAACACTGTCAGTATATTTAAGCACGGCCATTGAAGACCTGAAATTTAACATTTTTATGGAAGATGATATATCCCACAAAGTTCTGGCTTACACAGTTTTAAAGGGTATGTTAAAGAAACAACTACCTAGGGTATCAAGAGCTACAGGCTTCGATAACTTTGAATCATCCGACCATGTTAAGCCAACCATGTCTTCATACCACACAAGCATAATGGATTATTACTTAAGCAGACAGTTAGTAGAATCTGCAAACAGAACATACTGTGAGCAAGATGCATGTCCTACTATTTAAGGAATACAGGCTTAGATGGAAAAACTTCAGACCCACTCATTTGCATTGTAGATCCTACAATTACAAAAAATAATCAATCCTTCACTTAAGGTTTTTCTCCTCTAAACTGAATTTGGAACAAAGTACACTTCTCAAACCCATTCTTAAAAAACAGGATTTTCTCCTGTGCTGAGGTAGTTAAATTATGCCCTAACTCTAACAACATAACCGAGCACATTACTAGTGTGGCAAATATTTTTGGTTTTGTGAGGTACTGTTCTGTCTCACTTGTGTTCGAGTACATTAGGTGATTTTTCTTGGTGATATGTTTTGCCTGTCGACGCTTTCACTTAGCCTGTGTTGGTGGTTGACCCCAATGGTTTCTAGATGGGTGATGCAGCTGGTGTCTGACTTGTTATCTTTTCACTATGTCTTTTTGTTATAGAGTAATAGTCTGCTATATGTTTTATCAGTACCTATTGGATTGACTTAATATTGACACTGTCCTGATGGTCTTGTGGCTACAACTGTCATTTCTTAAGTTGTACTGGTCATTTCCTGAATGTTTTGAGTATTTGGAGCTAAACCAAATGTTTTGAGTTAAATTGTGAGGAATTCTGTGATTTATAATCTTGAGTCAGAAGGTCATTGTCTACTTACTGATGCCCGGTGAAGGGGCGTTGGGGCATCTTAGGAGGCACCAGTGCAGCAAAAACTATATTCTGTCTACTGATTTAATGAAATAATTCAGAATATAATGTAATAGTTTGAAATAGCGGCAAACAACTGTATTCTATGTACTGTTTCAATGAGTTAATTCAAAATATAATATAATGGCTGAAATATATAAACAACATGCATGTTTGGTCCTTTCTTACATTATTGTAAAAAATCCATTAATTGATGAGTATTTATAAATAATTCCTCCACGAACTTCTGTTTCTGTGAATATAGAGTACCTATTTCTGTGGGCGTATTTTGGGTTGCCCTGTATTTTTTATGCAAGCAATATTGCTATGCCAAGCTCTGTCATTTCAAAAATTCAATAATGCGCTGTATTTTTCAAGGATACGGCACATCCCTGTGTTTACCCCTGCGCTAAATTAGCTGCCTAACGCCAATTCAGACACCCTCGCGCCATGGTACAAGGATGCCTGCATTGCGGGGGTAATTGTTTATGTGCAGAAAGGTACACCTTCCTGCACATAAACAATCATTAATGTGGATTTGCTCCTTCTATGTATGCTACAGAATGCAGAACACATAAAAGAGCAAAAAACAAGGAGAGATAAAAGCATTTCTCCTTGTTATTCCACTCTAACACCACCCCTAAGCAGGCGTTAGTTTTTGGCGCTGTCTCAGGTTTACAGTTTCTTGTAAATCTGGGGCAGCATCAAAAAGCAATGGGTGCTGCATGGGTACACCCACAGCATCACCCATTGTACTCCCCTTTGCCACCGAAAACTGCAGGGGGATGTCTCATTTTTACAAGGCAGCGTTAAGCCTCTAAAAGTGATTTAACACCACCTTGTAAATTTGAAACAGGGCACAGCGCTACCAGAGTGTTGCTAAAAGTGACAATCCAGTGGCGCAAAGGCCCTCTTAAATTAGGCCCTAAGGCCCGTATTTATACTTTTTGACGCTAAACTGCGCTAACGCAGTTTAGCGTCAAAAAGTTTTGCGCCGGCTAACGCCATTCTGAAGCGCCATGCGGGCGCCGTATTTATTGAATGGCGTTAGCCGGCGCAAGCAGACCGGCGCTGCCTGGTGTGCGTGGAAAAAAACCACGTACACTAGGCAGCGCCGGCGTTGGGAAAAATGGCGCTAGGGCGTCTTAAAAATGGTGCAAGTCAGGTTGACGCAAAAAATCGCCTCCACCCGATTTGCGCCATTTTTAACGACACCCAGACGCCATTTACATGACTCCTGTCTTAGTAAAGACAGGAGTCATGCCCCCTTGCCCAATGGCCATGTCCCCTGGGCATGGTCATTGGGCATTGAGGCATGTAGGGGGGCACAAATCAGGCCCCCCTATGCCAAAAAAAAATATTTAAAAAAAAAAAAATGATACTTACCTGAACTTACCTGAATGTCCCTGGGGTGGGTCCCTCCATCCTTGGGTGTCCTCCTGGGGTGGGCAAGGGTGGCAGGGGGGATCCCTGGGGGCATGGGAGGGCAGCTGTGGGCTCATTTTGAGCCCACAGGTCCCTTAACGCCTGCCCTGACCCAGGCGCTAAAATCCGGCGCAAATGCGGGGTTTTTGCCCCGCCCACTCCCGGGCGTCATTTTTGCCCGGGAGTATAAATACGACGCATTTGCGGCGCAGTAATTTTTTTAGACGGGAACGCCTACCTTGCATCTCATTAACGCAAGGAAGGCGTTCACGCAAAAAAATGACGCTCTTTCCTCATACTTTGGCGCTAGACGCGTCTAACGCCAAAGTATAAATATGGCGTTAGTTTTGCGCCGAATTTGCGTAGAAAAAAACGATGCTAATTCGGCGCAAACGGAGTATAAATATGCCCCTAAATGTTTTTCTCTGTCCCTGCCACAGTGCTACAATGTGTTGCCAGTACCATGGGCATTCCTTTGCATGCGGTCAAACTGAGGCTGAGGAGCAGGTGTTTTCCTGGCCCCTAAGGCCTTCTCAACTTGTCCCCCTGCCTTGTGTTGCCAGCCCAGCCCAGAAGCAATGTCATCCCTTTCTGGGCCATCACTTTCAGCCCATGATGGTGTGGGGAGAGTGGGAATATGCAGGGGCCTCACAGTGGGGCCATTCTTACCTAAATCCCACTCGAGTAGCAGCAGCAGACCTTTGTATTTCTTGACCCCTCTCCCATGCCAAGTCAAACCATGAGGCTAAAGTGGGCTGGGAAGAAGTTGGTAACAGAAGTGTCCTTGACAGGGGCCATATGTTGTCACCTCGATCCCAGTGTCCTTCAGGCCTTGGTGGAGGGGAACTGGGGAGTACATTCGAGTTCTGGCATCAGTCCAACAGCCAGTGAGTCTGGGAAATTACTTAATCTCCCTACCTGATATAAAAATGAATTTGATCTTGTGCAATGTAGCTGGTGCTCCTAGCAATTACTCCGCTGCCTTTGGTACGAGTTCGCACTATATAAAACTACAAAAAAAATAACGATTTGGGAATGTGGGCCACTGTTTATGGAGTACCAGGGCAGAATTGTGATTAGTTTTGCATGGTGTGGACAACTGGATATTCTGTGAGTGGTAGAGTGTAAACAGTTCTGGAAGCCCTGCAAGTCTCTGTGGAAGAAGAGCATATACGAACTTGAGCAGACACTGTGAAGGACATGGAAGTGATATGATGAGCAATAAAAGTCATACGAATGGAGAGCAATAATTTTGAATCCACCCATGGAGCCTTCTCAACTTCAGGACAGATGTTTGTCTTTGGTGCACTTCTGTGTTTAAACTGTTTTGTTCAGTTTCTTCCTGCCTGTGTCGAAGAACTTATGATTCTATATTGTGTTAGAGTTATCTTCCTCTCCTATCCCTATTACTTTCATGTTTTTTTTTGTTTTTTCAGAGGAGTTGTGTTGGTCTCTACTTCTCAAAGGATTTGTAAAGCCAGGTTGGAACGATGGAAGGCCTTTGCAAAATGTAAATTTGCAACATTTTGAAATTTCACATTATGTGAAATTTGCAAAATTTGCGAATATTCAACTTATGGATTTTTCTGTATGTTTCAGCCATGGGAGACTGGTTTGAGTATTCATCACATTTTGCAGACAGAATTAAGCAATTTTCGAAACCTCTTCTGGGATGTGACTAATGTGAGGTTATAAATTGAGGGAAATGGCATTCGTCGCATGCACACAGTCTGTACTGTTTCTGCTCTGTTTATGGCAAGTGAAGATATTTCTTTGCATCTGCCTGACTGAAGGAGCCCTCTAGTCTGTGAGCCATGATATATTTGTACTCATACTGTCTAAATTAATTAGTAGATAGACATTGGACTGTACAACTGGAAGGTTCTTTATTGATTGTTTACCATTGAACCAATCTTTGAAACTCCAAGTTTCCGACAGCAACTGTATAACACAGTTACATTGAAAGGAGGAAATCATGAAAGATTTGCTGGCTCCTGGAATATTTATTTGGTACAATTTTAGATTTTTTTTTAGGTCTGGCTACTGGCAGCTTTTGGCATCTGAATGACCCCAGGTTGCCAAATCTTGCAAAAATCATACAAAGACATATAGAGAAATAAAGCTTTGGACAAGCCCCTTCAGCAATTGCCTGCCATGTGCTTTGTATGGTTTCCTGTTGTGTACATGCTATCTATCAAGGCATTGACATTTTGAGGAAGGCTATATTGTCCATCCGTGATCCCATTAGGTTTGATGATGAGGACTATAAAGATGTCCTTTCGTTAGACTGCAAAATAGACATGTTGCTTGATGTATTTATGTGTTGATAGAAAAACAAATTTAGTATTTGCTATGCGGTTGCCTTAACATCTCCTAAGGTCCAGTGCTATTCACTATTCACCCTTGCACATTCATTTGATTCATTTTGCTCTCGTGGTAACAAATTGGATCTATAACTCTTTTGCCCACTTTGCATGTGTGCTGTACAGGGCTGCGCCTATCAAATTTGGAAACGTTTTGAGAAAAGGAAAATCTTCTCAAACTCTGTGCTTTGCCTTGAGAAGGTGTTCCTTTTTTTGTAAAGTACAGTCAACCTTTTTTAGTAGATAGGGCGACTTTGCATCAAAATCCATGTGAAGGTACATGGGAACGCCTAAGTATCACCTACTGCTCGCCCCCTTGACACAAAGGAGTGCAAAAGTAGCACAAAGTAACACTTTGCATTACTTTAGGGCTACTTTCCAACCCAAATAAGGATTTTCCTTGTAAAGCCAATTCCAAAACAACACTTTGCACCAAGGCCAGGTGTATCTGTGAATCTACCCCACACATCAGCCCAACTATTAACACTTACACTCTTACCCTAACAAAAAGTCACATCTATTAGCTTTGCCAATGGGTGTTTAATAAATGACATCCAGAAAGAGTGTGTGAGCATAAGTTATGGGCGCTGTAAAAGCATACTTTTTACATGCTTCATACACACAAACTGCATTTAGTTGAAGTTAATCTTTGTTTAGACCATTTACGTTTTGTTTCTGCATGTTGTGGTGTTCTTGCCTGTATGGCAATATGGTGTGAGTATTTCTCAGCACATGGGAGCGATGTTCTCATGTCAAAGTCTAATTCATCGCCTCTCTGCTGTTTGCACGACATAAAAAGCAAGCGCTTTCACAGGAATGGCCCAACCATATGCGAAGGTGTTCAGGATAGCACATTAGGGAATACGGAGAGCAAAGAAGCATCTGCATTTGTTTCCATGTCAATTCACGTGAGTGTTATAAATGGTTTATATTTTTTATGAAAAGATAACATTATTGCTGCACTGTTTACTGATGTTAACTCGTGCTCTGCCTTCCCTGAGCTTTGATTTAAGTCTTGCCTGTAATTTTCTCTCTTAATGCTCTGAGCTGCCACAGGTACCAGTGCTAAATTGACATTTATGTGCTGCAACTCTGACAGCGTGCTCCTTTAAGGTTTTTCTGGCTTCAGAGAAGTGCCAAAAGGGTCATATAACTGTAACATATCAATGCGTTTTGGGCAAAGGAGTTTTACTCAGCTTGCTAAGTACTTTGCCATTGGCACAAACTCTGGAAAAAGTGTTACTTTTAGAAAATTAACCACACTTGCCGTAACATGTGGACACATAATACAGTAACATTTGGAAATAGCATGGACAATTTGCAGCACAATTGCCACAGCTGAATCATGCGAAACCACGATTGTTCAGTGTTGCTACAGTTACTTTTTCTTATTATTTTGATTTGTTACTTATTCGTTTATGTGTGTACCTATCTGTACATTTGTAGATATAGATTATCATTTTTTTAAAATTTGTGTGTATTATGTGCCCGGTTATATGCAGATTGTCAGGTAAAACATATCTGCCTAAACTCTAGCACAATTCACAGAAAGCAGACAGAGAGAGGTGGCTATAGCAGGAGAATGGGTTGTTTGATATTTAGTTTTTCATATCTTTTGTATACCGTTTTACTATGAGACTGTCGCTGTCACCCCCTGCTCCTTGTACAGAATAGATGAAACGACATATAATTAAAGAAATAAATACGTGCAGCACAAATTGATTACGAGTGCAGCATTCTGTAGAAACTTTGCCTGGAAAGTAAAACATTGTAATGTCTGTGAAGAGCACAGTTCCAGTTTGTAGGAAAGTGTGGTATTATGTAGTTAGTCTGGTTAGGCTTCACTGTGCAATTCCATCATGTTACCCAAAATAGGTCCTTTGGATTCATACTAACAAATCCCTAGCTCAGTCCAGCTAGTGTGGTAAAGAGTAGTAAGGCTTTGCTAGCGGATCATGTGTTAAGCATTTTAGAGTACCAACATGGACAATAAGTGACACCACTGAGGTGGCAGGTTGAAGATGCTGCAGGATTCCTTCGAGGCATAGCATCGAACAAAGGTAATGGTGGCCTGATTGGCCACCAACAAGCTTTGGCATTAGCAACCACGGCTTTCTGTTACTTCAATGTCCTGTAATCTGGGGGAAAACAGTAGATGCCTGAAACTTGTTGGAGGTCAGGAATACAATTATCACTTTTGGGCAATTCCTCCATGGGCCCTATGGCCAGGGATTCTTTGGTTCCGGGAGTTCGATTTGCCTGCGGGCTGCAGCAGACTAGTGCCTCTTGTCCAAGGGAGTTCTGGAGTTGCCTTTAGATTGCAGAGTGGTCCCTCTTTCCTTAGGAGCCTATCTCTGGTCCAGGATGAGTAGTGGTCATGCAGTTGCAGGGTGGTTGCCACAGGTGCAAAGTATCATGCCTTTGCTTTTGCAAGTTCTGAAGTGGTAGCCACTGGTCTATTATTTGTCCTTTGTCACAATTCAGGCAGATATAAGGTTCAGGTGCAGGGGTGCGCCTTAAATACTAGATTTAGAGTGTAAGGGGTGTGGGTGCTGGTAGCCAATGGGCTACTAGCCCCATTTGCTAACCCCCTCTGAGGTGAGCACATTCATGGGTGTGTGCCACCTTTTCTACTCAGAACCTTCTATTCTAACACTTTTATAAATGGCTGAAACCTTCCTCCACAGTGCAGACATGTGGTCCACCCTAACAGTGTGTCTAGCCTTCAGGGGGTGTACACCTCCTGACTACCTAATTTTACCATTTGCTTGGGTGCAAATGTGCCTGGGGGGCAGGAGGCTGGCTTTGGCTACCTCTTGGAGGCAGCCTGCCTGCATATTAGAGGAGGTGTTGGCTTTCATGCTTACCACCTTGATGTGCCACTTCACTAGCTATCCTGTCAGGGAGTTAGGTGATCCGCCCGCCCAGGCAGGCCTTCGTTTCTAACTCCAGGGAGTGTTCATACCTCCTGGCAGGGGATCAGCTTCCTGTCTTGGCAGCAGCTGCAGGCTGCCAGCCAGGGCACAGGAAAAGCTGGGGCAACCAGGTGAGCAACCACTAAGGTAGCCACTTGGGTGCATGCCACATTAAATCTGAAATTAGGAAAAAGTCAGATTTCATGTGACAAGTTGTTTTATATCAGACATGATACTTTTTGTTGGAACCATAATGGAGCTGGCAACCTCGGGATTCCAAGGTGCCAGCTCATGTTAGTCTTTGGCCCCCTGATGTAGGAAAGAAGTGACTATAGGGATATATAAGCTTGCACTTTATATCCACACCTTTAATATAATGCATTCTGCCTCCTGGCTCAGCTCAGAAGGTCTACCTTAGGGGTGACTGACATTTATTTTAAATTGTGCTTTGATCTTGCCACACATGGTGAAGGCAAAGTTGAGTTTGTGCAATTTGCCCAACTCATGCTGTTTGCAATGGCAGGGTTACTGTCATATCTTTACTTGAGTCACTGAGGCTGGTACAATCAGTTCTTCAATTCCTGGGGACCCCTTTAACTCCCATGCCATGGGGACCACCTGTACCACTTACAAGGAACATATAAGGGGGTAAAAATCCTTGCCAATTGTGGATACCAATTCACATGCATCATATTTTAGGGTTAGAGTACTGGCACTGGCGCGGGTTAGCAGGTTCCAGTGCACTTTCAGAGTTATAACCATCAGCGTTGGAGAAAATAGTGCATAGTGACAACAGAAAAAGGGCGTTTTCCTACACAATTGATCATAGTTCATCAGTTATGTATCTACAGGTACTTTTATGTATGTGCACTTAGCTAGAGAGCCATAATGTAATGCACATGGGCTAGAGCCCATGGGTACTATTTAGAAACAGTTACAGACAAAAGAGTAATCACGTAGGGTTCCCTTTCTTTATATGTATGTACGTAAGAGATAACTGGCATTCACATTAAGGTATACGTTCTGCATTCACAAATGTTGTTATGGACTGATCTGGCATCAGCCAATCTCACTGTTAAAATCCTATAAGCTCAAAAGGCACAAGCACTGTTTCCATGGATGCTGGCTGCTAACATCAATGTAGATTTGACCTCCTAGGGAGGTCAACGCATCACTGTACCAGATCCTGCACTATGGAATACATTTGCATCACCAGTCAAGATAGAATAATTACCATAATCTGAAAATACTTTCGGCTTGGAAAATTGCTAAAATGCAACTTTTTCATTAAGGTAAAAATTTGAGCATCATCCACGTCAATGCAGATTCACCATCTGTAAATGTGATGTAATTCTTGTTCTCGAGCTATTTAAAAACCCAAATTAAATATTCCTAAACTAATGAGATCAATGACCTGGGATTGTCTGTACCAGGTCTAGGAACTTAGCAACCTCAAGGTTTCTGGGTCTTAGCCCATCAAATCAGTCTCAGGCTTCCTTCATTTTTCAAGTAGAGCCAAAACAGGAATTGATTAAATTCACTAATTAACTTACAGAAATGAACTACAAAACATTATTTTTTGCCAGTGCATGGCATGAGCTTTTGCTTCTTATAAGACAGTGCTTTTAATACATTTATAAGAGATGACTGTCCAACTTTCAGATATAGATTCACTTAGATTTTTTTCTTAAGGCTTCTGTATGAAGATATGAGGCTCATTGGCTGCCAAATAAAGTTCCATCTCCAAAAATCAAAAGTCACAATGTGCAAAGGTTGAAACTCGAGCCGCGATAGATTGGATACACAGATATAGAAAGAAGGTTTGGATTGCTGGTATATTTATTAATTACCACGTTACTTGCTCATGCAACAAACAGGAATAGATTATGTTGTTTTAGTACTGCACATTTTAGCCATTCAAGTTAGAGCACTTACTCACTGTTTGGTTAGAGTGTTAATCAATGCTTCTTGTAACAAGGAAAGGTATAATTCATGTGTGTGTGCGTATGTGTCTGTACGTGTTTGTGTGCAACTCTGACAAACTGTGAATGGGCTCTATGACGAGAGAAAGAGCACAGTTTTGTCCGTTGGCACGGAAACTTGAAAGAAGTGCTTTGATAGATCCAACCTGCAGGAAAATCCTTTTTGTGATGTTTTACCCATCATTTACTCTGTAGCTCGAGCATGCTGACCTCTTGAGTACCTCAGCCCTGTTGACAAAGCATAAATTCATTGTGCTCTGCTTTATAAAGGCAATTATTGAGTGCAGGAGAGAAGGAAATATTTTTTCACTTGCTCTTAAAAATACAAGCAACTTAGAAAGCATAGGCCCTGTAGCCAAGCTGTACAGCTTGCTTTGAAATATACAAGGATTAAAACCCTAATTTATCACCATTTTAAGAAGATTCTATTAAAACCATATTTACAGGGTATTCGTAATCCAATTTGAGGAATATCGACTAAATGATTCGATGTTTTCAGTTATTTTACAGACTGCCTGAAAATGAACTGCAGTCTTCAGCAAAATGCCATGTATGTTACTAACCAGCATCATGTTGTCCACACCTAATATCCAGTGGAGTTCCTGGACTTCAAAGAGAAACACAAGCATAAGCCTCATGAAAACTGGGCACATCACGTTGTGAATCGCTCAATTAACCTACTACTCTTTTGAATTGCAGATTCTTGTTGCAAGTGAACTAGGTCAGGTGGGTTCTTAGAGTTGAAGATTCTCTATGATCCTTAGTCGGAGTAATAAGGCATTCAACGCTTGGGAGGGATTTTAAAAGAGACAGAACCAAGCAGAGAGGAACAAAAAGGCGATTACTTTTTCTGCTGAAAACTGAAGAGGAAAAAATCTTTGAATTTTACATTGACATTCACTCGGTGGTCATTGCGTTTGGAGCCTGTATGGTCACTAGCCCACAAGTCCACCAGCCCACAGAATCCTGCGACTTACCCTGAACCAGATCCTGGCACAGGAAGCAAGGTAGTGTTGGCCTGAGAAAAGGTCGAGTGATGGGAGCGATTATAAGATGTGTGCACTAGGCACGGGTGCAGCAAGCCCTGTTGGAGAGCGGAAGCAGGGAGCACAGGTGCTGGTTCTGCTTGCACCCAGGGCCTGGATGTCACATCTCGCCCTTAGTCACACCTCCCTCCAGGTTTGTTATGCCTGTCTGGAGATCGGCTAATGCTCCATCACCCTCAGAGACCCTTTGTTAAATCTTTGAAAGCATATCTTAGTGTACACAGACATTCTGGTATGGTGCTGCAGTGTGGTGCTCATGCCCTCTGACATATACTAGCTCTGAGTGAAACCTTCGGTTTTAGTCTTAGCTGCTCAGCACTTGACACACAATACCAAGGAGACAGCTTCCACCAGAAAGGCTGTGGAGAAGGCAGCAACACCTCAGGAAGTGCACCAGATGAGCCTAATAAATAATTTGTCCACATTCAATGATATACATCCCACTGCAATTCATATCACAGCTTTAATTTCTATTATACAAAGCCAAAATATTTATCTAGACTCAAAGGGTCACAAGATTTTCACAAACATGTGCTGTGTTTTCAGATTGATGGAGTTTGATCCACAGAATTTCAATTATGCAGTGTAAAAAAGTGTTATACAATAAAAAAGGCAAAGCATTTAAAGCTAACTCTACATAACAGTGCAGTCCAAGTACATAGAGTATAACTATGGAACAACACCTATCATCGCCCCTGCAGTGGGGTCCCATCTGACAGGATACAAACAAACTGCTTATTATGTCAGTCATTCAATAATTCCTGCATACAACAAGCCAGTCTTGGACAATTCTTTGCCAACCAGCTTGGGCGCAATCCTCACAGGTTACCAAGTTTATCAGAAGCCTCCATCATTCCCTGTCCATCAGGAGGTCCATCTCTAGAGTGACAGGTTACCAAGAAGGATGGTTACAATGCAATAATTGAGCGCTCCTCAGCAATTGAGCCAACCACCCGTTGAACTCTGACATCACCTGTACCTAACCCACATGTCACCAATTCCCTGCAACTAGCGCATCAAGGCCACATCATAGAAACAGAGGTGCAGGTTCAACAAGAAGATAATGAGGAGGAGAGGGTCGCTTATGTAAAAGAAAGGCTCTTTACCTATTTATAATCTCACCGCATAAAAGGGGTACCTAATCTTGGAATTCAGTAAGTTTCTTTGAATCAATACCGTTGCAAAAGTATTGCAAGTTATAGAGCAAACACAAATAGGGGCACATAAAAGCCATAAGTATTTTAGTAACTTACAAACTGATACAAATCTTATGTCAATTACTAAACTCTACTGGTGACAACAAATAATCTTACATGGTAATTCCATAAACTGGAATTACAGGTGGTCTCATGCAATCACTGGCAAAATCTATATTCAACATTGATTCTGTAATCATCAACTTAAAATCAAAACTGATCACATTTAATCACCTAGGTGAATGAAAGAATTGTGCTTACACACCTATTGTTGATAAACTGAGTACACTCCTGGAGCTACTGTCACTTATGGCGAAAAACCTAAAGAATACAAATTCACATAAAAAAGGGCCAGACCACTCAGTGTAATCTGTGAGGTAATCAAAAATTAACAATAAAGTACACACTGGGAGCACCATGACTAGCACAGATTCTCCTATTGCAGAGGATAATGATGGGCACGGTGCACAAGCAGCGGCTACCTAGGAACATGTCAACCGATATTCAGACATGAAAGTAGAAAAGGGGTATGGCGTAGACTGTCAGCAATTTAACCAGTAGCGACTGCTGCCAGGGAGGGGTGGTGATGCAGGGTGCAATGTGTGGAGCGGGAGGCAGGAGGGGAACCAATAATAAAAAAAAAAACTTACCTGACGCCTTGGTGTTTTGCCCCTCTCGCCGCCTCGATGCATCTTGTCTTCCACCTCCCCTCCCCACCCAATCCAGACGCTTCTCTCATGCTGGTACCACCATGAGAGAAGCACAGAAATTGGCCTGCGTGGGCAGAAATGCCACTCAGGGAGGGAGTGGAAGCCTGCGCTTCTAAGTGCGTATGTCAGTTTGGCCAGCCTTGGATGGCCAGCCAAACTGACATGCACACTTAAAAATCCAGATACCACTCCTCCTCCCTGGTGATGTGGGGGTGGCTTGCCCCACCCCACCCTCACTAAGAGGAAATATAAAGTAATAATAAAATACTTTTATTATGACTTTATTTTTCTGCTTTCAGCAGTGGGGTGGCGCACTTCAGCCATACAGGAGTCGTCGTCCCAGAATTTAACCATCCCATTACACAAGCAGCGCTGCCCTTAAACCATTACCATAAAGGGGAGAATAGGCTCAAGAAAAAATTAAAAATCCTTGTCAAATTGGCAGTCAGGTTGATTGGCCTAAAGCCAGAAAACAGGGGTAATTAAGACAGCACAGCACAATTGAAATTTTTCCCAATATTCTGTAACACAAAGAACATGCAAATACTGAGCAAAATCACAATAGAGAACACTGCAACTGAAGAAAACTGCCAGTTGGGAAAAACTGAGTAATTATGATACAAAGGAATATATTAGCCAATGGTAATATGACAACATCATTAGAGCCTGGGCACAGATCACAGGTATAGTTGAAATCAAGGCTTCGAACGACTTACAAAAAAGACAATATACAGCAGGAGACTACTGTATTGGAGGATCGCTCATCTGAGCAACCAAACAATACATCTCAACAAGTAAAACTAGCCCTTGAGTCTGGCAAACAAGACCTCATCTACTTTTACAGTGCCCTTCGGGGAACGGTGGACCTGCCCACTCGACTGTGTCCAGTAGTAACTTGGACAATCAGGTAAATCCAACACGGCTCATCTATAGTGACAGAATTGACACATCATGTATGGCAAACACTCTCCCTCAGAATGGTGGATCCCTTCCGTTAAGTGGACCCGCCTGGAACATGGACAACCACGATAATTTGGCTCAACTCATCTTTCTTCCTCAGTACACTTTAAGAGGTTAAAATGATGTACTAAACAGGGCAAATATTCTGCACCTACTGAATGTATTTTCAATCTGAGGACACCCCCAGAATTCCAATTAAACCATCATGTTATTCCTTAAACATGGAAGAGACAATTGTTAATTAGAGATCCACAACCCACATGGCTCAAGTGCTCAATGACAGAGTGGTATTTGGACAGCGGGGCATCGGACTATGTGTAGTTGAGCTAGAGAAATATCCCTATTTTTTAAACACAATAGGGCACAATAGGGCTGCTTAATCATCATGATGCTCACATATGAGTAAGTTGGGTGGAGGGTAGAGGGACACTGCTTCAAATATGAATTTATTTTAGTAGAAATCAACAAGGCAATCATAAAGTTTTACCTCAACTATTACCCTAAAAAATCAAGACTGGAGCTGGATCGGATCAACGTTAACAGCTAGGGCCCTAACACATCCCTTACATAGACCACAAGTCGAAAGAGAGGGCCCAGCCCTACAAACATGGGCTAACTGTAATACTATGGAACACTCCCAATTTAGCCCACAGGATAAAAAAGAGGGCCAGACCTTGCAAAACAGGGTTACCTGTTTTATCTTGGAATGTTGCAGGATTAAAGCACATCCTCTCTCAAGAAGATGCCTATAAGTTTAAAATTAGTGGGGACATAGTATCCCTGCAGGAAACATGCCCAGTTAAACAAGTCCCAATAACAAGGTTCTAGGAAGCACAGCAACTAGGTATAAAAACTAATTTCTTTGGATTCCCGTCTAAAGGCTTGTCAATACATATCCCCACAAATCTGAGGGAGGAACTGACAGAGTGTAAAACAGAAAATCCTGCACTACAAGCAGTAGTAATCAACAGATGTCACATTGGCAACAGGACAAACTCCATTCTACTGGTTAATAAAGAATTTGAATCTTCACCTGACTAATAAATATTACATTTTAAAATATTCTGTTTGATATTAGATGGTCTTCTCTGTAGCGATTCAGCCTTCAAGACCATATTAACAGAGACTTTAACTTGACTTACCTGGGGCACCAACAACCAACTGACTCACAAATAACATTGATAGATATGTTGCCAGGAACATGAATGACTGCCTTGATACAGACAATCTTCTTTCTTTGCAAGCATTCTGATCATCTATAAGTCTGTATGATAAATCTTTAGAAACATATAGGGACATTTCCACAATGGATTATACATTTGTGAGTAGCTGTATATTTGACTCGCATAAGGAATGCAGCTATGCATCAATCATAAAATTGCCACTATCCATTAAAAATATGATTTCAACTGCTGGCCCCCTGAAGTGAAAGAACCAAGTAGGCAGCTCACTGGGGGAAGAAAAATATGCATTAATAAGCCTGAAACCCAACCATCTGCAGGCTAAACAGTTTGAGTGACCCCCTCTATTGGCAGTCATCACCAGTCATCCAGGGACATAACCATAGACGTATTTTCCTAAAGGGCACTGCTGCCATACAGATGAACATGATGGTTTAAGGAACAGCTGTGAGAATACATAATAAAGATAAAAATAGCAAGGCTGTAAAACAAAGAGCAATGTATCCTACTCTGGTCAGCAAAGGCCAAAAACATGGAATCTGAATGGCTGCACAATTATACCTTTTTGGACAGTAATACCAAGAGAAAATTCTGGCAACATGTCAATGCAATAAACAACAAAGCATGTTCAAGGAGGAATGGACTAAATATATATGTGGTGTAAGCCACAACAATATCTTATAGGGTATCAGAATTTGGGAGGACACTTCTTTAACAACAGAGCACCACAAAAGGGAAAGTAAGCCTCTCAACATTGCTGATGCATACACAGTCCCCAAAACTAATAATAAAAAGGTACTATTAGGGGCAAGTGGTTTAACCGGTTTGCAGGGCATCAGCACTTGGAAGCGTGCCAACCTGAAATCCCCGACTATAAGTTTCCACAAAAGCGAAACCAACTTGTTGTATAAAGCAGTCCTCTGTAAGGCACTTAAAACCATAAGATAGTTTCAAGCGCCAGGGCCCAATGGCTTACCCAACTCCTTATTCCTCTATGCAGGAACCACGGCCACAATCCAGAAGAGGCTGCAACGCATCCAGAATGCCTCTGCAAGCCTCATCCTGGACATTCCCTGCCACTGCCACATCACAGGCCATCTGTGAGACTTGCACTGGCTCCCCTTCAACAAGAGACTCACCTTCGAAATCCTCACCCACGCTCACAAAGCACTGCACAACACCAGACCAGAATACCTCAACAGACAGCTCTCCTTCTACACCTCGACCCAACAACTCCGCTCGGCTGACCTCACCCTCGCAACCGTCCCACGCTTCCGCAGAACTACAACTGGTGGCAGATCATTCTCGCACCTCACCGCAAGACATGGAACACTCTTCCCACCCACCTGCGTCAGACCAAAGACCTCCCTACCTTCAGGAGACTTCTCAAGACCTGGCTGTTTGAGCAGTAGCAGCACCTCAGCACCTTGAGACCCTCACGGTTGATTATTGCACTTTACAAATTCATTGATTGATTGATTGAATGATTATTTAAAGCTGATATAGAATGTTGGGCAAAAATACTCCTCTCTACCACCAATGTTTTCAAACTGATTAAGTCCCACATTCTTGGAGAGAATATATAGAATATATCTAGAAACCAATCCATAAAAAAGTGTGAATACAGATCCATCAAATTACCCTCTTATTGCCTTATTAGAGGTCAAGGCAAAGGTCTACACCACAATTTACTGCAAGAGTTAGAAGAATGGGCTTTAGGAGTAAACATAATTCCCTTCTATCAAACAGGCATAAAGAATCTACTATATACACCATAGCTGCCTTGTCCTACCTGGTGTACTTCATGCACTTCCTCATACCCCACTTTTCCTGCTTCATAGACTATTCTGAAGCATTTGATAGAGCAGACTGAAATAAATTCCGGGCCAAGCTTGCAGAATGAGGCACATCAGGTACTTTGCTAAAGGTAATCACCTCTCTGTATTCTGACATATACGTTTGCATCAAGTTAGGAAAAGGAAACATGGTCACTACTCAAATAACACCAAGTTGAGGCTTCAAGCAAGTCTACATGTTAGCTAATACGTTGTTCAACCTGTTCAACCTTCAGACAGCAGACCTAGGCAATTCCCTTTTAAAGGCAAAAAGAAAAGCACCAAGGATCAAATCACACAAGCTGCCTGTTATAGAGTGCGCGTATGATTTGATCATCTATAATCACACTGAAATTGGCAAGCAGCACACATTGGACAATTTAAAAATCTATAACAAAATAAAATGGTCTCAAATGTTAGAAAGACAAAGGAAAGGGTTTTTGGGAAATTTAAAAATAAATCCAAACCGCCCCGGAGACAAAGGGCCTGATTTGGAGTTTGGCAGAGGAATTACTCTGTCACAAACGTGACAGATATCTTGTCCACCTTATTACAAGTTCCATGGGGTATAATGGAGTTGTAATACGGAGGAAGGGATATCCGTCACGTTTGTGACGGATCACCCCCTCCGCCAAACTCTAAATCATTCCCTAAGTCAACTAAAAGTTGACAATACCCTCAAATACAAATATCTGGGTATATGGTTTGCGGAAAGCGGCAAGGCCCAGGTTCATTTACAAAAACACATAAAAAAAGCTTCAAAAATGACATTTGCACTCTGTAAATTGAATAACTACTTACATAGTCCATGGGCTGAAGCTGTTATAATATTCTAAGGGCAAAATTATTACCGACTATCTCCTACAGCCAACAAGCCTACCCAGGGACGTTCTCTGCTATTTTGGATAAACTACATGGCATGCAGGACAATCTTCAGTCTACCAAACTGCACTTGCTGATCTCTGATGTACCTTGAGTTCAGTCTGACTGGTTAAGACCTTCAATGTAAGTCATCATTTATTAGATATTACCATGCAATCTCTCAAACAAATACAGGCACTTTAAGGAGGCCGTAAAGGAGATCTGTAGAAAAACCATTAATCTGTGGTCATCATATTTAACAACTGAATCCAACAATGTAAATGTGAACCTGGAAATTCTAATGTCTATCTCTTTTACGTGCAAGACCATCACATCTATCCTGAACAATACAGGTTCTGGCCCTCTTGAAGACAGCCGATCTGGAGAAGATACAAACAGCTCCCTTCGCTCATTTAATTGTTATCTCGTATGAAGGGATGAGGATGCAGCCATATCTAAAGGCAGCCTTAAGTAGAAACTGCAGAAATATAACACTTCAAGTAAGACTAACTAAGGGTTCTTCCTATCATTGAGCACAGAACTAACTTGAAAACCCATGTGAGACAACAAATTGCTGGTTCTGTGACAATGAAAGAGAATCCATCTACATCTTCTATGTTGCAGCCCAATATTTCTATCAGCACGTTGCACTTACTAAGGCCAATCCTTTTAAAACAAGGAATTTTACCAAGTTAAGAAGCCTTAGGTTTTTGATTGAGAACTAACATCCTGAAGGACTTTGCTCAGTCTGGAAATTATGTAAATATTTACCCAATTCCATAAAGGAACGGAGAATTATGGATCAAAACGTGATGACAGTTCACATGTAGTAAACACTTGCTGCTGCTAAAATACACCACATTGGATTATGAATTTTTAAAAATTACCGTTGTTACAGCTACATTTTTTATTTAAAAAATAAATAAAAAACTTTTTAAATATGTGCTTTATTCTCATTGGTTACGTTTGTGCAATCACTATATGAAATCTTTTATCCTTGCTTATTAATTTACCAATTTTGAGTAATTGAAACAATAAAGCTTTAATCTCGTCTCTCTCATGTGAAAGATTCCTGTAAGACATTTGTCCTGAGCTATGTCTAAAATCTCTGTCATTAGGGATCTACCATCTTGCTGAACATATTCAGGACCTTTCAGTAAAGCCTGCTATCCGTTTAACTTTTCTCTTGAATCTGTAAATTGCTTGTCCTAGAAAAAGTAGGACTTTTCCCCTATCTACTCCTGTGACACATTTGCAATGCATTTAGGAAGCTTAGGAGCCCCTGTGGACAAAGAGATACGGTATTGCTACACAAAAAATCCAAAGACAAGTTAGAGGTTGACGTTTGGCAGTGGACCTGAATAAGAGAGTTGAAGAAACCCTCTTTTACTCGAACCCATGGATCTGCATCTCTGTTAGCTTTTCTGAGAATTTGGAGACATTTAATATTAAGGAATCAGACTTACAAAACTTTTTCTAAAAATGGAGAATGAGAAAAAAATAATCTCTGGTGAATTGGGACTGGATGCCAGCTTCTGCATTTTGGCACTATCTTTAAGGCTACTGTGGGATCATTCAATTGACGTATTCAGCCTTGTCTTGACTACAGTTTGCAGTATTTCCCCAGTGAATATTTTTGTTGTCTATAACAGTATCAAAGGTAAATGTTCTGAGTAAGGCAAACCACTAAACTTTTTCACCTTGCCGACAATTGCACGTTCACCTCAAACATTGCCTCGGTACTGATATACCACACTTCCTAAACTAACACTGTTTTTTGTGCTCTTTTATGTTGTAAAAATTATAATAAAATCAAAGAACCCTACGACAGAAATTCTTAATTTCTATTTTGCTTGTTAACTTTTTATCTTTTCATCTAAGTTGGTATGGAATTTTTTTGGAAGCCTTAGTTTTAGGGGCGAGCGCAAAGCGCTCCGTCTATCGTCTAATCTCGCTTTAGGGGGATTTTAACCATGCCCATGTTATGTCAGTCACTTTCATTGGTTCATGGGCTTGCCTTTTCAAATCCGCTTGTTTTCATTCGGAAAGGCATGCATACGTCATGCCTTTTCTGGTGTTTAGCCCACCTCGAGAGCACCGATAAACTACTGGAAACATACAAGGCTCTATGTTTTCTGTATGGTTTATGGACTACTTTTTCTCTTTATTTCACAGCTACACAGCCTGATGTAGCTCGTTTCTTTTTTACATTTAATGTTGCAAGAAAAGCCAGGTTACGAGTTTACAACGCTAATAGCTCTAACTAGACATAATGCGAGACCCGTTGCATTGCAAATGCTTGTTTAACTAGCTTTGGGGGGGATTGGTGTTGCTATGGAAGTACTATGTTAATTTCTCCTAGGAACGTGTTTGAGCTTTTTGGGAGCTCAAACACAGATCGGATTTGTACTGTGGTCAAATTGATACTGTGGCATCTCTTCCTCATAACTTAACAATTAGATGTCCTGCCTAACCACAACCCTGTCACAGCAGTAAACAGGAAAAAAAATGTTTTATATGTTTTTATTTTTTGTTTGAAAAACTGCAAAGCAACATAAACATACAACATAGTGCAGGTTACAGCAGAGCAAGATGTCTCCGACGTATAATGATGCCCGAAGGGCGCACACAGCAGTTTATCATCAGTGAAGACATAACCACAACACTAATCTCGTCCTCAATCCCATGAACCCACCCCACATCCTAATGAGACCAGGCATTAAATAACATAAGCATTTAGGAATATATCAACTCCATATTCGGTCGTCACAAGTTCACAGAGGGAGAGTATGTATCCCCATCCCCGCTGTCCCATTGCAACTTACAGAACCTACTTCCTCCTCATCAGTGAACCGTTCCAACAGTGCACCCCAAGCTGCCACATCAGCAAGTGTCCTCTCATTGCTGCCTGTTATGCGCATATGTTGCTCCTCCGCCGCCCTCCACTTCAGCAGATCCCGCAGCCAGCCAGAAGTCACAGGGGTCCGCGCGCTCATCCAACCAGTTGCTACTCTACTCTTGGCCAATAGCAACGCTAGCTGCACCATCCTGTACACAACCCCTCTACCCCACGGCCTATGCACTACTCCCAGAAGACAAGACATCAGGGTTACCTCCAATTCAAGCTCAGTAGCCTCCGCAATCGCCGCCATCACTTCCTGCCAGAATGCATGAACCGCACTACAGGACCAAGCCAGGTGCAGAAATGAAGCACCAAGCTCACCACATCGAGGACCTGGGTCCATCTTATTTAGTTTACTGGGAGTGATATATGTTCTGTGCACAAAGTTGAAATGCAAGAGTTTAAACCTGTGATTGCATGATACCGTTCGGACCAATGATAAGGCCGCATCCCAATCAGTGTCCTCTATGGGAAGCCCCAAATCAACATCCCACTCCTTACGTCTTGCACTGATCACACCCGGTTGATCCTTCTGCAGTGCCTTATAGAACTGAGTGATCAGGTCCATATCCTCTCCCCAATTAAGCAGTCCATTCAATACCAAGGAGGCCTTATAGGCAATCGAGAAACCGTCCCAGATTTCGCGGGTCACACTTTCAATTTTAGCAGATTGCCGAAACTGGCCAGAACCCAACTCAAACAGATCCTGAGCATCAGTAAATGAAGGAAATTCACCATTAGGGAACAGGTCACCAACCACCTCACAACCACCCGACCTCCAGGCCTCTATCGGCATTGTCCTTGCCATTTCCCGAAACGGAGACAGATCCCCTGTCAAAGGGAGCCCATCGGAGCACCTGTTTCACCACCTGTTCCCAGATCCCAGCAGTAGTCCTCACCGGGTATGGCGCAGCGGGATCAGATCTGCCCCCCAACAGCATTCAACCTCTTTTCCCAATTATCAACCTCTGACATCCATTTTGCTGCACACTGCAGATGTGCTGCATACTAATAATATTTGATGTTTGGGATCGCCAGTCCCCCCCGCAGATCCTTCTGCAGTACAGACAGCGCCACCCTACTTTGCCGGCCCGCCCATACAAGGGAAATCAACGGGCTATTCAAGCAACAAAAAAGCCGCAGGCAGTGGATACAAGGAGTTCTGTACCAGATAAAGGTACTGGGGCAAAAACACGATCTCTGCTACTGCTGCCTGACCCATAACTGAGAGAGGCAACTTATTCCAGAAAGAAACCGAACGCTCCAGGCCCGCTACCACTCGCTCAACATTGTTTTTATTGTACACATCCTCAGAGTTAGCAACCCAGATACCCAAGTACAGAAAGCACTCAACTTCCCATTGTAACCCAACCCCAGGAAGCTCGACCTGAGGAACCCGAACAAGAGACCCCAAAGGGAACAGGAGTGATTTTTTCATATTGATCTTGAGACTAGCAACAGCCCCAAATACTTTCAGCCTCTGCAACAGTGCCGGCACCGACACGCGGGGATCCTGCACATAGATCAATGCATCATCAGCATACATGGAAATTACCTGTGTGGCCCGACCCACCAGGATCCTTTGACCCTGTCACCAGGCAGGTCGCTCCCCCCATCTGCCACGCAGCCCCCTGTGGGTTGAACCTCCGTTGCCGCTTTTGCCGCCTGACTACTCGCTCCCTTTTTTCTGTACCCTTGCGCTTGGCTTCTGTGCCACTTCGTTTTTTCATTCTGTTCCCCTGTGTTTTGCTTTCTGAACCCCTGTGCTCTGTTGTCCTTCTCCCGCCATCTTTTTCCACCCTTTTTTCCCGGGTTTTCCCCCGGGTTTTTCCCTTGCTGCTGAGCCCCTGCTGCCCCGCCCCCTTCACTGCCATTGGCCGCCCCGCTCCCACCTCCCAGCTACTCCTCCCTCCCTCTGCCCTCATATGGAGGCCGTGAAGCGGGTGCGCAACTGGCGCGCCCGTCTGCGCCCGTCCGCGCCTGGACCGCACCCAGCACCAGTACCCCTGGAACCCGCACCCCCCGCAACACCAGACCGCACTACGACGCAAGCACCCTCCACGCACTCAACACCAGACGAGACCACCCCTGCTACCGGGCCACCTGGAAATGAACCCAGGGGCCTTTCACCTGCCGGAACTGCAGATTCACCAGCATCCAACCCTCCACACCACCAGCCAGAGAACCCAACCACCTCCGCTGCATCCTCCTCAACACTCGCTCCGCTCGCAAGCACGCCATCGAACTTTGGGACCTCCTAGACTCCACTGCCCCGACGTTGCCTTCCTGACAGAGACCTGGCTGAACGCCACCTCAGCACCAGACATCGCCACAGCCATCCCACAGGGCTACAAGATCTCCCGCAGAGACCGCACCAACGGAGTGGGAGGAGGAATCGCCATCATCCACAAAGACTCCATCAAAATCTCAACGAACACCGATGACACCCTCACCACCGCCGAGCACATGCACTTCCAGATCCACACCGACCCCAACACCACCCTCAGAGGAACGCTCATCTACAGACCTCCCGGACCCCGCCCACAGTTCAGTGACACCATCGCCGACCTCATCAGCACCCACGCCCTCGCTTCCACGGACTACATCCTCCTCGGGGACCTGAACTTCCACCTCGAGAACAACAACGACGCCAACTCCACCGCCCTGATTGACAACCTCGGACTCAAACAGCTCGTAACGACACCCACTCGCGCCGCTGGACACACGCTCGACCCCATCTTCTCCACAAGCCCCCACGTCTCCTTAAACCACACCACCGAACCACACTGGACCGACCATAGATGCGTCCACGTCACCTTCAGAAAACCCACCACACACCACCGCACCCAACAGCTACCACGCCGCTGCTGGGGCAAGGTCACTGAGGACCAACTGACTACCGCCCTCGCCCTGAGACCACCCACCGACCCCACCGACCCAGACAGCGCCGCAACCAACCTCACACAGTGGATCAACGACTGCGCCAACACCCTCGCCCCTCTCAAGACCTTTACAACCAACCACACCAACAAGAAAGCGGCCTGGTTCACCGAGGACCTCCGGATCTCCAAGCACACCTGTCGGAAGCTGGAGAAGAAATGGCTCCACGACCGAACACCAGACAACCACACAGCCCTCAAGAGCGCCACCCGCAGACATCACCAACTCATCAGGACCGCCAAGAAGACCGCCTTCAAGGACCGCCTAGACAACAACGCACACAACACCCAAGAGCTCTTCAGCATCGTGAAAGAACTCTCTAACCCCAGCTCCATCACCAACGACATCCCGCCATCTCAAGACCTGTGCGACTCCCTGGCCACCTTCTTCCACCGCAAGATCACCGACATCCACGACAGCTTCAACCCCGACCCCCCGCACCCACCACCGAGTCCACCACCCCTGCGACTACCACTCGCACCAGTCGCCTGACCGTCTGGTCCAGCGTCAGCGACGAAGACACCATCAAAACCATGAACTCCCTCCACTCCGGATCCCCATCGGACCACTGCCCTCACCACGTCTTCAACAAAGCCAGCGGGGCCATCGCGCCCACCTCCGGAAAACAATCAACTGTTCCTTCGAGACAGCAACCTTCCCAGAAAGTTGGAAGCACGCCGAGATCAACGCCCTTCTGAAGAAGCCCAAGGCGGACCCCAAGGACCTCAAGAACTTCCGGCCCATCTCCCTGCTCCCTTTCCCGGCAAAAGTGACAGAGAAGATTGTCAAAAAACAGCTGACCCGCTACCTCGAAGACAACAACATCCTGGACCCTTCCCAATCAGGTTTTGGCAGCAACCACAGCACCGAGACCGCCCTCATCGCCGCCACTGACGACATCCGGAGCCTGATGGACAAAGGAGAAACAGCCGCCCTCATCCTCCTGGACCTATCAGCAGCCTTTGACACGGTCTGCCACCGCACCCTATCAGCACGCCTCCATGACGCTGGTATCCAAGAGAAGGCCCTGGCCTGGACCACATCCTTCCTCTCCGGCAGAACCCAGAGCGTCCGCCTCCCACCCTTCTGCTCCAAAACCACCGAGATCATCTGCGGCGTCCCACAGGGATCCTCCCTCAGCCCGACACTGTTCAATATCTACATGGCCCCCCTCGCCCATGTCGCACGACAACACAACCTCAACATCATCTCCTACGCCGACGACACCCAGCTGATCATATCCCTCACCGAAGATCCCCACACCACCAAAGCTAACCTCCACCGAGGAATGAAGGCCGTAGCCGACTGGATGAAGGACAGCAGACTGAAGCTGAACTCAGACAAGACGGAGGTCCTCATTCTCGGACCCACCCCATCAGCCTGGGACGACTCTTGGTGGCCCACGTCACTAGGCACAGCCCCGGAACCCACGGACCACGCACGCAACCTGGGGGTCATCCTTGACTCCACTCTCTCCATGACCAGGCAAGTCAACGCCGTCTCCGCGTCCTGCTTCAACACCCTCTGTATGCTCCACAGGATCTTCAAATGGATCCCCCTCGACACGAGAAAAAACGTTACCCAGGCCCTCATCACCAACAGACTCGACTACGGGAACGCCCTCTACTCAGGAATTACAAACAAGCTCCTGAGACGACTCCAACGCATCCAGAACGCCTCAGCCCGACTCATCCTCGATGTCCCCTGCCGCAGCCACATCACACTCCACCTGAGAGGCCTGCACTGGCTCCCCGTCAACAAAAGGATCACCTTCAAGCTCCTGATCCACGCACACAAAGCACTGCACAACACCGGACCCACCTACCTCAACAACTGACTTAGCTTCCACACCCCCACCCGAAGCCTCCGCTCAGCCAACCTCACCCTCGCCACAGTCCCCCACATCTGAAAAACCACCGCCGGCGGCAGATCCTTCTCCTACCTCGCCGCCAAGACCTGGAACACTCTCCCCACCATCCTACGACAGACCCAGGACCTGCTGGCCTTCAGAAGACTCCTCAAGTCCTGGCTCTTCGACCAGTAGCACCCCCCCTCCCCAGCGCCTTGAGACCCTCGCGGGTATGTAGCGCGCTTTACAAATGCAGTGATTGATGATTGATTGATTGATCCCCCACTGCACCATCTCCTCATGAAGCCAGATCGCCAGAGGCTCCACCGCCAGAGCAAACAGAAGAGGCGAGAGAGGGCATCCCTGTCGTGTACCCCTACCTATCTCCCAGCTAGTCGAGGTCTCTCCCCCCACACGTACTCGAGCTGTTGGGGCAGTGTACAGTAGTCGAACCCAGGCGCAAAAGCTGGACCCAAAGCCTATGCCCCACAATACCTCCAATAAATATTCCCACTCCACTGTATCAAACGCTTTCTCCAAGTCGAGAAACACCAGCGCCAATTCTGACTCCATTCCCCTAGTATCATATAGGACATGCACCAAGCGACGTAGGTTATGGGATGTACTACGACCCGGCATGAACCTGCATTGGTCTTCGTGCACAAACCCGGAATCACTCCTCGGAGCTGAGTGCCCAAGATCTTGCAGACTATTTTGACATCACTGTTTAACATAGTTAACGGTCGATACGAGGAGGGATCAGCAGCATCCCTCCCGGCTTGAGCAACAAACACACTATAACTTGACGCATGGTGTCAGTTAACTTACCACGCCCTGCGCCTCCTCAAAAACATCCAGTAATCTCTCCCGTAGTGTGGAGGAAAAAGCCTGATACAGCTTCACAGGAAAGCCATCACTACCAGGGGATTTGGATTTTGCTATTGCCATCATTGCCTCTCCCACCTCCTCCACAGTGATCGGGAGTTCTAGAGCATCTCTACTCTCCGGGTCCAACCTCGGCCACCACATCTGCCGCAGAAACTGCCCCACACCACCTTCCTGCCAGCCCTAGATACCCTTTGAAAGTTGGGATGCCAATTCCCGTAGAATGTTCATACGCCCCGTAAGGAGTACACCCTCCGTGTTCCTAATTCATAGTATCGCCAGAGCCTCCACTTCCCATTTCAGGATCCATGCTAAGAGTTTACCTAATTTATTGCCTTGTTGATGCAGCCGCTGCCCATATCCTCTCAATGTTGTTCTACTTAGTGTGCCCCAACATGCATTAACCTCCTTGTGTAACCTGAGCTCCTCCCGCTAAATCGTGCTTGCTTCGGGCAGCTGCCGCTGTACCTCCCCCAATTTCACCTCTAGGGCCGTAAGATGCTGCTCTAACTGTCTGCGCACCCCTCCCACCATACTTATGCACTCTCCCGAACGACTGCCTTCATAGCCTCCCATCCCAATCCACGAGACGCAGTTGTGTTCCAATTTAAGTCCAGATATTGTTTTGTGGTAGCACCTACTCTTTCCCGACATCCCTGATCAGTCAACAAATCCACAGGCATACGCCAATCTCGAGCTGTGCGGGCGGCTGTCCCTCCCCATTGCAATTGCAGCCGAACTGTTGCATGATCTGACAGAAACCGACCCAAATGAGTAACATCCAGGACCTGCGAGCTGTCGAGACCACCCAACAGAAACCTGTCCAGTCGAGAATAAGCATCATGTGTTCTGGAGCCACAAGTATATTCCTTACCGTCAGGGTGCCGTTCCCTCCAACCGTCCCAGAGACTCAAGTGTGCCATCACATCTCCAAGATATTTTACCATCAGTGGTTTGGTTCCCAACTTTTGCGGGAGGTGATCCAACTCCCCATTTAACATACAATTATAGTCCCCTCCCAGACCAAGGGCTTATCCACGCTGTCCCCCAAGATCTCAGGTATTCTGGAGTAGAAGGAGGAATCATCCATGTTAGGAGCATATATGTTAAGGATCAAAATGGGTAGACCATCCAACATGCCCTCCACCAGGACATAGCGACCCTCCACATCCACCTCACTGTATACATGGGTAAAGGGAACCCCGGGGGCCACCCAGACAGACACCCCACATGCATAGGAAAAAAAGGAGGATGAAAACATCTGTCCCAGCCACTCCTTAGCCATTTTATGAGCTTCTTTGTCCGTCATGTGAGTCTCCTGAAGACAAGCAATATGAACCTTGTGCCTACGGAGGAATGAGTGCACCCTATAGCATTTTGTATAACTTTTCAAGCCCCTGACATTCCAAGTCAGCATATTAATAAGACAACCCATGGCAATACAAGATGGTACCTCCACCCAGAGGATGCAGCCCACTGTGCGTTACCCCCCACGATGAGACAAAAGAATGACAGCTTGCACACCCCGCTCCAATACCCGCACTGTGGAATGAACTGTAAACATGAACAAAACTCCCACCACCCCCAACCCCACCCCAGAAATACAGTAAAACAACCAAAACAGACCATACTGTAAGTCTAGTCGGTAAATGCTGCCAGGACTGCAGCTTAAACCCCAACTGACCATAACAAATGGCCTACCACAACTGTGGAGTGACCACCCCCCGGCATCAGATCACAAACGTCCCCAGACCCCCCCCGGACCTGAGATCCAAAGTGCCAATAGCACCCCGGAGGACCAGTCCCTGTCCAGTCCTGCATAACCTCTTCAGGACTGACAACAAGCAGCACCACAGCAAGAATAACAGTCAGGTCCTCTCGTCATCCCCACCCGCTTCCAAGTCCCACTCCAAAGCTGTACTCCCAACCGAATCAGCAGGCACCACTGCCATTGTTCCATCTCGCTGTATCTCAACCCTGTGACAGGATTCCGCCAGCCGCCCAGTACCATGTGATCTCCAGTCTGGAATTTCCGATCCAGAGGCCCATTGGGCGACGCCTCCAGATCCCTCCGGTCTACTGGGAGCCACCATGTCCCACATCTCCAACCATCACCACACCTCCTCTGGGTGCTCGAAAAAGTGTGATTTCCCGCCCGACAAGACCTTCAAACGTGCCGGATACAGGAGCATGTATCTGATGTTCATGGCTCGGAGCTTCACCTTCACCTCCATGAACCCTTTACAAGAGACCTGCACCTTATTGGTGTAATCAGGATAGATAGAGATCTTGTAGTTCTCGTATAATGCCTTCTCCGACTCCCCTGCAGTGCATAGAATACAGTCCCGGTCCTTGTAATTAAGCAAGAGGGCAATAATGGCCCTAGGCGGCGCACCAGGGTGAGGATGCACGACAAGGGGCCTATGGGCACACTCCACCACAAACACTCTAGATAGCCCAGTTGGCTGCAGCACATCTTTGATCCAGTTCTCAACAAAGGATTCTGTGGCAGACCCCTCCGCACGCTCCGAAAGCCCAGCAACTTGACATTGTTCAGCCGGGACCTCCCTTCCGCGTCCTCCAGCTGCGCCTCCAGATGTCCCACCGTGGAGGTGGCCTGCGCCATTTGCTTTCGCAGCGTCCCCACCTCTGACTGTAGCTCCCAATGGAACCCCCCACCACCTTCACCTTGTTGGAAACCTTCCGAAGGTCCGCTCTCAGCAGATAGACCTCCACTGCCACTGTCTCTATTTTACCCTCCAGTGCCACCCGGGAGCCCTGAATGGCCGCAAGTAGCTCCACTCGCAATGGCTCTCCAGCATTCAGCGGTGTACATGCTGCATCTCCACTCACCTCCAATCTCGCTGTTTGCTGCAGGAGAACCACAGAGGCTGTTCTATATTGTTGCCCTGTGATGTGTCCGTCCGTTTGTGATGCCCCATGTTGCTCCACGCAAGGTTTAAATGTAACTGGCAGCCTCCCACAGAGTCCTGACAAAAAAGCACCACAAAAACAGTATCCGCAGCACTCCACTCCTTTAAAGTTCACTGTCCAGCCAAGCAAGAAGATCAGATGGCAAACAGTAAACACTCACCAACAAGGTCAGTATATGGTCAATAGCACAGTGGAAGCCAAGATTGATTGATTGATTGCTACCACACAGCGAAGTGGACAACAACTAGACATTTAATTAAATATACTCACACCAACGATGTATTTCAAGTACACATTTGTTCCAGAGGATACATTACATCATCAGCATTTGACAAACCAAACATGGTCCATGATGTTGGCAAAGTATGTAAAGTAAATGGCTCAAGTGCAGCAGAAGTGAAAACCTTGATTGTGGTCTGAATGGAAATCTATCTAATAGGTCAAAATGCAGATTTTCCACAGCCCAGTGGGCAGAAAATCTGAAATTTATTACAGACACGGAGGCTAAGATTATGAGAATCTCCTTTTATTGCCCACTCACAGCAGCAATAATTGAAAGAACACGGCGCTTTAAAACATTCTAATAAACTATAAAGTTCAGTGCCACGTAGGCATCTTCTTTCTTCAAAGCTGAGAACAAGATAAACTTGAAATATAGAAGAGCATAATTCTAAATCCAAGGTTTCTAGCTCTGCCACTTCCAAAATCTATCTTTAAAAGCTTCCTTCTGTTGAAAGAAAACTCAATGTAATACATTAGAGAGGGATCATATAGAGGTGGGATAATCTTAGCCTTAGTGTCCTTAATACAATCCAGATTTTCTACCCACCAGGCTGTGGAAAATCTACATTTTATGGCAAGGCTAACATTATGCAAGTTTAAAGAGCAGACAATACATTATCAATTGCATATGCAACAGATTTAAAACAATTTGCGATCATGTTTTTATTCTACCCATCTGCAGCTCTTTAAATATCCTGCAAACCTCCTCCAATAACAAAAGCTTTTGATGCAGATGCACCTCTAAAAGAGTAAGCACCAAATATAGATACAACCACGCCTGCTTCTCTCATCACCTCCTTTACCCATCTTGCCAAAGTTGGAGGTGAAACAGCCTAATGAGGCTGTCTGTAAGAAACTAGCAATTGAGCAACATTAATTCTCAAACTCGCCGTTCTCTTTTCGCATTCTCTCACACAATTAACCAGCCACAGTTTCTCGTTTGACTCAAAATATGGATAGAAAATAGTTTGCAATCATGTTTTGGGTCTCCTTTTAATGTAGAAAAAAACTCAATCAGGTTGGTAAGGCCCTAAATGTAACATCCAGAGCTCTTTCACTGAGGTCCATGTGAAGGACACTAAGCAAAGTAAAAGTGTTAATTTATAAGAGATCTGTTTCAATGCCAAAGTGGTGTTATCACCCCACTTTGTTACAACTTGTAAACCCTGTTTAACATCCCACGAGAAAGTATATTTTGCTTCAGGAGGTTTCAAAACTCCCATACTGTGCATAACTTTTTTAGTAAGTAAATCCTGGCTGACAGAGATACCATATAGTAAACAATGCCCAGCTGAAATAGCTGATCCGTACACATTCACTGTTCTATAGGAAATGTCAAATCCAATAATGCAGTCAAGTAATTTACTACATGAACTACCTCTGCTAAAACGGGATCGTAATCCCTTCATAAACACCAGCAAACCCACTTTTGCCATTCCAACCTATGTGCCTTTCTAATTCCTGAAGCCCAAGATTCTGATGTGAGTCTAACAGCCTCTGCCAAAAGACCTGGCATTTCCCATTGTCTCCTGAAATCTTCCAAGACCCTGTTCTACCAAGTTGTGGTATTCCCCTACTCGCCCTAGGATTATTTCCCTGAAAGTTGAAATAAGGACAGGTAAATCTATGGACATTTCCATCATGATTGGAAACAATGCTTTAAACCAGGGTGACCACTACCACTAGTGTCTCCTTGCACCCGTGTACTTGCAGAAGAAGTCTCAGCAACATTGCAAATGAAGGAAACACATAAGGTGTTAGACCCCTCCAGTCTTGTAGGAAGGCATCCACTCATCATAAGTCTGGGCCTGGTTTTCAACCGAAAAAGCCTCTCTCATTGAGTGTTCAAACTGTCAGCAAAAAGGTCTAAGCCAAAAGGACCCCATTTTTTATGATTTCCTAGAAAAAAACCTCCGTTCAGTCTCCAATTGCTGACGTCTTTGATAGACCATGGAAATCCTCCGCCATGACTGAGATTTCATTCCTCAAACAATATTCCCAAAACCTTTCACCAAATCTGCCAGACCTTTTGAACGAGGGCCACCCATCTTGTTGCCGTAGCTTACTGCTGAGACATTGTCCATTTGGAGCATCACAAAACAATTCATCATACCCTGTGTAAAAGAGTGAACACCGAAAGAACCCACTAACAATTCTTTGCAGTTGAAATGCAACTTCTTCTCTGACTCGTCCAATATCCATCAGTGGGCAGATCTCCGAATCTCTCACCCCACCCTTCCTAGCTTGCATCCAATTCTACCACAATCTCTGGGACTTCCCCGAAAAAAGCCCTGCCATTCCATGCTTCTGCATTCCTCAGCCACAACTGTATTTCCTTCCTGGACTCCCGATCCAAAGAAATTATCTGAGTGTAAGCCTTGCTTATTCGCAAACTTCTAATTTAGGTTGCGATAATTGAGTGGCCTGGGAAAAATTGCTTGGGTTGGACATGATAACAGACCTAAATTCTTGCTAGGACCCTCAAAGGCATTGTTTTCATCCCTAAAGACTTACTCAAATCCTTACACAACCTCTTTAACTTTTCCTTTGGAAGTTTCAACTCTGCTTGAACTGCTTTTATAAGAAAGCCTAAGAACAGAGTTTCCTGACTTGGCATTAAGGAACATTTCTTCCTGTTTATCACAAAACACAGGAATTCTAGCAAATCCCTTGTCATCTCTGTGTGGTCTAACACTACTTATTTTTCTTGACCCATTATAAGGATATCTTCCAGGTAAATAATGAATCTTATGCCTCTCGTCCATAGCCAAGCTGCTACAAGGCGAAGTACTTTTGTAAAGCGCCAAGGTGCTAATGATAGGCCAAAGGGAAGACTGTTGAACTGCCATAAATTCCCTATCTATTAGAATGAGAGGAACTTCCCGTGAGGTTCTCAAATTGGTATTGTTAATTAAGCATCCTTGAAATCTAACCTTGTAAACCAATCTCCTTTCCTTAACACATATCTTAGCAGGTAGCTCCCCTCCATTTTGGAGTGGGGATATACCACTCACTTGTTCAGATCCTTTACATTTATTACTGGTCGCCTACCTTTGTCTTTTTTCTCAACCAGAACCATGTTGCTGATAAAACCTATTATACCATTCTTGACCTCCTCTATAGCGCCCTTTGGAAACAAATCTTCACCTCTTGGGCAACCATCTCCATGACCTTCACTGAAAAAAGTATTGCTGAAGGCTTTCTTGTTTAAATAGGAGAACCTAGAAACTCGAGTTTGAACCCCTTGACAGTATCTAGAACCCAGTGATCTTGAGTCACCAGCGTCCAGTTCCCACTAAATTGAGCCACGATGCCACAAACTTTTACCTGAAAGGTCTGTTGAGAATCTTAACTGACGACACTCCTCTCTGCCTCCTATCTCCTCTGGGGGATCTGCCACTGCCACAATACATCTGTCTTTGAGGGTAAAATCCTTGCTAGGATTTGAGGTTAGACTGAGCAAATTTTGCTCCATGTGCCAACAAGGGTCTTTCAAAAATCTGTCCTCAGAAGTGGAACTGACCTCTTGTTTTCCCATCCCTACCAAAAGCCCTATCAGCAAAAACTTTTTAAATAATTTTTGGGCTTTCTAAATAGAATTAAACATCCCAACATATTTAGCCATATCTCTGATTCTTCACCAAATGGACCCCCTTCCTTATTTGATACTTCAATTAAGTTTGGATTGATTTTGAGTAAAATGCTCTTTATCCTTTCGTTTGGGAGGGCTGTATTAGCATTGCCCATTAGGCAAATAGCTCTTTGCACCCATTGACTCAGTTCCTTAGAATCAAAAAAAATTATTTTCTGTGATTCTTTCTGCTTTTAGTAATGAAAGTGACAACATTTGGATCTAATTCTTGGAGTCATGGTGACTTTATCAGAGAGAGATGGATGTGGACATTAAGATCTCTTGCAAGACCTAACATCCTTTCGCATTTCTCTTCTCAGCCAGAAGGAGATGTATGCAGCCACTGGCTGAGATGGACTCCATTCTGAGGAAAGGGGGTGCTTGAGCAAAAGAGAGTCAAACATTTAACCTCCCAAGGGGTCAACTATACCCATTTTTTACCCCTGGGCCTTACCTGCCTCCTCTTGTGTACCTCAGTCTTTAACTTCAATCACTTTGTCAACGGAATCAAAATCTGAAGAGTATTACAGGTCAGTTTTCTGATCTGAGGCCCGATTGCTATCTAATGATACTGGAACACTCGGGCCTTCATTTCGCCGATCCACAGTGCCTGAAGCACAACTCAGAGTATTATCGATTCCATTTAAGACTTTGTTCTATAATCTTAGCTTTTTTACCTTTTGTATGAAGTTCAGCCTCTGAGGTTCCCTACCTTTGAACCTTATCCATCCAGCCTGAGTATCCTGCTGGTTCAGAATGTCTTTCTTTAGCATTAGGGATCTTCACATATTTCTGTTTTTTAATTAGCTCTTCAAATCTACTGTCAATGAAGTCAGATAATGACCCCATCAACCTATCTCCTGCTCTGCCTAGTACTTATTCAACTTTTCCCTCTAATCTATCTTCAGAATGTTCTGTCATTATAGATTATATAACTTCTCTTAAAATAGAATATCTTTCTTCCTAAACTAGTGCCTTGAAGAATTCAGATCAGAAGATCACTATAGGTGAAGAGAAAAAATAGCCCATTCTCAAGACAGAAAAAGCAGTTGGTATCCAACAGATTACAACTGCCCAAAAAAATCACCAGGTGTAAAGGTTACCCAACCAATACAAAGGCTGCAAGCAGTACAAAAAGCCTGGGGAATCCCAATCTCCAAATATGGCAGCCAAGAAGTGTGTGCTCTTCAAAAGTGCGACCTGCCTTCTGCTGTGGGATAATTTATCCAAAGCAGATCACTGTGCGGCTTGGGCAGGGCACGGAAAAGCAGAAGACGAGGAAGCATGTCCTTCGTGCAATGACTCATGAAAACTGCATGAATGGATGCAGACACACGGACGCTCGGGAAGGTGAGAGCGAGCGTGCCTTTCTTGATGATTAAATCACAAAAAGTCGAGGATGAGATCACTCCAAAGGAGAAAGCACATCCTCTGTCAAAGCTCCCGCAAAGAAGAGTCGAGAAGACAGTCACTCAGAAAGAGAAAGCGCATCCTGGGGAGAAATACTAGGAATCAAAGATGAAAGTGCTGGAAAGCACTATTAAGGAACACAAACAATAGTTAAAAACAAGCCCTCAACCTCAGATAAATACAAACGCAGACAACAAAGGCTTGTCAGCAAGCATCACCAACGAGAAGGTACTTATCTTGTGAGCAGCAGCAACAAAAGAAAGGGGATAGCTGTGTGGCGCTGAACTTTATAGTTTATTAGAATGTTTTACAGTTCCATATTCTTTCAATTGTTGCTGCTGTGAGCTGGCAATAAAATGTGATTTACATAATGTTGGCCTCCATGTCATGCCATAAAATCAAGACAACAGCTTTTCTAGGTATGAATAGTGTCATATCCTTGAAAGAAAAGCATGAGCTTACACACCAGGAGACAGGTGTATGTCCTCCGCTTCGCCCCCCAGCTGAGCCAGCAGATGAAAAATAAAACAATAGCTTGCTGTGTTCAGGGAGGGGTGGGGCTGGGCCATGGAAGGTGGGAGTGAAGTGCTCTAAGTGTGCATGTGTGTTTAACCGGCCGTCTTAGGCTGGCCAAATACACATGTGCACTTAGGTTTCTCCAACCCGGCTGTGTACACAGCCAGACTGGAGAAACAGCACAGACCCAGACGAAGAGGAGCGAAGGGCGAGGAAGCAGGAGGCGGCAGGAGGCGGTGGCAAGGAGGAGAATGGTGAGCGTTTTTTCTTTTTTTTTTGTTACCCCGTCCCTGTTGTCGCCCCTGTACCCTCCTTGCCTCCCCCCAACTTGACATTTGTAGTGGCGGCCGCTGCCAGGGGACTCATTTTTAGGTACCGGTTCATTTTTTTCATCATCAGAATTTGACCCATAAGAGAGGAGAGAAAAGCATAAAATCCAGACAGGAGGAAGATGAGAATAGGAAAGCAGTGAAATAGAGAGGAAGCAGAGATGAAAACATCGGCAAGAATAAGACAAAGGGAGAGGAAGTACAAGGAGGTCTAAGCACGCAAGGTGGAATGAAACCTAGGTACTCTAGGGCCCGTATTTATACATTTTTTACGCCGCATTTGCGTCGTTTTTTGACGCAAAAACGGCGCAAACTTGCAAAATACCATTGGGCCATATTTATACTTTTTGACGCAAAACTGCGCTAACGCAGTTTTGCGCCAAAAAAATTCGCGCCGGCTAACGCCAGGAGACAGGTGTATGTTCTCCGCTTCGCCCCCCAGCTGAGCCAGCAGATGAAAAATAAAACAATAGCTTGCTGTGTTCAGGGAGGGGTGGGGCTGGGCCACGGAAGGTGGGAGTGAAGTGCACTAAGTGTGCATGTGTGTTTAACCGGTCGTCTTAGGCTGGCCAAATACACATGTGCACTTAGGTTTCTCCAACCCGGCTGTGTACACAGCCAGACTGGAGAAACAGCACAGACCCAGACGAAGAGGAGCGAAGGGCGAGGAAGCAGGAGGCGGCAGGAGGCGGTGGCAAGGAGGAGAATGGTGAGCGTTTTTTCTTTTTTTTTTGTTACCCCGTCCCTGTTGTCGCCCCTGTACCCTCCTTGCCTCCCCCCAACTTGACATTTGTAGTGGCGGCCGCTGCCAGGGGACTCATTTTTAGGTACCGGTTCATTTTTTTCATCATCAGAATTTGACCCATGAGAGAGGAGAGAAAAGCATAAAATCCAGACAGGAGGAAGATGAGAATAGGAAAGCAGTGAAATAGAGAGGAAGCAGAGATGAAAACATCGGCAAGAATAAGACAAAGGGAGAGGAAGTACAAGGAGGTCTAAGCACGCAAGGTGGAATGAAACCTAGGTACTCTAGGGCCCGTATTTATACATTTTTTACGCCGCATTTGCGTCGTTTTTTGACGCAAAAACGGCGCAAACTTGCAAAATACCATTGGACCATATTTATACTTTTTGACGCAAAACTGCGCTAACGCAGTTTTGCGGCAAAAAAATTAGCGCCGGCTAACGCCATTCTGAAGCACCATGCTGGCGCCGTATTTATTCAATGACGTTAGCCGGCGTTAGCCGCCGGCGCTGTCTGGTGTGCGTTAAAAAAAACGACGTACAGCAGGCAGCGCCGGCGTAGGGGGAAAATGGCTGATGGGCGTCCACAAATGGTGCAAGTCAGGCTGAGGCAAAAAAATCGCCACAACCCGATTTGCGCCATTTTTTTACGACGCCCATCCCCCATTGAAATGACTCCTGTCTTAGCAAAGACAGGAGTCATGCCCCATTGCCCAATGGCCATGCCCAGGGGACTTCTGTCCCCTGGGCATGGTCATTGGGCATAGTGGCATGTAGGGGGGCACAAATCAGGCCCCCCTATGCCACAATTTTTTTTTACAAAAAATACTTACCTTGACTTACCTTAATGTCCCTGGGGTGGGTCCCTCCATCCTTGGGTGTCCTCCTGGAGTGGGCAAGGGTGGCAGGGGGTGTCCCTGGGGGCAGGGGAGGGCACCTCTGGGCTCATTCTGAGCCCACAGGTCCCTTAACGCCTGCCCTGACCCAGGCGCTAAAATCCGGCGCTAATGCGGGTTTTTTAGACCCGCCCACTCCCGGGTGTCATTTTTGCCCGGGAGTATAAATACGACGCATATGCATCGGAGTAATTTTTTAAGATGGGAACGCCTACCTTGCATATCATTAACGCAAGGAAGGTGTTCACGCAAAAAAATGACGCTAACTCCATGAACTTTGGCGCTAGACGCGTCTAACGCCAAAGTATAAATATGGAGTTAGTTTTGCGTCGAATTTGCGTCGAAAAAAACGACGCAAATTCGGCGCAAACGGAGTATAAATATGCCCCCATTGTGGCCCATATTTATACTTTTTGACGCTAAACTGCGCTAACGCAGTTTAGCGTCAAAAAATTTAGCGCCGTCTAACGCCATTCTGAAGCGCCATGCGGGCGCCGTATTTATGGAATGGCGTTAGCCGGCGCAAGCAGACCGGCGCTGCCTGGTTTGCGTGGAAAAAAACCACGTACACCAGACAGCGCCGGCGTAGGGGGAAAATGGCGTATGGGCGTCTTAAAATGGGGCAAGTCAGGTTACGTCGAAAAAATCGTCGTAACCCGACTTGCGCCATTTTTTTTCGACGCCCATCCCCCATCAACATGACTCCTATCATTGTAAAGATAGGAGTCATGCCCCCTTGCCCAATGGCCATGCCCAGGGGACTTATGTCCCCTGGGCATGGTCATTGGGCATAGTGGCATGTAGGGGGGCACAAATCAGGCCCCCCTATGCCACAAAAAATAAAAAAATAAAAACTTACCTGAACTTACCTTAATGTCCATGGGATGGGTCCCTCCGTCCTTGGGTGTCCTCCTGGGGTGGGCAAGGGTGGCAGGGGGGGTCCCTGGGGGCAGGGGAGGGCACTCTGGGCTCATTTTGAGCCCACTTGTCCCTTAACGCCATCCCTGACCCAGGCGTTAAAAAGCGGCGCAAATGCGCCGTTTTTGGCCACGCCCACTCCCGGGCGTCTCTTTTGCCCGGGAGTATAAATACCACGTAAAGGCCTGGGAGTCATTTTTTAAGACGGGAACGCCTCCCTTGCATATCATTAACGCAAGGAAGGGGTTCACGCTAAAAAATGACGCACACTCCGGGCACTTTGGCGCCCGAAGCGTCTAACGCCATAGTATAAATATGGCGTTAGTTGGCGTTAGTTTAGCGTCGGATTTGCGTTGAAAAAAACGACGCAAATTCGGCGCAACCAGAGTATAAATACGGCCCTGTATTTTGTAGGTTTGCGCCGTTTTGCGTCAAAAAGCGGCGCAAATACGGCGCTAAAAAAAGTATAAATACGGGCCTAGGTGTCTGGGCCCTGCAGTTATTATTTTTATTATGTATTTATTTATACATAAAGCACTGTACATACATATACGTACAAACACACATCCTTAGCACGAGTGAAGTATTTTGTCAAAAAACACAACTTTGCTGATCTGCACTGTAACAATTATTTCCTTTTCCGAGCTGCTAGTATTCTTGCCTTTCCTGCATACAAAATGGTTTAGCGATTGCTAATTAAAATGCTATCATATTATCTTTGACCAGTCCTCGGGAAAACATACAGAATGTCATTGAAGAGTGCAAGCATGCAATCTTGCAGAATTAAAGAGCCTGAGAATTATTTGAGCTTTTTAAATGTGCTTTGAAGGAATTGGGTTAGCAAATGAGGCAATCACCCGGAACTCCTCATTTCTTCGGTTTCTTAATTAGAAAGAAAATGTTTTCGGAAAAGCAAAGATTACATTTGTCGTGATTGTGGGAAACAGAAAGGTGAATGTGTGTGTCTGTGTCTATGTGCGCATAAGGGTATATATACAATGTGAAAGCAGTTTGTGTGCGTGTATGTGTGCACATTTGGAATGTACATATACTTTAAAAAAATATGCGTGTTAATAATTAAACGGAGCTCGGAAAACGATTTAACTGTTAACAAGGTCGCAGTTTAAAGATAAAGAGAGGTTAATTCACATTATGTTTCCAGGCGAAAAATACCCCTGACATAAAATGGAGCTGCAACCTTTAACCGAACTCATGTGTGGGACATTACTACCTTACATTTACGTCTGTGCCATATGTAACTTTGTCACGTGGAAAGGCAAACATTGCATTTGTCCTGTTGGAAGCAGGAAGGTGCATGTGTATGTCTGTGTGTACATATGCTTCTTGGTTTATAAATGCAGTTGCGGCTGATGACAGGGCAAAGAGTCGGGGGGAAATAAAAACAAAAATAAAAAACTATTTAAAAAAAAAAAACACATACCTTAATTGTACCCCCGCACTGCCGCTCTCAAGGCACAGGCTCCCAGCCTGCCCTGCGGCCAATTATGACGCTGCTCAGAGCAGCGTTATGATTTGCTGGAGTGCCCTGGCTGGGTGCTCCAAGGCAGGCTGGGAGTCTGGGCTTGCTCTCTTCAACCCGGCAACACAGCAACACAGTGCCGGGTTGGAGAGAGCCCTGTGCACAAGTGTGTTTGGTCGGCCCATGATGGCTGGCCAAACATATATGCGCAGTGAAGGGGGTGCTCCGTGCACTCCCCTCAGTGCTAGCCACCCCAGGGCCCGCCCCTTTAAAAATAAAATGATAATTGTTTACTATCATTTTATTTTTAAAGATTTGCAGCTGCTGTTTGCTGAAGGACGACGCTCTTCCGCCTCACTGGAGGAGCCCCCCTTGTTCAAATGTGCAAGCATTTTGTGTGCATGTAAGTTTGGAATGTACATAAACTGTTAAAAATATTCTATGAAATCTCCAGAGGACGGATACTGTTAGCAAGGTCACAATTTATAAAGTGGTTGCTTTACATTTTGTTTCCAGTTGAACAATGTCCGGGGCATAAAATCATTCTACAATGTTTAACCAAATTATTTTGTGAGCCGTGACTCACAATCATTTACATCTGCGCCATATATAAATTTGGTATGCAGTGGAGTATATTAAAACATACTCTGCCCAAAGGCAAGGCCACAAGACCCAAGCAAGTCATTCTCTACTTTATCCCATTAAATACAAAGGTGCACAACAAAAGTGGAGGAAGTGCTATCTTGCTGGGAATTTATTACACAAACATATTGTTTCTATTTGCCCCAGTTTAATTCCTAAGTTATGTGAAACTTGAATAGGAGCAACCGGCAATCAGAGTAAATAGCATAATGATTCCTTATGTTTTTGGAGTCTACAAACCTCTGTGTGGACTTGACTCCTTTATTTTTGAAAAAACTAATTCACATTGTCTCTTAATAGCTTTTTTCAATGTTCTCATTTTGCATATAGAAATGAGATTATTTTCCAACTCACACTCTTCTTCCCCTTTTTCTGCCCACTCACATTTTGAGGACTTGTAGAGTAAGTTTGATACATTTTCTGGACTTCTTTCCAGAACAATGACCGGAAATGGGGTTTCTAGAGTCTTTGGCATCAAAGACGTAGTCAATATGCCAACCTGCGACAAAACGCCTCGTTGACTGCAAACACCCAGCAACCCATGGAGCATTACTTGAGTGAGGTGAGTTCGAGGTAACAAGCAGTCCTGTGAGGTTTCACAGGGATAATCAGAGGGACCCGAAAAGCCTCTTTCATCATGAATGGGTGCAGCTATATCAGAAGGCATAATTATAAAAAAATATTCTAACATTTTAATGGTTTCATAAAGCTCCTTGACATCACTATCCCCATCCCTGCCTTGCTCTCAGTTAACAAAGCTAAACTTAGCACTTCTATTTAGAGGTCACACCTGCATACCTTTATTAGCAATAGAACCAAAGCTCAGCAAAGACAGCTATGGCTGTCCTTGTCTGCAACTGTGAGATGGCAGATAAACAGTGTGAAGGCTGGGTGTGCTTCCCTTGCAGCCTTCAGCACGAAAGATGATTACGGCTCTGAATGACTCTCAGTTTTGAGGCCCTGGTTTAATTTCCTCTCTAACTCATAACACTCTCTTCTAGGTTATATATTCTGTCTGAACATGGTATAACAATTCAAAATAAACAATTAGTAGTAGGCTGCTCTAACCCTTCAGTTACATACATTCTATTAATCCTTGTTTACTGTTTAGGAAAATAAGTAGGAAGTTGTGATATTAATTTCCATGAAGCCTTGTTAATGTTTTGGAACTAATCACTGGAATAGGAATTTAAACTGTAGAGAAAAACAGAAAATATTCAAGGAGCCTGAATTATCATTTTTCAATGAATAAAGACACATATAAATATGAATATATAAATAAAATGTATACCTAAGTAAATAAGCATACATGATTTCAAAGGAGGATAGTAGAAAGAGAAAATAGATGGTGATTATAACAAGTCAATTATCTCAAGTGCAAGTCATGCATATCGCATCCATGTATCTTTTTATAATACCTAGTACATGGACACGTGTGAAGACATTGCAGATCAAAGCAGGCACTGTTTATGTACTCTTTCTCAACCCCGGATATATATGTGCTCATTGATGTCATACTTTTGAACATACACAAGTTTAATGTTGAAAACAGTGTGTCAAATATAATCAGTCTGAACAGCTAGATCTGCAGTCCTTGATGTATTTCTTCTTTGAGTACTGTGTGATTTCCCTTTGTAATTCAGTTTAGATGCCAGTGAATTGCATCACCAAATAGTTATAACTCAATTAATTCTTAACAGAATTAGATCCCTTGTAGCCACTTTTGTTGGAATGAAGATATGGTGGAGCTAATTTATATGATTACATCTCTTCCATCTGGCATTGCAACTTCTGATTGGGAAAAAAGCTTGTGTTACCAACATAAGATCCTTCCATCCTCAGCAACTACAGTCCCATCTCTCTACTGCTTTCCTGTGTTAAGATAACTGAAAGATTTGTGAGTGTTCAGTTGTCTTAGTATAATGCCAAGTCCTTTCTTATTGTTTCCCAGGCTAGACTCTGGTGTTACAATGGCCCAGAGGTAGCACTCCTTACATTGTGAAAGAACTGCAAATAGCTTTATACTAATGCAGTCCACTGCCTTAATACTACTGAGCCTTTGATACTATGTGTCATGATACTCTACAAAAACAAAAACAACAGAGGATGAGCAGAATGCTGAACAATGCAAACATTCACCCCCAGTCACAGATCTGGGTTTAATCCTTCATTTTTTGTCTCACCACACCACCCCAGTTTGGACCCCGCCATAAGCAAATTAGTCTTGACCATGCTCCCCATGGAAATAGTCCAGCCTGAGCTGCCATGCCAGGTCCTCCCAGGACCGTAAACAAGCATCCTGGGACTGGTTTTGGAGTATCACCCTTCATCAACCAGGCTAGCTTGATGCCATGGCATTGTCATCATTAGGCCCAGGTCTGGGCATATCTTTCCCCCTTAGGGCAACAAAAGCATAAAGAACAGATGATGCATGGAATGCTGAACAATGCAAACATTCACCCCAATCACAAATGTGGGTTTAATCCCTCGTTTTCTGGCTCACCACGCCACCCCAGTTCAGACCCAGCCATATCCAAATCAGTCTTGACTCTGCTCCCCAAGGGAACAGTCCAACCCAAACTGCCAGGCCAGGTTCTCCCTGGACCGAAAACAAGCATCCTGGGAACAGTTTTGGGGCATGACCCCTCATCAGCCAGGCTAGCTTGAATCCAGTGGCAAAGTGAGCACGGGACCACGTCTGGGCATGCCCTATCCACTTAAGGTAACAAAAGCAAAAAGAACAGATGATGGGCAGAATGCTGAACAATGCAAACATTCACCCCTAGTCACAGATCTGGGTTTAATCCATGCCACTTCAGTTTGGACCCAGCAATATGCAAATCAGTCTTGACCCTGTAGATAGAATGAACTAAGAAAATATTAAACATGCTTCTTGCTTTCACTGTTTTTTGCTTCTTGTCTAGCAAATGTTTTTCATTTTTATGCTTTGCCTACAGACCACTTCTATCTGTCTGTTGTTGAAGACCTGTCTTGGGCAATACCAGTGTTTACATTGGCCTTCGGCCAATTGTTTAATATTGGTTGGCCTTTCTTGTCAATCTCAGTGCTTCATCCTATTTAAAGGTTTCTCTTCCTCCCAGAGCATAAGCCACTTTACCATCCTGTTCATTGTAGGACGTATATCCTTCCACTGCTCACATCAGGGACCTGACACTTTTTATAGCACTTCATGGATGTGCATGTTTCTGCTTTCTCCCTCATGTGCTGCTTCTCTCCCATGCTGCAGTCGCCTCCTGACCTCTTGCCTTGATGCCCCCTCACCTATTTACCCTGCCCACTTTTCTTCCTCTGAACTTCTTGACCTCTTCTTCCCAACTCCATCCCCTCCCCCGACTCACTTTCCCCACTGTAGTCTGTCTTAACAAAAAAGCTTTTGTTTTTTCCCCAATTTTGTTTGATGGCCCAGCAACTACAACTTTCTTCTGTATCTCTGCTTATGTTTGCAAAGTTTTTATTTTTATTTACAATAAACAAGTATTGGCAAAGCCAATGGGTCTCTCCTATGTGATATCTATTGGCTTTGGAGGTGTTGATTGAAGTGGAGTGAACCAGTAGTAGTCTAAAGTCTTGTGATACATAGATTCAGTTATCCATCAACTCATCGTATTCCTCTTCCAAAATATCCCCTACCTTCACTCTGACTCACTCCTAACCTCTTTCACTTCTATGAACTCCCAAACGACTCTTTCCAAATTCTTCCTTCCTCTGTCCATCCTTTATCCTATTCATCCAGCTAACAGGCTCTCTGACTCATCCTAAATCTCTTTTATCACTACCAACTTTCAAATAATCCTTTCTAAACTCTTCCCTCCTCTGTCCATACTCTATCCTTTTCATCCAACAGTCTTGCATGTCTGTCACTCCCAATAACAATTTCCCCCTACTAATCTACCACTAATCCACCTTTGTGTTCCAGAGTAGAGTGCTACTCGCCTTGAAAGCACTTCAGCACCTCGTCAGGGATAGTAAGAGCTATATAAATACAATTACAATACAGCATATTACCTAACTCCAGCTGCCACCTCATCAATCATAAACTATGAGCTCAGCCGTTTTGCATTCTTGCTTGCCTCTTTGTTTCGCCTCTGTGCAATAGATGTGTTATGAATTTTAGCACCATTAAAACTAAAACATACTTAGTTTTTTTCACCTGCCGAGTCCTAACAAGCCCAGTCATTGCACATTTCATAATCTGTCACAAAACTTTAAAAAGCCATGCTTGAGATTGGAGCGGACAAATACTTGCTGAGTTTGCTAATGTTTAAGTTTTAATTCAGCTATATTACAAAAAGCAATTAAGAATTCACTTACCAAACTGAGAATCTGTGATTTTCCAAGTCATCCAAATAAGGCAAACTCTGTGCACAATCAAGTTCCTCTTCTTTTTTGATTTTGTTCCCCAGAATAAATTTTCCCAAAAAATGTGGATCAGTTGAATTACGTGGTTTGACCTGAAGGACCAATAAACAAACATACATATCATATGGTGCAAACTTGCCACTTAAGTTCCATTGCTCATTCAATAATGAAGTGTGGTTGGAGTGTTTGACTTCGGGAAGCAATGCATAATTCAAAAACAGTGTAATAGAAAAAATTTCAACATGTACCAATGAGTTTTGATCAAAATTAACTGAATGTTGTTTTTTTAATGGTTTTTAGTGGTTCACAATGAAAGAGATGACAGAGATACTACAGCTGTAAAAAGTGGAATTTGTCGGAAGTGCTGTTAAAAAAAGAAGAACACTCCAACCAACAAGTCGGGATGATAAAAATGTAAGAGAAATGTATAGCGTGAAACATTAGAATTTATGACAACTTTGGAAGGAGATTAACAACAGGTTCGATATTTGTAAAGGGGATTGCCACATAATGAGCAGTTGAAAAAAATATTAATGTGGTATTTTTTTCTCACAGGCATTGTTATATTCACTAATAAGACATATGACACACTGAAGAAGAGGTTTACTCCTTAAAATGCTTTAGTGTGTTTGAAAGAATAATGATAAGATTATCTGAATCAAACAACTCAAGAAGCTTTTTTGAAAATGAAATTGAATAGTCACTAAACAGAAATAAACGTTTTGAGTACTTATAAAGTAACACACTCACATGACTTATGCAGTTGGAAGTGATTCAATTCTGACATTGTATCCCTCCAGTTCCCATTACTGATCTCCTCAGGAAGTGACATTACTACATTTCCCAGAATCCTTGGTTTCCTGCCAAAGTCACCTTTAAAAGAAGAACCGAGACATGACGAATTCGAACCTCAGCATCTGTCTCCACAGGAAGTGACATTGCTGGATTCCTGGGCATCCATATCAACATGACGTGGCATCACTGTTTTCCAACCAAAACCATGTGTGAAAGAAAAAACAGACAATCGTACCTCAGTACCCATCAGCCTTTGCTACAGGAAATGACATCACTGCAGTTCGGAGCATCCATTTCTTTAGGAACAATATATCTTCTTGCTTCCTCCCTACTTCAGTCAAATCCACAGCAACTTACAAGGAAAGATCTCATAACAGCACCCACTGTACCTATCCTAATTATCACACAGATCTAGACCAAACAAACTCTAACACAGTATCCTCACAATAGATAGACCTAATCTCTTACACCTGCAACTAATCAGCAGAACACCTGAAACACAAGCTCCATTTCATGCTCATCAATGCATGCTTTGCAGAACCCCATGCTCCAGACCAACCAGCCCTTGTCAACTAACACAACATTGATGCAGTCTTCATCACCCAAATATGTCTCATAGAAACATATTTGTATGTCCAAGACTGTTCCTGTCACAAGCTACAGCATCAACTGTAAAGATCATGCTCAAAACAAGGGAGAAGGCCTTGCCTCATTCCTAAATCCATAAATGACTGTACCATATACAAAAGAAGAACTAGCAACTCTATGGAGCTCCTTACATGCAACAACCCACTCCCTGCGACTCAGTCCACCTGAATTTCTCAAAAGAGGCCAGATTCTCCAACTCCTGAAGAAACTAATTGTAGATGCTGATGACCTCACCAAGAACCAGCCGAACACCCATCCACTCTTTATTGACAAGATCATAAAAAACAGTCTACTCACAACATAAGGTCACCTGAATGCCAATTGCCTTCTACGTGATTATTAATCTGACTTCAGACCATGCTACAGAGGAGACGCAGCTACTTTACAAAACCTAAACAGGACCCAACAGACCTCTGATAAAATGGCCCCGCATCTTGATAGTGTTAGAACTCTCAACAGCCTTTAACACCATTGTCCACTCCACCCTCATCCACAGACTGAAGTCCTCAGTTGGATTCACTGTAAATATCCATCACTGGTTTTCCTCTTATCTGACATCAACACTTCATTCACAAGAGAATCTCCAGATCACAGAAAATTCATATCACCTGCATCATTACCCAAAGTTCTATCTTGTTCTCATCATTCTCAGCTACTACATGGAGTTCCTTGGGACTGTCCAAAGATCATAGATAATTACCCCAGAACTGCTCCCCACCCTTGTGTTCTGGCATCCGTGCTGAGAATCAGAGGGTCCAGAAGAGCAAAAGGAGTACCCTGCTCTAATGCTGGAGAATCTATCTACCAGCTCAGATGCACTTTGATCCTTGAATTGACAGGAATGAGTCTCTTGTAGTCTTCTGAAACTGGGGATCATCCCTGAAGAATATGAAGAACCACCAGCCCCAGATGAACGCAGGCCCAGGGAATGATGAATACCCCTGCCGCCTGGAAGAAAATCAAGGAACCAGGAAAGAAATCAACCAGGTAATCAAATTATGGTGGGATAGAGTACACAAAAAGGGGACAGAAACCATAAAATATTTAGGCCCATATTTATTCTTTTTTAACGCCGCATTTGCATCGTTTTTTTGACGCAAAATCGGCGCAAACTCACAAAATACAATTGTATTTTGTAAGTTTGTGCTACTCTTGCGTCAAAAAATGACGCAAATGCAGCGCAAAAAAGTATAAATATGGGCCTTACTATGTCTTCTTGAACTTAAAGCCATTCTATCATCAGGACTGACTTGCTTTTGTTGAGTAGAAAGCTGAAGTTCTCTAGTTCCCTGAAAACTGCTGTCATCTGCTGTATGAACATTGCATGATAAATGGACTGAATCAGAAGATCGTTGAGGTAAGGAGAAAGTTTTATCTTCTTCTTGTGAAAAAAGCCAGTACAGGAGCCAAGAATTTTGTAAATACTCGGGGAGCAGTTTTTATCCGAAAGGGGAGGAATCCCGTTTAAAAAAAAGGTGCATTAACCCTTAAGTCGCCATGCCAATATGCCCTTGAAATAGTGAGGAACACATATATGTATTCAAAATGGGGAAAAAAAAGCATGCAAATATTATCCTAACACAGGCAGATGGAAAGACTCCTAAGCAAATAGATTAATGCCCATCATTGCTGTTTCTTAATCGTTATCTCTTCCAGGCCATCACAATCAATGGGTTGACAAAAGAACTGGAAAACATCATGCCGAAAGTACATAATTCACGGCTTACCCCTTTATACTTTTGTTGGAAGAATGCCAAAACCACAGGCCACTGCACTGTGAACAATCCTTCCACCAAAAGTGCTGAGTTAGATTTCTCTGCTCATTTAAGGCCATTGGCCAGCTTCTCCTGCTTTGCAGGGAGCGCAGTGTCAGTGCATGAATACCGAATGCGGTAAGCGCTACACTATTACAATAATCTCCCACTCTGCATTGAGAGAATAAACCCATGAGGGGCCACACACCACGAAAGCCGACCCACTCTGGAGGGTGAATGTAATTGAATGGCAGAGTGGCAACAACTGCGCTGCACTACATCTTCCCGCTGTTAGACCCTCATAACAATCATGGGGCTTCTGAAGTGGCAGGAGGATCTCCCCGCTCTGCAGGGTAAAAATAAAAATTAAATGATTTATCAGTGCTCAGCTGATAGGAACTTTTGTGCACAATTATCAAAGGTATTGGTTGTGAATTTAGCTTCTGATGTTCCTTTGTCTCTCAGTGGAACCAACAACATATCATTTTAGATCTCAAATTGACTATCGATGGCCATTCTAGGACCAGCTAGAGCGACTGTATTGCAGGTAGCCAGAGGCTGGAAGGACATGAATTCTCCTGACTAAAGAAAGTTGCTGACATTCTGGCCATGGTTAATTTGTAAGTGATGACAGCCTCAGATGCAAGCAATCAGACAAAGAAAATGTGTTTTCTAAATATTATAAATAAGGTAACAATCCTATTGTGGGTTATACATATATATATATATATATATATATATATATATATATATATGTATATATATATATATATATATATATATATATATATATATATATATATATACATATATATATATATATATATATATATATAGGAATATTTACCATCATATCATGTCAATTTGGGTTACATTATAAGGGTATCTACTAAGTCAGGAAAAGAAGGACCAGATACTCTAGAAAATAGAGCCCAGTGACTCCAGAAGAGGGAGCAATTGAATACGGACATAAAGTGCCTCATATTTGAAATCAGGGTGCCAGTGAGATGATCTTGGCATTATCCTCAGGCCATTTAATATTTGCAAAAATGTGTATCAAAATCTTTATTATACATCTCTTGAATAGGAGGATCAAACAAAAAAGTGAATGTTAGTTTGAAACTTGCAAGCATGGCACTGTGTTCTTTTGAATGATTTCCTAATAGTATTTAAAATGGATTTGTGCCATTCTCTGTTCTGGGCCTTGGATGTGCTTTGTATTTTCACTTTTTGACCAGTATGCTTAACTGGAGGTTGAAAATGGGAGGTGGGACTTCAGTTTTTTGCAGCTGCTCTCTCTTTGTGAAGGATGAGGCTCACTCTGTCCTTGGCAGGGTTTGAGCTGGATGTCCCTACGTAACTGTGCTCTGTAACTACAACAAATTTCCTATCAACTTAGGAATTCCTGGTTTGTGCTTGAGTCCCCGGCTCTTTGAGCAGAGACATACTGGCCTACAGGGCAATCAGGCAGTGCCAAATGGGCTGATCTGAATGGTCAGTGTGTGGGCCAGTTTTTTTACTGTTTGTGACATCTTTTGTTATCTGCTGGGCCTGATTTTACTGTTGGTTCCCATGGTATTAAAACAAACATTGCCTGCAACAAGTCCAAATCCACAGTCTTCCATACCTTGCAAAACACATATACAGCATGTATTTAGAAGTTCGAAACTGCCCCAATGTGCACATATTGGCCACTTATTTAGCTATCTAATTAACTAATGGGGCCAGTTTTATTTTGATGCCCAGACCCATTATGTGTCCTGTGTACTTTGCCCAAGAAAGTAAATATTTTAGTTGCTCTTTCTTCAGTGCCCTGCGGGATTGTTTAAGCTCTTCTTCGTCACAGCCTTCCATTGTTTCTGCAAGTTTCCTTGTGTTTATAGCTCAGCTTGTAGTTCTTTTTCCTGGTTTCCAATAGTTTTCTTTCTCACCTTCAGCTTCAAAGTACTTGCTGGGTTCATAGCAACATTCTCAATTTCTAGCCTACCTCTTTCATAGTGTTCATCGGACTTCTGTGTACATTCTTCTGCACCCCTTTTTACCAAATATGCAGAGTCGAAGTCTCACAGTATTTTTTCTTTAATGTTAGCAGTGTAGGGATCCCAGGACATGTTTTTTGCTAATTTCAACCATTCTCAACAACACATCTCATCAGTTCTATATCTTATTAGTTTGCAGTACAAGTGACTACATCAGGCTTAAACGATTACCTTTGCGATCATTTCAAGCATGCCTGAATGAAGATTTTTGCATCACAAACCACATTTAAAAAAGACAGTCTCTGACTTGCTTACAGATGCACTTGCACTTTAATCAGTCTATTGAGAGACTTAGGTTTTAAGAGGATAGCGGTTTGCTTGGTGTGGGGTGGGAGAGCACGAGGGACATTAAAGGTACTTGATTTGATTGTATGAAGAGGAAACCCATGTCTAGAGACCAGGGCCCATATTACAGAAAGAGTGCATTTCTCTTCACCACAGCAAACCTTGAACGGGGTGTGCCACGCGCAGCCTGGGTCAATGTGCCCTATCGAAATGAATGTCCTATTCTCAGCACAACAAAAAACTCACACCTACGCTGGGGGCAGTGTATTATTGAAAGACGGACTGGATATTTGTAGTCGCTGGTTTGTCTGTCACTGGGCAGCGAGCAACCCAGCCTGCATTTAAAAGCAAATCCAAGATGAAGTGGAGTCTTTTCCTGTGATGTCAGTTTCTTTTTTTAATCATATATGAGAATGAATTTGGAAGTATGGATCTGGGAAAGATTCCCCTGCTGGTGGGTGCAGTGTGAGATTGTTCCTTCCTGAGGGGCAATACCTGGGGGTCCATATGGCCTGCTTTCCCTTTCCAAAGGGCATTCTTGGGGGGCACACTGACTGCACTAACACTTAGTGATACACAGCATACCACAACCACTCAATTGCTTTCGTGCTCATATGCATAATAAGATGCAGAGGCAAGGTATTTCTTATTTTCATGGGACCAGACCCTCATGCAAATGAGAGCATGCCCCTTTGAGACACCACCAAAGATATACATGAGCTACTGTATATATATTACAGAATGGGTCACTAATGCTTCCTCATCTAATTTGAATTTATAAGCCAAGAAGTCCAAACTATATTCAGATTAAATTTTGCAATATTTAAATGAATTCCAAGTCATACTTAGCTGACCTTTCATTTCTTTAAATGGAAAAAAAGAGTCACTGTGGTAGTTCGTGGAGAAGTTGGAACAAAGCAGACCATGACCCACGATTAAATAATTAGAACAGACAGGTTTCGATTCCATTAAATTTAACATAAATTTGAAACACCATTTGGAGCAGTACCAGACGCGATTCCTTAAATAAAAAAAAAAACAACAACAGCAATGAATCTGATGTTTGTAAAATGTCTCTTGTAATAAACTGCTAGACCATGGTAAATGTATTGGTTTTCCTTTATAGAGGACGTTAGTAACAAGTACTGTAAAACATGAGGATCCATTATTGTCAGATATGATATTTTCCCTTTAATTCCGTATTACCATTAATTTAAAAGTTACTAATAAATAAATGATTATATAATAGATACTTTACCAAATATATAATTCTCAATGGCAGTTCAAAAAGGGAGATTTAAATATGAATGACAAGACCAAAGCTATTCACAATGAACCTTCTATGAGTGCTTTACTTGTAATATCAAAGGGGAAAATGGCTAAATGCTCAACTAATATAGACCAAAGACTAAAGCGAGGTCCTGCTACAATTGTGCCAAACTCTTATCTCAGACTGCAAGCATTCTTCTCAGTCAAAGTGGGCATTTTCTTGCTTAAACCACTCTGTGACTCTGCCTGGTTGTGGATTCCATGTCTAAGTCAGACTGACAGTTGAGCTATTTTTGAATCCCCTCTAGACCGTGAGACAAAGGGAGCTGGGGTGTAGCCTGCATATCCTGATGGGTCATCTGAGCTAGAGTGGAGGGAGGAGTGGTCACTTACACCTGAATGAGCTGTGTCTGCCCTCACACAATGCAGTCTCCAACCCCCTGGTGTGTGCCTGGAGCTAGGCTTGGGCAAGGCAGGATCCTGTGAACAGCAGCGACTTTCCTTTGAAGTTTGTCTATTTCAAAGGCAGAAAGGAGTATAAGTAGCGGACCCAAAACCCCAGATGTTTTGATTATTTCTGGAATCAAGAGAAACCTCTGCCAAGGAAAAGAGCTGAAGAGCTAGAGGAGGAGTACTGCCCCTTTGCATGTGACTGTGCTTTGCTGGGTTGGCCTGCAGTTGCTGCTTCTGCCTGAGAGAGGGCAAAGACTGGACTTTGTGGTATATTCCTGCTCATGAAGAATCTCCAAAGGCTTGAACTGAGCTTCCATCCTGTTTTGAAGTCTCAGGGTCATCAAAGACTTCCTCTGCCAGCATGTCAACTCTCTGCTGAGACGCCTGTCTTGCCAAGTGGCGCCCTGTCCAGTCTCTGGGCCCTTAAGAGGTGAAGTTGGCAAAACAAGGACTGAAATCCATGCACAGAACGCCGTGTGGGGAAAATTTCAATGCATCACCTGCAACATGGCTAAAAAACGACACGCCACCTGCTTCGCGGCTAAAATCGACGCTCCACCTGCATCTCAGCTGGGAGATCAAAGCATCGCTGCTGGATAAACAACGCAACACCCACTTGCGGCTGCTGATAATGCCATAAACCCCACGCAGTGCAGTTTTCTAACACTATGCGACCAGATTACTGATGCATTGTTGCTGGGCGTCAAAGTCATAATGAACATGCATGGATTCAAGTTGCCCTGTCCAGAAATCAACGCAAGGCTCTCTTGCTAGGGAGAGAAATGATGTATTGCTGACCCCACCAGAGAAGAAAATGAGGCACGGCCTCACTTGCAAGTAAGGAATCGATGCATCGCCAAATTTTCCATGTACACTCACCCGTGTGGCTTTATTTTTGATGCAGACCAGGTACTTCGCATAAAATCAACGTTTCTATTGTTTTCTATGTTTTCTTATTCCTTTGATAATTCATATCTTGACTTGTGTATGTTGGATTTTTGTTGTTTTGGTATTGTTCAATTTAGATAAATATTGCCATTGTTCTAAACTGGTGTGGTGTCCATTTTGTATTGTTCTCACTGTATTACTGTGTGTGTTGGTACACATACTTTACACGTTGCCTGTGAGATATGCCTGACTGCTTGTGCCAAGCTACCAAGGGGGTGGGCAGGGGTTGTCTTAGGAGTGTAACTCCCTTACACTGACTAGAGTGAGGGTCCCTGCTTGGACAGAGTGCAAATTGACTGCCAACCAGAGACCCCATTTCTAACATGTGCCAAACTGTCACCATGAGTTTCTGTAAAGGGGCATGGAAAAGCCTCATAAACAGGCTCTTTCCAAGATGGTGGCCTGTTTGGAGAGTTCCATTTGAGGTTCCCAATTCAAGAAGAAGTTGAAAATGTTCCTATGATATCATTTCCTAGTTAAATAATGTAGTTGGAGGCATTTGCAAGAGATTGATCAGTTCCTATTTAGTTCATTTTGGAGGAGACATTTAAAAGTGATAAATGAGTCACAACACATTGTTTCTATTATTTGTTATTGCTGTGCTCTCCCTTACTATTATTTTTGCCCAAGATATTTGCGTCTTGCATTTGGATCGCCTATTGAATCTAATTGTGAGTATTCTTGCTTTGCTCTTTCATGTTCCCTGATGCCAGAGGGTAGTTGGTGCCTTTATGCTAGCTTCTGTATTAACCTTCATCTTCAATCAAGAGCTACAAGATTACTAAGGAGTTTTTTTACTATTTGTGTTTTTACAGTGTAACTGAGATGATCTTAATGAGACACTTAACACCTTTCATATGTGCTATTAATGAAGGGTGGCATTGGGTCTACTGGGATTAGTTATGCTTTTCTTAGTCAATCAACAAGGCAACTCAACAGACCTTTTTCAGCATTCAGTCCTAGCCCAGTCTCTAGAAAAACTGCATGAAGTCAGTATCAAAAGTGAAAGTCTGAGCATGATCAATTCACTTCAGAAATTATTCTTGGAAACTTGTACACCCTAAAACACTTCTAAAAAAATTCCAGTATGAAATTTGTAGAATGAGATAAAGGCATTAGTGCTAATTTTCCCTGTATTCAGACCCAAAAGCCTGTATTCCCTGTATTTAAACCCAAAAAGGCCCACATAAAAATGGTGGAGTAAAAAGGAGCCAGACTAAGGGTTTTGTTCTTAGGAAGGTGGGTAACTTGGGAAATGCTAAAGAAAACAAGATTTAAGGACCAGCAAATAAAAAAACCTAGGATTGAAAAGACAGACCAGAAACTGGTCCAGTGAAGAATATTCAGAACATAATTACTAATCTCATCTCTCAATTAATGCAAGAAACCCATCTGCTTGTAATGGCATGTGTGTCCTTATCAAAATAATGCATTGGTGTGTTTTCTTTAAAATGTATTTCCTGATAAAAAGGATTGGCTAAACCACTATTGTTTTTTTAACACAACTTGTACAGAGACTACAAATGAATTGCAAATAAAATACATTAATACTGATATAATTTGAAAGTAGATTTTATTTTCAAAAGAGAAAATTACACAATAGGGTGATTTTAAGCAAACATCTAATGTGTTGTTCAAAATCAATACATGGAAGACAAATATTAAATATAAAGGTGGTATCGTTCCTAAGGATACTTAATGGCTTTTGTACTAACTTTGAGACGCTAACAAATAACTGTCACAAGTAACTTAGCAATCGGTCTTGGTTGCTGGCATTTTAAGTTAAAATAAATAAAAAATTAAATATAACTTTGGAATTTTGAAGTAACTAAATTGTTTTAATTCAAAAGCTACAATATTAATTTGTTATAAATGTTCAAATGTGATTTTTCATGAGATATAAAATGCCTAACACATCAACAGAAGACTAGGGAAAACAACCTTAGAGGCAAAAGAATGGTTATTGCTGTTGCAGACCTACTCATATTTTCATTTTTGCAAATTTAAATAGAATCTGATATTGCAGTTTTACTGAGGACTTCAGTGGTGGAAGGTGATTTTTTTTTACAATATTCTGTTATTTTACTGAGAGGAACAAACCATCAATTAATATAGCCTTATAACCCACAGTGGTGGACTATACTGCCATTAAAGACCTGCTACAGCATTAAAGGTCCAAGGCGAAAGCAAGGCCTCTAATGGTCGGTATAGCTCAGCTAGGACGGCCTACAAGGCATTTCAAACATTCCCTCACTACAGGGCAGAATGTTCTAATAAATGAAACAAAGGCCTCATGGTGCCAGCAGGGATTGTAACCCTCTCGGGCTCCATGAGGCCTTTGTTCACACCTATTGCTGTGAGACAAACATTGGAATATCGAAGCTCCGGGTTTTTGCCAGCCATCGGAAGCCCAGAGCACTCCATTGTCTTCAATGGAGCTCCCAATATTCCAGTGCTGTAATATAGCCTTATAGCCACTGTAGCTGGCTATACCGGCCATTAAAGGCCCGCTCCAGCGTATCAAGGGAGCAGGTCTTTAAAGGCCAGTCTAGCCCAGCCATGGAGGGATGTAAGACTATTAGAACATTCCACCTCTAGAGGGCAGAATATGCTAATAATAAAAAAACAAAGGCCTCATGGACCCCAATGGGATTGAAATGCCCGGGCTTGGTGAGGGAGGCCTTTGTAAGACAAACATTGGAAAGTTTGAGCTCAAAGCTTTTACCATCCATTATAAGCCTGGAGCACTCCATTGTCTTCAATGAAGCTCCCAACATTTTAATGTTCTAATTTTACTTGTTTGAGTCGTCTGGTTTAAAGAAAAGAGTACTAGGTTTGTAGTGGGTCAAGGCCAGGGAAAATCTTCACCTTTGCTGTTGGAAAAAAATTGAGATATTTGCTAGTGATTAGCACATACTTAATAGGTATGTGTAGTGGAGGCAGGGGAAATGGCGTAGTACCTCTAGGTGCATTACTGGAAAAAAAGAAGCTGGCTAGAAACATATTTTCATCGGTTTTTTATTTCCCTGCATGCTATTCAATCATTCTAACATATTAAGGAGTTCCTTACAAAGTTTGACTCTGGCACGTTTTCCTGAAATCCTTATGATTGTTTCCATTTACCACGTCTCTCTGGGTGTACACATAGAGTGCCCTAGCAAAGGTAAAATGGGTCCAGTAGCAATCAAAGAAGGTGTAGTAAAAAGCTAATAAAAGACAGACATTTTCAGAGCTCTGTTTCAGTGAGCTGAGTGACATTCATCTCTCTTGTTGGAATCACCACCTTCAGCACTGAACCACCAGCTGACATGGGCTCAGAAGGCCCCCTCTATTTAAGGAGGGCTTTCTAACATCATGTACATAACAAACAGGCACACATAATCAAAGAACCCCACATGCTAGATGGAAACCATTACCCCATCAGGTACATTCTCAAAATTAAAAGAAGTGCTGACTGGTCGACCATGCCACCATGGAATGGTGGACCAACTAGCATTTATTTTCGCTTTGTGAAACTTCTCTTATACTGTTAGTTCAAACATTCATAGCAAAACATTCGCTGCTCAAAGTATGGTAGGCCTGACAAAGTCTTTATGTGTCCATATCTGTATTATTGATTCTTCCCCCTCAGTCATTCCTCATATTGCTCACATTTTTAAATTATAATGGTTTCAGTTTCCACTATTGAAAACGAACTCCTTACTGAATGCAGCTAGATACCAAAGCCTTCTATCCAGGCCTTGGTCTAATCTTGGATGAATGATGAAAACGGAATTGACGTTCATTTTCCTCATCTAATCTTTGCTTACTCACCAAGAGTATGACTACGAAAGCAGAACTAGTGGAAATGATGGGTGTTTTGGGGGCTTTTCTTCAGAGTGGATGCTCCTACGTTCAAGCGAGGTACATAGTCCAATCAGGTATTTTTCTATGTCTGCTCTCCATATATGGAACTTTCTCCTACATGTTTTAGCCGTTCGCTCACCCTTACAACTGTTAAAGTTGACATTATCAATCCCTTCTCTCCATTACTGCTTATACCTGACCGTAGGAAACCTCGTGTTAAGGATGCATTAGTTGATGTTCTACTTCAACGATGTATTTCTAAAATTATAATTGTTTTTTATAATTCCTCCCCTTTGTTGTTTCACCTGTTGCAGTACATTTGTAAATTCATTACTACAAGTGATTGTAATAATTTCTGTACTGTGCTCTCATTCTATTTAAAACCACCAAAATTGTTAGTGTAGTTGCACAGGCGTTTCCACTACCACCGATATCAGCAAAGGCAACAAACGCATATGTTGTGCCAAACGAAAGCAAGCATTTCTGAGATGGTGGTCTCATAAGGCAAATCCCTTCGAGGGCGGTGCAATCGGCACATTGACAGTAAATAAGGTTACACGGCTAATAGCATAGTTATTATGCTGGGCGTTTAATGGAAAAGCTCTCCTCTTTGGAACACAATCATAGAATTGTCACAGCCGTAGTCCCTATCCAGTCACTAAACATTGCCGCCAACCTATTATTCTTTGAAAGTATTAGGTTTATTTCTGTCTTCAAAGATGAGGTTGACCGGGGCTTTTATGGAGAAAGAGGGGTTGCCTGAAGCCTTAATTTAATCAAGAACTTTACCTTTCAAAAGAGACTTGTAACGGTGTAACTGTAAAAACAATTCTCCAAATCTATCACTGGGTTTTGAGAAAGGATTTAAATGACCCATATCAACGTGGTTCCTATCAGATAGATAGAGGGGAAGACGTTTTAACTACAGTTTACACTGTAGAACATGCTACACTAAAATGACACCACAAAACCGCCAAAAGTGTAATATTTAGTTTTTCCCCCTGTCATCCTGGAGTCAAAAAGAATGAAGAGGGTGAATGGGCGTATAGAAAATGAAGAGCTGCTTGAGTACTCACAGCCATTCTAGTGGGAATACTGAGGAAGAGCGAATGAACGAGAGGATGAGATTATACAAGTATAAATAACATTATTGGCTACAAAAGACTACATGTGCACTGCAATCGTTGCAGACCCCATTTGTGTGCCAGTTGAACAAAAATGAAGAAATACTGGAAGAAGACACAGCAGTAACACAAAAAACGGACACATTTGCAGGAGCAAAAGAGGGTGTCCAAGAGACTTCTATTTAAAAGGAGGCAAAACAACCCCAGCTGCATCATTGGGCACAAAGAGGCAGACCAAAGACTGTTTTTGCAGCACCTCCTTCTGAGATTTGGTCCCCAGATACTTCAGGTAGGATCCTGTAGTGGGGAATCTACACTTTAGGCTGAGAAGATTATTCAGTCCCCTGGGTTTGGGAAGCATTTTCTGAGCCTGAAGGTATTCCCTGCTTAGGAAATCAGTGACAAAGATTAGAAAAACATCCAGGCACTATACAGCGTTCACAAGCAAAGTGGTTCAAAACGCTAGATGAAGTGGCTGATCATTCACTGGGTTTGGGAATTCATAATTAGTGATCCTTATAGAAACGTAGCTTAACTATCTTGTGAACAGGTACAGATCTTCCATTCCATTCAAAACTCACTAACATTGTCCCAGGAACACACTTGAAAAGCTGTGCTGGATGCAGATACCTAGGTGCACTATTCGAAATGTCATATGACTGACTGCTCAATTCCAAGGTCTACGTAGTTCAGGCATTGGGCCCCTGAAGCCATGCTGCCCAATGTGTCAATGTACACTGTTCTTTTCTGCCCATCAGTAAGTGTACATGTTTGTGGCCATTCATAATCTTACAAGTCTTGTTTCGCCCACTTCCCACTTATTGTGTGGGATCTACTACTGTGTATTTTTCCGCAGTCATGGTGACAAATTAAAGTTTGCCACCTGTAGGATCGAACATGTTATATGGAATGTTGTCTCCTTTGGAAACTGGACTAGGGTAACTGTAATTGCCAGAGAAACAGCTGACAGAAAAAAAAGATTTTATATTATGTGGCAGACACAGAGGAAAGAAAACAACGTCAGTCAAAAATACATTCCACGTCGTTTTCCAAGCGTCATCTGGGAGATGAACTAGTAAATACCTCGGGAACACTTAAAAATACACGTTCTTGTGAACTGTTGTCATTTTTTGACCTGTTTTCCACAGATGGGAAAGCGTTAAACACGAATATTAAATAGTAGGAGTGTAGATAAAAAACTCATTTAGCTGCAAATGCCACTGTTGTGAACAAGCCCGTTAAACTTTTTTCTCTTTTTTCGCTTAATTCTTAACTGCATCTTCGAAAAAGAAATGAAAAGCTAATTAGGTATAATTTAAGATGGATAATTAAGGGATTATGGATATTGTTGAGCGAACAGACAGGACTGCTGTCAGCAAGCAAGTTAAATGGTCTAACCTAAGGAAGCAGGGGCGAAAGATACTTATCAAGATCGTGTCTCAAGACTATTGGTCCTAATGGGGAAATATAAATGGAAGTGGGCAGTTAAGATATTAGGAAATCTATTTAATCATTTCATGTAAGATGTTTGTACATTAGGAAATGCCACAGAATATGAATCCATATGTGTGGCACTGATATCTTCAGAGGCTAAACCTAAGGTGTCCAATTGAATAGTCATCTGCTTTCTTGGTATGCAGTCATCGTTACACATATAGGGCCTGATTCACAATGTACACTTACACTTTTGTCTAGGTTTACTATTTTTGATATTTACAAACTAGGAGTATCATTTTACTAATACAAATTTCACAACTGGGCAGCCTCCGCACATGTGGTGGAAACTCCGCATTTAAAAAGATAGGCCTTTTCTCACTTTTTTTCGGTGGAGTTCTCCGCACAACTCCAGTCTGCCTAGTTTTAAAATTCATATTTGGATAGTTAAACTCGTAGTTTGTGAATGTAAAAAAAAATAGTAAACCAACAAAAGTGTAAGTTTGCCTTTGTGAATCAGGCCCATAGTTGTATGGAAAGAAGTCTGCGTTAAGATCTTTATTGTGCTGTGAGTCAATTATTGTACTTATGTCGACTGAGTGTTGCATTGGGTCAAGAGGGTATTTTCATATTCATCTTTTTTTCTCCCTGTATCCTAGGTCAAAGTCTGATAAGGAAAAACAAGTCCTGTAACCAAATAATTATTCCTGACCTATTACCACCTGCTAGGCGCAAATTCAGAGCTGGACAGCAATAATTCATTTAAGTATTACATACTTTGGTGGAGATCTATGGCTTGCCAGTGGCCATGTTTGATCTCTCACGTGAGAAAATAAAAAAATAAAAAATAAAAATCCTGAAGAACAAGACTGGGCACTTGGAGTTTAAATCCCGTCAAATACATAGACGGTTCAACGATCAGCCCTTTGTCAATTTGACAAGTTACAATTTAGTTTCGTTTAAATTATTATTTAAGAAAAAAACATACTAGGGAGTCTTGCCTTTCATGTAACATGCATCTGTATAGGAACATTAAATACTTAAAAGTGAGGATTGAAAAGAAAATCTAGTCATAGTATTCAATTCAGTTTAGGATATCAAGCAAGAGAAATGCCAAATTCAGTCCTTAGCACCAGTCAGAAAACCAATAATAAGCCAGGACTTTACCTCTGACCCCACATAATGCATCTACCTCCGACTAAAATCTGTTATCTTAATTAGTAGCAATGTTCAAAACTGCTTGATGTTGTTTCATGAAACTTCATGAAAAAATGACAAAATTATGAAAACCTGGTGTGCCTGCATCGCACATTTGTTTTTCTTGTGAGGACATATCTTGCACGAAAACGTAGGCTGCATAATGGTAAGAAGAAATGCCTTCACAAATATTGTGTAATGCAATTATTTGGGAATCCTAGCATTTCATCATCGTAATTTAAGTTTCTCCCAAACCCAATGGCTAGATCTATATGGCATAGAGTGTAAATATTCCGCGGGGCCTAAGTTTTAAAACCTGTAGTGTATGCTGAGAAATCAACTTAGAATCATTTTCTGAGTTTGGAAGAAAGCCCCTATCCCTTCTAAAACGTCTTTTTGTGGGGAAGGGGAATGAGACTTCAGAGATTTGTGGTAACACGCCAACCTCCTGCAATTTTCCCTATTAATTTTCATCAGGTAAAATTGTCAAAATTTACTGAGAGAAAACGTGATAAACTCGGACACGTGATGTGGGATTTAGTGTGGAAATCACCAATTCTGCACGTAGTTCACCATTTTCCAGAGAAAACCTCACAATATGAGGTACTAACTGCACCCAGTAGATGCTTCATTGGGTGACCGTGGTACTTACCACTGGTACTTAACAGAAGTGGTACCTCACAATTTCCCAGCCCACTTGTAATCAGGCCCTTAGAAGTTTTTAGTTGCTTGCCACTAAAAAAATGCCTTTGAATTTTCATCAATGAGGCCTTCTAGGCAAAGAACATATCACTGTTTAGGATGTTGTGATTTCAAGATGGCCAAGTAGCTGGATAAGACGTGGGTCGCATAACCTTTTAGAGACCAAAACTTGTCAGGATTTCATTCACAAAAAAAGGGGTGTTTGCCACTGACAGTCTTGCAAAAATATTCCTTTCCTCGGGTCCACAATGTGGAGATAAAAAAATATCTTGTGGTTCACAGATCTCTTAGGCAGGAGATGTTGAGTGGTCCTTAAACTTTCAGAAAGTCACAATTTTTCTACAAGACAGGCATTTAATTTACTTGTTTATTGGTGATTTATTAACAACCCATGCCACTTCCAAGTGACACTTTACTGCCACAGATGAGAAAGCGGAGGAGGAAATAGGGAAGATGTAAGCTTGTCAAACAAAAAGTCGTATTATTCACAACACTCAGACAGTTGCATTTCAGTCCATATTGTCCAGAGACATAGCACTTTCATAAAGTGATCCAAACTGAGATAAACAATTAATTGGCCTATGCTGAGAATCTGTAGTTTCCAACTGTTTTAGCACAGATCGATCTGCTGCCTTTGCATTTGGAATCATAATTGTACAGCCGGTCAAACCAGGGACTAAGCTTTCAGAAAACCTAGTGAAGTAGGAAGGTGTTCAACATTCTAAACTTGACATGGGGCCTGATTTAGAGTTTGGTGAAGTTCTATAGGCTATAATGGAATTGTAATACACCGGATGGAATATAAGCCACATTTGTGATGGGGTAACTCCCTCGGGCAAACTCAGAATCAGGCCCATATTCCTGCTCCAGTTTAAGGGATGGGGACAGGCTATTCCATAAGTGCAGGCTACATGTTCTCAGGGTTTTCCCACCAGCACCCTCCTTACTGCAGGACAAAACATTGATTCTGCTATCATACGCTGACCGGACATTCCCAGATGACTTATACTTGTGGAATGATTTAAGGCTATAGGTACCAAGCATGTGAGTCAGTAAATTACAGACTTTGTCATAGCTAAATCGATTGTACAAATGTGCTAAACCCATTATTTCCATTCAGTAACTGGTAAATGAATCGAAAACAAATGGGTTTTAGAAATGCATTAGGGATTGGAATTTGGACAGGGCATGTTTAGGGCATTCCAAATTCCAATTTGCTCTACTATGTATTAATGGTTCAGGACTGCAGTTTCAGTCCCAACCCTTTGATAGTTTACCATCTCCACAAAGGAGATGGTAACCCATTGGTAAAAGGGAAGGGTCCTATCTCTCTTTCTTGGGCACATTTGTCTAAAAGAAGTAGACTTCAGTGCTACATCTCTGTCCCTCTTTGAAGGGTCTGTCAGCAAAGCTTGTTTTCCCTGGAGGATCGGTCTCATCAGCAAGATTTGCAGCAAGCTGTCATGGAAAGGCTGCCTTCCGCTCCCTTCATGTTTAGCTTCGTCTGCGAGGCATGTTTTCAGAAAATGGGCAGCATCCTCTGCAAGGGCTGGAGTCGAGATTTCATGGATACGTTCCCTTTACCTTTTCCCTCCACATTTTGCTTTCCCTTCGAGAAAAGGTTTCCATCAGCAGGTAGATATGCAAACAAGGCATTATTTATTTCTATGTGCTTGTTGCAGCATGAACCAGTATGACCCAAAGAGAAGGAGTCCTGCATGAAAAAGAAAGCATTAGGCCCCCCTCCTTCCTCTTTAAGCAGCAATAACATACCTTTTATTCCTTTTTTTCAGGGCTTTATTTTTTCCCTTGAAGTTTGGGAATGTTAATTAGACAGAGAACACTCACTGTTCTGAGAGGCTTTTCCCCATGCAAGGTTTCTTTGCTGTGGATGCTGTAATGCGTGCGGTTTGTTTTTATTTTAATTTCTGAGCTAAACTAGTACAGAGTGACTTCGCATAGGTCTCACATATGAGAAGAAGTGGTTTGGGTGCTGAGATTAAGGATAAAAGTAACATCCTAAGTAAAATGCACTATAAGACATTCTGTAAACAACCCACCTGAAAACTGTGTGATGATGTGGCACCATCAGCCACATTTTTTGTGGTGGCTGCAACTGTGTTCTTTAGAAGTTAAACAAAGAAGCATAAAAGGTTCAATGTTAGAAGTCCTGCTCATGTGCTTATACACAAATGTCACGGTCGAATTACACACCAGCAAAGTAGCGATGTGAGTTGAGTGCTATGTCAGCTAACGTGTCACAACTTTAAAACCCAGCAGCGCCAACTCAGCCTTTCATGCTTTTTAAGGTCATGATTGGGTACCTTTAATTTAAGTAATTAAACTGAGTAACAACAAGACTTGTCATTTGCAGCCTGTATGTCCCACGTTATCTCCAGCCCTGTGCTCTCTCCCTTCCTGTGCTTTTCCACAGCCTGTGCTCTCATATATTTCCACATTCTGTGCTCTCTCCTACTCTGTAGTCTATCCTGTCTGGTGCTTTGTCATCTTGTGCATTCTCCCATGCTCTTCTCCTCTCGTCCTACGCTTTCCCATTTGTTTCCCTACCCATCCTGCACTCTCTGGTTTTAAACTCAATAAATACTCTGCATTCTCTTTCTGTCTTCAGCCCTCTTTCTGCTTTGGCATCTGCCCCCATTCACCTTGTACTTTTCTCTACTGTTGTGTGCCAATAATATGTGACATGCCACTGTGTGTCCTTTCCCATCCTGTGCCCTCATATTCTGTTCTTTCCTACCTTGTGCTTTCTACTATCTGATTTGCTAATGTTTTGACAAAGACCAACCCAACTGGCATGTCAATATTAGCTTACTATGTCGTTGCCAGTATCTCACCATTTGTACATTCATTTTACCACAACCATATTCCGGTACACATTACACCTGAACCCCACCCCTTTACCTCTTACTCTTAGTCCTTTACCCTGTACAATTAACTTCTTATTCATAACCCCAGCCTCTTGCCTCCTTATCCCTTAAACCCCTTAGTCTTTTTACTCTTTCCACTTACCTTTAGCCCCTTGCCACTACCCTTAACTCCAATCCATTACCCATTGACTTACCCCTCACCCTTACTCTTTACCCCTGACATCGTACTGTTAAACACTGTTCCCTCTAGAATGGGCTCCTGGGTGGCTGCTCGTGTTGTAAATTATTGCCATGCAGGAGGCCCTCTAGAGCTTGCATTATAAAGGGTCCTTCTGCTGATCAATAGGAGAGCTCCGAATAAGCAAATTAGATTGTGGAAGCACATTTGGAAATAAAGACACAAGCAACAGCATAAAAAAACAAGCATTTGCAATGCAATGGGTCTCGCATTTGCTCGAGTTAAAGCTATTAGCGTTGTAAACTGCTAACCAGACTTTTCTTGCACATAAACTGAAAAAAAAAAGTAATACAGTTTCACATGAGGGAGCTGAATTAAAGCGCCATGCCAAGAGAGCATGAAGGAGACTTATCAGGACAAAAAAAAAAGTCCAGTTTAGCCTTTGCACAGAAATAAACAAAAAACAAGCGCAATCGCGCTGTGTAAAACCTTGAATTTGCAAAGGAGCGCTAGGATAAACAATAGAATTAAACTGGTAGTCATGAAAAGTGCTCGATTACTACCCAGCAAGATGCCTACAAAATAAAAAGAAAAAGTAGTCCAGTATCCATACGGAAAAAATGGAGCCTTGTATGTTTTCAGTAGCTGGCCGGTGCTCTCGAGGAGGGATACACACAGGAAAAGGCATGCCTTATGCATGCCTTTAACTAATGAAATCAAGCGGATTTTAAAAGGGAAGCCCACGAACCAATGAAAGTGATGGACGTGACATTGGCGTGGATAAAAGCCCACAGAAAGATTGCGCGCTAGACCCTAAACACAGGGGAGGGCTAACTGTCTCTCTTCAGTAAAAGCACAGTAGAACGGACCATATTTGACCTTTGGAGGCAGTTTAATGTGGGCTGCTACTGTTGTGACATTTGTCTGTTGTGCTACAGATTAGACTACTGCAGAGAATAAAAAAGCACTGTATATCTAAAGTATATTCACATTACAAAGAGTGATATTTTTTTCTTTTTCAGCATAGGCTATGTTATGTATCTGCATTTCTACATTTTAACATTCTACAAACATTCCTTTAATGTTAACTCTAGACACTAGTGATAATAGTAAAATCACACCAAAAAAGTATTTTTACCAAAGATCATGGGCCAGATGTTCAATGCACTGGTTGCAAAATACTGGTCTCACTTTGTGATCAGTATTTTTGCAACCAGTGTGGCATTCTGGAATCTGACCTACGTACTAATAGGTCGCATTGCAAAATACCAAATATTGATGGATCACAATTCGGCATACCTCATGAATACTATTAAGGTAGGTCACAAAATATAACCCACTACGACTATCTATGATTGCTTTTATATAAAGCAATCATTAGTTTTTTGAAATGCAACCAATTTTCCTTAAAGGTAAATGGGTGTTTAAAAAATAAGTAAAGTTTAAGTAACATTTTCTGAAGAGTACTCTAAAAATGTTTTATCAACATTTGCAAAGGGGTAGTGGTTATCATGACATCTGTACAGTCAGCAAAATATTAATATTTTGCAACCAGATTTCGGTTGCAAAACATTAATGCATGTCATTCTAGATCGATATTTTGAAGGGATGCATAAACAATCCTCTTGCAAATACCTATTTGGTATTTAGTCGCAAGCAGAAATTGAGATTTGGTAACGCAGTACTGATTTGTTAATTGAAAGTTGTTATATAGTAAAAGGCATTTTGTAAGGTTGTAAATAGCCCGGTATTGCAAATCAGAACTTTTGCAAACAAAAATGCCTTTGTGTATTTGGTCCCTGTTCATGTTAGCTGTTTCTGGCATCAATGACCAATGTAGATCCCCATAATATTCTTGAAATTGAATTTTCACTTAACAACCCTGTGCAGTTTAGGAGCTGTGTCCCTGGTTCACATGGGTTGAACCATTTGAGCTAACACATCTGGAACCATTTTTTTCCACAATTCTATATAGAACAAATCTGGCCTAAAGGTCTTAGAGCACTTTACGTGAACACCAGAAAATGTTATCTTTTTTTAGGTCTTGCCTGAGACAGCACATGCCCTGTCACCTGTGAGATCTTTTGTTTTATATATAGTGGGCTTGGATGCTGCCTATTACATACAATTGGATGGCCTTACTGTCACTCACATTTGCTTGTTTCCTATTGGTCAGGTGAAGTAGGTTTCCTTTCTCTTCATGTGTTTGTCTCAACCCTGCAGTTTTGATGCATTAGTTGTGTCCTTCCGCTGGACATTTTATGAGGCATTCCTTTTTTCTTTAGATTTAAACCCTCCACTAAAGAGCATCTTTTTCAACTGGCTCACTAATGTACTCCTTCCCCCCTGCTGTCTATGTTGCTGCTTGCTCCCTCATGTTCACTGTCTGTGTTGTAGTTTGCCCCTTTCCACCTTCATCCTGTTGATTGTGTTGTTGCTTGCTCCCTCCTGCCCTCCTCCCGCTGTCTGTTTGATTGCTTGCTCATTCCCATGGCCCATGTTGTTGTTGCCCCTCCCACACTGCCTCCAGCTGTCCTTGTTGTTGCTTGCCCCCTCTACTCTTTTCCTGCTTTCTTAGTTGTTGCTTGCCCCCACCCACAGTCTGTGCTGTTTCTTGTCCCCCACTGTCCATGTTGTTTCGTGATCTATCTGCTGTCCATATTGTTGCTTGCATCTGTGTTCTTGCTTGCTCCTTCACTCCCTCCTCTTGCTATCCATGTTCCCCTATTCACCTGGTAGGCAAGCACTGATGTGTTTCATGCAGGATTTATGTGTTTTGTAACAGTAATGTGTCTTGCATTTATAATCAAGTCTGTATATGTTTTGATATTGCATTGGTATTTATGTAGAGCTTTCCATAGCCCTTACAAGTTTAAAGTGCTTTCTCAATTATTGAGGAAGTAAGCTATGTCATATACTTTCTGGGTGCCTATCTGGCTCATAATTGAAATTGTGTTGGTTGTAGCCTAATATTTGTGGAAATGTTGGCTGCTGTGTGTGCAGTTTGGAAGCAGGGTAGATCTTTTGTACACAGCTCTAGCAGCACATAAAAATGGTTGCTGTAGAAATTGAGATGTAAATGCAGCTGCACATACAGCTTCTTACCCTCTAAACAGTGATAATATTCTTTATAGAGATTGCCGTTAATGCTTCCTGTAGAATCCAGAGTTACTACACCATATTGAGCCTTATCTGAGGTTCTTGGCCATGATAGGTCAGTGTTGCCATTACATACTTTTACACTTATGGAACAGCTCGTAGTGTTTTATATGTTCTGGATTTCCCTGTGGGCAATGTAAAATGCCTAGAAAATTATTCTTTTTGCACAGGTAGCTAGTTATGTGCTGTTTAAGCTAATGTGGAATCCGTTAGTGATAGTGTAAGTGTGGCAGCACCAGGGCTGTAAGGCTTGGACTCTGGGAGGGTAACCTAGGTAGAGGAAGATCCATTGTAATGTTTTAATGCTGTTGAAGGTGCTTTGTTAGAACATCGTTGGTCTGTCTTTTCAGTAAGAGATTGGAGTCCCTGAACACCTTCTCAAGTACTATACTTCTGTTGATGTTGTAGAGGAGATCCAGTCTTTTTAGACACATTGGTGGTTAGACATATGTGTTCCCTATCCACAAGTTAAGATTTAGGTTTTAGAGAGATTTAGTTTTAGATGTTATAGCATCCAACTGCCAGTAGGCATTTTAAAAAATCCACATACTTGTAACAGTAATGCTCAATAGAGTTTATAAACCCAGAGAATGGAGCCAAGTCGATGTTCCATAAGAAAGGGGTGATCTTTATTATTTGAGGGACACCTCCCTTTTGCAAGAATGGTGCTGATAGGTATAAGATAAGGATGTCACTTGGGTTTTATTTGAATTCAGTTTGGGGCCAACCCTGTATTTCCATGTTATTTAGTATTTATTCTAAGAGTAAGTGGCCCAACACATTAAACATTTTGAGAGGTCTAGTAGGAGGAGTGTGTCATATCTTTTAAAGTGTAAACATGTGTTTCACACTTAAAGGCCACTTGGCCTCTGATTGATAACCAATAATAATTATGGTTGATTATCTATTAAAAGTAGTAGATGTGTTTTCAGACATGGTCAACTAAGTGATTGTTGCAAGTTCAGCTCTTTCAGGCTGATACGGTCACAAAAGAGTATCAAAGAGCTTAAATATCAGGACAATGTCTGACACCCTTACAACTCTCAAAATTGCTCTTGGAATTTGACCTATAAATGCTAACGTGATTACTTCACCTGAAGTGTTAGACCATCTTTCTCTGCTTTCTACAATACCATACTTAGGAACTGCAAGCAAACTCCTTTTACCATGCAATGTAATGTGCACACAAACTGACCAAACATCCCTCACTATCAAGGACTAATGCACTTGTTGGTATTCTGATTGTGTACCCCAAGTCTGTGGATGGGGCCCTTCTTTACGGAGGATTTATGAAGGCTACTGAATCCTTTTCCTTGGCCCCATGACTGGTAAGATGCCCTCCAAAGCCTGCTGTGGCTCGATCTACATAATGTGGTTGCTCTAAAATCCAAAATGAATACATAAACAGATTTCTAGGTGGGGAACTGGCAGCTCTTGAAATACAAGATTACTGTATGACCTCTAACACTCCTACTTAAAACTTTCTCTAAAATATATTTCCAGTTTAGTGAACATCATTTAAAAATTACATAGAATATATGATGCAGCCCATTTCATTCAAAATTGAAAGAAAGATGTTGCCTTTCATTCTTTTTTGAGGTAGCATGCCCACTGTTATAGTGACTCCTCTTACGACTCAGTTGTGCACACAGTTCAGAAAAGTGTGCAAAATGTCACTGCATTAACCTGCATCCTTTAACCCTGCCTATAACTCCTTAGCCCCTTACCCTTTAACCCTTACACCCTACACTTTAGTTGTTTACCTTTAACCTCATTCCACTACCCTAGCCCCTTACCACCACCATTTACCCTTAACCTCTTACCTTTAACCACTTAATATTGCCTTTAACCAGTTGACCTTAACCCCATTCCCTTAACGCCTACCTTTAATCCTTTACTCTTAACCCCTTGCTTGAACCATTTAACTCTCATATTTTATTTCTGAACCTTTGCCCTTTAATCCCTTAAATTTAAGCCCTTTACCCATAACTCTTTACTGTTAATGTTTTGCCATTACTCTTAACTCCGAACACTTAACCTTAAACACTTTCTTTTAAATCTATCCATGTAATTAGCCACTTACCCCTTACTGTCGACCATATCATACCCTTAACTCCTTACCATTAAACTTAACTACTTGCTATCAATTCCTTGTACTTAACCACTTACACTTACCCTCAACCATATCATAAAAAATATCCGTATATTTTTTCATTGCATAACTTACCCTGAAATAAATGGCAAGTGATAATTTTTGTGAATTGTTCCACTGTTGTTCACAAGAAAATGATCATGAGGGAATGACATGACAATGAAATGGATTGTAACAAATGATATTTTTCCCTTGTGCTTCACATCATACTCATAATTATTCACTTATGGATGACTAAGTTCTTTCTCTATCTTTCTACTCTCATCAAACACAAAACTCAATTCAGTCAACCTCTACGGAAGGAACTCAATATTGTGAATTTCTCTTGGTCACCGTCCTTCAGTGTTATTGCTATTGGTTTCATTCCCAATTAACATAGGCATGAAGTTAGCTAAGTTTCATCTAATGGCTCGACTATTCCTCTCAGACTTTGGTGATGGGGTTCTAGACAAGTGCACTTTACCCTTCTCAAAGTTTCCCTTCTCTCAACAGCAAGATTTATTCTTTGTAACAGAAACCACAATCACATTACATTAACCTACACTGACTGGCAATTGATTCAGCAAATAAGTTTACATTGGGGTGCCAACCTAAAACTGAATGTACCATTTGTGGAAAATATTTACTGCATTTGAACACAGGGGAAAACAGAGTGGCTGTTGTTGGGGGGCTTTTGTTTTTTGCTTTTTTATCCCAAAATGCATCCTTGAGTCACAAATTGAAATTAGGACATGTTTTTCACTAGAAGATATCCCAAAATGATGGATTTGCATTTTGCAGAATTATTGTAGTGTTATTTTGCCAAGAGTGTATGTAATAAAACAAAGCAAATTACACAATTTCACACACCCTAAAATCTACTATTACACAGAGGTGTACCTATCAGCTCTTTTCCAATTCATAATTTCAAAATGCAAATTTAATTTGCATTTACATGTAAACGTAATGTCCCCTCTCCCTCAGATCAGGAGTTTCAGTCTCCAAGAACAAGATTTACATGTGGATGGTTACAATTAGTAATGGTGCACACATAAGTGGAGATCACCCTGTGGGAAAATATAGGTAATGATTAAAAAAATATAAAAAATATGTTGATGTGTATTTTAAGTGTTGATTTTAAACTAATACAATAGGTGTTACATCATATTAACTCATCAAACTAAATGTGTATTGATAAAATAATTTATTTAAACATATTAATTTCATTTATAAATACTGTTTTTTAAATAACAGTTTTAAAATATCTCACTCGAACATATTTATCTTCATCTAAATATAGTAAATCTTGTTAAATTATTTAATATGTGCTCAATTATTGTTAATTGTGTTCAATTGTTTAATAAAAGATTTAGTTAACTTATGTGTGTTTTCTAGTTTTGGAATAATAAAATAATTGTTTAGTGAGTAGATACACTGTTTTAAAACATTACAATGAGCACATATTTTTTAAATATCAAAATAATTTAATTATTTACCATTAGTTTCTAGGAGGCATTATTTTGTTGCCCTGCCTCAACTATTTTCTATGGGAATGTGTTGCAGTACCTGTGACTGGTTGTGTGTGATAGTTAACCGATAGTTAACTTACTCCAATGCTGGACCAGAGTACATTTACACCTTCTTTTGTAGGTTTAAGGCTGTAGTCGGGATACAATAATGATAGAGAAGTGTATTTTGTGAATAGCAATAGTCTTACTCTTTTGGGTGTGTGTTTGTTTCAGCACGTCCCTTCACTAAGGTCCTCCTTAAAATAACTCCTTCCATTTCATAAGAAGTATTCTCAATTTTCCAGCCACTTCTTTTATCCCTCCCACATTTATTACTTAAACGTATACCTGCCTGTCCAGAGATTCAACCCCACATAGAAAAGGTAGGCGAGGTGGAGATACCCACCAGTAGGTGTCTAAATATCATTTTGTAGTATGTGAGCAGTACAACTGTAGTACTGTTTTGCGTACTACAAAATGAAGTCTGTGAATAGGCCACTAAGAATTTAGTGCACTAACACTTGGGGGATTTTAAAGCCCTTTTGTGGCAGAGTTTAAGGTGTAGAACCAGAATAATGTTAACAAAAAATATTGTGCTACAGAATATCGCAGCAAAAATATCAAGTGCCAAAATATAGTTATGGCAAATATTTAGATAGTTAAGCATACCTTTACTATATTTAACATATAAACCTTAGAGATATGATACATCTTTACTTACCTGTATATACTGAACCTGATAATATTTGGTAGCCGATATTTTTGCAATTATATTTTTACTGAAGGATATTTATGTTCATGATATTCTGACACACCGACCACCTTTCTCTGTAGTCAGCACACTTACAAATTGTTTAATGAATCTTCTCCTCTTTTGTAATTATTTTAACTAATGGCTGCATGAAAAACATTAACTTAAAGAGACAAACATATCCTTAACAAACACAAATAAAGGTAAGAATCAAGTAATTAAGAACATATTTCATATTTCTACAAAAATGCATTGGAAAAGTCTCACATTTCATTTGTAGACCAAGTATTTGTCAGGATGCTCTTACAATATTTGTTTGCAGCTTCAGGATCGCCCCTTATTAAAATGCATTTGTCATCAAAATCATTAAATAATGTATGTTTTAGTTTTGTCAGAAAACATAACTTTATTGCACCTAAACGGAAAGCTGTCTAAGTTGGCGACAGTGAAAATCTCATTGAAATTTTAAATCATTTTCTGTTAGCCACTGGCTATATGCCATGTCCCCGGTTGGTGAAATGTGTCAAATGCATAACAGAACCAATCAATCAATAAAGAATGACAAGACGCATTCATTGTCTATTCTTGATCTTTGCAGATTATCCTCTGGACAAACACAATCACTCAAGGTCGATCCTGTCAAACCCTAAACCATTGAGCATGACATTGTAGTTTCAGATATAGAGTGTGCATTATGTGAGAAAGTTTGAAACTATAGCAAAGAGGGCAGAAAGCAGACAGAAAACATTTACACATGTACCTGTAGAAGACTTCACATCTACAAACCTGAAAGCTCTTCACTGGCTAAAGTTCATGTACAGTTTTAGATCATACGGCTGTTGAACTTAGAATCAAATAGGGAACAAACGTGGAAAGCAGAATAAATTGAAGGCTACAGTTTGATCCTGCAGATAACATCAAGTTCCATGGACATCCTCACGTTAATCACCACAGGCTAAAGTGCGCTATAAAGACAATTTCACCAACAGGAGTTTCAATGCAACCTTTAGTTCAAGGAGATTTTTCAAATACAAAACGAACTTTTTACCTCCATATCCTGTATTTCTCTCTCTTCTGAGTTCTTTGGAAATCTGAGTATATTTTGCGTAAAGCTAACTTTAACAGAACAAAGGCATGCAAAAAATGTTCTCTTTGTCAAGTGAAGCTGCGATGAAAATGGGTAGTGGGGGCTAGGAGACTGGAGATCTGAGGGTGGGACCTGGTTACTCCAACTACTTCTGCAAAGTGCGGGAAGTTCCTTTTAAAAAATATATATATTCATAAACCTAAAGAAGATTGTAAAGTTATTAAAAAACTACAGATTTTGCATATCACCGACTTACCCACGCACCCCTAATTCATTTAGGCGCCTGTAGAGGTCACACCTGCATCCCCTAGCTTTTCTTTTGCATCCCCTGCCATTACCAGTGGAACCGTTGCATTAGGGATTGCAAGAGAACAACATCAGAAAACAAACACAACTCTCTAAGAGCCATGTTTACTTGCTGCAGACATTTGGGCATAAGAAGCAGCTTTTTCTCAATCAGCAGAGGGCAAGGCCAGAATGACAGGCTGTACAGGTTTTTGTCCTCTGCAATGCATTTGGACACTAGGAGAAAGCTGTTGCACATGGAGACAGAGGTATAACTTACAATTATACTTTAAGCATGGGAGAAAGGCGAAGTGTTTTACATTTTACAAACGTTGATTTATAAACTATAAAAGAGTGTTTCAATTGCAGTTGTATGTGTTGCTGCTTCGTTTAATTAAAAGCAACCTTTCCTAAAGTAAAAATTATAATAAAAAAGGAAGACATTATGAGGGTCATTCTGACCCTGGCGGGCGGCTCCTCGGGAACCGCCAAATGGCCACTCCGCGGTCAGAAGACCGCGAATGCCATTCTGGCTTTCCCTCTGGGCCGGCGGGCGACCGCCAAAAGAGCGCCCGCCGGCCCAGGGGGAAAGGCCCTGCAACAAGGAAGCCGGCTCCTTGGACCGCCAGGGTCGGAATGACCCCCTATTTGTTAACAGTAGAGACACTAGTAAAATTTTCACATCTTAAACTAGGAACAATGAGGGAAGTTTAGAAAATTGTTAAACATTATAAAACATGCTGATTAAAACTGTGTTAGGTGCTATGCTCTCCATTTTTAGGGTTGAGCCTGCGTCGCATGCGCTTGCACATACGTTTCGCTTGCGAGACGCTTTAGGAGTTAGAAAAGGGCTCGGAGCCCCGTTCATGTCACGTCAGTGTCTTTCATTGGTTCGTGGGCTTGCCTGTTAAAATTTGCTTGCTTTCATTAGTGGAAGACACGCATACGCCATGTCTTTTTCCAGTGGTTAGCCCTCCTCAAGCGTAGCGACCAAGTACTGAAAACATGCGAGGCTCGCTGTATCCCGTCAGGTTTGTGGACTACTTTTTATCATTCGTTCGCAGCGCAATCTCGCTTGGCAGAAGTCGAGCGCTTGCATAACATCGACCCTGTTACATAGTTAATTGCACTTTTGCCGGTTACGTGGATAATTGCACTTTTGCCGATAGGTTTCACTACGAGTGAACTGCAGCAGCGCGATCACGCTGTTTTTTCCCATTCAATGTGGCCAGAAAAATCCGGTTGGGAGTTTACAACTGCTAATAGCTGTAACTCGGAGAAATGCGAGACCCTATTGCGTTGCAAGTTCTTGTTCTATTGTTGTCTGTAGCACTCCATCATGGTCCTAATCATTGCCTTAAATGGGGTATAACTGGGCATTAGGCATAACTCAATCTGTCTGTTGTACTGCCAGCCATTTTCCCAAACAATAGCATGCCATTACCTTTCAAATAAAAGTGTATTGGAGTGGAGCAAGGCTATTTTAGTGGGTCGCAATTATGATAAACTAAATGAGGATTCCTGGGACTTTTTTTTATTACAATGATGCTAAAGAGTTGGAAAAACAGAGCCATACTTTAAAATAAGCATAGCCTGAAAGCGAGCATGATCTGCATGTGAGATATTGTACTCCATCTACTTCTCAACTGATCAGAATTGAATTATAAGGTACCAAGACAGAATACAGTGATTCCGTATATTGATAGCAGGTCAAAGGTTACATAGTGTCATTTCTTAAGATGTAGTTTAGTCAGTGATTTTGTGATGTCACTTCATGTGATGTCATTGATAGGTCAAAGGGCAAGAGATTTCACTTCCGGGCCCATGGCATTTTGGTGAATCAGCGCCCATGCCCTGATTAGAAACCAGATTGAGTCAAACCACCTTCTGCAAATCCCCAGTTTTACAACAGATTTAAGGGATTATACCTAGTACCGTCCTATTTCAAAACTGTTCCATAAACATGACAGATTTTGCAAACCTGATTCCACTAGTAGGTCCTCTGGCTCCCCATGTTATCCTTTCATGCCTGAACGTTTAAAGACGAAATAGGGCTGGTATTGCACCTGCTCTGTTTCAGTTAAACATTTTGTCACTTAAAAATACATAGCTCCTAGTATTCCTACATAAAATGTAATCTCTAGTTTACAGAAAAAATACATTTATTTTATCAAGTTATTTTTCACCCATCTTCTCTTCTTCCTCTTATAGAGACTGATTTAGAAAGACAAGCATTCTCCCAAATTTAGGAGTGACGAATCCCAAAGCCTCCTTCACTCCCTGCACATTGTGTTTCGCTCTGGTCACAGCAGTGAACGGGCAGTGCTTCTGATTCTGTACGATTTAGTAATTGATTTGGATTTTGATCGCGTTAGTGACAGGATTATTCCAGAAATATTGGTGGAGTTTGACACTGTCAGTCACCTCACCCTTCTAAAACATCTGCTAGAAGTCAGCCCACATAGCAGTGTTCCTGCCTGGGTTTCCAAGTTCTTCACCTTATTTTCATTATACTCAATTGATCTCAGTCTCGCACTTATAGTCTGCGACTGAGGCAGTGCTCTGGGGAGTCCCAAAGGTTTCTGCCATCTCCCTTTTGCTCTTCAATATTTTGCTAAAACAGGCAGTCTTAGAGGGTTGATGGAAAATCCCTAGCATTCAAATCTCATTTCAAGAGTACCATTTTCAAGGTGGGTGATCTTGCTATGAAGGAGGCTTTGGAAATTATGTCTGGGATGTCCTGCAATACTAGACTATTCAGAATTCAGAATTATGGTCCTTGGTGACTTTAAAGAACAGGTTGAAGCACAAACTTCCTTTCTCATGCAGGCTTCTGAACGATACAGAAACCTTAGGATTGGTACAGGGACTCCATGGTCCCACCCATATGGCAGATAATACTATTGGCATTATCTTTTCAACAAGTGATATGGTCACAGAAATCTGTTAAGCATCGCTGGCGTACTTGCCATAGACACAAGTTAGCTTTTGAGACTGAAAAACATCACACTACAAGGCCCAGTTCGCAGAGTGTGTATGGAACAGACAGAACATTAGCAGAGTGGATGCCTGTTTAGGTTTGGGAAGCTCTACCTTCGTTTTAATGAAACTTTGGCAACAAATGTCCACTATTTACCTACTAGTTCCGGCTCATCCAAGGTACTTAAGATTATTAATCTGCAGTTCACTCCTGAGTTGAAAATGAATAGATTGAAAGTGTGACAGGCAGAGCCAACATGACACTGATCCTGTTCCCAGGCCAGTTACCTCGCTTTCCCACAGCATCTTAGAAGTTATAAATCTGCTCTCATTGCATCCAAGGCATAATTTTTCTCTGAATATATCTTGCAGGCTGATAACTCATCTAAGACTCTGTGAGAAAGTCGGTTTTTGTTTGAGAAGCTGTGAGCCTTCCTCAAGCAACAACCGCAATCCCTGTCAGGGTGAATCACAAAAGTCACCAAATTAACCTACTCTTAGTTCTTTGTTAGTTTGGCACAACAGCAGTCAGGCTTAACTTAGAGGCATTGTGTAAAATATTTATACAGCACTCGTAATAAAGTGAAATCATAAAACCAATCCCACACCAATTTAGAAAAATAGAATAAAATGTAATAAATTATTTGACATCAAATTTATAAAAGTCCAATCAGTATCACCGCAGATCTGCAAGTTCAAAAATTTAAGTAAAGCACCTGAAAGTACAAAGCACCACTCGTGGTTACCTGGTCATGCATGAGAGAGGGAAATTCAGAATTTCAGGCTGACCACTATGTAGTGCGGGCTGGATTAAAGGACCAGGACAGTCCCACTGAAAAAGTTACCTTCTCAAAGTCCGATGTGAGGAGCCTAGCTTGTGGTGGAGGAGGCTGTGAGGAGCAGGGAGACTGTTGCCGCTGTAGTGTGAACAGCATGCCAAGCATCATGGATGGTCGTCACTGTAGCCCAATCAGACGGTCAGATGTTTCGGATGGTCGTTGCTTCTCATTGGTGGTCACTGAGGGCTGTTGATGCTGTAACATGAAGTGCAGAGATTGCATTGCTGGTCATCGGTTGTGACTGCATTAGCATGAAGAGTCAGGTCCACCAGAGCCTTACATTGGCAGTCAGCGCCGGCAGCAATATTTTGGCACAAGCGGGCCTGTTCATGGACATGAAGAGCCCACAATTTGGGGATTTTTCCCTTTCTTCCAGGTGGAGATCAACTGATACCAGCCAAGGGTCCAACACCCAGGAGGCACCCCTTAGGGATCAGGAACTCACTCCAGCAGAAGCCAGTAGGGTCAGCGAGGTACAGTTGCAGATCCAGGCTGATCCACTCCAGTAGGTCTGTTTGGTAGTTGCTGGGAGACCCCTGGAGCATTTTCTGCCCCAGTAACCCATGAAAAAGAGGCCAGCTAATTAGCTTTTGGAGTCACTCAGGTCATCTAGGATGAAGAAAGCAGGCACAGGTTTCAAGCAGCAGGGAAGTCCTTCTTTTGTAGTGTCCACATGTCCAGGACATACTGGAAATGTGGTCTGAGGGCCCACTATTTATATCTGGATCCAGCTTTGAAGTGGAAAAAACTTTTGGAGTTTTCTCCCCGCAGATGGTTTGGGAACTTTGTTCCTCCCTGCCCAGGTCCCAAGATGTAGGGGGTGGCAAAAGATTAGTGGTGAATTCTTTGTGTGTATGCCGAGGCAGATCCTTTGAAATGTAATTGTGGCAGGGAATAGCTCCGCCCCTCCCATGGTCTTCTCCCAACTACACCCAGCTCCTATTGTTCACTGGCTTGGCCCAATATGTATTCCTCATGGGGAAGCAATTAACACACCCAGGCAACTGGAAACTCCTAGAAGGCCTTAGAAAGTAGAGGGCAGGAAAATAGCAGCTTTCTAGAAGGTGCATATTCCGAATTGTGACTTAAAATCTGTTATGACTTTACCATTGAAGAAGGTTTAATGTTACAATTCATTTGAGTGTAAATGTGACATTCCTACCTGCAACCAATCAAATTGTATCTATTATTAAATTTAATAGGGTAACCCAATGTCATCCTATGAAGGAGGTAGCCCTTGCAATTTTGAAAAAAAATGAAATTAAGATTTTTTCAGTGCCAGGACATGTAAGAATTAACTGGATATATGACCAACATTTTCAATACAATGCACTTTGCCCTGTTGGCTGTTTAGAGCCTACCTTAGGGGTGACCTATATGTATTAAAATTAAAATTACATATTTAGGCCTGGCAAAAGGTTTATTTTGCCAGGCTTAAACAGTAGTTTAAAACTGTACACAGGCTGCAGTGGCAGGGCTGGAACATGTTTTAAAAGGCTACGTTAGTGGGTGGCACAATGAGTGCTGTAGGCGCACTAGTAGCATTTAATGTAGAAGCCATGAATACCACTTTACTAGAGACTAATAAGTAAATTGAATGCACCAATTGGGTTTAAGCCAAGTTTACCATCTTTAAAGAAGTGAGCACAAGCACTATGCACTGATTTGTAGTTGTAAAGTGCACAGAGTCCTAAAATCCAAAAAATGGGTTCCGAAAACAGGAGGGATGAAAGTAAAAAGTTTGGGGTGACCCTGTACAGAGAGCCAACAGACTCGACCACCAGTGGTGCCAAAGGTCACTAATCCTTCCACTGAAAGTCTGCCCATCTTTTTCCATTTATTGTGACAAGTTATCCATGTTTTTATGAGATTAGAGTTTAGCCTTCCAGACTGAGAGAGAACTAAAGCTGGCCACTCATATTCTTGCAGTATTCCTAGCCTTTTATTTTCAAAAGAAAAACTTGACAAAAAACTTGAAAGCCTAAGTCATTCACACCATCATCATTTTTAGGCTTGATGACACTTATACCTGTTATTTAGGTCTTCCAGAGACTGTTGTAAGTAAGATTTGAGTAAGATTTGAGAATTTGAGAATATTGCAGTTTGACTCATTATGAACTTTAGGAAGTTCATAACATGTTTATTATAAGTTGAATTGGATTCCAGTAGTCAAAAGCATTCAGTGCAAGCTCTATGCTTAGCTCACAAAGCTGTTTATCTTACTGAACCGAGATTGCTGCAATCACAACTCTTAAGATATTATCTGAATGACACCCTTTGTTCTGGCTCTTCTCTCCTTATTTAATTTCTTCATTTCATAAGATCTGGGGAGGAAGAATGCTCTTTTTCGGTTAAGATCTCTTCTCCATGGAATGCACTTCCTTGTGCCTTGTCTGCTATTGTGCGTTATTGAAGATCACCATATGTTCAGACCATCAAAATGCCCACTGGCAAATAATGAACTTACAAGTCTCAATTCAACTTGCCTCAATATGTACATGAGACCCTAAGGTTTACTCATGTCCTCCTTGGGGAAGACCTTGACATTTATATTAAAGGCGCAAAAATACTGTAGTAGATGAACAGCAAAAAAGAAATTATGATCTACATTCCCCGGTATAGCCAGAGTTGTTTTTCACTATTGTGAAGCCTCCTTAAAACGTTTTTAAGCTGTAATTCCTGATCAGAAAGGAGTAGCTGCATTATGTTTCACATAAATGGAATGGTAATAATAAATCATCTTTACTTTTTACTGGTGAGGTCAGATTTAGTATTACTATTTTAGAAATCCCACTTTTAGTAACTTGATGTTTCTCTGCTCTCCCTGCTGCGTATGCCTGACAGCCTGCCTCCAGTACACATCTGAACTGGGCTGAGTGACAGCTACATTGTGCATCCCCCCCAGACAACCTCAACACAAGACACTCCACTGCTTCTGCATTTATCTGCATGCTGATGGGTCCTCCTGGGCAGGGAGGATAGGAAGGGCTCACACTTACACTTCAAAGGGTAGTGGCCTGAGCCCCACACAAAGGGATGATTACCCTCAACTGATCATCTGGAACCTGGACTAGAATGAAAGGGGGACCTGTGCACTTCAAAGAGCTGCTTTGAAGTCACCCCGTTTTAAAGGGCCAATTTTGGTATATGAATTGGGGCACCGACCTCCTGAAATCAGATCACTAGTGGACTTGGGGAGAACTCTGCAGGAGTAAAAACTGCTGTGCTGTAAGGATTGCCACTCTGCCTGGGATGACTCCACCAAGGAACTGCTTCTGTGCTTTGCTGAGCTGCCCTGCTGCCTTCTGATCTCTGCCCTGTTGAGGACAAGGACTGGACTCATCCTGCTGAACCAGAGTGACTTGAAGGACTTGCTGGCTTGCCCCCTGTTCTCATGCAGTCTCAAGGACATCAAACACTGCCTGCAACTCTCATGGTGCTGCTGAACTCTGCCATCTGTGAGTCTTACCCTTACCCGAGGTGCCCCTCTGCAGTCCTGGGCCTCACAAGTGGATCCTGTAGCTGATTTCTGCATAAACCGACACTGCCTCAAGTTAGTGTAAAATTTTGCTTCATCGCCCTTCGACACCAACGTAGAAGCTGGTCAACGACATTAGACCTAGCGCCTGAGCAGCCAGATGGTGACGCTTGCAGGAGCAGAGATTTTACTGATGAAATGTATGATTAATAATGTATTGATCTTGATGAACTAATGTGTGATTTCTCTAATGATTGCTAACAAAACGGGTGACTTTTGTAAATGGCCACCATATTCCATTTTGTTTTTTACTTAGGCTAACTTTAGCTAACTTTGCAGTTGCTTTTCATTGTTCAATGCTTACTCAAAACAAGTGTATTTAATAGTTTATAGATGTGTGAATAGCTTCCCCTAGCCCTAGTGGAGTTTTGAGTTATGCCTTGCAAGGTCAGATTTCTTAGGTCATTGCCAGAGTTTGACTGACCTATGGTTTAGAAAATGTCACTAAGTGTGATTTCTTCCTCCAGGATGGAAGTAGATGCAACATTGTTAGACATTTCCTCCTGAACCTGAGATTCTGACGAGTTGGAACAGGGGAGCTACAGACGAGACGGAAGAGAAGAAGAAATTGTTATAATTGTGTTTAGTTAATGATGTTGTCAATTAATTTTAGTTATCTAACAGTCGTTTTATTGGCTGAATGTGCAACACCCCATGTACCGACCAATCTGAGTTTTGTAAAGATTAATATAACGTTCTGTCACTTATTCTTTGAGCAGACTTTTTTTAGATTTTCCAGAGACTTTCGAGTGATATTTCCAGAGTTAGAATTAATGGAGAGTTTTTCAGTCATGTAGACTTGGAGGATTTATAGATCGTTCCTATTGATGATGTTCCCTTACTGAAGTGAGTCCTGTTGTTATTCATAGATCTTATGGGTAATTTATAAATTGTGAACTGTTATTTGTGTCTTTTGGTTTACAGGTCTCAGCTGCAACTCGTGAATTAATTGCTGCATAATAATATTATTTTTGCTATATTAGTTAGCAATGTTAGTATGTTTTTCTAAATTTGTGTTTCGAAAACTTTTACATGAAGCCCAACATGTTAATGTTAATTAGAGGTTAGTGAGGGAGTTTATCATTACATGCTCATGATTCATATTGACGTTCTTTGATCTATTGCTTCAATGTATATTATCTCACTGGCGCAGATTCTGGTGCTATTAAGTTGTGATATAATTCTCAAATTAATTTGTTTACTAGCTTTGATTACCTCATATATATACTGTAATACGTTCTAACCAACCATTAATGATTCTTTATATATATCATTTATGTTTGAGAATTATTTTCGTGACCTTAGCATTGTTAATATAGGAAAATACATTTTACAAATCTTCTTAATAAACTGGTGTGGACATTTCAGTGAAATCAGAATGCCAATTTCTCGTTTACTGATGTTTATTGTGATGATTATGACATTCACTATTGGCATTCTCTATAATCAATGTTGGGTCGGTCCATCGGCCTATGGCGCAAGATCTACTATTTTGGAATTGAGATAATAGCTAGGATTTCTTGGCGCTGCAACACGCTCAGAGTGGCTCGACGACGATGCGGACCCCCTTATCGCGGCTCAATGTCTATGCAGTGGATTCTAGACATCGACCAAAGCTCCATCCAAAGTACTTTGTTAGTGGGACCTATCAGTGTTCTGTAGTCGGCCTACCGTCCATCGCGGTTGGCCTGAACTTTGGATTTGCACCAATCCTTTGTGACCTCAAGTAACCTTTTCACAGCTGGTGACTTCTAAGCACTATTTTTTATTTAATCTTTAAAAATTCTGATCTTGCCTCCTACTGGTTGGATTTTTTCTCATTTTGGCCTTGTACTCAGATAAATATGCTCTATTCTTCTAGACAGATGTGGAGTCCTCTTTTTGTGTTACTGTGTGTGTGTGTTGCTCAAATCATTTACACATTGCCTCTTAAGTTAAGCCTGCCTGTGTAACTGACTTACCCTTACTAGGATTGTGGTCCTACTTGGACAGGGTAAATACTTCTGCCAACCAGAGACCCAATGTCTAACAAACAATCATTGTATTTCTAAACTTTCTGTTAGGTCAGTCAGTCAGCGGGTGGCGAAATAGGTTTTGTATAATTAATGAGCACCCCTGTATGTCAGAGTGAAAGATATATACAGAAATAACAAAACAGAATGTGTCAATTTACCCTAGGCATATTCCCTTAGGAGTCAAATGTCACTGAGTTATGGTTGAAGGCATTTACCCGAAATGCTACTGAGGCCGTCTGCCAATTATGGGCACTGATGTCAATTTGGATAATATCCAGTTTAAATTGTGGGCTCATATTGTAAACTCAGGAAGATTTAGCCCACATAATATGCACCAAGTGTTATCTGGTGGATATTGTGCAGGCAAATAATCCATACACATTTGGTATTTGTGCACATCAATAAGGAGTGTAAGGTACTATATGCATGCTAACACCAGGGGTATGTAAAAAATGTGTAATTTGCTTTTGCATAGTTATGTGAATTTTAAGCAAAATTATGAATAATTATACAAAATATAAAACGGACATTTGGCACATCCCAGGCTACAAATAGTGCAAAAATACACAAGTGCTGCAAACAGCAACTACTTTTGCTCTGTCCTTCATGTTGTTCTCATTACACTCTCATCAAATTGTTTATGTGAACCGGATGTAATTTCACAATGTGGTGTTTTAGCATCATTTAGGGAATCTCTCGTAGCAAGCATAACGCAAAATTACCAAATATTGGCATAAGAGGATGTTCATCAGGGGTTAAACTAACACTTAATTGAAGATATGTAAAATGGAATCGGGTGAAAACTGTGCACCCCATAAATACTGTAAACCCTGTTGTCTTTACCACGATTTGTGAGAGGGGGCTGCGCTATTAAACCAACTTAATATCTCCTGGAGTATGTTTGTCACGCTTGTGATTTGTAAAATATCACAAATTCTATGTGAATTGGTCCATCAGTTTTCCAAAACACCTATTAACAAATATATGACTTGATCTCTGAAGATATCGATTTTACTGGCATAGGCAGCATGGAACATTTATGAAAATAAAGAATAATACATATCTTTCGGGATGTCAAATAAAGAATTATATTTGAAGGTTAGGCAGCCAGGCATTCACTGGCAATGTTAAAAAAATTAAGAGGGCGAACAAGTATTCCTCTCTATATAATGAGAGTGTACACGGTTCCATTTGTTTTGGAAATCCTTGGAACAAAACATGCTGGGACTGTAGTCTTAGCCAATAAAATGTACCAGCACAGCAAAATAAGACAGGCAGATTTCCTTCCAATTAGCACTTCAAAGCCTGTCAGGTAACTTATAAACTTTGATTAATTTAACTGAAGTCTTCAGCTGCTGGAGAAAAGGTGTGTTCTGAGCAATGAAAGGTTTACTGGTGTTGCTGATTTCACAAATTCCCAGCTACTTTGGCTTGTCACGCACATCAAAACTACCTTTGAAGACAGAATGCATGCTACCAGCAAAAGTATATAAATAATTCCTGTTGCAATAACAAGCAACTGCTACAATGGGTGTACTACTTCAAAACACAGAGACTTACTTTAGAGTGTAAATCAGTGCCTTCTGCCACTGGGAGCACTTCTGATTCTGAGAACATGTCCTGACAAACTGGGCTTACTTTACAAGAACGGAATCCTGCTGAAAAAATAGACATTTCCGTTAATTAAATTGTTTTCAATTTAAATAAAATTATAGATCAGACAAGAAGGTATTCTGCTGAGCTACACTCACTGAAATACGGAACAAATTGATTCTAAAGTAATTGAAAGCACGTTGAATTTTACATGATACAATTAACTAAAGAGGCACACGTGATAATAAAACAGAAGTTTTAGAGGTATAGTACAAATTATATACTCAAGGAAATGTAATATACAACAAACAAATATATATAAAATAAAAAATAAGACATTTGAATCATGGTATGATGCTGGTTTCACACTAATAATTAATTTATGTATGTTTTAGCGCCGGACGCAGGGATTTATTTTCCTCAGCAGCGCAAAAGCATGCATTAGGCCCGCTTCAATATATACCGGCGAGGTCGGACCCTTGGTAGGTGCACATTACACTACATATGTGTCCCAACAAGTTTTTTTCTGGTTACTGGAGAATTAGAGATCAGTGCTTTAGATGTATAAGGCATGCAAGGCCCGAGTCAAGTTCCGGTCGAATAACTTGCTCTGCCTGATCCTCATTCCATGGAGCCTGGAGAGTCAAAAGAGAGCTTAACCCAGCATTCCAGGCACTGCCCTTTCCCTCTCTTTTGCTGTATTAAAAGACACCCATCTTTAGACGCATGAAATCTCGGAGCACAACATCTAAGAAGTGCTTTTCTGCTGGGTGTGCCCAGAGGCGAGGTGACCTGCAAGTCGCTGAGACCCGTGGAAAGTCAGAGCCCACTCAGTTTTTCAGACCAATGTAACAGCCACCATTGAGCTGCAGACCTTCTGCTGCTTTACTATGTGTTAAGGGAGACAACGGAAGTGATAGTCACGTAAAAATGGTCCCTGCCTTCTCTTATGCTTTACTTTACTCAAGAAAGACCCTTTCACATCTTATATATGGATCGGGTCAGGGTGAACACAAGAATATCGCATTGGAGGGCTTTACCCTGCATGTCTTTACCCCGTGATCATTTACCCTGCAATGCAGTTGTATTGTCTGACTTTCTCATATACATAGGTTAGGGTGACCACCTGGCATTGAGGCAAATTCTGGACAGGACTGTAAAAAATTCAGGACAAAGAGTCAAAATTCAGGACAAAAATTCAGGACAAAGGGTCAACATTCAGGAAAAAAAATCAAGAACAAACGTCAGTTTTACAGACACACGCAAGAGAGGCCATGCCTCACTATGTTGTCAGTGCATTTATTTACTCTTTTTTAACATAGCACTATTTATTCACTGTGGTCTTTTTGTGATTGCCTACTTGTATGCTACATTCAGGTGTCACAATACGTCCTTGTTCAGTAGTAAATGAATGCCCTTCAGTACTGTGGCAAGGCCATCACCCCTACCCAAATCTACCCAATCTTTCCTGAAGAAAAAGTAACAGCAAAATGTTGATTATGTTTCTGAACATTTTAAAACCCCTGGCAAACAGTTTGGGAAACATTAAGGTAATTAACCTTATGCTAGTTTAAACAAATTGAACAAAAACATCTGGCTCACCCTAACCGCCCATGGACTTTCAACCTAATTTTTTTTTAAAGAGGCAGGTCAGATGGTGTGGGCGACAGTCTCACACCTAATGTCTGGATGTGAGGCACCCATAACTTGTCTGTAGTCTCACTGTAGAGTGTATGTCTGGGACTCTACATTTATCTCAGAAACGGGAGCCCGGATTACCAATCAAAGATAATAAAAGAGTAGGATGAAATCGAGAGCAAATGGGAGATCCACGGCAAGTAATTCAAAGGGTTGTTACTAAAAACTGGATAAATAAAGAAGAGAAGAACAAGGTGGGCCAATTCCTAAAATCAGACAAGATGGGTCCACCAAGACTATTCGAAGGTATTTGGTACCTGGGGAGTTGTCTCTGCACATAGGAGTGAAACAGAAGGGGCACTGTCAAGTGGTTGAACAAGCAACACCCATCCACCTTGGCAAACTCTTCTGGTGCAATGGTCCGCTGTTAGTGCTTTTGAAGGGTGGGCAGGGGCCAGACCCCTTGCAAGGTTGTGCAAGGCAATTGCCCGCTTTGTGCATGTCTTTATATGGTTTTGAAATTGAGCAAAAGCCAAACTAGAGATCTGGGTTATCCCTAAGTGTCAAGTACACATAGAATCTTCAAAATATTTGGGATGTAAATTGCACAAACAAAATTTACAAATTTTAAAATTTAATTAGTGTTTCTTTAACATATGGCAGTTTTCGCCTTTATATACAATTAGATCTCAGATTGAACTGGGAACCAGTTACCTTTTGATACCTAGTGATTAATATCTACCATTCTTACACTGATTTCCAGGATGAAAATCTTGGCAGAGCGAATGGTCCCTCCAAGCCCAGTTTGCTTTTTGGTCTTCTCTTCTGCTTTCTGTAGAGGCCATGTGGCACTAGTGAAGATGGGGTGCTACCCCAATGATAGTATTATTTTGCAAACCTTCCCCTGCTCCTCCTTCATTTCTTCTTCAGACAGGCCACACATCTGATTTGGTCACTGCGGCACCATCGGGAGCTCTTTCTACTCTAAAGCTAACTGTGACTGCGGGTGGATTAGGTCTTCTGGACTTAGAATGCTATTATTCAGCTGCACAGGTCCAATGGGTGGCTCGCTGGCTTTCTGCCCACCTCCGTGCATGAGATGGGGTTTACCAGTAAAGACTTTTAAGAAAGGCTTAACGCACTGCTCATTGTTTCCTGCTGACCATTCTAAGAATCACCATCCGGAGTTATCATGCACGGCTTTCTCTTACCTTGCCAGAACCTGTAAACTCACTGACATGAAGAAAACCTATGCTCCTGCACTACCTTTGCTAAGCCTTCCCACTCGCACAGGATGGCTGTGCTCAGAGCATCTCCATCAGTGGCATGTTGCAGGTGTCTTAAAATTGGGGACTTTGTTTCTGAACAGTGAGCTACTAAATTTCCAAACCCTTGTGGCAGACTACCATCTTCACCCCGGTCAACTCCTTACTTACAACCAGTGCTTTAAATGGGCCGGTACTCTCCGGTACTGAGTACCGGCACTTTTTTATTTTGAGAGGGAGAGTACCGGCATATCTCAAGAAAAACGTAATACTTTTAATTGGAGAGTACCAGCAGTTCTCAGAAACAAGCAGGTACTCTATTACAGAGTACCTGCACTTATATTTTTCCATTTAAAGCACTGCTTACAACCACCTTAAATAATCATTAAATGCCCTATTTCATGTCTGCCACCTAGCACTAACCCTACAAGAGGTGTGCCAGAAGCTCTGTACCATAGGAAATGGTGGCAAACTGATAGAATGGGTGTACAGACCTATCCTGCAACATGGAAACCACTCTAGGTCTTCTCGTCATACTACCTGGGTGATTGATGTGGCCAAACCTTTGCAAGATATGGACTAAAATACTGGACTTTCCCCACAAAGTATCCCACAGCTGTCACTTTACGTAAATTCATAGTGCTTCCTTGTGAATGCATTCTGCCCGTTGCTTGCCATTGGCCTTGTGGTTTGTAACTCACAATGTGTTGCTTTCGATTTGCTGGCTTTATTTGTTTTAGGCCATGTAGCTCGAATTCGTCCCTTCCCTTACCCAAACCTTATTTACAGTATCCTTCTGAGTGCTCCCTTTCTGTGAACAGGCCTGTAAATCTTGTTTTTTATCTTATCATATTTGCTGTGCATTCAAAGAACAAAGTCAAATGTCAGGCTCTGTCTTCGGTGGGAACTTAGGGCCAGATGTAGGAAACGTTTAGCGAGTCGCAAACTGCAAAAATTGCAGTTTGCGACTCGCTAAACGCGTTTCCCAATGCAGAAATGCATATTGCGAGTCAGTACCGACTCGCAATATGCATTTCAGAATCGCAAATAGGAAGGGGTGTTCCCTTCCTATTTGCGAGTCTGAGTGGTATGCAGTACCATTTGCGACCGCGTACGCAGTCGCAAATGGTATCGCAGTTGCCATCCACTTCAAGTGGATGGTAACCCACTCGCAAATTGGAAGGGGTCCCCATGGGACCCACCTCATGAATATTGATGAGGTGGGTCATTGCGACCCCATAGCGAGTCACAGTCGGTGTCTGAGACACCGTACTGCATTGCAAATTGCGACTTGCAATTTGCGAGTCGGATTTTGCAATATTGCTACATCTGGCCCTTAGTGTTTACTTTCCTTTCTCTGACTTCAAAGTGATAGGATTTATGCAACAATCTTGCTCCAGCAACTGGGGTTAGGAAAGAGTTTTTTCTATCACATGACAACATTTGAATAAAATTCTGAATATATCAGAATTAGAAGTACAAATCAAGCACATTTTTGTTAATTCTGAACTGTGCTGGAAACAAATACCTTTACATGATTAAAACAAATCATTGCACTAGGTGATGCAATTTCCACACATAATCGCCTGTGCACAGTATAGTTTGATTTGAAAAACTGTATGTCTGTGCAATCGTAATGGTAATTTAAATCAAAAATGTGTTGTCTGTAATGGCAGTGTGTTACCACACCATGCATACTCGACTCCACTCTGCTCTGCACTACTCCACAGCACTGCTCCCTACTCTGTATCACTCTACTTTACTCCACTCCATTCCACTGCACTCTTCTCCATTCTGAACCACTCCACATTATGCCACTGCACTCTATGCTACTTCACACTATGCCTCTCTACTCTACTCTGTACCACTCTACTCTATGCCACTGCACTTTACGCCTCTCTACACCACTGCGCTCTGCTTGTCTGCACGCCATACCACTCCAGTCTAGGCAACACCAATCTAGTCCGTACAACTCCACTCTCTGCCACTCTGCAACACTGCACTGTACTCCACTGCACTCTAAGCTAATACACTCTATGCGAATGCACTTTACTCTGCAACACTCAACTTTATCCCCCTGCACTCTACATCAATACACTGTACATCACTATAATTTACTCTGCACCTCTGCACTCTATGCCACGGCACTCTACACTACTTTACTCTATGCCATCACACTCTATGCCACTTTATGCAACTCCACTCTACCCTGCACCTCTCCACTCTAAGCCACCTCACTCTAGTGTGAAATAATCTACGTTATGCCACTGCACTCTGTGCCACTGCATTCTATGCCACTGCACTCTACCCTGCACCTCTCTACTCTATGCCACTGCACTCTACTCTGAAACAATCTATTCTACGCCACTGTACTCTATACCACTCTGACCACTGCACTCTAGTTCAATGCACTCTACACCACTGCAAGCTGACACTCTGCAACACTGCACTGGCTGCCACTATACTCTACACCACTCTCCTCTGTACTACTGCACTCTGCACCAATACAATCTATTCCACTGCATTCTGTGCCACTCTACTCTGCCCAATGCCACTCTATGCAACTGCACTCTACACCAGTGCACTCTAAACAACCGCACTGCATGCCACTGCCCTTTACTCTACACCACTGTACTCTATGCCACTGTTCTCTGTACCACTCTACACCACTGCACTGACACTCTACTCTGCAACTCTGCACTCTACACCACTCTACTCTATGCCACTGCACTCTAGGCACTGTACTCTAAACCACTCTACACCACTGCACTCTAAGCCACATGAGTCTACTCTGCACTCTATGACACTTCACCACTCTGCATTACTGCACTCTCTGCTACTCTATTGTATGCCACACTACTCTACTGCACTCTATGTAACTATACCCCATGCCACTCTATGCCACTGCACTCTGCGCCAATGCACTCTAAACAACTGCACTGTACGCCACTGCCCTCTACTCTGTACCACTGTACTCTACGCCACTGCTCTCGGTGCCACTCTACTCCACTCTACATCACTGCACTGACACTCTACTCTGCAGCGTTGCACTCTCCACCACTGTACTATACACCAATGTACTATTTACTACTGCATTCTATGCCACTGCACTCTATGCCACTCTAGTCTGCATCACTCCACTCTACAGCACTTTGCTCTACTCTGCACCACTCTACACTACGCCACTGCACTCCCTGCAACGTGAGTCCACTCTGCAATCTATGCCACTGCACCACTCTACACTACTGCTCTCTCTGCTACTCCATTGTATGCCACTCTACTCCACTGCACTCTATGCCACTCTACTCTGTCCCACGCCACTCCATGCCACTGCATTCTAAACCACTGCACTCTACGCTAACGCACTCTAAACAACTGCACTGTACCCCACTGCACTGTACTTTGCACCACTGGGCTCTACGCCACTGCTCCTATGCCACTCTACTCCACTCCACACAACTATGCCACTAACTTTAAGCCATGCTGAACAGCAGCTACTCTGGTGTATAACATGGCTAATGGCTAAAACACATTAGCAAAGCCAAACACTCTTTCGTAGATGAGACCTGTTGGCTTTGCCAATGCATGTTAGTACTATGAGGTACCGAGGTACCTGAAAGAACTGTGAAAAATACAATTACATCATAATAAGGGCTGCTACAAAATGCGCAAATACATTTTGGTTAAATAAAAAAAAAGTGCTTCTCAAATACAGATTTGAATAATATACAGTTTATACCTAGTACTAAACATTTGTATAACACTCCATTAAAACCACACACTCCACAGCTCATCTTGGAACACCATTACAATACCTCTCTAAAAGAAATATCTTTGCCACCAGAAAACTTCAAGTGACTCCTTTTAGTAAAGTCAATGCAGGTTTTCAAGCCCCTTTGTATTTGCAGATTTACCAGTTGGGCACATTTGCATGTCTTTAGGGAAGGAGACCCCCTGGCAAGAAGGTCTGATTCTTATCTGTCTGCCCCTCCCTCAGAGCACAGGAGACTCCCTGCCTTCCAATCCAGCTGGGGAAACTGATCTGCCCGTAATTTTACCCTGCCTCCGTTGCCCTTTAGGTGAAAGGCTAAAATTACGGACAAATGCCGTCCGTTAAGGCTTTCATCACGGACAACGGACAGCAGGGTGAAATTACGGACAGTCCATGAAATTTACGGACGGGTGGTCACCCTAACATAGGTACGTGTGTGTGTTTAATCCCAAGTGCCAAGGGGCATAATGATCTTTCCGTTTAGGTGTTTTGGAAGAAATCTGTGAGGTACAATATGTGTGACCATTACTTGACCTTTTATTCCACAGCTTAAGGCACAGTGTCTTGTCCTAATAGACTGTATTTAAAAATACATGGGAAGTAGGAAATAACCTTTGATTATGGAGATATAATCATGCTAATGAAGTTTGAAACTGGATTATGTTCATGCAAGAGATATAGTTTAACATGTTATGTGGTGATAAGACTCTTTTAATGATTATGTACAGTGTAACGTAAAATAGGTGTAATAGGTATAGGGACAGTGATTATAATATTGTTTATGATTGGTGAGGAAAATAAATGATCTTCATGTATAAAATGTTAAAGATCATTTTAGGAATATAGAAATTTTACTCTTGCATAATAATAGGGTTTTCATTTTATGAATGTATGTATATATGTGATGCCACTGAACAGATTTTAATTATATTTATTTTGTATTTGTAACTTCGCAACCATTGGCAGGGCTGGCTTGTCATTTGTAAAGAGGAGGCATGCAAATAAAGTAATAAAGATGATTTTCTACAGATAAAGATTGGAATCAAAATTATTTGGAATATCTTTGAAACAATGATATATATATATATATTTATATATATATATCTATCTATATATATATATTTTTTTTAATTGTCAGGTTGGCATGAAGGTTGCTTGATTGGTAACAATGAATATGAATCTGAGGAATGACAGATCGGTGACACCAACAGTATATTTTTTACTCAAGGTACACACAAATGCAAACATGCCAGTAAGGAGGCCAATAGTGAGTGCAATGGGGTCCCTACTAGAGAACACTTCAAGATTCATTTATATTTTCCTCTTTCCATATGTACCCATGTGTAGGAAAGTGCCCTCTTTCTTGGCTTAGTTACTCCCATTTTCCGCCTGTTGTCAGTGTGTTTGACTGTGTTCACTGGGATCCTGCTAACCAGGACCCCAGGGATTATGCTCTCTTCCTTCTAACTTGGTAACTGTACATTTTTCTTCCCACAATTGGCAATCAGGTCCCCCATTTAAGTCTCTAGGATATGGTACCTAGGTACCCAGGGCATTGGGGTACCAGGGTATCCCTATGGGCTACAGCAGTTATTCTGCCACCCATAGGGATCCCATGCAAAGTGTTCTTCAGGCCTGCCATTGCAGTCTGTGTGAAACGGGTGTGTGAAACTGTTTTCACTACAGGTCACTGCACCAGGTCACTGTAAGTCATCCCTATGGTAGGCCCTCTGAGCCAGAGGGCAGGGTGCAGGTACCTGTGTGTGAGGGCACCGCTACACTAGCGAAGGTGACCCCACAAATTCCAGGCCTATTTTCCTAGACTTTGTGAGTGCAGGGATGACATTTTACGCATGTACTGGACATAGGTCACTACCTATGTCCAGCTACATAATGGTAACTCCGAACCTGGCATGTTTGGTATCAAACATGTTGGAATCATACCCCAATACTGTTGCAGGCTTTGGAAGTATAATTCAGTGAACTCTGGGGGCTCCTTAGAGGACTCCCAGCATTGCTACCACCAGTCGTACAGGGTTTTCCAGGCAGCCCAAGTTGCTGCCACCCCTCAGATAGGTTTCTGCCCTCCTGTTGCTTGATCTGATCGAGCCCAGGAAGGCAGAACAAATGATTTCCTTTGGATAGGGAGGTAACACCCTCTCCCTTTGGAAATAGGTGTGACTGGCTTGGGAGGGGTAGCCTCCCCAAGCCACTGGTGTGCTTTGAAGGGCATATTTGGTGCCTTCCATGCATGAACCAGTCCACACTTATTCAGGGACCCCCAGTCCCTGCTTTGGCACTAAACTAGATAATGGAAAGGGGTGTGACAGCAGCTCTTCAGCCTGCACAAGAAGAAAAAGGAATTTCCCTTGGAGTGAAGGAGTCCCTCCCCTGCATCCGCATGGGCTTTGTGGATCTCCCCTCATCTTGAGCTGTGTGGATCTTGCATCACAGGAGGTGTTCCGGAGTGGTTCTCATGGTCCTCTCTGCCAGCTGTCCAACTTTGGTGGAGGTAAACCCTTGCCTCCTATGTAGGACAGTATCTCCTGCCACCACATCTCTTGCAGCTGCCAAGGCATGTTTGCATCTCCTCCAAGGGATCTTTGGGTGATGTTTAAATCCCATCCCCACTACTCTTTTCTGTGATACACAGCCATTTGTGTGATTCTTCTGCAGCATGGGATCCCTTTCTGTAGTGCTGTGTGGGCTCCTTCTGCAACTTCTGTGTCCCCATCCAGTGGGACTCCTGTGGGTGCTGTCTCTGCTCCTGTGGACTCTCTGTGATGCTGAGGGTCCCCTGAGAACACCCCTCCTGGGTTGAGTCCTCCTGGGCCTTTCTGTTCCCTGCAGCACCACTTTTCCACTAACCGTGAGTTTGCCTTTGCCAAGCATGTTGGTGGAATTTTTGCACCGACTCCCACCTGTAATCTTCACTCCTACATGGGAAATCTTGTGCATCCATCAGGAACTCAGGAACCCTTCTCCAGCTCCAGGGCTGCATTGCTGACCTGTTCTTCCCCACAGAAGACCAACTCCCGCAAGTGCAGCTGGGTGGGTAGTAGCCCCTACCCCTCCTGGACTCCACTGACACTTTTGGTCTTGGTCCCCTCTCTCCACAGGTCTTCTTCTCCAGGAATCCACTCCTGGTTTTTTGCACTCTTGTCTGGCTGTTTTAATTTCTTCTTTTCCTTCCTTTTTGGTGGTTTTTGGAAATTCCAGTGTTTTACTCCTGCTTTCCTGGTCGCTGGGGGTATTGTGTTACTTACCTCTGTGGTGTTCTAGTACCCCCAGATCCCCTCTACACATTCCACTTACCTAGGTGGGGGGGCCCTGTGTTCGCATTCCACTTTTTCAGTATATAGTTTGGGCTCCCCCTAGGGTCAGTATTGGTTATCTACATTGCCACTGTTTTCTAACCTTTTCTATGCCTATTTCTGATTACTAGTGTACGTATTTAGTGTGTTTACTTACCCCCTAAGGGAGTATTGCCTTTTTAGTAATTTTGGTATTGTGTCACTAAAATAAAGTACCTTTATTTTTGTAACACTGTGTGGCTTCTTTCACATGTATAAGTGCTTTGTGACTTCAGTGGTATTGCATGAGCTTTGCATGTCTCCTAGATAAGCCTTGGCTGCTCATCCTCAACTACCTCTAGAGACTGCCTAACCATCACTAAGATGGGATACATGGACCGGGTATAAGGTAACCACCACACACCAGGCCAGCTTTCTACACCATGATACCCTCCTGCATTAGAAACTCTATGGATTTTCTATATTGAACAAATACATTCCTTGGAAGAAGGGATATCTCATGGCCACAGTAGATGTAGTTTCATTGTATACGTCAATAGAACATTCACATGGAATGGAAGCATGTAGATACTATTTGAGATCTCATTCACTAAGCCCCCTTGAACATGTAGACATGCTAATGGAAAAGCAGCATTTCTGTCTGACGCATATTCATGTTCGATCAAAAACATTATCTACAGCTACGTGGGACAGACATAGGAACATCATTTGCATCCACATATGTGAATATGATGATGGGCCTCTAGGAGGTAGAGACAATCTGGGTGGAGGAAAATAAAGAAACTCTGGAACACGTTGTATGGTGAGTGCATTTTATAGATGATTTGTGTCCTCATTTGGGACGTGATAAACCAAATCTAATCAAGTTCCTTAAGTCCTAGGATGATAACCCCAAAGACTGAAATTTACAGATGACATTATTGCCACCAGCATCATGTATCTGGATATTCTGGTATATATTAAGGGGGAAAAATATGTACATGCATTCATAGAAAACTCACCAGCTGTAATAATTTGCTGCATGCTAACACTGGACACCTACAGGATCTAAAACGGATCATACCATATGGTGAACTGTTACGAGCAAGGAGAAACTGGTCAGAGGAAACAGAGTTTAACCGAGAAGCTAAAGAGATGTGTAACAGATTCAGAACTAGAGAGTATCCAGAAAGTATCCTGGCAGATGCTCTGAGGAGATCGTCATCCCGGAAGAGAGAACTGTTGGCTCCACAACAGAATGAATCACAAAGAATGGAGGAGTCATCCTACTGTTACATCACTGAGTTCGATCAGTCTAGTGTGCAAATGAAGAAAGTCCTGCAATGCAACTGTCAAATACTGAGGTTGGATGAGACCCTGATCAGTATTACCAGCAGAACCCAGGATAACCTACAACAAGACAGCCTTGTTAGGAGATCACTTAGTGCACAGCTATATGAAAGCTATCTCAGATACCAAATCTAACTGGTTGGCGAATCGTCAGAAGACATTTTGGAAATGCCAGAGATGTAAAGCATGTATTTTGGACAGAACATATCTGAAGTCATATCGGTAACTGGTAGGAAGTTTATGATCAGAAACAGTATCAACTGCAAAACACCATGGGGGTGATTCTCACCCTCCCGCCAGAGTTCCCCCCCTCCAAAATACCGCTCCGCGGTCGAAAGACCGCTGAGGGTATTTTGGGTTTTGCACTGGGCTGGCGGGCGACCGCCAAAAAGCCGCCCCCGCCAGCCCAGTGCAAAACACCCTTCCCACGAGGACGCCGGCTCAGAATTGAGCCGGCGGAGTGGAAAGGTGCGACGGGTGCAGTTGCACCCGTCGCGAATTTCAGTGTCTGCAAAGCAGACACTGAAATTCTTTATGGGGCCCTCTTACGGGGGCCCCTGCAGTGCCCATGCCATTGGCATGGGCACTGCAGGGGCCCCCAGGGGCCCCGTGACACCCCATACCGCCATCCTGTTCCTGGCGGGAGAACCGCCAGGAACAGGATGGCGGTATGGGGTGTCAGAATCCTCCATGGCGGCGAAGCTTGCTGCGCCGCCATGGAGGATTCATTTGGGCAGCGGAAAACCGGCGGGAGACCGCCGGTTTTCCACTTCTGACCGCGGCCGAACCGCCGCGGTCAGGATGCCCAGCGGGGCACCGCCAGCCTGTTGGCGGTGCCCCCGTCATTTTAGCCCTGGCGGTCTTGGACCGCCAGGGTTAGAATGACCCCCCATATGAGGTGTACGTGCTACAATTTGGCTGTGGAAAGAGCTACATTATAAGTATAGTGAATAAGCTGAAATTACTAATTTTACAGCATATACGAGCCATACAGAACAAGGACATTACATATGCCTTGGCTAGACAGATTTGGGAGGAGCATGGAGGAAATAAGTCAGGCTTGTGCTACTTTTGAATCAATCATATTGTGAGAGCTCCTAGAGGAGGGGACAGAGAGTTGGCTCTCTGGAAATTAGAGTCCAAATGGATCATTTTAATGGGAACTGAAATCCCATTGGGACTGAACTCTGATGCAAAATTACATGTGTTCTTACGATGAAACATGGATACATTTACTCAGGACTCTGAAGTAATAGGTGATTCTGTGATTTTGAAGACTGGCACTTTAATGAATGGAAAATATTTGAATATCTTGGGTTCTTGAGTAGGTGTAGAATACGAATGGATGGAAAAGAAAGAAATACTGGTTGGAGAAAAAATACTGGTTAAAACTGTAAGGGGATCAATACACACAATGACCTCTTTTGTAATTGTCTTTATACTTCTATTATTTCAGTATTGCCTGTTTGTTATTGTTTCTTTTTGTGGTAGAAAGTTAGTCAACTTAATCACTTCTTTTGGGTATTTATGACATTTGATCAAGTGATTTTAGTGGAGGGGCAATGTTCTGTTTACTTGTTCCAAGAAGAACTTCAGAATTCATATCTCCTTTTCAAAATGAAGTAGTGAGATTAATGTGAATTAAAAGTAGCAAAATTAGAGCTTTGAGATTGGAAAATTCTAAAGATAGAATGAATTGAACTGTTATATGGCAGGGTGGACATAAAGGTCAAACTGAGTGCGAATGAATGAGTACTTTATACTCACATATGAAGCTTAATTGATTCCTCCATGCACAAAGTGCAGGTAGTTGAGAGGTTTAAAAAAGCGAAAAAAACTTAAGATTATGGGTACTTTACCTGCATTTGTTTATTATGGAGACTACTTCTTGTTTTAGTGTGAAAAAAATATGCAATGCTTTAATTTGAATATGTGCTGAAAAAAACTCTCTCTTTTCGTATTTAATTTTTACATTAGAAATATTTTCAACTCAGGTAGATATATGAGTTTTGATTAAAAGGAATGAGTAAACATGCACTGTTTCACCGACAACACGGATTGTAAATCCCAAAAATTTGACAAGTAACTTTTCTGTTTTCATTTGAGGGAGGGTCCCTCGACCCTTTTTAAATCACCTTTACATGTGCACTGTATGGTCAGTGGAAGGCTTTTTGCCGAAACGTGTCACCATTTTTTTAGCACTTGCACTTTTGTATGCACTGCATCTTGGAAATTGAATAATTAAATACAAATCCATTTTCTGTGTCTTTGCCTACACGGCTGTGCTGCACTTTGTCTCCATCGTATTCTTTTGCTGGACAGACGAGATGGACGAGACAGATGAAATGGAGGGATAGAAGACGTTGTTATATATATATATATATATATATATATATATATATATATAGGACTAAGATAAGTTGAGAGTACTTCTCTCTGAATTGTATATTTCCAAAATTGTCTTAGAGGTGGGTTGGTGGCAATTTGACTTCAGGAGTAGTAAGCACCATTGTTTATAATATTTGAAAAATAGCTTATGCAGTGTATTTGTGGCATAACTGTGAATCAATCTATCTATCTATCTATCTATCTATCTATCTATCTATCTATCTATCTATCTATCTATCTAACTATCTATCTATCTATCTATCTATATATACACATATATGCTTCATTGAAAATAGCTAAGGGTAATGGCACATTAGGTGCAAATGTCAGTTAAAACATAATGATTTAAACTAATAAACCCCTTAAAGTAGTTATACCTAGCTCCAGTAACTATAACGTGTGCCCTAAAGTATCTATAGCTGGCTCCCAATCCCCTGCAACAGCAAACACTTATGCCTTGCACGGCCTCTGGCTACGCATGGCATAGGTGTTGGGCGGGTTTGGGCACAGAGAAAAATAGGAAGCCCAGAAAAGATGAGTGCACTGCATGAAAATCAAGATGCCACAGCCAACATAATGTAAACAGCAATAGAATACACCATATTGTTCTGATAACGTAATTTACAATAAAATCAAGATTTTTCACCAAAAATAAAAAGTAGATAATATGCGAAAATATCTTTCCATTAACAAAGGTAAAAGTAATTAAGGCATGTAGGAGTTGGTTGTTTGTGGCGGGTTGGGCCCCACCCCTGCTGGGCACAGCCTTTAGCCATGTGCAGTGGGGGTTGGCTGTTGTGTGCAACAAGAAGACCGAGTGCAGTCATGGGTGGGTGTGGGTTGGAATTCAAGGGCCTGATTTAGAGTTTGGCTGATGGGTACTCCTTCACAAACATGACGGATATTTTGCATGCCTTATCATGAGTGTGTTTTATCTTAATGCACTTGGAATAAGGAGGCCAGTATACCCGCCACATTTGTGATTGTGCCAAACTGTAAATCAGGCCATAAGCTGCAAATTAAGTACGTCATAAAAACGGTAAAATCCACTAGAAGCAGCCTGTAGTTAGACTGAGAAAGTGTCTTTGAACATTTGGCAGAAATAATTTTTATGATGAAAAAATAAGTAAATACATAAATATTTAGCAAATGTATGACTCAAACACAGAATTGTCTTGTTTAAGAGTGACAATTGGGGAGTATGAACAAATATATAGAAGAATCTAGGCATGTTTCCTTTTTCCTCTATTCATATATGCTTTAAAGCATATATGTAAAGAGAGGAATGTTGTGTACTTAAGTCCTGCTCTCCTTCTCCATCACCCCTCACTTAAAAATAAAAGGGCAGTTATACAGGGAACCAGTGTTTTTTTCTTCCTTTCCACTTCCCTATCACAGATAATATATGTTGACCTTGTGTGTCAGTGATCCTCTCGCCAAGTAAACATGTGAAATCTTCTAGAGTAATGACGAGAAGCATACATTTAACAAGTGAAACGCTTCTAGTCATCAACTGATTTTAGAGTTAGCCGGACTCAAAACTGTGGACTACTCTGTTTCTCTTGCCTTGCTGTGTTTGGGAAGTGTTGGGCTAAAAACACTTCAAAGGGTTCGGGGGTCGCATGTTTTCACTTAAAGTGTGCTAATAGCAGATGAAACCTGACATAAACAATGCACACCAGACTAGGAATATCTGGACCTGACCACCAACCTTAATATTGACTTATTATGAGGTATGGCAAAACCCCTACTCATCTCCCACGCTCACAAGAGAAGGCTTTTAGTAGAAAAACAAGTTTCCAAACCCAAAGATGTCTAGTAGCTTTAGTTTTTTGCGCAATGGCTAAGATGTCTCCCAATCTTTATGGCCAGTCTGCCATGGAGCATTATAAATGACATTTTAAGCATATTATTTCTGTGACAAGTAAAAAAGAGCGAGGGATGCAAAGCAAATTAGAACAGAGAAACAGAGAGAAAAAAATTAAACAAGATCAAGATAATCTTGTTTCTATCCTGAGCACACTTCAAAGATAAGAGTGTTCAAGCCAGCATGTGACGAAGAGCCTACCTGCGGTATTAATTCCACCTACCTGTGGTGCTATTTTTCAATGAGTGAGAATGTTTGCAAACATTGAGTTCCTAGGTTTTGCAATGATTATCAAATATATTTTAACCATTGCACATTGAAATAATTTGTGATCACATTTGGTACACCTTTAGGAATGTTTACTCTCAGATGATCACAAATACTTTTGGGACAAAGTGATAAGTGCAAGATAAAGGATAGCTACTGCACACAGAGAAGCAACAAGGGTAACTCCAACCCCACCGCCCCTCTTCTTCCTTTTCTGTACTTTGTTGTTCTGTCTGAAGGGAATACACATTGCTTTCAGGTAGAACCTGTTTCAGGAGATTGCATATGTCCAGTAGTACCTAGGCAGTACCAACCACAAATGTGAGAGCAAGGACTGCCATTTCCAATATCTCATCTGAGAAGGAAAACACTTCCCTAATCTTATCGGTTCAAATGTTGCACTGACACTCCTTCGCAATCGACTGCTACAAAATGAATAAGGACAGAACATATATGCTGGGACTCCACTGCTGGTAAAAGAAACACACCAACATTTAACACACCTATGTGGACCTGGATGTCATATTTACAGAACATGGAACAGAGAGTTGTTTATTTGGTTAAGAACAATACTGATCGACCAGCATATGGTTTGCTGGGCTGCCAAAGTGCTTCTGTCGGTTTGGAAGATCCCAACCAGCCCAAATGAGCTCAAAATATAGAGCATAAACACATTGTTCATTGTCAGGTAGTGACTGTGGATGGTATTTATTTGCACTCAATGTATGGGTGCATCGAACCATCATCCTTTTATACAGTTACTGCATCATACTGCGATTGTTTATTTTTCAGGAGTGCTCCAATGTCAGCAATAATATTTTGTGATTGAGAACAGTGTTTGGAAGTAAATCAAAAGCTCTCAATTACCACCATATTCAGTGTATTATCATTTTCATTGTGAATTGTAGTTGTGTTATTTTTACGATTTGACTTTCAGCTAACTGTACTTAATCTTTTATGTTTTAAGGAGTTATGTCTTTACTCCCTGGCTAAAAAAGAGACATTTTAAGGCAGGGGCAAAGTGGGCAATTGTCTGAGTCCCCACCTTCCAAGGGGCTTCCTGGGAAAGTGAACTCTCCCCTACCTGCCTCTTTCTACCCAGGCTCTCTTTCGGAATTTGTTCCACAGGCAAGACATACTTCAACTGTTTTCGTGTGAAACATTTATTAAAAAGGTAGTATATAATTAAGTATTGTTAAGCATCATGTGGCCTTGAACTAGTAAAAATGGGTAATAAAATTCAAAGGTGTTCTGAACAGGGGCCTCCAAAATATGCCTTCCCAGGGACCCCACCATCCTCAAGATGTCATTGGACTGATCATTCGCGTCTTTATTGCAGCCTTGACACCTATTTTGTATTGTACACTGACTCAACCTCACATCATCTCCTTTGAACTAGGACTTGGCTTCTCATCCTCGGCTACATTTTGATTGAAGCATTATTATTTGGGCAACTTTCCATTATAGATTGTCTACTGAGTATGCTCTGCAATCTCACCTTTGACATTACAGTTGGAGCAAAAAGATCTTTAAAGGCTGATATACACTCTCATTCGTTAGATTAACCGTATGCCATGCACACAGTTTTCCTAAAGAAACCTTTCCACACTAGCCAGTCAGTAGCACAAGATGAAACATTTAACAATGTACAGATAAAACATGAAAATAACAGTGTCAGTTTAAGCTGTCAGAACCTCAAACTGACCGGCCATAAAAGGCACAAGGGATAGATAATTTTATAACGAAAGAAGAGTAATGGTGACATCATTGGGACCAATAAACCAGAGAAACACTTGAAATATTGTTAAGTGCTTGGTCAGATAGATTTCCCAATATGAGTACACTAAACGAAAATGACACATCTATCCCAGTCTGTGTATCACATGAAAGTCAAGTTCGCTTTTTTGGGCATGCTAACTTTGTTTGTATGATGTATACGCTCTGAACTATTTTTTTGCACATGGGACTATTTATTGATATAGCATCACATTTCAAGAAAAATCTCATTGCCGTCATTGACATAATTAAGCATGTTAAATGTAGGAAAATATGTAATGGTTGTAAGTGTAGTAAAATATAAAATTTGTATAATCTTTCGTTTGTAGTTATGGAGGGCTCAAGTTAACCATTTCGTGCACAGGAACAGTTATGTTTCGTTTACAAGGGATATTTGTGTTTCCTGATGTGTATCTAATAACAGCCAGTTTTTATTCACATCAACAATGAAAATCTCATGTCATTTAGTTATTTTGTAATATGCAAGGGTGCTCTCAATTTGATTACAAAACAAAATACACCAAAAATAACGGCAAACTAATAATAAGGATAAATGGTATAGCCTTACTGATAGTACAGTGAGGTATTATAGACACATACAGTAACATCATCTGACCATTAAACCCATTATTATATTTTGGAACAAGTTAACATTCAAAAAGCTAGCTGGGAGCAGCAGATAAGAAGGCTCACACCTGCATTTGATTTCTATGATGGGCAGGATTTAAGAGCAGGCGGTACGGAACGTAATAAAGGGGGTGCCTTAAGCCCAAAACCTAAACTTGTAACTGAGATATCCCCTTGACTGGATTGACCAACTAATGTCGGTTGATAAGTGGCAAGATGTGGGGGGTGTCTAATGTTATCTGACCTGTACCCAGGGATCAATTCATTACCCTATAATAGAAACGTATGATTTGGGCCAAAGACAGTTCCTTCAACATGCTAAAATAGCTGCCACGGCACGTCAGCTATGGCCATTGTTTCCTGAGGCACCCAAACCCACGCACACACACTGGTAACTCTTGTCAATGGCAGGGGGTCACACGCTTATCACTCATTTTTACTATGTGCTGCATTCTAATAGACAGTAAAAGGCACTGTGTATAGAGGAAACATGGTGATGAGCCCATCTCCCAAAAGGACTGGTCCAAGACATGCCGGGGTCCGCAGGATGGCAGTGAGCACTAGGTTAAAAAAGATTCAGTACAATGTAGTTCACATGACACACCTATTCCCAAAGTGACTACACTCCACATACCCCTCTAGAGAGCACCAATGCCCTAGGTGTGGAGACATGGAGGCATATTACATGCATATGGTCTGGCACTGTCCACAAGTGGTCTCCTATTGGCTCAGGATCATGTCCAAGCTGAAGAGAGTGATGGGTGGGACATCCCACTTACAGTTAATAAGTGTTTACTAGGAATTCTACTATAGAACCAGAAAAAGAAGCTAAGCAGATGCTATGCAATACTAGGCATCACAGTCGAGAGAAGGTGCATAGAAATACACTGTTTAGGCCCACAACCCTAGTTGGAAATGACCCTTTTGCAGGGTTATCTCCAAATCTTTTTCCTTTCTCCTCCTATTTTTCTGACTCTCTCTTTGTTGGCCTTAAGCCTCTGATCACTGTACCACTGCTAACTAGTGCTAAAGTGCACGTGCTTCTCCCTCAAAACATGGTAACATTGGTGTACCCACAATCGTCATGTTTCATTTACCTGTAAGTCCCTTGTAGAGTGGTATACCATATACATCCAGGGACTGTAAATTAAATGCTACCAGTAGGCCTGCAGCACTGATTATGCCACCCACTTAAGTAGCCCTGTAAACATGCCTCAGGACTGCCACTGCACGACCTGTGTGTGCAGTCTAACTGTGACTCTGACTTGGCATCTAAAACTTATGCCAAGCCTTAAGTTTCCCCTTTTCTTACATATGTCACCTCTGAGGTAGGCCCTAGGTAGCACTAGGGCAGGGTGCCATGTAAGCAAAAGGCAGGACATATACTTTTAAATTCTCATGTCCTGGACTCCCCAAAGTCATTATATATTACTTTGAGGCCTGCCCCTCTCATAGGCCAGCATTGGGAGTTCCTTATATTACCTTCAAGCTGTAATTCCTGATCTGAGAGGAATAGCAGCATCATGTTTGGTATGATTGGAATGCTCTCTCCTGATAAGGTCCGATTTATTATTACTATTTTAGAAATGCTGCTGAAAGAAAGTAGCCATTTCTCTGCCCCATTGCCCAATGTGCCCACAGCCTATCTCCAGTACATGTCAGCTTTGGTTATGTGACAGCTACATTTGTTCATTCCCTTCAGACACCCACAGCACAGGATACTTAACTGCATCTGCATACTGAGAGGTCTTTCTGGGGAGGAGGTTGGGAAGGGTTCACACACCTCAGAGGGGTAATGTTTGGAGTCCATACAAAGGAGCTGATTACCTCCCACTGATAGTCTGGAGCTGAGGCTAACTTGAAAAAGGGACCTGAGCACTTCACAAGAGCTCTTTGTAGTCACCCCACACTTTTTATTATGCCTAAGTGACTACGGACCTGCTTTGCTGCTTGCATCGCAACAACCTCCCCCGAGAGGCTTTGAACCTGCTTTGCTGCTTGCATCGCAACAACCTCCCCGAGTGGCTTCCAACCTGCGTTGCTGCTCTCATTGCATCAACTTACCGAGTGTCTCCTGCTCTGCTTTGCCTCTCTCATTTCATAGACTTCACCCTGCATCTCTTTGACTTTCACTCAAATGGCTTCTGCCCAGCTTCGCTGCTCAAAACTCTTCAACTTTCACTTAAATGGATTCTGCCAAGATTCCCTGCTTGCAACTCTTCAACTTTCACCCGAGTGGCCCCTGCCCTGCTTCGCCATTTACAATTCTTCAACTTCACCCAGGTGGCTTCTTGTCCTGCTTTGCCATTCCTATTGCAATGCTTTGACTTTCACAGGAGTGACTTCTGCCCTGCTTCACCGCTCGCATCCCTTCAGCTTCACCCAAGAGGCTTCTGCATAGCTTCGCCACTCGCACCTCGTCAATTTCAATCCGGGTGGCTCTGGCCCTACACAGCAGTATTCCACTCCTGGTAGGAGCACGACCACTGACATTGGACACTCATGCCGAGGAGTCACAATTGTTATGACCTATTACTCTTCTATTGCACATTAATCTTACTACCATTGGCCTACAAAGCTAAGTATGTCTGTATCTTAAAGAACTTCAAACTATCCAGATAAAAAAGCTCTATTTTTCTATGTACCTGTGTGAAGTGTGTTGTACTTGTATGATTATTGTGTGTGTGTAGCACAAGTACTTTACACATTGCCTCCTAAGTTACGCCTGCCTGCTCTGGTACAAGCTACTAGATGTTGAGCATTGGCCAATTTCTGACGTGTTACTGACTTGCTTTGACTAGAGTTGTGGTCCCTACTTAGACAGGGTGCATACCTCTTCCAACTACAGACCCAGTTTCTAACATTGGCAATCAGTGGTGAGGAAAGGACTTGTGTTTGTGCAATACCACATAGTGATTCAGTGTACACTACAACTTCACACTAAGACCTAGTCTCCTATTTGTGCGTGGCATGTACCAACTGACATTTTTTTTATTTTTTCAAATCTCCGTAATGGGCTTTTGGATTTTTCAGCTAAAATATGTCTTGCTCTGGAAAATCTGTACCTGCATCTGCAGCAGTTGACCTTGATCTGGCCAGGTTAGAACCTCACACTGTGCAGCAACTAAAGGATTTCTGCAAGGACCTTCAAGTGTCTACAAGGTGTTTCACCAGGAAGGTGGAATTACTGAAGGCTTTGGGGCCTCGGGCGAGGCCAGTGTTGTGGGGGAAGACATCACAGAGAAGGAGCAGGAAATTCTTGAGGAGGAGGAGGACCTGATCCTGGATTCCCATGAGGAAGTGGAACAGCTTGTGGAGAGGGTTAACAGTTTGCCAAGGCAAGAGCTGCTTCTAGACCAGGGCGCAGTGTCTCTTCCAGGAACCTGTCACCAGAGAAGCTGGGGGATGGGAAGGAGGAGAGGAAACTCTGGTTGGAACTTGCCTCGTTGGAGCAGGACCCAAGGAGAGAAATTTGGCTCTCGAGGAGAAGAAATTGGCCCATGAGCTCAGTTTGAGAGGACCGGACATAAGAGCCCTGGAAGCCGGATCCAGCAACAGAAATGTTGGCAGCATACCTGCGGTGCCTTCAAATGAGTCTAAAATCCACATCTCAAAAGAAGTGGTACCCAATTTCACTTTGGGGGATGATGTGGATAAGTGGCTAGTGGCCTATGAAGTGGTTTTAAGAGTGCACAAGGTACCTAAGGAGTTCTGGGGAGGTAGTCTTTGGCAGTACATGCCCCCAATGAGGAGGGACAATCTTCTTACTCCAGACCAGCTACCATGCTATGAAAGCTATATTAGTCAATTAGTTTGGTCTGAAGCCTGAAAGGTATAGACAAATGTTCAGAGCCAGTCGCAAACTCCACACACCAACATGGATAGATCTCTCAGACTATGCTGGCAAGGCACTAAAGGACTGGGTGAAGGGCAGCAATGTGAAGAATTTTGAGGGGCTGTACTGTTAATTTTTGAAGCAACACACATCTGATCAATGTTTTCCAGAGCTGGTGGATAGCAAGCTGAATGAACACCAGAAGCTTTCCAAAGAGGCAGATGTTTGAGTGAGAACGAAGAGGTCTGGAAACACAAAAGGATGATGGACGGAGTGCTGAACAATGCAAACACTCACCCCCACTCAGAGATCTGGGTTTAATCCATTGTTCTTTTGCTCACCATGCCACCCTAGTTTGGACCTAGCCATATACAAATCAGTCTTGACCCTCTTCCTCAGTCCAGCCCGAACTGCCAGGCCAGGTCCTCCCAGGACCAGAAACAAGTATCCTGGACCCGGTTTCAGGGTATCACCCTTCATCAGCCAGGCTAGCTTGAATCCAGTGGCACAGTGAGCAAGGGACCCACATCTGGGCAGGTCCCCTTGTAGTGGGGTGGATGCAGTGTCCCATGTTCCTCCTCTGAGGAGAAGTTGGGTATAGGGTGCCCTACACCCAACCCCAAAACCTGGAGAGTACCTGGAGGGGCCCCAGGTAGGGAATCTAGTTTGTAACAGGAGACTACTCACTGAGTGGGTCACCATAGTGTCAGGAGACCTTCGAGGTGGCTGATACAAGCGTACAACCATTTCTGGTGTCTGGCAGCACCACTCTGCAGAGGAGGGTGTCCAGATGGAGGGGTAGGGGGAAGAAGAACTTGCATGGAATACAATCTCTCAGCAGAATCGAAATCTTGTATCCATGGGATATTGTATCCACAGGATACAATCCCTTGGAAAGGATTGAAATGAGCTAAAGGTTCCCTGGTGGCCCCCAAGAGTGAGGAAGGAGTCTGTTTCATTGTTGGCACCCTCGCACCTAACCAAAGATCGTGGGCACAAAATGTCCGAGCAGGGCACAGTCTGAGAGATGGTCTGGCTTGGCCAAAGCACAAGCAGAGCCATCCAAAAGTGTTTCATTTAAATGATCTTGCAACTGTTGCATAAAACAACTTATTTTTGAGAATGTTTCCCTTTAGTACGTTAGTTTACATCACTGCTTTCTTTGTTAAAAGTTATCACTTTTCTCTTTTAAACATTAAGATTTCCCCTCCTCCAGTGCCCGACGGCACAGCAGTGAGTGAACTAAGATATGACAGTTTGTTATGCCTCCTGTATAATACCAACATTTTTGTTTGAAATGGGGCTAAATTCCTGTTAATTATACCTTTATTAAGTGAGATTTTTATACAGCACATATCCTGAGCTAAACTTCACCAGAGTGGTCCCAGTGTGCTATTCAGACATTAGATTAATATGTCTCTTTATCACAAAAAGACAATGTTTTATGTAGAAATATTTTTGACCTAATACAATATGCTCAGTAAATACAAGTATCACATGTTATTTTGGTATGCAGTCTTTACCTGGCAAGACTTTACCATGCAGGTACCCTCTGTGCTTCTTTACCCCATGATACTTACATAATTATTACGTCATTTAAAAAATGAGTTTTGAACGATTATGGGACAGGTAAGAGTTAAGGGATGTGAAACGGGAGGGTTGAGGTGAAGGAAGGTAAGAGATTTGTAGGGTTTACAGGTGGGTAGAGGTAAAAGGAGGTAAGGGATTTTTGAAGTTCAGGGAAGGGTAGAAGTAAAGGGAAGTATGGTTTTTTTAGGGGTTATTGGCAAGTAGTGGTAAAGGAAGTTTTTAGGATTCAGGAGAAAGCAAAGGTAAATTGAAGGTGGTTTTTAAAAAAGGGGATGTTGAGGAGTAACCCCCCCTCCCCCAAAAAAAGGAAAAATGGGTATTTGGGGGTTATCCCAAAACAGAAAAAGAAAAAAGGAAGTGGGGACTGAAGCGGTTTACATTCTCCCCCCCAAAAAAAATACCCAGTGAAGGTCACCACTGGGTAGTTATAGTAAGGACCAAGTTTCCAAAGGAAAGGGATTCTTTGGTTTGCTTAAAAATGTGGCACTTTGACAAATCTTCTCAAAAGTCTCATCCACTTTGGCTCCTGCCTGAAATGTTTCATAGTGATCCATCAAGGGGGATCAGAGAAAAAATGCGGGTCCCAAAACACAATTTCCCCATGTCATTTTCCACAGGAAATTAGACTCAGCTACAAACAAAATGGTTGCACTGCAATACACCACATTTGGCAAAAGCTAAGGGGCATATTTATACTCCGTTTGCGCCAAATTTGCGTCATTTTTTTCGACGCAAATTCGGCGCAAAACTAACGCCATATTTATACTTTGGCGTTAGACGCGTCTAGCGCCAAAGTATGAGGAATGAGCGTCATTTTTTTGCGTGAACGCCTTCCTTGCGTTAATGAGATGCAAGGTAGGCGTTCCCGTCTAAAAAAATGACTGCGACGCAAATGCGTCGTATTTATACTCCCGGGCAAAAATCACGCCCGGGAGTGGGCGGGGCAAAAAACCCCGCATTTGCGCCTCTTTTTAACGCCTGGGTCAGGGCAGGCGTTAAGGGACTTGTGGGCTCAAAATGAGCCCACAGCTGCCCTCCCATGCCCCCAGGGACCCCCCCTGCCACCCTTGCCCACCCCAGGAGGACACCCAAGGATGGAGGGACCCATCCCAGGGACATTCAGGTAAGTTCAGGTAAGTATAATTTTTTTTTTTTTATATTTTTTATTTGGCATAGGGGGGCCTGATTTGTGCCCCCCTACATGCCACAATGCCCAATGACCATGCCCAGGGGACATAAGTCCCCTGGGCATGGCCATTGGGCAAGGGGGCATGACTCCTGTCTCTACTAAGACAGGAGTCATGTAAATGGCGTCTGGGCGTCGTTAAAAATGGCGCAAATCGGGTGGAGGCGATTTATTTGCCTCAACCTGACTTGCCCCATTTTAAGACGCCCTAACGCCATTTTTCCCTACGCCGGCGCTGCCTGGTGTACGTGTTTTTTTTCCACGCACACCAGGCAGCGCCGGTCTGCTAGCGCCGGCTAACGCCATTCAATAAATATGGCGCCCGCATGGCGCTTCAGAATGGCGTTAGCCGGCGCTACACTTTTTGACGCTAAACTGCGTTAGCGCAGTTTAGCGTCAAAAAGTATAAATACGGGCCTAAGTCTTTGCCCGGAATGTGTGCTTTTTGTGATTAGAGTGTAAATCCGTTCAGTAGTTGTGGAGAAATTAAGGTTTAAATTGTATGCATTTTTATGCTGTGTAGCATTCTGTGGGCCAACATAGCAAAGATAGTGATCTGATTGGCAGCCACAACGTCAATAAAGATGTTACAGCAGCATCTTAGGTCCCTGGGGCTGTTTCTGTGTCCTACAAAAATGTTTTTAAAAAACAGGTAGGTACGGATTTCCTGACATCATAAGCCTGATGGGGGCCTATTAAAAATTAAGAATGTGACAGCAGATCTGCAGAGGATAAAGGTGGGCCAGGGCCCAGGTGATTCCTGTATATATGCTTTATGGGGAGGGGGCATAAGCCTCAACTCCCTGGTCAATAGAAAGCCCCAGGGACTTCATCCCTCATGGCAATTTTATATTTATGGGGAGGAGTCGTGTAGTCCCCAAGCCACTGGGTGGCCCCTGTGACCCCAGGCCTAGGGGCTGAATTAATGTTATGGGGAAGGGGCATGTAGCCCCCTTCCCTAGCCATTAGAAGGCCACAATGACCTCATCCCACAGGCAGATCATGGTATGAGGTGGGGACAACAGGCTCCACCTCCCAGAACATAAAAATGGCCCTTGGTACCACATCCCCCTTATCCCCGTTCCCTGGCTGACAGGGACTATAAATATAATTATCTGCCCACACTCTCCTGGGCAGGGAACACAGCTTTGTTTTTGCCTGGTGGGAGAAGAAATATAAGCCACGTCTAACAAGCGGAAGTCAAGTAATAAAGACAGATCCTGCTGATCCAGGACGGATATTGGCTGGGGGGCCTGCAGGGGCTGTGGGGCCTTTGGGCTCCTCTTGTGGCCCCCAAAATGTAAAAATAATGTGGGTGCCGCAGATGACACTGGGGTACCCACAGTAAAAATAATAATGACCAGCTGTGCCGGCAATCGAGATGGGTGCTGGCTGGGGAGCCAGCATGACTGCAGGTCCTTGGGAGTGCCCATAAAGCTGGGTGTCCTAGGTGAGAAAAAGGGCACACAAAACAAATTAAAGGAAAAAAGGAATGATAAATGAGTAACAGGAGCCTCTCATTTAGTATTAACTGCTCCTAGGCATGGAACGCTCCATAATGCCCTGCGACATCTTCTTAATTTTAATAGCTGTTCAAACAATATCATGGTATTACCCTCAGGTTACAAATATAGTGTACAATATAATACCACAACCTGCCATAAAATACACACTGAGAACTTCTTTATGGGACAGCAGTGCAATCACCAGGTTTAGATGTAATAACTAATACCTACATAGATGATATGCCCACTTGGGCGAGATATCTGAAAAAATACAAGAGATTCACAATCAAAAAATCTACATCATTACCATAGATCCCACAATGACATCAAGTTAACAATGAACATAAATACTCAATTTTTGGCAACAAATGAATGTTTGTATACAACAGGGAATGCACAGACGTACAAACGAATGGTATATATATATATATATATATATATATATATATATATATATATATATATAGCGAGAGAGAGATATTTATTTATATATAGATAGATATATACATATATATCTCAAAAGTGGCTGTTTAATTTATTGTTAAATGACACAAGCATGCACACGATTTTGCAAAAGTTCATTAATAGCATTGAATATTTGTACTCTCTTCATACTACATTTTTTAGTCATGTCATATTTATTATGCAATCGTCGCTTTGAATTTAATATGTATTTTCGTCACAAGTCTGCAGAGATCTTCTACTCTTTTTTCGCTTGCATTTTATTAGACAAGATGCACTTTTTCTATTTTCATGTCACTTTTCCCACGCAAATAATGAGATTGACGATGGTCTAATTTGAGGCTGAAAACTGCTGTAGACGATGAGGTGAGTTTTGACTAGTATTTCAGTGGTTCAGCCCAGCACCCGCTCGACAGGAGCCATAGGGCAACATTTGGGCAATTAGCTCTGGATGCACTCTATTAATATATGTATAACCGCTATTCTGTCCAGTGTACAGGGCTTCTTGCAAGAAGGTGTGACAGTGGGCAGCAGTAAACATGATCTAAAAATCCTCACATTACAGAGGATACAGGAAACACCAACACACGAGACAAAATGTAATTATATGCTGTGCCTTTATTGCACCACGAATCCAAAATTAGTAACAGAGCAGGGTGGCCTCTTCTGCTTTCTAGTTTAGTGAGCCTCAGCAGACATTTGAACTGCGCATGCAACCAGCAGAGGTGTCTTTAAAATTACCGAACAAGGAAGGTATTTTCATTATGTCTGTACAAATGTGAGAGTTTGTATCGCAGTATAAGGTACAAACATTAAGGCTTGAAGTTTTCAATTTCATATACTATTACTACTGGTTGCATAGTCAATGCTTAGGGTGAACTTTTGTGGGCGTCTCCACGGGTCCTATTTAAGATGAAAACACACAGTTTTATTTGGTTCTCGGTGTACTTGTAATATTGTATAAGACATTGCTTGTTCAAAGTGCATTGCAACTTTTCTACGGACATAATTATTTTTCCTGTATCATTGTTAAGAGGTCTCGAGAGCCTCTACTTCGTTTACTGAGTAGGGGTGCAGAGATTTATGGAATATTAGTATTTTGGTGCAGATCATGGATGCTACATATCTGGCTAATGATGTAAATGTGACATCAATTAACCAAACATTAGATTGTGTTAGAAATAGTGAATTATTAACTGTGCTGAAGACTATTTCAAATGAATATTTTCTTTTGCATTTTTTCATTGAGATGGGCTGGAATGCTGAGTTCTACAGATCCTTTTGGTGAAGGCAGAGCTTGTCTTTCTGCTCTTTGGTTTTGGCTTGTTGCCTCTTTTAAATTACGACTAGAAGGTATCTGGTCTAATTTTTGTTCCAGGATATCAGGTATAGAGTGCTAGGTTTTTGAAGCATTTATGACGGCCAAGTGTCAACAAAAGTGATGAAAACTAGGTAACGCTAGAATTGTGATTTAGCCGCAAAGTCATGTGAAAGGGTTTAGTGTTACTTTGTGTCAGGGGGGCATCCCATGGGTGATACATGGACATCCCCATGCAACGACTTGTGGTTTTTGGTGCAAAGACCTATCTATTATCAAAATACAGACAGAGGTTTTTTTTCTTCTCAAAACGTTTCTGGCTTTGCATGTGTATTGTGTGCAGCGCCATCTTGCTGTGCTGCACCGCATGACGGGGAAAGGGCAGAAATGAGCCACATTAAGGTAATACGACACAGAACCTTTTTCTGTGTGCTGGTGCCCTTTTGACAGGCTTGCGCCAATTCAGGCACCCTTGCACCATGGTGCAAGTGTGCCTGCATTGCAAGCAGGATTGTTTTTGTGCAGAAAGGGCCACCTTCGTGCGCAAAACAATCATGTGCAGAATGGAGCACACATCTCTGGTGATGCGTAGATTTTTGGCACATTCCCAGGTTTACCTGTTCTTGTTAATCTGGGAATGCATCAGAGTCTATGGATGTTGCATAAGAACACCTATCCAAAACTTATGGAAATGTCTTCCTGGTGCAGAGTAATGTAACCCAGCAATTTGTACTACATTACATTTCTCGAGATCTATGTAGCAATGCTTGTGTGGCTTCTAAAATCTAATTTTTCATCTGCGTCACTCTTGCACCATGTTGCAAGAATGATCCAAAGGGGCTCATAAATATTCCCCTTAGTATGTTTTGAAAATCACCAGCATGCTGTAGCTGACAAGGGCTCCAGGAGGCTGGATACCCCTTCTGTGAGAAGCCGCTGAAAAGGATTTTCTGCAGCGGGAAGAACATTGCTGGAGTTGCCACGAAGTCAGGCCGACCAGCGATGCACTTTGGGCAAATCGACTAGTAAGTAGGTTCTGTTCTCTCGGTGTGATATAGGATATGTATTTTAAAAATTGCTTTGATATGTTGCCCAGGCCCACTACTAACAACCTATGCAGCTTCATACTTAAGGGCACAAGAAGCAAACCCCTTCCTTTCCCGAGTCCCAAGCTGCATGCTCATTTGGATAGCATTTCTCCCTGTTGCCCCCGTACTGGCATGGTTTCAATGCATCACTGAGTTATATCACTCAGACTTGCAGCTGATCCATGCGAGGAAATACACACAGCACACCAACGCACTGCCACGTGGTGGTCAGGTGCAGGCTTCCTGGGAGGAAACCGTAGAGTAAAACTAACATGCCTCCCTTACAAGACCAGGAAGCTACCGACAACGACAAGCGCCTATCTGTGCTATGTGTTTTTACTTCAGATGTTGCCCCTGCACAGACTGTGTTGGATTGCACCTTTCCATTCCTAATTAGAAGTGTGCGCAGAGAGCAGAAGTCTGACTTCGCGCTCTCTTTGTGAAGGCTAATTGTGCAGTGATGTGCCACAGGTCACACGAAGACTCCGGTTAAGCATTATGGTGATCCCGGGCGCAAACAGGTTGTCTGGGTGGGGTCTCACGTACAAGGGTTGACAGAGGGAGATTGTGCACTGTTTACCCTTTTTTCAGAAACCTGGAAAGGTGAAGAGAGAGTAAGAATTCAAAACAATTATCTCAGTTTCAGGAGCACATTCTGCATCATTAAGAAGGACATTTTACAGCAAGGATAGTGGTGTAACAGCCTGACTAAAACTTCAAACCTAATCCACCCTGCTCAGCCCAAGTTCGGTGAGATAGCTCAGTGAGTTCAGCACTGCCTGCTGATGCCTGTTGAGCCATCAGTTTGCTGTTTGAAATCCTGTCACCAGGGCCAGAGCAAACTTTCCTCATTCACCATGAACCTAAATTGAGTATCATCAAGCAGGTTCCTAATGACACATTTTATTCACAGTGATTTGAATGGGTCCACTTGTGAAAGCAAGTGCTATAATACTGTTATAGTTATTGTTACAATTGGCATCAGTATTAGTATTTCTATTCTGCGTTATGATTGAGAAATCACTTTTATTTTACTTCTGGCCAATGGCGCTAACCCTGCTGGGCATGCACAGCTAGGCTCGCATTTCGGCCCATATTTATACTTTTTGACGCTAAACTGCGCTAACGCAGATTAGCGTCAAAAAGTTTTGCGCCGGCTAACGCCATTCTGAAGCGCCATGCGGGCGCCGTATTTATTGAATGGCGTTAGCCGGCGCAAGCAGACCGGCGCTGCCTGGTGTGCGCGAGAAAAACCACGTACACCAGGCAGCGCCGGCGTAGGGGGAAAATGGCGCATGGGCGTCTTAAAATGGGGCAAGTCAGGTTACGTCGAAAAAATCGTCGTAACCCGACTTGCGCCATTTTTTTTCGACGCCCATCCCCCATCAACATGACTCCTATCATTGTAAAGATAGGAGTCATGCCCCCTTGCCCAATGGCCATGCCCAGGGGACTTCGGTCCCCTGGGCATGGTCATTGGGCATAGTGGCATGTAGGGGGGCACAAATAAGGCCCCCCTATGCCACAAAAAATAAAAAATAAAATACTTACCTGAACTTACCTTAATGTCCATGGGATGGGTCCCTCCGTCCTTGGGTGTCCTCCTGGGGTGGGCAAGGGTGGCAGGGGGGGTCCCTGGGGGCAGGGGAGGGCACTCTGGGCTCATTTTGAGCCCACTTGTCCCTTAACGCCATGCCTGACCCAGGCGTTAAAAAGCAGCGCAAATGCGCCGTTTTTAGCCACGCCCACTCCCGGGCGTCTCTTTTGCCCGGGAGTATAAATACCACGTAAAGGCCTGGGAGTCATTTTTTAGACGGGAACGCCTCCCTTGCATATCATTAACGCAAGGAAGGGGTTCACGCTAAAAAATGACGCACATTCCGGGAACTTTGGCGCTATACGCCTCTAACGCCATAGTATAAATATGGCGTTAGTTGGCGTTAGTTTAGCGTCGAATTTGCGTCGAAAAAAACAACGCAAATTCGGCGCAAACGGAGTATAAATACGGCCCTTCATTTGTCTATCTAGACAGGAAGATGGTCTTACGTCACTGCTCTCCGCCTCTTCGCAGACCCTCTCTGAAGAATTCTGTGATTCCCGTCTCATGTGAAGAGTTAAACCAGAGAATGACAGCCCGTGCTACTTTCCTGGGTAAGTCGAACCATTATTTTTCCACAGAAAGAATGTAATTGTAGGCAAGGCAGATGCCTGAACGAACCTTTTAGGCAGGTACTCACGCACAGGAAAGTCCTATAAACAGTAAACACACACAACACCTATTTCTCATTTCAAATCATTGCTAGAGTGAACAGCAATGCTACAAGCGTTGCGCAAAACATGCTTTATTTTTTGCATTTCTTTTCACTGTGATGCTCACCGTGACCATTTAGACTGAGGAGACACTCACATGGCAGGTTCAACACACTTCTAACTGCATGTAAACTGCATGCTGAGGTTCCATCGCGTTACCGACGGTATGAATCTTGCAATGCATCATATCGAAATGATGGCCGGAGCTCCGTGGAATCACACTCATTTTATGTGACTAGGCGGAATTCCGCGGAGTACAACTTTGCGAGTTGTGCCCAGCCTTACACATCGCGCCATTTCCAAACTGAAGTGTGAAAATGGGTGCTAAACAAAATGCAATTCATAACTGGAGTATCAAAAAGAAAATTGAAGACATTAAAGAAGTATATCAATGCGGGAGGTACTATAATTGGTTTATGAACCAACTGAAGACATTAAAAGCCTAATAGAATATTATAGTTGCCTGGTACTAGAGCATACACAGTAAAGTGAACTAGTGTAAGAAAGTACTTTGCATAGTGCAGTTCAAACTTGAAATGTGCAGACAAACAGTAGCCAGAATTGCAATTCGGAGTTAAAATGTACTACCGTAATGCTAATTGATGGAAAGCAAGATCTCTCAAATAATCATAGTACTGCATCGTTGGTTTGCAACAGTAATGCCGTTTTGCCAAAGAGAACATAAAACAATATTTTAAAAGTGCCATACCATGTCTTTATATAGTATAACCAAAAAAGGATCGAGAACACAAAGTGCTATTGAAAGAAACAATACAACAGAGTCAATGGTTTTCACAGTTTAGCTCCTATCAAAAAAGAGCTCCCTAATCCAATAACACTATCCCTTCTAAAAGCTGTCCCCGGGTCTTCTGAAAAAGTGATAAGCAGTAGAATATAGACAAGTTAGGGCGATACATAACCAGCATTAACTACTGGACCGCCTGATGTGGTTTCACAATTGCTCCATCAATAGTTGCAGCCCAGTATTTCAAGCATCAGTTGGAAGCCTACATTGGTGGTACAAACTTATGCTTAGTAGTACAACTGAAAGGTTCCCCAGAGTGCCTTAATCCTCTGGAGGCTCCCTACACCCTTGCACCCTTGGCGTATGCCTCCTCAAAAGCTTGAGTCCTAATTGTTTTACTAAGCCATTGATGGTATGTTGGGACCCTGGCTGTTTTCCAGCACTGCAACATCAGTGAATGAGCCATCCCAGTAACAATCAAAGTAAAATGCTGCTGGTGTTTACGCAAGTGATACGATGAGCCGAACAGTAGCAACATTGGCGCAGAGGAAATTTTGGTTTGGGTGTTTGGGTGTTTTGGCAAATTTCATGGAAAACGTCACTCCAGAACTGCTGTAACCTGGGGCACAAAAATAATATCTGTACCCAATACCCCCCATCCATTGTATTACATCTGAAACATTAGTCATGGTGGGATGGAAATATCCTATACAATCTGTGTGGTGTGTAGTATGCTAACCATCTTGATAGAAACATAATTATTTTAAAATTTGCGCTCTAAGTGATCTATATCTTACCTTTCTGAGATACTGTCACTGATTCAAAAACAACATGTGTTTTCAGTACCAGAACATGTAAAACTTAAAAGTACATATCCAACTTTTTAATTGGTATGCACTCAGCCCAATGGACTGCAATGGGCCAACTTTAGGTGCGACTTATGTGTACTAAAAGGAAGTTTTAGGCCTGGCAAAGGGGTTATTTTGCCTAGTCAAATTGACTGTTTAAAACTAATGGTAGGTCTTAAAAGGCTACTTAAGTGGGTGGCAAAATAGGTGCTGCAGTCCCATTAGTAGCATTTAATTTACTAGCCCTGCATTTATGGTATATACGTTACTTGGGACTTATAAGTAAATTAAATATGCTATTCAGGTATAAGCCAATTTTACCATATTTAGGGAGGGAGCACAAGCACTTTAGCACTGGTTAGCAGGTGTACAGTGTGCAGAGTACTAAGGCCATTGAAAGCAAATTCAGAAAAATAGCAGGGGTAAAGGCAAAAAGTTGAGGGTGGGGCTGGAGAGAAGACCAAGTCCAACAGTTGCATTTTCATATTTGTCAACTCATGTCCTTTTCAATATTTGGTTTCTGTTTTACTTTGGATCTTTTTGTTTGATACTACCTTCTTTGGAAGATGATTATTCAACTGTTATGTATGTTTAAAAAGTTTAATTTCTGATTGTTTTGAGAAACATATTTTTTCTGTTTTCTTTGTAGACATACTGTAGTACATATTTTTGCTACGTAAATACACTGTTTAGACTGATGATCATTATTATAGTCAATATTTTGGTCACTGTACATTATTATTATTTCTTCTCATTAATGTTTGCATACTCTAGGCTTACTAAGCCACGCAGGGCCACAGAAGGTGGCCCTCCGTGGCTTGATAAATCTCACTTAGGGTTTGTGTTGCCTTGCACCCCATTGCATGACACAAGGACGATGCAAAACCTTAATAAATCTGGCCCTGAGTTTTCACCTAGAAATGCTGAGCCCTTTTTTGATGTTTGGGACAGTTTGTCTTCAACCAAATTAGAGGTCTTTTTTCCCCACATGTTTTGAGTGCTAAAGGTACTCAGAATGTGTTCTTCCTCCCAGAGGCAATCGAAAAAACAGGCAAACATGGGAAAATGTTGCTTTCTTTACAAAAATATGTGAAAAACACTGCTGTGCAAGAAAACATTTTCTTTTCTAAACTTCATTCACAAATGTTTAGCAATGCTAAATTACACTCTTCCCAGCTCCAAAAAAACAAAAAAGGTTATAAAAAACATTTGTTTCACTACAGTTCCAGCAGTTTTCAAAGTGACAGTCAACTTTTCCTATTGTTATGACTTTTATCTACTTTCAGTTTATGGGGAAAGAGATGTTAAGCCCATATGTAAACCTGGAAAACTATACATTTCTGAAACGTAGACAAAATCCTGATCTGAGAGGGGGTTATTCATGTAGACCACTCATGGTTTTCTCAAATCATTAAACTCAAAAGTGAAAGTAAGAAGAAAAAATTAGAAATAGGTGACAAGGTTTTAAAATGTACATTTTTTAACTAAAGGCCAATATACAAAACGAGTATCCTGCTACATTCATACAACTCTTTAGGCCACAGATCTAGAGAGGTGTTTTGCAAAAATGTTATGTGTGTGCTTGTGTGGTGCTGCACAATTTTGTGCTCTGCATGCTGCTTTTATATCGGTAAGTAAATTGATGCAGTAGTTTGTATCACTTTGCACCAAGATCTTAGTAAATAATCACAACAGTGTTTGTCAGTTGTAGAAAAACGCGCTGCCCAGAGCCATCAACTGAGCTTTAGGTTTAATGAATTCTCATTTTTTGATCAAGGACTAATTCATAACGTAAACTCCAATGAATGAAAAATAGGACTCGTGTTTTTTAAAAGTGCCTGAGATTTTTACTTTAGGAGTATGAGTTATTCGTACCACTCTGTATTTGGGGTTACCCATAATATCTGGTGATTATTTTATAGTGCATTTCAAAATTTGTTTTTGTGGACACTTACATTTGGAAAACAAAAATATACAGAAATCCAACAGATGGAACAAATGGTCTACTTTTCTGTGTTCCAAACATGCCAAACTACACTGGATTTCCATGAATCTCTGGGTTTCAGAAATACCAAGTATAGCTGGGGTTAACTGAGTGCTGGCTGACCACGTGCCTGAATACTGCAGTGATTCTTCCTTGCCAAGTGACAGCAAATTGAGATTAATTTAGGTATAGATTTGACACATGAGCCATCGTAGCGGGGTTAATCCAATCCCTCCCCATTCTGGCCTATCCAGCATGTTCAGAAAGACCAAATGGTGCTTGTGGAATCGGTTAGCCATCCAATGACATCAAAAGACACCCCTAATTACTCCAATTGAAAAATACTTGATTCTGTAGTGGGATTTTCAGCCCTCTGAGGTGGCAGATTGGGGTGTTTATGCCCAGTTTGTCCACCCAAGGGGAGCAGAACATCCACTAGACTAATAGAGACAAAATGTAAGAAAAGAAATGGGGTGCTGGGCTTGCTCTAGTCTTCCTGCCAAAGATGGGTAAGAAAGTACACTAGACACCAGGGGCCAGTTTCCAAAAAGGAATGGTGTGGGTACCGACAGCACCAGATAGTCTTTTTGATGCCAAGGGAGACAGAAGGGGGTATGTGCTGGCCCATATGTCAAAATGACACCCAAAGAAATCCACATTTCTTCTCACTTGCCATGTCAGTAGGTGTGGTATTTGGGCTCCAGGGCACATCAAAACTTTCTTGGCATAAGGGATGAGAAAGCAGCCTGAATTCAAAGCAGGTCAGACCCCACAACATTCCCTTTTAAAGAAAAAACAATCTTGATTGTCTAGTGGATTTTCTGCTGCCATGACGACCTAGGTAATAGGTACGGGGTAAAAACCCCATATTTTCTCCTCAGGGGACCTTGGGCCAAGATGTGTAGAGTTGGCCTCATGCCAACATGGACTGGTCCCACCCTACATTCCTTTTTCATGAAAACCTTTCTCCAGGTTGCTTTCTTCCCCACTGCGGTACACAGATTTGGAGTAAATCCCTCAATATGCCCTTCCTAGGGGGACACAAGCATTGGCATGGACCTGGGAGTGGCGGAAGCAGGCAGACAGTCTCCCCAATCCCATTCTGTTTTTTCTTAATTGTTTCCTGGCATGTAGTGAGCTCTTTATGTTCAACTGTTATGGGAAGATTAGGGCAAATCCCTCAATTATTTCCCCTAGGGGTGCAAAAAGACTACCATAGGCAAATACCAGGAATTTATAGCCTACTTCTCATTGCTTCCTTGAATCAACTGTTCCCTGGTGTTTTGTGAACTCTTGTAAATCCTCAAATCCAGAGAGACAGAAGAACTGTCTCTAGACCATCGGTGGAGAGGAGTTGCTTAATGCCAAGACCAGACATTTTTTTTTTTTAAAACAACCCTTAAAGGGAACTTGGGAACTATCTCATCTTGTGGGAAGGAAGATGGGGATAAACTCCTTAATCTACCCCTCCCATTCGCAAAAAAAAATTGTTTAGGACTTGAGGGTGGTAAAAGCAACCAGATGCTGGATGGGACAGCCCCCCAACCCCAATTCTTTTTTAAAATTATTCTGCCCCTTGTGACTAGTGAGCTTTCTGCCCCCAGAAGGCAGAGAGACTGCCTTTGGCATGTGATGAGAAGTGGGTATTTGCCGGACCCCCACTCCATTCCTTTTTTCCTGAAAACCTTTCCTGGAAATGACTGATTTTTAGCCACTGTTAGGCAGGTTTGTGGTAAAAAGAGTAGAAAGATGATCTTGGACATTCCAGTGCCTGGACGGGCCAGGGTTCTTTTCCTTTCAAATTATTAACGTTTTGAAGATTACTTCAGACATTCTGAAGTAGCACTTTGAAAAGCAATGCAGCAGCTAATAGTGCAGTTGTACTAAAAATCTATGTTCACCACTAAACTAGATATTTGCTAATTAGCAACAGGTTTCAAGAATAATATTTCTAGCTTTCTCCTAGCCCTAAGTATAAAACGTGTTTCTTAAACAGAGGACAGGCCCTGGCATGAGATTCCTTCTGCCTTGGGGACAGAAAAGAGTTCTGCACATAGATGATGGCTGCATTTAAAAGCCAGAGCCCTGGGTGAAACATAAGAAATTGGAATTCCAATAATACTAGTCAATCCTATTACTAGCCCAACCAGAACTCCTAATTTGGATCTTGGTCATTACTCCTTTTTGAGTCAGCAGTTATGTATGCATATTCATATTACAACTTTTTTGGCTTCAGTCTCAATTACATCTCAAACAGCCATTGTGTACTGGGTGGCAGTTACAGTTACCTTAGGGCATGAGTTATAGTTACTTGAAATAACTCTAACTATTAAAAGGTGATTTCTATGGTTTTGAACGTTTAAACTGGGAGCATAACTATAACGTCTGTGTAACCTTTAGTTTTTAAGTGAGTTTCTACATTTTTTAAAATTCTATTTCCTAACTATAACATCCCTATAACCTTTGTTTTGTTTTCAGTGAATTTCTGTGGTTTTTTAATGTAAAGTAATTTAAATAACTATACGTTAATCCAACCACCGCAGCGCACAGCCTTAGGTCATGTACAGTGGTAGTTGGCAACAGGGTCTGGCCTACGGCCAAGTCTTGTGACCACCTCCCTATAACCACCCAACTCTGGGCCACGCATGGCAGGTGGCTGTGCACAGCAGTGGTTGGGTCTCAGCAGCAGCTGACAAGAAAGAGCCCACTCCTCACAATCCACTCCTCACAATCACAACAGGAGATATTGACCTCGAAAAACACAAAGATGCAAACATCTCCATCAAGGATTACAGCTAACTTTTCAAGGTGGAAATGCAGAGAAAAAACATTTGCTTTGCCTTGACCATGCGCAAGAAGTTAAAATGATTAGTACTTTACAAAAGTGGAGCTTCAACCTGGGCTATTGCTTTGTTTAGATATGCAAGTACTTCCCATTAATGTTTGATTTCTGTGAAGTGAGCATCATGTCAGAATGAATCCTGCCCTGGGTATTTATCCAAGAAAAGGCCCCCAACTTGTGAAAAATATCTATCCAACTGAAGTAAATTCTACTGGGTAATTGGTAAGTGCTACCTTGTTTGGTATATCTATACTACATCCTCTATACTACAGCTGCGTAAAGTACGCTGAGGAAATGTCTCCAGTGACCTGTGTGTCTGTAACTTTGTGAACATGATTCTTCCTTCAGCCTCTTTATCAAATTATTTTCGAGGTGGAACTGTTAATCTACAGCTCCACCTTGAAAATTTGATTTGTTTCTTTTTTTTCACTGTTTGGGGACTACAGGGGGAACCTCAAAGGCCCCCATGGTTCCAGCCAACTCCTGTCTCCTGTGGGAGCCAACATTGCTCCCGCAAGCAGGGAACTGCTTTAAATAAAAGGTCCCTCCTTGCTGGAGCAATGTTTTTATCTCTTTCTCTGCACACATATTTGTGTGCAGGGAAAGAGATGAAAACTCCACTTTCAGCAAGTGGGAGCTGTCCAACAGCTCCCGCTTGCTGAAAGTGGAGTTATGTTTGCTTTTGCTTGGTGGAACCTGTCAGGTCCCACCAAGCAAAACCAAACAGCTTCCTCCTGAGTGTAGGAGCCTCAAGAGGTAGCAGGAGCCGGCCCTGGGGGTGTCAGTCCTCAGGGCAATCTATGGCTTCATGAGGAGGGCCATACGACCCCTCCTCTATCATTTGATTTTAGCCCTGAGGAGGTGGCCGTCACAGGGCCCGGAGGTCCGTAATGGGTCCCCTACATTAAGTTATTTGAACCCCGGGGAAGTGGTAGTAACCAGGACATGGGGGGACGCGCAGCCCCCCAATGCATTATTTTGGTTGCCAGGGGAAGGTGGCAGTCCCCAGGATGTGGGGGACCATGCTGCCCCCATACATAAAATTGATTGCCCTGAGAAGGTGATGGCTCCTGGGGCTGTTGGGGGGCCCTGGGCCCTACATCCCCCATATGAACTGTACTAATTGCCCCGGGGAGGTGGTGGTCCCTTGTGCTGCAGGGATCCCCTTTGCATATATAATACTTTATTGCCCCAGGGAGGTGTCAGCCACTGGGGTGCGGGGTGGGACACACATGCCCCTTCATATTTTTATAAAGCTTTGCCCCAGGGAGGTGGTAGTCTCCAGGGTGCAAGGGGACCATGCAGTCCCCGCATATTATAATACATTTGCCACGGGGAGGTGGTGCACACTGGGGCTTTAATAAGACCGAGGAGGGAGGATCCTGCACCCCTTCTATTTTTTATATATGCCCCCAGGACCTGGCCCACCCAGGGGCTGAATGAAAAGCAAGCACAGAAGACCACGCTTTCTTTTTTTTAAAAGAGATAATGGCAAAATTTACAAAGTTGCAATTCTCACTGCTATCGTTTAAAAAAATAAAGTTTTTTCAGCCCTCGGTGGTACCAATGCTGGGGGGTAGGATAACGGTACCCTGCCGCTTTTCTTTTCTTTTTCTTTTTATTTTTTATTTTTTGGAGACTCGGCTGATGCCTCCAAATCGCTGCCAACACTTCCTGGTAGCAAATCAGATCTCTGCACAAGATTGGCACTATGCGCACATTTGTCGCTGCGCTAAATATACAAACTGAGATTTCCTTTCATTTCTACTCATCTGCTGAACAGATTTATATCAATTAAATAAAGCAAAATCTGTGTACCAGAATCAAGCTTCCTGACAAACTTGACGTAGTTCCGTTCAGCATTTTGGGCTGCAGCCATGTCTAAGGGGTCTATGGGAATTAACATGAGAAGTGCATCTTGTTTGACCCCCCAGCTTTTCTCGGCCCCCCCTTGACAAGTCACCCCGAAACTTTCCATGCACAACAAGATTCTAGAGAGCACTTTTATGGAATTTTTTGGGAGATTTGTTAAACGGTGCCAAGTCAAGGCAAGTCAAAAAACGCTTTTCTATCAGTACTAGGTCTTAGCTATATACATACATACATATATACAATATATTCAAAATGTATTATTTTATTTAACTTTATTTCATATGAGATTGTATTTTAATTCCTTGCCTTCATAATTTTCTGCTTATTTTTGGATGTAGTAACTTTACTCTAGTAAATCAGCAGGTGGAGACATGTAAGTCTACACTTTTGGGCAGCTTTACACTCGGAAATGATGGATAGCCCAAAGTAGTAAATTAGTAAAGTGACTGAAAAGTGCAGTAGTAAAAGTACACATGTAGATTTACTCACTTGTGGGCCATATTCACAAAGGTAACTCTCTATATGTAGATTTACTACTAGTAAATTTACTGTCATTTCTTTTCAGTAACTTTAGTTAGTACTTTGGGCTATCCACAAACTCTGATTCACAATGGGCCTCTTCAGTAGCGGCGGAGGCACTGCATGCATGGCGAGAGTCCTTCAATCGTGGTGGGACATCTGCAATGGGAAACTGCAGTACCGAGGTCCAGCCACAAGTGCGGGAACGCCCCAAGATGGCAGGGCCTCTGCCACAACTGCGGTAGCCCTTTGTGAGTCAGGTCCCCTGTGTATATTCACCAAAGTGTAGACCTGCATCTCTGCAATCAATTTACTTGTATGCTAGGAGAAATCAACCAGACAAATGTGGCACTTCAGCAACCTGAGAAGATGTTATATACTTGTCACAATTGCCAACACTAGCTCTTCATCCATGTGCAAGTTATCTGCATTACCATGGCTGCTTTACACATATATACACTGGAGTAAGCAAATTTACCTGTGTCTGTGCCTTAATGCTTACATGTTTAATATGAAAATGCTAATGCTCGTGGTTGTCTTAACAAGGGCAGTCTTATTGTAATAATCAATTATGATTTTGTTCTTGTTCCTCTTGAAGACCACTAAAGCGGTAGTATAGTGGCACATTTACACACACTTTACATGAACTATAGAACTGTTATCCATTGTGGTGTACTGCACATTTCTGTTGAATCTCACTAGGAAATCATAGCTTTGTTCTGAAGTTGGCAAAATAAAGCAAGGATTTTACAAAATATTAGACTAATCTCATGTTAGTGTTAACTGCATCTCTCTTCCTACGTCTTCTTAGGTCTTCTCACCGTCCTTCCCATGAGAAGATCCTGGCATCTGTATCTGCATCAGTGGCTATCTGTAAGTTTCACTTCTGCCATCTGTTTACCCTTCCGTTCACTTGTATTGAAAAAAGGATAAATGTAACTGCAAAATGCTTGTATTTTAGAATGACCTGCTATTACTGATCACTGTGAAGTTCTGGTCTTTTGAAACAGCAGTTGCCTTGCTTAATTTAGGAATGGCTGCTGGCTATTGAGCTTTAAATGCATGTTAGACTTCTGAGCGCTATCCTGAGTGCTGTGTTGTCTTTTACATACCAACATTTCTTTTCCATCAGCTTACCCTTCTATCAATAGACAATTGCAGTTTAATTGATTACTCTAGATTGCTTTGACATGTTGCTGCTTGGTGAGTAAAGCAAACATAGACACAGGACTTTTGTGTTCACGTGAGGTATAACATTATAGTGACTGGCACACATCACACCACTCCTCTGTACATAACCCATGATGCAGTTCTGAATATATGCAAGAGTGATATATGAAGAATCATGAATGAAGATAAACTATATTCTATTTGTCCACAGATTGACTTGCAGGTGATGGTGTTTATGGCACCTGTTTCCAGCATTTCACCCCACCTCAGATAGTCAGCCACTGTGCCTGAGTAAATGTATAACATAGCACATCCATGCACACACACACACACACACCTGTTGCATCATTGTCTTTTCCATGTTCTACAATATGTTTGTCCAGCTGGGGCATACACAGCTACCTAGACGAAACGGCCCACCGAAATCTTGGTCCCAGAGATGTCCCAGGGCAAGGTAAACATTTATGCAACCAATGTGAGCCCTCATGCTTCAGATAAGCCACATTATGGGATTGCTGTATCACAATTGAAGGACACTGCTGAGCCAAGGAAGAAATATGAAGCATAAGAAGGATGTGGAGGTGACCTTTTTAGAGCTCCACATTCAAGAGCAGGAGAACGAGCAGCACAGAAGTGAGTGCCTGTCTTCTGTCTGCATGGGTATGTAACACCATGCCATGCCAGGTATTTGTGTATATGTCACCACGGCCCATTAGAATAACATCATGCAAGATGTAAGTGGACATTCCACAACATGTATAATCACAAGCATGCCAAGCACACACGTCAATGTGCATATGCAGCACACCATTTTATGCACGCCACTCTTGTCAGATGAGTATCAGCAGCAAACTCTTTTCAAATTACACAAAATTCCTGAAATTTTGCATTATGAAATTAATATTAATGAAAACAGGTTCGTGGTTTTGCACACCTCTGATTATACCCGATGAACAATAAATGACAACACTGATTCCTAACATTATTGAAGTGCAACATGTGTAGTGGCAGTGAACAACCACAGTGGCATGTTTATCTGCTGACATGAGTTTGTGCAGGTCTGAGTTTTACAAACGTCAGCAATTTTAAATATCTACCTTAAGTAAAAACATTGTTTGGGAAAGTGAAAATTTTGGCTGTGAGACCTTGTTAATTGAAATTGATCCCAGTTGCAAATATATAAAAATAGAACATGTAGAGGGCAAATATTTCCCTCTATGTAATTGTAAGACTCTTGTCTCACAGTATCTGTATGTGATTGTATGACATATATTCCCCCATCCTTCTTTTCAACTTCATAATGGACTTCTTCAGGTGTTGTGTTCCATGACAGGAATATAATCATGCCATTTCATGTGCTTGATGGTAAACATGTATTTAAACACAACTTGACAGATGGCCCTATCTCCACATTTTAAAATTGTGGCCACCACGTAGGCAATGGAATGTGACCAGGCGCAACCAATTTTCTAAAGAAACTTGAGTGCTCAGCAAATAGGCAACATCAAAACCACGAAGACTGGAAAGAGGGGAGGATAAGGGGAACAGCCAGAGCCCTTTGGAGTCTAAGAAGACTTTCCACACATCATCATTCGGAGTCAAGTGATGTGTGAGACATAGTCAACCTTTACAACACAATGAGAAGGTAGGACTGTAAGAGTGTTTTCCCTTCACCCAGAAACGAACAATGCAATAATCAGATGTGGCCCAACCATACCTCACCCAGCAGCATCCCTGAGCCCTTGTGTGTCCTCCCAACATCAGATCGGCTCTATGCTAATCTAAGAGACATGCGTTGAAGCAGTTCCATGCTGGGCAGTGGATCTTCCCAGGGTCTTTGATAACCAAATATAGTCACGGGCAGCATACGTAGGTGATGGAAAAGAAGTGTTTCCCCTGCTGGAGTCCCAGGCTGCCCAGTGTAGGATACTGGCTAACTTCGACAATTTATGGGCTGCATCCTTGTCTACACTAGGCCTGGGCAAAATTTAATTCAGGTAAGTTCAGGAATTTTGCATTGTCATTTTTATGAGAGATTCCCAATATGACAGCAGTATTTACATCGCATAATTACACACCATTTGCAGTGACTATTTACTACAAATGTGCCATGTGCCACAGAAATGTACTGCATATGCACAGGCACAATGGAAAGCAAGCAGCTGTTCTTTGGAGCATTTTTTGTACGTAATTAGCACAAAATGCATCCTTAAGTTAAAACATAACGAGGAGCTATTTCAAGCTAAACCAAAGTTCCGAATGCCATATTGGCATTTTACATTGTTATGTAGAAGTTCACGTAACTTTAAGGAAAATGTTGCACACCCCCTAGGTATACGGCCCACCTCCCTAACTATGCTGTTTATCAATTCTACTCTTACCACAACTACTATTATACTACCCATGGGCCTATTCCACCCTTTAGAATTTTAATGATCTGTTTTCCCCGTGGCCATGGCTGCATCAGGAATATGGTGTCCTTCACCTTGCAGTCAGCCAATAAGGAATCAATACAATTTCAAGTTTGTGTGAATGAATGTGTTTTCTCTTCGAATTATAGTCCCTTGGATTGTGTTGTGAACTTTTATGGACATTAATTGTGGACATTCTGCACGAACATTTTGCGTTCACTTCATTTTCAAGTGTGACCTATGGTGCATTTTGACCATTATTGTTGATCCTCTCTTCCTAAAAGTTCCTCATTCCTATAAGGTGTCTGGCATTTTTTTTTATTTTTGTCATGTTGACTGTTATACAGTCCCATACCCATGAGCCGAAACTCTGTTTTAAGACTCTGCCTTCAACATTCACAACCATGTGACAAATTACTCTTTTTCAAGTTTTCAGTTTCATCGAAATTTTACTTTGTGATCCTTGTTTAGAATGCAGCACACACTGCACATATTTCAGTTTTGTTGTAGCAACATACAACGCATGAGGGAAGGCAGCTGGCATGTGGATAGTCTTACTGTGACACACTATGGAAGAAAATGTTTCAGTTTTGTTCTTGACGTGCACATATTTCAATGTCTGTGTGTGTGGGAGAGAGAGAGAGTGCAAGAGAGAAAGAAAATAGTGAGCATGAGTAAGTGACTTGTGCTGAAGGTGGTAGGGGTTGGTGTCCATGTCCACAGTGGTCATCTACGTCCCTTGTTAGGTAGTACAATCTTGATTTGGAAGAGTGAGTCTGGGTGAGCAATGCAGGCTGTTTGTGTACTATGTACTAGAGGCATGCCTTGGTTCTGCAAGTTTGACTAGTGATCTGCTGGTCACAGACCCAAATTGGATACAGTAACTCATAAGAAGACCAGGTGTTCTATTCCTTCACCAACTGGAGGAAGTTTAGCTGCCTGAATCAGGCTCTGCCTGAGGCAGCTGTATTCCAACAGGTGTTTGTTTAATGAGTTTGAGTAGCTGGTGATGGAATACAGGTATCCTTCCTTGTTGCTGACGGGCAGTCACATCAACTCGAACTGTGCAAGAAAGGTCTTGCTCCCAGTTTGTTTAATGAGTTTGACTAGCTGGTGATGGAATACAGGTACCCTTCCTTGTTGCTGATGGGCAGTCACATCAACTCCTACTGTGCAAGAAAGGTCTTTCTCCCAGACAGCTGCCCATCCCCAAACCCAGCCAACATGCATTCATGGCTAACTCATGATACCTGGTGGTTGGATATGCAGTGAAGAGTTGACTTCAGTGGGGTGTGATGTGGCAAATGGAGGATTGAAGAGGCTCTTTGCTCTATAATCAATGGTTCGAACTAGGTTGCACTTTGTTGGAAGAGTGGAACTGGAGACTCATCAGGGGGTACTTACAGGGTGGGCCTTGGAATTAAGTGATTCCTCCACAGCTGGGGCAAGCACACGTGGCTGTGTTTCAAGCGCCCAAGCATTTGCAATCTAGAAGGGAGATTAACGACCAACAGTGGCCCCAGGATGGAGCCCTTGATGGCTTCAGCTGTGTTGGTAAATGGGGCATTCAATATTGTGAGGACAGCCTCATCATCCTTTTTGATGCATTGTACAGCTAAGATGGCATCCTGCAGGAAGAGGGGGTTCTCCCAGTACTAGAGTTCTCCTGTCTCCATTGCTTGGATGGAGCTTCACAGGAGACAGAGCTCAACCAAGTCAAACATCTGCAGTATTAGCCGTTGCAAAGACATAAAGGAGCAAATACCTTTTATGCTGCTAATTTGGATGTACTTTTCCACACAGTTAAAATCTGTTCGCTACATACTGGCAAATAGCACGCACAGACGTGCACTGTGTTTGTTTTTTGCATGCTGATAGACCCTGCACAGAAGTTACATGGCCAGTTACCTCCAGAACCAACCTGGGGCCTCATTGCCTCAAAAATATGGGAGTTGGGATAATGGCTTCTAATGTTTTGATGAGTGCGAATATCTCTTGCATACATTTCACACGTAGTGTGTGGGTCTATACTCCCCGTCAATCCTTAAAGCTTAAAGCTGTTTAAGTCCAATGATCATCAATAAACAACGTGCTTACTCTATTATGGCTTTGGTATTCCTTAATTGTCTCATTTTCAGTGGTCTGGTGCAGAAATGAATCTCTGGGGACAATCTGTAAAACAATTTGCTCAATAAAGCACAATGCTTTTCTTCAATCTGCACGAGATTAGAAACAGAAATTAAAGTTTGTTATCATTTACTGGGAGGAAGCTTAAATCGTAGAAACCTAGTGAAATTAGTCAGGAAGAAAAATCCACGGAAAAAACAACATTTTATTCTAATACATTTTCTGATGGCTTCTTCATGAAAATTACCACTCAAGTGTTTTGTCTGTAATTTCAATGTTAAAATGCCAGATGTGTGTCTCATGCTTGAAGAGTTGAAGCTTTGCATTATTTAGCATATTAAGATTCAGAGAATTAAAAAAGGGGGCCTTCACTGCCTGGGGGTTCCAATTAAATAAACCTTAGCTTGATACATTTAAATTTTACAACATAGGAGACTTTTCTCTTTTTTTAGCCAGACTGTGCTTTTAAAGTATAGAAGATTCAAATAATGTATAATGCTTTTTGACGCACACATTAATTCGATCAGTCCTGCTAAGATGTTTTCAAGTCAGGTTTAGTAAACTTAATCTTGCCACGTTCAAAGTACAGCACAGAAAGGTGGTTTTATGTCATTAGAGATCAATGGATGTAATACATTTTGTGCTAGTTTATCTTTTTCTGAACAAAAACATACCCTTGAAGTAGACAAATATAAGTTTAGTGGCTAGTTCAAAAAACATGATGCAGCTTTGGAAAAATAGAAGGAGTGATCTATGAAAATACCTAGAGCCAGATGTAGCAAAGGTTTTTCCCATTCTGTGTCTATGGGAAAAAGTGTTCGTACATATGGCCCTTAGTCAGTATTTGGGCAATTCCATTCAAGTAGCCAGAATTCTTAGGTGATTCGAGCCCGTCTTACCTTTCGTTGCATCTTTAACCTGTTCATAGTAAAATAACAAAATATGTAAGACTTCACTGCAGCAAAGAGTATGACTACGAAAGGGTACCATTTGTAGTATTTCGCTTTTACGGATTCCATGGTGAATAAAAAGAAAGAAAAAGGTTAACATGAAGGGGGTTAGTACTTCTATGTTGGAAGACATGCCTTGTAACGTATAGTGACTTTGGGTACTGATGTTAACTTCTTCTTTCAGGTGTGCCAGTTCTCCACAAGCCGCTGGTTGGTGGAGCAGTACAGCGATGTTGTATGGCATGCAAGACTACATTAACCGTGTGCGTGCATAGACGTTTTAAGGCATGGGCCAAGTGGGCCCAGGGCCCAACCCTTCCACGAGCCCCCTAATAGAGCCAGCTCTGTTCTGCAGAGTTTAGACCCTGATGGCACAGGATAATTCTTAATTTAGTTTTCCTTTAATTTATTTTTAATGTGGGTTATGTGTGAGAGTCTATTACAGACATTCTGCAGACAAATGTTGTGTTTAAGTTTCATGTAACATCCATAACAAAGTTTCTTTTACATCAAAATAGGATATTACATATAAGAAATGATAGGGTGTCACAGAGATTATTTGCATCCATATTAGCTGCTGCTGTGTTAGAAAATTGAAAACACACATCACTGGCCCTGAATATTAGATGTAAACACATTTAGAATTTGGACCAGTATGCCTATGCACTGTCAGTGACTTGGCAAAAGAGGGCATGCAAGAGCTGAAACTGGATCATAATTTAAAGCTTTTCCGAATAGGGGCCCCCAAAAAATGTTCGGCCCAGGGACCCCAAAATACTTAAGATGTCCCTATGTACATGGGACAGTTTTTATTTTTTAATCTTAAACCAACTATCAAATCAAATCAAATCATTAACATTTATAAAGCGCGCTACTCACCGGTGCGGGTCTCAAGGCGCTAGGGGAAAAAGGGGGGTTATCGCTGCTCGAACAGCCAGGTCTTAGGAGTCTCCGGAAAGCGGAGTGGTCCTGGGTGGTCCTGAGGCTGGTGGGGAGGGAGTTCCAGGTCTTGGCCGCCAGGAAGGAGAAAGATCTCCCACCCGCCATGGAGCGGCGGATGCGAGGGACAGCAGCGAGTGCGAGGCCAGAGGAGCGGAGGAGGTGGGTGGGGACGTAGAAGCTGAGGCGTCTGTTGAGGTATTTCGGTCCCTTGTCGTGGAGGGCTTTGTGTGCGTGGGTGAGAAGTCGGAAGGTGATCCTTTTGCTGACTGGGAGCCAATGCAGGTGTCTCAGGTGTGCGGAGATGTGGCTGCTGCGGGGTATGTTGAGGATGAGGTGGGCCGAGGCGTTTTGAATGCGTTGCAGGCGATTTTGGAGTTTGGCTGTGGTCCCGGCGTAGAGGGTGTTGCCGTAGTCCAGGCGGCTCGTGACGAGGGCGTGGGTCACGTTTTTTTTGGTGTTGGCGGGGATCCAGCTGGAGATCTTGCGGAGCATGCGGAGGGTGAGGAAGCAGGCGGAGGACATGGCGTTGACTTGCTTGGTCATGGTGAGAAGAGGGTCCAAGATGAAGCCGAGGTTGCGGGCGTGGTCTGTGGGGGTCGGTGCGGTGCCGAGGGCCGTGGGCCACCAGGAGTCGTCCCAGGCGGACGGGGTGTTGCCGAGGATGAGGACTTCCGTTTTTTCAGAGTTCAGCTTTAGGCGGCTGAGCCTCATCCAATCTGCGAGGTCCTTCATACCCTCTTGTAGGTTGGTCCTAGCGCTGGCGGGGTCCTTGGTGAGGGAGAGTATAAGTTGGGTGTCGTCGGCGTAGGAGGTGATGATGATGTTGTGCTTGCGTACGATGTTGGCGAGGGGGCTCATGTAGACATTGAAGAGTGTCGGGCTGAGTGATGAGCCTTGGGGTATGCCGCAGATGATCTCGGTGGGTTCTGAGCGAAACGGAGGGAGCTAAACTCTTTGGGAACGGTTTGAGAGGAAGGAGGCGATCCAGTCCAGGGCCTGGCCTTGGATTCCGGTGGAGCGGAGGCGGGTGATTAGGGTGCGGTGACAGATGGTGTCAAAGGCAGCCGAGAGGTCGAGCAGAATGAGGGCGACTGTTTCACCGTTGTCCATCAGGGTTCTGATGTCGTCAGTGACTGAGATGAGGGCGGTTTCAGTGCTGTGGTTGGTTCGGAATCCGGTTTGTGAGGGGTCGAGCAGGTTGTTATCTTCCAGGAAGGTGGTCAGCTGTTTGTTGACGGTCTTCTCTATTACTTTGGCTGGGAAAGGCAGAAGAGAGATGGGGCGGAAGTTTTTCAGGTCGCTCGGGTCAGCCGTAGGTTTCTTTAGTAGGGCGTTGACTTCGGCGTGTTTCCAGCATTCGGGGAAGGTAGCAGAAGAAAAAGAAGAGTTGATGACGGTCTGGAGGTGCGGGGCGATGATGTCGTCGGCTTTGTTAAAGATGAAGTGCGGGCAGGGGTCCGAAGGGGCGCCGGAGTGGATAGAGTTCATGATGGATTTGGTTTCTTCCGTGTTGATGTGGGACCAGTTGTTGAGGGTGATGGCCGTGGATGCCGGTTCGGTGGTGTTTGGTTGGGTCTGGTGTCCGAAGCTGTCGTGGAGGTCGCTAATCTTGCGATGGAAGAAAGTGGCGAGGGATTCGCACAGATCCTGTGAGGGCGTGACGGCGTTGGCGTTGGCGCTGGGGTTGGAGAACTCCTTGACGATGCTATGATTTTCCTAAGCATGGTGTTTTTTTACTATTGCCATGCATGTGATTGCACTTTGTGAGGCATATAGGGAAGTTCACGATTACTTCTTTATATTAGGATAGGCAAAGCACCTGGATTACAGAATGTACAAGGCAGAGTTTCAAGCTAATAACTTGAGGTATTGGTAGAAGCCATCATTACACTTGAATCAAACCTTTTTGGATCAAAATGCCTGCACACACCACTTTCAGAAAATAAAGCTATGTGAGATACAGTGGTGAATAACGTGAATGTGGAAGGAGCAGTGGAAAATTGCAGTCTAAAAATACACTTGGGGAGCAGATGGTGCTCCTCTGTTGATCGCAACATAATTTCTTCAGTCCCCTCCAGTAGTGAGTATTGACTGTAATGGAGATAGAAGTAGAGATGCCTTGTTGGGCATGGATACTTGTTGGAACTATCCAGGGGATGCTTACAAGAATTTCCAAATTTCCAAATCACGCTTAAAGTGCGGGAAACGTTTCTGAGGACACTTAGGGCCTGATTCTAACCGCGGCGGGCGGCGGTCGCCGCCCGCCATGCGGTTACCGGCAAATGACCGCACCGCGGTCACAAGACCGCGGCGGCCATTCTGGCTTTCCCGCTGTGCTGGCGGGCGACCGCCAAAAGGCTGCCCGCCAGCACAGCGGGAAAGACCCAGCAACGATGAAGCCGGCTCCGAATGGAGCCGGCGGAGTTGCTGGAGTACGACGGGTGCAGTAGCACCCGTCGCGAATTTCAGTGTCTGCTAGGCAGACACTGAAATTCTTTTTGGGGCCCTCTTACGGGGGCCCCTGAAGTGCCCATGCCCAACGCGGCACCCCCTACCGCCATCCTGTTCCTGGCGGGAGACCCGCCAGGAACAGGATGGCGGTAGGGGGTGTCAGAATCCCCATGGAGGATTCTCAAGGGCAACGGAAAGTCGGCGGTACACCGCCGACTTTCCGTTTCTGGCCGCGGCTGAACCGCCGCGGTCAGAATGCCCAGCGGTGCACCGCCAGCCTGTTGGCGGTGCTACCGCGGTCATTCGCCCTGGCGGTTTTTACCGCCAGGGTTAGAATGACCCCCTTAGTTGCTGAACTACAACTGTTTAAGATGTCATGGTCACTCTAGTGAGACACCAACTCTATCTCTCTCACACTTCCTTACTCCCATTTTCCCCAATAAAGAACACTGGTTTTTGAGCCTCATTATTATTCTTGGTCATATTTTGCTTTTTGGTGTGGAGTACTTGAGATTTGCATCAGGACCCTTAGAGTTTAACATTCAAGATCCTAACTTCAACAATGCAATCATGTTGTTCTCTAGTCTTGGCAATTCTTATGTTCATACTACAACTATAATACCATATTCTTGGAAATATTATTAACATTAACATTAGCAACATAGTCCAGTCCAAGAATCCTTCCTGTTCCATCGCAAGGTAACCATGAGCAAATGTAGCATCCTCCAGTCTTGAAGCAAGTGTTCATAAAATAATTCCCAGCAAGTCAGGAACTCTTCCATATCCATCTTGGATATCTGTGTATAATATCCTGTGTAGTCTCTGCGGCCAGGACCTTGCTACACGTATTTTAGTTTTGTTCATCAAAACTCGTAGCTTGCTTTGGATTTGTATAGATGGACGTTGGGAATACAGAGAAGTATACATAAAGTTTTGTTGTTGACGAGAAACAAACTTTGAATTGACATTCATTGTTCTGATGCTGATGCAGTGCGTTTTCCATTAATGTGCAATCTAAATCCAGACAGTGCTGATGCTCTGTGAAGATTGGCAGCCTTTCCAACCTGGAAAGAAACTCAGGGCGAGCAGATTTGAAGTGTTGTTCTTTAATGTTTGTCAAAGTACCAAGCGGTAAACAAGGTCTTCTGACCCGCTTACTGAACTCAATGAGGACATTGGTTGTGGAATGCTGACAAAGCAAGGCTCAGGCTGTGCATACAATGCATGGCGTGGTCAGTAAGATGCATTTTAATGAGAACTCTGTGGCTACTAACTTCTCATCTGTAAATCAACTGCCTGTTCGCACAGATCCTTCAACCTGGAATATTTATACATTGTGCTCCTGAACCCTACAGCCACGAAGCCATTAAAAAAATTGAAAATACGAAAGTTTATGAGATCATCACATCTGGTTTACAAATTTGACTTATGTTTTAGGCTCACAACAAGATTTAGTTGCACTCTGTTGCAGTTGTTGCACTTTCATTGTGTGACTAATGTACTTAAAATTTAGGCCCATATGTATACGTTTTTTGTGCCGCATTTGCATAATTTTTTGATGCAAAAGCGTCGCAAAACAAAATAATGGAATTTTGTAACCATGCGCCGCTTTTGCGTAAAAAAGTGATGCAAATGCGGTGCAAAAAAAGTATAAAAATGGGCCTTAGTTTTTTTAATATGCTAATGTTAATAGTTGCAATTTGTTAAAAAACAAATATTTATTTATTGAAAACGTGTTAGAGTATATAAAATAGTTATCACGCAGGCAATAAAAGCAAACAGTTTACCAAATAATGTACAGTTCAAGAAAAAGGAGCGCTGCCACACAGGAACATTTGACCAGACCTAAATAAATACATATTTTTGTAATAGAAAAATTATGAAAGTAGCTTCTCCTTACTGTGCCTCCATTTTCTATTCCATTGTTTCGTATCCTTCTGCATTGCTTTGAGAGTGGTTCATCCATTAATAAATGCAAGTTGCATCTGATTGACACATTGTGCAACGTGTTGCACAAAATAATAATGAAACAGACCTTTTCTGGTGAGTACTGCAGTTCCCTGCCCAGCCCAAGCAAACATCAAAATCGGCTTTTTAGAGGTCCAAAAGTCCTTTCCTTCAAAGCTTTTTTTAAAAAAAACAATCCTCTTTAATGTAGAGTGGTTTGAGTATAGGAATCAAAAGCCATGGCTTCAAGGGTAGGTACCATCACCTGAATGAGCAAGACAGTTAATAATGAAGAAAGTTCTACTGCATTGTGAAACCGCAACGATAAAACGAAAAAACTGTAACAGAATGCAGCTAATAAATAGATCATGTCAGTGTTAGCCATAGACAAAAATTTAATTGTTCCTCTGTGAGAATTTTGGTTACTGGATGATGGAGGTGGAATCATACTCAAACAGCAATCACAATCCTTGTCAAAGTGAGGCACAAGCAAACCTCAAATAACCTGTGCTCAAACCTCTGGTAGCATGGCACAGAGCAGTCAGTCTTATCTTAGAGGCAATGTGTAAAGTACATATGCAGACAGTAAATAAAGTGAAAACACAACAGATAAATCCCACAGCAATCTTGAAAAACAGAGTAAAACATAGAGAAAAATAAACTTTAATAAACAAAGCAAGCCCAAAAAGACAATCAGTAGAATTGGAGACATGCAGGTTTAAAGATTTCCGTAAATATAGTGCCAAGCAGCATGAGGCTCCGACTGTAGGTATCTGTTATAATCAAACTGGGACAAAGTCACAAGTGTATGCAAATCGCGATGGAGTGCAGGGTGGCTAAAAGGACCCAGTTAGGCCAGTTGAATAAAAGTACCTTAAATTCTGGTTGCAGAGTGTTACAAGGCCCCTCCTCAAGTATGCGTCGCTCAGCCGAGGTGATGCTTCAGTTCCAAAGGGCTACAAAGCTACAACGTGAGGTCCTACATCATTGCTGAGGATCCCGTCAACAAGGGCTTGTGATGCAAAGTCTCCCATCAAGGATGCGTAGCAGATTCAAGGCGATGTGTCAGTTCTGAAGAGCTATGAGGCCGGTATGCAAGAACCTGCACCACCGTCGAAGCTGCCATAGATTAGAGATTTGCAATGCAAGGGCCTGCATCAGTGAAGCACTGCACAGCCGCAGTTCTGATGCGGGCTCCGAGGTCAATGCAGAGCCCCTGCGCTGATAGAATCCTCACAGCAGAGGCAATGTGGTGGTTCTGCTTGGGTTTGCCCAGTGCAGCAGAGGAGATGTGTAACTTCTTATGGATCCAAAAATGCCCGCAGAGCACCTTCAGGCCATTTCCAAGGGTCAAGGACTGGGGTGGTCCAAATCGGCAGGGTAGGACTCACAGACTGTAGAGTTTAGATGCTGGTTTCAAGGTTGTGGGAGTCTTCTGTCCCTGAGGCCCTAGTCAGGAGGCCAGCCAAGTAGTCCTTGGAGTCACACTGGGGTCCTGGGTTCAACAGATGCATGTCCAGTCCTTCTCACCCAGACAAGAGGGCAGCAGGCAGCAGGGCAGCACAGCAGGGCAGCAGTAGTCAGTCAATTTACTGTATCCAGTACATTTGTGGCCATAAAAGATACATAAATGAAAACGTACAGAGAATACATAACACTTCCATGAGAAAATCTGCTTTAAAAGCATATAAAAATACATTACAAGTTCATGTACGGATCAGCATTAGAAGACTTGGTTCGGTGGCCCACTTCTAGTTGATAGTAATGGATAGTTGGTGAACCTTCCATTGATTTCCTACATACCACAGCTTTCAGAAAGTAACAAATGCCACAACAAATGTCATGGTGATCCAAAAACTGAAGATAGATCAGAGCATCCCTGCATTTCCTAAGGCTCAAGAGTTTTAAAATTGGCATAATACATATGAAAAACATTTATAAAAGTTTAAAAAAATAAAATAACTCAGAGCCTGCTCCAACAGACCGTTACAAGGAAATAATTAAGTTGACCACCTCGAAAGACCACTAATTCCAGGAAGCTCATTAAACGCTACACAGTATCCGCCCTAAATCAAAATAGTTGGGATCTCTCGCAACATGAAAAGGCAGTATTTAAATACAATATAGGTTTCATAGGTACAAAGAACATAAGATAATCTTTGACAGAACTTTTACATGTTTCGGATCTCAGTCTTTGCAAATTACAAAACTCTAAGAAACAAAGTTTCACCAATAACTTGTCTAATTTTTTTAGAGTGCAAGATGCATCAAAAATGTCCGATATGCTCTGTACTGTAAAATGCCTATTCACTAACCATGGGATTGAGAAGCCGTTATTCAGTTTAATGCAGTCTAAAATGATGTCTTTATTTAGACTTGTGTCAGTATTGACACAAATACTGACCCAAAGTTAAAAAAGGGGCAAACTTCACCTTACTTCAGATTGAGGTCTGAATGAATGATAAAATTAGTGCGAGAGGGAGGAAGGTGCATGAGATGCCTGCAGATGCAATATCCCTCTGATTGCAGAGTCCCAACATTACGGTATCCTCAAATCTCTGCACCAGATAGGGCCACCAAAATACACTGAGCATTGTAAACATTCATAAAAGACAACACCGTCCCCCTACTTGTAGCCTGTGGCATACTACATTAAACCCCTGCTGATCTACATAACTTAAGCTGAGAACAATGCATCTGTGGTTGCCAAAAACCATCATTATTAAACATTCCCCAAAAAGGTACCATCACTAGCGCCAAGTGAATGGCCCTTGACCATTAATTTAGAAAGAGTTTTTTCACCCAGCTCAAATGCCATAATGTGAGACTTACCAAAGTTGGTGACCAAATCCAGTTCCCATAAAAAGATATAAAGGATTCCACCAGCATACACAATGCCCTTGGGTCCCATGCTACAATCACTATATCATTTACATAAAGCAGCACTGGTACAGGGACTCCTGAGACCATTTGGGATGTCTCTGGTTACTTTGGCTAAGGTAGGGTACAAGCTGTTAGTGTAAATAATAAAGAGAAGCGAGGCCAGGATGCATCCTTGGCATACCCCTCGAGCTAGGGGAAAAGAGTCAGACATTTCTCCTGCAGAACCAAACTGAACCGTTGCTACTAGGTTCTCATAGAGCTAATGCAGAAAGTTCACTAAAGCAACCTCAACCCCTAAATCTAACAGCATCAGCCACAGTTTAGTCTGTTGAAACAGTCAAATGCTGTTGACAAATCCATAGAGGCCAGGTACAGCGAGCAGCGCTTGGTGATAGTGTACTTGCCCATAATCAGGTTTAAGTTTAAGCACTGCTCCACTGTATCCAGCTCCTGGTGAACCTATACGGAAAGGAACACAAGATGTTATAATGGGGTTCCCACGTTTTAAACAGTTAAAGATCACCTGACACATGATCCTAACACAGCTATCAATAATAAAAATGGGGCAATAGCATTTTGGCGTCATGAGATCCCCTTTCTTAAAAATGGTCCCTATTATAGAAGAAGACCAGGAGCGTGGAAACCTGCTACATAAAACATTATTGAAGCGTTTGTTAACAGGGGGCCACATACCTCAGTGTTACATTTGAGGGCGTTTTTGTGTTCGCGCCCCCAGTGCTTTCCAGGCCTTTGTGGTGCAGTGAATGGTGTCAATATCCAATCTAGTGATGGCTAGTCAACTGTGTGGCAAAATAGTGTTTAATGGAATGGGTTGTGTATCATCAGCCTAGAATGCCAAATGGGGTATATGGCATGTGGATTATACCAATAACGTGTGACTTGCGCCTAGGCACACAAATAATATGTGTAAATCTCCTGCACTAAAGTCCTCTTGCACATACAGGGGTGTCAGTGTGTCCCAGCTAACCTTGAGCTGCTTCCCTGCTCATGGTCGTGTTACCACTTGTGATTGAACACTTTTGAAGAAAATTTGCAGCAAAACTATCGGTATATTGTTTAAAAGATACAGAACTCATGGGAGCACAATCATCTTCATGACTGCCACCATGTCCGCCAGAAAGACATAGGTCAGAGGCCAACCAACTAGCCCTTGGATTCACTCTGGGGTCCTGAGTTCAACAGATGCAGGTCCAGTCCTTCTAACACAGACAAAAGGGTAGCAGGCAGCAGGTCAGCACAGCAGAACAGTGCTATTTCAGAGCAGCAGAGTGCCATGCTTTTCAGCACCACAGTAGTGCTTCTTCCTGACAGAGTATCCAGTGGTCCAGAAGTGTACTGGAAAGTTGGTGTCGGGGTCCAATATTTATACCTGGGCCTTCTTTTGAAGTGGAAGAAGCTTCTAGAGGGTTCCCTTTGAAGTCCCCTGGCATCCTGCCTTCCCTGTCCTGGTTCCAGTCTAACTACAGGGGATATGCAGCCCTTTGTGTGGAGGCAGGACACAGCCTATTCAAGTGTAAGCAGGGCTGTGCCCAGCTCTGCTCTCCCATCCTGTCAGTGATGACCCATCCAGGCACACCTAAGCTCTTTATTTTGTTTGTCTGTCTAGGAGGAATACACAAAGCTCAACTGTCAGCTCCACCCAGTCATGTACCAGAGTGCAGGCGCTAACTGGGTAAGGTAGGAAAATGTCAACTTTCTAAAAATGGCGAACAACAATACTTCAATATAGCTTCCTAATTGAACACATGCACATTGAAGGTACAACAGAAAAATGGTGTACATTGCCACAAACAAAACCTTAATTGGGCATCAAGGTAATCAAGCTTTACAAACCTATGGGTAGGGAAGAAAATATTGTGTCATTTGATTAGGGTTTTTGTGTATATCATCACAACAGTCCTCATACAGGGCAATCCATGGTAAACTAAATGCAGTTTTAATTAGTATGTGGCACTCCCTTGGATTGGGTTTATTTGGCTCTATCACACTATCCATTATTACTCAGTATATACGTTTTAGTATGGTGTGATTCACGCACTTCGGCTTAGGTGACATCCTTCATTAAGAATGGCATTAATACACAGTTTTATCTTTTCTCCCTCTTTCTTGTTTTCTCTTCCTTTTTCATTGATGTCCTCTCTCTGGTCCGTCCTCCCCAACCCCCCTTTTTTCTACTTTTTGATACTTACAGGCACATGGCTATGCAACTATTGCCCCCTTCTTTCCTTTCTTGAATGGTGATCCCAGCATTGTAATAGGGATTATTCAATGCTTTGTATTATTCATGCTCTGGGTTATGGATTGAAAACCCTTTCTTCTCAGGCACATTGCATTTGTCCTAATGATGATCCTAGTATTGGACTAAAGGACTGAAACATCGTTGACGAGAGTACTTTGACTCAGCTTTTGTTAATTTGTTTTCAGTAGCGATGAGCTTGAGTACTGCCGGAATGTGACCTCAAGGTTCTTTCTGACGCATTTTTAATGCCTGAGTCATGTCTTTTTTGTACATTGTACGTTCTTTGCCTGTATGAGTGTGCTCCCCCACTACATTATTTAGTTTGTAAATAAAAGCATTGATTTTCGCATTTTCAATTTTGTGAATTATAAATAGACTCCATTGGGGCTCTATTCTCATTTGACATTTATTGTTTTACTTGAGGGACCTATGTTCCTTTAAAGCATACTTTGACCCTCGGTCACTGAGTACCCGTGGGTGCCCTTGTTCCTTATAGTCTAAAGCAGTTCCAGGGCATTCATGGTCTTCTGGCTGGGTGTGGCGAGGGTTCCTGACTGGGCACGTGGTTCTGTGTTACAGGAAAAGCAGTAGTGTCAGCAGGTGAAGGATCCTTTGGTAGAACTGGGAAGGTGGTGCAGCAGTTGTTGTTGTGTCATCTGGGTTCTAGGTCCTGGAGTTTGGTGGTGGAGTACTGGTGGGTGGACAGAGAGCCAGGGTTCCTGGCACTGAGCGCGGTCCAGGCACAGATGGGTGAAGATGAGCTTGACTTTGGCGTTTGGCCAGCGTGGCCACGCAGCAGCCTCCATTAAGTAGGTCCCGAGGGGGGGAGAGGTGTGGGAGGCAGTGAGTGGGGCCAGTGGGACTGTGGGTTCCAAAAATGAGTGGGAAGTGAGCAGCGAGAAAAACAACAATAACAACCATGAAAATGGACTTGGCACAAAAAAGAGTTACAATATAACTACTAGAAAATTAGGCTAGAAAGCAATACAATACAATGCATTATGGACTTGGTACAATTGTGAATCACAAGAGTTACAAAATAAGTAGGGAAAAGTTGTAATATAAAACGAAACAGTACAATGCAGTAGATTTACAATTCAATGAAGTTGGCAGTAAGACGATGCAGGCTCCATCAGTCAACTACTCACACAGGAGGTCAGATGAACATATAGCTGAGACGAATGCTTGGAAAGCGGATGGGGGACAGGAGTAGCTCTTCAGGGACAAACAGCAGGGTCAACAGGAGGCAGCAAGAAGGCTGCTAACCTGAGGCGAAGCAAAAAGGAGAGCTGGCACCGGGACCTGCTCAATGGGGTTGCACTGCAGGCTCCATTAAGTAGGGCCTAGGGGTCAGGGAGGGGCACGGGTGGCAGTGGGTGGGGCTGGCGGGATTGGCATGGCAAAAATGGATGGGAAGGGAGAGGCGAGAAAAACAATAACAATGAGGATGCAGGACTCCACATCACAAGCCCCAAAACTTCATGGGAAACAGTCGGACCTTGATGCATCCTTGAAGCAGGACCTTGGATCGCAAGCCCCCTCACTGACGGCCTCCTCAACAGTGATGCAGGACCTCACATCACAGCTTTGCAGCTCCTCAGAAATGCAGCTGCGTGACACATCTTCGACTAGGACCTCGCTTCACCTCGGCTGCGCGGCACATCCTGGTCATGGGACTCTGCAAGTCTTTGCAACCCTATACTTTTCTTCAGTTGGCCTAGCAGGGTCCCTGTAGCTGGCCCACTCTCCATCGCGGTCTGTCTGAAATTGTGTTTGTCCTGGTCTAGCCTGACCAGATATCCATAGTTTGCACTTTGTGCTTTTTGGTGCTGTTTTCCCTTTAATCTTCAAAACTGCATATCTCCGGTTCCATTGATTGGATTTTTGTGTGATGGTTTTAAATTATGATTTTTTGTTGTTATGGTCCTTAATTATTTATTACATTTTACTCTATTTTTCTAAATTGGTGTGGGACTTTTCTTGCGTTGTGTTTCACTTTATTACTGCGTGAAGTGCTGCATTATAAGTTTATACATTGCCTCTAAGTTAAGCCTGACTGCTCTACTCCAAGCTACCGGATAGTTGAGCACCGGTTGATTAGGTTTTGGCTGTGACATCACTCTGACAAGGATTATACTTTCTGCTTCAGTAGGATTTCAACCCCCTCCACCAGTGACTTAATTCTATGCTTACAACCATTTATACTTTAGAATTTATGTTTCAAAAGTACTTCTGGTGGATGCTATGGATTATAATGATGATTTCTGAGCTCATTAAAATTGGTGGTATAGTTACTAAAATGTTACCCAATGTGATGCAGCACCCAAAAATGCTGCACTGTGCTGCATAAGAAGGAGAGAGCAGGACAGCTCCATATTTACTGAGTTATGGCACTGTCTTGCTTTCTGCTTAGTGCTGGTGTACAATTAGGATGCGGAGTGCCACGCCATAGTACAAAGGTGTCTGTGCAAGTCTACAATAGGTTTTGTACTGAAGTGGAACCATTTTAGTACAAAATATTATACTATACTTAAATTAACTCTAAAACATTTCCTACTATGCATGTGTAACGTTTTGTGCAGCACACACAAAAGTCAGAAAAGCATCTATATCAAGAGTGTTTTATTTTGTGGTGCATAACCTTGTCTACTTGTTTTAGTAAATCGGGCTTTGCATAGGAAAGTCCATGTACCACCCATGGAATGCCCCCATGATTCAAAGTAATGCAATTCAGCACTAGACACTGCTTTGCATTACCTTCAGGTGACTTTGTAGTGCAAACTCAGTTTTGTGCTGGAAAATATCCTTAGTGTTCACATTATACCAACTTCTCAGACATATATAAAATGGCAGATGTGTAATTTTTGTGATATTCACAAGACCGACTGGAGATTAAACCATCATGCCTAAATACGTGCAATAAGCCAGCTTTCTTCTAATTTAAAAGAGTCCTTTACAGTGATGAATAATTAAGTCTGAATATAAATCAAATAAATATAATTGTGGATTACATGATGATTAATGTGTTTTTTTTGCCTTTTTAACCTCTTAACTGCTGAGGCTTTTTCACCCCAGTGCCAAGCCCTTTTTGGCTTTTTGGGATATTGTGCACTTATGCCTCCATAATATTTTTCCAGCAAAAGGTGTCCATGCCAAATTTACATCCATTTTTCCCAACATCATGAGGATTCTATGGGTACTCAGGGTTTGTGGAGTCCTTTGGAGGGGACAGAGAAAATAAGCAAAATATAAATGAATTTAAGTTTTTTCAGGAAAAATGGGGAAAACAGTGCTACACAAAAATTCATTTTTTTCCTAAAAATGGCATTAAACAAAATGTTTGCTCTTCCTTGCTTTCAGGAACAAAAACGCAAATTTGTGCAGCTCCCTCAAAGTTTTCCCAAAGAAACTAACTGTTGAAATAAAAAAAAGAAAAATGAGAAAGAAAGAAAAAACAACTATTTTTACATGTTTTTATCTGCAATGTCTTATTCCAAAAGCCAATTTACAAATGTAAGATATTGTTACATTTGCTAGACCCTTCTAGTTGCATGGAAACAGAGCCAACAACTAATCTGCACCTTACAATCCTTTTTCATTCTATACAGAGAATAGTGCAAATCATATGATAAAATATAAACATTGAAGAAATGATCATGAAGAAAACCAGGTGCTGAGTTTAGGAGCAGTAGCAGATGCGGAGTTTAGGAGCAGTACTTATTTGTACATATCTGAATGCAAGGACTCCCATTGACCTTGGTTTAATTTGTTCATATTGCAAACATTAGGGCTAGCCACACAAGTGGGGCAGCGTTTGTATTTGGGACTCGTGGAGTAACACTGGGTCGTTTTCATTTTGTGGACCTCCGCTGATTCTGGTAGTTTCCATCACAGACTGTAAAGAAAATGTGTGATTTTAGGCAAAGTTTGAGGTTTGCAGGTCAGTGTCATGGGAGCCACCAAAGGCACACCACCCTGGAACCCACTGGGTTCCAACTTCTGAAAAATGCTTGTGGTTAGTAGATTTCCATGGGTGGTGGCCGAGCCCAATCCAAATACTGCAGCTACCCCTTCTCTGATCTCTTCACTTAGGGCCAGATGTAGCAAGCTTCTGGTTTGCATTTCTTAAATAGCAAATTTTAAGAAATCGCTATTTGAGAAATGCAAAATAAGATTTATGAAAATTTTGATTCTGTAATGGCGATTTCTTAAAAATCTTAATCGTTATTAGCGAATAGCAATTAGGGAATTGGACTCCATTCATCCCTCAAAGGTGCGAATGGTTTTGCATTTTCAAATTTGCGAAATCCTGTTAGGAATTCGCAAATTAGGTAATGCAAATCCTAGTGTGCTCGGGCCTAAGACCCCCTTTGATGCACCTCCAAAAAAATGTGTGGACATGTGTGCACTACATGTCATTTTTAAAATGCATTTTTTATGCATTTTTTAAAATTGCACGTTTACCACAATTCGTGGTAATTGCATTTCCTAAATGCCAAATTGGAATTTAGGAAATGCATGATACATGTGCACTGGTAATCGCAAATAGGTATTCCCTCTTTGCGATTACCTATTTAGGGTCGCAATTTCAGGGAATCACAATTTTAGCAATTCCTTGAAATTGCACTGTGAATGCCTTTCATGCATTCTGAAATGCATTTTTGCATTCGCAAACGGTGGAATTTCGTGATTCGCATTGTTTGTGACTGTAAACAGCTTTGATACATTTGGCCCTTAGAGTTTTAGGGCCTTTTCTGTTGTGATCTCTTGAGCCACCCTCACAAGTGGGGTACCGTTGTAATTAGAAGACCTGGGCAAACGCTGGGTGGTAGGAAATTTGTGGTTCTCTGCAGATTCTAGAACTTTCCTGCACAGAAATGTGAGGAAATGTGTGTTTTTACCCAAAAAGTGAAGTTGTCAAAGGCTTCTGAGTAAGAAAATCTTGTGAGATCCATGCAAACCACACCACCTTGGATTAACCTCATTATCTAGTTTTCGGAACTGTGCAGATGTGAGGATGTTGTAGTTTTACCGGGGTGGCGGTGATCACGGGCTCAAAATCCACAGGCACATACACTACAGAAAAATTCCGGCCATTGAATGGGAAAAGTAAGATTGCTCAGATTGTGCTTTTGGGCCTTTATGTTGTTAGGCCCATCCACAAAAAATGACCTCTGCTTTTACTTAGAGACATTTGGGAATGCTGGGTGGCTGCTAATGTGTGGATCACCAGAGATTCAAGAAATAATGATCACAAAATGTATATAAATCTTTGATCTTAACCATCCACACAAGTTTGAGATTTGCAAGGCATTGTGGGAAAATAATTAGAATCACACTCTTTTTTTTTTTTTTAATGCAGACCACTTTCCCTAAAAGAAAAAGGGATGTGTTCCAAAAAAACACAAATTACAAGATTAAAGTTCATTTGTTAGGAGTAAGTAGAGGTTCATTTGCAAATGGTTGCTGCCTCGTTAAGGTGCCAGTGAAAACTAACATTTTGTGAAAGTAATTCACTTGCAAAACGTTATTACATGCCACTGTGAATCGGTATTTGGAAGGGACTTAAACAGGCCCCTTTCAACTATTGAATCGCAAACCCAAATAGTGATTCAATAATAAGTTACCAGATCGGAACTTGACTATGGGCCTGATTACAACTTTGGAGGACGGTGTTAATCCGTCCCAAATGTGACGGATTTACAACCTACCGTATTACGAGTCCATTATATCCTATGGAACTCGTAATACAGTAGGTGGTATATCCGTCACATTTGGGACGGATTAACACCGTCCTCCAAAGTTGTAATCAGGCCCTATGTTACATTTTTTACGTCACAAACAGCCCACTTCTGTGAATTGGACTGTTTGTGAGCTCCAAAATATTTCATACATGAGGCACTTTGTCCTGCATAGAAGGCAAAACTGTCTTACAAAATCAGGCTGATGTTTGCTTTTGTGACACGTGGGTGACATACTAAGTGTAAAGCAAAAAATCACTTAGCTTCCAATGACCACCTTTAAAGAACCGCTCCCAAAGCCATTATAAAAAGACAAAAAATATATATTATTTCAACTTTCCACGTACCCAATACCATGACATATCCTTCCGGGGACAAATGACACAATGCAGCAAACATATTTGCTGGGCTATGTAAAGTCACCTGGGGAATGCAGAACTGCACCATAACTTCAAAATAATTGTAGTGCTCTCTCCATGTGATGGCATACTGTGTACCACTTTGGCACTACTTCAACACAGGCACTACTCATGCTGCAGAATGGAGCACACTTACAATTGGAAAATAATGAGAAACAGTAACAATATTTTGCCATGTTACGCAAGCCCCAGGAAGGCAAAGGATTGTAGCTCAACGTTCATGTCTACAAGTCTTTAAAGAAATGTATGTGTGTCAAAAAACAGGAGTGGGTGTGCGGGAAGCAGTATGCACCACCCTTGGAGCACCTCCTTAATGTAAAGTAATGCAAAGTAGGAAAATGTAATATAATACTTTTTTTAACTAAGCAATACAAATATACATGTGTGATGCTTTGGAGAAACTCCATCAAGGATCTTAAACTAGGTATGAAAGAAAAGAAGTCACACAAACAGAACCAAATTCTTTGTAAGCCTGGCCCTTGCGTGCCTTAGTGAAATCCCAGTTCACACCTACAAACAAGCCCGTATTTCAATACTGATGTTTGGCATAGTTTAGAAGGCTGCATTTATTTGTGTTTGCAATAGATAGTACTTGGAGGACTATCATTCACATATACAAACACAACATTCCTATTACATGGGCCTTTATACTTCCTGGTCGTCCAATGGATTGGGGTGATTTCTTCAACCGGGGTGAGGGGACATATATGCTCATAATATGTCCCATTGGGAGTCAGCCCATATGTCAGAAGGACCAACCCCTATACACTATATTGCTTTGTTTTGCAGTTTTATATAGTTTGATCTCGAACTGAAGTTACTGGTGTGCTTTACATGAGCACCAGTTACACTACACAGGACAACTTTCATTTTAGATTTTGGGGGATATTTTTTTTCCCCTGGCAGCACGATCGCTCATGACTAAAATAATTTGTCCCATGTGGGTCAGCTCCTTTGGCATATGGACCGATCTCTACTCAATCGTGCTTCACATGTTTTCCATTCGGCAGGGGCACGACCATGCCCTCCATGTACAGCACTCCATGGAGGAGCGATCATGCCCCTCCAGGGGGAACAAACCTCTTTCAAAATAAAATGTACCCTAAGGTGGCTCAAAGCACATCTGCGATCTAGGAGCAGTATTTTATTTAAGAAAGGTGTTGTTGCAAATGTAAATTTCTCCCCTTTCCAACAATTCCTCCCTCAAACGTGGGGATGCATCCTGTGCCCTGAAAATCCCACTGGATTCAGGAGCCTTGTACTGACCTGTCACAGATGGGCATGGCAAGGGTTGAGGGACAAGAAGAAAGGATTTCACTTTGGACCCACCCTTGAGTTTAGGGAAAGGAAACCTCCAGGTCAAGGACCAGAGATTCCTTTAAAGCGTTCCCCAGCATCAGCCAATAGCCGACGATACACTGGGGAGGGAATGTTGGAGTCAGATGATAACTGACACACGCACTAAGGAGGTTAAACAGCAGCAGGTGGAAAATTCCATGCTTCTTATAAACTATCCTTTATTCAAAGAGGTAAAGAAGGTGACAGTGAGCAATGGGAGACATTCTCTCCTGCACTCTCCAGCATACAAGCGATAATGTGGCTGTAAATAATAGTGATAATCTTTTGGTAAATCAAATTTAACAATACCACCTGCTCATAAACTCTAGTCTTCCCTAAACACTAGTTTTTCATGGTTCCACACCTTTCTTCACTAATTTTATCTTGTCCCATTGGTAGTATTGAACAAAGTTTTACATGCACTGCTGTGTGCTAAAGCATACTAGGAACAGTAAAGTATGAGCAAATCACTGAAACAAATTGTAAGCGTGTGTGTAAGGGGCGGAATGAGACAGTGTGCTTTATTATAGCAAATGTGCAGTTCTCGGTATATACGTGAGCCTGTGCCTGCATCGAGCATAGTGCATTCATGAAAGGCAGAGTGGCATTTTGAGCCGCTGACCCTCCGTTCACTACGAGTGGCAGGTGCAGAGAGTGAATGACACCTTCTTCAGAGGAATTCCTGAGGATTCCTGGATCCTATGGCCCATATTTACACTTATTTAGCGCCGCTTTTGCGTCATTTTTTTGACGCAGAAGCTGCGCAAACTTACAAAATACAATTGTATTTTGTAAGTTTGCGCTGCTTTTGCGTCAAAAAGCGGCGCAAATGCGGCGCTAAAAAAGTATAAATATGGGACTATGGGGCTCATTCTGACCCCGGCGGTCTGAGACAGACAGACCGGCGGTGCCCCGCAGGGCATTCTGACCGCGGCGGTTCGGCCGCGGTCAGACAAGGAAAACCGCCGGTTTTCCGCTGCCCTTGGAATCCCCCATGGCGGCGCAGCTTGCTGCGCCGCCATGGGGGATTCTGACACCCCCTACCGCCATCCTGTTCCTGGCGGTTCGGCCGCCAGGAACAGGATGGCGGTAGGGGGTGCCGCGGGGCCCCTGGGGGCCCCTGCAGTGCCCATGCCAATGGCATGGGCACTGCAGGGGCCCCCGTAAGAGGGCCCCACTGTGTATTTCAGTGTCTGCAATGCAGACACTGAAATACGCGACGGGTGCAAACTGCACCCGTCACACCCCTGCAACTACGCCGGCTCAATTCTGATCCGGCGTCCTCGTTGCAGGGGCATTTCCTCTGGGCCGGCGGGCGCTCTTTTGGAGAGCGCCCGCCGGCCCAGAGGAAATGTCTGAATGGCCGCCGCGGTCTTTTGACCACGGTGCGGTCATTTGGCGGCTCCCTCCAGGCGGGCGGCTCCCGCCGCCCGCCGGGCTCAGAATGAGCCCCTATGTGCCTCTTCACATGGAGTGCACCACATCTATGTGGTCAGTGCATCTCCTAATGACCACTCGCCTATGTGCTTGTGACTGTAATATGGCCAAGGTGCAAAGGCAAAGGTTTGTTACCCCCATGCAAATGAGGGAATACCCCCTTGTATTTGTGCTGGTGCTATAGAAGGGGCACCTAAGTTTCTGCAGATCCATTAGGAATACCAATGGGCTGAGAAGGGGTAAAAGTGGGTGCTCACACCCATATTGCTCCTAAGGTACTTTCTATAATACACCATTGAACTCTTTGCTTCTGTGAAGTTTTTCTATTCTTTAACAACAGAACCAGCATAGGATACTACAGATGGGTCAACCTTTTCCCCTGGAAACATTTGCAGCTCCAATTTTAAATGCATGATTAAACATGCACTATAAATCCAAGAAACAGTTGAAAATGTTTCATCAAGTGTTTCAGGGCTCTACTATAAAATTAATAAAGGTGAAATGGAATATATTTTTGAAAATAGTAAACATATTGCATGCACACTTATACACCAACAGTGTATCTAGCTGCAATATCCTTTCAGTGAATAGTAAACAAAGAACAGAAAAGCATTGGTAAGTGCTAACCTATGAAAGGAAATGATTCTGAAAATAGGAGTCCTTACAAGCCTCTCACAACTGCCGGAATGAACATCTTACAACTGAAAGGGGCTAGACCATTCTGAAGTTACTGTATGGGAGTGGCATAGTGCAAAATGAAGGGGCCACTTACCTGATGTGAGTGGGGTGCACCTGAGACCCAAATCTCCTGCAGAAATGTATAGGTCTTAGCCTCTATGGGGGTCCTGAAAGGTGGGGCCCCCCTGTGCCATAGAGGTTACAGGGGCCTGCGCTACTCCCTTGGTGTATGGGATGATTTTAGATCATAGTTGTGGAAGGGCTATTCTAGCATGGCACTTATGCATCTTCTTATCTTGATATGACAGTATATGCCAGCATATGCATGTAGCCAAAATATGCCATTCACACATATGTATTATTTATGAGACATTTTAAAGCGTGAGCAGAATATGAAGGCCTGTAGTGAAGTGAAGGCATATTTCTCCTTGTAACTCTTAGGAAATCCTTCTACGTTCAATCTTAGAGCACTCAATGTTTCAAGTGCACTGAACAGCTATGTTCCTCTATACTGTTGTTTTTACCAGTAGACCTCCCATTCTTGGCAATTTCTAGAATGTTTATAGTGTATTTCACATGGCAATGTTCTCATTTGTGCTACTGTGTCAGCAACAGCTTTTCATCATATACTACTCTGTCACCTCACAAATGATTTCAAAATCCACTAAGATATGGGAACATTTTATAATCATGCTATCATCAATTTATTACTGCTGTATTATTAGAGAATCTCTACACACATTTTCCAATATTATCCTAAGTATGTTAAACAGGAGAGCAACTGAGAACATGGCAAAACAGATGGATCTCCCAGTTTATGTCAGAAACATGCATAATTACAGGGTGATACCTCAAATTAAAAAATGTAGGTTAGGCCTTCATACAATTCATTTTGGATACAAATTCTCTACAAAAAATATGTTAACCATTTACAAATGAAGAGGCAAGCATTCTCTAGGGGCTTCGCAACTTCATTGACAAACGGAGGATTCTTAGTTGGCCTTCAGAAATATTGATGCTCCTTTAGTGTGTGAATCAAATAACTCTTTAGCAAAGGGAAAAGATGTCCGTAGAATGGGCACAACATTATTCTATGGATTTATTTTCTCGGGAACAGACAACTAAAGAATGGCATGTCCTGCTATCTAGGAAAATAATGCATATCCAAAATCCAGCACAGAAAGACCTTACACTTCGACCATAAATGTCACTTCTCTGAGAAAAACATCCCACAATAGAGTTATGAACCATCTATCACAGAGGAGATCGAGGACGGGGCAATGAAAGCTACAATAATGGAGGACAGAGACTTACTGGGTTGGGTCTAAAATAAGCTGCCTCGGCCACTACAGGGCCAGATCTGACTTCCAGACAGATGAGTCCAAGCCCTTTAATGGTTTATCTGACCCACTGACAGATGTCTGGCAACATCGTTTATTTCGACTCCTTCACTTTTCATATCAGTTAGCATTTGCATTTTTATCCATCACCTTTGTTGTTCTTCCTTTGTTGGGTCCCTCAGTTTCCAAGTGTTTCCCTTTCCTGGACTTCCTGTGTCATTCTTGGATAGTGGGTGTATGGACCCTTTTCTCTCTACCCTCTTCTGTATATCTAGCGCAATGTTGCTCCCCAGTGAATTATAGCTTTTCCCTGCTTTGGTTCTTGGGCACTGTTCCAGGTTTGTCAGGGGGCTAGTTACATGGTGATCCCTCACTTCACTGAGTATGCATTCCATATATTCATTGCTAAACTCTAATGTTTGTGAAACCTTCCTTTGTTTATCACCACATACTTATTAAGTTTTGTCTTTCTGTTTTGATAGAAAAGTTGTGTTTCGTAGCTTGCTTTTTTGATGCTGTACCATCCTGTAACTCAGAGAGTCCAGTCCAGGTCTTAGAAACACACCCAGCGTGCTGCGTGAGTCTCTATCTCTCTCTCTCTCTCACATACAAACACACACTCTCTCTCACACACACTCTGTCTCTTTCTCTCTCTCTCTCAGTTTCTTTCTCTCTCTCTCACTTCCATACCCTTTTGCACTTTCCAGTATTTCTTCTTGGCTGTTCTGAGTCATGCACAGGAAGTGGGTTCACCGACAATAGCCAGACCAAAAAAGATGGATACTGAGGTTAATTGCTTATATGTACTGGCACAGGCTATCCGTAAGACAACTTGAACTTGAAGCAAGAGGAACTTGAAACAGCTCAGGAAGAACATTCCTTCTTGGTAGAAAAATGTACTTTGCAGGAGAGAATATAGCCAGCACTTCTAAAACCAGTAATCCAAACAATATTAGGTCCAATAGTGCCACCAGAATGCCGGACGCTGCATTGATAAATTCAATACCAGGACTTGTTTTTCCCCCTTTGCCACAACAGGAATAGACCAACTAGAAATACTTTCAAAAGATCTGCATCATTTTCAACCTTTTTATGACTCAATGCAATCTTTATCTCTTAGCCAAAGCATAACAATTTGGCAGAGACCAGGCCAAAGTTACCTTTATTCTTTTGAATTTAATTAAAGACTATTTAGCCTGACCATCCCCTTGATACTTAATCAGAGTTACTGACTTTCTAACTTCACAATAAATGTGCAACAATTTACTGATATTTTTAAAGCAATGACACAAAGCTAGCTGCTCATCGGTGTTGCTGAAACTTAGACAAAAGTCATGATATTTAGTTACTTACATCAGTAAATATCAATAGTTGGTGGTGTGGGAGTGTGATTTTTCTAATATGCTTTATTAATAATTTAATGTATGAACCGCATAGTGAATTAACATGCCAAAACTGGTGATTTTATAAAATGGTTGCCATAATTCATTTCTATTCCTTGACTAAGCAAAATTCTCACTAAAGTTGTTGTTATTTTCCGTGAATCAATGCTTACTAAAAAGTGTGTGTTAAATAGCTTAATAGATGTGTACACAACTACCCCTAGTGGGTTTCTGCATTATATCTTACAAGGCCAAGTTTGATAAAGTTCTTGTGTAAGTTGAATGTTCTATTGTTTAAAATTGTCATTAATACGTGTTTTTTTTCCTCGAGGATGGAAGTAGATGATACAATGTGAGAAGTTTCTTCCTGAGAAGAGAAGTTTAGACAAGTTGGAACAATGGGGCCACAGACGAGAAGGAAGAGGAAAAGTTACTGTTATGAATATGTCCTGGTTGACATTGATGTCACAGTATTTTAAGTTATCAATTAGAGAAACTATTGGTTGAATCTTAAACCACCCCATGTACAGAGTTGTATTAATAATTTAATGTATTAACCGTATAGTGAATTACATGTGAAAAGGGGTAACTTTGGAAAATGGTTGCCGTAATTCATTTCTATTCCTTGGCTAAGCAAAATTTTAACTAAAGTTGTTGTTATTTTCCGTGATTCAATGCTTACCTAAAAGTATGTGTTAAATAGCTTAATAGATGTGTACACAGCTACCCCTTGTGGGTTGGTGCATTATGTCTTACAAGGCCAAGTTTGATAAAGTTCTTGCGTAAGTTGAATGTTCCATTGTTTGAAATTGTCACTAATATGTGGTTTCTTCCTCGAGGATGGAAATAGATGATACAATGTGAGAAGTTTCTTCATGAAAAGAGAAGTTTAGACAAGATAGAACAATGGGGCCACCGACAAGACGGAAGAGGAAAACTTACTGTTATGAATATGTCCTAGGTTGACGTTGATGTCACAGCATTTTAGGTTATCAATTAGAGAAACTATTGTTTGAATCGTAAACCACCCCATGTACTGACCAATCATAAACTTTTTGAAGATTAGTATAGCAACCTAGGTAGGATTTTCTATGGTCAGATTCTATGACAGATTTTAGGAGAGAAGAAGAGTCAGAGACTCCATAACAGACTCCAAGATAGTTTCTGCAGAGAGACTAAGCATTGTGGGTTTAGCTGTCGTTAGGCCCGATCTTCTGAAGATATAGCTGATGGTGTCCCTTTGCTGAAGTAGACTGCATGTTGTTGTTCTATGGGTAATGTATGAAATTGTATTGTTGTATGTGTCTCTTTTGCTTTGCAGGTACCACCTGCAGCATATAGTTTACATGCTGCATTCTAATAATAATGTTTTATGAAAACCCAAGATAGTATGTTTTTCTAAATTTGTGTTTCTAAATTCTTTTACATGAAGTCCAAAATGTTAATGCTAATTTGTGGTTACTGAGGGAATTAAATTTCAAATGCTCAGAATCCATATTGACACTCTTTGATTGTCTGTACTAATGTATACTTTACCACTGTTACCAATTCTGGTGTTATTAATTAGTGTTATGATGCTAGAGATTATTTGCTTGATTGCTTTGATTACACTTAGATATATAAGATGTTCTAATCAGCCACTATTAATTCTATATGCTTATCAATTGTGTTTGAGAGTTATTTTCGTGACATTAGCATTGTTAATCTAGGGAAATAAACTTATAACATTTCTTAATAAACTTGGGTGGTCATTGTCTGAGGTTTAGAATACAAAATATATTGTTATTGTTGATAATTACATTACTCATTGATGACATCCCCTCAATCCTTTGTCGAATCAATCCATTGACCTCTTGTGCAAAATCCTCTATTCAGTTTAGAGTAATCGCTAGGATTTCGTGGCGCTACAGCAGTGGCTTTGGACTGCAGCATTCTGTCAGGCCCCCTGAAAGGAGCTAATAAAGCTTATCTCGAGTAGTGAAGTGGCTCTCCACTTCAGTTGAAATGATTGATCTGATCCTACAAATTAACACTCAGAAGAAGAGACACCAGAAACTACCCTTCTTTCCTAAGGAATTAATGATTAAATCCATTCCAAAGAATGTGGACGCTATGTCACCGACAACAGAAGTGCTAAAACAAATAAGTGACATTTGAAAGACTCTGCTGGTGGAAAAGTAGGAAAAAAGATACTGAAGGAGACAAGGGGCCTGATTTAGTGTTTGGTGGATATGAACGGGCCATTAAAATTGTCTATTTATTCCGTTTACTTGCCCGCTGTTACAAAGGTCAATCCATCTGATTTAGAGTATGGAGGTTTGATGGGCAAAAGTCCATCTACCGTTTGCCTCACTGCATTCAATATGATGGACAGAGTGATGGAAAGCCACCATTCTATCCACAGTATTTAGACTACTATTTCTGACGATTAAAGGATGACCCTTCATCCTCCACAGCTACGTTGGAAGAAAAAGGGAAAATATAAATAGCCAAACCCTGCCACAGCCACCACAATACTGACTCAAATAGCATGTCTCTACTACTCTTAGTCCTGGGCCTCTATCTGGCAGTGCTCTACGAACAAGAACACAATGCACAATAAAACAGACTGGAATTACAACTTTTTAAGGGGCAACAAAAATCTTTTTTTTCTGGGTACTCTAATGCATTTCAGCGTCTGGGTACCCTCAGGGGTGATAATGTAATCCACAAATCTACATAGCCTAAAGAAACATAATATACTGTACAAAAAATTATAACAAATGCATGTCCTAAGGTAAGTTAGAAAAAAATAATGTCATATCATTTGATTATGTCTGTAGTCATTGTTTTGCCTTCCAACCATTTGCTGCAATGTCCTCCCCCAGGGACTCTCCATCTTCCAGGAGCTGATGCTATTCTAGGCATCTAATCCTTGGGATGAGATTATGTTTTAGGTATTTATTTTAGTGAGGCAGGATCAGATAGTTTTTGAGAGGATGGGTGATAGGATTGGTGAGGTTTTAAGGCTTGGAGTGCTTGTGAGTATGAGGCAGGCAGGCCTGAGCCAGAGGCCTCTGATTCAGATGTTGTGGTAGCCTCCTGGCCAACCCCATCACCCTCGGTGCCACTTTGGTCCCTCAGTGTCGGTGGCTCCACCATCAGCTCTCAATGGTTCTCCTATCTGTCCCCTGAATTCTTGTCAAAGTCTCATCAGCTGTAGCGGGTCAAACATAATGCCTTTATCATACTAATCTCAATAAAGGGTACACAAAAGATCCTGATTTTGGTTCTGAAATACTGGCTGCTCTTTAACAAGGATATTCTGTGTGACCTTATTACACAACTTCACTATACTTTCTACCACTCGTAATAAGTCAGGTGAGATTTCTGGACCTGTTGGGACCGATTAATGTGGCTTTCAAACTCTAAAACAGATTCTCATTCACACATCTGACAAAGTGCCTGATATTAGTTTTGGCACAGATTACAAGTATCCTGTCCACCCTATTGCAGTGGCATAGGATATACAATACCCATAGTAAAGTAGACAGCATATACTTTACCATTGTGAGGGAATAACCCATCACCAAACTCTAAATAAGGTTCATACTTTTTGCTCAGCACATTATAACAGACATATGCTATTATACTATTTGAAAATGCTGTATGTCTGTTTTGCCATTTTCCGTAAGGACTATCCTAGCTGTTAAAATAGAACTCAAGCACCTATTGCGCACATTAAATTGTGTTGACACCAAGGTTCTGCACATAAATTATACTCATACCACATGGACATCATTTACATTTCTGCATATCTGATCTCGTACTTTCACTGACTATTTGGATATAATCTTTAATAAATAAATAGCTGTATGCAAAGGCCTAGGCCATGTTTTTTTTCAGTAGATCTGGATGTCTTATACAATTTACAAGCTAACGTTATGGCCTAGGGGTGTTATCCCCATCACATATATTACAGTAAGTCACATTCCTGGCAAGATAATCTGTTTACAAAACGTACAACAATTTACACTTTAAAGTGGTTCACATATATCATAGGGAAGTGAGTCTCATTTGCCATCCGAATACCACACTAAACAAGATACAAACCTGGCTAAGCACCAATCATCTATAAGGGAACCCCAATAAAAGGGAACTTTTACTCTTTTCCCACAATGACAAGCCTTTGCCAACTGAAGAATAGCTCAAGCGCATCAATGCTCATAAATGTTTTCTCTCACTCTCCAACTCAGTGAACAGCCTGGGAATGATGGTAGACAAAAACATGTCAGTAAAGGAAAACATCAATAATTCAGACAGTGGAGCACTCTACACCCTAAAACATCTCAGGAAAATGAAACCATTTATCCCACCTTAAGACTTAAAGACTGTAGTACAATCACTAGTCCTCTCAAAATCTGACTATGGCAATGCAATAAGCCACCTTGTGCCTCGAAGAACAACTCTTAGTGCAGCCGCTAGCCTTCTCACAGGTACCAAAAGGTTTGACCACTTCTCACCTGCTCTAAAGAGTCTCAATTGGCTCCCTAAAGAAAGAAGATGCATCTTCAAGACAGTCTGTATCACCCATAAGGTCCTTCACACTGCAAACCCTAAATATTTGGAAAACAAACTATCGTGAGAGGGTAGAAACCAGACCCTGAGAAGCTTTAGCTTACTCGTTCTCACCTCCCCAGAGTGAAAAAAACAACCCAGAAAGTTCCTTCTTTTGTAATGCTCCATTAACTTGGAACCCACTTTCCAAAGATCTCCGCTGTAACCATATACTTGCTTCAAATGGAACCTCAAATCACTATTGCTGAACAAATACTTCAACACGCTCTCATGAGCCTGCCACACTGACAGGATCATTCAACACTGTCTCTTGACCCAGCGTTTAATCCGTCACTAATGCCACAGACTACTAAAGTTGTATTTTCGATACCTTTTAATACACATTTATAATGTTGCTTTGTTTTTTTTATTTCTCCTGGATATACTATGTGAACCTTGAATCCTTCTATTAATGCTATGATCTCTGTTCCCATGTTCTAATATGAAGTGCTGTGATACCCTGGTGTCTAGCCAGGACTACATAAAACTCTCAAAAAATAAAATAAATAAACAATTAATTAAACTATCTAGGAGTATGGAAGGTTTTAAATATTTTGATGCCATAATCCTGCTGTAACAGATATGGCATCAGCATAGTTGCAACTACAGGAATGTCACAGTGCTGCATTTATATTTTGAAGCTTATGTTACTGTGATATGAATCATTTCTGCCTTATTGCTCTTATGAGTACCTTAAAAGCAATTTAACATGTTATAAGGTGGATGGGACATCTGTCACATTTGTGATGGAAGAGCTGTCAAGCAGTACTGAATTCTGGGGCAAACTAATATGATCTATGAAGATTGCAAGCATAACCTTTGTGAAACGTTAGTGTCCTAATTTATACAGTTTGTCGAATGGGTAACTTCCTCACAAATGCACCATGTCTACCAGTCTTTTTGCTAGTGCATTATATCCTACAGCACTTGTAATAACGTCGATGGAATATCCATTATGTTAGCAATGGTGTAAACCATTTCCAAAACTCTAACAAGGCCCCTAAATGAGGGAACTACATTATTGTTGTTATATTGTAATCTGAAGACTTAAATGAAAGGTTAAGTGCAACACATGTAGTTTTTGTGGTAAATATGTATACACTGCTACATGGCCTTCACCTTCCCATCCAACTTTAGGGGTAGGCCTCAACCACGATACACAGCATCAAAGGGGTCAGCAACCACGCACCCACTTTTGTTTCTTGTAAGGACCTTTACAGTTTTGTCAATTCAATGAGGTAGGTCCACCTTTTGTGGAATTGGATGCTGCAGTGTGTAAAGACCTCCTATATTTTACCAAGCAAAGTTCTCCGGTGGGACTGCAAAGTCTCCCTTCGGCAAAGAAAAGGGAAAAATGAAAGAAATGTTTAAACTTAAAAAAATATATTTCTATATGAATTTTTAATGTAACTTAATTTATATATTTATTTTAAATATAGAACTAATTAAAAAAGTTAAAGCACTATCAATATAATGTTGATTTAAATCTTTAATTAATATAAATATAATAAATTAAGTGTATATCAAAAAATAAACTCCCACCCAAAATAAAAAATGCATTTTATTATGCATTAATAATTATAAAAAATGATGTGCAGAACATATTAAAAGCATTTTAATTCGATTTTAATAAAATATTGTTTTCATAATTTTACATGCAAAATGTTTACTAAAATAATTTAGAATGAAATTAAAAATATATACTATCATAATTAAACATTATTTTTAAAATTAAACTATATTTATGTATATGTTTAATTTGATTTATTTTAACATTACTTTCTGTGAGGTTTTATTTGAAGTCGCTAACTCTATTCCATTGTGTTCTATGGGAGGGGTTGCACTACTAGTCATAGGCCATATGTGGTGGTAGATTTACTCCTGCTCTGACCTGGAGTACCTTAGTACTATTTTGGTTCTATTTTTGCCTGTGAGAACTACACATGTGCAGTTTGTGAATGGCTATGGCTATGGATTACTTATTTGTGTGTGGGTTTATGTGTCTCCTCTCTGATCCTCCCTGACCCCTTCTAAATCACTCCTTACTCTTCCCTTAACCTCTCCCTTTTATTCAATTTACAAAAGGTACTACAAATGCAGTTTATGAATAGCTGCATGATGTTCGACACGATTATGTAAACATACAATATTGACACATTGCAGTCATATGTTGCAGATATGTCCTGGCACTGAGAAGAAGTTATACAATGCACCAGTGGAGAGAAAGAGTGTACAAAACCATGTCCTGATCTGGAAACCATGCAGGACAGGCACAATAGTAAGAAGTAAAGGATGAACCATTACACTATTGCCTCCTCAGCACTACAGTTTCAATTTGAACGGTTGCCAAACATAAGGATTGTGACGGCCATCCCACCTATTGGGGAGATTATTTTAATCTTGCTTTTCCATGCTAATGGCTCCTTCCAGCACACAGTGACTCCAATGGGATGTGGCCACCAACGTTTTGAGCTGTTCTCAGTCAGGTCCTGCAGTTATACTCAGAATTATGAATTACTACATCCAACGTCCAACAAATAATGCTACACTCAACAGTAACAAGGCTTTGGAGGCATGCCATATGTTGCTGGTGCTGTAGAACGAACGCATGTTGGTTTGTTGCCACCTAAAGACCGGGAGCAAGTGAAGGAAGTATTTCTACTCCACCAATGTGCAGGTGGCTTCCATATCAGAGTCTACATCACTAGTGGTGCACAAGAATTCCAGTGTCTACCCAAGTCTTGCTAATAGTATGCAATAGCAAGCAACAGATGGGAGATCTTTCAGAAAGGAGGGTATAGCTTGTTGGTAGATGTTCAAATTAGTGTTGTTGTGATACTGTTTAGAAAGATTGGAACTTTACAAGCACATCGCTTTTAACTTCACTGAGAAACCCAATAATGCCAGGAGACGTTTACATCAATGAGGCCAAACAGCAAACAAGAGGGCCTGTGGAGTGGGCTTTTGGTTTTCTGAAAGATCCGGTTCCGGTGCCTGGACATGCCTGGTGAGGCCCTTCTCTACCGATCTGGTCAGGTCTACATAATTGCAGAGAAACATACCATACATCCTTGATGATAGATAGGGTGATGTTTGTGAGATGAGTCAGCATGATGACAGAGATTAGGATGAAGGGACTGAGCAAATGCATGAACTCATTGCAAACCTCTTTGCCTGATGGTAAGTGACTTAACAGAAAATGTAAATTTAAAAATCCAATATCAACATATCCTCTTTTAGAAAGTATGGTACTAATTCACTAATTATTTTTAAAGTCCCTTTTGGCCTTTGTATTAAAATGTATTTGTTTGATGAGGAGTGAAGTGAAGTCAGGAGTTCAAGACTGCAATAATGTGTATGAGCTGTCAAACCCAGAGTTGGTTGATGCTCCTGTCACAGGACCAATCGTATTGTGCCTTAGCAACAGTCTCTTAAGTTGACCTTGTAAAACAGTTAAATGTCAGTATTAATACGTTTTTAACTATCCCAGCCTTGCTATGGAGTTTATTGAGGACTTGTAACACAAAACAATTGCAATGTTAAATCAAATATTGACTTTCACAATGTGTTATTTGGATTTGAAGGACAAATAACGGCACTAAATTACTGAGACCAAAAACACAAATTTAAAATAATTTCTGATTGGCAATATGCAGATGTGATTCAAAAGCATATTTGTTAGCTGATTTTTATCACTACACCATCCCCTTTGGTTCTATTAGGTAAATACACACTGGAGGTGTATCTATAACCTTATTTTAAGGCACACTATCTATCACTTTGTTTTCCCAAAATGAAGTGAGACTTGAGTGAAAAAGCTGAAACACTCTAGTCAGCAAATGCAGGCTACTTTGCAGTGCTTTTCAGGGATGCATATATACTACACCCTAGTTCAACTTCTATGGGGATGAGGTCACATATGCTTGTTTGTTTTAATAAACATGAGTAGTATCTCAAATTCTAAAGGAACAAGTGAGTCATTGTTATGTATGATGATAATATTTGTAAAAGCAGAGTATTACTCATGAGATAAAATGGGAAAGCTTTATTGTGGCTGCATTTTGTCATTCTTCAGCCTTTAGTCATTACTAAAAATGTTTGCTTAGACAGTATGCTAGAAATTAATATTAATAGTATCCTGCAATGCAGTCTTATGCAATGTCATAACCAGACTTAAAAACATTGAGTTCCAGTAAATTTGATTCATCTTTTCTAACATTTACTACCACAAATAACTTGGTTTATGTTGTATAAGGACAAGAAAGATAGTATGTGGTAAGTGAATCAGAAGGGTTGGAGCTTAAATTGCAATTAGTAAATAGGTAAATGTATAGGGCTATATAGGGAAGAGTGTTATTTGCGCTCAAAACATAATGTTACACCTGTTTGAATGGATTCCTCATATAAATTGTGTTAATGAAAATGATGTAACAGATTGAGAAGAATAGGTAGATTGTAATTAAGTCAGAGATGTAGTAAGGTGGGACAGACATAATTTAGTGTACTTGTATGAACATGTTTTCATCAGTAGAGTGATCTGGGTTAGTGAATGTGTGCCAGACAGTTGAAAGGATGAATTTGTTAGTGATAGAGAACTAATGTTTGCACTTGCCAGGTTCCGCTCCACCTGTAATTCCCACAATATCTTTGGTCTGGATTGTGAAGAACATTTTCCTCTCCAAGATGTGAGGTTGAGGAGTCTAAGAAATCCACCTCCAGTTTCTGGGCTATCCACCATATTTAACTTGATGGAGGTGCATCCATGGACAGTAGATGAGGGGGTGGACCATAGAGGACTTAGGCTCAGCTAACAGACCGTTTTCCTTCATGACAGAGGGCAGCCCATCAGTCCAAACCCTAACAATGGCAGATGAATATTTGTCAGCAGACAAACTCATCAGCCTGTCAGTTATGGAGGAGTATATTGGAAGATCACATTTAGCAGCCGATGCAGACACTTTGAATACCTAAAACTCCTGTTCACTCTGTACAATACACCTACAGCATTTTGACACTGCAAGTGAAACAGTACAAGAGTGACCATCTCCCAAGATGGTAAAAGAGATTCACTGGTTTCTGGGTTTGCCAATTTCTACAGACATTGTGTACAAGGAGTTCTTCCTCCTCACATAGAAAGTAGGTCATACTGGGGAGATGAATAAGGGCAGGCATTTGAGAAACATAAGGATGCATTTACCACTGCTCTCATTCTCAGTTATCCAAAGAGTGAACTGCCATTCAATCTGGAGATGCATGACTCATACTATGCAGTTGATGTAATTCGTTCACAACAAGTCTGGAACAAAATGAAAAAAAAAAAATACTACAGCACCAAAACCCTAATTCTGAATTACCGTTAATTAATGTAAAAGTATAAATAAAACATATATTTTTTAAAGTTTAAGCTTAAAAATAAATTGCCACCTAAAGTAAAACAAGTATTATGCAATAATATTTATTCAAAGTGATGTTTAAAATGAATTTAAACGTAATGCAATACATTTAAAAAAAAACTAATGCCACTATAATTTTCAAAAAAGATTTGAAAAATTTGCAATTAAATAATAAATGTTTTATGTTAAAATATTTTTAATATTAACTTATATTTATGTACATTTTTAGCTATTTGAAATAATTTAATTAAACTTAACATTATTCCATATGGGGATCTACTTCAAGTCCCTAACTTCATTGTTTTCTATGTGAAGGAGTTGCATTATCAGTGGTTGACCAAGGGTGGTGTTGGATTTGCTACTGTTGTTTTTGCAGTAGTAACTAACACTTGTAAATTTAGCTCAACCACTTTTTTTTAAAGTGGTGGAGATGTGTAAGTCTACACGTTTAAGTAACGTAACAGTCAGATTTTTGCAAATAGCCAACAGTAGTAAAGTTCATCAAAAGTGCAAGAGTAAATGTGTTAATTGCTCACAAGTGTAAGTTACCTTTGCCAGTAGACCAGCTAAAGTCTATTAAGTGCATCTGAGACATGCATGCTAGTTACTGTTGTTTACCAGATGCAATTATGACATTACCTATCCACCTGGAAATAGACATAGACATGGGATGATCTATACTCTGTTACAACATGGAGACAAACACAGACTGATCATAATTCCTCCCTCTTCTTTGGTTCTGAGAGGAAAAGAGCAGAAGGACGCAATGACTTTCCTGCAATCGTAAAAAGAAAGATATTTGATCTCCAGCATGTCAGACTGGATTGCTCAACAGAGAAAATTAGAAAAATATATTTTATGGTATAATGAAAATATTTTTGTCCTAGAAACAATATTAGAAAGAGTAATACTGAGGTGGCTTATGAATCTCCTTTGGCAGGAGATTCACAAGACACAATGGGGGTCATTCTGACCCCGGCGGTCATAGACCGCCGGGGCCAGGGTCGGTGGGAGCACCGCCGACAGACCGGCGGTGCCCCGCAGGGCATTCTGACCGCGGCGGTTCGGCCGCGGTCAGATGCGGGAAACCGGCGGTCTCCCGCCGGTTTCCCGCTGCCCTGCAGAATCCTCCATGGCAGCGGAGCGCGCTCCGCCGCCATGGGGATTCTGACACCCCCTACCGCCATCCTGTTCCTGGCGGGTCTCCCGCCAGGAACAGGATGGCGGTAGGGGGTGCCGCGGGGCCCCTGTAAGAGGGCCACTGCACCCGTCGCACCTTCCCACTACGCCGGCTCAATTCTGAGCCGGCGTCCTCGTGGGAAGGTTGATTTGCCCTGGGCTGGCGGGCGGCCTTTTGGCGGCCGCCCGCCAGCCCAGGGCAAATCCCAAAATACCCTCAGCGGTCTTTCGACCGCGGAGCGGTATTTTGGTGGGGGAAGTCTGGGGTGCGGCCTCCGCCGCCTGCCGGACTTAGAATCACCCCCAATATTTGATATCTCATCAATGTAATGGTCTAAGATAAAAAGAAAGATTGAAAAATGTGTTGAACCATTTTAGAAATTGTGTTACTGGTTGACTGAGGTTTGAGTCGAGTGACAACCACAATCCTAGTTAGGAAAAAACAGAAGCAGACCCCAAATTAACTTGTGCTGAACTCCATGATAGCTTTGCGGAGAAGCAGTCAGGCTTAACTTAGAAGCAATGTGTAAAGTATTTGTGCAACACTTCAAACAGTAAAATGTGAAAACACCACACAAAAGATATCCCGCACCAAGTTAGAAAAGTAGAGCTTAATTTAATAAAAATAACAAGACCAAAACAACAAAAAACAAATTAGTAGAACCAGAGATATTGAATTTTAAATATTTTAGATAAAAAAACTCCAAAATGCATAAAGCGTCAACTGTGGAACTGGCTGACCAGGCCGACCCTGCTTAGCACTTCCGAGATGGGTGCATTCAGGAGGACTCCGTGAGCATGGAACTCCGGCTTTGCGGAATCCACTGAGTTATTTTTCAACTCTGCGGAATTTCATGAAGCAGGACTCCACTCACTCCGCCCAGGCCTATTTAAAAGTCAGCATCAGGCAAAGAATCGCAGAAACAGGTGGTCTTGGGGATTCTAGGTGCTTGATGGAGTCACACTGGGGTCAAGTAGGTCATTGACGATAATTTAGTTAGATCAGACTAAAGCGTGTGGAAACAGCCAGGACTCAGGGAGCAATCTTAGCTTCCCTCTATTCTGCGTCATCCACCTCTGTTTCCGTGTGTCGAACTGGCTCAGAGCATAAAGGATTAGAGAGTAGTACGCTGGAGAGATGGCTCCCTGAGTAATATATGCGGTTAATAATTTGGCTTTGAGGGGTCTCAACTCGGGGGTGTCAGTGCCCGGAAGGATGTTGGCTGTGACTGCATGGCGTAATTGCAGATATTTATGAAATTGGGTCCTGGCAAGTTGGTAGGTTTCTTGCAACTCTTAGAACGTCTGCATATGGCCCCCTGACCACTCATCCCCCATAACTGTGCTGCCTATATTGTCCCTTTTTTGGAATGCTTCTACTCCTGCTATATGGCCTAACCACTTTCCCTTCAACAGGGAAGAAGCAGCATCAGTTTAAGGTCCTAGCCAGCGAGTTGAAGTGATGATCTCTAGCACAGGAAGACCATCCGGGTAATTTCTCGGGGAGACTGTGGGATTGGTGAACCATACAATATACCCATTACGTTGTTAGGCCCAGCAGGGTTAGTTCTCTGATAAGCTGTGTCATTCCATCCACTGACAAGCAAATCGTTAATACCGTTCAGCTGCGAAGCCTTATAATAACAGTGAAGGTCTACCATTCCCAGACCTCCACTGTATGGGGATTGTCAACAGTTGGCAAACAAGATTCAGGCATGACCACCTGACTAGAGAAAGGAACGAATGGTGGAATTGAGGTTTTGGAACCACTGATTAGAAATTGTGAGCGGGATGTTTTGAAACATGTATAAGAAGTGGGGCAGTATCATCATTTTGAAAAGGGCTACATATCCTAAAAGATGAAGCGGAAGGTGTGTCCACTTCTGGAGGTCTTTTTTCATAGCAGTCATCAGGGGTGCCAAGTTAAGGTGCTCTGCGAGCTTTGGAAGTAAAGAAATATGGATCCCCAGGTATTTGAAGGACAGACGGTGCATTAGTATATTAGATTGCCAGGAGTAGACACTTGTGTTGCTGCATATCAGGACAAGCAAGGATTTAGATCAGTTAATTTGCAGTCCAGAGGCCTCCTCATACTGGTTGAGCAGGGTTAAACATCGAGGGTCCAAAGATTGAGGATCAGTGAGCAAAAGAAGAACATCTGCATATAACATAATTACCTCCTCGAGCCTGGTGCCCCAGGACCATCCATGAGACTGTGCATAACAGCATATGAGTCTCAGAAGGGGTTCAATTACTAGGGCGAATGACAGGGGTGAGAGAAGACAACCCTGATGAGTGCCCCTAAGTATGGTAAACAAGGCAGAAAGGGACGTCTTAATTTGGACTTGCACAGATGGCTGACAATATAGGATCTTAACAGGTTTACAAAGGCGAGTACCCAGCTAAGCACATTCTAGGATGCTGTGTAAGAAGGACCCATCAACCATATCAAAGTCTATTAGGAGTAGAGTAGCCAGGCCCTGGAGCTTGGGCTTGCAAAAAAGGGTCACTGGACCCTCCAGATGTAATGCCATGTGCTGCAGCCAAGCATAAAAACACACTGGTCTTTGTGAATCAAGTAAGGTATGGTTTTGTTTAAGCTATTAGCTTGGACTTTGTCAAATATCTTAATCTCAGACTTAATTAAGGAAGTGAGCCTGTAAGAGGCATACAGGTCCGGAGGTTGGCCCGTTTTAGGGAGAACCACTATTGAGGCCACATCAAGCCCTTGGGGGAAAGCCCCCTTAAGTGGCAACTTCCACGTCTAGAGCAACAACATAGGGGGTCAGTTCTGCTCAGAGTTTCCATTAGTATTCCATGGAGAATCCATCAGGGTCAGGTGTTTTACCCCCCATCATTTAAGACGATGCAGCATCTATTTTGTCCGTGGTAATTGGTTGGTCTAGGTCCTGGGCAAGTGAAAGGAGAATCAAGAGCAGGGGAATGCCCACCAATAGTGGGTGTGCCTGTTCTTGTGGGGGTCTTGGTCTATGTGCATATAGGTCTTAGTAGAATTCAGTGAATGCTTGCAAAATATTGGGAGTGTGAATCTGTAAACGCCCATCCACATTCATGATCTGAGGAACAATTCTGGAAGCAACCCCCCTGGTCCTAGCCAGTACAGGAGCTTCCCAGATTTATTGAAGTATACAAAACCTTTCAACTCACAAAATACAAGACATATGAAAAATTGTCAATGTATATTCAATATCATATAGTTTTGAGCCCAAAAATGTACAAAAACCAAAATTATTAAATACTTCTTTCTGACAATATCCGAATAGTTCACAATGATAGTTGTTTTTCTACAATGTTATATTCGAAACAGTCACTTTCCTTCAGCAAAAATACAAAACCAATAAATGTTGTTTAACATAATCACCTAACATCCAATTTGCACTAAAAGCACTACATATACATGCACTCTTTAATCACACACACTTCATTCATTCAACTGCATTGAAGCTAAATATATTGCAAATAATTTGATATAGTGAACCAGATAAAATTACATCACAGAATGTAAATTTCTCTAAAGTGTAACTCTTATTATAAAAACATAAATCTTTTAATAACATATATAAATTGATATCTAAAACCCTCATTCAATGGTACCCTATCAGGGTTACATATGTAATGTGAAGAGAAAAAAACAAACACTTTTTTTAATTAGAGGTCAAAACAAGCAAACTCATTTTTTGATACGTATAAGATGTGGTCTTCCTTTTCATTCCCAATGTCGCTGACACATGTTTTGGTGAAGACCAGGATGGGAAACACCTTCTTCAGGGGGCAACCAACAAAAAGAGAAAGTCAGGAGGTCGGGGAAAAGGACCTAAATGGTCTACAAGAAAATATATATATAGAGGGCTTAGGGCCAGATGTAGGAAAGGATTTGCGACTCACAAACGGCGAAGAACGCCGTTTGCGAGGCGCAAAAGCCTCTCCGCGATGCAGAAATGCATTTTGCGAGTCGGATCCGACTCGCAAATAGGAAGGGGTGTTCCCTTCCTATTTGCGACTCGCAACGCTATGCAAGTTCATTTGCGACCGCAAAAGCGGTCGCAAATGAACTCGCAGTTACCATCCACTTGAAGTGGATGGTAACCCATTCGCAAACGGGAAGGGGTCCCCATGGGACCTCTTCCCCTTTGTGAATGATCACAAAAACAATTTTTCAGAGCAGGTAGTGGTCCTATGGACCACTGCCTGCTCTGAAAAATACCGAAACAAAAGGTTTCGTTTTTTTTTCTAAGTGCAGCTCGTTTTCTTTTAAGGAAAACGGGCTGCAGATAGAAAAAAAAAACTGCTTTATTAAAAAGCAGTCACCGACATGGTGGTCTGCTGTCTCCAGCAGGCCACCATCCCCGTGAGTGCCCATACTCGCAATGGGGTCGCAAACTGTGACCCACCTCATTAATATTAATGGGGTGGGTCTTTGCGACCCCATTGCGAGTTGCAGAAGGTGTCTCAGACACCTTTCTGCATAGCAAATTGCGACTTGCAATTTGCGAGTCGCACAGACTCGCAAATTGCAAGTCGCAATTTTCAACCTACCTACATCTGGCCCTTAGTGACCACACACAAGATAAACTTGTGTTTTTTAAGAAAACATGTACTTAAACAACAATTGCACCCTCTGTCATAGACAAGTGCTTATCGGAACCGTACATGGACAAAAAAAAGAGAAGACATCTAAACATCTACATTACTGTCTCAGTGTGAATACTACCCCAACACCATATGTGGCTACGTTGCTCATGATCACTGGAGCATCCAACACTCAAGCTGGGTTATTTCAGGCCATACACATCGCCAGTGGCCCTTTTTTGCCAGGTTATCCCCAAACTTTTCGCCTTCTTCCTCCTATTTGTTCTGATTTGTTTTTGCTGGTATAGTGTCTCTGCGCACTTTACCACTGCAGATCAGTGTTAAAGTGCAAGTGCTTCCTGTGCAAATTGTACTGGTGATTGGTTTATCCATGATTGGCATATTTGATTTACTAGTAAGTCCCTAGTAAAGTGCACTATGTGTGCCTAAGGCCTGTAAATCAAATGCTACTAGTGGGCCTGCAGCACTGATTGCGCCACCGACAAGTAGCCCTGTAACCATGTTGCAGGCCTACCACTGCAGTGTCTGTGTATGCAGTCTTGCACTACCAATTCGACCTGGCAAATGTACCCACTTGCCAGGCCAAAACCTTCCCTTTTACGTCACCCCTAAGGTAGACCCTAGTTAGCCCCATGGGCAGGGTGCAGTGTATTTAAAAGGTGGGGCATGCACTGGTGTGTTTTACATGTCCTGATAGTAAAATACTGCCAAATTAGTCTTTCACTATTGAAAGGCCTATCTCTCCCAAAGGTTAAAATGGGGACTTCCTTTAAATATCTTTTAAGTGAAATTTCCCATTGGGAGCAAATGGAGATGTGGAGTTTGGAGTCTCTGAAATCACAGTTTAAAAAATACATCTTTAGGTAGAGTTGTTTTTTAGATTGTCTGTTTCAAAATTTAATTTTTTGAAAGTTGGCATTTTTTTTGCTTAGTTAGGCTGTTTGTGAATTCCATCTAGACAGTGACGCGAAGGGAGCTGGGGTGTAGTCTGCATATCCTGATGAGTCTCCTGGGCTAGGGAGGGAGGACTTGACACCTGCACAAAAAAGGGCTGTGCCTGTCCTCACACAGTGCAGTTTCTGGCACCCTGGAGTGTGTCTGGAGCCAGGCCTGGGAAAGGCAGGATCTTGTGAACAACAGAAACTTTCCTTTGAAGTTTGCCTACTTCAAAGGCAGAACTGGGTATATGTAGTGGACCCAAAACCCAAGATTGTTAGATTACTTCTGGATCAAGAGGAACTTCTGCCAAGGAGAAGAGCTGGAGGAGGAGTACTGCCTCTTTGCCTGTAAGTGTGCTTTGCTGGGTTGGACTGCAGCTGCTGCTTCTGTCTTTGAGATGGCAAAGACTGGACTTTTCTGTGTTTTCCTGCTTGTTAGGTGTCTTCAAGGGCTTGGATTGAGCATGCCCTGTGTTCTGAAGTCTCATGGCCACCACCTGGAGTCTCTGGCTGAGACTCCTATCCTGCCAAGTTGTGTCTAATCCAGTCCGTGGGTCCTTGAAAGGAGAAGCTGGTGGAACCAAGACTGAAATTCATGCACACGAGCCGTGCGGGAGAAAAACCTACGTCGCACATGTTTCGCAACTGAAAAATCGATGCACCACCTGCATTGCAGCTGGGAAATCGACCCAACACCAGTGTGCGCTGCCAAAATAGATGCATCACCCATGCAGCACGAGTCTTCACCACTGTGTGTCGGAATTTCAAACGCATCCTCGCTGGGTGTCAAAATCATTGTGAACCTGCAAGGACCCGAGTTTGCCCATCTGGAAATCGACGCATTGCTGACTTTTCTGACGCATGCTCACCCGTGCAGCTTTATTTTTCATGCAAACCAGGTACTTTGTGTAAAAACAACAAATCCATTGATTTCTATGGATTAAGATTCTATTTCATTTAAAACATCATAACTTTGCTTGTGTATGTTGGATTTTTGCCATTTTTGTCTTGTTTGATTTAGATGAATATTGGGTATTCTTCTAAACTGGTATTGTGTCCCTTTTGTAATGTTTTCACTGTGTTATTGTGTGTGTTGGTACAAATACTTTACACCTTGCCTTTGAGGTAAGCCTGACTGCTTGTGCTAAGCTACCAAACAGATAGGCAGAGGTTGTCTTAGGAGTGTTACTCCCTTACCCTACCTAGACTGAGGGTCCCTGCTTGTACCGATTGCAAACTGACTGCCAACCAGACACCCCATTTCTAACATGGGTGATCAGAGATTGGGATAGAACTTGTATTTCTACTTGACATACAGTGATTGGTGTACACTACTCTTTTCAGTGCAGACCATTAAGTTTCTACATACGACTCGCTTTTCTCTGCGGTTTCTGCTTCCTTTTTGTTCTTTTCCCTTGAGATCTCTCTGCCTTTTTTGAACTTTTGCATCTTTATTGAACCTCACCCACAAGCATGCCTCAGTTGGGGGATGCACCAGCTGTTGCTACAAAAGTTGCGTTTGAGTTGTAGAAACTGGAGGAGGATACAGTGGCTCAGCCTAAACAATTTTGCAAAGAACTTTCCTGCCCAATCAAAGGCTCCACTATGAAGGAGGAGATCAAAAAGGCACTGAGGGCATGGCTGGCAACTAATGAGGCTGGGGGGTACACAGAATAGAAGAATGTGGATAAGGAGTTGTGGAGCATACATGATGTTTTATTGGGTAACAAGGACCTGCCTGGGGGGAGGGCCTCCAGGGCAGGCAGTAGTGTTTCTTCCAAAGGTCTGACCCCAGAGGAGTTGCAGAACAGACAAACAAGAGAATGCATCAATTTGAGTTAGAAAAGAAAGCTTAAAACAGAAATGAAGAGAAAAGATTAGCCATAGAAAAGAAAAAGATGTTTTTGGCTCATGAGTTACGTTTGAAAGAGCTGGGCCAAAGGAGCTAGCCCAGCAGAGATGGTGGCAGCAGTACCACAGTGCATCCTGAAAGGAAGGTACACATCCCAAAGGATTTAGTGAAGGATTATGAAAGGGAGGATGTCATATATCCAGGGTTTAAGGGGTACGAGTCAGCTCTCCACATGAGCATGGTCCCTGAGATACACTAGGGGGTGGGTCTGTGGAAGCACTTTGAGGTAGGGGGAGGGACACCCTGACATCCTTTGGGAATGCTCAGGGACTTATTTATTCTATCATGAAGGACACCCTACTCACTAGGTATGGTCTCACACCTGAGGAGTACAAGGAAAAGTTTAAATTATTTAAGAAAAAGGAATCCCAAACTTTGTTGGAATGTGTAGATTCTTTTTGCAGGTCACTGGATAGTTAAGTGGAGAGTGGGCTTTAAGGGAACAATCTATGAGGGTCAGTATAATGTGATTGCATGGGGCTACTTGTAAAGGTCTTTGTTTTCCAGAAGTGCACCAGCACTTAATTGACAGCAAGCTGACTGACCACAGAAAACTTGCCCAGGAAGCAGACTGGTAGGAGAGCACCAGGATGCAAAAACGGTAAGGGGGAGCCAAGGGTGTGCAGGGTCCCCATCAGAAGTAGTGGGGAGGTAAGGTTAAACAAGGAGAGTTCTCTAAAGGACCCCAACCTAGTTCCCACAGTAAGGGTTCCCAACCCCCAGGTGAGAAGAAATCATGGATCTCTACAGGGAAGCCTGCAGAGAAGGGTCCCTGCAAGTGTTATGCATGTGATCAGGTGGGTCACATGAGGGGGGGGGAAATGTCCCAAGTGAACACAGGCACCCTCTGGTGCTCAGTCACATGGCTTGGCCAGTGTAGCGCTTGGGGACGAGTTGGTTTCAGGAGAAGGGTGGGAGCCACTAGGGGATAGTGCGATGGTCTAGAGCACCCTTGTGCCTGAGAACACTAAGAAGTTCAGGTAGTGAGTGACCATCCATGGACTGAGGGTGGAGGGTCTGAAAGACTCAGGAGCCAGTGTGACTACTGTGAAGTGTCACCTGGTGTATAAGGAGCAGGTAGTTCTCCATGTACTTCACCAAGTAGCTGTGGTAGACAACTCAGAGCACCTGTATAAGGTGGCAGAAGTTCCTTTTGAGTGGGGGGGTCTCAGGTTCCTTGAGGGTAGCTGTGAGTCCAACCATGCCTATTGATTGTCTGCTAGGCAATGACCTGGAGGATTCTCCTTGGAGTGAGGTGGAATGCCGGTCACACTTGGAGATGTTGGGTCTGCATGGGTGTGCGTGACCACCCAGTCTGTGGCAACCTGTCAGGGTGATCAGAAGGCACTGGAGCCTGAAAGAGTAGTCCAGGTGCCTGCCAGGAAGAGGAATGGAAAAGGGTGCAAGAAACCCACCCAGAAGTTTCCACAGTCCCAGGAGGAGGCTGAACTTGAGGGGACCACTCCAGAGCATACAGGGGAACAAGTGGCTAAACTGGGGGAGGTACCAGAGCTGGCCGATTGGCAGCAGGAAGGATCGTCGACAGAGTAAATGCTGTAGGCCCCGCCCTGTGCACAAGTGATAACATCATCAAGAGGTGGGATGACCTCAAGGGGAAGGTCTGTTCATGGCCTCCAGGCACCAGCTGCAGCTCCAGAAGACTGGTGGTCATCCCCCACCTCCTCCCTTCCAACTCACATCATGGGACGTGAAGGTCTTGGCCATCCTGCATTCTGATGGCTAGACAGGCTGTACTGAAGTGATGTGTGTCATCTTCAGGTTTGTATGTGCAGATATGGGGTGTGTTTAGTTGTGCTAACTATGTTTGCATTTGCCTGGGCATGTGTCCATTTAGGTGTGTGTCATTGCAGCTGGTTCCTGTAGAGATCTTCCCCATGCAGTAGGGGTTGTGGTGCTTTGTTGCCTTGCCCTTCCTCATTGTTTAGATGTGCATGACAATTGATTTTAGTAATGTCTGTCCCTGTGACCACGTAGGGCCATTTCCTGTGAACATGTTGATTGAGAGTCCTCGTGGGAGTGTGATACGTCCCAGTGCTGTCTCCTTCCCGGGTGACCCAGTTGGCCCCATCCCAAATATGTAGGTATAGCTGTGAAGTTGTTCCTGGTTTATTTGTGTCTCTGAGTTCTGTGCATGGCATTGTGCTTTCATTATGGTGTAATGTGTGTGCTAGGTGTGTCCACTGCAGGGTTGTTCACTGTTGGTGTTGTTTGTGTTCTGTGGCACAGAGATTGACATGTGTGTTTTATTTGTGGACAGTCCCTGGCCAGTGTGGAATGTGAGTGTATGAGCTGTATTTGTATATGTGCTGTAAATGTGCTGTTGCTGCTGTGTGTGACAATGTTGTGTAGCCTTCAGTGCCTCTGTGCCTGAGCTGTGTGGCCTGGCCAAGTGTATTTATGTGGTGTTGCCATGCAGTGTCAGTGTGCTGGCCAAAGTGTGCGTATTGGGAGTGTGTATGTGTATTTGTCTGTGTTGCTGTGTGTTAATGAGTGTTTATTGTATTAAACGTGTAGCCCCCATGATGTGTTTGCCTTCGCTACATGCCGTTTTTAAGGGCTAATGATACAGGTAGATGTGTGTACTTATGGGTGCTGTTGCCCGCGTTGATGTTGATTTCATTGTCTCTAGATGAGCAGGAGCAGGCATGGCGTCTGCGAAGGGCTCCATTGTGGCTCTGGACATGTGAGGCTGCCTGCAGGTGAGTGTCCCCCTTTATACTGTTTGATTCCGCCAGCTTGTCCCGGGTGGTTGGAACGCTACTGTCACATTGGCGGTATGCAACCTTGTAATGAGTCTGGTGGAAACACAGGCTCCGCCAGCCTGTCTGTCCTTGCTTGTGACTGTGGCCGTCTGTGCTGCCTGGCGGTGGCGGCGAACCGCTGGTGGTCTTCTGTGGGGAGGACCGTCAAACTCATAATAAACTTCCTATAGTTGCATGCACTGCTGGAGTGCACGTTAACCTTTTAGTATGGATGTTGGAGGTGCATTATATATATATATATATATTCACACTTGATTTCCTTGGTTAAGGAAAAGACAGCACTCCAAGGGTATCGTGATAGATACGGGTTTATTTGCACAAAAGAAAAGAACGCGTTTCGGCGCAGAGGGAGAACAGAGGGTATACCGATAGAATGCTCCAAACAGCTAGCAATAAAGTCAGATCCAGAGTCAGAGAAGATCTTCTGTTCTCGACACAGGAGAAAAAGAACAAAAGAAACAGTGGGGCAAATGTTGAGAAGACAGTAAGGTTCATTACAACATTTAATGAGGCACATGAGCAAGTGCGCAATTTATTACAAAGGCACTGGCATGTATTGAGGAGCGATCCTGTAATAGGACAAAGTTTAGCTAAGAGACCACAGATAACCTACCAAAGAGGGAAGTCTATGAAAGACGTTTTAGTCAAAAGCGATATCAGACAGATGAACAAACAGACGTCATGGCTCAATACGCAGGACGGTTTCTATAAGTGCACGAAATGCAAAGCATGCAAAAATGGAGAAAATGTGAGAAATTTAACTATTGGTAACAGGATAGTACACACCATAAAAGGGAGATATACTTGTAAAAGTGATCACATAATTTACATTTTAAAATGCACGTGCCCGAAATTATATGTGGGAAGCACAAAACTTCAGGCACAGAGAAGAATCCTGCAACATTTGAGAGTGATTGCCAACAAGGATGTTACATATCCAGTGGCCAGACATATCCACGAGGTGCATGGAGGGAGAATAGAGGAGCTGCGCTATAGCATAATTGATGGAATAGCTAGAGAGATTAGAGGGGGAGATCGAGAGAAGAACTTACGAAAGTTAGAGTCGAGGTACATATTGTCGCTCGACACGAAGGAACCGAAAGGGCTGAACATCAGTGAGGAACTGTATGTACACCTTGTAGGAAGTTGGCTCTGTATGTGCTATTTCAAAGTAAGGAATAGCATGCACAGAGTCCAAGGGTTCCCCTTAGAGGTAAAATAGTGGTAAAAATAGATAATACTAATGCTCTATTTTGTGGTAGTGTGGTCGAGCAGTAGGCTTACCCAAGGAGTAGTGTTAAGCATTTGTTGTACATACACATAGACAATAAATGAGGTACACACACTCAGAGACAAATCCAGCCAATAGGTTTTTATATAGAAAAATATCTTTTCTTAGTTTATTTTAAGAACCACAGGTTCAAATTCTACATGTAATATCTCATTCGAAAGGTATTGCAGGTAAGTACTTTAGGAACTTCAAATCATCAAAATTGCATGTATACTTTTCAAGTTATTGACAAATAGCTGTTTTAAAAGTGGACACAGTGCAATTTTCACAGTTCCTAGGGGAGGTAAGTATTTGTTAGTTTTACCAGGTAAGTAAGACACTTACAGGGTTCAGTTCTTGGTCCAAGGTAGCCCACCGTTGGGGGTTCAGAGCAACCCCAAAGTCACCACACCAGCAGCTCAGGGCCGGTCAGGTGCAGAGTTCAAAGTGGTGCCCAAAACACATAGGCTAGAATGGAGAGAAGGGGGTGCCCTGGTTCCGGTCTGCTTGCAGGTAAGTACCCGCGTCTTCGGAGGGCAGACCAGGGGGGTTTTGTAGGGCACCGGGGGGGACACAAGTCCACACAGAAATTTCACCCTCAGCGGCGCGGGGGCGGCCGGGTGCAGTGTAGAAACAAGCGTCGGGTTCGCAATGTTAGTCTATGAGAGATCTCGGGATCTCTTCAGCGCTGCAGGCAGGCAAGGGGGGGGTTCCTCGGGGAAACCTCCACTTGGGCAAGGGAGAGGGACTCCTGGGGGTCACTTCTCCAGTGAAAGTCCGGTCCTTCAGGTCCTGGGGGCTGCGGGTGCAGGGTCTCTCCCAGGCGTCGGGACTTTAGGTTCAAAGAGTCGCGGTCAGGGGAAGCCTCGGGATTCCCTCTGCAGGCGGCGCTGTGGGGGCTCAGGGGGGACAGGTTTTGGTACTCACAGTATCAGAGTAGTCCTGGGGTCCCTCCTGAGGTGTTGGATCGCCACCAGCCGAGTCGGGGTCGCCGGGTGCAGTGTTGCAAGTCTCACGCTTCTTGCGGGGAGCTTGCAGGGTTCTTTAAAGCTGCTGGAAACAAAGTTGCAGCTTTTCTTGGAGCAGGTCCGCTGTCCTCGGGAGTTTCTTGTCTTTTCGAAGCAGGGGCAGTCCTCAGAGGATGTCGAGGTCGCTGGTCCCTTCGGAAGGCGTCGCTGGAGCAGGATCTTTGGAAGGCAGGAGACAGGCCGGTGAGTTTCTGGAGCCAAGGCAGTTGTCGTCTTCTGGTCTTCCGCTGCAGGGGTTTTCAGCTGGGCAGTCCTTCTTCTTGTTGCAGGAATCTAGTTTTCTAGGGTTCAGGGTAGCCCTTAAATACTAAATTTAAGGGCGTGTTTAGGTCTGGGGGGTTAGTAGCCAATGGCTACTAGCCCTGAGGGTGGGTACACCCTCTTTGTGCCTCCTCCCAAGGGGAGGGGGTCACAATCCTAACCCTATTGGGGGAATCCTCCATCTGCAAGATGGAGGATTTCTAAAAGTTAGAGTCACCTCAGCTCAGGACACCTTAGGGGCTGTCCTGACTGGCCAGTGACTCCTCCTTGTTATTCTCATTATTTTCTCCGGCCTTGCCGCCAAAAGTGGGGCCTGGCCGGAGGGGGCGGGCAACTCCACTAGCTGGAGTGTCCTGCTGGGTTGGCACAAAGGAGGTGAGCCTTTGAGGCTCACCGCCAGGTGTGACAATTCCTGCCTGGGAGAGGTGTTAGCATCTCCACCCAGTGCAGGCTTTGTTACTGGCCTCAGAGTGACAAAGGCACTCTCCCCATGGGGCCAGCAACATGTCTCGGTTTGTGGCAGGCTGCTAGAACTAGTCAGCCTACACAGATAGTCGGTTAAGTTTCAGGGGGCACCTCTAAGGTGCCCTCTGTGGTGTATTTTACAATAAAATGTACACTGGCATCAGTGTGCATTTATTGTGCTGAGAAGTTTGATACCAAACTTCCCAGTTTTCAGTGTAGCCATTATGGTGCTGTGGAGTTCGTGTTTGACAGACTCCCAGACCATATACTCTTATGGCTACCCTGCACTTACAATGTCTAAGGTTTTGTTTAGACACTGTAGGGGTACCATGCTCATGCACTGGTACCCTCACCTATGGTATAGTGCACCCTGCCTTAGGGCTGTAAGGCCTGCTAGAGGGGTGTCTTACCTATACTGCATAGGCAGTGAGAGGCTGGCATGGCACCCTGAGGGGAGTGCCATGTCGACTTACTCGTTTTGTCCTCACTAGCACACACAAGCTGGCAAGCAGTGTGTCTGTACTGAGTGAGAGGTCTCCAGGGTGGCATAAGACATGCTGCATCCCTTAGAGACCTTCCTTGGTATCAGGGCCCTTGGTACTAGAAGTACCAGTTACAAGGGACTTATCTGGATGCCAGGGTCTGCCAATTGTGGATACAAAAGTACAGGTTAGGGAAAGAACACTGGTGCTGGGGCCTGGTTAGCAGGCCTCAGCACACTTTCAATTGTAAACATAGCATCAGCAAAGGCAAAAAGTCAGGGGGCAACCATGCCAAGGAGGCATTTCCTTACACAACCCCCCCCCAAACGAAAGAGGATGAGACTAACCTTTCCCAAGAGAGTCTTCATTTTCTAAGTGGAAGAACCTGGAAAGGCCATCTGCATTGGCATGGGCAGTCCCAGGTCTGTGTTCCACTATAAAGTCCATTCCCTGTAGGGAGATGGACCACCTCAACAGTTTAGGATTTTCACCTTTCATTTGCATCAGCCATTTGAGAGGTCTGTGGTCGGTTTGAACTAGGAAGTGAGTCCCAAAGAGGTATGGTCTCAGCTTCTTCAGGGACCAAACCACAGCAAAGGCCTCCCTCTCAATGGCACTCCAACGCTGCTCCCTGGGGAGTAACCTCCTGCTAATGAAAGCAACAGGCTGGTCAAGGCCATCATCATTTGTTTGGGACAAAACTGCCCCTATCCCATGTTCAGAGGCATCAGTCTGCACAATGAACTGCTTAGAATAATCTGGAGCTTTGAGAACTGGTGCTGAGCACATTGCCTGTTTCAGGGTGTCAAAGGCCTGTTGGCAGTCCACAGTCCAGTTCACTTTCTTGGGCATTTTCTTGGAGGTGAGCTCAGTGAGGGCTGTCACAATGGATCCATATCCCTTCACAAACCTCCTGTAGTACCCAGTCAAGCCAAGGAATGCCCTGACTTGAGTCTGGGTTTTTGGAGCTACCCAGTCCAGAATAGTCTGGATCTTGGGTTGGAGTGGCTGAACTTGGCCTCCACCTACAAGGTGTCCCAAGTAAACCACAGTTCCCTGCCCTATCTGGCATTTGGATGCTTTGATAGAGAGGCCTGCAGATTGCAGAGCCTTCAAAACCTTCCTCAGGTGGACCAGGTGATCCTGCCAGGTGGAGCTAAAGACAGCAATATCATCAAGATAAGCTGTGCTAAAGGACTCCAAGCCAGCAAGGACTTGATTCACCAACCTTTGGAAGGTGGCAGGGGCATTCTTTAAACCAAAGGGCATAACAGTAAACTGATAATGCCCATCAGGTGTGGAGAATGCTGTCTTTTCTTTTGCTCCAGGTGCCATTTTTATTTGCCAGTACCCTGCTGTCAAGTCAAAGGTACTTAGAAATTTGGCAGCACCTAATTTATCAATGAGCTCATCAGCTCTTGGAATTGGATGAGCATCTGTCTTGGTGACAGAATTGAGCCCTCTGTAGTCCACACAAAACCTCATCTCTTTCTTTCCATCTGTGGTGTGAGGTTTGGGGACTAAGACCACTGGGCTAGCCCAGGGGCTGTCAGAGCGCTCAATGACTCCCAATTCCAGCATCTTGTGGACTTCCACCTTGATGCTTTCCTTAACATGGTCAGACTGTCTAAAGATTTTGTTCTTGACAGGCATGCTGTCTCCTGTGTCCACATCATGGGTACACAGGTGTGTCTGACCAGGGGTTAAGGAGAAGAGTTCAGGGAACTGTTGTAGGACTCTCCTACAATCAGCTTGCTGTTGGCCAGAGAGGGTGTCTGAGTAGATCACTCCATCTACTGTACCATCTTTTGGGTCTGATGACAGAAGATCAGGGAGAGGTTCACTCTCTGCCTCCTGATCCTCATCTGTTACCATCAACAGATTGACATCAGCCCTGTCGTGGAAGAGCTTAAGGCGGTTTACATGGATCACCCTTTTGGGGCTCCTGCTTGTGCCCAGGTCCACCAAGTAGGTGACCTGACTCTTCCTCTCTAGTACTGGGTAAGGGCCACTCCATTTGTCCTGGAGTGCCCTGGGAGCCACAGGCTCCAGAACCCAGACTTTCTGCCCTGGTTGGAACTCAACCAGTGCAGCCTTTTGGTCATACCAAAACTTCTGGAGCTGTTGGCTGGCCTCAAGGTTTTTGGTTGCCTTTTCCATGTACTCTGCCATTCTAGAGCGAAGGCCAAGTACATAGTCCACTATGTCCTGTTTAGGCTCATGGAGAGGTCTCTCCCAGCCTTCTTTAACAAGGGCAAGTGGTCCCCTTACAGGATGACCAAACAGAAGTTCAAAGGGTGAGAACCCTACTCCCTTCTGTGGTACCTCCCTGTAAGCGAAAAGCAGACATGGCAGGAGGACATCCCATCTCCTTTTGAGTTTTTCTGGGAGCCCCATGATCATGCCTTTTAATGTCTTGTTGAATCTCTCAACTAAGCCATTAGTTTGTGGATGGTATGGTGTAGTGAATTTATAAGTCACTCCACACTCATTCCACATGTGCTTTAGGTATGCTGACATGAAGTTGGTACCTCTGTCAGACACCACCTCCTTAGGGAAACCCACTCTGGTAAAGATACCAATGAGGGCCTTGGCTACTGCAGGGGCAGTAGTCGACCTAAGGGGAATAGCTTCAGGATACCTGGTAGCATGATCCACTACTACCAGGATATACATATTTCCTGAGGCTGTGGGAGGTTCCAGTGGACCAACTATGTCCACACCCACTCTTTCAAAGGGCACCCCCACCACTGGAAGTGGAATGAGGGGGGCCTTTGGATGCCCACCTGTCTTACCACTGGCTTGACAGGTGGGGCAGGAGAGGCAAAACTCCTTAACCATGCTGGACATATTGGGCCAGTAGAAGTGGTTGACTAACCTCTCCCACGTCTTGGTTTGTCCCAAATGTCCAGCAAGGGGAATGTCATGGGCCAATGTTAGGATGAACTCTCTGAACAGCTGAGGCACTACCACTCTCCTAGTGGCACCAGGTTTGGGGTCTCTGGCCTCAGTGTACAGGAGCCCATCTTCCCAATAGACCCTATGGGTTCCATTTTTCTTGCCTTTGGACTCTTCAGCAGCTTGCTGCCTAAGGCCTTCAAGAGAGGGACAGGTTTCTTGTCCCTTACACAGCTCTTCCCTTGAGGGTCCCCCTGGGCCTAAGAGCTCAACCTGATAAGGTTCAAGCTCCAAAGGCTCAGTTCCCTCAGAGGGCAGAACTTCTTCCTGAGAAGAGAGGTTCCCTTTCTTTTGCTGTGTTGCAGTTGGTTTCCCAACTGACTTTCCTGTTCTCTTGGTAGGCTGGGCCATTTTTCCAGACTCCAGCTCTACTTTTTCACCCTGTGCCTTGCATTGTGCTCTTGTTTTCACACACACCAGTTCAGGGATACCCAGCATTGCTGCATGGGTTTTTAGCTCTACCTCAGCCCATGCTGAGGACTCCAGGTCATTTCCAAGCAGACAGTCCACTGGGATATTTGAGGAGACCACCACCTGTTTCAGGCCATTGACCCCTCCCCATTCTAAAGTAACCATTGCCATGGGATGTACTTTTCTCTGATTGTCAGCGTTGGTGACTGTGTAAGTTTTTCCAGTCAGGTATTGGCCAGGGGAAACCAGTTTCTCTGTCACCATGGTGACACTGGCACCTGTATCCCTCAGGCCCTCTATTCTAGTCCCATTAATTAAGAGTTGCTGTCTGTATTTTTGCATGTTAGGCGGCCAGACAGCTAGTGTGGCTAAATCCACCCCACCCTCAGAAACTAGAGTAGCTTCAGTGTGGACCCTGATTTGCTCTGGGCACACTGTTGATCCCACTTGGAGACTAGCCATACCAGTGTTACCTGGATGGGAGTTTGGAGTGGAACCTTTCTTGGGACAGGCCTTGTCTCCAGTTTGGTGTCCATGCTGTTTACAGCTATGACACCAGGCCTTTTTGGGATCAAAGTTTTTACCCTTGTACCCATTGTTTTGTGAAGAGGCTCTGGGCCCACCCTCCTGTGCAGGTTTTTGGGGGCCTGTAGAAGACTCTTTACTATTTTTAGTTTTGGTTGTCTCATCACCCTTCTGCTGGGGAGTCTTTGGGACCCCTTTCTTTTGGTCACCTCCTGTTGAAGTCTTGGACACCCTTGTCTTGACCCAATGGTCCGCCTTCTTTCCCAATTCTTGGGGAGAAATTGGTCCTAGGTCTACCAGATGCTGATGCAGTTTATCATTGAAACAATTACTTAACAGGTGTTCTTTCACAAATAAATTGTACAGCCCATCATAATTACTTACACCACTGCCTTGAATCCAACCATCTAGTGTTTTCACTGAGTAGTCAACAAAGTCAACCCAGGTCTGGCTCGAGGATTTTTGAGCCCCCCTGAACCTAATCCTGTACTCCTCAGTGGAGAATCCAAAGCCCTCAATCAGGGTACCCTTCATGAGGTCATAAGATTCTGCATCTTGTCCAGAGAGTGTGAGGAGTCTATCCCTACACTTTCCTGTGAACATTTCCCAAAGGAGAGCACCCCAGTGAGATCTGTTCACTTTTCTGGTTACACAAGCCCTCTCAAAAGCTGTGAACCATTTGGTGATGTCATCACCATCTTCATATTTAGTTACAATCCCTTTGGGGATTTTCAACATGTCAGGAGAATCTCTGACCCTATTTATGTTGCTGCCACCATTGATGGGTCCTAGGCCCATCTCTTGTCTTTCCCTCTCTATGGCTAGGATCTGTCTTTCCAAAGCCAATCTTTTGGCCATCCTGGCTAACTGGATGTCCTCTTCACTGGAGTTATCCTCAGTGATTTCAGAGTTGTTGGTCCCTCCTGTGAGGGAACCAGCATCTCTGACTATTATTTGTGGAGTCAGGGCTTGAGAAGCCCTGCTCTCCCTAAGTAGGACTGGAGGGGGGGAATTTCCCTCCAAGTCACTATCTTCATCCTCTGAGTTGCCATCCTCAGAGGGGTTGGCCTTTTCAAACTCTGCCAAAAGCTCCTGGAGCTGTACTTTGGTAGGTTTGGGGCCCATTGCTATTTTCTTTAGTTTACAGAGTGACCTTAGCTCTCTCATCTGTAGATGGAGGTAAGGTGTGGTGTCGAGTTCCACCACATTCACATCTGTGCTAGACATTATGCTTCTAAAAGTTGGAATACTTTTTAAGAAACTAAAACTGGTTCTAGAATCTAATTCAAACTTTTACAAATTTTTAAACTCTAAAAGAAATGCTAAACAGGATCTAACACAAGGCCCTAGCAGGTCTTTTAAGAATTTAGAAAACTTTTCAAATTGCAAAAATCAATTTCTAATGACAATTTTGGAATTTGTCGTGTGATCAGGTATTGGCTGAGTAGTCCAGCAAATGCAAAGTCTTGTACCCCACCGCTGATCCACCAATGTAGGAAGTTGGCTCTGTATGTGCTATTTCAAAGTAAGGAATAGCATGCACAGAGTCCAAGGGTTCCCCTTAGAGGTAAAATAGTGGTAAAAATAGATAATACTAATGCTCTATTTTGTGGTAGTGTGGTCGAGCAGTAGGCTTACCCAAGGAGTAGTGTTAAGCATTTGTTGTACATACACATAGACAATAAATGAGGTACACACACTCAGAGACAAATCCAGCCAATAGGTTTTTATATAGAAAAATATCTTTTCTTAGTTTATTTTAAGAACCACAGGTTCAAATTCTACATGTAATATCTCATTCGAAAGGTATTGCAGGTAAGTACTTTAGGAACTTCAAATCATCAAAATTGCATGTATACTTTTCAAGTTATTGACAAATAGCTGTTTTAAAAGTGGACACTTAGTGCAATTTTCACAGTTCCTAGGGGAGGTAAGTATTTGTTAGTTTTACCAGGTAAGTAAGACACTTACAGGGTTCAGTTCTTGGTCCAAGGTAGCCCACCGTTGGGGGTTCAGAGCAACCCCAAAGTCACCACACCAGCAGCTCAGGGCCGGTCAGGTGCAGAGTTCAAAGTGGTGCCCAAAACACATAGGCTAGAATGGAGAGAAGGGGGTGCCCTGGTTCCGGTCTGCTTGCAGGTAAGTACCCGCGTCTTCGGAGGGCAGACCAGGGGGGTTTTGTAGGGCACCGGGGGGGACACAAGTCCACACAGAAATTTCACCCTCAGCGGCGCGGGGGCGGCCGGGTGCAGTGTAGAAACAAGCGTCGGGTTCGCAATGTTAGTCTATGAGAGATCTCGGGATCTCTTCAGCGCTGCAGGCAGGCAAGGGGGGGGTTCCTCGGGGAAACCTCCACTTGGGCAAGGGAGAGGGACTCCTGGGGGTCACTTCTCCAGTGAAAGTCCGGTCCTTCAGGTCCTGGGGGCTGCGGGTGCAGGGTCTCTCCCAGGCGTCGGGACTTTAGGTTCAAAGAGTCGCGGTCAGGGGAAGCCTCGGGATTCCCTCTGCAGGCGGCGCTGTGGGGGCTCAGGGGGGACAGGTTTTGGTACTCACAGTATCAGAGTAGTCCTGGGGTCCCTCCTGAGGTGTTGGATCGCCACCAGCCGAGTCGGGGTCGCCGGGTGCAGTGTTGCAAGTCTCACGCTTCTTGCGGGGAGCTTGCAGGGTTCTTTAAAGCTGCTGGAAACAAAGTTGCAGCTTTTCTTGGAGCAGGTCCGCTGTCCTCGGGAGTTTCTTGTCTTTTCGAAGCAGGGGCAGTCCTCAGAGGATGTCGAGGTCGCTGGTCCCTTCGGAAGGCGTCGCTGGAGCAGGATCTTTGGAAGGCAGGAGACAGGCCGGTGAGTTTCTGGAGCCAAGGCAGTTGTCGTCTTCTGGTCTTCCGCTGCAGGGGTTTTCAGCTGGGCAGTCCTTCTTCTTGTTGCAGGAATCTAGTTTTCTAGGGTTCAGGGTAGCCCTTAAATACTAAATTTAAGGGCGTGTTTAGGTCTGGGGGGTTAGTAGCCAATGGCTACTAGCCCTGAGGGTGGGTACACCCTCTTTGTGCCTCCTCCCAAGGGGAGGGGGTCACAATCCTAACCCTATTGGGGGAATCCTCCATCTGCAAGATGGAGGATTTCTAAAAGTTAGAGTCACCTCAGCTCAGGACACCTTAGGGGCTGTCCTGACTGGCCAGTGACTCCTCCTTGTTATTCTCATTATTTTCTCCGGCCTTGCCGCCAAAAGTGGGGCCTGGCCGGAGGGGGCGGGCAACTCCACTAGCTGGAGTGTCCTGCTGGGTTGGCACAAAGGAGGTGAGCCTTTGAGGCTCACCGCCAGGTGTGACAATTCCTGCCTGGGAGAGGTGTTAGCATCTCCACCCAGTGCAGGCTTTGTTACTGGCCTCAGAGTGACAAAGGCACTCTCCCCATGGGGCCAGCAACATGTCTCGGTTTGTGGCAGGCTGCTAGAACTAGTCAGCCTACACAGATAGTCGGTTAAGTTTCAGGGGGCACCTCTAAGGTGCCCTCTGTGGTGTATTTTACAATAAAATGTACACTGGCATCAGTGTGCATTTATTGTGCTGAGAAGTTTGATACCAAACTTCCCAGTTTTCAGTGTAGCCATTATGGTGCTGTGGAGTTCGTGTTTGACAGACTCCCAGACCATATACTCTTATGGCTACCCTGCACTTACAATGTCTAAGGTTTTGTTTAGACACTGTAGGGGTACCATGCTCATGCACTGGTACCCTCACCTATGGTATAGTGCACCCTGCCTTAGGGCTGTAAGGCCTGCTAGAGGGGTGTCTTACCTATACTGCATAGGCAGTGAGAGGCTGGCATGGCACCCTGAGGGGAGTGCCATGTCGACTTACTCGTTTTGTCCTCACTAGCACACACAAGCTGGCAAGCAGTGTGTCTGTACTGAGTGAGAGGTCTCCAGGGTGGCATAAGACATGCTGCATCCCTTAGAGACCTTCCTTGGTATCAGGGCCCTTGGTACTAGAAGTACCAGTTACAAGGGACTTATCTGGATGCCAGGGTCTGCCAATTGTGGATACAAAAGTACAGGTTAGGGAAAGAACACTGGTGCTGGGGCCTGGTTAGCAGGCCTCAGCACACTTTCAATTGTAAACATAGCATCAGCAAAGGCAAAAAGTCAGGGGGCAACCATGCCAAGGAGGCATTTCCTTACACACCTACACTAACGCTTTAGAGCAATATGAATATTACTGAACACTACTTGAGGAGGTAGAATTTACATTAGCAACTACAAAACACTTATAAGGCATACGGAAGCCAACTGAGTAGTAAGAAAGGTACACGATAAAGTTATTGTGGCGTTCAGTATGGGTGATAAGTGCAACACTAATGCAATACCAGCAGTACAACCACTGAATGTACCATGATTAGGGTGGGAATCTGCAATACATAACACACACTGGTGGAATACCTTTATGGACATATTCGAATTATCATATTCAGTAGCGAGGTTTCTGTTTACACATATGGGAAACCTGTATAAAAGTAAGATCTATGTAATTATGTTCACAAGCAGAGAGAAAGATAACTAAAGCCAATCAACCAACCGGAAAGGGATATGATAACGTTAATTTGATGTGGAAACCGATTTATAAGTGTAACGTGAACAATATATAAAATCTAGCATACATTGGTATAGTATGTTTATACACCTATTCACATCGTTATATGGAGCTGGGATGTTTTTTGTTTAGACACATAGGAAACAAGTAAGATATATGTCATTATTTTTTACTAACTAGGTAACTTGTTTTAATAGCATATAGCAGGGTGAAAAGGAGTCCGATTGTAAAATGGTTTGTTAAGAATGCCTATAGGGGTTTAATCGAGCGATCGTGTGGTATATATGAGGGAAAACAAAATGGCGGATCAGAAGCTGACGAGGGCGGCAACGCCGAAACGCGTTCTTTTCTTTTGTGCAAATAAACCCGCATCTATCACAATACCCTCAGAGTGCTGTCTTTTCCTTAACCAAGGAAATCAAGTGTGAATTTATAGGCGAGGTAGCGCTCACCATGAGATAAGCACCGCTGACGTTCTGGAGCAGGATCGGCACGCTAACAAAAAGTGTTCGATATATATATATATATATATATATATATATATACACACACACACACACAAATGCACACACACACTATTTTTAGGAAATGTATTCTTTTTATTTTAAGTATTTTGGTAAGTTATTTAATGTTTTATGTTTTATTTTGTTACATTTTTTAGACTTCATATGTTAATATATAAAAATGCATATATATCTTTTTTATAGTAGTAAATGGAACAAATACAAACAAATTAATAATACAAATAATAATAGTGGTATATAATACATATATGTATGTATAAACATACCCACGCATATGTATGTATGCCTTTATGTTTATATAATATTATATTTATTTTTAATATTCATTTTTTTATTTCATATACATTATATTAATGCTATGTATTAGAATAATAAGATTTACTATTTCAAATAGTCTACTTATAGAAAAACAATATTTTTGTATTAGTGTGAACGATATTTTTGTTTTGCTATTTTTGTACTTACCATTATCACTATAAGGGAAACAATATTTTTGACACAATATTTCAGTTTCACAATATTATTAGGCTTAATAGTATGTCACTGATCTCAGCAGCTAAAGCATAGTGCTACACCATCAATAGAGCCACCAACAGAAGCAGAACACTTTTTAATAAAATCAAGCACTGCATCAGCCCCCTGCCCTATTCACGTATTCCTCACTTCAAAGAGAAGTGCAATGCCATCAATCGCTTATTCATTGAAAAGATACAGAAGATCCAAAGACACATCACAAACACCAAGCCTTCTTCACTTCTTGTGCCCAATCCTTTCCACAGAATTGTGCAATAAGTAGCCTTCAAAGCCCTATCTCTCTCTGATCTCACATACATATTTAACTCCCCCAAAGTAATTTCATAAAAACAGTGATGACTTACCCTCAGTGCTTAACTTGAGCCGGTGTTTGTCGGTGGTGGTCACGGGCATTTATTTTTGAGCACCAGCACTTATTTTTCCTGATTGGACATTTACTGAGGGCAAAAGAAGGAAAACACACATAAACGGAAAGAAGAATGAAGAGAAAGATTGAAAAGTGGCATGAAGGGAGAAAGAAGGGACCTGCAGGAGTGAGATAAAGGCAGGGGTTGTGCAAGGCAGTGGATTAAAGAGGCCTGGGGTGCATTCAGGGCTAGGCAGCCATGGTAGTCAGTGTACCGATGTTTCATTGCACTGGTCGTGGGCCTCTGAGTAAGGCTTCAGGCACCGCCACTATTTCTCTTACAAATTAGGCACTGCTTACCCTTGCCTTTCATGAAAACTCTCTCAGGGATTTCTCTCTCACCTCTACTCACCATTGTCAATGCCTCCCCCTCAGTTAAGGCATCTTCTAAGAAGCTCTCAAGACTGGCCAGATTACCCCACTGTGAGAAAACATGGCTGATTGCAGGGGCCCCCTAACTTTTTGCCCCATTGTTCACTTTTTGCTGTTTTTTTCCTGACTCTGATGGTGCCCTGGGTACTGATATCCGGTTCCAGGGCATCTGCTTTGTATAAAATGAGTATGCAAATTAGGCTAATTATAATTGGCTATGTCAACCTACCAATACGTCCCTAGTATATGGTAGGGCAAGTAGGTTTAGGGACCCCAGCATAGGTAGTGCACCCATAGGTGCACTCCTGATGTGCCCAGTGTCATTTTAAAGGCAGGCCTGCCTTGTTGGCTGCTTTTAAATTAAAGTTGTGTGCAAATTCAACTTTGGAATTAAAAGTACATTCAAAGTCTTAAACTACCTTATTTTACAGATAAGTCACCCTTAAGGGTGTGCCCTATGTGCCACTAAGGTTGGGTGCCATGTAACTATAAGCAGGGATCCTTATAAAAATAGGTTTATAAGCCCCGGTGAGATAAAACAGCCAAACTTGTTTTCCCTCATTGTAGTGAATGGTCTCCACAGGCTAAATTTATTAGGATACTTTATTTAATTAGCAAAGTCCCCATAAGTGTCAGATACCTCAGGTTTGGTATCAAATTAATTGCTATAATAAATCCCACAACTTACATTTGTTGGATTTAATATAACTTGTTCAAATAAAGAGTTTTAAACTCTACCTAAAAAGTTGCCAACTTCGGCCCTATAGTGCCCTTCTCTGATTGGCCACCCTCTGGCAGCCTAGCCGGGCTGCCTTGATGAGGTGTGAAGTGGCCTGGGCTGAACACAAAGAGATGTGCGTGGGGGAGGAGAACTCCCCTAAGCAGATGGCGAAGCAGGAAGGGGGGAGGGCGGCCAAACTGGTCTTCAAAGGAAGGGAAGGAGATTGGGAGTAAGCCAGCACCTCACTCACATCCTGCAAACCCAGACAATTAGGTGCCCCCTTGATCAGATCAGGAGAGGGGTGTGTTTAGGATTTTTATCCACACCAGTGGGTGGGCTCAGCCAGATATAACCTCCAAAAATCAGTTTCAGCCATGATGGATTTTTGAGGAATGTTGGTCCGTGGGATTGATTTTTGCCACACTGTCCATGAAGTGGTCATCACAGGGGGAAGAACCCTCCATCTGATTGAAGAACCAGGACCCCCCTGTTTTTCACCCAGGAGCAAGGATAAAACTGGCAGAGCTGCACCCACACCTCAGTTCCCCACCAGATCCCTACAAGGAAGAACTACAGGAGAAGAAGAAGGACTACCCTGCTGGACCCCTGACCTGCACCTGGACACTGCACTCTAGAGGAGTGCAGCAGATGCACACTTGGACTTCACCACAAGGACGACTTTGCCTGGCTTTAACTGGTTCAAGGAGGGACTCCCTGTTTGCTACAGGTGAAAAATTGCTAACCAGAGTCCCCTGAACCAACTCATGAAGAAACTGACCAGCTGACCACTGTCCAGTGACCAATTTGGATCTTGCACCAGGTGCATTCTAGGAGTTGTAGTCTGCACCCTCAAAGACCAACTCAGAGCTTCTGGAAACTTGGGGTGAGCTGTGGACACCAAAAGAACCTTAAAAGAACATCTGGAAGAAGATCCAGAAGTTTAGAGAACTTTTGGAAAAAAGCTTCATAAAGGAACTGACCTGCCACAGCAACTCTAGCCCGCTTGCCTCAACCACGACCCGGCCTGACTTGTAGGTTTGTTCCGGTGAAGAAAATCTCTGAAAAAGTGACTAAGTCCGAACATAGAAAATTGACCTGGACCTCCCAGGCAGTGCATCCGAAAAGGGCTCCAGTGACGTCGGATCATGATTCAGGTTTGCCCCAGTTAAAGGATTTTCATCTCAAAGAATTGTCTAAGTCCGAACGTAAAAATCTCCACTGAGGGCTCCCACGACGCGTATCCAAGGAGGAGTTCCAGGAGGTTAACCTGGACTGGCGACTTGGTCCCGCTGAAGAAAATCTTCAAGAAAACTACTAAGTCCAAAGGTAAACTTTTGACCGAGGCCTCCCGCTTGCTGTAGCCGAGCAGGGATCCATCGCGGTCGACCTTAAACTTTGACTTAGCCCCGGTCAAGGTGCGACAAGATGACCAGATTTGCACTATTCTGTGCACTAGATTCATATCTCCGGTTCCCCTCATCCGATTTTATTTGTTTTGGTGTCATTTTAAAGATAAAAATATAATCTATCTTTATAATTTGGTGTTGGATTTTTATTGTGTTTTGTGTTTTACTTATTTACTGTGAATTTTAAATGCTTTACAAACTAGTCTTCCTAAGTTAAGCCTTGTCGCACATTGCCAAGTTACCAAGCTTTGAGCTGGGTTGAATTTATTGAGATCTAACTGGACCTAAGTGGAGGTTAGTGGCCTATTGCTAAGTGTAAGTACTTACCTGCCCTTACCAATAATCCATTTTCCAACACCCACTCCTAAAGAAACAACACTAGACCCTTATGACCTCTCCAACTACCAGCCCATCACTTACTTCCCATTCATAAGCAGTCCCATGCTCATTTACAGGATCCCGTTAATACTAGCCACCTTCTGTATGACAAGTGTGGCTTCAGATTGTTTTGTAGTACAGAGACCAATACCATACATCTGATAGACAATGGCTTCTTGGCCACAGGTCAAGATGATACCTGCCTCCTGATACTGCTGTATCAATCTGCTGCCTTCAAGACAATCGACCACCCACCCTTAAATGCACCCTGGAGTCTTGAATGGGAATCACAAGCAATGTCCTTCACTGGTTCTTCATCACCTCTGCAACTGACACCAGTTTGATTCCCTGGGCACCTTCAGGTCCAAAAACATCTTCATCAACTGTGGAGACCTACAAGGGTCTATTCTGTCCCATCTCATCTTCAACCTCTACATTGAGCTGCTTAATGCTCTACTCACAGATAAGAGCATGAAGGTACACAACTCTATTTGAAAGTTTCCTTTACTTCAGACATGCAACACTTCAAACACTGCCCGCACATCATCCAGAGCTTAAACTCAAACCAACCAAGTCAGAGATTGTGTCATTTGCCAATAGCTGATAAGAAACAGTACAAACCTGGCTCAGTGACAAGAACCCTGAAGACTTTGAACCCAAACCTTCACAAAATGCCAAGTCACTGTTTCATCCTGGACAGTAACCTCACCCTCAAAAAAGCAACAACAGTCTGGTACTAGCTCTCTCTTCTAGAGGAAGTTAAATTGTTTCTTTCACTAAGAGACTTCAAAACTGCTATTCAAACCTTCATACTCTCACACCTGGATGTGGTAACACCCTGCTTCATGGCCTCTGAGACTCTAGGCTGGCACCCTTTGACGGCATCCTATGTTCCGCCACATATGTCATCTAGAGCCTGAAGAAATATGATCACATCACTCCTATTCTTCTGGAAATGAATTGGCTCCTGATACATTCCCACAACATCTTCAAAGCAAACTGCATCATTTACAAACCCATCAGGACCAGGAACACTGTTTATGCTTATCTTGCAAACAAGCTTGCCATCTCAGATGGTTCTTGGCACACCTTCAACCAGGACTCCCTCAGACTGCAAACTAAGAAGTGTAAAAGAAAAAGAAATAAGGCAGCCAGCCTTTTCCATCTATTCACCCATGATATGCAACAACATCCCTATATGTATCAGGACTGCTCCAACACTGCTCCAACTTAGGATAGAGTTGAAAGATAAATACACCTCTCTCAAGAATAATACATCACAATATTTTCAAAGTTTATAAACCAGTTACCTCTTTTATCACTGTTTGCCATTGACCCTCTGCAGCACTCCAGGTGTACCCTATTGAAATACCACATACACACACATGTATGTACAATTAGGCACACATTGTAGGTTAAAAAAGACTTGTCGAATAGGATTAGTCGGAAATAAATATGCATCTGATTTTCTGGACGTTTTTCAATATCAAATTAAAATAAAGTGCGTCACAGATTATCTACAGTAAGTCGACCATACTTCTTTAAAGTCCAAATGAACGCCATGGTTCCCAAACACACTGTGGAACGGCATTTCGGAGTATATTACTTTTTTGAACTAAAACATTTCTTTTGTGTCACTCTTTGTCCAGCCGGCACTGTTGTCATAAGCTAGTGACATCACAATAACACCGTGCCTTTACCATATTTTCAGGGAGCTAGGCAGCCTCTCTTATTGCCCGCAACAATCATTTAAGACAGTGTAACAGAAATTCTGCTCTTTTCTTCCACGCAGGAATTCCTTAAAAAAGACATGTCAGAACATCGAGCTGCCTTCTTTCCTGTTTTTCCAAGCACATTGATGAATTGGGCTGCCAGCGCTGGTCGTAATATGGGAAATGTTCTGCAAATGGCCCAATAAAATGTTAGGAGAATTAACATGTCACAAAACACTGGCTGTAATCTAATGCTGTCAGTGCACTTGGCGCGCACCTTGTAACTTTTAAAAGTATTAGAACCACATTTGACTAATTCCTTAAAACACAACTGCCTGTTTCTCTAGCTGTGCACCCCCTTCCAATCCACAGCCTTTGATTTATATTTAGTGGCTGCCTATTAAACGAGCACTTGCACACCTGAGGAGCTTTTACAGGTGCAAAGCAAATCAAATCAATGAAATAAACTCTTACACAAAGCTTTTGACCTGATGGGAAGTGCTCGTGCTCTTCTCGTCCATTTGCCTCAGAGCTCAATTTTGACAACCCCCACCCAGTCCCTCTGCAGCATTAAAACTCAGCTCCACTTCCTTTGCCAGACGAAAAACACTTCCCTGGTGGGTGTTAGGGTCTCTCAGAGAGGTCAAGGGTTACATTATAGCGGAAATGACAAGCTGTGAAAGGCAAAAAAGCGCAATTTCTTCCATATGTCCCCTCGCTAAAGGGTTGTTGTCAGCCAAAAACGTTATGGGATGGGCAAGCGTTTCCACTGGAGCCCTGTCAAAGCTAATTTGCAATTAAAGACCTGCAGAACTGTTAAAAGCTTTATAATTCCAGAGGGATTCGGGGAATTATTTAGGCACGTTAAGTGGCGCAACCCGGCCTTATTACCAACTGCAGAAGGGAGGGAAACGCTCACAGAATTAGTTAAACATCAACGTGATAAAAGCAGAGAAAAAAAGCATAAAGCAATAGGTCTTATATCACTCCGTCATCCGCTGCACGTTTGCGAAATGAGTTTAACACGTTGAGCAGTTCTGCTTTAAAACACAGAGGCTTCGCGTTTTTCCAGATGAATGATTAAGCAAATTACCTCTGGCGCATATGTGTCGAGATTTTCTGGCTGTTTTCTTTTTTATTCTCTGTGTTGCAGTTCATGATATCGCGTGACTTTCCTATATGAGCTCACTGTTGGGGTAAGGGCGAAAGCAGCCTTTGGAATTTGCGAGTAAAAGTTATGTAACTTTATATCGAAAGCAGTAATGACAAAGCTCATGAAAAGATGTTCTGTATCCATGATGACTTCACTTTTTGAAGTATTCGAAAGTGTCATGGCAGTAACGCAAAGAATCTATAGCTGTCCTAATGTCATGCGTCATTTCAGCTAATCATTTGGTTCCAGAGGCAGTTTGGAGCGGTCTTTTGTCGGTAAGATTGTCTACTGCTTCCAGCTGATATGTTTGTTTTAAATACATTGGTGGTCATTCTGACCCTGGCGGTCTTTGACCGCCAGGGCGGAGGACCGCGGGAGCACCGCCGACAGGCCGGCGGTGCTCCAATGGGGATTCCGACCGCGGCGGTAAAGCCGCGGTCGGACCGGCACCACTGGCGGGGTCCCGCCAGTGTACCGCGGCCCCATTGAATCCTCCGCGGCGGCGCAGCTTGCTGCACCGCCGCGGGGATTCCGACCCCCCCTACCGCTATCCAGATCCCGGCGGTCGGACCGCCGAGATCCGGATGGCGGTAGGGGGGGTCGCGGGGCCCCTGGGGGCCCCTGCAGTGCCCATGCCACTGGCATGGGCATTGCAGGGGCCCCCGTAAGAGGGCCCCTACATGTATTTCACTGTCTGCTGCGCAGACAGTGAAATACGCGACGGGTGCAACTGCACCCGTCGCACAGCTTCCACTCCGCCGGCTCGATTCCGAGCCGGCTTCATCGTGGAAGCCTCTTTCCCGCTGGGCTGGCTGGCGGTCTGAAGGCGACCGCCCGCCAGCCCAGCGGGAAAGTCAGAATTACCGCCGCGGTCTTTCGACCGCGGAACGGTAACCTGACGGCGGGACTTTGGCGGGCGGCCTCCGCCGCCCGCCAAGGTCAGAATGAGGGCCATTGTCTCTTCTATTTTACCTGCTGAGCATGTTCAAAATCTCACCTGCCCCAAATGGATTCAGTAGAAACCATGCGTAACTTGTCAAATGGAGTTTGCGCTAGGGAAAGTTGATTAAAGGCTATAGAAATCTAAATGTGTCTGCCATCATGTGTGCACACTTTATCCAGTCCGGGTTTTTATTCTTTGCATTATATAGATAGTTGTGTTTTATTTTACATAATAAATGTAGAAATATAAATATTGGCAAGCAAAAAAAAATACAGTCCCGTTTTCTACCACATGTGTTTATCCCCATTTAAACAACCAGCAATTATTCAATTCACACTACCATAATAGGGTGTTAGTATTTTCCAGTGCATTTTGGTTGCCACAGAACTAAGGAGCATATTTACATGGAACAAGCGCAGTGCGGAGCTGTGCCAAAATTGGCAGTGCCATGCAGCATCAGTTCGGAAAAACAAGAAATTGCTGTTTTTACAAAAATACGGTGCACCCTTGTGATTCCCCTATCGCAGGCGCCAAATTTAACTGCCAGAGCCAATGCAGGCATCCTTGCACCATAGTGCAATGGTGCCAGCGTTGAAGGGAATGATTGATTGTTTATGTGCAGGAAGGAGTCCCTTCCTGCACATAAACAATCTACAGTGGCGATTTAGTACTTCATAGACGTAGAAAATTATCATTATTGAATGATTGTTTATGTGGAGGAAGGTGTCTCTTCCTGCACATAAGCAATCATTAATGGCCTTTTGCTCTTTCACATAAGCAATAAATAATGGTCTTTTGCTCTTTCTATGTGTGTTGCAGAATGCAGCATACATAGAAAAAGCAAAAACGAAGAGAAATAAAAGTATTTCTCCTCGTTGAGCCATGCCAATGCCACCCCTGTGGTGGAACTAGTTTTTGGCACTGCCTCTGATTTACGATTCCTGGTAAATCTGGGGCAGCCTCAAAAGCAATGGGTGTTGCAGGGAACGCCCACAGCAACACCCATTGCACACCCCTCTGCAGCAGAAAACTTCATCAGAGGGGGCCCATATTTACAAGGCGGCGTTAAGCCACAAAAAGTGGCTTAGCACTGCCTTGTAAATATGGCGCTGTGCACAGCGCCACTGCAGAGTTGCTAAAAATGACGCTACGGGGGCGCTAGGGGCTTGTAAATATGCTCCAAAATGTGTGCATCATGCACAATAGCATGAAATGCCATGTACTTGCCAGAGGCACTCCTTAGGGCATTACTGGCTGATATCCTGTGATTCATGATTGATTGTCTCTAGGTGATTTTATTAGTCTTTGGGACTCCCCATTTCACTATTATTGCTTATCTATTGTGCTACGAACATTCAGTTGCCTGAGCTGTACGTTGCTTGACTTTCTTTGGGTTTTGTGACGTTTTTAGGTTTACCTTGCATAGCGCTTCTGCCGTGCTTGCAAAACCTTTTGTAAACAAAAGGAAAAAAAGCTTGAAAAGGTCTTAGAGCCCTCCTGTTACTTACTATAACATACCATTGGTTGGATTCCACGTCACTCGAGTTTCTTTGCTTCTTACTGGTCAGTACCTCCTCCTTGCATTTGGCTTATTCCTTGGGCATTGTGATTGTCACTGCCGTGGAGTATGGACCAAATATAGCTTCCTGTGTGTGGACAGTGGATGGACACTTGTGGATGCTCCTGCAGGTGATCCTTTTTTATTTTTAACATGCAGAGTTATAGAGTTGCTGTCTCTCCAGTCCATCTTCCTTCCTTACCCTCCTCTCTCTATTACTGCTCTCTCCCTCATGTTATGCTACCCCCACCCCTTACATTGTCCCATTCCTACTGCTGTCCATTGTTTTCAACCCCAGTCTTCCCCCTGGTGTCTGTGGCTTTCTACTCCGCCTTACTCCTGCTATCTGTTGTTTCCCACCCCACCATCCTGCAGATGCCTGTTGTTCCCTACCCCAACCCTCCTCAGGCTGTCAGTTGTTCCTCACCTACCACCCTCTTATCACTGTTTGTTGTTCAAATCTCCCACTGTCCATTGTTCCCCTTCCTCCAGCTGTTTATAGTTTGCGTTCCCCACTCCTGCCCCTACCTGCTGGACATTGATGTTCCCCACCTCCTGGCCTCCTCCATCATGTTGCTTATCCCCTGGTGTTTTTGCACATATTACACAGCAGACCTAAACTGTACAACAAGGCCTAAAGGGGGAAAACTGTTCTGATGTAGTCAACTGGTCATGTCATATCACATTTCTCAATGTAAACCATGGTGTACAGCAGCTCGTCTTGCTGTGCAACATGTCGAAAAAATGACAAAGCCAAAAGATTTTCCATAGGTGAAATATTTTGTCTTTGCTAATGCTTGTTTTATTTGGTCTTAAGGATGCTCAGGAGGCTTTCCTAGTTTTCTGAGATTGCTGTGACATGCCTCATCTGATATTTCCTGAGTCACGAGATGACTAGGCTGGAATGGTGAGGAATGACTTCCTCTCCATGCAAAAGACTGTTGTGCAATCCAAACTGGTGGACAAAACAGACAAGACTGGTGTGAGGTGCAGATTGTGGTAAGTTTAGCACTGCTGTGTTGTAATGTACCGGCCACATTTTTATGTTCTTAGGCAAACAAAGGTTATTCATGGATGGCCATTGCCTTTTGTTAACTTTGGTTTTGAGTGCCCATTTGACTGTGAAGGAGGGGTACCTACTGAAGATGCATACCGAAGAGGAGAAAAGACAAAAACCTACCAAAGAATGCCCAGAGCAAAGCTGGGTTGAGTAAGGATTTGTCATTTTAAAAGAAGACATGCAATTGAAAAGAAGAGGTTCATTTAACTTATTTAAATCTAAATTGCCAGCCTGCCTCAGAATAACTAGGCATTATGATATCAGCACACAATAATATTTAATTAAATAATCATATTTTACTTTCTATTAAAATATTTCTGTCTGCAATAAATGCTTGTTCTCTTCCTGTTATAGAAGGCAAAAGTGCAGGTGGAGGCTGGCAGCTGCCATGGATGGGCAGTGATTCATTACTGGCTTGGAAAGGTTATATTTTTCTAAACAGAGGCTCTCTAGATTTATACCTTGCTTGATTGGTTGGTCCTTTGTGAAAGTTATTGTGTGCGATACAAACACCATGAAACATAGAAAGATCAGAGTTTGAGGCAGCAGCCAGTTGAGGTTGGATGCCAAGGGTGAAGGATCTCGAGTTCAGGGCTTTGACTATCATTGTTACCATCTTCGCACACTTTCTGAGGGACCTTAAACAGCTTGTCCATAGACTACAAGAGACTGACATTATAAGGTCTAAAACATTGTTGGTTTAAATTTTCTATCCTGGAATGGCCCCATAGGGTGTCTATGCCTACATTTACCTTTTTAGATCCATAACTATTATGTCCTTGTGCCCCAGAGTTCCATCCTCCCACAATATCCATTTAACATGTATGTAAACTCCATTAGCCACCCTCATCTGTTCCTCATGGCTGCAGGTCTATATCTCTGCTGATAAATCTCACTTGCTGTTTGGGGAGAGCACAATAGCACATTGGGAGGGCATTATGAAAACAACCCCATGAAGATCAGAGAGTGGAAGGAAAAGTAATGGCAGAAACACTGAGATACTAATGGTAGTTGGAAGTGCAGACATCTGGAGCTCCTGGCTAGGCCATGTGAGATGGGTGCCTACACTTACTTTGGGCAAACACCAGTGATCTTGGAGTAAATTGTCATGCTAACTCTTAGTTGAAGGATCAGCATGATCACTAGTGTTGGTCTACAATGCAAAAGGCTGTGTCTCATCATCTCTTACCCACCTAAGGACAGTCACCAAACAGGTGTAGTATTAGTGGGATCACAACTAGAGTAAAGGAATTCTACATATTTGAACAAATATCATCTTTAGATAACACTGAACCATAAGGGAAGTCTGGTGGACAGGAAGCCAAGACTGAGCAAACAGCCTCTCTCTTGTAGAAACACAAGGACATTTTATAAGAATTCCCAGTGTATTAGTAAAATAGAAAAATACTGGACCATCTGAATTCTTTGTCGAGTTTGTCTTAGTTAAAGGTTTTACTTTTTGAATTTAGGGGCATATTTATACTCTGTTTGTGCCGGATTTGCATCTTTTTTTAATGCAAATCTGGTGCAAACTTAACTCCATATTTATATTTGGACGCTTGACCCGTCTAGCATCACAATATTGGAGTTAACGTCATTTTTTGCCTGTGGAAAACTACCTTGCATCAATGAGATGTAAGGTAGGCGTTCTTGGGCAAAAAATGACTCTAAGGCCTTTGCGCCTTATTTATCCTCCCATGCAAAAATCACACACGGGAGGAGGAGGGACTTAAATAATGGCGCTAAGCCTGTTTAGCGCCATTGTTTAACGCCTCGGTTAGGGCAGGCATTAGGGGCCTGTGGGCCATTTTCCGTGGCGAGAGACCATGGAAACAGCCAATAGTTGCCTTTCAACTGCACCCAGGGACACCCCCATCCACACCTGGAGAACACCTAAGGATGGGGGGACCCATCCCAGGTAAGTCCAGGTAAGTTTTTGGATTTATTTTCCAAATTGCCATAGGGGGGCTTAACTTGGGCCCCCCTACATGGCACTGTGCCCAGTGGCCATGCCCAGGGGACATAACTCCCCTGGGCATGGCCATTGGGCAGGAGGGCATGACAGTCATGTCCATGGGGGTTGTGCGTCAAAAAATAACACTAGTCAGGTTAGAGTCATTTTTCTGACTCTAACCTGACTAGCGCCATTCTTTGACGCACAACTTCTTGTTTCCCGTACGCCTCCCCCACCCGGTTAGCATCAATAATTATGACGCTAACTGGACCTTACCACCGGCTAGCATCATTCCTCAAATATGACGCCCGGCTGGCGTCCAGGAATGGCGCTAGCCGTCAGTACACTTTTTGACGCAAACCTGTGCTATCGCAGGTTTGCGTCAAAAAGTATAAATCAGGGCCTTAGTCCTTTAAGTCTCAATCCATCTCCAGAGTACACTTCTAAAGCCCCTAGGACTTCAGAGAAGGCACTTTGAGGCTCACAAGGTGGCAGACAGATGCCACCAGGAAGGTGGAGTCCAGGTTCTGTTGCCGCTGGTCATTTTGGTAGTTGCAAGAAAAGGCTTCTTTTGTAGCTTTAACATGAGGTGAGCTTTATGAGCCTTGGAGTTCACTTCTTTGTTCTGAGTACAAGCGAGAGAGCAGGCCCAGTCACCTGGGCTCTTCTCAGACAAGAGGTTCAGTCCTCTTCTGATGATCTTCCACAGGTCCAGGAGTGAAGTGGGTGCCTGGAGATACAACATTTATGGCTGCCTCAATCAGGGGGAGGGGTGGATGGCCCATAAGGATGCCCCGGCCAATGGAGCAACAGTTCCTGGGGATAACCCTTCCCAATTCAGGCTCTGAGGGGTGTGAGTGTGTGTGTGTGGTCAGTGTACTATCATTATATTTGTAGAGCGCGTTTTATCAACCTAGGGGTATCCAGGTGCTGTGGGTTGTCGCTGCCAACCGGTAGCTACTCCTCAAACAGCCATGTCTTGAGCTTTCTTTCAAAGTCGAGGGTTGCATGTCTGTACACAGGTGGGGGAGGTTGTTCCAGGTCTTGGTGGCGAGGTAGGAGATGGAGCGCCCTCCACTGTAGCTGCATCGAACTCTCTGGACTTGAGCGAGGGCAAGTGTTGTTTAACGGAGTTCCCTGGTGGGCCAGTAGAAGGAGGATCTGAGGTTGATGAGATTGGGTCTGATGTTGTTGAGGTCTTTGTATGCGATGGGGAGAATATTGAAGTTGTACCTCTTGCACACAAACAGCCAGTGGAGACGTCTGAGGTGGGGGGTGATGCATGTCTATCTGGGGACATCAAGGACAAGTTTCATTGCTACGTTCTGGATGGTCTGGCAGAGGTTCATTATTGGTTAAGGGCTGGGTAAGGGTAATAGATAGAGGTGTAGGAAGGTAAGATGTTTTAGGGTTTAAGAGTGGGAAGGGGAGGTATGGGATTTTTAGGGTTCAGGGGGGGGTAGAGGTAAAGGGAGGTAAGGGTTTTTCAGGGTTCAGGGCCTGGTAGAGGTACTATAATTGGCAGCCTCAGGTAACTATAACTCGCACCCACAACATGCAGAGTTTTTTCTTCAATAATTTAACTTCTAATGTTTCATTGATATTTTTATTAACATTATATAAGTTGTCATGAGTGCTGTAATATCTGGTGTAATTAGCAGTGCATGGTGAGAGCACAAGTTATAGTTATCTTAGGCCGTGAGTTACAGTTACTTGAAACAACTCTAACTATAACTGCTGAGTTTCTCTGGTTCTGTGCAAGTCAATTCAGAACCTAAGTATAATGTCCCTGTAACCTTTGATTTTTTAAGTGAATTCCTAAGTTTAAAAAAAAATCAATTTCCTAACTATAATGTCCCTGTAACCTTTGTTTTTTTTCAGTAAATTTATATGGGTTTTTTAACGTATAGTACAGGCCTCCTCATATCAAATTATTGTTTTGCCCTGGGGATGTGGTGGTCCCCAGGGCACCAGGGGTGACCGCGCAGCCCTCTGCACATTGGTCTGTGATCACCCTGGGGAGGTGGTGGTTCCATTGGCATCACCCTCCTTTTTAAAACCCCCAATGCCCCCAGGACCTGGATCACCCAGGGGCGAAATAAAAGAAAAGGGCAGAAACCCCCCCTTTTCTTTTAAAATAAATCTCAAAAAAATCTGTGAATCCATCCACTGATTTTTCCAAGATTTTTTTCTTTAAAATGCTTTTTAGCCTGGTGGGTGTCTGTGGGGGACCCTTAGACCAAGGCTAAAGGCTCAGGGTGACCCTACCCAGGCGGCTTTTCTTTTTTTACATATTTTTTTTGTGGGACTCAGCTGAAGCCGAGTCCTAAGATGGCTGCCAATACTTGCTGGCTGAAGTGTTCGTAGCCAATCAGATATCAGCTTCGGGACAGTTGGATCCGCAGATTATCCATATATCTAAATATCTAAATTGTTTAAACTCTAATTGCTCCAATACTACTGAGAGGATTTGCACCAAATCACAAAAAAGCACTCTTTCTGGACCAAAAGCTAACTTTCTTCCAAATTTGCTGCAATTCCGTTCTGTGGCTCAGTTCTGTGGTTCGGGCTGTAGTCGTGTTAAAAAAATTTGAAAAATCCTATTGACCGAGAATAGGGAAAAAGTAGTTGGGACCCCTTTTTTTCTCAGACCCCTCGCTTGATGGTTCACCCCAAAACTTTCAACATAGCAGCTGAACTGAAGTATACATTATGAATGTTTTGTGAAGATTAATCAAACTGTGGCAAAGTTATTGGCAAAACAAAAAATGCTCTGTCTATGGAACAAAATGGTCCTAACTATAACTACCTACCAGTCCCGACTGTTTAGTTATGGTTAGGGCTTAGGTCAAAGGTTCCATATGGAGAGCATTTTATGTAACTTTAGCGCTGTTTGAAGAATCTTCATGAAATTTTCAATTTGTTCATCCTGGGAAGATTTGGGGTGATCTGTTACGTGAGGAATGAGAAAAAGAGGGGGTTCTAAACTACCTTCTTCCCTTGCAATTTTCCACAGGAATTGTGAGAAGTGATACAGGAAACATGGCTGAACAGAATTATACCAAATTGTACAGAATGCTAGATCCTTACTCAGAAAGTATGCATTTTATGATTTGGTGTAAATCTGAAAGACTAGCCCCATCAACAATAGAAATGTTGTGGCAGTCCTATTAGGACTTGGGTATTTAATCTCTGTGTCCTGAATTGAAACAAACATACAATAAGGAGGCAGAGTAGATGTAGCCAGACCCTCTGGCCCTTGCAGAGGGTCCAGAGGGACACTCCTGACACCCAAATAAAAAAAGTAATTTTATCACTGGTCCCGTGGTCTTCCTTCAGACCGAGAGAGAGGCATCCCATGAGAAACAGGTAGCGTACAGCAGGAAATAGCATGGCCCTTCTATGTGGTTTATTGGGAGTATGCAACATGCAGCTAAACCTCTCTGAAGAGCTATAATGATAGCAAAACATGTGTCAGGGTTTGCTCTTGCTCATTCCAGGTTGGCTTGGATGGTATATTACTAATGCAAAGCTGTAATGCTGGGCCTGGAGTGGAGAAACGCTGTTGCTATTTTACAGCTCAGCATGGAAGGCACTGTGCAAATCCTATGCTTAAAGACTTTGCTGTATAAATGGCAAAAGACTTTGCCCCTTTCTAGCTCAGCATGGATAGCACTGTGCTAGCCTTATGCTTACATTTGTGCCAGAAAAACAGGCATTTGAGGTGAGCAAATTTAGAGTGTTGCTGATGATGTAGGTGCTCTATAACAGAGCTGATCTCCAACTAAACCTAGGAACTACCCAGAGTTCTCTCTTTTTGGCATAATTTCTGCATCACTATAAGCCTCAAAAGGTATTGTTGTGACTAATACTGGGTGCTCCCTTCGGTCTGCACAAAGCTAAACCTCTCTGAAGAGCTAAAATCATAGTGAAACACATGTCAAGGGATGTTTTTGCTCATTCCAGGCTAGTGTGGATGGTATTTTACAAATCAAAAGCTGTAATACTGTGCCTGGAGTGGTGAAAGGCTCTTGTCATTTTACAGCTCAGCATAGATGGCACTGTGCAAATCCTATACCTAAATACTTTGCTGTATAAATGAAAAAATACTTTGTCCCTTTCTACCTCAGCATGGGTGGCAAAGTGCTAACGATATGCTTGAATCTTAGCTTGAAAAACAGACATTTCAGATGAACAAATTTAGAGCACTGCTATGTTGTAGGGCACTCTATACTGGAGCTGCTCTCCATTTAAACCTGGGAACTACCCAGAGTTCTCTCTTCTTTTTTGCATACTTTATGAATCACTTTAAGCCTGAAAGGATATTGTTTTGACTTATATCAGGTACTCTCTTCAGTCTGGTTATAGCTAGACCTCTCTGATGAGCTATAATGATAGCAAAGCACATGTCTGGGGTTGCTTTTGCTCCTTGCAGGTTGGCTTGGATGGTATTTTACCAATCTAGAGCTCTAATACTATAGAGTTGTTAAAGGCTTTGTCATTTTAGATTTGTTTATTTACACCTCAGCATGATTGTCACTTTGCTAATTCTATGCTTAAAGACTTGGCTGTACGAATGGCAATACACTTTCTCACTTACTAGCTCAGTGTGGATGGTACTGTGCTAATCATATGCTTAAAAACTATGCTAGAGAAACAGACATTTGAGGTGAGCAAATTTAGAGTGTCACTGGTGTGTAGGGTGCTCTATACGGGCGCTGCTCTCCACCTAAACTTTGTAACTCCCCAGAGTTCTCCCTTCATTTTTTCATAATTTATCCATCACTCTAAGTCTAAAAGGGTATTGTTTTGACAATGTGGGTGCTCCCTTGTGTCTGGACAAAGATAAACATCTCTGAAGAGCCATAATGATAACAAAACACGTCTCGGGTTGCTTTTGCTCAATCCAAGCTGGCCTGAATGGTATTTTACCAATCCAAACCTGTAATACTGTGGAGCGATGAAAGACTTTTGTCATATTACAGCTCGGCGTGGATGGCAATGTGTGAATCCTATTTTTATTGACTTTGCTGTATAAAATACTTTGGCCCAGATTTATGGGCTTTGTGGTGCAGGGCAAGGCAGCAAGTCATCTTGCTGTGCTGCCCTGCGTCACAGAGAAAGGGCAAGAATGCACCGTATTTATCTAATATCTGTCCTTTACCCCTGCACTAGCACTCTTTTGACTGCTTTGCGCCAACAAAGGCACCCTTGCACTATGGTGCAAGGGTGCCTGCATTGCATGCAGAACTGTTTTTGTGCAGCAAGGGGCACCTTCCTTCACAAAAACAATCCTGAGAGGCTTATTCCTCTTTTGAAGTGGGCTGCAGATTGGGGCACACATAGAAAGAGGAAAAAAACAGGAAACAGAAACACATTAGTCCCGTTTATCCTTCTCCTGGGAGGCGTATCTTTTTAGCGCATTCCCAGGATAAGAAGTTCTTGAAAATCTGGGAATGCCTCAAAATACACTGGAGAAACATCAGCCCTCATCCTCCCAGACCTATCAGCCGCCTTTGACACCGTCTGTCGCCACACACTAAAATCCCACCTCCACGCAGCAGGAATTCAGGACCAAGCCCTCGAATGGACCACATCCTTCCTCACCGGCAGAACCCAAAAAGTCTGCCTCCCCCGTACCAATCCAAAGCCTTCAACATCATCTGCGGCGTACCCCAGGGCTCATCCCTCAGCCCGACGCTGTTCAACATCTACATGGCCCCCCTCGAACAAGGGGCCTGCCAGCACAACCTCAACATCATCTCCTACGCCGACGACACACAACTCATCCTCTCCCTCACCAGGGACCCGCACACCTCCAAAACCAACCTCCACGAGGGACTAAAAGCCATTGCCGACTGGATGAGAGACAGCCGGCTAAAACGGAACTCGGACAAAACAGAGGTCCTCATCCTCGGGCACACCCCCTCCGCCTGGGAGAACTCATGGTGGCCGTCCCCGCTGGGTCCCCCACCGACACCCACTGACAGCGCACGAAACCTCGGATTCACCCTCGACTCCTCACTCTCCATGTCAAAGCAGGTCAGTGCCATCTCCTCCTCCTGCTACAACACCCTCCGCATGCTTCGCAGAGTTTACAAATGGATCCCATCAGAAACAAGAAAAACAGTAACCCAATCCCTCGTCATCAGCAGACTCGACTATGGCAACGCCCTCTACACCGGTATCTCATCCAAACTCCTCCAATGCCTCCAATGCATCCACAACGCCTCCGCCCAACTAATCCTCAACATCCCTCGCCACTGCCACATCACCCCCCACCTAAGAGACCTTCACTGGCTCCCCGTCAACAAGAGGATCACCTTCAAGATCCTCACCCACGCACACAAGGCACTCCACAACACCGGACCATCATACCTGAACAACAGACTCAGCTTCTACACCCCCACCCGACATCTCCTCTCCGCCAACCTCGCCCTCGCCTACATCCCCCGTATCCGACGCAAATCTTCCGGCAGCAGATCATTCTCGTACCTCGCCGCCAAGACCCCGCCAGATCTACGACAGACCCAGGACCTTCTTTCCTTCAGAAAACTCCTCAAGACTTGGCTCTTCGAGCAGTAGCAGCACCTCCCCCCCCAGCGCCTTGAAACCCTCACGGGTATGTAGCGCACTTTACAAATTGTCTGATTGATTGATTGATGTTGTATAGGAACACCCCTGCAACACCCAAGGAAACCCCCCCCTGACTCAGAGTAATGTAATACAGCAGTTTGTGCTGCATTACAGTATTCAAGATTTAGAAGCCCCGCAGGGCCATGCAAGATGGCCTTGGGTGGCTTCATAAATCTTATTTAAGGTTTGCGTCGCTCTTGCATCACGTTGCGAGGTGCAAGAGTGACGCAAACAAGGCCATAAATAAAGCCCTATGTCTAGCTCAGCATGGCTGGCACTGTGCTAATCCTATGCTTAAAAACTTTTCTATAAAAACAGAGATTTGAGGTGAGCAAGTTTAGACTGTTGCTGGTGTTATAGGGTGCTCTATACTGGAGCTGCTCTCATTGCAGGGTAAGGAAATGTGTTGCAAAGCCCTGCATGGAGTTACAATACTTTGCAATGGTTAGTGAGCTGTAATGGCTATGGGATAAAGCATGCAGGGGATAGACCCAAGTCCTTAAGTTCAATATTCACAGGGAACTCTGCAATGTTAATAGAGTAAATAATCAAAATCCTATTTCCAATATTGCCTTTGTAATACCTGTAAATCTGCATTTTCCTAGTTGGTCAGGCCAAAATGTTTCACTTTAAAACACAGATTTGTTCAAATGGTTGTCATCTTCAGTGTACTCTAGCTCCTTCGCTCTGTTTTCCTCCATTGGAGTAATACGGGCTTGCCTTGCTTTTTGCCAGCATCTGAAGGCTTGCTAGAGTTTGGGTTTCTTTCTTGTTACAACCTCAAGGAGCTCTCTCTCCAGAGACAGTGCCACTCATGCTTACATTCCTGTTAAAGCGGCCCGATCAATCTTCATGATTATACCAAAAATAAAAAAATCCAATAAAAAATGTGACCCTAAGGTCTTGATTACGAGTTGCACATTTAATCGCAATATTTGCAGTAACTCCTTTTAGCGCACATACTGCAATTATGAGTTTTTGGTTAGCACTTTAAATCTGTAGAATTTTACTGTAAAATAATGGGCATTTTGTCAAACTTTAGAATTCTGGTGCGGTCATTTCCTAAAAACTCATCACTGGTGGTATTTATCCTGGGGAACATCCAGAACGACGCCTCCGGAACAACAATGTCGTTATTAACGCAAGCGGAACCACACTTCCGTTAACAATGACTCCCTTTTCCTCTGCCTTAACCACGCATGTGCTGAAGAACGCACATACGTGTTTATGGCAGAGAAAAAGAGAGTCAGCATCTAGAGAGGACGCGGTCAGGTAACTGGGTCTTGGGCAGGGTTGGTGGTAGTTTTTAGGGGTGGGGGTGGATAAAGGGCATGGGGTTGGTTGGGGTATTTTGTTTTTTAGGGGTGGGGTGGGGGATCGAGGTACTTCTGGTTTTTAGGGGCAAAGGGAATCAGGGTATTTCTGTTTTTAGGGGCGGGGTGGGGTAGATTTGTTTTAAGGCGGGTCGGGGTAGTTTGTTTTTTGGGGTTGGGGTAGTTTGGTTTTTGGGGGTGGGGGATCAGGGTAGTTTGTTCTTTGGGGTTGGGGGTTGTTGGTTTTTGGGTTTGGGGTGTCGGGGTAGTTTGGTTTTTGGGGTGGGGGTGAGGGGATCGGGATAGTTAGTTTTTTTGGTGGGACGGGTCGAGGTAGTTTGGTTTTTGGGGTGGGAGGTCGGAATATTTTGGTTTTTGGGGGTGAGGGGTAGTTTCATTTTTGGGGGTGGGGGTTCAGGTAGTTAGTGTTTTGCGGGTGGAGGGTAGGGGTTCAGGGTAGTTTGGTTTTTGGGGTGGGAGTTCGGGTAGTTTGATTTTTGAGGTGGGGGATCAGGGTAATTTTGTTTTTAGGGGCAGGAAGTTTTATGTTTGTGGGTGGGGTTCATTGTTTTTAGGGCGGGTGCAGGGTTAGGGTAGGTTTTAGGGCTCAGACTGGGTGGGGGTATTGGTGTAGTTGTACTTTTAGTGTGGGTGGGAGGGATGGCATGCAAAAACCATGTGTGGTAAAGGCATTCATGGAAACAATGCGGTCGCTGTTCCGACCGCGTTGTTCAGGCATGCGTGGTTGGCGCATGTGTTGTTCCATTCTACATTCATCATACATCATACATTTATCACACTCTATAAATTTCAACTCAACAAAATAGGATTTTATCAGGTGTTACAAATATCTCACCAATTATGGGGCAGGGCCAAAGTCCTATCTATACTGCTAACAATAATTTAAGAAATGTGTTACTGTATGGAGGAGAGGGGGCATAGACTAATTTTGAGCTGCTCCTGCACTCATAAAAGCCAAACCAATCGACCACCTAAGAGGCTAAACATGGTTTCTCTAAGGAATCGCAGGCTCACCCATGGTAGCTTGACAAGCATTGACGTTTCCTCTGAGAAAGGTGTGTGGTACACCTGCAATAATGCCTGCCACAGTAAAATTATGAAATAAAGCACAACATATTTCAGAACTGAATGCGTTAAAAAAAAAGAAAATGTAATATGGACAATGCCCCTGAAATGCATAAAATAGAATCGAATGTAGGCATCAAAAGCTATAGCAAAAATGAATTGTATCTCTTATTTTAAAAAAGCAAAACAAAAACGCAATATTTGGTTCAATGTTAGAAAACAGCAGCCACTGAGAGACAGCATGCTTGTTTTTCAGTACTGAAAGAAAGCAATGCCCCTAGAAATGTGTTCAGAAGAGACAAGGGGCCTATTTATAAGATAGATATTTCCTCCTTACATGGGTGCTTTAATGTGCAAGGGTTGGAAGTAGTTGGCAGTGGTTTCCACCCTGTCCAAGTAGGGACCCTCACTCTAGTCAGGAGAAAGGAGTTACACAACTAGAAAACCCCTGCTAACCCCCTTGGTACCTTGATATTGGTAGTCAATGTGCAGAGAATTTGTACACACCCACAGTAACACAGTGAAAATACTACAAAAGTACAACATACCAGTTTAGAAAAATAGCCAATATGTATCTCAGTAAAACAAGACCAAAACAACAAAAATTCAAAATACAAGTATAGATACTAATTTTCAAAGATTAAGGGGGTTATTTCAACTTTGGAGGAGGTGTTAATCCGTCCCAAAAGTGACAGTAAAGTGACGGATATACCACCAGCCGTATTACGAGTCCATTATATCCTATGGAACTTGTAATACGGCTGGTGGTATATCCGTCACTTTACTGTCACTTTTGGGACGGATTAACACCTCCTCCAAAGTTTTAATAACCCCCTAAATCTTAGTAAACCGCTTAGAAACCCAATAGCTTCAACTGGGGCTATCACAGCTTCTTGATGGAGTCTTTCCCAACAGTCCGATGCCACTGCAAGGAAGTGCAGACCAGTCACGGAATCGCACAGAACCCAGGTACAGTATCTTGGAAAACAATGAGGAAACAAAGAAGTTGCACAAAGTCGGGGAGGTGAGGCATCCCTGGAGTCAGGCGGGTTTGGTTCCCTACTGCTACCAGGGAGGTGACATGTAGGTTCCTTACCGGTAGGCAGGGAAGGTGAGGCAATGGTTCCTTATGATTGCAAGGGAGGTGATGCAGCACCGATAATGAGGTGTGGTTACTTACAACCCGGCAGGGGGCGGGGGAGTCAGGTGTCACAGTCGGGTGTCACAGACGTTGGTGATATGGCACTCAGGACTAATGCTGTGGTGGGACTACAGAAGCACTGAGGCAGCATCGGCCCTGTGTGGCAGGTCCCTCTCGTTGCACTCAGTGAGGACGACGGCTCCAGTGCAGGCAGTGTCACAGAGCCAGACAGCAGTACCGGTTCCAAAGTTGCTCTGGCATGGATGTCCTTGGTTTCTTTGGGTTGCACCAAAGCCAACTTCCAAGGACCCAGGGACTGGGTTTGGCACCAATTGGAAAGTCATGGGACTCTCAGCAAGAGAGCCCACGTGCTAGCAGGTGAAGTCTTTGATGTCCCTAAGACTTCCTAACAGGAGGCAAGCTCAGGTCAAGCCCTTGGAGAACCTTGGAAAGCAGAAAGTAAAAAGCAAAGTCCAGTCTTTTCACTCCCAGAACAGAAGCAGCAAGCATCAGGCCAGCATAACAAAGCAACAGGCAGAGTGGCAGTCCTTCCTACGCCATGCAGCTGTTCTTCCTGTCCGACTGTCCTCAGTCCAGACGTGTTCTAACTATGGGGTGTCAGAGGTCCAGTACTTATACCCATTTCTGTCTTTGAAGTAGGCAAACTTCATAGAGAAGTCTTTGTGGTGCATAAGACCCTGCCTTATCCTGCCCTGGACCCACACACACTCCAGGGCATTGGAGACCACTTTGTGTGAGCACAGTCACAGCCCTTTTCAGGTGCAAATGTCAGCTCCTCCAACCACTGTAGCCCAGGAAGACCTATAAGCCTGGTGATGGGCCATCAGAATATGCAGGGCACACCTCAGCTCTCTTTTTGTAAGTACCTGGAATGAATGCTCAAACTCCCAAACTGTCATCCTGACCCAGACATGTATTCCCCCGACAGGCAGAGGCCTAAACAATTAAGTGAGGAAATGCCCACTTTCTAAAAGTGACATTTTCAAACCTGCAATTCAAAAAACTATTTCACCAAAATATATATTTTTAATTTTGAGTTCAGAGACCGCAAACTCCGAATCTCTATCTGCTCCAACGGAGAAATTACACTTAAAAGATATTTCACAGCAATCCCCATGTTACTCTATGGGAGAGAATGGCCTTGCAAAAGTGAAAAGCAAATTTAGCAGTATTTCACTGACAGGACATGTAGAAGACACTAGTACATGTCCTACCTTTTGAATACACTACAACCTGCCCATGGGGCTACCTCGGGCCTACCTTGGAGTGACTTACACGTAGTAACACGCATTTGTAATGCAATCGGTGTCGCGGTTGCTCGAATTAGGGCTCGTAGCGTTGGAAATTCCTAAATGGACTTGTCACATAAATTGAAAATGAAAAGTAAAACAGTGGACATAAGCAAGACAATTCAAAGTGCCATGGCTGCCATGAGTGTGAGCACAAAAGAGAGACACAAAAGAAAAAATGAGTTTGCTCGCTGTCAAACATATTGGCAAACGTGTAATTATCCATGTAAACAGGGTCGGTTCCCAAGGCGGTGACAAAACTGCCCAAGGCGGGACAAACGTAAAGCATTTACCAATGTCATCAAAGAATTTTTGAAGGCAAGCCCATGAACTAGTCAAAGTGATGGGCGTGAGGTGGGTGCGGTTAAAAAGTCCACTTAGATACCAAAATGTCGGACGCTTGCACGCTGCTATGCTCAACCTAAAAAGGAAGGTTTGGGCCTGACAAGTGGGTGCACTTGCCAGGTTGAAATGGCAGTTTAAAACTGCAGACAGACACTGCAGTGGTAGGTCTGAGACAATGTTCACAGGGCCACACATGTGGGTGGCAAGATCAGTGCTGCAGGCCCACTAGTAGAATTTAATTTACAGGCCCTGGGTGCACATATTGCGCTTTATTGAGGTCTTACTAATACATGAAATATGCCAATCATGAAGAAACCAATCACCAATGCAATTTATACCGGTGGCACTTGCACTTTAGCCCGAGTAAAGTGCCCAGAGTCCTAAAACCAGCGAAACCAAAATTCAGAACAGGATCAAAACCAGGAGGTGAGCGGCAAAAAGACAGGGGAAACCATACCAAGAGCTGCCAGGTCTAACACTTTTTTTACTCCGAGTGGGATCTACTGGAATCTAGGGTGTGGGATTGTATGTGCAGGCTACAGCTTAATTATACCCAGCAGCACTCCACGATAGACAATTGTGATCTGGAACACGACAGGTTTACTAATGACAATACTCATGAGAAAACACACTTAGCCTAATTCCAAGAAGAACTTTACCTAACTCTCCACAATAAGACATTTACCTCTTGTTGGCCCACTCCCATCCCTGTATCGATTAGGCAGTCTTGGTAATACTATCACCCCCTCCCCCTCAAAATAAATTCTTCTTACTAACTACTTCATATTGGTACAAGGGACAACACAGAACTTACTTGTGGGCATCTTGTCAATAAATGTGAATGGACCTACTAATTTTGTAAGGTGAAAGAAAATGTTGCATCACCTGCACCACTGCAGAGTGGATATAGCTATTTTACAGACCTCTATCCCACCACTAACACCTACAAATTTAAAAGGACCTGGATGAAGAAGGCAGTAAGCAGCTTCCGTATAAACCCTGCGACTGATGCTATGACCAGATCTAAGAAGTCATCTAACCATTTTGGGAAATGAGGAGTAGCAATCCTGATTCACAAATCATTCCGTCACAAGATCATGAAAACATAAATAGACACAGGAGTCAGATATGTTTTTAAACTAACGGTGAGTGATCAACCCCTCATCAAAGGCTCTGCATATGCACCCAATGGCTATAAATCCACCTTTGTTGGTCAACTGACCAGACTATTCATAGAGTTTGGAAATACTAAGTTAATTGTGGGAGGTTACTGGGACCTAATTCTTGACCCAAATATAGATACAACTGGCACAATTGAGAGATGTAATGCTACAGACAGGGCACCATTGCAGCACCTTCTCGGGGATCATGGATGACTGGATAGATGGTCAAATAATCACCCTACACACAGGAACTTTATGTTTCCAGTACATAATGTCTCATCACGAATGGACTTCTTTCTGATTCAATATACTTCATTGCAGTTTCTGTTCCAGATAAATATTCTACCAGGAGTGTTATTGGGCAATAATCCAATAGTACTGGACTTCATAATTTGTTAAAGGCCTCCTTCATTTCTCTATGGAGGATGCAGGCCTCCAAATATTGAATACCAGAAAAAGAAAACACACATTAAAGCCCATATCGGGATTTACAGGTCAAAGACCAAACAATTGGTCTTCTCCCAATGAGTGGACCACGAAGGCAGTGTGGCATTCTCCTTAGAGGGATCCAGTAATTGCTTAAAAGAAAAATGTGTCAGAGAGGTGACAATCCAATCACTCACAGCTCACATAATACATGCCCCACAATACATATAAGGTACCATTTGGAGAAGGTAAAATCTACTTACAATAAACTCTATAACTCTATGGTGTAGAAAGCCCTTGTAAAGCTCAAATGGCAACATTATGAGCATGGGAAGGAGGCCAGGAGGATGTTGGCCTTTCAACTCTGGCAGAGAGAAACATAATTGGCCATTCCAGCAATAAGGACCTTCACAGGCCATTCCTCACACACTCTGAGAATACCCCAGAACCGCTCACCTCCTTTTCTGCATCACAGCTCAAATCGTGATGGAGGATGGAGATTCTCATAATGCAAGTCTATTCTTAGATTCTATTAATATACTGACTTTGACAGATGAGGGGAGAAAGCTACAAGGTGGAGAGATCTCCCTGGGGGATATTGGTTAAACCATAATGCGCTTGCCGAAATGTAAGTCCCTAGTGCATGATGGTTTTGCTGAGGAAATCTACATGCCTTAGGTGGCACAAATGCTATACCAGGCCTTTAAGGAAGCAGAAACTTCCGGATCACTAACTTCTATCCCTGACAAAGCCATTATAACAGTTCTTCCTTAAAGGGGAAGGACTTATTGGACTGTGGGAGCTATAGACTTATACATGTTGACATCAAGATGTTGGCAAAAGTACTGGCCAATAGACTCCAAAAACTGATTTATTTGCTGATTCACGCATCTCAAATGGCATTTCTACCTGACCTTTGCTCCAAGGAACCAAAGGAGAACACTATCCTATCTCTTTAGGGAAACCAGGGACATAAAGGATGAAGTCTTGGCTGTATCTTTAGATAAAGAAAGAGACTTTGAATGGGCTTACATGTTCAGGGTTATGGGCAGATTTGGCCTAGAACAGGATTTCATTGCCAAAGTCAAATGGTTGTGTCATGAAGTATTAATTGTGGGAGATATCTGTCCTGAATAATTCAGATAAAATGAGGTACTCAACAGGGTTGTCCTGTTTTACCTCGACTACTCCTACTAGCCCTAGAGCAGTTAACCATTGCTATTAGATCATACCCACAGACAAAGGAACGCCCCATCAAGAGCTGGGTCGGTAAAATCTCTATTGTATGCAGATGACATATTGATGACAATGACTAGATCACAAATGCCTATTTCTGCATTGTTGTCACTTTTGGATACCTTATCTGATTTCTCCGGTCCAGGGTCAACAGGGGGAAATGTGAGGTGATGCTGATGCCCTTTATTAGAATGAGTACTAGCACAGATAGCTTCAACATGAAATGGGTCCGAAAGATGTATGGTAGTAGATAACCTACCACCCTCACAGGCCAAGACCAGGTCTTCTCTCATACCACAAATGTTGTAGGTTTCCTTGCTTTTCCAAATAAAGAGCTCCCTGTTTACCAACTTGGGAGCTTCGCTATCAAGATTTGTACAAGCCCTATGATGAAGCATACCAACTTTGGATGGGTGAGGGCTGTAGTCCTTTAAGAGAAAGGTTCCAAAAGGAGACATTATTTACCCATCTTTCCTTTACTTCTTTGGTACCCCGGGTTGTTAAATAAATGTCATGCTTTGTCCCCAGGGGATCATGGCAAGATGAGCATTATGCGACAACTGTCCTAAATTCAGGAATGTTCCATACTGCCTACGGCTGGGTCTCTGACCGATCGCCTCAGCCAGCTAAGCCATAGGAAACTCTTATCCACATGAGGTTCTGCAAAATGTTTTTTGGGGGCAGCCCGCGGCATCCCGGACTGTTTTTAGCGGGGCCGTGTCCATACTATTGCAGGCAGCATAACACTACGGCAGGTGTAGTGTTATGCTGTAATGTTAACCTGCACAACAAACTATACCTAAACCAAGAGGGGGGTAAGTGCCCCCCACGAGAACACCCATTCTTATCCAGTGCCCATCCAACACAGGGCTGCCATCATTTTATCACCAGTCGCTCTCCATTAAGGCAGGGCTTCCAATATTGATTTTTTGTGCTGTCGCATCCATGCAAAGGCTCAGTGGTTATGAAAGAAAACAAAAATGTCAGCACCCCATGCAGTGAGAATACTCTGCGAGTATCAGAAGCATTGTTTGCAGTAAAAAACTACTCTTGGTTTGAAAGTTTCTACAAAACAAAAACTGCTGACTGGGCCTCTGGGTTATGGTGTCCCGACGTGACAGCCATTTTTGCTGAAAGCACTCCTGCTGTGTTGCAGCGCATGCACCTTTGGTCCCAGTTAACCTGACGGAGGTTCCCCTGGTGAATGGAAGCCCATGACACTCAGGGCCATATTTAAAAGAAAGTGGCACATCATTAGTGATGCACCACTTTCCTTGCGGTCCCCTTGTGTCCTCTACTGCCATCATAGTAGCGCAGTATTTACAATATACTGCACCATGGCACGTTAGGGGCTATAGTGTCATTTTTTTACACTATTGTAACACTATATTGGATTAGCGTAAAAAAAAGTCACTTATCTAGTATAGTGTTGAGAGGCCCAATGAAATCAATGGGAGCCTAATTTTAATGCCTGATTTAAGCAGACGTTAAAAAATGACGCTAGAAATGGCGCAATGGAATCTTGTAGATGATGTGGCGCAAAGGGTTTACAAAGTTGCGCAAACCTAGTTAGCACCACCTTGTAAATATGGTGCTCTGGTAGTGGCCCGTTAGCGTCACATTTGCGGCAAAAATGTTGCCGCAAATGTGGGGCTAAGGGGCGCAAGGGCCTTGTAAATCTTGCCCTCAGTATCGCCCACCAGCTCGGCGCCCAGCCACGAGCATCTAAATGACCCCCACCAGCCCCTTACATGATCTCGGAAAATCCTTGTAAACACCAGCCTACACCTCAGAACAGTGTACACGTATAAATTCTGATCCAACAAAGGTGCCAATGATAAGGCTCATGTTCCTTTTCTTATAAGGACAACACAGAATGAAAACTGAGATATTAAATAACTTTTCATAAATGACTTGTAAGACACAGAACTATTGGATGCGTGCATATCAACGAAAAAGAACAGTTCTCGTTGAGTTAGAGAAGTTCCATGTTCACTAATATACCAACGCTTTCTCGGTACACATATTTGTCTGATTGTCTTACTCCCTAGCTGTCATCCTGGGTTGGTATCCCCATTGAGATCACTAATTCAAATGTATGGGGACGCAAACTGAGACACTATTTGCATTTAGAAGAAAATCCAGCTGTGGCACTTCGCAGTACACGTCTGGTGTGTACCTAACACAGAATGAATTCTTTCTAACTATTCCCTGCCTCGCATTTCTAGTTGAGACACTAAGTAGTCATATCATTTTCAAAAGTACATATTTATGTAGTAGATCTAAGTATGACAGCTTGCCATGGATCTTTAACTCATTTTCTCATATTGGGATTATTGCTGTTGTGGTTTTCGCCATGTGATCTCTGCTTCCCCAGGGTTCATTCTTCTGATTGTAAATAGCCAGAAAGTCATCAGGCAAACGTTTAATAAACTTTTAATTTGAAATGCATTACCACATGTTGTGTTTGTTTACCCATTATTAAATCTCTCGGCAACATGTCATCTGCAGAAACAGCATTGCACTCCACTAATATGTCACAAAGCCAAACCACGGGGAAAATGAGAAGCCAATAACAAACAGATTCGAAATACCTTAACACTAGCAAAATAAATACAGGATGCAGCTTTCGACCACACAAATGGCTGCTGTTTAGAGAATTGTTCGCTGCAGGGATTTGTGTTTTTACTTTCTGTGGATGAATGGGCGTATTTCAGTTCTCCCCCAGAAGCCTGGGTGTGACGACTTAAATATACGTGCAGAGCTCTGCAGAGGACATATCTCAAGGAATTATAACTATAAAGGCATTTCTACAACAGTAAGGCTGTGAAATCTAAGTGACGTGATCGGACGTGTAGTAATGAGCCATTAATCAGTGGTGCCAAAAATGTTCTCAAGACAATAATATATCATAAATAAACACACATAAAAACCAGGCCTTTTATGTCACCAGTGGGGACATTTAAATAATACAATATTGCATGGAAAACTAAACACAAATACTCGGGTGGTGAAGGACAGGCCCAAAATACTTAGGCCCATATTTATACTTTTTGACGCAAAACTGCGCTAACGCAGTTTTGCGCCAAAAAAATTAGCGCCGGATAACGCCATTCTGAAGCGCCATGCGGGCGCCGTATTTATTGAATGGCGTTAGCCGGCGTTAGCCGACCGGCGCTGCCTGGTGTGCGTGAAAAAAAACCACGTACACCAGGCAGCGCCGGCGTAGGGAAAAATGGCGTTTGGGCGTCCAAAAATGGGGCAAGTCAGGCTGAGGCAAAAAAATAATCTTAACCCGATTTGCGCCATTTTTTTTTGGCGCCCAGACGCCATTAACATGACTCCTGTCTTAGCAAAGACAGGAGTCATGCCCCCTTGCCCAATGGCCATGCCCAGGGGACTTCTGTCCCCTGGGCATGGTCATTGGGCATAGTGGCATGTAGGGGGGCACAAATCAGGCCCCCCTATGCCAAAAAAAACAATTAAAATAAATACTTACCACAACTTACCTTTTCTTCCCTGGGATGGGTCCCTCCATCCTTGGGTGTCCTCCTGGGGTGGGCAAGGGTGGCAGGGGGTGTCCCTGGGGGCTTGGGAGGGCACCTCTGGGCTCATTCTGAGCCCACAGGTCCCTTAACGCCTGCCCTGACCCAGGCGCTAAAATCCGGCGCAAATGCGGGTTTTTTAGTCCCGCCCACTCCCGGGCGTCATTTTTGCCCGGGAGTATAAATACGACGCATATGCATCGCAGTCATTTTTTAAGACGGGAACGCCTACCTTGCATATCATTAACGCAAGGAAGGTGTTCACGCAAAAAAATGACGCTAACTCCATGAACTTTGGCGCTAGACGCATCTAACGCCAAAGTATAAATATGGAGTTAGTTTTGCGTCGAATTTGCGTCGAAAAAAACAACGCAAATTCGGCGCAAACGTGGTATAAATATGCCCCTTATGGTGCATCCCTTCCCTCTTGTTGGACAACGCGGAACTGGTGTGCCCATGTTTTGAGGAAATGTGCGACAAATATTCGTTTTAAATCACAAAGGAAAGGAATATTGAACTCACCATACACAAAGGGCCATATTTATACTTTTTGACGCCAAACTGCGCTAACGCAGTTTTGCGCCAAAAAAATTAGCGCCGGCTAACGCCATTCTGAAGCGCCATGCGGGCGCCGTATTTATTCAATGACGTTAGCCGGCGTTAGCCGCCGGCGCTGTCTGGTGTGCGTTAAAAAAAACAACGTACACCAGGCAGCGCCGGCGTAGGGGGAAAATGGCGTATGGGCGTCCACAAATGGTGCAAGTCAGGCTGAGGCAAAAAAATCGCCACAACCCGATTTGCGCCATTTTTTTACGACGCCCATCCCCCATTGAAATGACACCTGTCTTAGCAAAGACAGGAGTCATGCCCGCTTTCCCAATGGCCATGCCCAGGGGACTTCTGTCCCCTGGGCATGGTCATTGGGCATAGTGGCATGTAGGGGGGCACAAATCAGGCCCCCCTATGCCACAAAAAAAAATAAAAAAATAAACTTACCTGGACTTACCTTAATGTCCCTGGGGTGGGTCCCTCCATCCTTGGGTGTCCTCCTGGGGTGGGCAAGGGTGGCAGGGGGTGTCCCTGGGGGCAGGGGAGGGCACCTCTGGGCTCATTCTGAGCCCACAGGTCCCTTAACGCCTTCCCTGACCCAGGCGCTAAAATCCGGCGCTAATGCGGGTTTTTTAGACCCGCCCACTCCCGGGCGTCATTTTTGCCCGGGAGTATAAATACGACGCATATGCATCGGAGTCATTTTTTAAGACGGGAACGCCTACCTTGCATATCATTAACGCAAGGAAGGTGTTCAAGCAAAAAAATGACGCTAACCCCATGAACTTTGGCGCTAGACGCGTCTAACGCCAAAGTATAAATATGGAGTTAGTTTTGCGTCGAATTTGCGTCGAAAAAAACGACGCAAATTCAGCGCAAACGGAGTATAAATATGCCCCAAAGTGAGCACATTTTATAGATGGTTAAGGTTTCTACCAACAAAAATAAAAAAATCCCGTGAGGAATGAGTGGCCAATGCTGCATTTACAGCATAAGCAAAACCAGTGCACGTTTCTTTTCTGAATGCAAGAGTTCCTCACAATCCAAGATTATATGAAGCCTGAGTAGCAGCAGTGCAAGCTACCCTTTTCATTGTGCCTCTTGGCTTTCTCTCATTGCCTGATTCTGCAATTATACAACAATGTGCCAAGTCCTCAGGGAACGTAATATGTACCTTTGGTTTCTGAGGGAGGGATGCAAGTTGGAAGAAACCCTCATACAACCAGCAGCAAGCAGAGGTTATGTTAGCATTTCCTCTTCTTTAGTACTGTGGTGAGTTACGGGAGTCCTCAATTGAGAGCACCGTGCTCAGTCCAGGCCACATCGGACATGTTGTCTTCAGTCCTCTGAAACACATCTCATTCTGGTGCCCAGTTAAAGGGACCAGCGTTGGCATATTGTCCAATTCTATGGGTCTTTGGGAACATTTTTTCTTTTTGTAAAATGTTTGCAAAAATAACTATTAAAAATGTACTTTCAGTTTCCACTGTGGAACTCAGCCTGCTGTCATTCACCATGCTGGACTATTGTGATATGGCTGTTATTTCTGCTTAATGCCTGCCTTAGATGTGTCAAACACAAACAGCAGTCCGCCTTTACAGTTAATATGTGAAACGTTTAATTAAATCGAATATAGGTTATATTTAAATACTTACTTGACCTATTTCACATGTGCACAATGCTCAGTTCGTTTTGAGACCAATATCCTGCATCCCTCATCCTTGTGCCCTTATCCCTCACATACTGCTCCCACTCCCTTCTTCTTGAAAGCTTTGGCATGGCCTGAGGGTGGCATATGTTCTATCGAAGTACTGGAACCAACATGACCTGACATATATGTGCTTATATAGGTGTTAGTAACATACATTTAGGACCTGACTCTGAGTCAGGCGGAGCAAAATGATCCCATTGTATTTCGCTCCCCCTGATTCATATTGGATAGGTTTTTCCACACCTGATTTTTCCAGGCGTGGGAGAACCATGTCCAATTTTTTCAGCCTGTAATTGTGGCTGAAATCACATGAGACTTTGGGTACGGCAGCAGCTAAGCCTCACTTCCCATTTTATTTTGACAAGCAGGTCGTCCATCAAATGAAATCCTTCCGTCCTGTACTACGACCCCTCCGTCCTCCACTACACACCTCACCAAGACCATGTGTTTTTACAATCAAATATTTTAGTTCCTCACAGTAAATTCCTATTCTATTCAGTTTTGCATGACACTGTTGCAGAGTTATCAGCAGTAATGGTAAAACTGCATGCAATTTTATCTCATCCGAGCAGCGCACAACTTGAAATCAGGCTCTATATTGTGTAAATCTAGCTAAATTCAACTTAATTCTGTACCATAGCCTGGGGTACAGTAGAAACATTAGAAGTAAAGTAAAGATAAAGGACAGCTAACAGAAATGTAATTTATAAGTGGGGAGAAGAAAGAAAATATTATAGGTTATCGGGTCTGTGTAGAAGATGTTATCCATCGTACAGTAGGAAATCCACAATACCATAGCGCTCTCCCTGGCTTTGTGAAAAAAAAAAAAAAAAACTTTAGTATGATCTCAGGTCGTCCCCTAAGGACCGTGCAATGTTAACTGCATTCTGGGATTTCATTTACTTATTTATTCACAATTTAATGTGCAGGTGGACCACGCCTCAGGCTTTTTACGATGCTTTACAGATTGTATGCTGATTGAAAGCTACTATTTTGCACAATGACATATAATGGCTAAAAGAGTACACGTCTGTGATGACGGATGAGACTAAAACCGCAGTAACGACAATAAAATAAAAAATACAAACATTGTTCCCATAACAACAACAGGGGTGTAGCACAGGTCCCTGAAGCCCCTGCGCTGAGGAGGGCCTTGTTTAGCCCAAGACCAATGAATATCTGTAAGATATGGGAGACTAAGGCACCCCTCTTCACATTCTGCAGCGGACTCATCATTTTGTGTTACGTCACTGAACAACACGTTATACAGGAACATTGTCAGCAAACAAGGGCCCATAGGAAATGTTTATGACATTATTTGTGGTGATGAAGGTCGAACAAGAGGCATTTCAGTTCTTATATGGTCGTTCTTTAGGAGGATTTTGTTGGGATACTAGGAAAAATAGAGTTTCGGATATTGGAGGCGCTCCATATGAATGATTGTGAAAATGTAATTTGTTTTTGAAGATACAGCTGAGAATGAGGGTGTCAGAGCTCCATAAAGAGTGAAGACCCCCAGCTACTGTCAACCTTTGTGCTAAGTATGTCCAGGTTCCACAGCAGATGGATTTTCTTATGATATAGCAGAGCTTGAAAACACGCCTAGCTTCAATGGGAAGCCAGCGAAATGTGGTGAGAACGGATTTGATATGTTGCCAGTCTTTTCTTCCTGGCACTAGCCAAGCTGAAGTCTGTAGGGGTGCTTTCTGTGGTTCCAGGTTAATCTTTGGAATCCCAGCAAATAAGGAATTTACTTAAAGAAACACAGAGAGGTAATAAGAATGAAACTGATAAATCAAATTTCAATTCTTGGATGTAAGATTTAATCCCAGGACAGAGGGTCCTATTTAATTCATGGCTGGTGGCCTGTTTCTGTACCAGGGTGACAGAGTAAATGACTCAATTCCACTCATGGTAGAGCCCCCGCCAAATTAAGGAATGTCTGCTGGCCCAGCAGACATTTCTATCATTGGAAGGAGCCGGTGTCATGGCGGTTCCTGGCAATGTGTTATAAGTTTGATGGACTGCTCAATCAATATGGCTGAGCAATATGGTAAATTTACAATGTTTTTTTTTTTTATTAAAAAAGAAAGCAGGATGTTTTATTTAAAAAAAACAATACCCACCTCCCCATAGGACATTCCAATGCTAAGTTGGCAGGGGAAGAGAGGTGAAATTGAGCTCTTTTTGGGCATTGAAAATTGGCTGCATGTCCACCCATCTAAATCAGATGGGTGCACATACAGCCAAACCTCCAACGGCCCCTACTCCGTCGGGCAGTTGGAGGGAATTGACCACTGTAGAGACAGAGAAGTCTCTGCCATCACCGTACCTCTGGTCTGCCTGATTCTAGCTCAATGTTGGTGGGAAGGGAACTCCATTGCAGTTATGACAAAGTTCCCTCTCTTGCAACATTGAAATCAGTCCCAGAGTCTGAGCCGTGCTGGGTGACTTTAGCTTGGGAGTTGATGTGTAGTTGTAAATTTAATTTTTGGGCTAGGTGGAAGCTCAACATAGTTGTACAATCAAAAAATGATATTTACAATGTAGATTGCTATGTGATTCAAGACAAGACTGGCCAAGAATAGAACAGTGACTGGATGGTGTGAGGCTGTAACTTTGGAAACATTTCTGTTACAATCTCTGTTGTAATACAGAGATAATATAATAAAGAGATAAAGAGCAACTTTTAACCTGAGTTTGTTTGTAATGCATATGTGAAGACCACTGCTTACAAATCTTAAGGGGAATTGTTTTTTATTAACTTGGTTTAGTTTTTAAAATAGGTTTTTGGGGGATTTTCAAGGTTAATGTACAATATCACCCTAACTTTAAAAATTGGGCTACGTTAAAAAAAGTGCTTTATTTAAAACGTAATCACAGACATGGTGGTCTGAAGACCCCAGCAGGCCACCATCCCTGTGAGTGCGGCCATTCCCAAATGGGTCGCAAATTGCAACCTGTCTCATGAATATTCATGAGGCAGGTCTCCTGTGACCCATTTGGGAATCACAAACAGTGTTAAACAGACCATTGAATATAGCAGTTTGTGATTTCCTAATAGCAAATCGTAAAAAAATCGCTATTAGGAAATTGCAAACTTCAAGCTACATACATTTGGCCCTATCTTCCAAACTCCTCTTCTACATGACATAGTCAACATTCCATAAATAAACATAACAGCATGGCATATCCTAAATCAGAATAACCTTTTAGATAGAGCAGAGGAAAGACATCAATTATATTCTTGATGGAAAAGTAACACGTATCTCTTCACATTACTCATTTATCATGTCTTCTATGATTTTGTAATCAAACACATAAATAAATTCCTATGGCAAACCTTTTAGAGAAGATATGGAGCACTGTAACTTGGATGGTGAGTGTTGATGACAGATGGTTGGTCCATTTTGCCTCACTTCACGTGATTCAGCGTCTTTTGAAATCGATTCGTTTTCATTTGTAGTGCTCAAAGAAGTCAAGATTTCTGGAGGGAGTAGAAGGCAAACCTCATATTCTTTCTGTTCGTTTGCGTAACGTGGAAGTTTGATTATCTGTGAAAATAAAACCCGTAATTTGAATATGGTAAAACTCTAACTCAGTCAGTTCAAAGTTTATTTGCTGCATTTTCTGCAGCATTAAAGCACAAAGATAAAAAAGACAAATAAATAAAGTGCAGCAAAAAGGAAAAAAATGGAACATAGAAAGGTAATAAAAACATACACACTATAAAATAAACCTTTAAAAGACCATAAAAGGGACCACCATGATAAAATGCTTACAATAAAACTAGGCAAAAAAATCAGATGTAACCACTTTTCAGATATACAAACTCCTTCTAATTTTCAGTGCTTGCTAATTAAAATTCGCTGCTGAATAGCACACCAGGGGGGACGGAAGCTGCTTAAGAAATAACAGTGCAGGGTTACACTGTCGAAATTAAGATGCCTAAGAAGTGGGCGCAGAAACATTTTCTTAGGTGTGACATAAAAAGGATAGAAAAACATAATGTTCATAGTTGACTGGAAGGATTTACCATCGCAAGAGCAGAGGGCAAGCTCAGCAAAGGAATTACACATTATTTGAATGTAGCTGAAATTAAGGGGCATATTTATTCTCCGTTTGCGCCGAATTTGCGTCGTTTTTTTCGACGCAAATTCGACGCAAAACTAACTCCATATTTATACTTTGGCGTTAGACGCGTCTAGCGCCAAAGTTCATGGAGTTAGCGTCATTTTTTTGCGTGAACACCTTCCTTGCGTTAATGATATGCAAGGTAGGCGTTCCCGTCTTAAAAAATGACTGTGATGCATATGCGTCGTATTTATACTCCCGGGCAAAAATGACGCCCGGGAGTGGGCGGGTCTAAAAAATCCGCATTTGCGCCGGATTTTAGCGCCTGGGTCAGGGCAGGCGTTAAGGGACCTGTGGGCTCAGAATGAGCCCAGAGGTGCCCTCCCCTGCCCCCAGGGACACCCCCTGCCACCCTTGCCCACCCCAGGAGGACACCCAAGGATGGAGGGACCCCCCCCAGGGACATTAAGGTAAGTCCAGGTAAGTATTTTTGTAAGTTTATTTTTGTGGCATAGGGGGGCCTGATTTGTGCCCCCCTACATGCCACTATGCCCAATGAGCATGCCCAGGGGACAGGAGTCCCCTGGGCATGGCCATTGGGCAAGGGGGCATGACTCCTGTCTTTGCTAAGACAGGAGTTATTTCAATGGGGGATGGGCGTCGTAAAAAAATGGCGCAAATCGGGTTGTGGCGATTTTTTTGCCTCAGCCTGACTTGCACCATTTGTGGACGCCCATACGCCATTTTCCCCCTACGCCGGCGCTGCCTGGTGTACGTCGTTTTTTTTAACGCACACCAGACAGCGCCGGCGGCTAACGCCGGCTAACGTCATTGAATAAATACGGCGCCCGCATGGCGCTTCAGAATGGCGTTAGCCGGCGCTAATTTTTTTGACGCAAAACTGCGTTGGCGCAGTTTTGCGTCAAAAAGTATAAATATGGGCCTAAATCTGTTGAGTACAAAGCAGTGCGGTTCATTCTGAATTTCAGACAAGTACAATTGGACCACTGCCTAAGGGAATAGCTGCTTATACATGCGTACTGTTGCTTTAGGACAATTAGCCGCTTCTCTAGCGGACATCATTTTCCCCATATACTTCTATTTCAACATACATTTAGAACATCTACTTCCCATACTTGGGCATAAACACAACTCCCGTAACCCAGTCTCCTCAAGAGTCACTTTAACTTACGCAAGTCAAGGAGTCCCCAAAGCTCTGGTTATATTTAACAGTCATTGATACCCAAGCAATTCAATGGGGAAGATTCCCTTGCCTAAATGGCTCGCCATAACAGAAGAGGAGCTAATTTGATTTTATCCTCAATATAGTGCATACCAAGCTCCTCATGGCACAGAAAAGTGGAACACCCATGCAGAACTGCTAACATGTTCCTGAGAAAAGCATCTTCTACCCTCTGAACCCCACCAATGTCCACTGTACTGCATATGCCTGACCCATATGTAGCAGTAGGTACTGATTTGGATGCATAAACAATCAAGACCTCTTTCAGAGGTTTCGTGCCCAGTTTTTTACAAAAATTCTGCAACCCTATCAAGGTCTTTTCCATCAGTGCCCCTCAATTTGTCACCATTAGCTTCCATGAGAATTTACTATCAAAAAGCACTCCCAGGTAGGAGAAGATCACTGTTTCCTCAGTTCTAACACTATTGATATGAAACGTGGGGTTTTCTTAGGACTCTTCCCACACCTCATAATGAATGTTTTATTAGCATTAACCAACCTGGAGGTCGAGATCCTTCATAAAGCTAATATAGTAATCAATGAGGCCCTGTAAAGCTTGCCCTGTGCTTACAATTAAGACTGCATCTTCTACTTAATGTAGGATCGAGAGGGAACTGGTTCCCACATAGGGGGTACCTCTTAGACTAAGAGTAAGAGCTGCCTCTATTGTGTTCGTATACAGGGAGAAGAGAAAATAAGCGAGGAAACTGCCTTGCCTCATGCCACACCTAATATCAAATGGGTCAGTGTACTCCCCATCCCTTCCACAGCAGACTGATGCTTTCGCCTCCAAATAGAGTAGTCTGATAAAAGTGATGATATCTTCCCCTATACCCATTTTGGACTTAAGAGCCTAAAGCTTAGAGAGTTTGACACAATCAAAAGCTGCCGATAGGTTGATGAAGGCCATGAACAAAGTGCCTTGCTTAACAACAGTGTATTTAGATATAGCCAAACTCAGATTCAGGTACTGATCTATTGTGCCCATTTCCTTCATATACGCATATTGTTTAACAACAAGGACATTATTAGTGACTGCCCACTCCTCTAACCTTTGGAGCAAGATATGTCCCATTATTTGGGCTGTAGCATCTAGGAGGGATATGGGCCTATAGTTCTTTGGGAGGGTCCTATATCCTTTTTTTATAAATGGGAACAATAAGAGACTCTTTCTGCATGAGGTCTGGGCCAAACTTTGCAGTTGCATTAAAGACATTAGTTAGTTGTGGGCCCCAAAATTCCTGACAGTCCAGGTATAGGTCCATAGGGAACCATCTGGACCCAGTGCCTTCCCTCTGCAGCATCCCCTCAGGGTCGTCATTTCCTCCTCTAGTTCGAACACTAAAGGTGTAGGTGCACCCAGATTGGTCACCTTGCCCCGACTCTCTGCCGACCCGGCAAACATGAGTATATGCTAGAACAGTGTTCAACACATTGTGCACCCTGCACATGGACCTCAGTAGAGTACTCAGACTGTTCTTTAAAATAGGAAGAATTCAACACTCTCCAAAATGCTGCCCTATCTTCGGTTTGGCTCACCACCATTAGATCTTCCCAAGCCTTTTTCCTGTTCTCTCTAACCCGCTCTACCCTCAGTGACTGTTTTTCAGCTCTGGTTTTCTTTATCAGATCTCTATCCCTCGGCACAGAAAACAGTGTGAAGGTTAGTGAGGGCTTTAGTTCATGCTGAGTTAATCCCGCCCCCAGGGTGCAGATATATTGGGTCTAATACGTAAGTGCTGTGCTGATTGAATCTGTAATGTCCCCAAAAACCTCTTTGATCTCACTCTGACCTGCTTCTTTATCTAGGTAAGGGTAAAAGCCTGTTGTTAATACTGAAGTAGGGAGGCCAAAAAGTTGATCTTATCCACCTTTGACCATTTAAACGAGAAACCATTTTCCCTCGCCCAGGATGAGGCAGTACCTTATTTTAGTCCGGGCTTCTCACTCCCACCCCCTTTATGCTGCAGCACATGAAGGCCTAATCACTGAAGCTCGTAAAATTGACTGGGAACCCCCCCAAAAGCGCCCCTACTGACTCTGAGCTAAAGATATAATCAATCGTGGAGGGGCAGTTCCTGCCCAGAAGGGTCAGCGTTCAACTTTTTAAGGGTATGTTTTACAGCAAAGTGGTTGAGGGTATTGCCATACTCATCATGCCTAAAATGCATGAATAGCTCTTCTCTACCATCTGTGAGGCTGCTGTTCAATTTAGAAAAATTGGGCAGTGGTGCGCATTAAAATGATATACCCATAAAACTTCCACTGAATTCTGATGAGGACACATAAACTGGTCAATCAGAGCATTTATCTCAAGAGGGGCAAACTCATTGAACACATTATTATAATAATTAATTAAAATCTCGATCCAAATCAAATAAATTGCACTGAAAAAAGGTGACTTGTTAAAGTGTATAGTGACTCCCCCTAAGGAGTTTACCAAAAACGTGGCAAGCCCCCCCCTTGGCCCTACCCACCTTAGAAGGTCTGGCGAGTGAAAATATGTTTGATACTCATCTATACTTCATCTCTTGGAGGCAAATAATTTAATAATTCACCACTAGCTCTAGCCAATCAGGGTCGCTCACCTTCTTCCTTAACTCTGCAATGTTCCACGACAAAATCTTTATCACATCAGCTGGGGGGGGCAAATTAATTGTTTTATAATCAGGTTGGGACTGACCCACAGCCATTTGAGGGGCTCACCAAGTGGCCTAATAGTCAGTCAGTCACAGTTCTTCAGCCACTCCAGTGGCTCAAACCTATTAGTGAGGGGGGGGGGCAGAAGCGCAGTCATAGTGCCCTTTTAAATTGGACATGTTAAGGTTCCCAGTGCTCAACTCTCGTGAAGGGGAGGAAGAGTGGGGAGGTTCATAAAAAAGGTTGGTGAAAAGAACTGAGGGGCATATTTATACTCCGTTTGCGCCGGAATTGCGTCGTTTTTTTTTTACGCAATTTCGGCGCAAAACTAACTCCATATTTATACTTTGGCGTTAGACGCATCTAGCGCCAAAGTCCATGGAGTTAGCGTCATTTTTTAGCGTGGACACCTACTTTGCGTTAATTATATGCAAGGTAGGCGTGTGCGTCGGATTTATACTCCCGGGCAAAAATCACGCCCGGGAGTGGGCGGGTCAAAAAAAATGACGTACGCCCGCTTTTGCGCCGTATTTTAGCGCCTGCAAAAGGTAGGCGTTAAGGGACCTGTGGGCTCTGAAGGAGCCCAGAGGTGCCCTCCCATGCCCCCAGGGACACCCCCTGTCACCCTTGACCACCCCAGGAGGACACCCAAGGCTGGAGGGACCCATCCCAGGGACATTTAGGTAAGTTCAGGTAAGTGTGTTATTTTTTTTTTTGTGGCATAGGGGGGCCTGATTTGTGCCCCCCTACATGCCACTATGCCCAATGACCATGCCCAGGGGACATAAGTCCCCTGGGCATGGCCATTGGGCAAGGGGGCATGACTCCTGTCTTTGCTAAGACAGGAGTCATTTCTATGGGGGTTGGGAGTGAAAAAAAATGGCGCAAATCGGGTTGAGGCGAAAAAATTGCCTCAACCTGACTTGCCCCATTTCTTGACGCCCAAGCCCCATATCCCCCTACGCCGGCGCTGCCTGGTGTACGTCGTTTTTTTTAACGCACACCAGACGGCGCCGGCGGCTAACGCCGGCTAACGTCATTCAATAAATACGGTGCCCGCATGGCGCTTCAGAATGGCGTTAGCCGGCGCAACATTTTTTGACGCAAAACTGCGTTAGCGCAGTTTTGCGTCAAAAAGTATAAATATGGGCCTAAGTGTGAAATGCAATAAGTTAACTACCACCCCTGGAGATTTAAACTTACCACTACGCAGTCCCCAGAAATAGACTTGGGGGTTGTGCCCACCCAGTCCACCCTTCTGGTAATTAGAGAGTGGGCTGGTACAACGTGCTCCCGGCCAAAGGATGTAGTTAGCCAATGCATAAGTATGGCAATCAACTGCTCTGTGGTTTCAAACTGGGCGGACCTAAGCCGTGGTACATTTGCCACAATAAGTACTTACGGACATGAGGCTAGGGGAAGCTGTAACCTTAATTGGTCACTACCCATCCTTGAAACTGGAGCTAATGCAGGACCCTTGCCCTTGCTAACATGATAAGTGATCCTTTCTCCCAAGGTTTCCTGCCCCTGCAAGCTGTCCTTGCTTACTGTATGGGTCACACCAGGGGAACGGAAGTATTCTGTACTACTATTGGGAATTGTTACTCTAGTGAGTTTAGTACCCCCTTTCTGCGGTGGTGCATTTAACCCAGATATTGCTCAACCCGGTTCTCCTCCCCAACAGTAATAGGTGCTAATTGGTGTAAATTTACAAAAGAACCCTTGTTTTCCTGTCCTCCTGAATTAACACTAGGTTGTGCATGCCCCCCCACGGAGTCTGATATGGATCTTGAACTAAGTTGCACCAGTAAAGAAGACAAGTTAGCCTTGATGCCATCCAGGAGTACCTGCAGGGGTTTCAGGACAAGTTTCATCATGAATTCAACCCTAGCACAAAGTTTGTCACTATTACATTGTGTCACTATGGGGGCTGCTGTCCGCTGAGAGTCTATTGCAGTGGCAAGCCTTTTCCGCACAGACCCCTCTTTCTTCTTTGTTACTGGGGGCTCATTTGATGATGGCATGACAAGGTGCAGCTGGCTAAACCCCGCTGGAGATGCAAGGAAGCCAGATACTTTGTGAGCCACAGAACGCTCCCCCTGCTCCCTGCCCCATACATTTTCACTTGGGGGTGTAGTGTCCTGATCCACCTCCCATGGGAGGTGCTGCTAAGTTAATTCAATCTCTTTTGACAGGACTCCAGTGGCTCGAGTCAAGAAACAGTTTAAGGTGGTAATGGTATCCCCTGCCAAAGTACCTGCTATGGTCTTGCTTTCCCCAATGATTCACGCACTGGCCCACAGAAACAAAGAGAGTCAAAATTGGGCTGTGTACTTGGAAAACATGGCCCAGGGGCCCAGTCTGGCTTCTAAAGGCCGCTGACGGACACAGACAGACCCACTCCTGGGCCTGTCTTCATCTGGGCATGCATCCAGGTGCATTCCACCCTGAGGGGGTCGTGTAGCACTTTAAGAGGAGCCAAATTCCTGGCCCCTCATCCTCCTCACCTGTGGTGGCAACAACAACAGTTGTACCCTGGGGGATGAAGTCCCATACCAGGGGTCACCAGCACGTCCGTAAGCTGCAGTAGAGAGCGTCAATATTCTAACGTATGCATAGCGGTATGCAGCAGAATACTCCATAACTCCGTGTATGTGTAACCTCCAAGCTCCACAATGTTATTTTCTTAAAAGCAATGAGTCCACGTTCAACAATATTACAATTGTGTGCCAAAGTTGAACTTGATTGCAAAATTTAGTATAATTTCTGAGGGCAGCATCCTGTTTCTGCTTCATAAAATCCATAGAATCCATAAAATTGGGATATTGCCCTCGTAAATGGATTTACTTACAATTATGTCAGAATGGTAGAAATTTTCCTGTGAGTACATTGTCTCCGAGAGGGGGTTTGCGGGTGTTCCAGGCTGGAGACACTTGCACAGGGTGGCGAATACACACAAGCGTGTATGGGCATTCATATAACTCCAGCAGATATTCTCCCACCATGGAAATGGTCAGAGATGGATTTATGTGAAGGTCTGGAATAAACACTTTAGTATATGCAACGAGGAGCAAAAACTCTCCACAATTGTTTATATTTAGGGGGAAAGAGTTTCTCCTTGAGATAAAGCATTTTCACAAAGAATACACTTCAATATGGCATTTGATCTCGTGGGAAAATAGCCTTGCAACATTTAAATGGGTGTAAATGTTATGCATGTGAACACTCCTTGGAAGCTACCCCTTATGTTGTGTTATGTTATGTGTGTGTTACATTATTTTGTCATACTATGCTACGTTATTTTGCACTCATACATCACACATAGATTTATGTAGGCTTCATGCCGCAATCTAAAAATTATTATGATATGATACATCCATTACTTAGGGAATGTGTACATTTTTAAGTACTTCTTAAACAGATTTCATTCATTCGTAACCTAGATGTAACGGAACTGAGATCTAGATGTTCAGGACCACGTAAGAAAAGAATATGTCACCTCAATGAGCCTTGCTAATCTGAGGAGTTCTAAAATATAAAAACATGAAATGAGGAAAGATGAATACCTAGCGTGTAAGGAGATAAATTCTTCTGCAAACGACTTCAAACTCAGTTCATTTCCATAATGGTATGCCTGCATTTGTGTTCAGCAGCTGCCAGATTTGTAAACTGTATTCATTTAAGTTTTCTCTAGTTCCATCTTTTTGTGTGGCTTGCTTGCCATTAATGCTTTCAGCTGCTCATTATGGACATGGGCTGTGAGACTTGTGTGCAGGTGATAGGGTATTCCATCTTTCTATTTGCACAATGTATACATGTCCGAAAATATCGTCCACCAGCAATATGTTTCAACTGGATGCACTGACATAAACACACCACATGAATTATCAGATATAGCACACGAAAACCCTGAGGCCTTCCACCTGATTCTTAAGCAGGAGGTAGTTTGAAAATGAGAAAATACAGATTTGTTAGCAATATACGGTGAATTTTGTGTATGTAAAATTCACCTACCTGAAAATACGCATTGCACAACCAGTGATCGATATCTGACATAATCAAGTCCTCAATTTTCTTGAAACGATCAATTCTGCAATCATAATGACCTCTTAGAATGGGACACTTAAAGTCTCCTTCTAAGAGATCAAAATTATTGTCACACAACGGAAAAGCTCCCCAGCCAACTGCACGATCGATGCAAGTGTTGGTCCCACGAAGGAGAAAGAGCTCTAGGAGAAGAATCATCTCTGGCCTCAGATCTTTTGGAGAAGGTATAACCTGCAAAAGAGATTGGAAAATAATCAGATTTGATTGGCTTGGCTACTTTTGCTTCCTCATCAATTTCTACACACTCTGAATCTACGGAATAACAGGCAACACTGCGTCTTACAAATATAACTTGAATATTATTTTGTATAAGGATTGGGTTTCCGTGGCTAAACAAATTATTGCAAGATATTCAATATTCTTACAGACAATATAACAGTTCTGTGATAGCTATAAAAATCCCACATGTTCACTAATTTCAATTGTATCTGTCAACCATTCTAGTTGACTCCATAAGTAATCATGGAGATAAGGTAAAGAGTTCTCAAACTGCAGGATTTCAGAACTTGAGGTACTCTATATCCTTCACAACCCTAACTCATCCTGCATGAAATTGGACAACTTCAAAGGCTAGATTTTTGAATATTTCAAATGAAATTTCTCTCAATAAAGGGGTCTGAAAAAATATGTTGATCACTAAAATCCTTGTGGCTTGAGGAATTTGACAAATTCATGTCTGATTTCTTTTATGTTCTATCTGCTGAGATACATTTTACTATTTGACTATTGACTATGGTAAATGACAGGACGATTATTTTATTTTTAGAAATTCTACAAGGGAACCAAGGATTGATTCTAGGCTCACGCAAATCAGTTGTAATCTTCCAAAGTGACATTGGTTTTAGATTTTAATACAAACACACATGTTCTGTTCTCATCAATTGGGATTTCCTTTTCAGTTTGGTTTTACAAAATGTGTGCAGCTGTACTACTCCAAATTTGAAGTACCTTCACTGGCTACGATGCTCACAAACGTTCTGCGGCGCTTGGTTAATGTCTAGCTAATGTGTATGGGAAAACGTGTTTTAAAAAGTAAAGGAAGACTGTAATAATCCTGTACCATGAGACTTAACACACCAATCACAGTAGAAGCCAGAACTAAGTTTTGAGACAGCCCTAGGCTTGCACACGATGATATTGCAAAAAATGTGCTGCTATATCTTGAGCACACACGTTATGCTGATGGCAAACCAAAAACATTCAAACACTCACAACAGTAACCCGTGAACATATAATCCAACCCACCACAACACGAAGAATACAATATTTCTTCAATAACTACTTGTTTTTGTTCTTGACACACATAGGGCCATATGTGCGAATACATTTTCCCATAGACACGGAATGGGTAAAACCCTTTGATACATCTGACCTATATTGATGTAAAGACTATAGATTCTCAATTGTTGATATTTAAATCATGCAATTCTGCTCTCAGTTCTTATGCTGACCGTATGTTATGAATAATGGGAAAACGACCATAAGCATAACACACAGTATAGGCACACAACACACTGCATTTCACCTTATACAAAGGCAGTAAGGCAGTGAGCTAGGCAAAGGCCCTACCATTCTATACAACATATGTTCTTGATTAGTCTGGTGCGCTGTGTATCCTCCCCATCTTCTTAATACATAACCACTCCTTCCCCAAAGCCTGATTCACAAAGATAAACCTACACTTTTGTGTATGTTTGCAGTCGTTTTGTAATTCAATAAACTGCATTGTAATATACGATTATACGTGCAGATATTCTGCAGTCATGGCAGAAAACTCCACACAAAAAATGGGTATGTCTATCTTTCTATGTGCATAGATCTCCTCCCCGACTGCAGAGTGTCAGCACTCATAAACTTACTATTAAAATGCAGTTTAGTGAATAGTGAAAATGCATAAACTTACACAAATGTACATCAGGCCACTTGTGTTACCATGTGCTCAGAAGCAAGGTCTAGAATACATGAAAACTGATTAACTTTTCCCACTTTACCAAGCCAAGTTATGCTTTATAAAGATCCTTGATTTTGACTAATTTACATTGAAACGTGCTATCTCCCTTTGATTAAAACATACAATATGCACATGGTTTCAACTAATAACTGTAAATCAGGCTGCCTCTCAAACACATTCATATGTCTCCTTCTGTGCTATGTAGTCATAAAGACAACGTCGCTCTGAGGAATTTATCAATTTACAACTTCGGTATTACAAAAATTAAAGGGACGTATTCCAAAAAATGAATGTGTTCAGACATTCTGCTCCCTTGCATCTACCATTCACATGTGATTGTGTCTTGCTAAAGAAAGGTAGACAGGACAGCTGTCAAATACTCAGCCAATCCCTGGAAGCAGTCTCCACTGTCATTTAAAGTTAAAGCCAGACAGCCTTTTCTGGCAGAAACAGCATACTAAAATTATTTCAATTGATACTGTGAGCCATTGAGTTGAAGAGTTGTGAGCAACACCAAGGTGAACATCAGGGGCAGGGTGATGGAGAGAGTTGCTTAGGAACAGAGAAAAGGGGAATATAGAGGGTGGGAAATTGGAAATTATATAATACACATTATATAAGTAGATTTACTATGTGAGAGACTTTTAAAAAAACGTACTTTTATCGCTTTTGATGGCATCAAAACCGTACCATGAACAGATCAATATTTCATGTATGAGTCTATTAAGAATGACTACATTGAGGAGAATATTTTCAAATGTCAGAAACTCTTCTGAAATATATATTTAAATTATATATGGGTAACAATGAGTTTAACCAAGGGGTTCTGGGTGACATCAAAAAGACGAGAGTGAAGCTCAAGTTGTCTATGTTGTGACTCAGAACCCAGGGGTGAAAAAGATCTCTGTAATTCACTTTTTTTCCAATCAATTGTTTTATGTCATATAAGCCCCGAGACTTATCTGCCCCTGCCTTATACTGCTACAAAGAGGCAGAGGAGGAATGGGGGAGACATACATACTATGGCCTCTTCTACCTTTTCCCCCAAAGAAATACCTGGCCTCCTGCCACCCACCCTCACCACTCTCTGTGCCTTAATGTCTCTCCTCTCCAGACACTGTGCTCCCTGATTTCCAGCACTACACTGACAGGCTCTGTGAGAGCACTGCCAGAGCAGCCTAGAATTCCTTTATGGTTTCAATCTTTTTTCATCAGGATTTACATGTAGAAATGCATTACACTGTGGTGAGGTATACAGAACACTGGCAACCAAAAGGTTAGAATAGTGAAAAAGGATATAAGTATTTACAACCTTTGGAGTGCTCTTCTGAAGTCATCCAACCTGAATGTCAGGAGGGTGACTGTGGGTGAGAGGGGGAGACTCGCTGTTTTGCTGATGGTTGTCACAGTCTTCGTACATTATCCAGTCTAGTAATCTAAAGGTCAGCATAAATTAGGAGTCTTCAACTTTATCTTGATAGCAAGGGTCGCATATTTCCTCATATATTTGTAGCTTGTTGTGTAACTTGTAGTTTGTTCTTTCAAACAGAGCACTTGCCTCCATGGCTTCCTACCATTCCTGTACTGTACAGATTAGGCCTTGGTATCTTACTTGTTGTTCTTCATCGAGAGAACTGGCGACTCTGGATCCTGGGCATTCCTTATTTTTGGAATTGCCATGAGCATTGTTAACTGCACTTGACGCGGTGAAAAGCCATTTTCCTCTCCAATTCTTAATGCTGGTAGCGATTCTGATATCAGGACTGTACAAAACCATTGACAAGTTGCTGCTTCAGTCCCGGTGTTGTACATTCACCTTACACCACTCAATACAACCATTCCCCATGTCACTGTCTGTCCTGACGAGACCCTATAATCTATGACAAGGGTCGAAACGTCATTGACAATAAACAAGAGAGACCTCATGCCCCCCTTCTTCTTTTTTTGCATCCATTCACAAACTGTTTTATTCAATCATATTGCGGTGAAATCTTGACGGAGGCTGTCTTAACTTTATATATTCACCTAGCACTAAAATGTTCCAAATTAACAGTGAACTGATTGGATTTCTGTTTCTGTGGTGTCCTGTTTCCACTTAGGGAGCACCTTTTTGAATATGTTCTATTTTTCAGTGTTCTTTTCACAAATTGTTTTAATATTGTGGTAACACAGAATAAATGATGTTGGATATATCTAGTACTGGTCTCATGACATATTATTACTGACAGAACTATAACTGTCAAAAGGATATATTTCATTGATTGATTAATTCTTGGGCCCCAAAAAATATTTTGCCCTTATGTAATGAACAGTGTCACCATAAAAAGGGCAGAGTCCAATCATCTCTTTTTGTTTGAGTTTATGCTCTCTATGTCCATCATGTCATGGAGAAGTGCACTTTCGATGGAGGGGATCAAGGGTACAGTACACGTATTTTAAAGATTTTGCCAGATGCAGGAACAGAAACCGCGGATCACTGGGAAGGTCCAGAGGATATGGGTCATGTTTTCATCAGGACTATTGCATCACCAACAGATTGAGTTTGTTGGAATTCCTTTATGGTGCACCAACAGTGGGTAACAGCTTTTGTTAACAACTGTTGCTACATGATAACAGTGAATTACTGGACTTGAATCCAGTTATTCACAGTAGTGGCTCTCTACCAAAGCCATATGTAACAGTCATACAGCCTATATCAATTAACATTATCATTCTTATCAGCATAAATTCAAACAGTGCTCAAAAACCCAATGGGAGTATCTCAGCACTTACAGACCTCAATTCAAGACAAGAACAATTAGATCATGAATGTGTTGTATCGATTTTCTGAATAGAAGAATGGTGTCACAATGTCTCTAGGCTCATGCTTTCACCGATCTTCCACCTGTAAGGGACATTTTGATTATTGCAACCCCCAGAAGCATGTTGTTCTAAAGTGGTTTGATTTCTCAAGCAAGGCTTATCTCTTTTTTAATGTTACATATAATACAGGCTGGGTTGTACTCTAACATGGTCACTGTTACTGCATTAAATAGATTAAAGGTTGTGGTACAAGTAGAGGGCCTAGAACGTAGGCGTACTCATTCAAAACGGTGCAGCTGACAAATGTGTGCTGACTGCCATGTTTTGTTTTGTGATTCAAATTAACATACTGGGAAAGGAACAATTTGATTGTCTGAGGCACACCTTTTCATAAGCACAATAGCTAAAATGTGTCTCTCAGGATAGATGGCCTTTGAGTTGGATCTTGTAGGAAGAAGGAACAAAAGTAGGAGTAAGATTCTGTGTTCTACATTATTTTGAAAAAGAAGCACTGTTCACTGTCCTGTATAACAAATCAGGAGAAGATCATGAACTGATCCTGCGCAACATGATCATAAACAACATGAATAGGAAAGGTACATAAGATGCTGGCGTCGATGTCGTGTTAGACACACACCAGTTGCTGGAGTGAGGCTGAAGCACAGAGCTCTGAATTCTGGCCTAATAAAACAATCCTAATAAAACAATAAGGTACTTTGGGAGGCTTTACAGGGCTTAGCATACAATGGAAAACTAATACAACTGAGATAGTTTTGTGTTGAAATACAATTGGGTATTCTGTATTAATTGCCCTAATATGCATAATAATTGCTCGATTGCTTATATTCAAAATCATTCTTATGCACATGATTGTCAGATGGACAAGGTTTAATAAATAGTAATTTTTCATAAAATACTAACTACTGTCTGTGACCCTCCCCAAAAGGCACAGGAATCGGAGATAACTGTCTCTTTTCGGTTTCTATGACACATCAGGCTCTCTGGTCTGCTTAGTTACTATTACGGTCATTAAAACAATACTGACCACATCCTCTGTGCAGTACTTATCTGTCTTTCAACTTTCTGATGTTGATTGCAGTCACCGAATTTTCAGAGTTACTGTGGCTTGTAGTTAGGAATACATTATTGACCACATTCTGGAGCAGGTACTTATTCACAAATGGACTTCCTGACTACAGTTGTAGAACCATCTACCACATATACCTACTTCTAAAATACTAGCATAACTTGAAGGCCATGCATCCAATTTCCATCTTCAGTTTGTAATCTCCTGCAATTGCTTTAAGGGAATACTTTGATGAAGTGAAACATCTGTTGGCCCCTCTGTTCCCACTGATATTAAACTTCTGCCTAAAGTTTTGATCTTCTACTACACCTCACTGTATGGATTACGCCTTTTAAAAGAACGTACTTCGTGCATTAATTGCTCATTTTCAACATTAGGGTATGCTTCCGTTGCTTTATGCTATATCTGTAAATTATTGTTCTTCCAATTGGTAAACCAACACTGTAGCATAGTAAGGTGTTTTAGTGATTAGATCACTCCTCTCTTTACATATTTCACAAAACATCCCTATAATATATAACATATCTTTACATCTGCATCTATTTGAGAGACATATTAACATGTGGCACATGAGGATATGCAACACAGTATCTTCCATATCTATTATATTTGTTTTGATTTCAGTGATCATGGCAGGGCTCATTATTGTCTGATTCCTAACACTCTCATCTACTGCAAATAACTCAGTGGGGAGGAGTAAGAGATATCTGACAGTTTTCCTTTTGTCTGGAAAGGTCAGAGTTTCCTTTTTTTGGTTTAGGTGACGGCCCAATAATCTGGAGGCAGCAACACAGTAGCACTCTATTTTGTTATAGAGTTTGAACTGATTTACACATAAATAGGGGCATAACCATGCAGGTCTTGTGGGCCAGACTCAGAATTCTGGAGTAGATTCATAATGAATGTATCCTGTGTGTTGGTGGTATGTGACTCAAGAGGTTTTTTTGTAAAAGGGACAGTTGTGGAGCTCTCCAGACCCTGCATTTTATATATTCAGTTTACTTTTTCTCCTAGTCATGCAAATCCACATTTAATAATCCAATCTCTTTTGTTGAAATCATACTTTTCGTCCTAGTTTAAAATGCTACTTAGTGAGGGAATTCAATGAAGTTGTTTAATTAGGATAGTATGTAAACACTATGGCCCGTATTTATACTTTTTGACGCTAAACTGCGCTAACGCAGTTTAGCGTCAAAAATGTTTGCGCCGGCTAACGCCATTCTGAAGCGCCATGCGGGCGCCGTATTTATTGAATGGCGTTAGCCGGCGCAAGCAGACCGGCGCTGCCTGGTGTGCGTGGAAATAAACCACGTACACCAGGCAGCGCCGGCGTAGGGAAAAATGGCGTTAGGGCGTCTTAAAAATGGTGCAAGTCAGGTTGACGCAAAAAAATCGCCTCCACTTGATTTGCGCCATTTTTAACGACGCCCAGACGCCATTTACATGACTCCTGTCTTAGTAAAGACAGGAGTCATGCCCCCTTGCCCAATGGCCAAGCCCAGGGGACTTATGTCCCCTGGGCATGGCCATTGGGCATTGTGGCATGTAGGGGGCCACAAATCAGGCCCCCCTATGCCAAAAAAAATATATATAAAAAAAAATAATTATACTTACCTGAACTTACCTTAATGTCCCTGGGGTGGGTCCCTCCATCCTTGGGTGTCCTCCTGGGGTGGGCAAGGGTGGCAGGGGGGGTCCCTGGGGGCATGGGAGGGCAGCTGTGGGCTCATTTTGAGCCCACAGGTCCCTTAACGCCAGCCCTGACCCAGGCGTTAAAAAGAGGCGCAAATGCGGGGTTTTTTGACCCGCCCACTCCCGGGCGTGATTTTTGCCCGGGAGTATAAATACGACGCATTTGCGTCGCAGTCATTTTTTTGGACGGGAACGCCTACCTTGCATCTCATTAACGCAAGGAAGGCGTTCACGCAAAAAAACGACGCTCTTTACTCATAGTTTGGCGCTAGACGCGTCTAACGCCAAAGTATAAATATGGCGTTAGTTTTGCGCCGAATTTGCGTCGAAAAAAACGACGCAAATTTGGCGCAAACGGAGTATAAATATGCCCCTATGTATTTCCAGAAAGGAGTGCTTTCAGAATCCCTAGTGAGTGGACACATAATAAACGTGAGGCTGAGATCCAGAACATAAATTCTGGATAAAAAGGAATGGGGATACTCAGGATAAAAGAGCAACGATTGTGTGCCTATTGACTTATATTCTGCTGAATGAAAATTTTTGTATGTTTTGCGAAAACATTTTTGCCCTGGGTGTTTAAAGTCAGATTCAATCAAACGGCAATCCCAGGCATCCAAGCAACACACCAAATTAGTTGTTGGAGAGCAATATATTGTAAAGCATATGTTAAAAGTGTACAGATTTCTTTATTCTCTTTATTTTCCATCATTGGGAACCAATTTGTAGGATTCCTTTTGTTTGTTAATAAGTCAGCATGGATATAAGCAGACCAATAGTCTTTTTATTGCATTATATATCCTTTATGTGTTGCCTACACATGTTGTGTATTGAACACAACACTCTAGAATAATAGGTTCCTACAATACCATATAATTCCAGTAGCTTGGCACTTAAATCGTGGTATGGAATTTAAATGGAGAGGAACAATCCAAATAGTTATTGGTTATAGGAAGTGGGTCCCTTAAATTTACAGGAAGGGGTGTAACTAGCTCAAATATGAAATCATTACTATCCCTGCACACTTCACTATTGAAACCCCTGCTTTGTGTCCTTTTCAGAGGTGTATCTCCAGAAAGGTAAATAGCTTAGTTTGGGTATGGCAAAACAGCAGATCTCAAGATCCCAACTTGCAAGTACAATAAGAAGAGATTCATGAAACTCTGTAGTTATGGAATAGATTATTGGGAGTAGACTTGGATGCACGTGTATATTTTTATTACACCGCGCAGAAACCAAAGATATTGAGCTATGTTGCATGAAAAGGGAGAGAGCAGGGCAGTGCCATATCTGTTGAGATGTGGCACTGACATCCTCTTTCCAAGTGCTGGCATAATTTTAGGGTGCCTACCGTGCATTGTGCAAAGGGGCCTGCATCAGTCTAGCATAGGCTTTGTACTGGAAATGTTTAATTCCAATACAGAAATACTATGCTGAGACTTAAGGTTACACTTTTCGACTCTGTATGTGTGCTTTATGGTATAGCACACATGAAAGGTTACAAATGTTTGGAGAATGCTTTTCTTCTTATTTGTCCCTATTTCGAGGAGGCATATTTTTTGGTGCAAAGCTTTAACTTATGTTATCTTTCAGATAACTTTTCAGTGCAAAAGTTTTTTCACTGGATAGTGAATCCCAAACCAACACTTTGCTGTTCTTAGGGTCACTTTAAAAAAATGTTGGCATTTAAAGCAGCTGGATACATACAAATTAATACCGGAGACAGTTTATCAGAAAGGTGGAACATACACGACGGGTATACAGAGGCAATAATAAATTCAAAAATTTGAAGCATCTCAACACCTTATCTTAAATATGAACTTTCCTAAATTATCCCTGAGTCGCTATCCCATACCTTCCTAAATCGTGAAAGGGCCCCCACATATAAGGCATAGAGCTTTTCCCTTTCTTTTACCTGCTGCATCTTGAGTAACCAACTCTCGAAAGTCGGAATTTCTACCATTTTCCATTTTTGAAGCATCAAAGATTTGGCTACTAAAGATGCTATTAAAAAGTACTGTTTTTGACATCTGAATAAATTTGATGAGCTATACACTCCAAATAATGCACCCATAGGTTTGGGTATTAATGAAGCTCAGTGCTTATCTCCAATCACCTGGAAGATCTGGCTCCAAAAGCTAAACAGGGTAGGGCAAGTAAAGCATGAATGAAGCCAATTGCCTTTACTTATCCTGCATTTAAAGCATATGTCTGCCATAAAAGGAAACATTTTATGGAGCCGAGATGGTGTATAGTGCAGCATCCATCTTTAAAAAAAGCCATTCTTTTATAGTTGCCTCCTCTAATAGCTTTACAGGCCCACTGATTGTACTGTCTCCATGAAGATAGGTTGAACCTACAGCCTGTAGCAAATTCAATTTTCCCCAGAGTGGCCGGAACCCATTTCACACTAAGCTGCCGTATCAAAATTTGATACCATTTCCAACTTCCACCAAAGCCATAGCAAAATAGGTTTGACTGGAAGAGGCCATAGGATTACATGGGAATAAAACCTTTTGGGGACATTTTTTAAACTGAGCATATGAAAAAAAAAGTGTATCTGGAATTGCTGGTTTGCTCAATTTACTCTGGCTCCAGGAATTCACAGCACCAGAAGTCCTTGAACCGAGATATTCCAATTCTCCCCCAATCATGGATAGTCTCTTTTTTAACTTAAAGACCTAGTAGATCGCAATCCTTCAGCAAAACATCCGGAGGAAACTGCAGAAAATGTAATTCCTCTTTGAGTTGGGTATATATGAAAGGTACAACATTAGCAAATTGATATCTGACACCTTTCAGGAGTTTTGGAATTTTAAGAAATTCCTACTTCAGTAAGCATTTGTTCAAGATAAAAATAGTTTGAACGGCTCTGTAGAGATGCTGCTCTAATACCCTAGTCTAGAAAAGCAGCCTGATAATACTTTTTAAATTGGTGTAGAGCTAGCCGTCCATCCTCTGAATTTAAACATAGGGTTTTCAGCTTGGTCCGGGTTCTTTCCCAAGCCAAATCAAATGTCACAACATCTGCCCAAATTCCACGAACCCCTGGGGTACTTTGATCATTACATTAGAGAATACAAAAAAAGTGGAAGGATCATCATTTTGATCAAAGCAGTGCAACCAATGATAGAAAGAGGGTACGGCTGCCATTGATGTAAAAAATTTCTAGCTTTAGATAAAGTTGACAAATAATTAAGTCGAGTAATATCTGAAAAATTGTGGGACACAAAAATGCCAAATAGGGCCTGCAGCTTGGACTTGAGGTTGCATCTCAATTGGAAGTACTAGCTCTGAAGCGTTGAATAATAATGCTTCTGATTTACATGATCAATTCTATAGCCCTCTAGATTCGAAAAGGCGTAAGTCTTGGTGAAGTTTCTAATGATATTTAGCTCGTCAGCTACCAGATATAAAATCAAATCCTCTGTAAAGAGCTTCAATTTAGGAGCATCCTGGGGGCAGCTTTAATTGAAGAATCTTGATTGAGAGTTGCGGCCAAAGGCTTAATAAATAGTGCAAACAGCACAGGGGACATTGGGAAGCCCTACCAGGTCCCTCAACTTTTTGAGAGTGTTCCTGTCATTTGTGAATTGACTATAATTTTGGCTGGAGTCCTTGCATAGAGATTATCCACTACCTGAACTACTTTTGAGGGAAAGCCAAATCGTTGCTTGGATTGCAAAAAGAAGCTTTCATTGGACTAAATCAAATGCTTTTTTGACATCTATCATGATGATAGCTGCTAAGAAGTTTATGACTTGCACAAGAAAATTAGTGTTGGCCATAATAGTTCATCCAGATAGGAAGCCAGCTTGGTCCACATGAACTACTCCTTAAGCAAGCTGTGTTATTCTTGCCACCATAATCTTGGCAAAAAGCCTATAGTCCTCATTCAGTAGATTTATGGGCCGATATGGGCCCTGTTGCTCAGCTGGTATCCCCCTTTTTAGAAAGCTAACTATTATGGCTTCGGTAAACGTTTACGGACCTCACATCCCTCTAGTATCTTGTTAAAAAGTTTAACCAAAAAAATGCACAATCTGATCCCGAAGTGCTTTGTATACCTCAGCTGGGAAGCTATCGCTCTCACAGGCTGTGCCAATAGGAGAGGTTTGGATAGCCTCCTGAACTTCTAAAAGTGTAATAGGAGAGATAACACTTACTTGCTGCTCTCTAGTCACTTTGGGGAGATCTACAAGCTCTAAAAACTGATTAACAGCTTCTGGGGAGACAGGAAGTCCTGCAATATCAAGGTCATATAGTGATCTAAAAAGACCTTTTTGATATTGCTAGGAAGGTCTACCAACGGACCCCTGATCTTATCAAAGACTGACTTTATAACTGCATTGTTACATCTTTTTTTAACCAACCAGGCCAGATATTTCCCAGCAAATTCATTCTCCTCCTACTGCTGCTGGGTGTTATGGTTATGGCTAAGTATGGTCTGAGAGAAATAATGATTCTTCCTGCTTGCTGAGCTTTTATTAGGTTGAAGCCAGAAACTGGTGAGCCCTCTGCCAAATGTATCTGGGTAGCCAGATCAAGTTCTAATTGCAAAGTTTGTGATTTCTCCTTTCTTGATCTAAAAACTTGTGTTTTATAAGCAATTACTTCCCCCCTTATATAAGCCTTACATGCTTCCCAGATGGCAAAAGATGATGCTGAGCCCATATTTCTCTTGAAAAAGTCTACCACATTGGATTTTATACGCTCCAGCCATCCAGCTTCTGTTAATATCGATATCAAACATCCATCATGGCCATGTAACCTGTTCAAGGTTGAAATCAAGTTCAACACAGGGAACCTAGAGATCTGAAAAAGGTTGGAAAGAATCCCTGAAGCCTTCCTGCCCCAACTATGTGACACCAAGAAAAAGTCAATCCTAGAAGATGAATTGAACCTTTTAGAAAAGCAGGTAAATCCTTGTTGTAGTGGATGCTGTGCACGCCAGGGATCTATTGCGGTCAAATCATTAATCATCATAGCTAAAAAGCAGCCTTGGGTTTGTTCTGAGCTTTATTCTCACATGAGGAGTCAAGTCTTAAATCTAGTAGAATATTAAAATCCCCCCCCCAATAATCAAGCGGCCTGGCAATTTAAATTAAATTTCATATAGTTTTTCAAGGGCTGGTATGTCGTCTTCTATCGGGCCATAAAAGCTAACTATACCGACTAGTTGGGTACCTATTTCTAAATGGATAAAAATCCATCTTGTGTTGGGGTCCCTAATCACTTTCATAGTTTTTCCAAAAAGTGTCTGGAAAACAAAATAGCCACTCATCTGACTGCCACATTTGTGGACGCAAAAAAAGGCCTGAGAGGGGAAATTTTCCAATTTTGGGGGCTCGGTTTGTGATTTAAAATGTGTCTCCTGGAGGAGGATTATCTGTGCTTGCGCTGCATTCAGCAATTGAAGCACTGACTTAAATTTGACTTGATTACTAGCACCATTAATGCTACATGAAACTACCTCAATTAATTTTCTACTCATTGTGCTAAGTAAAAATATACAGCTTCCCTATTCTTGCTACCCGTTGATCTCCATTGCAAGGCCTTGCCATCTTCAGCCTTTGATTTCCTAGTCTTCTGAAAGCCACCCATTAAGCAGTGCTGTTTTGCCCTCATATTTCCACCTGCATTATAGTCCCCTCCCACTCCTTCAAAATCCCCTCCTCCCTCACCACCCTGCTGAGGGGCTTTTCCCGTCTGGGGCCCCCTACCTAGCAAACCCCACCTCTTGCCCCCCACCCCCCTCCCACCTCCCCCATTCTCGAATGCTTTGATAGGGCACTCAAAATTCTACTACCTGAAAAGCAACACAGGACACACATCAGTTTGACCTGAGGAAAAAAAAACTCTTGTTAGAGTCACTTTTAGTGACATTGCACCTGTGCAAAGGGATGATAAATCTGGCCCAAAGATCTATTAGACATTATGATTCCTCAGAGGATTAAACACAGTTTTGGAGGTCACTGTCTCTGTCATGTGAGCCTCTACAGCTCCAGTGATCATGATGATCATGATAGAAGGGGAAACATTACCATTTCAAATTCAATCAAGAAGTAAAACTACTTCCCATCAGATATGGAAAAACTGTAAATTAATTTTATGATATATTTTATGGCACTGTGTAGCGTGCATCCTAAAAGCAGAATAAGAGGCCAAACATTCTTTGTTATGTTAAGCTGGTTAATCTGTGCCTTCATTTTGATTGTGCGTGTTTTTTAATTCATGTGTTGCTTTCCCCTGGACTAAAGAAGTGCAGAGTTGTCCTTGAGAGGTGCATTATCATTTTAACAAATATCTGAGTAAACTAGTTAAGCCTCACGTGTGGCATTGTTCATTTGCCAAAAGCATAATTTTGATTTCCCCCCCATAAAAGTAAGCACATGCACACACTAAACTAAGAGTATGTGGGTTAAACATTAAAGCAAATATCATTGAGAAAAATATCATACATTTCTATTTAGGTCTGGCTCTTTAAAGGTTCAGCTGTCTGGAAATCCTTATGTCATCAAGTATTCAAAAAGTACAATAAGAAGTAGAGAGAAAGAGAATAGAGGAAGATAGAGTGGGGTCTCAGGTTTTCATGCGTTTTCCATAGATTTCCATTGCATGGAAGGAATGCCCATTAATGCCAAAGCATTTCATTGATTGTTACTATGAGCAAGTGAGTTTTGAACCACTTAATAATCCAGATTTATATTTTTTTAATTTTGGATGTGCAGGTTTTTAAAAATATGTTGTGAGTGAAATGCTAGAATGAAGTCTCACACACTGTGGGCTCCTAGTAAAATAGTGTAGCGCTGTAACCACCACTGCCTGTCTTTTGAAATAAGAGGAGATGCTGCATAGCTAGGGTAAGAGGCCCTGCACAGGTTATCTGTGAACAGTACACACATGTGCAGTTTAAACGGGAAAGGATATTGCCTGACTGAGTCGTGTGGCTGTGCACAGGCAGCTTTGCCACAGATGGTACTGCACATGCCTTATAATTTAGTTGGGCATTAAAAACTTATAAGTCTGTGGTGCTTAACTGCAGTTACACTTTAGATGAAAACTGCCCATATCTAAATTTCAATAGGCCCAACATAGAAAAGAGATCGACTTATGTTTAACACAGTCCTGCGTGCAAATAAAATTTCAATGTGCTGTAGAAGCAATCGTTGATGTACTTTGGTATTCATTATATTTCCATGGGTAAGTCCTAATGATCTTAGGGGGTCATTCTGACCCTGGCGGTCATTGACCGCCAGGGTCAACGACCACGAGAGCACCGCCAACAGGCTGGCGGTGCTCTCAAGGGCATTCTGACCGCGGCGGTTTGGGCGCAGTCAGAAAGGGAAAACCGGCGGTCTCCCGCCGGTTTTCCGCTGCCCTCAGGAATCCTCCATGGCGGCGCAGCTTGCTGCGCCGCCATGGGGATTCCGACACCCCATACCGCCATCCTGTTCCTGGCGGTTCGCCCGCCAGGAACAGGATGGCGGTATGGGGTGTCGTGGGGCCCCTGGGGGCCCCAGCAGTGCCCATGCCAATGGCATGGGCACTGCAGAGGCCCCCGTAAGAGGGCTCCACAAAGAATTTCAGTGTCTGCTTAGCAGACACTGAAATTCGCGACGGGTGCAACTGCACCCGTCGCACCTTCCCACTCCACCGGCTCCATTCGGAGCCGGCTTCCTCGTGGGAAGGGGTTTCCCGCTGGGCTGGGGGGCGGCCTTCTGGCGGTCGCCCGCCAGCCCAGCGGGAAAGCCAGCCTCGGAATGAGGCCCTTAGTTTTTTAACCTACACTGGTGGGCCAAGTTAATTACTGTGCTGGCTGTTAAAAAGCCTCTCCATATACAACAGACCCACGTGGGTGTATTTAACCTTTTCCTAGTACAGGAAAGAGGTGAGGGAGAAATCTGGATAGGGTGATTAGCTGACACTGTAAAATCTGAGCATTCCCTTCTCACAGACACAAAGGGAAACAGGAGGAACTCTAGCAACAGCCACACAAAAACTATATTAGCAGTGTTAGTGAGGTGCTAAGTTATATTTCACAGAAAGATCTTGATCCTTCAGAGCACCACTTGCGTCTGCAATATTTCAAAATCTCAAGACTCTGTACAGGGGGTGGGATAGCCTGTGAGAAAATGTCTGTGTTGAAGAGTTGGTGCATGGTTTATGGATTGGGCAGGCATGTGTACCTTCGGAATCCCTCCAAACTCCTCTTAAACCCCTCCAGAACATTTGAGAGAGCAGGGAGTGACAGACAGACAGACAAATTATCTCACTGATGAATCCCTTTCGGCCTTGAAGTATCCAACTTTGAACTTGAACTTCCAGGACTCTTGACTCGTCTGTATTCAGAGTTAGTGGTATTGATTTCCACACTCCCTGTGGGGGACCGTAACAAGTGGACTTACTGTGGACTCAGAGAGAGAGGATTTCCTTGATCTTTTGTGTACTGGAACTCTGATAGTACCCATAATGTCTGCTGGGCACATAGGTGCCCTTTGATTTGCCCAGAAGCTGTGAGGCCTGTGGAGTGCAGCACAACCATTCAAAATTGAAGAGACCTAGAGACCCTAAATGTATATTTCCAAAGGCGGAAGCATGCCACCAGGAGCACAAGAAGCAAAAACCCATCAAAAAAGTCCCACCAGTGCCAGACAAATTCTAGGCGATGTTTTTCCACTTTCACCACTATTGTCTTATGCCTGGAGGCACTCACAGAGGAGACAAAACTCCTTAGTGTAATAACTTGGTGGAGCCCATGTGCCATGGGTCCCTCTGGGGTACCAGCCAGATAGGAGTGCTATTACACTCAAGTAATACTGCCTGGATTGATAAGGGGAGGATATAGGCACTTCTGTCATGCTGCGGCGTGAGCCAAACTTTCGGCTAGGGCCGCGACGTGCGGCATGGAGACACACCGCCCCCCCAGCCTGTTGTGCACTCTACGAGGCCCCAAATTGGCATGGGGCCTAGTTCTTTCATAGCGTGACGCGCTTTAAGGCAGGTCTAACCCTCCCCCACTCACCTGTTCTTGTTGCCTTCTTCTTTTTCTTCATTTTCATTGTGCCTCCCTTTATGTTTTTTTCTTTTTTCCCATATTACCCCTCTCTTCCCAGCATGCTTTAGTTCCCTACTCTCTATGGCTCCTAGTCCATTACATTCTATGTGTTTGTCCCTATCTAAGATGGTGTCCTTGTACTTCCTGTTGGTCGTTTCCTGTTTTTTTGGTATTTAAGGGCTGTGATTCTTTCCCTCCTTGCGCTGCAACACTTTCTGTTTGGATGGTGACTTTGCTCCTGTTTCCTTGTGTAAGATACTGGTTCACGTCTGTTCCACTGTTTTTCCTGTTCCTTTTATGCTCTTGTATTTACTTATTCAATTTGCTCCTGTTTCAGGAACTTTTCCTTTCTGGACATTTTTTCCCCTTTCAGGGGCTTTTTCCCTCTGGCACTACTTCTGAAGGACACAGCCTGCCCTTGGCGTTTCCATCGCCTGCAGCACCGTGGCTACCAGAAATAGTCACCCCTACCTGGGCCAAGGCCGAACATTCAGGAACAAGATCCTCGCCACTCATTCTGCGGACTCCAGGTTAAAGCAGCGCGTAAGTCGTGACAACTTCATTACAGGCCCAGTGAGCTCCTTGGCTTGACCCATAATCTTAAGAGGCTAACTAGACTACCACACTATTGGCCTATTCCTGTACCCAGTACAGGCAGGTGGAAGAGAAAGATATATTGGGCTCTCTTGCCTAGCATGAAGGAAGAGAGTGCTGATACAGAAGGATGCTGCTAGTGATACTAGAGGAGTCATACTCAATTCTACCTCTGCGTCATGCAGGATGAATGTATGACGGAACAACGAATACTAGAACCATGCGTGCCTGAGCAACGCGGTCAGAACAATGACTGAGTTGTTACCACGAATGCCTTTACCACACATGCCTTTACAATTATTTTTCATTGAAAAAGCATGCCTAGTAAAGGCATGTGTGGGAACGGCATGTGTGGTTCTAGCATGCGACCCCCCACCTGCCCTAAGGCCCAGAAGTACCCCACCCCTAATACTAAAACTACCCTGACCCTCCACCCCTAAAACAAAACTACCCCGGATACCTCCCACCCACAGTGAGCCCTAAACCCTTACCTGACCCCCCCACCCGACCGAAAAACAACCGACCCCCCGCACCAGCCCTAAAAACAAATCTACACCTGCCCCGCCCCAAAAACAAAACTACTCTGATCTCCCCCACCCCGTCCCTAAAAACAGAAGTACCCCGATCCCCCCACCCCACCCCCAAAAATCTAACTACCCCGATCCCCACACCCCCAAAAAACAAACTATACTGATCCCCCACCACCAAAAACCAAACTACCCCAATCCCCCACCCCTAAAAATCTAACTACCTCGATGCCTCACCGCCAAAAGCAAAACTACCCCGATACCCCCACCCCCAAAAACAAAACTACCCCGACCCCCATCCCGCCCGAAAAACAAAACTACCCCACCGCCAAAAACGAAAGTACCCTGACCCCATCCCCAAAAACCTAACTACCCCGATCCCCCAGCCCCAAAAACAAAACTACCCGATCCCCCACCCCAAAAACAAAACTACCCCAAACACAAAAACAAAAGTACCCCGACCTCTCCACCCTCAAGAACCTAACCACCCCGATCCCCACACCCCCACCCACAAAAACCAAACTACCCCAATTCCCTCACAGCCAAAAACCTAACTACCCCGATCCCCCACCCCAAAAACCAAACAACCCCACCACCAAAAACAAAAGTACACAGATCCCCCACCCCCAAAACAAAACTGCCCGACCCACCAACCCCTAAAAACAGATCTGCCCCGATCCCCACCCCTAAAAACCAGAACTACCCCGATCCCCCCACCCCACCCCTAAAAAAAAAAACTACCTCAACCCCCACCCCTAAAAACTACCCCCCAACCGTGCTCCAGCCCCACCTATCCCTTTTTATGACGGCACCCCCATGTTTGTGTTAGGCACAAAGAGGTGGTATTGTGCTTTTAGGGGTTGTGTGTGGCTTTCCAGTGCACAAACCATTAGACATGACTCCAGCATAAGGGTTCTAGAGTACATTTAGTGTGTTACCTATCCTTTGTGACCTTTCTCTGTTCCGCTCCCCCTATAAGTTGTCAGGTCATTTGCAGGGTGTCCTTGTATCCATTTACACCTGACAGACTGTATATATTTGTTAATTTGTGCATAGTATTTAGTTATGTCGGTAATAACATACTTAGGCGGTGGGAACCGCCAGAAGACCATACCGCGGTCAAAAGACCGCGGCGGTCATTCTGAGTTTCCCGCTGGGCTGGCGGGCGACCGCCAGAAGGCCGCCCGCCCAGCGGGAAACCCCCTTCCACGAGGATGCCGGCTCCGAATGGAGCCGGCGGAGTGGAAAGGGTGCGACGGGTGCAGTTGCACCCGTCGCGATTTTCAGTGTCTGCTATGCAGACACTGAAAATCTTTGTGGGGCCCTGTTAGGGGGCCCCTGCAGTGCCCATGCCATTGGCATGGGCACTGCAGGGGCCCCCAGGGGCCCCACGACACCCGTTCCCGCCAGCCAGGTTCTGGCGGTCAAAACCGCCAGAACCAGGCTGGCGGGAAGGGGGTCGGAATCCCCATGGCGGCGCTGCCTGCAGCGCCGCCATGGAGGATTCTTCAGGCCAGGGGAAAACCGGCAGGAAACCGCTGGTTTCCCTTTTCTGACCGCGGCTTTACCGCCTCGGTCAGAATTGGCCTGGATGCACCGCCAGCCTGTTGGCGGTGCATCCGCGGTCCCCGGAACTGGCGGTCTATGACCGCCAGGGTCGGAATGACCCCCTTAGTTTGTTGTGTTGCTGAGTTCTGAATCTCTAGCCCAGAGAATCTCCCATGAATAAGCCTTGCACAGCTCTGCCTCACGACCCTAAAATCCAAGTACTGATAGGGGTGCTTGGTTGGCAGTTTGGGTAATATGGTGGTCCCAGGATGCCCGAGGTGAAAACCCCTAGTTGTTACAATTCAATCTTAGTACATTTTGATTTCCCTGGACCTTTTTACCCATATTTCTCACAGTTACATTGTTCTATTTGTGTTCCCATCAAGTTTTGATGATGGGGCATCAGGTTGGTATACTACAGATGCAAAATTAATCGTCCTTTGTGACTGAGAGTACGTGTGTATTCCTAATGGCTTCTTGTGAAGTGTGTGCTGTATACAATGCCTCTTCCAGTCACAAATACACAATACTATTCACTAACAACCATTGTGTGTTCATTCCCTTTCTTTGATGTCATGATAAAATATTTGTTGGTTCTGCAAATGTTTGTATTGCAAAGTAAAGATGCGCCCACAGATAGGCCTTCTTCAAGTAGCAATAGATCAAAATTTCTACTGAACAATATTTTTCTCTGCATGCCTTTCAAGTTCATCACTTACAGTCCAACCTTTATCTTCTGGCTCCTTTTCATAATGCTCTTCTTTGAAAGGATAGCTTAATTGTTCTTTCTACGACAGGCGGGGGCAACACACACAAAGTCAGTCAATAATTACTAGACACTTCGCCTAACTAAATGCCAGACTTGTTGTCTTTTCCAAAGTTTGCTATATTTTACAAACTAAAACATCAAGGTTCACGTGCTCACAATATTCACTGTAAATGTCAATAGTCACAGTGGTTTTATTTTTGCTCGAGTAATTAAGTTATCTTGATCTCAATGCATGTGAAATATGTGGGTGACATAACTAACTGAAGTGCAGTCATGAATTAGTCTGCCCCATTACAGCATTTATTGTGAATGGAATTAGAAAAAGGACGAGTCACAGCTATGAGCAAACATGGAGGCATGACTGATGGAAGTTCACTAATGCACCGAATTTATTGCAGCATTATAATCACAATATACATCAAAATCCCCCTAAAATTATATTCACATGGATCACACACACCCATACTTTCGGATGTGGTATGTGTTGGATTGACACATCGCTTGGCAGTCTATGCTGGAACACTTGCAACTTACTTGAGCAGTCTATGATTGGTACACATTCCACATACGTGTTCTGCTTTTGGACTGCCAATGGTTGAAATACATTCCATGTGAATTGGCTGCTTCTGGCTGGCACCCATTCTACATGATTGGGCTGCCTAGGCACGACAATCATTCTACATGATTTGTTGTCTATATTTAGTACACGTTATTCCTTTGGTTAACTGTGACTGGTAAAGAGAATGGCAACTCAATGGTAAGTAGTTAATATAAGCCAATAGGGCTCGAGGGTACCAGAAAAAAGAGGATGTGCCAGGGTTTCAGCATATTCGCTTGTTTTCTGACATTCCCCAGTTAAAACTCCTGGAGAGGGTTTTCACATCCATGCATAGGACTGATTGATTCTAAATCTGTTGGGCTTTTCAGTTGCTGTTTGTGTTTTTGAAGACACCACTAAATATGATTTCTGAATTCAAAAGGTTAATGATGGATTGATTGTGATTTGCTAGAGTTAGTTTCCTAGGATCATAAATAAGATCTCTTGCACTTGGCAGAAGGAATAGAGGGATGGAGAGAAAAAGGAATGGGAAGAAAGATGGAGAGAGATTGGATGATACATCTAGAGTTTCATAGATGGAAAGGATAAAGGAGTGGTGGAGAAAACAAAGTATGTTGAGAGAATGTATGGGGGCTGAATGGATGCAGAGCTGGATAAGTGAGGATTAAGAGCTGGATGGAAAAAAGGATGGATGGAGAGAAGAATGAATGAATGCAGAGTAGAGCGATAGATGAAAAAATATGGATGGATGGTCAGTTGGTGAAATGAAGAAATTAAAAGATCGATGAAAAGGGAAGAAAGGGAAAAGAAAAACGTATGGGAAGAAGGAAGGATTGCTAAAAAGATAAAGAGAAGAAAGAGTGAATAGTTGCAAGAGAAAGAAAAAGGATGGATAAATAAATGTACATAAAGAATAGAATAAGAGAAGGAAACAAGGAGAAAAAATAAAAGGATGGAGGGAAATAAGGATGCAAGATGGAAAGAGTGATACAGAGAAGGGAAGACAGAAATTTAAGCACATCGGATTTCCTTTTGGTGGAGCAAGCATTCAAACGGCTGCTCGGTTTGCTTGCACCACTCACCTGCTCAGAGCTATTTGGGACAAGAGTCAAAGGGGGGCTATTTTATTTTTGCCCTCCAGTGCCAACAATCCCGCTCTGTTTTAGGACCTATTCTAATGCATTAACGCTGTGCATCAGGCATGGCCAGCCTTTCTGGGTGTCATTCCTCTTCTTGTTTATTCCATAGAATAATGTTATAAACTGACAATAAGATGATTGCCATTAATTTCTGGTAAGAATTTTGAATGGTGGGCCTAGGTTAGTCCTGCTCAGTTATGTTTCTTCTTTCTTCACAATCAATCAATCATTAAATTTATAAAGCGCACTACGTACCCGTGAGGGTTTCAAGGCGCTGGAGGAAGGGAGGGGTGCTGTTTACTGATCGAAGAGCCTGGTTTTGAGGAGTCTTCTGAATGCGAGGAGGTCTTGGGTCTGGCGTAGGTTGGTCGGGAGGGAGTTCCAGGTCTTGGCGGCGAGGCAGGAGAAGGATCTGCCACCGGAGGTCTTTCGCTGGATGCAGGGGAAAGCGGCCAGGGTGAGGTTCGTGGAGCGGAGCTGGCGGGCGGGAGTGTAGAAGTTGAGTCTGCTGTTAAGGTAGGCAGGTCCGGTGTTGTGGAGGGCCTTGTGTGCGTGGGTGAGTAGTTTAAAAGTGATCCTCTTGTCTACAGGGAGCCAGTGGAGGTTTCTCAGATGGTGGGAGATGTGGTTGTGGCGGGGTACGTTGAGGATCAGTCGGGTGGAGGCATTTTGGATGCGCTGGAGGCGTCGTAGGTGTTTGGCAGGGATGCCTGTGTAGAGTGCGTTGCCGTAGTCTAGCTTGCTGCTGACGAGGGCTTGTGTCCCGGTTCTTCTTGTTTCAGTCGGGATTCACTTGTAGATCCTGCGGAGCATGCGGAGGTTGTTGTAGCAGGAGGAGGAGACTGCGTTGACCTGTTTGGACATGGAGAGGGAGGAGTCGAGGATGAATCCTAGATTTTGTGCATGGTTGGTGGGAGTTGGAGGGGTTCCCAGTGTGGTTGGTCACCATGAGTTGTCCCAGGCTGAGGCGGTGGGTCCGAGGATGAGGACCTCCGTCTTTTCCGAGTTCAGCTTCAGCCGGCTGTTCCTCATCCATTCGGCGATGGCCTTCATGCCCTCGTGGAGGTTGGTTTTGGCAGTGTGTGGGTCTTTGGTGAGGGAGAGGATGAGCTGTGTGTCATCGGCGTAGGAGATGATGTTGAGGTCGTATTGGCGGGCCGTGCGAGGGGGGCCATGTAGATATTGAACAGTGTAGGGCTGAGGGAGGAACCCTTGGGAACGCCGCAGATGATGTCGTGGCTTTGGATCAGAAGGGTGGGAGGCGTACACTTTGGGTTCTGCCGTGGAGGAAGGAAGCGATCCAGTTGAGGGCTTTGTCTTGTATTCCGGCTTCGAAGAGGCGGGCTATCAGGGTGCGGTGGCAGACTGTGTCGAATGCGGTATATAGGTCCAGGAGGATGAGGGCTGATGTTTCTCTGTCGTCCAGTTGGCATCTGATGTCGTCTGTGGCGGCTAGAAGGGCGGTATCGGTGCTGTGGTTCCGTCTGAACCCTGACTGGGAGGGATCCAGGATGTTGTTGTCTTCGAGGTGGCGAGTCAGTTGCGTGTTGGCAATTGTTTCGATGACCTTTGCCGGGAAGGGGAGCAGGGAGATGGGACGGAAGTTCTTGAGATCTTGGGTGTCATCTTTGGGCTTCTTCAGGAGGGCATGGATTTCAGCATGCTTCCAACTTTCCGGGAAAATTGCTGTTTCAAAGGAGATATTGATGACCTTCCATAGTTGGGGGGCAATGGTTGCGTCAGCTTTGTTGTACACGTGGTGTGGGCATGGGTCCGACGGTGATTCTGAGTGGATGGAGTTCATGATCTTGAGTGTCTCTGTGTCATTGACGTTTGTCCAGGAGGTCAGGAGGTTGGTGTGGGTAGGGCTTGCGGGGATGGGGTCTGGCGTGGTTGTGATAGAAAAGCTGTTGTGGATGTCGGTGATTTTCTGGAGGAAGTAGGTGGATATAGAGTCGCAGAGTTCTTGGGATGGTGGGATGTCGTTGATGTTGGTGCTGGGATTGGAGAGTTCTTTCACAATGTTGAAGAGCTCTTTGCTGTTGTGTGCGTTGTTATCCAGGCGGTCTTTGAAGCAGGATCTCCACAGGGGAGCAAAACAGCCCAGTTAGGAGGAGTTGCCTTTTGGTGTGTTTCTGGTTCAACCAGCATTGGTAGGACAAAGGCCATGGTGATGCCAGATCAATCCATTCTTGCTGAAAAGCAGTTGTAACTCGACAATGTGAACAGTAGTGGGTTTCCTGAAGCAAGGTGGATTCAAATCAAGCAGTTAAATGTTTTTAGGACATCCGCAGTGGCGTCATAACACTTGAAGGGGCCCCCTGCAAAGTACATGGTGGGGGCCCCCTCCGAGCTCACACAGGAGCTGTCATGTCAGGATACTGAGCTCAGGGTGCCTCTGGAACCCACTCCCCCACCCCCGCACCGCGTGGAGTGCGGGGGCCTTTGTTACGCCACTGGACATCAGACTCCTTCTTAGAAATGAATGAGTTAAGTCATCTACTAAGCAAAATGTAATTTGGAACAAGTACTAAGAAGCAGAAAGCTATTGTCAATGCTCACCTATTGCTTAATATACAACAACCACTGGTGAATGCAGAGACCCAATCTGCAGTGTTGAAGTTGCACTGTGTATGGTACATAGCATGGCATAGCAGCTATGTATGGGGTTATGGTCCATGCAAATATTATATGCCCACAGCTTTCAATTGTGATATATTTCCACACAGGAAGGGTCGGATTGGCCTAAAGGGCAATCAGGCAGCACAGAGGGGGTTACTCGGATAGGTAATTGTGTGGCCCAGTTTTTTGGGAGGTTTGTATGCCTTTTTATGGCCTGGTTGGCAGAAGTCATTGGTTGATTTCCCATATATCACCACAACCTTTACTTGTAGCAAACACAAATGCATTCAGTCTCCCAGACCTTGCAAAACACCTAATCAACATTGCAAACATAAGCAACAATAGGGGTAGTAATGGTTAATTAACTGCATTTCCTATGTTTGTTCAACAGCAATATAAACATTTTTGTATATTTATTGTAGATAGTGAGCAAATGATGTTGCTGAATGGTTACATGCCTTACTACCCTAAGGCATAAACATGCTTTCAACAGGATACATGGCATGCAAATACCAAAGTTTAGCCACAGCACTCAATCTGCCATTACGCAGTGTTTAGGAAGAGTAAACCCGAAAGAATCCCTACACAGCTTTCATTTCTAAGATGTCAAAGCGACAGATAAGTTCAAAGAAAGTCCATGGTCAGATAATCGTACTGTTTGAGGGACCATGATAAGTCCCGATCCGTATCTGGAGTCGCGAAGCAAAGTCTGTGTTGTCAGGATCCACACTGAGTTTGCCTACGAATTGATGATCTATATCACAGATGGGTCGCACTCGCTCCTGAAGGGACTAATGTATCTGTTTTATCATAGTTGTTTGTTCAATGCTTCACTACTAAAATGGATTCAATTAGGGACTTCCATTCAAGTAGTCCAGAGCAGCGTAGTAAGGTTTACCATTAAAGAACATAGGTTCGGCTGCACCAAGCCAAAACTTATGTTGCTGTCCTGTTGTCTAGCCAGAAGCGAGTGTACGTCAAATATTTAGGTCTGGTACACAATGAGATTTATTTCCTGAGTTGGAGGAATGGTAGAATTAGGACTTGAAAACTTGGTTTCAAGGGTGTGGGCATTCCTGAGGTGAGCTACCAGAAAATGGCATTGAAAAACCGCAAACCCACAAGGTTTTGGAGATTCACCAAAGTTTTTCAGAAAGTTTTTCTGCTGAACTCTTTGTAAATACACATCTGTCAAGGGTAGAATTAAATGAGTTTTAAAGCATAGATCAAGAGGAAACATTACAATGTAAATACAGAAGATGTTTCTCAATTAATTAAATATTTTTTTACAGGTACAAATTCACTTTTGGTTGACATTTATGTATAGTGAATTGTACACCCGTCCATTTACATAGCCGTAAAAAGTTATACTGTTGGGTGCTCGTGTATAAGGATGACGTGTGTAGATATTTATAAACATTTCATGTATTATTTTTAAATTCCTTAGTGCATTGGGGCCCGAAGTTTTGTGAGCTTGAATCCTGGCTTCACAAAATGTTACCTTCTCTGAAAATGGGTATCTGCTTATGCTTTTAAGTTAAACTGTATGTCCCAAAGTCAATGTGAAATCAAGTGGTCCTGCAGAATTATGCACAACTTGCTGTGGGGTGTAGAAAGAGCTTCATTGTCAAGCGCACTTTACGCGAGGGCACTGCCCTTGCTAAGGCCGCAGTACTAATCTGAAAAATACTGTATGCTCCAGTGCACTTTCCTGTGATAGGAGATGCGTGACAAAGGGGAACAGAGTTGGTATTTTACATCTCCGAAGTGTAGCTCGCACTTGAGTTAATGTAGTTTTGCAAGTGAAAGAAAAATACAGTTTGAGGGATCTGTGTCTCAAAAACATAGTTGACAGTTTAACTGATCGGATCGGCAGTGTATGTACCCAGTCTTCGTAGGTCTGCTTCCTTATTGTAACACTGTAGTTTTTCTATCTCTAAGGGTCTGATATAAGGAATGTGGTGCAGCACCCAGTGCAGCGCCACTTTCCTTGCACCCCTTAGCGCCTCCCTAAAGCCACCATGTGTGCGCCATATCTAAGATACAGCGCACCATGACGGTAGTTAGAGACACTCGTGTCAACATTTTTGATGTTAGCTCGAAGTTTTGCAGGATTAGCATAAAAAATGTTGACGCAAATCCTGCAAAGCCCATTGAGGCCCATTGTAAACAATGGTGTGCCGCTTTTCAACACCTGCTCTGAGGAGGTGTTAAAAGTACTGAAAAAAATGACGCAAAAAATCTCTTAGATTTCTTTGTGCTATTTTTTAGCCCCCCAATGGGGGAATGTCCTGTTTGCATACATTATGCCTGGTGCAGGCATCATGTAGCGCAAAGGGTTACAAGTGACGCAATGCATGCATTGATCCACTTTGTAAATTTGGTGTGGCGATTTTGGCCTTGTTGGGCCACATTAGCGTTTAAAAAAATGACGCTAATGTGGCGCAAGGAGGTGTCAGGGCCTCTTAAATCTTACCCTAAGTTCCTTATGTACAAAACAGAAAAAAATGTATATGTTGATTTACTGGTTTAAATGTTCTGACCTAATAATAAAAACGCCTCAAACAGAAAACATAGTAGTGTGCAGGAGAAATATTATCACGTGTAACTGTACTTTCGAAGAATAAGTGAAACGGGTTTTTGTATTTTCTTTGTTATTGTTTGCACATTACTAAAACGTATAAAGGCATGTTAAAAAAATGTATTTATTTTCTACGGAAAGCTCTAAATCTTTGTGCTTTTAGTTTTTTTTTTCTCTCCATAGCATGACCTTGACAGTTTTCTTGAAATAATTGTCGTATTCAGTAAAATTGCATGTTAGTGATCTCATTGTTAAGCAGATAGATATGGTAGGTTAGTTTAGCGGACTAAAACATCTATTATATGTGAAGTCTGAAGGTCAAAATTTCGAATCTCGGTGGTGCCATTTCAGACTTTCATGTTTCTGAGGAAAAGTGAGTTATGTAATACTTAACGTTAATAATGCTCAGACACTAGGCAAATGTTATATTAGTGTAGTAACTGCCAAACATCTATTACTTGTGTTTGATTGCGAGTTTAACTTCGGCCATAAGTGGGTTATGTAAGTTGTCAAGTCAGCACATTTAATCAATGGACAGTTGCATCTACCAGAACTGTGGATGAAAAGGTCCGGGTCTCAAATGGAGATGTTGCTGGCAAACATTATATCTAATGAACAAGGTCATTATTTGTCCGGTGGGTGTTGTCTTGATTCTTTTTTCGCATGTAGATAATTATAATTACTTCTATGGAAGAGTTCTAATGTTTGCCGTTGGAATAGCTGTCTTATTTGTTTATGCAAATAAGGGTGACTGAACTTGTCTGACTGTGGGCACTAGTCACATAAGTAAAGTTAAACATGTAGATGTACTCAAGTGTTAACCTACTCCTGCACCTAAGTGCAAGTCTACACTTTTTCCTATTCGCTGTTTCCAAGTGTAGATTTGAAAATGAATGAAGCGTATTAATTATAAAAAAATAGAAATATTTCAATATATATGTAAATGGCTTTTGGCTTGTGTATTTTCGATTTTCTGGTACTAACCAATGGTCAAGGTCCATTCTTCAGTGTGAAGGAAAAGGCTCCTGGCACACTTGTCGGTATTTGTGTTTTCCTTGGAGTATGGTGAACAGATGGCAAGCTTGCCTACTTTTCTGGCCATTCATCAAAACCAGAGTTCCTAGTAGAAATAATCAGCACTGTTCAGTTATAGATGCTGGAGAGCTGACTTGGCCAACGCCCGTCTATCCAGGCTTGTGACTGCCTTCTCCACCTAGCCCAGAGTTCTGTAGCCCACCCAGACCATGCTTTCAAATATTTATTTCACTTTCCAAGTAGTTCTCAGGAGAGAAATGATTTGCTTCTGCTCATGTTCTTCCTCTATTCATCTAGGTTTTCTTTTGCAGTCCTTCTTCCCTATTTCGCAATGCAAGCTTGGTCTCTGTCAACTCCACAGCCCAAAACGTATTCACATTCAGCCTCACTTCAGGGAATATTACGTCCCTATTACACCGATGACGCTGAGCCTCAGAAACAAGCATTAGCCACTCCAAAATGTCAGTTAATACCTTTCAACGCCGATAAATATTGCTTTTGCCAATGGTCGTTTTCTGGAGGATACCTTTCAAAAGCATTGTTATGTTAAAGCAAAGAGAAGAAAGAGTCCTCCATAGAGCATTGATGAAGGAAGTTCACCAAATGCTGTTGAACTATGATGACCACAATGTAAACTCTCAGTGTTATCCAAATGCTCATTTAACATTTTATTCACTTATCATAGGTGCAAGGGTGCATATTTACCCTGTTAATGCAGAGACAGTTCCCAAACTGTTGCTTTCTCCTGCAAATGGACTCTTAGTCTATCACACAGCTGTTCGATTAGACATTTCTTGTTTTTGATTGCCTTTTGATTCTCAACTTTCAAATGTCCATTATTCCCTGGAGTGATCTAATGTCTAACAAGCTGTATAAAAAATTGAATAGGCCACATCCTGCCAACGCGTAGGTCAAAAAAGGTTTTTTATGTTACCCAACTCAATAAAAATATGGGGCCATTCTAGTAGATTCAGATGTAGTCTCGAAATTGAACGTTTTTATAATCTTCAGGCTGGTCTTCCCAGAAACAAATTCCCTTTGCTAGCAGTCCACTATGCCACAGTTATGACGTACACAATCTTAAGTATAGAACCTCATTTCTGAATTTAAAAAAAACAGGTAGTGAAAGTGACACCTTGCCATGTTTCAGAAAGAAAATGAAACCCTGTGTACATGAAGCTCACCTTATGAGAAACACATCGAATCTTCAGACACCTTTTCTAATCAATGTTGTTTTATAGCCTTAGAACCCGCCGTAGCGGGCTCTACCGTCTATTAAAGGCCCTCTCCCGCGTTAAATGCCCGAGCCGAAGGCGAGGGCATTTTACAAGGGAAAGGGCCTTTAATAGCCGGTAGAGCCCGCTACGGCGGGTTCTAAGGCTATTAGAACATTCTGTCACTCAGGGCAGAATGTTCTGTTAAATAAAACAAATTCCTTACGAAGCCCGAGGGGATTAAAATCCCCTCGGGCTCCGTGAGGCTTTGTTCACAGCTCTTGTTGTGAACAAAGAGAACATTTGAATGTTGGCGCTGCGGGCTTTTACCGGCCAGTAAAAGCCCGCTGCACTTCATTGTTTTCAATGGAGCTGCCAACGTTCCAATGTTCTAATACAAATTAGCACCCCAGAAGATTGCTCATGCCTCCCCTTTGTGACCACTGTTCCTCTTAATCAGATCTTCCTTGATCCTAACTCCTCCCTCACCTTCCAACTAGTCATATCACTTCCCAGATGTAGCACACTGGTATTGTGTAGTGGAGGGAGAAATATTCCGGACAAGTTTTTCCAATTGCCACGTGGTGGAATTTTTTCTCACATACAGCTCCAGGACGGTAAGCTGGCAAGCACAAGTGAGATTTGGCACTCCCTAGTGCCATTTTCAGTCACTAGTAGGACATTCAGTGAGATTTTTATAATCCAGGTGTTTGCTGGTGGCCACAACCATTCGTGGTAGAAAATCTACTTGAGCTGCAGTAAAATCAGCTCAAGTACCTGTGCCCTCTGGCATTCGTCATGGTGCCATTTGTTACTCATTTGCCCATTTGTTTATTCATTAACCCACTTATTTACATCACTCACTCAGTAACATACTTCTGTGTCTTTTCACCTGCGTAAAGTTGAAATAAGTGAAATATCCTCTGGTAGGAGGCTGTGAGAGGAAATGAGGATTTCACATCCTCTAGTGAATACTCTTTGTCTTGCCATTAGTGAGACTAATCCCATAAACTGGCACCTGTTTGTGCAAATTTGTGGTTATGCTTCACTTGATGTGCAGTCGCACACTGCTTATGAGGCTCAGTGCATTATGCATGCTTTTCAATGGAGACGATGCTACTCATATTAGCATGAGTAAGGGTTGCACTAGTCCATATCATTTTTGACTCCGGAACATAGATTGATTAGCCAAGGTGAAGCTAGTTTGCCAGTACATTCCTGATCTTTTATACTGACCTGAGAGAAAACACAGGAACATAATTTCTACATGGGACATGCAGCAATCCAACCCACTGTATGTAAGGCAGGTGTATTATTAATTTTCTCCTTCCACATATATAGCAACAGCATGTACATTGCTTTGTTCCAGTGCATTCACTTAACGGAAGTGCTTAATTTGAGCCAGTGGTTGCACGTTGGGCGCACTGGCACTCATTTTTGGGGGCATAACTTATTTTTCATCTTCATACTTTGACCCAGAGTTTTAGAGGAAAAGGGAAGAAAATGAGGGAAGGAGGAGGAAAAAAGAAGAGGAAGAAACAGTAACAAAGGGAGAAAGCAGTGATGAAAAAGAGCCTGCTGCAATGAGATAAAGGGACAGGAAGCACGGCCGGGAGGGGGTGAAGGGGTGGGGTGATTGACAGAGGGTTGTAGTAGAATCAAGGGTAGACAACCCTGATATTCAGCAACTCCAGTTTTCGCCATCGCCACAGCAAGCTTCTTTGAACAACTGTGGTACATGATCAGGAGCACTCGTACAGCTATCCCTTGCCCTCTTTATTGTAATTTATACACAGCAGAGTGGCACTGTGTGGGCACATTGTTTCGGATAAATCACCTTGAATCGTGCCCTTTCCGTTTTACTGCCAGGGTGATGAAGGGCTCAGCTGAATAATCAAACTAAATCATTCTGAAGCTTATTGGAACATGGAACATTTAAAAAGTTTAGTACTTTTAGAATATTAATTTTTATAGGAAACCTCAGAGATGCTAAACATAATTTTATCTATTGATGGTTGGCATATTCTTGTAATAAGACTAATGAATCCCAAGGCTGCCTTGCTGAAGCGTTAGCTGAAATTGAAGGAGGCATCTGTTGAAGAATGCCATAACCGAATAGAAGCGGCAGCAGCCATTACGCCATTAACAGGATCAGCTTTCATTTAAACCAGATTTGCTACTTTCTATAGCTGTCTGTGGGAGCACTAACAAAACATTAGGCACAGATTACTGGCAGCACAGATCTGTAATGAAACCGTTCATTTTATTAGGTTACTTGGGCTCTAGTAACCTTTGTTAGTCAGAATTAAGTAAATGGCCAGGGACTTAATTATCAAACATGCCAGCACTGTTGCTCGATTCTTGAAGAACAGAGAGGCTGTGAGTCAGAGGCAGAGCCTGTTCCTTTTTAACATCAATGGATTTTAAGAGACAGCGCATCTACCCAATTACTTATCCTCAGATCAATAGAAATATACATATATATATATATATATATATATATATATATATATATATATATATATATATATATATATATATATATATATATACCAATACACATTTAGTTATCTTTCTTCATTTGATTTAATGGCTCGTGGTCGCAACCAATGTTATTCCAAATTCAATTTATGCAGAGTTTATGATGTCCAAAATACTCAATGTTTGTAAAATCGCTACAGGCCTGCCAATTTCAGAAAAATGTCATCGTCTGAGAGGAGGTTAGGTATTAAAGGAGTAAGGTCAGTGGAGGGGTGGCCTTAAGCCCATTACTTTTATGAGGTAAGAAAGGACGGGTCCTGGAGAGAGGGAGGGACTTTTTTTTTACTGAGAACTGATTTCCCAACGTTACCCCCCAAAAAAGCTTCAAAGCTGCTGTTATGTCCTGGGAAGTTTACTGAAGTTTCGTGGACATCAGCAAAAGCAACCAAGCATGGACAACACCTTAGAATTGTTTTTGAGGGGTTGAAAGCTGTTCCTAACCATCACTGATACAAAGACCCGAAAGAGGAGGAGCAGCAGTGCAGCAAACCTCAACCAATCTTAGCAGCAGTCAAGCTACCATCCCCACACAGACCACGTACATCACCCTGCAGAGCATAGAATGTTCTCTTAAGCTACCATCCCCACACGGACCACGTACATCACCCTGCAGAGCATAGAATGTTCTCTTAAGCTACCATCCCCACACGGACCACGTACATCACCCTGCAGAGCATAGAATGTTCTCTTAAGCTACCATCCCCACACGGACCACGTACATCACCCTGCAGAGCATAGAATGTTCTCTTAAGCTACCATCCCCACACGGACCACGTACATCACCCTGCAGAGCATAGAATGTTCTCTTAAGCTACCATCCCCACACGGACCACGTACATCACCCCGGAGAGCAGTAGAATGTTCTCTTAAGCTACCATCCCCACACGGACCACGTACATCACCCCGGAGAGCAGTAGAAGGTTCTCTTAAGCTACCATCCCCACACGGACCACGTACATCACCCCGGAGAGCAGTAGAAGGTTCTCTTAAGCTACCATCCCCACACGGACCACGTACATCACCCCGGAGAGCAGTAGAAGGTTCTCTTAAGCTACCATCCCCACACGGACCACGTACATCACCCCGGAGAGCAGTAGAAGGTTCTCTTAAGCTACCATCCCCACACGGACCACGTACATCACCCCGGAGAGCAGTAGAAGGTTCTCTTAAGCTACCATCCCCACACGGACCACGTACATCACCCCGGAGAGCAGTAGAAGGTTCTCTTAAGCTACCATCCCCACACAGACCACGTACATCACCCCGGAGAGCAGTAGAAGGTTCTCTTAAGCTACCATCCCCACACAGACCACGTACATCACCCCGGAGAGCAGTAGAAGGTTCTCTTAAGCTACCATCCCCACACAGACCACGTACATCACCCCGGAGAGCAGTAGAAGGTTCTCTTAAGCTACCATCCCCACACAGACCACGTACATCACCCTGCAGAGCAGTAGAAGGTTCTCTTAAGCTACCATCCCCACACAGACCACGTACATCACCCTGGAGAGCAGTAGAATGTTCTCTTATAGACTTCCACACAGAACATGCACTGTACTCGTAACAGAAAGCCATGCCTCTGCTCAAATTAGAATAGGTGCAACACAAGTGTATCTAACGTATAGACTATATACATCACAGGCCAGGGATTTGAAAGCTCTTCTCCTAAAGTGTTAAGCACCAAGGTCTGCATCTTAGTCCCAATTATTCGGGATAAGCTTGTAATTTGGACTTATTTCTTTGATCCAATAAATTCTGACTCAGTGTAGTCCATTTTTGTTGGGTCTGATAAATAGCGATCCACATAGCAGGCCACTTGTAATGAAGGCCCAGATATTTGCAATGCTAATAACTTGTAAAAATGTTCTGTGAAAGTTCCACTAGGAATTATATATGGGATAAAGAGGTCTATGTCGTACATTATAAAGATCTTACTAGTCACCAAGGAGTTCCATTACAATATAAAGGAACATGGCTGAAGGCAGAGGTCCTTTATAAGGTCATGGAAGTCCAAGGTGACTTGTAATCTCCTTGCAATGTAAGACAGGGTGTACTTTATAACTCGCACAATGAAAAGAGGGGAAATGTGTTGTGGAACTATTATTCCTTTGTTCTGGAAGTGTTACCAAGAAATAACACTGGGAACCCTGTGAGTGTTTAAAAAGTGCCCTCACCCACTAAACAGTGGCATACTTCATCATTGAGCATGCTATCACACTCCGGGGCCAACCAACATCCAGAGTGGAGCAAAAGTGTATCTGTGTGCAGTAGAGAATGTACCCTATATTCTAAGACATCTATTGTTGCAGCTCAAAATTGAAACATCCTAAGGGGGTGTACCCTCCTAATCTTTAGGGTATACGTTGTGCCTTATAACACATGGGGGGTCATTCTGACCTTGGCGGTCTTTTCGCAAGACCGCCGAGTTACGGCCGCGGTGAAGACCGCCGACCGCGGCGGTATGCCGCTGTGCGCATTCTGACCGCTGGGAGCGTTCCGCCGGAAAACCGCCAGCAGCCACACTGGCGGTCGGCGGGAAAGTGGAGACTGGTCAACCTCCACCGCCGCGCCAGCAGAACACCGCCCACAGAATTACGACCCACATTTCTGTGTGGCGGTCTTCTGTTGGCGGTCTTCTGTTGGCGGTCACCTCCCCATGGCTCCTGTCACCTCCCGGAGGACCAACGCACAAGGTAAGTTGATCGTCCGTGAGGGGAGGGGGTGGGGGGGTGTTGTGTGATGTGTGCGTGCATGGGGGTGTGCGTGTGAGTGTGTAGAGGGGGTGTGTGAGTGCGTGCATGCGGGCGGGGAGTGCTGCTGTGCCTATGGGCAATGTGTGTAGTTCGGCGGGTGCGCATGTCGGCATGTATGTGTGCGGGTATGTGTCCCCGTTGTGTATGTGTGTGTGTAGGGGGTGTGTATATGTGCATGTTGGGGGTGTGTGCATGTCGGGGTGCGTGTATGTGCATGTCGGGGTGGGGGTGGGGAGGGGGTTCGTACCACCTCTGGGGGGTGGCAGGGGGGTGGAGGGTGTGGGGGGAGGACTCGGGGGGGCAGTGGGGGGTGGGGGAGACCCCTATCAGTGCCAGGGAAGGAATTCCCTGGCCCCGATAGTGCCTACCGCCATGGTTCGCATGGCGGTTCCCGAACACAAGAAACCGCGGCGGTAAGCAGGGTCATGATACCGTTGGCGGTCTTGGGTCGACCGCCGGACCGGAGTGCGCAGACTCCAGCCCGTCGGTCATGACCGCCGTGGCTGTCGGAGTGGGGAAGTGGCGGTCGGTCGCGGCGGTGACCGCCGCGGTCAGAATGCCATTTTTAATACCGCCGGTCTGTTCGCGGTCCGACCGCCGCCTCTCCGCCGACCGCCAAGGTCAGAATGAGGGCCATGGTCTTACCATCAGCCTTCCTACAAATTGTCTAAATTCTTGGGGTATTGCTCCTTCATGTTCACTGCAGAATAGAATAAAAGCATAATCTATACTGTGATAATAAACATACCAAAAAGTAGTTAGTAAAATTTGCAAACAAATATATTATAACCTGTTTAATGTAAATCAGGTTAAAAATGTTGTAGCTGGTGAGGAAACATTCACAAATTCAGTCTTTTATGCATCGACCTATAGGGTGGAAACAAATAAACATGTTGCCATAAATATATCGTTTCAGCTGTTCCTTTTTTAAGTTATATCAAAAGGATAACGCATTTCCTGTTTCAGTTGTTTAAATTGTGGCTGAGGATATACTCCATGGCCTGCCTTTTACCCTGGCTGCTGGCTCCTTCTAATGTCGAAAGTCACCTGTAAAGATTTATTACAGTTGAGCAGCTATGTAATTTAGTACAGTTGACTAGAGGGGTCACAGGTTGCCTGCAATAAGGAAACTTGAGATAGGCTTTTATAAAGAAAGTGCAGGCTCCCTTACATTATGTATTTTTTTAATGAGAAAACAGCATTTTAAACTGAAGGTATTGATGTAATATGCGTGGACTGCAATATCTGAATAATGAGGCACTTTTTAAAGTGTGTATGTATATAGTTTTTGTGTAGAGCGAACCTAGGCAAAAGGCAACGGAGCTCTGCATAGGGTTTGCAGTAGAAAAATAATACCTCAGCTACAGTGTAAACACATCCTAGAACAATACAAATACCTCGATTAACCTGAATGATGCATGGTGTCATGTGGTTTGGTATGTTGGTGATTATTAAGTATACATTTTACAAAGCCAACCAGTCTTTTGACTGAAAGTGCTCTCACCGCAGTTTTCTTCATGCAAATAACTATCACAGCCCTTTAAAATGCTTTAAAATGCCTTCATGTAGCTGGGTAATTGTCTCTCAAAATCATCCTCAGTCAACATGTGTTTCAGGTCTGCCCCGGCCCTCCTCAGGGTCTGAGGAGGCAACTGAAATGCCAAAAGTGAATGAGCATTCAAGGCCACAATAAAAAGTCTAGCCACAGATGCATTATTCATTATGAGACAGTTATGAGCTAATCATAGCACTTATTCATACAGCCCAATAGATTATCGAGTTGCAAAACTCTGAATTAATTAAATAATTGGTTCCAATGCTCATATCGCTCTTATTGTTCCTTGTTCCATTGCACATTGCATCGCACAATTAAAACAGCCAAACAAAAAACAGCACCATTAAGAGTGCTGGAGACCTAAATGGAAATATGTATATCTCTTAAGAACACTATTTGAAAAGACACGCTCTAGTGAACATTTCTCCATTTTGCTGAAGTGACCATCTACCAAAATAAGATGACAGAGGGCTCAAGTGGGGCATTATGGGCCTGATTTAGAGTTCAGTGGATGGGTTAGTGTCACAAATATATTATGTCCAATGGTGCTTGTCATACGACGCATTGCATATGCACCAAACTCTAAATCAGGCCCTAAGTCTGCCAACCTCAAGATTTACTGTGTTTTTATGGTATTTGCTGGGTCCTTATAGTTGAGGGAGTATTGAAGTGAATGAGTGAATGAATCAATCAGTCAAAGTGTCATTCATTGTAGATGGATCTTCCTTTTGTGTGGAGCAAGGACATTTGGGATAGAGACACTGGGGCTGTAGTTCCTAAACTTATGATGAATGTATGCCTGAGTACGTGTCAATCTCAGTTCTGTGAGTTCGAGATAATTGATCAAATGGACTTTTGTAACACATCTTGCAATGACAGTCACTTTGTTGAGTACTGGACATGTCATGTTTTTGGATACTCAATATGTCTTTTGCCAGCTGGTCTTGAGGTTTGTTGTAGGAATTTCCAACATCCAGTGTGATAGATGATCCTATGGCTGGTGGAAAATCTATTTCATTTAGAGATCTCCATAATGGCGATAGATAATTGCCTGCAAAAGTGTCCTTCTCCATCCTCGCAGGACCCAACCTGAAGACACAGGGGATCCTTCCAGGAAACTGCACCAATTCCCATGTCAGATGGAGGGATTTATGTCTTCAAATGTTTGTTATGTCCATGTACCTCTGGAGGTGGTACATTGTCAGTATAAACATCTGTTGCAGAGCTAGTACCAGTGCTCGGCTGATTTGATCGTGGAACAGAGAATTCTCTACTGTTGAGATGTACACCATGGAATGCCTTCTAGAATGTCATTTCAATTGGGTTGATTATACCTCCATATGTGTGGCTGAAGGATCCATGATAGCTGGGATATTTTCCAATACAGCTTTTCTTTGAATCAAACTTTGGGGCTTACTTATGGGGCATAGGCATAAGCAGTGCCACAAGCATCATTGCTGTGCTGCCCTAGGCCAATGTGAAAGGGCAGGAATGCACCATATTTATAAAAGATGGTGCTTTCCTATCTTTTTCCACTGTGTTGCTGCACAATTGGCAGCCTAGTGCCAACGCAATCACCCTTGCATCATTGTGCAAGTGTGTCTGCGTTGCATCCACTATCGTTTTTATGCAGGGAGAGGGACCCTTCCTGCACAAAAACAATCCCAAGAGGCATTTTTCTCTTTCTACGTGTTCTGCAGAATGCAGCACACATAGAAAGTGGAAAAACCGAGGAGAAACATTAATATTCCTCCTGATTATGCCCTCCCTGGGGAGGCATACGTTTTGGTGCTTCCCCAGGTTTATGTGTTTAATAAATCTAGGGCAGCATCAAAATCCATGGGTGTTGCATGGGAAAACCCACTGCAAAACCCATGGAATGACTCCCTGGCACAGAGTAAGGCAATGCAGAAACTTGTGCTGATTTGTCTTACTCCATAACTATGAGGTCATTCAAAGCCACGCAAAGTGGCTTTGCATGGCCCGATAGATATGATTGAGAGGTTTGCACCACCAGAGCATCAGAAAAAGTCATGTTCCAGCGGTGCAAGCCTGTCATAAATAAGCCCCTTTGTATCAAACAAATATTTTTTTGCCTCTACTAATCTCCACTGGTTCCCAGAAAATGTCAGAATTAATTTCAAATTCTTGATCAATAAATATTTTCTTGAGATTGCTCCATATTCGGTGCAAGAAAAACTCTATCTATACCACACTGACAGAACCCAATGTATTCTTCATCCAAGATTCTCTGGTATCGTTCCATCTAGTGAGAAGGGAGGTTGTTTCGTCACTGTTTAGTCCTGTTATGGAGTTACTCGCTGAACATTTCCATCTCTAAAAATACCATTTGAGGTTCAATATCTTGCTGAAAACCCATGGCTTTCTTTCTAAGAGTTTAGGTTCAGCATCAAGTTAAGCAATTTAGAAAGCACAGCTCCTCGCGGTGGGCTTTGTATAGCACCCTACTCATTCCAACTAGCATGTCCACCGACTTAGTTATTCATTAATTTATTTTTACACCTATACACTCAGAGAAACACATATATACAGCATTTCTGTTGCATATGGCTGTTGGTCTGTAAAGGTGATTATGTATTTATACAAATTATAGTTTATTACGTCCCTACACTCAAAGTAACAAATACACAGACAGATCTGTCTTCAGTATCTTTCGACAGAATTCCACACATGGTTTTAATTAATTGAGGTGTTCTCTGATATGCAGGCATGCCTTAAAATGTTTGGATCTCCGGTTCATTGAGTTGCTTGCATAGTTTTTCCATCTCTAATGTATCTGGGGCTTATGCAAAGCCAGTGCTTAATTTGTAAATAAAAACGTGTCGGTGCCCAAAGCCCTCCACAGAAACTGGCAGCTGCTGCAATTAAATGTGCGAGCATGGAATACTGAAGCAGCGTAATCCTGAAGCCATCTCGGGCCTCTTTAATTCATTCCCAGCCACTCTCTGCACCTTCAACTCACTCTTGCAGCTTTCTGTTTTCTCCCTTTGTGACAGTTTTTGTTTTTTCTCTTCCTCCGTCTTTCCCATATGTGTCTTTTGCTTGCAGGAAATGCTTGAGGCAGAAGAATAGGTGCTGGCCCTCAAACATAAGTGCTGGTGCCCCGCACTGCAAACCACCAGCTCAAATTAAGCACTGTGTAAAACACTCCAATACCTTTGGGTCGAGTTTGCGCTATATTAAACTGCAAAAAATAAATAAGGCAAGTAGATACTGACATCAAACGTTCTAGTGGGATAAAAGGAGAACGCAGACCATCATCCCCTAGGAAGAAACGTGATAACAAATATCTGAAAGCATTGTTTGAGAAAAAGGAGTAAGTGTGCCGTCCTTTACTGCCACTTTTCCCACTGCACCCTATTACCCATTGCTAAAAATATAAAGAAACTGCGATATTATTACACTTTTGTAACTACTCATCTTTTTTGAGTGTTTGTCAATATCTTTTCATGGTGTACTGCTCTTTATGTAATTTGACTTTTATGAAGGGTGTGCTGTGTCCCTTCATTCCTGTGCATAGTTTAATCTTCCTTTTTCTACGTTTGCACAAGCAACCCCCATCATTTCACGTGTGCGGTGCTTTTGCAGAGAAAGCCTTTGTTATATCATTCCTGATTTCCTTCACTGTAGCTTGCCTTCACCGATTTTTAAGACCAATTTAACACAGTTCAGTTAATTCAGAATATGGCTTTGTGTCTTATTTAACACAGCCTCCCCTTTCAAAAAGATTGAGAAATTGAGCCTCCATCTACCCAAAATACTGGGATTTGTAACATGTGTTTTTTGTTGAGATCAAAGAGCAAAAGAGGTCTAAGCGCAATTGGTTTGGTAATGCTACAAATAAGTAATTAGAACAGGCTTTGACAAACGGAAGAGTTGTAGCACATGTGGGTGGCGAAGAATTATTGGTTAACTCTGTGCTTGATACCCACCCACTCACCTTCATTATAATGAAAATGCAAATGTTAAGAGACCTTTTCCTAGATTGGTGGAGTTGTAACTGTATCTGACCATCACATAGGAAATGGCACAAGCCACATCGTAAAATCTTATTTACCTGTGTAAATAAAATCCATAAGAGTTAGGAAATGAGGCCACGAGCTGTTCTTATCAGGCCACTGATCCAATACAGCTGAACTGTGTCAATTTCCGGCTGAAATGTGCTAAGGGCGGCACCGATATTGAACCCAGAAAATGTGGAAGATGAAAAACAAATGGTGCAAATCATTGTGATTATCGGGGGCCACTGGATCAAAAGCCTTCAGTCAGTGCTCTGTGGAAGAATGTCAGAGCCTGATAGGTCACGCTTCAGAAACAGAACTCTCTGTTCTGCACAGGCGCTCCTCTGGGAACAGACTGGTACATAGTCACCTGCTTGCAAAGATGCTTAGGCCCATATTTATACTTTTTGACGCTAAACTGCGCTAACGCAGTTTAGCGTCAAAAAGTTTTGCGCCGTCTAACGCCATTCTGAAGCGCCATGCGGGCGCCGTATTTATGGAATGGCGTTAGACGGCGCAATCAGACCGGCGCTGCCTGGTTTGCGTGGGAAAAAACCACGTAGACCAGACAGCGCCGGCGTAGGGGGAAAATGGCGCATGGGCGTCTTAAAATGGGGCAAGTCAGGTTACGTCGAAAAAATCGTCTTAACCCGACTTGCGCCATTTTTTAACGACGCCCATCCCCCATCAACATGACTCCTATCATTGTAAAGATAGGAGTCATGCCCCCTTGCCCAATGGCCATGCCCAGGGGACTTCTGTCCCCTGGGCATGGTCATTGGGCATAGTGGCATGTAGGGGGGCACAAATAAGGCCCCCCTATGCCACCAAAAAAAAATATAAAAAATAAAAAATTATACTTACCTGAACTTACCTGAATGTCCCTGGGGTGGGTCCCTCCATCCTTGGGGGTCCTCCTGGGGTGGGCAAGGGTGGCAGGGGGGGTCCCTGGGGGCATGGGAGGGCACCTGTGGGCTCATTTTGAGCCCACAGGCCCCTTAACGCCTGCCCTGAGCAGGCGTTAAAAAGTGGCGCAAATGCGCCGTTTTTTGCCACGCCAACTCCCGGGCGTCTCTTTTGCCCGGGAGTATAAATACCACGTAAAGGCCTGGGAGTCATTTTTTAGACGGGAACGCCTCCCTTGCATATCATTAACGCAAGGAAGGGGTTCACGCTAAAAAATGACGCACATTCCGGGAACTTTGGCGCTATTCGCCTCTAACGCCATAGTATAAATATGGCGTTAGTTGGCGTTAGTTTTGCGTCGAAATTGCGTCAAAAAAAACGACGCAATTTCGGCGCAAACGGAGTATAAATATGGCCCTTAAACTCTGAAGTGATGCAACGCAGCGAGCGGTATTTATTTTCTATTCACATACTGGAAATAGTTGCAGCAAAGCACGACAAGTCACATTCGTCAGGTGACTGTGTAAGTGCCGTGAGGTGGAGGGAAGGATGAGGGTTTAGTTTTTTCACGTTTGCCGAGAGCGGTAAATGTATGCTGGAGCTCCAACTAAGTGTAAGGCATCCCGGGTATTTTAGTGTGCCACTGCCTCCTGGGAAAACGTTATTAAACAAACAATGTCATATGGGGACCTTCCCTACGATTGTATTTTCAGCTTTCTAATATGCAGTGATATTTTTTGCTCTGGCTTGACAACCCAGCTGTTTTTAAAGACTTACTTTTATCAGTTGTTTAACCTCTTAGCTGCCGATACCTACTGTTATAATTTCTTTAACCTCTTAGCTGTCGAGGCTTTTGCACAACCAGTGCTGGACACTTCTTTTGGTGTTCGGCCTTCATATACTTTTTCCACAAATGGTTTCCAGACCAAATTTGCGTAATTTTTTCACACATTTTGGGGCTTCTAAACGTACTCAGGTTTTGTGCATTACCTTGGAGTTAACTAACAAAATAGACAAATATTTCAACATTTTATTTTTTTCGGAAAAAAGTGATGTGCAAGAAAGTATCTTTTGGCCAAAAGCTTTGCTGTGGGCTTTCTACAGGGAAAAAGCCTCACCTGCCCCCCACGGGGCAGGAAGACTGTATGCCCCTTTTGGGGGATACTTGCACGCTTTTTGTTTTCCTCTACGTGGAAATGCCTTGTGTCTACTGGGCTTTCTACCTTTTGAGGGAAGGTTGGGAAAGCACCCTGGGAAGCGGAAAGAATGTATTCACCTTGGGTGCTGAAGAGGAGCTCTGGCTAATGCCCAAGGTGCCACTCTCACCCCAAAATAACAAATCCCTGCTGGCTAGTGGGCTTTTTACCCCCCTGATAGGCCAGTTTATGGGAAAGCCCCCCTTATTGGCTCCCAAGGGAGGCTTAAAGCCTTTATTAGAGCTGGAAGCAGCGCTGGTCCTTGTCAAAGATACCACTCTTCTGGCAAAAAAGGACCCCATGGTGTATAGTGCAGTGGATCCCTGCTTAGGGATTGCATTCTGAGGGTTATCCCTCATTCACCCCTTTCCAGCACTGCCTCTCCAGCAGAAATTGGTGATCGGGGGTAAAGTTAAGGTCCAGCAGCACCAAACAAAATTGAAAACAGAACTTACCATTAGTAGAGTCGACTTCTCTTTATTTTGATGTTACATCAGTGCACTGTGCAAGCTTGTGTTACAGCAAAACAGAAATAAAATCATAGTTGGGAAACAAAGGAGGCTTCTTCATCATGTCCTGACTGATTTTTTTAAAGAAAATGCTTCTGGTGCATGTTCTTTTACTGTACACTCACACCATGTTCCCGATGAGCACAGTCAAAGGTAGTGCGACCATTGGGAGCGTGCAGACAGCCTCACTAAAACAGCTAAAGTATAAATGAAGCGACCTTTAGCTCCGCCTAGAAGAGTTCCACTCTCGCACCTCGTGCTATTGACCGCAGGAGTGTAGCCTGGCCACTTGGCCAGGCTACACCCCTGCGGTCAAGGCTTGGGGGTGTGCTGCAGATTTTCCAACATTCACACTGGTATATCATGTTACATGAGAAGCAGCGCCTGAGGGGGCTTTAAGGCCTGTGAAAAGGGAAAGGAGAGCGGATTGTGAGGGGGTACTTCAAACACAGTATTTGTTAAATAACCATGTTTTAAGACCTTCAAAACGGTTGAGAGTGTATGCGTCCGTGTTTTTGTCTGAGCGATTATTAAAAATCCCAGGTGAAATCTGACAGACACCTTATCATACCCGACTGAAAGTTCCTGTGCCCAACTATTTAGTAAATTATACATTTATTAGGGGGTTGCAACACCCCAAACATCCCCTAACGCTATACCCCTGATTGACCATAAAGTTTGTTATTACACCTATTGGAATGCATGAGGGACTATTTTGCATCTAAAAATTACACATAGTCATCACAATATATTCTTTGTCTGATAGATGCATTTTACACAGAAAGCACCGGTTTTTACTTTTATTTAAAAACAATAACTATTTTAGACATGCCAGGGCTCAAAATGCAAACCAAGACTCAAAATGCATGCCTTATTAAAAACCATGAGCCTTACCATGAACAATGAGTGCTGTGCAAATGAGTGCCTGCGCAAAACCTGGTGAGCGCACCACTATTTACATATTTGCAGCTACTTTACATCAATTTACACACGTTCTCTGTTGTAATTAGTGAAGATGTACAAATTTTATTTTTCATTATTTAGTGGCCATTTTATGAAGTTGTACCTAATTGAGAATAAGGCATAACAGGTTTGCCTCCACATATTATAAATACTTGTTTTAAAATTCAATAGATTCTACTTTAATTTATTTAGCATTCTAATTAGGTATGTTATAATGAATTTCCTGAGCCAAATACGCTGTAAAACCACGTAGTACACAAGTCGCAATGTTTTTTGCAGACATCCACATCTCATAAGTGAGATGTGGAAGTGTGTGCTAAGCTCACATAGCGTGAGTCTCAAATATATATTTTTAAGCATACCTATGAATTACGCTTGGAAACGTTATGATTCACACATGCAAATTTTGGCCTGATTCCCAGGGTTACCTAGCACCTGCTTCAATGTATTCTATGTGTGAGTACGGTATGCAACCCAAGCGTACATAACACACACATACATTTTCCGCATGAGTTTGCAACTCTGGAGGCTCTTAAAGGACTTTCAGGAAGCCAACTGCTTTTAGCTAAAATGAAGTCACCATCCAAAAAGGTGTAACTTTTGGAGTTGTTTTACACCTATATAACTGTAACGTGAAGTTCAGAATTGTAAGAATTCAATGCAAATGTGGAATACACGTGTACATGTCTTGCAAGTAGGGTACATACAGTATTAGCAATAGCTTAGAGTAACTCATGTACTTTACAGCATGAATATTACTCCTATGTTTCACCTGGACGTTTACACGAATTTTCAAGTCACAGCAAACAATGCTTATGCTTACGCATAAACTTAATATGCAATAGTTTACTGATATAAATCAAGACCTTTTTGAACCTGCACGAGTGCTAAGGTTTGAAAGATGGTGAGATTGTTATTAATTTCTTGTCAAAATAATGAAAGTGAGATGTTTAACAAAAGTACCACATACAAACCCTGATTACAAGTTGTGCAGAGTGGGATTCCGAGGTGCAACTCTGCACAATTGTTAGCTGCACATTGTTCCTGCACGTGGATTGTGGGAGCCTCAGACCCCATTTTATCCGCTGGTAACATCACTTTTAGAAAGGGATGCATTACAGCATGAACCCATTCTCCAGTCCCTTGCTGACCCTCATCCAAGCCCTAGGGGGAGCATGTAATACCCTCCCTTGCTAGGTGACATCTTCAGATTCCCTGATCCCTGTGGCTGCTATAGTCCTTCAGTGTAGGTTATAAGTGTGTGTTAGTCTGTTCTGCCCTCATGGCATATAATGTTCTAATAGAGTTGTAGTTCACTACAGGAAGGCATTACAGTCAAAACGTCAAAGTGATGTTGTAGCTAGGTATGCAAAACAAGTTTACCTTTGTAAAACAAGAACAATAAACACTAAAAACACAAAGCGCCTCATTTACATGGCCCTAGCGGCACACCGCCTCACTGGAGTACCATTTTATTTTTTTACTCTCTGGTGGCACAGTGTGCCAGTCCTTATTTAAAAGGCCATGCAAAGCCACCTTGTGTGGCTTTTCGTGGCCTTGTAAATATGGATCCCTTTCACGCATAACACTGCATGAAAGGGGCATTCCCAGGGTGTTGCTGTGGGTGTTCCTACGCTATACTCATGGAACCTGAAGGAATCTGATGTATTCCCAGATTTACAAGCCTGAGAATGCATCAGATTCCTACGCCACCTCAGGGGTGGCATAAGAGTGATGCAATGGGGAGAAATATCCTTATTTTTCCCCGTTATATCTTCTTTCTATGTGTGCTGCATTTTGCAGCACACATAGAAAGAGGAAAACAACACTTCTGATTGTTTATGTGCAGGAAGGTGTCCCTTTCTGCACAAAAACAATCATTGCTGCAGCTTAGGCATCCTTGCACCATGGTGCAAGGGTGCCTGCTTTGGTGCTAGGCAGCAATTTGTGTGCCAGTGCAGGGAGAGAGGACAGAAATGAACCATATCTTGTAGATATGAAGCATTCCTGCCCTTTCCTGGCAGTGCAGAGCTCGTAAATGAGGCCCAAGATTAAAGTGACGATTTAGTTAAGTATTGAAATAAGATCTTAGCTTTTGTGAAAACAAATCCAGAAGTTCTTAGAAAAATTAAAAGGTTAAACTAATGCTATTGTTATGCTCTCACCTAAAAACCCTTCACTTGAGTTAACAATTATGCAATTTCAGAAAAAAACAAAGGTTACATTGATATTTTAGTTAGATATCAAGTAAACTCTCAGCTTATGTTAAAAACTGAAATTCACTGAAAAAACGAAAGTTAAAGTGATTTAATTATTAAGTGTGAAAAGCACCTTAAACTACGTAAAAACAGAAATCAGTTGAAGGATACAAAGGTTGAAGTTAAAGTTACAGCTAGATATACAAAACTCCTTCGCGTACATTAAACAACAGAATTTAATTGAAAAAAGCAAAGGATAAAGTGATGTTATAGTTAGGTGACAAAGTTTAGCACAACATACAGTTTAAAATCTGAAAAACCCCACTGAAATTGGCCTTTAGAGTTCAGTGAGCTAACTAGAACTTGCAGGCTTGCTATGCACTGCTTATGACCTCACATATCACTCTTGACATTTTAAATTACATCATTGATGATATCATCCAAGCTACAGTTTCTCAAATTATCTTATGAACCACTAAGTCATTTAAAAAAGAACAATTTAGGTAGCAGAGGGATCAGATACCTATGCATTACAATTTGACTATATGTACATTTCTGCATTTTCAAAATACAAATAGACTAGTACTGGAGACAAGTGGGATTCACTATGGTAAATGTTATATGGTGAACAGTTTAATTATCGGTAAAGTTTTAAGTGGAACAGTGCGTTATTAAAACAAGATAATGACTGAGTGCAACTATTGTGAGTTTGCAGATGTACTTTATGAATAGGTCGCTGTGAGACCTGGAATCCTTAGAGTGGTCTTACCCCAGACTTTTTGCTGTTCACCTCCTGTTTGTCACTGTATCTTTTGTTTGGCCATATGACTGCTAACCAGTGCTGAAGTGCATGTGCTTCTCCCTTAAACATGGCAACATTGTTGTATCCACAATTGGCATATTTGATTTACTTGTAAGTCCCTTGTAAAGTGGTATACCATATACTCAGGGTCTGGAAATGAAATGCTACTAGTGGGCCTGCAGCACTGATTGTGCCACCCACGTAAGTAGCCCTGTAAACATTTCTTGGGCCTGTCACTTACATTTATTTTGACGCTAACCTACCTAAAGTCATTTTTTGGTGCAAAACCCCTTTCTTTCATACCACCAGCCCCACCCGGCTAACGTAATTTTTTTTAACGCTAGTCTACCCTTTGCCCTTTGCACCGGCTTGCACCGACTTGAACCAGTCCATAAATATGGCGCCCAGCTGGTGCTAAAAAATGGTGCAAGCCGGTGTAAAACGTTTTGGTGCAAAACTGAGTTGGTGCAGTTTTGCACCAAAAAGTATAAATAGGGGGCCTAGTCCTCTAGAACTGAAAAAGTTCTTATGAAAAAAGTCATAAGGGGCTGTATAAGGATACCCTGACACCCCTAACCACTTGGGGGGGGAGACACCCAAAGGGACTACACAGAGGTTTCAATAAAACAAATTGGGCGCAGGTACTGCAGCACTTCCATGGGATAGAGTGCACCCCTGCCGTGAGATTCAAGGTACTTTCACAGGGGCCTTGTAGAAGCTTCCAGCCCATGGTACCACTGGGTGCAAGCTTTGTTGAGGGGTAATGCAGGAGTACTGCAGTAACAAAAAAACTTTAAAAAGGAAAGAAAATTCTGGTTTGGGTGACTGTGGAGGGCTTTATCTACTTGTAAGACATTGGGACAGGATATGCTCAGAGGCCAGGCCTTGTAGCCAAACCCCTTCTGCACATAGTATTTACCCAAAGGTCAGGGTCCAAGCCCAACCCCTGCTGCACAAGTTCAAAGGCTGTGCACAGTGGATGCATTTTCGCAGGTGCCCAATGGGTGTGAGTGTATGTTCAAGTTTGAATTTTACAAAAAAAAGAATTCACTAAAAAACAAAGGTTAAAGTGACATTATATTTAAGTATTATAATAAAATCGTATCTTACGTTTAAAACTCCCCCAATAATTTACTAAAAAAATCAAAAGTTAAAGTGGTATGTTATGTGAATTTGTATAGCTCAAAACTCACCCAGAAAGGTATCCTGGCACTAATATTATAGTTAGGTGTTAACATGATAAAAAACCTTGTGTTTCATAACAAAGAAATACTGAAGTTCACCAGTCACAGTTTACTGAGCTAATTATAACTTGCACCCCATCATGCACTGGAACACAGACTCAGGATCGGGAGAGAACGCGGTCAGGTAAGTGGGGCTGGGGTAGGGTTGCTGGGTAGTTTAAGGGGCGGGGATGGGGTAGTTTTAGATTTTTAGGGGCGGGGTGGTGGGTCAGGGTAGTTTTAGTTTTTTAGGGGCGGGGTGGGGGTCAGGGTAGTTTCAGTTTTTAGGGGCGAGGATGAGGGGTCGCAAAAGTTAAAGTTTTAGGGGCGGGGTGGGTGATCACTGTAGATTTAGGGGTGAGGGGGCAGGGTAGTTTTAGTTTTAAAGGTGGGTGGGAGTCGGGGTAGTTTTAGTTTTTAGGGGTGGGGTGGGGGTCAGGGTAGTTTTAGATTTTAGGGGCAGGCCTGGGGGGTCGGGCTAATTTTAGTTTTTAGGGGTGGGGGATCGGGGTAGTTTAAGTTTTAGGGCGGGGATGGGGGGTCGGGTAGTTTTAATTTTAGGGGCGGGGTGGGGGAGTTTTAGTTTTTAGGGCTGGAGTGGGGGTTGTAGTAGTTTTAGGGGTGGGGTAAATTTAGTTTTTAGGGGCCAGGGGTCAGGGTAGTTTAATTTTTAGGGGCAGGGTGGGGGGGTCAGGATAGTTTAAGTTTTAGGGGCGGGGTGGGGGTCAAGGTAGTTTGAGTTTTTAGGGGTGGGGTGGGGGTCAGGGTAGTTTTAGTTTTTATGGGCAGGGGTTGGGGTAGTTTTATTTTTTGGGGGCGGGGGTTGGGGTAGTTTTAGTTTTTAGGGGCGGGTGGGGGTTGGGGTAGTTTTAGTTTTTAGGGGCAGGGGTGGGCGGTTGGGCTAGTTATAGTTTTTAGGGGTGAAGGTGGGGGGTCGGGGTAGAATTGTTTTTAGAGGAGGGGGTACGTCGTCGGGGTAGGATAGTTTTAGGGGCAGACTGGGAGGGTGGGTAGGATTGTTTTAGGGGTTTGGGTGGGGGGCTGGGGGTCACATGCTGGAACCATGCATGCCGTTCCACGCATGCCTTTACCAGGCATGTCTTTACAACGAAAAATCGTTGTTAAGGCATGCGTGGTAAAGGCATTCGTGTAATAACGCAGTCGTTGTTCCAACCGCGTTATTCAGGCATGCATTGTTCCAGCATGCATTGTCCCGTCGTATATTCATTGCAACTTGCGTAATGAATATTCATTGGGAGGGTCTTTCTGCAACCCCCAATGATTAGTTCTTTTGTCAACTAACCTAGTTCATAGGTTGGTTCTAAAATATAATAGTCACACATAGGTGGTACATAGATTGTAACCATTATTATTATAATACAAGAGTCATTTTAGCTGTTTCTACATTGCTATATTGCTGCATCAAGAAAACCTTCATGTCACCATGAACATAAATCAAGCTTAGATTACTCAGATTACTAGCATTGTAGTTAGAATCGTAAGTAAGTGAGGTTGCACCTCTGACCTTGTCAAAGTAAAGATCATGTTAATGTAGTGCAATTCAGGGAATAACACAAATGTTTTATTTATACTATATATTTTGATTCAGGCCTAATGCAAACTAAACAGTCCAATACCACTGCAAACAGTCGCAAACGGGACAGCTGACCATTACTTCAAAACAACAAAATCAGTGTGCTATGAATGATAGTAATAAAAAAGTAAAGCTACAATTTTTAGTGATTATTAAATGTGAAGCACCACTTTAGTTTATTGAAGAAGTAGAAGGTGCTTACATCACATGAGGTCTGATTCGCATTGCTAACTGGTATGTTAGATTTGTGCGAGAGAGTCATAGTTAGGATGGGAGAGGACAGTTAACTGAAGCAAATAAGGAGAGGGACAAGGAAAGAAAATGAAACCACTGAAAATGATGAAAAGCAAGAGGCAGCAAGAAACTGAAAACTTGACTTTTTAACTGATCCCACTTGCAGAACCTGCACCTACTCCCCACCTACATACCTTCACTTTGACAAGTTTACACTCTAAAAATCAATGTTAATTACAGCAGGTCAGGCCACACCCCACCATCGAGAGCTCCTCCACCTGGATTAGTGATGGATGGGTAACCGATGTGGCAGAGCTGCATTAGTGTGTGACCGCCATGTTGCCCTGCTAGCCACACTTACCTATATTACATCACTCATGACATGTTAAATGACATCAGTTATGGCATCATTGATGACATTTCAAAAGGCATCATTGGTGCTATCACTGATGAGATTATCCAGTCATTTTAATCACTCCCTATAGGGTTTGTGGACTTGAAACAATTCAGAACACTTCACATGTGGACAATTTTCTATCACCAATTACATGATAATAGACATAAGGTTTGATGACATTCCAGACATTTAGTAGGGGTTTCAAGTCTTCTACAGTTGGCAAACGTTATCCTCTTTTTGCAAATAGTCTCCCACGTAACAAACAAAAAACCTCCAAAGACTTTATGGGGTCATCCCTTTTTAAACCTTTAACGCTCGCCAAAAAATAGTTTGTATTCTATTCACCTTAACAAGACTACCCTCTTATACACCTCACAAAACCCACAATTATAGGTCAAGAGGTATGCATTTGCCATTGAAAAAACACCTTCTGCTAGAGGCTATTGACAACCATCCTTAGTTTGGTAAATATACTACACAGATTCCTGAGATGGGCACAATCACATTTCTCATAGATGATTTTGGCTTTAAGTTGAAACCTGATTTGAAACATATTTCTGCAATGCTCCTTGTGTGCACTCACCCTTTACCTTGTTTAAAACATAGAACTACGTGCACCCCAAACTTTCATGATTTGTAAATGATACACCATATAACTTTCAACATGCACAACCACACTTCCCTCCGGGGCCTTCACAAATTCCATTCTATGCACCCACACATGTACACTCAGTAACTCTATGTTGTATGTGATTATGGCATTATCAGTGATGTCATCAGTGATGTAATCAATGATTCCATTCAACATTATGGCCCTCATTACGACTTCGGCGGTCTTAATAAAAGACCGCCGAATCCGCGGGCGCCAACATACCGCCAGTGCTGGCGGTATGTTTGGCGCCCTATTATGATATTTCCGCTGGCCCAGTGGACGGAAACATTGTTTCCACCTGCTGTCCCAGCGGAAAAGTCACCACAACATTCGTAATCGAGCCAGCTGCAATGTTGAGGTGCGTCGGGTGCAGGAGCATAAATCGGGAAGTGGAATACGCGATGGGGCTGTGCATGGGGGCACCTGCAATGCCCATGCCAAGTGCATGGGCACTACAGGAGCCCCCAGGAAACCCCCCAGTCTCCCTTACCACCAGCCTTTGGTGTTTACCGTCATGGACAGGCTGGCAGATGGGGACTCGTAATCCCAGCGCTGCCATGGTGGATTACAACTGCGGGGACTGCCAGGCCAGACTGCCAGGCTGCAGGCTGGCGGCAGCCTGGCAGTATCGGCGTTAGTACCGTTGCGGGTCCGCCATGGTCATAATGTGGCAGTAAGTACCGTCAGCCTGTTGGCGTTACTACCGCCACATTATCGCCGCTAACCGGGGTCATAATGACCCCCTGTATGAGGGATGTAATATGCATGACCAGGGAGTAAGTAAAGCTCAGTAAATTATATTTGGTGAATTTCAGTGTTTTTTTGTTTTTGTTTTTAAATATTAGTTTTTATCTAATTTCAACAACTAATTTTAACTTCGCTTTTTCATTTTTTCAGTTAATTTCTATTTTATTTAACATAAGCTAAATTTATATTACCATACCTAATTATAACACCATTTTAACCTTTGTGTATTTCTGGTGAATACACATGCATCTGATATATAACCATATCTAAGGGTGTATGCTGCAACCTTGGTTTACAAAGCGTCAAAGATTAATACAATTATCACTGTATGTCTCGGCATTCCATGACAACATACTGCTAAAATTGATTGCATAATCTGTAGTCAATACACCTTGCATTCAGAACTAGTTACGAATAGGCAGTATTTCCTCATTTGTAATGGCCAAGCTATCAAAAATTAAAGAAGTGTACTCTACTGACATTAGTATCAAAAATAATCTCCTAGATTATTTGGGGCTCATCATATTTTAAGAACACTTTAGGTCAAGGTAATTCGTTTTTGAGAAATGCTGGGACATTTAAGAGAGGCACAGCCGAAGCATCATTATTTTTTTATGTTCTGGTGGAGTAAGCTTCTCAACTTGTCTACGAGGCCACACAAAGCCATTTTCATGGCTTTGAATGGTCTCATAAATATTGAGTAAGACAAAGAGGAGCAAGTCTCTCTGTGTTGCTATACTCTGTGCCAGGGAGGCATTCCATTGACGCTGCGGCGGGTTTTCCCAGGCAACACCCATGCTACCCCAGCTTTACTTAATCATGGAAGCCTAGGGCAGCGCCAAATCCTTACCCCTCCCCAGAGCAAGCGTAACAAGGAGAAATATTTTATTTCACCTTGTTTTCTCCTCTTTCCATGTGTGCTGCCTGCATGCAACGCAGGTACCCTTGCATCACAGTGCAAGGGTGTCTGGATTCGCCCTAGGCAGGCAATTGTGTGCAAGCACAGGAGGAAAGGGCAGGATTGCACTGTGTTGCATAAATACAGGGCATTCCTGCCCTTTCACATTAGCATAGTGCAGCGCTGCAAGAAGACTTGCGGCGCTGCCCTACACCCATTCCCCATAAATAACCCCCACCTGGGGATGCACTGTTGGTTACCTGGGGCACTGAACTCTGCTGGGGACTCACAGTCCCACGATCCATCATGCTGTAAGGAGTGGAAATGGCCAATTACTGCATCGTCAACATGCTACAAAGCGACTGGTTGGAACCCGCGGTGCAGGACTCACTGTTGGTTACTGCGGGCACTGAAGTATGCTGAGGACTCACAGTCCCACGATCCATCACGCTGTAAGGAGGTGGAGCTGCCCAATTACTGCATCATCAATGTGCTATAAAGAGCCTGGCTGGAACCTGCAGTTGGGGGGCGTGCCCGGGCATGTGGCCTGGTGAACACCGGGGGAAGACTGGGCCCGTCTTAGTCCATCATAACCCATCATAGCCCGGAAGATCCTGGGCTGAGCCACCCTCTTGCCCTCAACCTCTGCATTGTCCAAAGACAAGTGTTCTTGCTCGAAGCATTTGGGCCCATATTTATACTAACGCAGTTTTGCGTCAAAAAAATTAGCGCCGGCTAACGCCATTCTGAAGCGCCATGCGGGCGCCGTATTTATTGAATGACGTCAGCCGGCGTTAGCCGCCGGTGCCGTCTGGTGTGCGTTAAAAAAACGACGTACACCAGGCAGCGCCGGCGTAGGGGAAAATGGAGCTTGGGCGTCAAGAAATGGGGCAAGTCAGGTTGAGGCAATTTTTTCGCCTCAACCCGATGTGCTCCATTTTTTTTCACTCCCAACCCCCATAGAAATGACTCCTGTCTTAGCAAAGACAGGAGTCATGCCCCCTTGCCCAATGGCCATGCCCAGGGGACTTCTGTCCCCTGGGCATGGTCATTGGGCATAGTGGCATGTAGGGGGGCACAAATCAGGCCCCCCTATGCCACCAAAAATAAAAAACACTTACCTGAACTTACCTTAATGTCCCTGGGATGGGTCCCTCCAGCCCTGGGTGTCCTCCTGGGGTGGGCAAGGGTGACAGGGGGGGTCCCTGGGGGCATGGGAGGGCACCTCTGGGCTCCTTCAGAGCCCACAGGTCCCTTAACGCCTGCCTTTTGCAGGCGCTAAAAAACGGCGCAAAAGCAGCCGTACGTCATTTTTTTTGACCCGCCCACTCCCGGGCGTGAATTTTGCCCGGGAGTATAAATCCGATGCACATGCCTCGGAGTCGATTTTTTAGACGTGAACGCCTACCTTGCATCTCATTAACGCAAAGTAGGTGTCCACGCTAAAAAATGACGCAAACTCCATGGACTTTGGCGCTAGACGCGTCTAACGCCAAAGTATAAATATGGAGTTCGTCAAAATTGCGTTAAAAAAAAGACGCAATTCCGGCGCAAACGGAGTATAAATATGCCCCTTGGTATTTTTTGTGAGACAGGGTAAACATGCCAAAAGATGCCAGGTCTAAAACGTAAGAATTAAAATGTGTGTGTTGGGACACCCCATTGGCAGACTTTAATCTTCAGCTGTGTAGTGATTTCTCTTGCTGTGGGATCAAAAGATGGGACATGGGTCAAAATTGCCACGTAGGGGCAGCACTCAAGTGGAAAGTCAAAAGTTGTCTTCAAAGAGTCAAATGGCAAGCAAGTAGCTGGCACAGCAAAATTACTTGGTTGAGATCCATTTCCACTAGAGGTAAACACTGTTGTGGTCCTCTGGTCTTGGCATCTACCCTTTCACAAGGTGTCATACCCACAATGGGGATGGAAAAAGATGATAAAGGTAAAAGTTGACCTACTGTGCTATTACGGCGGGCTTTACAGGTTTCTGATGCTCCATTGACGACCTAAGAACCACCTCAGGGGTAATATGACTTCGGGACCCATTGTTGACACAAGGTGTGCAAGATCTGTTACAGCCATTTCTAGTTTGCTAAGTCTGGTCCAAATCGGGGAAAGTCTCGCCATCAGCATAATATGGATTTTGTCAAGGAAGGGGTCCCTTCCCATGTTAAAGATTAAATCAGGGGTGCCAGGTACAAGCCTCTCAGCTTCATAGGACAGCGGTTTTAGTGTGAAGGCATCTGTTAGGACATGTTGTGTTTTGGTTGTCCTGCCTGTCCTTGCATCCCTAGGTTGAGATAGATGTTTATTTTTTATTTTTTATTTTGCTACGTGGTGGAACATTTTTACATGCTGAGAGTGGGTTTGGCTCTATCAGCAGTTTGACAGTAGATGATAAGGAACTAGACTCCCCTGCTGCGATCTCATTGTGGTTAACACTAGGCGCCCAGATAGTTTTTCACCCCTGCCCGGGTTGTTGCCCTTGTGGGCACTCAGCAGCTTTTGTGGCCTCTATGGAAAATTGCCGGAGTCCAGGGATAATTGTCATTCTGCTAAGGATACCTCTTTATCCAGTACTCACACTAATTGAATTAGTAAAGAGTCATGGGTAGCATTGCGAGAGTGATTAGTGATGGCTTCACTATCCCCTTGGATTTTCCTTTTGCCCATACTTCTCTCAGATACTTAGTTACTCACAAAAAATCTTGGCCAGCGGTAGCTACACAGTTACTGTCGATTACGTTCAATCATGGCATGCACACATGCAACAGGAGAGTTCTATCTGATGTATGGTGTGCCCCTACTTTTGCTGCGGTAATATATCAAGTAAAATCGATTATGTTTTGCCAGATCTTGACCTCTGGCATGTGGCAAAATTTTGAGGTATTCTCAAGGGCAGATAGGTTGTTGCTTAAAAGAAAGAGTTTTTTGAGGAACATTGCACCCAGGGGAGGCAAGTCAGACATTTGCGTAACCCTTGACAACAGTGGAAGGTAGATTAAGTGTCCAAACTGAGTATGGATGGGGAAACCCTAGCTGGCATCTATTTGGATTTTTATAACACCCTGATTACGTTATATGACTTTTCCCATTTTAAATATCTGTTACAGAATTTCTCTAAAGAAGCATTGAAATAAGGCTTAAGAGGGGAAAAGAAATTCTTCTAATCAATCACCATAATAGTATGGTAAAGAATGTCGCATGGTCAATGGTCAACTTATCAAGGCTGTTAAAGGAGGTGTTCAGGAGGAAATTCAGACTGCTAGTACTAAATACATAAAGATAACTTTAAGTGCTAGGCAAAGATGGGTAGATGACAACTGACTTTAGCTTGTTATGGCTTCTAGGAATAATAATTCCAAGACTTTTTGGCATATTTTAGTCCACTGCTGCTCTAGAACTATGAGCCAACTGGAGCTGTCAATTCAATCATATACGTAGGTAGAGCGTTTTTCTAAGATTTACGCCTTGCCTAGTTCAGGTTCTGATGAAACAGGTTTCAATTATGCTAATTGTGTTCGAGCCACCTTGACAAATAATCTTCATTTTCCTTAATGTAAACTATTGGTGCTATCCAGGCTGATAATCCTGGAAATGCACTAGGGCCATATAGCATTCCAGGGGATTTGCTTTGGTCAGAACTCTGAGTCTGGGGGCCTTATATTAAATGACTGACTTACTACATAGTTGCGGATGGGGCTATTCCAAAATCATGGAGGAACACGGAAATTATACCTGTTTATAAGAAGGGAGTTAGAGGATCCCCAAATAACTACAGGCCAATAAGCCTCATTGACAATCTTGAGACAGTCTTTTGCCGACACATTCTAGCTAGGATAAAGGACTCGATCACTGATACCTCGATTCTGTCTCCCTTGCAGGTGGGCTTTCAGCAGAAAGTGAGCACTGTTGATGAAATCTTCTGGTTTGATCTCATAGTGACTAAATGCATGAGTCTGAGAACGGACCATTTCTACTTTCCCGTAGTGGACCACAGGGCTGCCTTCGACTTAATTCTGAGGCAGCCCTGGTGGTCTAACTTAGCCTCAATGGGTGTGGGTAAATACTTTTTTGGACATACTTTTTGGGCTTCATAACAATATGACTGCCCAAGTTAGATGGGGAGCAACTGGAACCTTGACAGAACATATCCCTGTGCAGCATAGTGTGGGGCAAGGATGAGTACTTGCACCTACGCTCTTCTCGTACCTTAATGATGTGATCAAAACTCTGAGCGAGTGCACCTATGATTCTGCTGAGAACTCCTTTTCGGTTGCAAAACCTTTTGAATAAATTCACTGTTTTCTGTGCTTCGCCGAATCACTGGGTTAAGAGGTAAACACTTCTAAAACAAAAACAATGATCTTTAATACTCACAGAGCTTGTAGACCAAAGTTTACTGTGAAGGGCAAATCATATAATAGCATTTCTCATTCTGAAAGGGGTCAAGGGAACCAGATCTAAATCTATATCACTAGCTGTGGAAGTATACAGGGCAAAAGCCCAGTGCACAGTGCTTCATGGGGCAGAGGTTTGGTGGGTTGCAATTGTAGGAGGTCTGGTCTCAAAAGAAAATAACTTTATAAGATCACCTTTTTATCTGACACAGCGTACTCCAGCTCTACCTCTATTGTTCAATGTAGGACTCAAAAGGGTGGGAGACTTTGCAATGCTGATAACGTTTTTTTATTGGATCAGGTTGTGGTCCACCAATGAGCTTCTTCACAACAGACTGGCCGCTAAGGACGTCTTAAGACAGAGTAAAGTAGAACAACTCCTTTGGTTTAAGTATGCCAAGCGTAATCTAACTGATTTAGGTTTAGGTGATTATTGGAACAAACCAGGTCTAATTAACTCTGTATCTAAGGACTGACTTAAAACTGTCTATTAGGAGAGGTTTGTAAACAGATTACACTGCAAAGAGAATACAGTTAGCCTTGTGGAGTACTTCTTGAAATCACAAGCCTGTTCCTGCCAATGAGCTATATATAGATTATAGATATCCTCCTATTGTCCATACTTTATACATTAAATTTAGGCCCATATGTTTTTTTGACGCAAAATCGGCGCAAACTTACAAAATACAATTGTATTTTGTAAGTTTGCGCCGATTTTGCACCCAAAAGCTATGCAAATGCGGCACTAAAAAAGTATAAATACAGGCCTTAGATTGGGAATGTTACTGGTAAATACTTTCACATGTAATTGGAAAGCTCGGTCATCCAAAACAGCAGGATGTAGGTTTTTTAACTGTGCCACAGAGGATATTGAGCATGTGCTCTTTTTGTGACTTGCATATCAAAGGCCAGGGGAGTACTGGATAAAACCCCTGTGCAACAACATAGAGGTAAGACACTTCAACGAAGCATATAAAATTCTGCATACTGATACAACCCAATTGATTGTTTTTGGAGTTAGTCATTACCTTTACTTTGTATGGTTGCTTAGAAAAAAGGGGGGAATGATGTTTTCAATTGTGAGATCATTTTTACATTGTGAGGTTGAGCCTTTTAGCTACTCTACCTTAGACGACAGTGGAAAGGTAAATTACAAACCCAGCCAACTTTTTGATGAATGTAAATTACGTTTTTTAGATGACCTCTCTAATCAATTTGATGTTTTAACCTTCATTTTTTAATATGACCAGTTGGCCTGTGGATATCTATGTATTTTGTTGTATTTTATAAAAGTTTTTGTTTACTCTGTATATCTGAAGTTTCAACTTATGTAACTACATGATGTGTTTTTTGGGCTGTTGCCTGTAATAAACTTTATTTACTATTATAGCCCTGCTGTTTTCACCAAACACTTCGGACTAAACATTTCTGGACAAGGGGCATATTTATGAGCCCTGTACGCCAGCAGAGCATCACTTTTTGTGACTCTCAGGTGGCGCAGACTACAAAATCATATCTATGAAGCCACGTAAAGCCACTTTGCGTGGCTGTGATTTGCCTCAAATATATGGAGTAAGGGAAGGCAGCACAAGTTGCTGTGTTGCCTTACTTTGCGCCTGGGAGGCATTCCATGGGCATTGTGGTGGGTTTTCCCATGCAACACCCATGGATTTTGACGCACCTCAAGATTTGCAAAACCATGTAGACCTGGGGATGAGCCAAACCCTTACACCTCCCGAGGCGAGGCATAAGAAGGAGAAATATTTTTATTTCTCCTTGTTTTTCCCTCTTTCCATGTGAGCTACAATCAACAGCACACGTAGAAAGAGGAAAATGCCTGTATGGATTGTTTTTGTGCAGGAAGGTGCTCGCTCCTGCACAAAATAATCCTGCTGACAACACAGACACTCTTGTACCATGGTGAAAGGGTGCCTGCGTTGGTGCAAGGGTGCCTGCATTGGTGTTAAGCTGCAGAAACTGTGCCAGTACAGGGGGAAAGGACAGTAATGCACCGACTGCATAAATACTGTGCATTCCTGCCCTTTCATATTTGGCTTAGGGTAGCGCATCAATGTGACTTGCTGCACTACTCTACGTCAAATCGCCCTAAACGAGGGCTATAATTTACAAATCAAAAAATCTATTTTTCCATGAACAGAGGCAAAAGGATTCGCCACCATCTGAAGAAGGAAGGACAAACTTAAATAAAAAAAAATCACAGTGATACTAAATTTAAAAATGACCTGTGAAACTGAATTAGTGTAAGTTTTTCCCGCAACAATCGGGAGGCCACAGTGTAGCCCTGAAACATAAGGAAAAACAAATCATATTCCATAAACTAGGTTTTAGTTTAGCGTAATAAAATGTGGTGCCCTTTTAATAATGAATAATAGATCCTCCATTTGATTTACATACATGGATTAAATGTCATGTTTGAAAAGTTGCTGTTTTATTCATATTGGATTTCCCTCAAGTAAAACAAAATGGTGTCTAGCCACATTATAATAATGCCACACCAAGGCATGAATAATAAATGTACAGTACCCTACTTGCAATGTACACAGCTCATTTTGTTCGTTCATCAATATACATACGAAATATTCAGTTTGAATGTTATGCATGTTTTTACATGCATGCATGCTTTCATGGTTTTGGTTTTAGATCTTGCATGAAGCAACCATAAATCTCATTTGAGAAATAACATAAAGAGATGATTTGTTTATTTTGGCACTTATGAAGCATGGACCTCTCAGAAGCATTGGGACATTATGCATGTATCTGAAAATACTACAAGACAGAATACTTAGCAAGTGGGGATGGATTTTGCGTACAAACATCAGTAAAATCCAAATATCCAAGCTCGTAAAAACACTTTTGTGACTGCCAAATATTTATAGAAATCAACCACGCATTAAACAATCAAGGACATTATATTAAGTAAAAAGAGCTTCAGAATGTATCCGTTCGATGAAGCCAAGTTTGCAAGGACGTAGGTTTCTCTAGTGTTTTTAAAGAGTATATACACGCAGAATCTTGCTTCATCAAACATATAATAGTCTCTAGTTTTCCCAGTGGCTTTTAAGACAACCACTTATTCTTTAATATCTTCAATATATATTTTCTCCTTTTTTCCTTGGCCAAGTAATTGGTACCCATATGTAATTTAAATTGTATGCAAATGAGAGCCTCCAAGGTTCATGTTTAGTAACCGTATCAAACCAAAACCTGTAAGTGTTAGGCTCTGAATTATTTCCTTGTCTATGATTTTAACCTGTGTTGACAAACCTGGTGTAAGTTCGTTGTTAATAGGTAGCACATTCCATATTTTTTTATTTCACTTTTATCAAAATGTATGAAGCAACTCCCTTCACTTCTGGCTTGACTGCCTCCCTTTTACCTTCTTGCCTCTTCCAAGTAGATTCTCAAGTGAAGCTGCATACGTGAGAATGTGCTTGGGAGCAACAGGCTTGAAAACTGTAAAAGGTCGCACTCTGTTATTTGGAGATAAAATATGCATATTGGACCAAGTGTGCATTTAAAAAAAAAAATCACTAGTTGAGTCTTGGGGAACAAAACGGGGATATCTGCATGACTCTTTTGTTTAGTTTTAAGAATTATGAGTAACTTCTCATTTTCCTGTCCTATCCTTTATAAGTAGGTTTTTGGTCATATTCGAGGGTCTTGGCTTCATTTAAGGCACAGTGGATGAATATGTTTTTTACTAACTTTTGAGCTGCTATTTAGACTGTACAAGTCTTTCAAGTATATTTGAAAGAGCTAGACAAATAAGTCCACTTTGTTACCAGGCGTCTGCATTCCATTTTCTGAAAATACACTTTAGGCATATTTAGAGATTGGTGAAGAGAAAGGTAGTAGATGTCCCAGCTGCTATATTTAGGAGGTCATTGCAATCAATGCACTAGTAATACTGTGCATGGGCAATGTCACAGTTCGGCAAAAGGCCCTTATCAACCAAACTATGAATTTGCCACTTAGGGCCTCATTACGAGGCTGACCGCCGACCCACCAGCCCTATGGGGAGGAGACTGCCATAGAACTGGCACACCCACTGGCTTGATTGCAACGTTTCCACTTGCCTGACCGGCAGAAACCTCCATATTTGGAGGTTACTGCTGGTCAGCGAGTGGAAACGCACAGAGGGGGTTTCCAGCACCCTCGGAATGCACACTGTCTGCAGTACTGGACATTGTGCATTCTGAGGGTGTTGGACAGGGGGGCCCCCCTGTGACTTAGCCTCGGGCAGTGCAGGGCCCCCCTGTGGCCCTTAGCACTTCCTTTATTCCAGCCTTTTCATGGAGGTGCAACTGGCATGAAAATCTGATGGAAAGAGGACTTGTAATCAGCACAGAAGTTCTGAACTCAGCACCTCTGTGGCTGATCACGGGTCTGACTACCCCCAAGCCGCCGGGAACCATGTTCTTGCGGGTGGCGGCGGTCCCCAGGTGGTCTCAGGACTGCCAGCCTCGAAATGAGGCACTAAGCTTCCAAATACTTTCTTTCACTTTCAGTGACTAAGGGGCCTATGCATAAATTGCATTTTGCAGTACATTTAGTAGTAGTCCAAAAGTACTACTCACGTAATACAAAATGTTATTCACCTACACCTCACTACACCTCAGCTGCTGTTAACTTTTCTGTTTGGGTATCACTGCCCTCACTGAGGAGATCTTCACATATGTGCTGCTTCATTTTAGTAGTAAATGTGGAAGGGGCAGTGGAATGGTAGGAACATGGGGAATAAATACTATTAAATGAAAGGGGCTTAGGCAGTATTAGGGAGTGATAATGAGAGGGTTAGGTAAAGGAGTAGGGAGGGACATGGATCCACCCACAAAAAAGTAAGTCATTGATGTTCAGAAACTGCACCTCTACAGTTACTATAGCTAAAAAGGATCAAAAACAGTAGCAAATGTACTCCAGCTCAGACCTGGAGTAAGCTCAGCACCAGGCGTAGCCAACCACTGGCATTGCAACAAACTTCCATTGAAAATAATGGAGGCAAAGACTTAAAATGGTAGGACCTGAGGAATAATGTTAAAATACACTTATTTATTTAGACATTTAACTATAAATAAATTGAATTTATTGGTGAAAAATAAAAATACATCTCAATAAATATTATTATAAAATATTTTAATACCTTTGCTTTACCTTAAAAATAAATATAAGCATTTTACTTTAGATGGGTATTTTTAAAATACATATTTAAAAAATTATGTTAAGTTCATTTTTTTAAATTATGTAAATGTGTCATTCGAAATTAACGTAATAGTGCTGTAGTATTTATTCATTTTTTATTACATTTTCTACATATAAAATAAATGCATACAATTAATTTGCATTAATATTTAACATAGACATATTTTAGCTCTTTTTTATAGTTTACTAAACTTTTATATATCTCCCTATAATTCACCATAGGGCTTTCTTTGGCCCAGTTGCGGAGGTCTCTGCCAACTGTGTGAAATTTACAATATAGTTGTAAAGTTCCAAGCAAATTACTTTACAGTCATATGTAATGTTTTTTCAGGCTCCACCCCCTTAACTGAGCGGCAGGGGATATTTAAATCAACACTTTGCTGTAACTTTACACTTCGAAATGATGAACAGTCAAAAGTAATAAAGTGTAAGAGTAAATTTACACATGGAGATTTACTCACATGTAAGTTTACTTTTGCGAATAACCTCCTTAATAGCCACCCTAAATGTGTTTTTGCAAAAAAGCATCTACTTGCCACTTTCTTTAAATAGAAAAGTTTGGTCTTCATACTCTGGCTTTTTAAAGTCAAAGAATACACTAAGGGGGTCATTCCGAGTCCGCCAAACTACCCCCGTCGAAAGACCGCTCCGCGGTCAAAAGACCGCGGGGGCCATTTCGACTTTCCCGCTGGGCCGGCGGGCGACCGCCAAAAGAGCGCCCGCCGGCCCAGCGAGAAAGGCCCTGCAACATTGAAGCCGGCTCCGAATGGAGCCGGCGGTGTTGCAGGGGTGCGACGGGTGCACTTGCACCCGTCGCGATTTTCACTGTCTGCAAAGCAGACAGTGAAAATCCTGCTGGGGCCCTGTTAGGGGGCCCCTGCACTGCCCATGCCAGTGGCATGGGCAGTGCAGGGGCCCCCAGGAGTCCCACGACACCCGTTCCCGCCATCCTGTTTCTGGCGGTGAAAACCACCAGAAACAGGCTGGCGGGAAGGGGGTCGGAATCCCCATGGCGGCGCTGCAAGCAGCGCCGCCATGGAGGATTCTCCCAGCCGGGGGAAATCCGGCGGGAAACCGCCGGACCCGGCTGGGCGACCGCGGTCGGAATAGCAAAGGAAGCACCGACAGCCTGTTGGCGGTGCTTCCGTGGTCGTCGACCCTGGCGGTCGATGACCGTCAGGGTCAGAATGACCCCCTAAGTTTGCCCAAGCACCAGATTGCCCTTCTCTGAAGCTGAATGACACAGACATATCTACTTTTTCAAAAAGGCACACAATAGTATTGTGTAAATTGAGCATCAGACTGCAGCATTTTTAAAATGCAAAAGCCAGAATTCCTTTTTGAAATGAAACACTCACATTCTCTGCCACAAAACAAATTGTCTGTGTTAATTCTTGTGGTTACGTTATTGTAATTGGGATTCAAAATATTATGACCCAAGGTCAACATATTGCAATGGTCGATGTGAATTTCGTGGATTACAAGACTACTCAGTCCATATGGATGTATATGGTAATAAAGTATTCATGTTTACAAATATTTTACACAAGTGTACACTGTGGTTATCGCAATGCATGTAAAGTTGAAAGCACGAAGGCAACATACTTCTCAGGCTTCCCAAAACCATCATGTGTTTAGTAATACTCTCAATGAATCAGTGATCAGATTGAAATGTATCTAGTACATATTCAAAATGTTAAATCCAAATAACTCAAAGCATAGCTTTCTCAGCAGGATTTCATTTTGTTCCTCATTCTACAGACTACATTGTGATATTTATTAATGTTGTGTTGTTCTACTGTAAGTATACTACCTTAGGAATTGTTAATTGAAGCTGGTTATAAATCTGGTATTGCCCAGGAAAGAGAACTCCAATATCTATTTTGGACAGTTCTATAAAGCATACAGTAGAATGGTGATGGGCCTGACTCTTTCTGTGGGGTCATCCTTAGCCTTTTTGCCTTTTCCCTACACTTTTGGCTGAAACCATTTTGCTGACATTATTACTCTGGGCACTTTACCACTGCTAACCAGTGCTAAAGTGCATGTTCTCTCTACTTAAGTGATGGTAACATTGTCGTATCCTCATTTGGCAAATTTAATTTACTTATAAGTCCGTAACAAAGTGCACTACATGTGCTAAGGACCTGCAAATTAAACGCTACTTTTGGGCCTGCAGCACTGATTCTGCCACCCACTTAGTATCCCTTTAAGCCTGATTCAGGTCTGCCATTGTAGGGCATATGTGTACAGTTTTCAACTGCCATGTCGATCTGGCAAGTTGACCTTCTTGCCAGGCCCAAACCTTCCTTTTTAATACATATAAGTCGCCCCAAACGTAGGCTCGAGACAGCCCCGAGGGCAGGGTGCAGTGTATTTAAAAAGTTAGACATGTACTTTTAAGCTTTACATGTCCAAGTAGCGGAAAACTCTTAAAATCGTTTTTCATTACTGCAAGGCATATCTCTCCCATAGGTTAACATTGGGATTGCCTTACTACATTTTTTAAAGGTAATTTCCAATTGGGAAGAGATGGGAACCCCAGGTTTAGTGTCTCTGGAATCACACTTTAAAATAGGAATTTATGGTGAAGTGTGATTTTGAATTCTAATTCTAAAAATGCTACTTTTACGAACTTGGTATTTTTTACCCTAATCATTCTGTGCCTTCTGTCTGTCTCTGAATACATGTCTGGGTGGGTGACATCTTGGCCCTTGCGCATTCCGTCCAGACAGACATACACAAAGGGAGCTTAGGTGTGACTGAGTGGCCATACGCATGTTGATGGCCCATCCTGGGCAGAATGAGAAGGAGGAGCTAACATTTACACCTGAATGGGCTGGGTCTTGAACCCCCACAAAGGGCTGCATAACACTGTGTAGTATGTCTGGAGCCAGAGCAGGAAGAGCAGGGACTTTGTGCACTTCAAAGGCCTTTCTTTGAAGTCTCCCCCCCCACTTCAATGGCACCACTGGGTATAAGAACTGGACTTCTAACTCTACCAACTCAGTATTCTGCGGGACCTGTGAATAGTCTTCCAGGAAGAAGGACTGCTGTGCTGCTGAAAGGATTGTCACTCTGCTGTACTCTGCAGGACTCTGTTAGATCCCTGTTCTGCTGACTTGCTGCCAGCTGCCCTCCTTGCCTAGTAGTGAGGAGGATTGGACCAGAACCCTGAACCAAAATTACTCCAAGGGCTTGCTGGCTTTTCTCCTGTTCTTCTGAAGACTCAAGGCCACAAAAGACTTCCACACCTTCTGCTAAAGCTCCTGGACCCATCTTCAATCAGCTTCTGACCCCCAAGAGGTGCCCTTCCAGTCCTGGAACCTTGAAAGTGGCCTTGTGGCACCTAAAATCAAGCTTTTGGGTTCTTTACGACTGCAAAAATGCCTGCTCACAATGGAACTGTGACGCTTACACGAAAAACCAGTGGAAGCAGCCGCAAGTTTGCATCACCACTTGCGGCCGACACCCAGATGACTCTTTGCACCTACAACCCACTGGAAATGACTCTCTCCGTACTCCCGGTGAACTTCTTTCCTGTGTACTCTTGGCACAACTTTGAGAAGGTAAAACTTCAGCAGGACTTGTCTGGTACTGTATCTGGCTCCATTGCGGTCGGCCTCAACATTGGATTTAGCCCGGTCTGGCAGAAACAGGTACCCCTGGTTGATGCTTTATGCTTTAAAGCACTACATTACATTTGAACCCTTAAGAAATCACATCTCAACTTTTGCATATGGGATTTTTGTGGTTTTGGTCTTGTTTTGTTCACTAAATTAAGCTCTATTTTTCTAATCAGGTATGGCATCTTTTGTGTGATGTTTTTACTGTTTTACTGGTTGAAGTGTTGCACAAATACTTTACACATTGCCTCTTAAGTTAAGCCTGCCTGATCAGTGCCACCAGAGGGTGAGAACAGGTTAATTTTAGGTGTGTAACTGACTCACTGGGGGTGAGTGTTTGAAATGTTTCAGCACTCGGCCCATCATCCATTTGTGTAGGTAAAGTCACCCTAAGTGTCCAGGTTGTGCCCAGATATAGGTCCCTTGCTCACTGTGCCACTGTATTCAAGCTTGCCTGGCTGATGAGGGGTGCTACCCCAAAACTGGTCCCAGGATGCATGTTTCCAGTCCAGGAAGGACCTGGCCTGGCAGCTCGGGCTCAACTGTTTCCATTGGGGAGTAGGATCAAGACTGATTTGCATATGGCTGGGTCCAAACTGAGGAGAAATGATGAGTAAAAGAACATTGGATTTAACCCAGATCTGTGACTTGGGGTGAGTGTTTGAAAAATTTCAACACTCTGTCCATCATCCTTTTGTGTTGCTAAAGTTGCCCTAAGTGTCCTGGGTAAGCCCAGACTTGAGTCCCCTGCTCTCTATGCTACTTGATTTAAGCTAGCCTGGCTGATGTGGGGTGATTCCCTGAAACCAGTCCCAGGATGCATGCTTCTGGTCCAGGGAGGACCTGGCATGGCAATTTGGGATGGACTGTTCTCATGGGGAGCAGTGCCAAGACTGATTGGCATATGACTGGGTTCAAACTGGTGTGGCATGGTGAGCAAAAGAACAATGGACTTAACCCAGATCTGTGTCCGGAGGTGAACGTTTGAAAAGTTTCAGCACTCCGTCCATCATCCTTTTGTGTTGCGTTTACCTGACTAACCCTGACTAGGATTGTGGTTCTTGCTTGGACAGGGTGCATTCCTCTGCCAAACAGAAACCCAGTTTGTAACAAGTGGCAACAGTACTTGATGACATATTTGTTTGCTTCATAAACAGTAGAGAGGAAACCAGTTACATGATTGATGGAGATGAAATTGAATGATATAAGGGGAAAGATGAAAAATTCCTGCAAACTCTCATCCCTCCCATTTTAACATGATGCATCCTAAGGTTTTGAACGAAAAAGCCAGATGAGACTGTGCCACCACACTAACATTTGTATACACTGCAGTTTTAGTATAGAAGCATTCCACAGTTGAGTGACAGGACCATTGCCTGAGGATGCTAGCTATTGCTCCTTGAAAAAAAACAAAGGCCTTCATTACGAGATTGGTGGTCTGATGAGCCGACTGCCAAACTTGCAGGGATGAGACTGCCATCAACACGACAGCCTTACCCGCAGTCGTATTACGATGTCCCGACAAGGGCTGACCGGAGGAAACTTTGCTAAGATCACTTGAAAATAACTCATGCAAATGAGATCTTCGTATACTCAGATAATGCAAAATATCAAGAAAAAAAATATTTTATGCAGAGCAAATAACATGCTATCCCTCAAACAATTAACTACGAGGTTCATGGATGGCAGTTTTAAAGTTTGTCCACCACATTTTAACGAGATGTACTCATTTTAAGGGCAGAACCGCAGCTCTAGCATATCACTAATTTATGCACTATTTCCAAGTAAACAAAGCACCATAAAGCAGAAATTACTAACAAGTATAAAGAGAATGATAATATCTATGATTAACAAAAAGTATTATAGAGTCCTTCAAACATATCCTCACCTAGCAACACAAATCCGTTTTTATCATTTCAACCAAGCCGTCTAGAGACAGCTCCAAATTTCATGTTAAGTATGGACTACTCAGCAAATTTTCAAATGCATTTAAAATCGAAAAGCTTATTGCTTCAGCATATGTACCCCCAACAAAAGTTCTAGAACCACTGTTCTATCAAGCAAATGAGAAAAATATAAACTTAATCTTACACTATTTTGACGATATTTGGGTTTGATACATGCACTTTTCAGGGTCCAGGTACTAACCCAATTTCCATATACTCTGGGGGAATGCGTTCAACACTGTCCCAGGAAGGCAAAACTAATGATGCAGTGGGAGGGTGAAATCTCTCCTTCCACGGTCCCATGGAAGAAGGGCAACTTACACTATATTCAGTTAAGAGCTATACCAAAGACAAGCCCTAGAACAAGAACTACACCCTAATGTCTCCAATGAGACTTGCCAAATACATGACATACTAGGTAGCAAAGTCCTACTCTTACCTAGCAACCAAAGACTACATACCCTAAAAGCAATCATTCCTATACTACTCCACCAAAACATAAAGCCACCATGCTGATCAAACTTAAAAAACAAGAAATGGAAAATTCCTGCTTAATGAAATATTTATTTTTTTAAATATTAAAATAATACTTGATCTTTTATCATTCTGGATAAAAACAACTATTTAAATAAAAGGCAAATTAAAATCATAATGATGTATGTGAGAAATTCAGTTGTTGGTTTCTGGAGTGTGCACCATGGTCAAGCACAGGCCACAATCCTTTGCAGGGGGAACAACAAGTCACTAAATTAAGCTGTGCTTGTCCCTGTGTAGGTTGGCACAAAACATAGCAAGGCTTAATTTAGAGGCAATGTGTAATGTATTTATGCAGCACACAAATAGCAATAAATTAGGAAGACAACACAAGATAAATCCCAGATGAATTTTGAAAAATAGAGTATATTTTAATAAACGGTGTGACATAAAAAAGACAAACATTCAATTAGTTAAAGTGGAGATCTGACTTTTTGGTGATAGTTAAAGTTTCTAGTGAAAACTAGCGCATGAAAGATCAAAGCGCCAATCGTGGAAATGTATTAGTGTGAGACCAGGTCAAAGTCGAAAAATATGGCTTACTGCGATGGAGTGCAGTTTGGATACCCTTCATTTATGTCCATCTGTGCACAATGAAAGGGGACCTGTACCTGTGCTGTTGTGCTTTCAGTTGTGTATGTGAGACAGTATATCTGTGTGTGTGATTTGGGGCTACATGTACTAAAGTTGCAAAACCTTATGTTGCACAGTGTCAATGACACTATTTGCGATTCGCAAGGGGTCGCAAATGCCCTACCTCATGAGTATTCATGAGGTAGGTCGCAATTTGCAACCCCCTTGGAAATGGCCACCGTCACATGGATGTTGGCCTGCTGGAGACAGCAGACCACCATGTCTGTGACTACTTTTAAATAAAGCATTTTTTTTTTTAAATGCAGCCCGTTTTCCTTAAAGGAAAACGAGATGCATTTCAAAAACAAAAAATGAAACGTTTTTGTTTCATTTTTTCAGAGCAGGCAGTGGTCGGTAGGACCACTACCTGCTCTGAAAAAATATTTTTAGTACCATTCACAAAGGGGAAGGGGTCCCCTTCCCATTTGCGAATGGGTTAGCACCAGTGTGACACTGGTGCTAACTGTGATTGTTTTGCGACTGCATTTGCGGTCACAAAACAATCATACATGGGACTGCGAGTCGCAATTAGGAAGGGAACACCCCTTCCTAATTGCGACTCACAATCCGTTTTTGTGATTCGGTAAATAGTTTACCGAATCGCAAAAATGGGTTGGAACTTGCCACAATGCATTTTGCACATCGCAAACGGGCCGATTCACTGTTTGGCCAAATCGTATTGTGGAGACATCAAAATTATCTATCACAAAACAAACTGGTTTTCTAAGGCAGGCACCTGTGTTTTTGGTCCTGGGTTCGGCGGCCATATAGAGAAACATATTAAATCCAAACATTTCCGGAAACTAGACATTCGGGGGAGTCCACAGAGGTGTGACTTGTGTGGATTCCCCAAAGTTTTCTTACCCAGAATACCCTGCAAAGCTGAAATGTTGAATAAAAACTCTATTGTTCTCGCATTTCTGTCACACAAACTACAGGAATATGCTACGTACATGTAGCCCTTGATTGGCTGCTTGAGGCAGAGGGAGCTGGATTGTGTGATGTGGTTGTGTCTGTATGTGTGCCACTTGCATGTGGGTTCAATGTTGTTGTTTATGTTTGGGTGTGTGTTGTGTTGCTGTGTGCAGCATTCAGGTGAGTGTTGTGTTGTGGTCACTGGCATGAAGTGTGTAGTTGTGCTTGTGTGTGAGTTTGTGTAGCTGAGTGTGCAGTTGTGTCAGTTGTGCTTGTGTCAAGTGTGGGTGCGCTGTCAATAATGTGTGTGTGTTGTGTCATGGATGTATGGCAATGTGTGTTTTCAGCATGTACGTGTTGTGTGGTGTTGGGATGCAAATGGATTATTGTGTTCATGTTGAGTGTTGTGTAGTGTGTAGTGCAGGGGGACACAAATGGCTAAGGTACAGTGTGTGTGACTTACCGCTATTCGATTGCCACTGCCAATTTATGGTGTCCATTGGGACCAGCAACAGGCTCCCTTTCGCCAGCAAACCACCACCAGTACACTGCCTGCAGGACTGCAACATCTAAATATGGTCTAAGGGATCCTGCTAGCCTGAGGGCTAGGAACAGCACTCCATCATGGCGGTCTGCAGCTCAGCTTCAATGCATCTAAATTCGGCGGCGGAACATCATTGACCTGACTGTGTTTTTGGATCCACTGCTACGGCGGATTGGCAGTAATACTGCCAGGCTCTAAATCAGGCCCAGTAGTTTCTTCCAAATCCTGGATTTATGCTGGATGATACAGGTCTTTATTTCTTGTGTGGTCTTCCGAATGTATGCCTTATTACATGGGCATTTAATTATATAATCCCCATTTGTCATACTACAGTCTGTAAACTCCAGATGAGAAATGTTTTGATCATTAAAACTATTTCTACTCCTTCAATAGTTAAGGAACACACAGACTAATTGCCACATTTGTTGTGTCCCTTAATAGGTGGCAGAACGAGCATGGTACATAATGTAGGTTTTTATTTTATTTCTGTGTTGAAGTCTACAATCAAATCTAAAATAATTTTTCATGAAATTATGGGCAAATAAAGGAGCTCCTATGTATAGGACATTGGTTTTGTATCAGATGGCAGTTATTTTTAATATTCTTCTTAATCAGATTTTTTGTGTGGGTTGTATGCTATTACGCACTTTGTTGTCGACCTTATTCTTTGCCATCAGCACTGAATCTCTTGGAGTGTACCAAGACCCTTTTAAAAAAATTTCAAGGGGTCTCCTTGGGTAATCTCTGTTTCTTAATTTCCCAAGAAGTTCATTTGCATTTTTTAAAAAGTGGCATTTTCAAGATTGTAGCGCAAAAATCAGACTTAACATTAAAGAGGGTTTATTGTTATAATGTCATAGGTACCAAACATATCCAGCTGCTCCAATTAGGAATTGCAGCCTTCTAAATGAAATACAAACCTCCCAATCCATTCCCATGGGAGGCATAGGCCTCACAGTAGTGAAAAACAAATTTTAGCGTTTTTCACTACCAGGACAGGAAAAACTTAAAAGTACATGTCCAACCTTCTGATTATACCCTGCCATATGTTCTACCTAGGGCCTATTTTAGGGGTGACTAGTATGTAATAAAAGGGGAGTTTAAGGCTTCGTAAGAGGGCTTAAATGGCAAGTCGACATGACAGTTTAAAACTGCATTTGGGCTGCAGTAGCAGGCCTGGGACATGTTTTAGGTTGTTACTTATGTGAGTGGCACAGTAGGTACGGCAGGCCCACTGATAGCATTTAATCTACAGGCCAGGGGTATATGGTATACTACTCTACAAGGGACTTATAAGTACATTAAATATACCACTTAGGTAAATCCCAATCAAACGTTGTTCAGGGGAGTGGGCACAAGCATCTTAGCATTGTTTAGCAGTCATAAAGTGCACAGAGTTCTAGAGCCAACAAAAAAGAATTTCAGCAAAAATTGGAGGTAAAAAGGCAACATTTTGTGGGTGACCCGGCAGAGAAGGCTAGGTCCAACATCTTAAGATACAATAATATTTATAATATGTTTAAAAATATTTTAATACAATAGAATCCAAATGAAAACATGTAACACATTTAGAACATTAAAAAACAAACCCAATTATTATAAAGTCTTGAATGTAAACCACATTAAATGGAACAATAGTTTAAGTGATAACGTAATATTATGTAGCAACGTTTAACGTATTATTCCATTACAACATACATAAAATAACACTTCTACATAAATAACTGATTTGCATAATTTAAATATATCCCACCCAACATTTTTTTTTGTAATTAGATAAATAAATGCTACTTGCAATTTAGTAACCAAAGACCCTTGAAATAGAAATCCAAGTCCACAAGAAGTAATTTAAAATAATGCAAAAATACAAAAAATAACCTCACTGCATACAATTAGTTGAAAAAAGTCACTGTAAAAAGACAAACAAAATGAAAGGTAAACATATGGTATATGGAACAAGAACCGTATGGGTGAATATCATTCTAGTGTTCCTAAATGTTCTCTAAAACCATACTGACAACTGCTTAGGATCTTCTTTGAATTAGCCAAGTGCCTAATTCTAGTAAAAAAGACTCTGGGGGTCATTCTAACCCTGGCGGTCCAAGACCGCCAGGGCTAAAATGACGGGGGCACCGCCAACAGGCTGGCGGTGCCCCGCTGGGCATTCTGACCACGGCGGTTCGGCCGCGGTCAGAAGTGGAAAACCGGCGGTCTCCCGCCGGTTTTCCGCTGCCCAAATGAATCCTCCATGGCGGCGCAGCAAGCTGCGCCGCCATGGAGGATTCTGACACCCCATACCGCCATCCTGTTCCTGGTGGTTCTCCCGCCAGGAACAGGATGGCGGTATGGGGTGTTGCGGGGCCCCTGCAGTGCCCATGCCAATGGCATGGGCACTGCAGGGGCCCCCGTAAGAGGGCCCCAAAAAGAATTTCAGTGTCTGCTTTGCAGACACTGAAATTCGCGACGGGTGTAACTGCACCCGTCGCACCTTCCGACTCCGCCGGCTCAATTCTGAGCCGGCCTCCTCGTGGGAAGGCTGTTTTGCACTGGGCTGGCGGGCGGCCTTTTGGCGGTCGCCCGCCAGCCCAGTGCAAAACCCAAAATACCCTCAGCGGTCTTTCGACCGCGGAGCGGTATTTTGGAGGGGGAAGTCTGGCGGGCGGCCTCCGCCGCCCGCCAGACTTAGAATGACCCCCTCTGTCTAAAGGTTTAGCTGCAGTATCAATAAAATAAACTGACCTTTAACAAGAAGACTCAAATTTGCTTGTTTTTTCAAAAATTGGGACTAGGATTGAGGTTGACCAAGATGGAGGAAAATTAAATGGCCCACGGTGAGTAAAAATATTGGTCAACAGCAGGGCCCATACGTCTAGATAACATTAAAAGAGATCTAGGGGAACCCTATCTGGACCAATGTCTTTAGCTTATAGCAGGTGCTGTTTCGACAATGTTGAATTGGACTATGTGGTTTGTATCTGGAATACTGTAGAAATCAATAATACAAATAGAGTCAGCATTTTGCCTCCTGAATCTGGGTGCTCATCGATGTAACAATATTGCCACATGTTTTAACAGCATTTAGCGCCTCCCAGAAAACTTTAGGGCTGTGACTGATAGATGCTATAACAAGCTTATTCCACCGTTTTGTCTGAATTTTGCATTTCCAAGTTTTCAAGGTATTCGTATAGAATGTCCTACAAGCTAATACCTCATCAGCAATTCTTGATTTACTGGCTAACGCTTCATGTAAACCCCTGCTAGTGAGAGAACAGGAGCTATTAAACCATTGTGGGGAAAGTGCAGAAGTTTTAGATCTGGGACTTAACAAGATATTATAAATGTGACCACATAATTATTGAAAAACTCTATACCTTGAGAATAATTAGCTGAATTTATAAATAAGTCATAAAAGTGGACACATTAGATTTCAGAGTTTCCAGGAAGAGATGTCCCTTAGCTAAGTGCTGTGTAAGTCTTGAGCCATTATTTTTGATAGCAGAACAATACTTATACATATCATGACTGCTCACGAGGGAGGGGTGGAAACAGTGATACAATGAGTGGATTGTGATCACCAAACTTATTGTGATCACCAAACTTAGCCTCCAGGATGTGGTAGGTGAAAAGTCTACAAGATATAAAAATGTAGTATTTGTCGAAGCTCAACCACATCTGATAAAAGTGGGTGTCAGTCTTACTTAAATGAATTCCTTTCATGCACATTAATTAAATTATAGCTCAAGATGAAATTTCTCATAATTTCACCTTGTAATCTGAACAAATATTGGGTGCAGGGATACATAATTGATGTATTTGCATACAGAAGTCAAACAAAGAAATATTAATTTTGACATTATAATCTCGACATATTAACATTTTAGGAAACTTCTTCAAAACCAGCAGATTTTTGACAAATATAAATAACCCTACAAGGTTTGGGTTGTTCTGGTTGGTGAAATCATTGCTATAAAAATTAACTAAATTAAATGCAAACTTGTTAGCATCACTTCTCAAGAGGACCTGCAGTAATTTACTATTAACCTCAGCCTCAACCATATCTAACATACATTGGGCAAAGTGATCAATGTAGCCTTTGAGCCTGCCGTAGCAGGCTATATTGGCCACAAAAGGCACGCCCCAGCAATTAACTTGGGAACAGGTATTTAATTGCCTGTATAGCCCAGCTACAAAGGGCTATAAGGCTATTAGAACATTCTGCCATTAGAAGGCAGAATGTTCTAATAAATAAAACAAAGTCCTCACAGAGCATGAGGGGATTAAAATCCACTCGGGCTCCATGAGGCCTTTGTTCACATTGGAATGTTGACACTCCGGGCATTTACCAGCCAGTATTGGCCCAGAACACTCCATTGTCTCCATTGGAGCTCCTGAAATGTCCAATTTTCTAATTTGTATTAGTCCTCTTATGATATTCGAACATTAAAGCGACTACCACTAGTTTTTGAAAAGCGCCATGAAACTGCCATGAAAATGCTGGTGGAGAACCAGGATGTAATCAGCAGGGTTGCGCTGTGTGCAGCGCCGCCCTGGCTAATTTCAACCTGCACCAGCCGTAAGCCTATCAGTATCACCAATCCTGGCAGGGATGGCTGTACCCTGGTGGTCGGACCGCCAGGGTTGCAATGTGGCAGTCAGACCACCAGATCAGCGGCAATCCAAGCCGCCACCGCAAGTCTGCCAGTCTAGTGACCACCAGACTCATAATTAGGCCCAAAGACTTCAAATGTAAATGTCATAACACAAGAGTGTCAGCTGCAGTTCTGTGATCAGACACTAGTGTTTCAGCTTTGTTTTCGTATAGTGTTGGTGACATTTATTTATTTTTAAATTGTAGCCTAAAGGGAGTTATACTGCTTCTCAATGCAATCCTGGGAGATACATATTGCATTTTTCTTCAGTGCTGTAACCAAAGACTTCAGCTTTCAGGATTGTAACCGAAAATTGTCAATTTTCAGTCCTGGGGTTGAAGACTGATGTTTTGGTTCCAGTGACTTCAGTGGATTTGGTGTTACAAATGCGTTTTATGACATTTGAGAGACTTGTACATATATGGGAGTTATGGGTGCATTTACCTTGTTTATAGACGTATAATTGTGAACATGCAGGCCTGGCAAATGAATACCTGATTGTTTTCTTGGAGATTCTTGATATTATAAATTGACTGTGAATTTCAAGATTGTGGTGATTTACCAATGTACTTTTTGGTGTATTGGTAATTAGACTAATTATGGCCCATATTTATACTTTTTGACGCTAAACTGCGCTAACGCAGTTTAGCGTCAAAAAATTTAGCGCCGTCTAACGCCATTCTGAAGCGCCATGCGGGCGCCGTATTTATGGAATGGCGTTAGCCGGCGCTAGCAGACCGGCGCTGCCTGGTGTGCGTGGAAAAAAACCACGTAGACCAGGCAGCGCCGGCGTAGGGGGAAAATGGCGTTAGGGTGTCTTAAAATGGGGCAAGTCAGGTTGAGGCAAAAAAATCGCCTCAACCCGATTTGCGCCATTATTTTCGACGCCCAGACGCCATTTAAATGACTCCTGTCTTAGTAAAGACAGGAGTCATGCCCCCTTGCCCAATGGCCATGCCCAGGGGACTTCTGTCCCCTGGGCATGGTCATTGGGCATAGTGGCATGTAGGGGGGCACAAATAAGGCCCCCCTATGCCACCCAAAAAAAATTAAAAAATATAAAAAATTATACTTACCTGAACTTACCTGAATGTCCCTGGGGTGGGTCCCTCCATCCTTGGGTGTCCTCCTGGGGTGGGCAGGGGTGGCAGGGGGGGTCCCTGGGGGCAGGGGAGGGCACCTGTGGGCTCATTTTGAGCCCACAGGCCCCTTAGCGCCTACCCTGACCCAGGCGTTAAATAGTGGCGCAAATGCAGGGTTTTTTGACCCGCCACCTCCCGGGCGTGACTTTTGCCCGGGAGTATAAATACGACGCATTTGCGTCGCCGTCATTTTTTTAGACGGGAACGCCTTCCTTGCATCTCATTAACGCAAGGAAGGCGTTCACGCAAAAAAATGACGCTATTTGCCCATACTTTGGCGCTAGACGCGTCTAACGCCAAAGTATAAATATGGCGTTAGTTTTGCGCCGAATTTGCGTCGAAAAAAACGACGCTAATTCGGCGCAAACGGAGTATAAATACGGGCCTATGTATCCGGATTGTGAATGATGCAGTAGAGGTGAGAGGGGGAGAAGTTGCAATGATTGTAGAGGTTGTAATCAGAAGGCAGCAGTCATGGCAGTCCACTGAATGATTGAGGAGTTCAGAGGTTAGATGTTTCTCTACATGTTGTGACATAATAATTAACCATGAATCAGTTCTGAAGGATTATTTTACAATTAGCACTGTAGGTTCTAATACAATAGGTTAGAACATGACTGATGCATTGGTTATTTGATTCATTAACTCTTCTTATTTTAATTTTAGAATGCAAAGTTGATTAAAAAGATAGTTGAGAATAAAAAGATAAATATTGGGATCAGCAAGATATACATATATGTGCATTGGATTAGTAATGTTACAGGAGGCTCATTCCCTTTTTCAATAATCTAGGTGCAGCTGCTGTTTCCTTCCTTCCCCATTTCCCTTTTTCTCCATATTTCTGATTAGAGACCTTAATGCTCTCTAGTTAGGGCCTCATTTCGAGTTTAGAAGTCTATGGACTGCCATGGTAGCGGTCCGACCACTATCATCTTGATGGTTCGACCACAGTATTATGATGCATGCTGTTCCAGACAGTAAAGACCGCTGCGGTCTTGCCGGCACCACCAGGCAGTGCAGATCGCTGCGGTGGCGACAGAGGCCAATGAGGGCGCCTGAGCAAGTGTTTCTGCTGGACACATTATGATGTTGCCTTTGTTCACATCCCAGCTGGTGGAAAAGGTGTCATAAAAGGAAGGATCTCACCTGCAGGCAGAGTCATACGTCCTGAGCTGCCATGGAGCTGATCACACATGCCCTGCCACTGCTGCTGCTCATAGATGAGGCCCAAAATCCATGCATCTGTGAACAAAATCCATGAATCCGTGCATCTGACGGTAAGTCAAAACATCTATTCGTGCCCCAAAACTCACCAACAGACCAACGTGCCACCGTCCTCCTGGTATATAGGTTACTCTACATGAAGCAAATACACTTGTCCTGGTGTCGTGGGTCAGAGTCGTATACACCGAATGACCCATATCCAACCACATGACTCCCCCCTTTGGGCAGGTCACTGACTGCACGGCCACACTCCACAAAAACACATGTATGCTCTTCACAGCTTAAGGGACAGTAAATTGTACAGAACGTTGTGCCACACAACAGGCATACCACATCAATATCACACATAATTAAAATTACACTTATATTGATCACATGCATTGGCCTGTTGTGAGACTGAAGACACATGTATGGATGTGTCATTTAACACAAATACCCCTCCCATGAAACATCCCTGTAATGAACCCACACATATCTCCCACATTACAAGACAATGGAAGGTCAACAGGATGCACAATATTTTGTGAGACAGATAGCTCAAGCTCACAATGAAAACAATACCTGCACAATAGGGACGGGGGCATCAGCAGCACTCCTGGAAAGACACTGACCTGGGATAAATATCACGTTGCAAATGGCCCAAGACACCATTTGCACAGGAACTCACACAAACAATAGTGGAGTCCAGTGACATGCCTCTGAGCCAAATTTATAAGTGCAGGTCAAGAAAGCAAAAACAACAGCAACAGCGGGGGCAGGACATGTAGATGAAGTAGTTGGAATGTACACAACACCAAAATCGACCCATGGTCAGTCAAATGTAAAGGAAGGTAGCACAACTGAACACCTTCTATGTGTGGACAAACAAACCTCTAGCTTCCACACAGGAGATGAATGTCCAATCCATATCAGAAGTACAACTCAAACAAAACACAATGCAATGACACCCCAATTGAATTACCAACCACATATCCATATCACAAACATCTACCCTTGTCCTGGTTCACACCAGAACTGCCCCCAAAGTCAGATATTGCCAAGCATAACAAATGGTCAGCAATCAGGGTGAAACACACACCTGTAGACATTCAACACAAATTACTCAGGAACAACAAAAAAGTAGAAATGTAATGGAAGGACAAATGTGCACCCAAAAAACAACAACTTTGGTTTATTCATAGGAATTGCTGAAGAGCAAAGGTGATCGGCTGGTCCAAATTGTAGTCCATGCACATGATAGCACCCACGCTTGACTCCAATCACTGTCAGGGAACCTCCACAGGAAGTGGCATCAAGTAGGCATGCAGGCACCTCAGGGATCATGCTTGGGTAGGGTGGGGTCAGATTTGGGATGGGTGGCTTTGGGAGGGGTAGGCTGTTTCTTTGGAGCGGTGGGCTTCTTCTTTGGGAGGAGGGCTGTGGGTGTCTGCAGGGGACAGTTGTGACAGGGGAGGACTGGGATGTGGAGGGGATGGGTTGGATGTGGGTGGGGGCCTCTTGGTTTTGGGTGGGGGTGGAGGTCACAGGGGAAAGGGCAAGGTCAAAGAGGAAACATTCCTTGGGAAAATGGGTAGGATCTTTAGTAGGGATTGGGATTTTGGAGGATGAGGGAGTGGTGGTGGTGTTGATGCTTTTGATGTGTGCATGTGAGGTATGCTTGGATTCGGGAGGTGCCTTTTGTGTATGTGAGTGTGGGTGTTTACGTGTCTTGGGGTAGTGAGATGGAGGTGCTGGGTGATGTGGGAGTGGTGATGTGTCTGTGTGTTGGGGTGGTGTCTGGGATGTGGTGTGGGGGTCTGTAGGTTGTGAGGTGTTGTTTAAGGGTATGGTGAATGTGGTGGATGTATCTCTGGGTGTTGAGGTAGTATTGGGTATGGTGCTTGTGGTGTGTGAGTTGATGGGGGTTGTTGGGGTGTCTGTGGGAATGGTGGTTTTTGTGGTGTGTGTGGGTGGCTGCTGAGTGCTTGCATGCTGGTGTATCTTGTGGTGCTTGGGTTTATGTGTGCTGCTTGTGTGTGTTGAGGTGGGTGCTTGCGGATGAGCCTATGTGCTTGTGACAGGTAGAGGAATAGGGAATTTGGATTGGGGAGAGGGAGGTGGTGGGGGGAGGATCGTGGTGGGTGGATGCCTACCGTTAGTGAGGAACCCAGAGCCTGAAAAGATCTCTGTAGCCCAGACATGTCACTATGAATGCCTTCCAGGTATGCATTTGTCTGCTGGAGTTGGCTGGCCAAACCCTGGATGGCATTCAGAATGGCAGTCTGCTCCACAGAGATACTCCTCACGAGGTCAATAGCCTCCTCACTCAGGACAGCAGGGGTAACAGGGGCTGAGGGTGAGGTGCCTGGGGTGAAGGAGACACCCATCCTCTTGGGTGAGCGGGCACAGCCAACTGGGTGGGGAGCAACAGAGCGGATGGTGATGGAACTGGGGGTGATGGACAAGGATTGTACAGGAGCAGGTCCTGAAAGGTCTGCCACTACTAGCGAATTTCCACTAAAGGGTGAAGCAGAAGATGACGAGGTCAATCTTGTGTCCTCCGTGGCACTCCCCTCACCTTCTGGGCCACTGGGTCCCTCCGTGTTGGTGGTGTCATGACTAGAGGTACCATGGGCAGATGCTTCCCCACATGGGTCTGCCCTGTCTCCTTAGCTCGCCTGGGATGATGCTGAAAATACAAAGAGAAAAATGGTCACTACACGTCCTGATCACACTTGAACAACAGTTATTATTAGCAATCATTACCATGATATAAAGTAAGCCCCAGCAACAAACTCCACAATAGTGGCTCTTACATTTACCACCCCATATGTATGCATGCCACATGAAGTGACAACAGTTGCCCACAGGACATTCAGAAACACTGACAACTTAAATTGCGTGGGTGAAGTCGTGCAATCACAGTAACCATTGAACAAGCAGGATACCTCATCACATTCAATGGTTTGCCTCATGTAGCACTCCTCAGTTACCTGTTGCCATACAATAGTAGGGTAATGCCAAGTTAATTTACACAGATCACACACAAGATCATACATGCAGCTGATCATCACATACCAAACACTACAGTTTGAAGAAATGATGGTCCAAAATCCTGGCATGTTGCAGACATTAGCCTGAAGAAGGTGACATGGAAATACCCATGTCACACTGGAAAAAAATCAACAATGCTCACCTCATCATGTGTAAATTGTCTTACTGGAGTCATAGAGGTTGTACTAATGTTGCTCAGATCGATAGCACATCTAGCACGGAAATGTACACTAGAAACAAATTGTGCACAATGGCCGGGAGATGTGTCTCCAAAATTCACAACACAATAAATCAGCTAGCCCTCGGGCAATCACCTCTCTTGATTGGTACCTCTGACAATAACATTTTCTGACTGCAACAGTAGAAGCTAATAGTCCTTTGAATGTTGGAGAGGACCAGGGTGTCTCAAGTGGAATCGTTAGCCAAGGATGGCAATGACACTTGCAGCAATGCTGACACTGCATGGTGAATGGCCTTTGCGCCATGCTTCTCATATCAATTGTAGTTGTGGGTTTGCTGTTTGACATTGCTGTAATTGGCATTGGTAGTGAGGTGGTGTTGGCTAGCAGCCTTCATGGGCTGTGGGAGGACTGTCCATGCAGGTGCACCATTGTGAGTTGTGAGTGTGACTCGGATCCGGCATGCCTAGTGATGGATAGTGGGAGTGGTAGTTGAGGAGAAGGTTTAGCGTGCATTGTGCAGAGTGGGTGTGTGGATGATAGGAGAGGGGTGGTGTGGCATGCAGAGTAGGAAGGCGGGGTGATAGTGGGGGGTACATTCTTGTGGTTTGTGATATGATGGGAAGTGATAGGTGCTTGGGAGGCATGCAGGACTGGAGTGGTTAGTGCTCAGGGGGGGTGTGGGTTCCTCACCAGTATCAATCCCTCCAGCCCTCAGGATGCATGATGTCCAAGACCTTCTCCTCCCAGGTTCTCAGGTCAAGGGGAAGAGGTGGGGGTCCACCGCCAGTCTTGTTGAGGGCAATGTTGTGCCTGGATGCTATGGAACGGACCTTCCCCCTGAGTTCATTCCACCTCTTTCTGATGTCCTCCTTAGTGCGTGGGTAGCTGCCAACTGCGTTCACCCTGTCGACGATCCTCTACCATAGCTTGGTTTTCCTGGCGATTAATGTTTGCTGTACTTGTGCTCCCATCAGCTGTGGCTCCACTCTGCCAATCTGGTCCACCATGACCCTCAACTCATTGTCGGTGAAGCGCGGGTGCTTGTGGAGTGACATGTTGTGGGGTGTGTGCTATGCGTGCGAAGTGCAGTGCAGGAGGATGATTGTTGTGGGGGTGCGTGCAACGTGTGAATTATTGCACTATGTGCAGTGGTTGTGGGTCATATATCTCTGGATTGTGGTGATACTTTCAAGGGTTTGTGGGTGTGTGAGGGTGTGTGTATTATATTGCAGTGAACAGGTGTGTGTGGTGTTTGTATATGTTTCAAGTGTGGCATATTCGGGCTGTCCAATCTGGTGTTGCCTTATATTGGCAGTGATTTTCTAGCCCGCTGCGGTGTGCACTGCCAATGGTTTACCGCTGTACATATTCCGCTGTGCTAATTTGTAACTCATAATATGGTGGATGGAATGGTGTCGGCATGGCGGGCCCGGCGGTCGGACAGTCGCTCTTTTGCTGTCTGTGGCACTGGTGGTGTAGGGTTTCTGGCTGTGTTTCGTCAGCTTGGTGTTTGTGACTCGTAATACGGCGGACACTGTACCACCAACACTGGCGGGATTGTGGTGAGATTTTGCATGGCGGTCTTGCCGAAAACTACAAAACTCGTAATGAGGGCCTCCGTGTCTAGAGTGTTGAGCTGCACCTCAAGATCCAGGACTGGGGGGCACAAGATGGTAGAAACTGTGCTAGGTACACAGGTTGAGGTAGACACATTGTTGACTGGGATGTTGGAGCAACAGGACTGGGAGGTGACATTGTGGCCACACTGAGACTCATTGTTCCCATCTGACCAGGTTGTCCAGATGGGCCAGGACCTTCCTCCACATCCACAAGTCCAGAAGTGTTCTCATCATGGAGGGCTTCATCCAGGGGATAGTGGTAGTCTGTTCTGTGACCTCCGTGTGCCCAGTAGCAGCTTGACCTGTTGATGAAGAATGTACATTGTTACTGGTTGAATTGTGACATCTACCACCAAAGGTTTTGTGTTACAGTAGGCAGAGACATTGGACATACTTAAATTGTAAGTAATCGTATTGTGCCAAGTTTCCATAGTATTGACATGACATGTGTAAAGCATGCCTAAACTAATTGACTCAAGTAGCTCATGAGATGTGCAGATCAGTTGCACTTTGGAAGATGGACTGAAAATGGCATATTACCACCAGTGAAGCCAACACAGTGGAGAGGCAACATACAGCTTTGACCATTTGGAGGCCTAGTTAAGTGGGATGCAGGCAAATATTGGACTTTGTTGTATATGTGACTGCTGCTGATATCATTTTGGTGATGCAGCTTGAGGCCTTAGGAATGCTTGTTGTACACTCTGGGTAAGGTGTCATTCCTGTCCTCAATAGTTTCATCTTGGGTTAGCAGGTCAAGATGGAGCTAGTTAGACAGACACGTCTTTAATGTGAGCATGATCAGTTGCTTGATCACTTCCAGGTTATTAAACTTCAACTGAGCGTTGCCAAACAGGGGTAGTTGGACAAATGACCACTGGGCTGGTGGCTGGAGTTGCAGAAACAAGGTCTCCTGGGACTTACAGTCAGGTCACTCTCTCTACTACACACACCGTACAAATGGTATTCTCCAGGTGAGTACACTTCATTTGAGAGTTAACATACAAGGGTATTTGGGCAAGTGAACACTGGGCTGGTGGTTGGAGTTACTGAAACAAGGCCTCCTGGCCTTAGTAGTCGGGTCACTACCTCTACTTCATACCTTTTGACATATGGGGGCATATTTATACTCCGTTTGCATCGAATTAGCGTTGTTTTTTTCGACGCAAAATCGGCGCAAAACCAACGCCATATTTATACTTTGGCGTTAGACGCGTCTAGCGCCAAAGTATGAGGAAAGAGCGTCATTTTTTTGCGTGAACGCCTTCCTTGCGTTAATGAGATGCAAGGTAGGCGTTCCCGTCCAAAAAAATGACTGCGACACAAATGCGTCGTATTTATACTCCCGGGCAAAAATCACGCCCGGGAGTAGGCGGGGCAAAAAAACCCGCATTTGCGCCTCTTTTTAACGCCTGGGTCAGGGCAGGCGTTAAGGGACCTGTGGGCTCAAAATGAGCCCACAGCTGCCCTCCCATGCCCCCAGGGACCACCCCTGCCACCCTTGCCCACCCCAGGAGGACACCCAAGGATGGAGGGACCCATCCCAGGGACATTCAGGTAAGTTCAGGTAAGTATACATTTTTATTTTTTTAATATTTTTTTTTGGCATAGGGGGGCCTGATTTGTGCCCCCCTACATGCCTCAATGCCCAATGACCATGCCCAGGGGACATAAGTCCCCTGGGCATGGCCATTGGGCAAGGGGGCATGACTCCTGTCTTTACTAAGACAGGAGTCATGTAAATGGCGTCTGGGCGTCGTTAAAAATGGCGCAAATCGGGTGGAGGCGATTTTTTTGCGTCAACCTGACTTGCACCATTTTTAAGACGCCCTAACGCCATTTTCCCCAACGCCGGCGCTGCCTGGTGTACGTGGTTTTTTTCCACGCACACCAGGCAGCGCCGGTCTGCTAGCGCCGGCTAACGCCATTCAATAAATACGGCGCCCGCATGGCGCTTCAGAATGGCGTTAGCCGGCGCTAAACTTTTTGACGCTAAACTGCGTTAGCGCAGTTTAGCGTCAAAAAGTATAAATACGGGCCATGGTATCATCCAACTTGAGGCAAAGCAAAACACAAATGATGGACGGAATGCGGAACCAATCAAACATTCACCCCCAGTCACAGATCTGGGTTTAATCCATCGTTCTTTTGCTCACCATGCCACCCCAGTTTAGACCCAGCCATATGCAAATCAGTCTTGACTCTGTTCCTCATGGGAACAGTCCAGCCCGAACTGCCAGGCCAGGTCCTCCCTGGACCGGAAACAAGCATCCTGGGACCGGTTTCAGGGTTTCACCCTTCATCAGCCAGGCTAGCTTGAATCCAGTGGCATAGTGAGCCCGGGACCCACGTCTGGGCATACCTGGCGCACTTATGGCAGCCAAAGCAAAGCAAAACACAAATGATGGACGGAAGGCGGAACCAATCAAACATTCACCCCCAGTCACAGATCTGGGTTTAATCCACCGTTCTTTTGCTCACCATGCCACCCCAGTTTAGACCCAGTCATATGCAAATCAGTCTGGACCCTGTTCATCATGGGAACAGTCCAGCCCGAACTGCCAGGCCAGGTCCTCCCTGGACCGAAAAAAAAACCATCCTGGGACTGGTTTCAGGGTTTCACCCTTCATCAACCAGGCTAGCTTGAATCCAGTGGCATAGTGAGCCCGGGACCCACGTCTGGGCATACCCGGCGCACTTATGGCGGCCAAAGCAAAGCAAAACACAAATGATGTACGGCTAGCCTGGCTGATGAAGGGTGAAACCCTGAAACCGGTCCCAGGATGCTTGTTTCCGGTCCAGGGAGGACCTGGTTTGGCAGTTCGGGCTGGACTGTTCCCATGAGTTCAAGACTGATTTGCATATGGCTGGGTCCAAACTGGGGTGGCATGGTGAGCAAAAGAGCGATGGATTAAACCCAGATCTGTGACTGGGAGTGAGTGTTTGCATTGTTCAGCACTCCGTCCATCATCCTTTTGTGTTGCTAAAATCATCCAAGTTGAGAACATTTCAATTGAGAGTTACCAAACAGGAGTGTTTGGACAGGTGAAAACTGTGATGGTGGTTGGAGTTACAGACACAAGGCCTCCTGGGAGTTGCAGTCAGGTCACTCCTTCTACTCCCCAACACTTGACAAATGTTGGGTTTGAGCATACATTTACATTTTGGGGCACACCATGAATCCGGGATTTTTTTTATATTGTGAGATTTACAGGCACCAGTTGGACATATGGCACGTGATGGGCCTTGGTAACTGTGGTGTTGGGTTAAATAATACACATTGACAGTGTTACCTCTCAGATACTATGGGTATTAAGGGCCATAGTTATACTTTTTGACGCAAAACTGCTCTAACGCAGTTTTGCGCCAAAAAAATTAGCGCCGGCTAACGCGATTCTGAAGCGCCATGCGGGCGCCGTATTTATTCAATGACGTTAGCCGGCGTTAGCCGCCGGCGCTGTCTGGTGTGCGTTAAAAAAAACCGACGTACACCAGGCAGCGCCGGCGTAGGGGGAAAATGGTGTATGGGCATCCACAAATGGTGCAAGTCAGGCTGAGGCAAAAAAATCGCCTCAACCCGATTTGCGCCATTTTGTTTACGACGCCCATCCCCCATTGAAATGACTCCTGTCTTAGCAAAGACAGGAGTCATGCCCCCTTGCCCAATGGCCATGCCCAGGGGACTTCTGTCCCCTGGGCATGGTCATTGGGCATAGTGGCATGTAGGGGGGCACAAATCCGGCCCCCCTATGCCACAAAAAAAATTCTAAAAAAAATACTTACCTGGACTTACCTTAATGTCCCTGGGGTGGGTCCCTCCATCCTTGGGTGTCCTCCTGGGGTGGGCAAGGGTGGCAGGGGGTGTCCCTGGGGGCAGGGGAGGGCACCTCTGGGCTCATTCTGAGCCCACAGGTCCCTTAACGCCTGCCCTGACCCAGGCGCTAAAATCCGGCGCTAATGCGGGTTTTTTAGACCCGTCCACTCCCGGGCGTCATTTTTGCCCGGGAGTATAAAGACGACGCATATGCATCGGAGTCATTTTTTAAGACGGGAACGCCTACCTTGCATATCATTAACGCAAGGAAGGTGTTCACGTAAAAAAATGACGCTAACTCCATGAACTTTGGCGCTAGACGCGTCTAACGCCAAAGTATAAATATGGAGTTAGTTTTGCGTCGAATTTGCGTAAAAAAAACGACGCAAATTCGGCGCAAACGGAGTATAAATATGCCCCTAAATGTTGTTGAAGTACATGAACAAGACAGTGGCAAAAGCTGAGCTGTGAGCATGCATGACATTGCATATTTGTGTTCTAACTTACCAGACTCCACACCCCCATGTATTCCTGTCAAGCCCTCAGGATGCAGGATGGCCAAGACATTCTCCTCCCAGAGAATCTTAATGGGGCACTGGGAAGCCCACCACCAGTCTTCTTGGCCTCCAGCTGCTGCCTGGAGAGACCAGGGAATGGACCTTGCCTCTCAGGTTGTTGCACCTCTTTCTAATGCCCTCCTTTGAGCGCAGAGTGTACTGTAGATGAGTACAGACTCTTGAGAAGAACCCAAATGGCTAAGAGCAAAGGCAGTGGTCGGTCAAGAGGCAGAGAAGGAACAACAAAAGGAAAAGACACAGGAGGGGCAGCAAAAAGGAAGACAAGCAGCAAAGATAGAGATTCAGTGAAATGTACAACCAGAGGAAAGAAGGCCTCGAGGTGAATAACTCCACACTGACTATTGTTAATTTATCGACATAAAACCTGACTGTAGTGGAACAGAGGTTATTGGAGTTGGGTTTATATTGCTGCCCCAAACAAGCTTTTGATTTTGAGGACATTCACACTGGCACTTTTAAGTTTTGTTGAACACTTAAACTACATAAATTCTACCATTTGTGCCATCAAACCACATCTAAATCCA